>NC_136057.1:1283402668-1284794168 GCF_964261635.1 Lissotriton helveticus | reverse complement strand
GATTCATGTTTCTTTGAACAAAGAAAGACGGAAACGGACAAAAATAAAAACAAAGATAAAAATAAGGATGATAAAATGGATACTAAAAGCAAGCTCAAGATGTGGGAGAGACTAAGTAAGAAAGAAATTAATAAATGGTGGGAACTAATCACATTAAAAAAATACATTGAAGTAAAGAGGGTCCCGAGAGGACTACGGATCTCACTAATGCCAAGCCAACAAGACGTGTCGGATGAATTGCTAAATGAATGGGGCGAATTTATACTGGAATCATCCTTGGGATTAATTAAAATTCTTGTGAAACATTTGGAAATAACATTGGTAAAAATAAAGGAGGAATTGGCAGAATTAGAAAGAACTAGCGTCTATGGATTTTAGCCCAGAACACACTAAATTCAAAGAGGAGTTGGAAAAATATGTAAGTAAACATGAGGAAGTGGTAAGAAATCGTAAACAAGCTAAATTTCAAAGGGATGAGGAGGATTATAATAACGGGTGCATCTTTACATATGCCAGAAAATTTGATATTTTCAAAAAACAAAGTAAAGTGTTCAATAAACAGAGTTCTTCGAGTGCTACATCACTGACATCTACGGGTACAAGTGAAGAGGGAGTGCAAAATGTGGACCCCGCTAGTAAGGATTTTTTAGGGGATATGAGACTGGTATTAGAACAAAGGACATGGGAGTTCAATCAAAATCAAAATATCAGAGGAAGAGGTCGAGGACGCAGATGGGTACCCAGGTCAGGAACCTCACAAAAAAAACAACCAGAAGGGGACAAAGGAAAAAATGGATCAGAAACTGTAGGTACGGAAACAAGATCGATGCGTCAGAAGAGGGGCAAATAAATTACGCAATGCATGATGAATTAGTGGTTGTGAATTTGTCCGACAGAGAGATCAACGAATATGAAACCTCACTATTGAAAAAAGGAATAACATTCTGCCCTACTGAATCAATGGACATAGCAAAGACAAGAATTGATATATACAAGTATATCAGGAAAATAAAACTCGTAAAGATTTTTGAAGAAAATGAAAGAATGGCATCTTATGCAAAAAATAAAAATTGAAACAGAGTGGATGAATCTCGTACAGAACAAAGCCTAACCTCAGCAGACTTACCAGCACTGACTCTACTAACTAATTTAGATACGGACAATGAAGGGGAAAACATCTCAGAATCTCAGATAATACACCAAAAAGGCGCAGGCCTAAGTGGAATGAAAGCACCCTCCAAATTCTATCCACAATTACCCCAAGGTAACAAGATCGACCTATTCCAGGAGGCCATTGTGAAAGATATTTATAAAATCAAGGGACAGAAATTTAAAGACAATCTATCCAAAGAGGAAAAACGCCTTGAATCATTTAAGAGAAGACAAAACTATAACTATAAAATGCGCCGACAAAGGCGGAAACATTGTGGTCCTCAACACAATCGACTACGTAGCAGAGGCACATTCACAATTGGAAAACCAAAAATACTACAGAAAATTAGAGGCGAATCCAACGACAATATTTAAAGAGAAATTGGACCAAAAACTTCAATTGTGGGACAAACTAGATTTAATCGACACAGATGAAATGAAATTTTTGTGCACAGATCATCCCAAAATGGCGACGATCTATTTTTTGCCAAAAGTGCACAAAAACCCACTAAGACCACCAGGGAGACCCATAGTGTCATCAAAGGGGTCGCTAATGGAACCAATCGCTAATTATATTGATTTCTTCCTCATGCCGTTTGTTACCAGCTTGAGCTCTTATCTACGTGACACCACAGATCTCTTACAGCATTTAGAGGACTTACCGTGGCAATCCAACTATCTATTGGTAACAATGGACGTAGTGTCGCTGTACACTAATATTGATAACGACATGGGACTAAAGGCCTGTGCCTTCTTCTTGAAAGAACGAAACATTCATTTCCAACAACATAACCAAATGCTAATCGACATGGTGGAAATGTGCCTAACCCAAAATGTGTTCCTATTCGGAGAGGAAATCTACCAACAAGTCCATGGCTGCGCTATGGGTTTTTCATTCAGCCCAGCGTACGCATGCCTCACAATGGGGTGGTGGGAACAACAGATTGCCTGGCACACTGACAATGACATCCACGTGGAGAAAATAGCCAAATGGGTCAGATTTATAGATGACCTCCTAATAATTTGGGAAGGAACAGCCGTGGAATTTGAGAACTACTTTCGGATCCTAAATTCGTCAACTTCCAACATTCATTTTACATACCATATAAGCAAGGATAGAGCAATTTTCCTTGACACAGAAATTTACATCAAAGACAATAGAGTGGAAACGACACTCCACAGAAAAGATACGGCAACCAATTCGATCTTACATTTTGACAGCTTTCATAAATCTTCGGTCAAAGAAAATATACTGTATGGTGAATTTTTGAGAGCAAGAAGGATATGCTCAGAAAAGAATGAATGGGAATCAAAAAGTAAAAACATGGCTCAAAGATTCAAAACCAGAGGATACCACATGGCTATTATCAACAAGGGATGGCAAAGAGCAAATCAGAAAGAAAGAAAAGATGCTCTGAGAACAAAAAAATCAACAACAAATGCAACCGATAACCCACCAAGTGAAAGAAAAGTGAGACTAATATTGGACTACACAAGAGAATCAAAACAAATTGTGAACTCCCTCAGAAAAAATTGGAAACTTTTGCAATTAGATCCAACAATGGGAAAAATAATGGGCAATCACCCTTTGGTTACATTTCGTCGAGCACAAAACCTGAGAGAGAAATTGATACAAAGTCATTTCCAGGACAGAACAAAAAAGAAGAAGGGAATCCAATGGATGAATACGAAAGGATTCATCAAATGCCAACGATGTAAGGTCTGTCAAATTGCTACTAACAAAAAAGAAGTAATGTTACCAAATAAAAAATTGTGGAAGATCAACCAATTGATAGACTGTACAACCACACACGTTGTATATTGTTGGACTTGGCCCGCAGGGCAGGTTCACCCCTGAACTTTTTGCCTTATGTGTGACTCTGTGTCAGTGATTTTTGGGTCTCTGCGCACTTTCCCCTGGGTCCCAGAGTGAAAGTGCGTGCGTGTAGTATGGCTGGCCTGCCCTCCCATAGGAATGCATGGGGAATGTGTGTGCCCTGGTAGTTCCTGA
The DNA here is from genome assembly GCF_964261635.1 of Lissotriton helveticus. Classification (NCBI taxonomy): domain Eukaryota; kingdom Metazoa; phylum Chordata; class Amphibia; order Caudata; family Salamandridae; genus Lissotriton; species Lissotriton helveticus. The sequence goes on along the minus strand of NC_136057.1, from coordinate 1,284,791,005 downwards.
TGTGTGGGGAGTGCAGGCTCGAGTTTAGTATGTATGAACTCGTGAGAGTGAATGCTGCGCAATGGTATGTGCGGCTTGTATGTGTCTAGAAGGGAAGTGTTACTTCTGGACATTGAGATATGTGTGCATGTGCTGTGAGGGTGCTGGAGCGTGATTGGCTGGAGCTGGCTGGCATGCCAGGCTCCAGGAAGTCTGGATGGGTCTGCCCGGTGGTGAGTGGGAGATTAGCATGAGTGATGTGTGGGAGGAGTGTACCTGTGTCCTGGATGGGCTGGGTTTTCCCCACACAATGCTGGCTCCGCCCCCCTGTGGTGTGTCTAACGACCCTAGCCTCCCCAGTGAAAGAAATGGGTGGTTGGGCCATCAAGAGTGCTCCAGAGCCAGCTGAAACTGGTTTTCCCCCCACCCTGCACCTTGAAACAAAGGATTTGGTACTATAAGAAGGGGCTGTGTCCCCTTGGAAAATGTTCTGTTTTTGGATCCTGCCAGAGGGGGCTGTTGCTGCTGCTGGGGCCAGGAGGACCGCCACTTGGACTGTCTCCCTGCCTGGAGACCCAGTGTGCTGGCGCTGGCCCAGCCTTGCCCCCCTGCCTGCCTCCAGCCCCTGCTGGAGCCCTGTCCTGTCCTTCAGTGCTGGGGAGCACTGAGGACTTCGTTGCCTGCAGCCTGAGAGCGCTGCTCTCTGCCCTTCAGCGCTAGGAGCGCTGAGATCGCCTGCCTAGCGCTTGGAAGCGCTGGATTTTGCCCGAGCGCCGTGAGCGCTGTATTTTGCCCGCCCTGTGTGGTGGTTTGACGGCGCGGGTGCCACCCCGCTCATTGCCGTATTGTTTTGCCCGGTTTTGAGTGATCTACGAGGGAGCCCACTCCTCGGATCATCTGGGAGCCCGCCTGCCTGCCTAAAGCGAGCCGCCGCGCTGCCCGCGGCGACCCGGAAGTGAAGGGATTGCCGGCCAATCACAGCGCGGCCCAGGAAAGGCCGACCGGAAGTCCCGCCTCCCTCGCCGAGCCGCGAGAGAGCCTGCCGAGGCTCCCCGAGAGGAAAGGAGAGCCCCGGGACCAGCGGGAGAGACCCGCCGCCGCTGGAAAGCCCAGCGCTAGACCGGTGAGTGCCTGCCTGCAGAGGAGGGGGGGGAGCGTCGGGACACATTGCCGGTGTCCGCCCCGCCCCCTCTCTGTAGCGCGACCTCGCGCCTGGGTGTTTTGAGCCTGAGGGCTCAGGGGGCATTTCCATATTTCACGAGCCCTGAGAGGCTCTGAGCGCCCCACGTTCACGTCGAGTCCCCAGAGGGGGGACTCCCAAAGAGAAGCGCCCGTGTGTTTTGAGCCTGAGGGCTCAGGGAGCATCTCCACGTTTTGGAGCCACGAGGTGCCCCGGGGGCACCAGTTGATTTAGAGCCCAGCGTGGCTCTTGGCAAACATCATTGCTTTGGGTCCCCAGAGCGAGGGACCCCCCCAGCCCAGCGAGGCTGCACCTGTTCATTGCTGGAGCCCTGAGAGGCTCAGCAGCCCCCCCCCCTTACTGGTGAGAGAGCCTAAGAGAGGCTCACCAGTGCCACAGTGGTGGTTCTTTGAGCCCAGAGAGGCTCCAACTTTGCCCTAACTTTCCCTGAACCAGTTGCCCAGCACTTTGTGGGCAACTGCCACGTTTAGGACCCTGACACTTTGGACACAGGGCGTCCTAGCCCCAACAAGGCCAGAGGGCCTAGGGACAGTCACAGGTGGTGACTTACGTGAGTTTGGCGCAATTGTACTTTCTATGCACCTCTGAATGGGTAGTTTATTCATCATGTGTTCTCTTGTGCTGCACCTCTGAATGTGTTTTTATGCGTCATGTGCCTTTACACCTCTGAATGAATGTTATGCATTGCATCATGTGTTTTCCTCTTACACCCCTACAGGTATTGTAATACATAGGTGGTTGTTTTCTCCCTAGTACAGGTGGTGCTAGTGAGGTCCTGTTACCAGTGATTACTGGTTGTGTGCTCTATTTTTATATTGTGTGATACACTGATTTTTCTTTCTACAAGTGCTAAGTTCTAAAAGTGCTGATACCCCTGACAGTGGTCCAAGTGGCCCTGTCCTGTGCAATATCCCTTGTAAATTCCGCCCGTGCCTGTTGGCACAGTGTAACAAGATGTGTGTTTTATCTGATGTATATTTATTATAATACAAAGGCTATTTTTACATAACCTTGTGTGGAGTTTCCTTTGTGGTGGGCCTTTGGTTGTTGTTGCTGGGGTGCGTGCGCAAATACTTAACCTACATCGCCTCCAAGTTTAGCCTTGCTGCTCGCGCCACGTTACCTAGAGGGTGAGTAGGGGTTATCTTGGCGTGTAACTCCCTTGCCCTGACTTGGGTGTGGTGGTCTCTGACTGACTTTGGCGAAAGCCCTGGCCAGCCGGGGATCCCATTTCCAACATTGGCGGCAAGCGGTGGGATAAGGATTTGTGTTTGCCTTGTACCTTGGTAGCGGCTGGCTGCACCACAAAACTCTGCATGTTAGATAACCACATTTTGGGGATTATTGTTGTTGGTAAAATTCCATTGTTTCTTCTCCTGAAGATTGTCATTTTATAATTGTGTTCAGTACATTTGTCCCCCGCCCTGCTTCCAGAGTTTGGTACCTGTGTCGCTTTTGGTCAGGTTGAGAAGTCAGGGGTGGTAGAAACTGCCTTACCGATCCGAGGGGAGGGTGTGTGTGGATGAATGGTGTGTTTTCCTGGACGCATGAGTGAGTTCTTTTTTAAGGAGAGTGTGGAAGTTTTGGAATTGTGTACTCCTACTTCAGATTGCTAGATCCCTTGTGTTGCACGTGTCTGTGAACATCCTGTCAAGATGGAATCTCCTTTTAACCTTTGTGGCCTGTTTAAGTACAGTGTGCATGAGTTGGTACGGTTATGTAAGGAGAGAGACATCCCAGTGAGTGAGTCAGACCCCCAGTCCAAGCTTAGGGATAACATGATCCTGTGGCAGAAGAGTGACTGGGAGCGTGAGCACAGTGAGAGGGAGAGGGCCCGGACCGCACACCATGAGGGTGGTGGGTCTGAGGGGAGCCCTGAAGAGTCTGATGTGGAGAGTGAGTGTGACAGTGGATGGGCGCCAGCAGAGAGTGAGTACCCCCTAGATAGGGAGTCCCTTGCTGGGTCCAGTGTCAGATGTAGCACCCCATCCCTTTCCCTGTCCCCAGAGGAGTGGGTGGATAGGAGAGAAGAGAGGGAGCACCAGCTGGCCATGGAGAAGCTCCGGTTAGAGTATGCCAGAGAGATGGCGCAGCTGGGTGTGAATGAGCGGACTGCAGAGGCTGAGAGGGCCTTGGCCAGGGAGAAGATAGCCCTAGAGTGTAGGTTATCCCCTGAGCGCAGTCTTAATTTTCTGGATCCCCCAGGGAGGGTTGAGTCCAGTGGTGGCAGCTATTTAAATCTCAGTCTAGAAAGTCCCAGTTCCCAGAGTATGGTTCCTGTTTCCCCAGAGGAGGAGAACAGGTTGAGGTTTAGGAACCTTAGGAAACCGTCTCATCAGTCTTGGGTAGACTTTGAGGATGACTGTTGTGGAGCCCTGTGTGATTGGGTACGGGAGCCCACGAAATGTGATTGGGACATATTGTTTGATATGTTTCTCAGAGAGCAGTTGCTCAGTTGTTGTTCACCAGGGTTGCGCCAACACCTAGTAGGGTGTGGATTGTCGGAACCATGTGACCTGGCAGAGGAAGCAGACCGCTGGGAAAGGGCCAGAGGTTCTGTAGAGTCATTGGTGAGTGAGTCCAAAAGAAGTGGTTCAGGTATCTTCCAGCCCAGCGTGGTGGAAGAGGCTCAGTGTAGCCCAGCTAGGTCCCAGTATAGTGAGAAGGGTGTAGGGGCTGACTGCCTGGCTCAGTGGAGCAGGAGTCAGTGGGTGGCTGAGAGCCCCCAGAGGCCCGAAGCCCTGTCTCAGAGCCGGGGTGGTTTCTTGAGGGAACACCAGGTTGGGGACCTAGGCTGTCCTGTTAGCCCATTTGAGGAGGATCTCCTAGTGAGTAGAGGACCTGGAGCGTCTGTAACCAGAGCTCCTGTGGTTCCAGAGGCTGGCAGTACCGCTCCGGTAGGGAGGGTACAGGAGTCCAGCGTGAGGAGTGATTGGGGGATGAGTTTCCCAGTGGATGCACCAGTGGACCAGAGACTAGCCAGGTGGGCTAGATCTTCTTGGAGGGACCCGGGTGGCACCACTTCTGGTCTGGGGGATCGTCACGCACTGTCAGGTGGACAGAGGGCGGGAGATCTGCGCCAGACAGACAGTCACACAACAGATGTGTCATTTGTTAGCCTCAGAGGGATTGTGGGTGAGTCCCAAGAAGTCCTGGAGTGCCAGGCAATTGTTCCACCAAAGGTTTTAGACCGGAGGTTGGATGGCCAGGTTCAGGATCAGCCTGACCTGAAGGGTAGGACGACTGTAACCAGTGTCCTGACCGGTTCTTCCTCCAGAGGAACTTCTCCAGGTGGGAGAGGGCAGACCTCTGGAAGGGGGTGCAGAGGGTGGGAGAGCCCAACTCTGACCCCGGTGCAACCGGAGGGGTTAAACCCTAGGTTGGGATGGCGTTCTAGGTGTCCCCCTCGCACGGGGAGGAGGAACCCTAAAAGAAGAGGTAAGGGGAGGAGAGCCTTCCCTGAGACTCCTGGTCCACCTGAGGTTGTAGACCCTAGGCTGGAGAACCAGTGGCAGTCTAGCCCTGTCTTGCAGACAGGAGGAGTGGAGAGTGGCTACTATGTACCAGGGGTTACTACCCCCCACTTCGTGAGTAGGCAGGAACCAGTGGCACCTGGGTGGCCTAGGGCCTGGTCCTGGCCGCAAACAGCTGAGGAGTACCAGTGGGGTAGCCCAGCTGATCCTTACGGCAGCTTTAGAAGGAACCCTAGGGGTTCACCGTGGCATAGAACAGGAGGGTGTCCCGGCAGTGGCGGGCCTGCGTCCGTGTTCTATCGCCCCAAGCAGGGAAGTCCATCACGGTGGTGATTGTTCTCCCCTGCGTTTTGGCTGGAAGGGGGTTGTGTTGGACTTGGCCCGCAGGGCAGGTTCACCCCTGAACTTTTTGCCTTATGTGTGACCCTGTGTCAGTGATTTTTGGGTCTCTGCGCACTTTCCCCTGGGTCCCAGAGTGAAAGTGCGTGCGTGTAGTATGGCTGGCCTGCCCTCCCATAGGAATGCATGGGGAATGTGTGTGCCCTGGTAGTTCCTGATGTGTGGGGAGTGCAGGCTCGAGTTTAGTATGTATGAACTCGTGAGAGTGAATGCTGCGCAATGGTATGTGCGGCTTGTATGTGTCTAGAAGGGAAGTGTTACTTCTGGACATTGAGATATGTGTGCATGTGCTGTGAGGGTGCTGGAGCGTGATTGGCTGGAGCTGGCTGGCATGCCAGGCTCCAGGAAGTCTGGATGGGTCTGCCCGGTGGTGAGTGGGAGATTAGCATGAGTGATGTGTGGGAGGAGTGTACCTGTGTCCTGGATGGGCTGGGTTTTCCCCACACAATGCTGGCTCCGCCCCCCTGTGGTGTGTCTAACGACCCTAGCCTCCCCAGTGAAAGAAATGGGTGGTTGGGCCATCAAGAGTGCTCCAGAGCCAGCTGAAACTGGTTTTCCCCCCACCCTGCACCTTGAAACAAAGGATTTGGTACTATAAGAAGGGGCTGTGTCCCCTTGGAAAATGTTCTGTTTTTGGATCCTGCCAGAGGGGGCTGTTGCTGCTGCTGGGGCCAGGAGGACCGCCACTTGGACTGTCTCCCTGCCTGGAGACCCAGTGTGCTGGCGCTGGCCCAGCCTTGCCCCCCTGCCTGCCTCCAGCCCCTGCTGGAGCCCTGTCCTGTCCTTCAGTGCTGGGGAGCACTGAGGACTTCGTTGCCTGCAGCCTGAGAGCGCTGCTCTCTGCCCTTCAGCGCTAGGAGCGCTGAGATCGCCTGCCTAGCGCTTGGAAGCGCTGGATTTTGCCCGAGCGCCGTGAGCGCTGTATTTTGCCCGCCCTGTGTGGTGGTTTGACGGCGCGGGTGCCACCCCGCTCATTGCCGTATTGTTTTGCCCGGTTTTGAGTGATCTACGAGGGAGCCCACTCCTCGGATCATCTGGGAGCCCGCCTGCCTGCCTAAAGCGAGCCGCCGCGCTGCCCGCGGCGACCCGGAAGTGAAGGGATTGCCGGCCAATCACAGCGCGGCCCAGGAAAGGCCGACCGGAAGTCCCGCCTCCCTCGCCGAGCCGCGAGAGAGCCTGCCGAGGCTCCCCGAGAGGAAAGGAGAGCCCCGGGACCAGCGGGAGAGACCCGCCGCCGCTGGAAAGCCCAGCGCTAGACCGGTGAGTGCCTGCCTGCAGAGGAGGGGGGGGAGCGTCGGGACACATTGCCGGTGTCCGCCCCGCCCCCTCTCTGTAGCGCGACCTCGCGCCTGGGTGTTTTGAGCCTGAGGGCTCAGGGGGCATTTCCATATTTCACGAGCCCTGAGAGGCTCTGAGCGCCCCACGTTCACGTCGAGTCCCCAGAGGGGGGACTCCCAAAGAGAAGCGCCCGTGTGTTTTGAGCCTGAGGGCTCAGGGAGCATCTCCACGTTTTGGAGCCACGAGGTGCCCCGGGGGCACCAGTTGATTTAGAGCCCAGCGTGGCTCTTGGCAAACATCATTGCTTTGGGTCCCCAGAGCGAGGGACCCCCCAGCCCAGCGAGGCTGCACCTGTTCATTGCTGGAGCCCTGAGAGGCTCAGCAGCCCCCCCCCCTTACTGGTGAGAGAGCCTAAGAGAGGCTCACCAGTGCCACAGTGGTGGTTCTTTGAGCCCAGAGAGGCTCCAACTTTGCCCTAACTTTCCCTGAACCAGTTGCCCAGCACTTTGTGGGCAACTGCCACGTTTAGGACCCTGACACTTTGGACACAGGGCGTCCTAGCCCCAACAAGGCCAGAGGGCCTAGGGACAGTCACAGGTGGTGACTTACGTGAGTTTGGCGCAATTGTACTTTCTATGCACCTCTGAATGGGTAGTTTATTCATCATGTGTTCTCTTGTGCTGCACCTCTGAATGTGTTTTTATGCGTCATGTGCCTTTACACCTCTGAATGAATGTTATGCATTGCATCATGTGTTTTCCTCTTACACCCCTACAGGTATTGTAATACATAGGTGGTTGTTTTCTCCCTAGTACAGGTGGTGCTAGTGAGGTCCTGTTACCAGTGATTACTGGTTGTGTGCTCTATTTTTATATTGTGTGATACACTGATTTTTCTTTCTACAAGTGCTAAGTTCTAAAAGTGCTGATACCCCTGACAGTGGTCCAAGTGGCCCTGTCCTGTGCAATATCCCTTGTAAATTCCGCCCGTGCCTGTTGGCACAGTGTAACAAGATGTGTGTTTTATCTGATGTATATTTATTATAATACAAAGGCTATTTTTACATAACCTTGTGTGGAGTTTCCTTTGTGGTGGGCCTTTGGTTGTTGTTGCTGGGGTGCGTGCGCAAATACTTAACCTACATCGCCTCCAAGTTTAGCCTTGCTGCTCGCGCCACGTTACCTAGAGGGTGAGTAGGGGTTATCTTGGCGTGTAACTCCCTTGCCCTGACTTGGGTGTGGTGGTCTCTGACTGACTTTGGCGAAAGCCCTGGCCAGCCGGGGATCCCATTTCCAACATATATGTAATCGAATGCCCGTGTGCACTAAAATATATTGGAAGCACGAAGAAACAATTCAAACTACGAATCCTTGAGCACATCAGAGCGACAGCAAACAAAGACAAAAACAATGCTGTTGCAAAACATATGGAACTGATGCACAACAGCGACTGGAAACTCCTAAAAACTTATGCACTGGAATGTGTATTGCCACACGAAAGGGGCGGAGACCAAGAAAAACAATTACGATGCAGGGAATCAAGACAAATTCTAAACTTCCGAACGATGAGCCCTTGGGGTTTAAATTTGAGTGAGGAACTTTACGTACATTTATAATCAATTGGACTTACTACTGTTCTGAGATATGTGGACTAACAGCTGAATTTCTTTATATGTTCTATATATGTCTTTCTTTGGAAGGAGAGACAGAATGCAATAGAGGTGTTGAGAAACTGTATATAAAGGAGTGGGAATAATGAGAAACATTGGGGGATAACACAGTACCCTATGAACAGTATGGAATAATAATATGAGAAGGGTTACTTTACAGGAATGTAGATGGATGTATGTTGGGGTGCTTAAACAACCTTAACGGGAATTAAATAACTAAAACGCAGAGTTGAGGGGGTGTTAAGGTGAGGACCATCAGCCCACTAGAGGACCTCAATAGATGTATAAGTATGACAGAGATACTCACTAGAGAGTTTTGAATGGAGAATAGATGGTAAAATAATTGTGCCCACCAGAGGGCGAACACCCGACACCCACCTTAATGGGGAAAAAATTAAAAAAAAATAAAAAATAATTTTGATAAATGTTATGATACAATAAGCGTCATCCCTGAAATGTTCTATGAAATGTACAGAAATGTATTACTTGATTGATTATGTTGACACATCCATAGAGAGATAAGAGACTGTATTGACCCCAATGTCAGAACTACAAACACTCGTTTTTTTAATGTAAAAACTACAACTCCCAAGCTACTTCCTGTTGTTGGACAGGAAGTGAGATCATACTGATGGGTCTCAGGCCGTTTTTTTTGAAAAATATAAGAAAGAACAGCAACATTGTATCCTTACCGTGATCAAGCAACAGTACGTTGCGAAACGCGTTGGTACTATGCGAGGAATGCTGCCTTTTTGAACAATAAAAGGAAAATTTGGGAAATATATCCTTTGTTTGAGTGCTGACTTATGCTATCATTGATAGCTCTTTGGAGAATATATATATATATATATATATATATATATATATATATATAACCTACTGGCAATAGCCAGTAGGTATATATAGTTAGGATTGTTTTCCATTGGGAATAACTTTGGCGCCGGTTGAGGAATCTTCCTGAAATTGTCCTTAACTTTGCCTCGCGGCGCTCCGCTCCTTCCCTGAAAGTTTGGGGGGGGATTCGTCAAGCGGGGCCGAGATAAAAGGGGGGTCCCAAAACGTGTTTTCCCCATGGTAATTTCCATAGGGCGGTTGGACTCACTTTTAGCCCGAACGGTTGAATGGTTTTCCACCAAACTTGGCAAAATTGTAGGGACTGGTAGCCCGATGTGCCTTTGCTATGTCTCAAGATATGTGCTCCAGTGGTTTTTACGAAAATTAACTTAGAAAAAATATATATTGGGCTACATTGGGCTATATATATGTTAGAGCCCAAATGTAGCCCAATGTAGCACAAAGATGGCCACCAGAGACAAAAAAAACAAATGTAGCCCAAATATCAGCCAGATGTAGCCCAACTATAGCCCAATGACAGAATGTCCCAGAGTGTTCTAAAGAACAACTAGAGCGCTAACAGTCTTACTTATGACAAAAGTATGGCACACCTGAAGTCATCTTGATTGGAATAAAGTGTTAACACTTAAAACATTTAATTTGCAAAGGAACAAAATGAGGGGGTTCATTTTGCCATAGAAATTATGATTAGTGCTGAAGAAAGAAAAATTATGGCATATTTTGAGTGACTTCTCAAATCCTCTTATATTTCATTAAAAAAATTCTGATATGCAGTCTCCCAAGATGGCCACCAGAGACAAAAGAGCCCAAATGTAGCCCAAATATCAGCCAGATGTAGCCCAACTATAGCCCAATGACAAAATGTCCCAGAGTGTTCTAAAGAACAACTACAACGTTAACAGTCTTACTTATGACAAAAGTATGGCACACCTGAAGTCATCTTGATTGGAATAAAGTGGTAACACTTAATACATTTAATTTGAAAAGGAACAAAATGAGGGCTTTCATTTTGCCATAGAAATTTTATATATATATATATATATATATATATATATTCACTGAAAAAACCATAGGTTACACACCAGTTATAGTTAGGAATTAGCATTTAAAAAACCTTTGAAATTCACTGAAAAAACCATAGGTTTCACACCAGTTATAGTTAGCTGGAAATTTTACTCGCATAAAACCATTGAAATTCCCACGTTATAGTTAGTTGGACTCACTATAACTTGCACGTCTGCAATGCACTGCGGATGACGTCACATATTACATCACTCATGCATATATTTCAATATTTAAACATTACTCGCTAATATATGTATTCACTAAGATACACTTAATAAGCCAGTTAACCAATCCATTTTTTTTTTAAAACACTGAAAAAACCATCGGTTTCAGGCCTTATATAGTTAGGAATTAGCATTTAAAAAACCTTTGAAATTCACTGAAAAAAACATAGGTTTCAGGCCTTATATAGTTAGGAATTGGCATTTAACAAACCTTTGAAATTCACTGAAAAAACCATAGGTTTCAGGCCTTATATAGTTAGGAATCAGCATTTAAAAAACCTTTGAAATTCACTGAAAAAACCATAGGTTTCAGGCCTTATATAGTTAGGAATTAGCATTTAAAAAAACCTTTGAAATTCACTGAAAAAACCATAGGTTTCAGGCCTTATATAGTTAGGAATTCGTTTTTATAAAACCTTTGAAATTCACTCAAAAACTATAAGTTTTAGTGGTGTTCTAGTTAGCTGGACATTTTACTCATACAAAACCAATGAAATTGCTCCTATATAGTTAGTTGTACTAACTATATTTCGCGCACCCGCAATCCACTGCTGATGTCACATATTAGATCATTCATGACATGGTCAGTGACATCACTGATGACATCTCAAATGACATCACTGATGACATCATCCACGTGACAATCACATACACCTTTTCATACACTATTACAATTTTTCATCACTGTTTGTAAAATACAGAGTATCATATTTAAATCCATTGTCACAGCAATACAAGTATCTAAAAATCCACTCAGTGATTCATAGATGTATACACACATCTAATCACTTACCTATGGATTCACTCATACATGCTGTCAATGAACAATAGAATACTATCAAAAATACTTATACATCTATATCGACATTAAACAACAGCACGCATCCTATTCACATATGAAGTCATCCTACTCACTTATGCAAACAATGGATCATACTTATATATTTACTTAGCAAAACACTTATGCAAACACCACTTCTTCTATTCATTTAGATAGTAAGTCATACTTAGTGAATTATAAAATCATTATTACAAGTATACAGTTATCCATACAGTCACTCACACAATCATTGTGTCTTATGTATACTTATTTATATACAACAACTGAAACATACACTGCCTTTTATTTTTCTAGTTTGTTGGACCTGTACCTTTGAGAAATATATATTGCTCATCACCACACCCATAAAGAGATTCCCTCACCCAAACTGTTAGAACATGTAGTTTTAACTTCATATATCTACTGTGGAGAAGTGTGGCTCAGGGGTTAGAGGCAGCAGACCCAGAAGCTGAGATCGGTCCTGGACCAGGGTTCAATTCCCCGCCTCGGCGGGTCTTGGGCTAAAAATTCCACGGACTCAATAATTCTCGCCCCGGTGCCTCCTCGACTCACGGGTTCACACTCTGCGACTCTGGGCAATAGCTTGCTTAATCTCCACAACGGCCCCTCGCGGCGGGATGCCTGACTTTCACCTTGTGGATACCCTGCTATCTCACAGGGGAATACCAGGACGGGTTCCCTAAGCAAGCGCCGGGAAACCCACTGCGGGTAGCTGTGCGCTATATAAGCTCAACTACATTTACATTTAGTGAATCAACTATTCACACATCTTTGGACAGTCACACCCCCCCCACCGAACCACACACACTTTCACACTCCCATACAAATACTCAGTTAACTAATCAATAACTAATATAGACTTTCACATAGCTAGTAACCAACTGTAGAATCAGTTTACACAACAACTGACAAAGTGATACAGATATTCACACAGTTTAGTCACTATCCACTATATTTAGTGAGACATTATAAATTGGTCAAGTAAACAGTCAATTACACTGCTACTAAATCCTCCATCCAAATATTTATTTATATATATCCACTCATTCTTCAATGTAAATTGCTATATATATAATGCATATTAAAAGAACGAAGCAAACCACATTCACTGGATGATGTCATCAGTGATGTCATCTGAGATGTCATCAGTGATGTCACTGACCATGTCATGAATGATCTAATATGTGACATCAGCAGTGGATTGCGGGTGCGCAAAATATAGTTAGTACAACTAACTATATAGGAGCAATTTCATTGGTTTTGTATGAGTAAAATGTCCAGCTAACTATAATACCACTAAAACTTATAGTTTTTTGAGTGAATATCAAAGGTTTTTTTAAAACTAATTCCTAACTATATAACTCCTGAAACCTATGGTTTTTTTCAGTGAATATATATCTATATATATATATATATATATATATATATATATATATATACATACATACACATAGGTCTGTGAGCAAGGGCGGATGCCCGAAACGCGTCAGATTTTGGAAACTCTTACCTAAATAAACTTCGTGCCAAAAGGAACGTCGGACTTGTGTGGTTTTCTCTGTCGTGGCAATCGGTATGTTGAGAGACTGCAGCTGTTGGATATGGATATATATATATATATACACCCACATGCATATATGCGTGTTTGTGTGTATATATAGGTGATTCATCATAATTAATATTATAATTATTTTTTACACAGAGAGGTGTGCACTCCCAAAGGCTCCATTTAATATGTCCTTTATTGATCAAACAACATAGAGCTACACACCACAACGTGTTTCAACTCTTTCTCAAGTGATTTAGAATGTTGTCCCTCGGTAATATTGCTGCCATACCTTTATATTCCTGTAAAGGCATCTTGGTAATTGCAGTCCTATGTCTCTCACACCTAGAAGCCATTTGTTTTCCAATAATGCAATGTATAGTACCAGCACAATTCCTGAGAGTATTTCAGTACCTTAACCGCATGCGTGCGGCATGATTTCCGCCCGCACGCTGAGAATTTGTAAAGCCCATTATTCATGACGAGCTGGGCTCGTCATGAGCGTGCGAGGAGGCTACCTCATGACGAGCCCAGCTCGTCATGAGCGTCGAAGGGGTTAAAGCACAGTGCTGATATTTTGAGCAGGGTACACCGTGCGTGCAAATTCAAAACAATGATGCTTCCACCTAGAAAGGAAGATTTAGTTAGCATTTCCCAGTCTATTAACACTGATGACAAGTTGTAAATGCGCGGACCATAAATCATTTAACGAGCCCTCCGGACCCTTACTCACGCTAAACAATGTTCAGTGAAGGGTCGTATCGCAATTGTGAGTACGTTTACGAAGGACATGTGCTCACGGGACTGTCCTTCAGAGACTGGAGTCATGCTAGGCGCATTTGAAGTCTTGACATCTCAATGTCTCCTTCAGCAATTGTTTAGTACAAACGCAGGCGATTCGCATCTCTTCACCAACTCATAGGTTTTCTTGAAAGTTGCCACACATACCGGTCGCTACTGCTATATATCAATCCCCAAAATGAAGTGGTCTGAAAAGCAGCACGCTCTGCCTGCTGGTGCCAATTTGGGAGTAAAAGACCACAAACCCCTTAACGATTGTTACATGAAGAGAAGCGCTACACTCACGGAGGCTCCATTTAAGATGTAGTGTTAACCATAGACTGGGAAATGCTTCATAGCCTATGCTCCGAACTGAACAAATCTTTGATGTGATATTGGGAAGCAACACTTGCTTTATCACCACCTATGTAGATCAATACTCTCTTTTTGATATGCCTGTAGCTAATGATGTTGACACGCTATTTTAACTAAATTGCTTTTAAATTGATCCTTACGATCGCACTTCATGTGTATGCACGTCCGAAGCGGCCATTGAAACGTCTTCTGTACTACGGCTTAATTAATCATTTTTTTGCATATGTGTAATGTTGTGATATGACAAAAAATGCAATAAACATATTAAAAAAAAATAGACTGGGAAATGCTAACTAAATCTTACCTTTTGGATGGTAGCATCTTCGTTTTGAATGTGCATGCAGGAACTGCTGAAAAGTTATCTTTGAAGGTTAATCGATGTACACTGCATAAAACATCAGCACTATGCTATAAAGTACTGAAAACACTGCCAGGAACCGTGCTGGAACTATACATTGTATTATTGGAAACCAAACGGCTTCCAGGGGTGAGAGACCTGGGACTGCAATTCTCAGAATGTCTTTGTGGGAATATAAAGGTATGGCAGCAATATTACCGAGGGGCAACAGACTAAAGCCACTTGAGAAAGATGAAGAATTGAAACGCGTTGTGGTGTCTGGTGCTATGTTGCTTGATCAATAAATAACATGTTAAATGGAGCCTCTGAATGAAGCGCTTCTCCTTGTGTAACAAATATCAGGGGGTTCATTGTCTTTTATCCCCACACTGGCACCAGCAGTCAGAGCGTGCTGCTTTTCAGGCCACTTTGTTTTGGGAAAATATATTCTATTATATTTTCACTGAAAAAACCAAAGGTTACAGCGATGTTCTAGTTACGCTCAGGTTTCACTCATACAAAGCCAGTGAAATTCAGCAGTTAGCTGAGCTACCTATAACGTGCGCCCCACAATGCACTGCTTATGACCTCCCATATTACATCACTGATGACATGGTCAGTGACATCCCTGATGACATCATCCAGTGACTGTGAATGTTTTTAAAACGTTTGAGTGTTAAATATATATACCAAGCTGTATTGGTGAATCAGAGGGTGTATGTGTGGCTGTATGGGTGATTCAGTAGGTGCATGACTGACTTTGTAAGTGAGTGATTAGGTGTCTCAGTGAATGTATGTGTGAGTGACTGGCTGTGTGAATGTCTGTATCAGTCTGTCAGTTGGTGCCTAAGTGGCTTTATGGGTGTGTGAGTGGGTATGTAAGCGGCTGTATGGGTGAGTGATTGGTTGAGTATCTGTATGAGTGTCTGAGCATCTGTGTGGGTGGGTGAGGGGTTGTGTGACTGCTTGTATGGATGAGCGAGTCGGAGAATCAGTGGCTGTATGGGTTAGTGAGTGTGTGAGGGGCTGTATGAGTGAGTGTATATGACTGTGCGGGTAAGTGAGTGGATGTGTCGGTGTTATATGGGTGAGTAACTGGGTATGGGAAAGGTAGTATAGGTGAGTGATTGGGTATATGAATGTATGGATGAGTGAATGTGAGAGGGACTGTATGGGCGAGTGTGTGCTTTTCACACTGACTAGATAGGTGAGCGAGTATGCATTAGTACCTGTGAGTGAGTGGGTGTGTGTACAACTGTATGCATGAGTAAGTGGCACTGTGCTTGGCTGTAAGGGTGAGTGAGTAGGTGTGTGAGTAGCTCTATGGGTGACTGATTCAATGTGTGAATGGCTGTTTGGGTGTGTGAGTGGATATGTCAGTGGCTGTATTAGTGAGTGAGTGGGTATATGATTGGCTATATCGGTGAGTGAGTGGATGTGTGTAGATCTATGAATCAGCGAGTGGGTGTGTGAGTACTGGTATGGGTATGTGAATTGACTTGTGAATGGTAGTGTGGGAGTGAGTGTAAGCAAGGTTCTATGGGGGTGTGAGTGGGTGTTTTAGTGATTATGTGGAGGATATCAGTAATGTCATCAGTGATGTCATTTGAGATGTCTTCAGTGATGCCACTGATCATGTCATGAATTATGTAATATGTGAGGTCATAAGCAGTGCATTGCGGGGGCACAAGTGATACTTGGCTCAGCTAACTATAACTGCTGAACTTCACTGGTATTAGATGTAGGTGTGCACAGAGTGAGATAGAGGGTTTTAAATTTGATTCGATTCCTGATGGTGAGCCAGTGTAGTTCCTTGATGGCAGAAGATCCTGAAAGATGTTTAGGGAGATCAAGC
This sequence comes from Lissotriton helveticus, assembly GCF_964261635.1. Lineage (NCBI taxonomy): Eukaryota > Metazoa > Chordata > Amphibia > Caudata > Salamandridae > Lissotriton > Lissotriton helveticus. The sequence continues at coordinate 1,284,775,131 of NC_136057.1, read as the reverse complement.
AGTACTCTGGCGGTGCAGTTTTGGAGGACCTGCTGTTTATTAATGTATTGTTTCCGAAGGTTGATATATAAACCATTGCAATAATCAATTTTAGATAAAATGAGGGAGGGCACATCACGAGATTAGAGGTACACACTGTCCTACCTGTCCAACTAAACTCGGGCTGAGCGCATTGGTTAATTCTGCTCTGCCTGTATTTGCAGAGTTTTTGCTGAACTCCACGCTCCAAGCAGAGCAGAGAGTAGCAAAACTCTGCTAACTCCACCAGCTGAGCAGAGTTTGCGCTGGACTCCAGGTCTCTAGGAGAGGCTGGTTTCTGCTACTAAACACAGGGGTTCAGAGAGTGCACAGCATCAGGTCATTAGGACAGTTTGGTTCTGTTCTGGATTTTGCTTGGTGGTGGGGAAAAGGGGTGGGGCCTCTGCGATATGCTGTCTGTTTGTTTTCTTTTACATGTATTCATTAGGGAAGGGGGGGGGGCAACGGCACAGCCTTTGTATTTTTTTAAAATTAGAAAATAAAGGGAGGGGGAAGCCTTGCCCCCCCCTCACGGGCCAGATCCACACCGGGTTACAAATAGAGATTATATTTTTATGAATAAAACAAGACCAAAATGTCAAATATCCAATAAGTAGAGCAAGAGTTATGAATTTTTAAAGAATAAACCAAAAACAGTGCTAGAAGTCAATAGCGCTAAAGGTTATTTTAAGTCACGCTAGATCGAGATAAATCCAAAATTCAGACCAACCGCGATGGAGCGCAGGGAGGATAGATTTCCAAATAGGTCCCACTGAAGTTTTACTTTTTCAAGTTGAGTGAAGTGCCCCATTTGGGGAGGTGACGGTGGCCGGGATCAAGTAGAGAGTTGCTAGCAATGATCCTGTGGCCATGAAGAGTCAGCTGGGCATCGCAGATGGCAGATAGGGTATCGCGGGCAGCGATGCTTGCTGTGTGAGGACACAATGCTGTGGCAGCTCATGCTGATACTTCAAGTGAGCAGCGCAGTACCAGTGCAAATGGGCCTGTCTGCAGTTGCGAAGAGCCCAAAAGCTTGATTTCAGGTGCCTAGGAGATATAAGCGATGAGAGCAGCTGCAGAACCCACTGCTGAGGCCCAGATATTGTAGGGGGCACCTCAGGCAAGGGTAGGACTCACAGAAGGCAGAGTCCAGCGGCAACAGAAGGTAAGCCCTTGGAGAACACTTGGAGGGAAGGCAGAGTCCAGCTCTTCTTCCAGTAAAGTCGAGGATCAGCAGGCAGCAGAGGAACGACTAGAAAAGCAGTTCTTCCACAAATGCAATCCAGATTAGTCCTATAAGCAGCTCAGTAGTCCTTCTGACAGAGGTTCAGTTCAAGATAGAGAAGTGTCTGATTTTTAGGGGTCACAGACCCAGTACTTATACCTAAAAGTTTCTTTGATGTAGGGGATGACTTCAAAATACCTCTCTGAAGTGCGCAAGGATCCCTTTCAACACAGTTGTGTATGCCAGGCTAATCCTGAGGGGGTAAATCAGTGCTTTGTGTTAGGTCTGGTCACAGCCTATTCATAAGTAAGTGTGAGCCACCTCTCCCCCTTCCTGCCCAGGAAGGCTACCAGAATTCAGATGGATGGAGGTGAGTTCTCGGTCACACCCAGCCTTCCTGTGTTTGTGGTTGCCCAAAGGGAATGCACAAAGTGTAACTATGACCCAGCCCAGACAGATAGAACATTATTTGACAACCCTTACCAATCCTTTCCATCGCCTTCTTTTCACTAGATTCCTTTGTCATCTTATTCACTGTTTACTAGCTGATTTACAGGGTTGAAGTAGGGTGAGTGGCTTAAGTCCTTGCACATGCGACAACTTTTCAACCCAGGATACCATGCACTTTATAATGTTTTGTGATCATTATAGCGATATTCGTAGTAGGTTTTTAATCCCAAATGTTAGGGGAAAAGACTTTATACAGGTCAGACCTGCTTTACTTTACTTGCAGATGCTGAATGATCCCTGGGAGATTTTTTTTATATTGCAAGCTATTTGGTCACTGCAGTGAAGCATAGGAGAGCCCGTATTCTCTGACATGTGATTTGGCTGTACTTGAATGATCAAATTAATTTTGCCTTAATGTCTGGCCTCTGATTTGAGTTTGTCTTTTAATCCATATTTTAGTTGGTTGTTGGTAACCTGTGTTATTAGTATATCCATGAAATTTGGTCTCAATGTTTTATGTTGCCCAAGCCTATTGATGAATTGTTTTATTTAAATTATTATGTTGTCTGTTATGTACTTTTATTGTTTTTATTCACAAAATAAAGTGATTTTGACTGACAGGCTGTCAAAGTGGCATTTCGAAAACTAAATCCACCTTCAACAGCAAGGAGGATTCCAAACATATCCACTCCAAACATATCCACCATAGAAAAGCTACTCCTCTCCGATCAGGAATTACAGCTTAAAAGTATATTAAGGAATTCCCAATGCTGGCCTATGATGGGTGGAGGCCTCACATTAGTGAAAATTGAATCTGGCTGTTTCACTACCAGGACATTCAAAACAATAAGGTACCTATCCTACCTATTGCTTAAATCACCCCCCCCCCCCCACATGATTAATTAGGACCTACCTTAAGGGTGACTTATAAGTAATAAAATGGGAGTTTAAGACTTGGCAAAGTAGTTTTAATGCCAAGTCGAATTGGTAGTAAACCACAGGCACTGCAGTGGCAGTCCTGAAACTGGTTCAAAAGACTATTTATGTGGGTGGCAAAATCAGTGCTGCAGCCCACTAGTAGCATTTGCAGTACAGGCCATGGGTATATGGTATTTCACTTTACAAGGGACTTATTAGTACAACAAATATGCAAATCAGATATACACCAATATTGTTATGTTTATGGGAGAAGCACAATGTACTTTAGCACTGACTAGCAGTGTTAAAGTGCTCAGTTCTAAATCCATCAAAATGAATTGGCAAAAAGTGAGAGGCAAAAGTTGGGGAAAAGACCACACTAAGAATGAAAGATCTAACAAATATGAAATGCATTTTGCTTATAGGCACCAAACATTTGTGTTAAATTTCTGTTATTGTCAAGGCAATAAATGTTGAAACTTTCCACGTAATGGAAAATTATTGATTAACACAAGATTCAATCATTTTGCAGAGGCTTAAAAAATTATCTTGCGCATATACTTTTAAAAGATTCTAATTAGCTAGAAAGCTTATGACCTAGAATCTGATACAAATTAATGATTCTATTGCCAATGGTAAACACATCGGCAGGGTTGGTATATGATAAGGGGGACCGAAATGTTGCAGCTTTCTTAATCAAGGCACATCTAGAAATGGAGTTAAATCACAAACTTGGGCTACTAAAATGTGAGTGTGTGCTCATTTTCTTTAAATAAACAGAGGTTGTCAGAATTAAAGATCAGTTGGCATCTGTTTCTATAGTTCATCTTAATACAACTATGGTTGTATGAAGGTGCTTTGAAAGCATCATCCATGACAGCAAGCGTGCCTCCAACGGCCAGCTGTGAGATTGCTTGGGTTTCGGGGGAGGAGACAAGATGGCGGATTGACGCCGTCTCCTGGAACGGACCATGGAGGCTCTCGAATCTGGCTCTCCCTGTCAGTATATATGCGTGTGTTCAGCGAACAAGAATATTGTTTCTCTAAAAGCGCATATGATAGACATCTGAGTTTTAGAACATTTTTCGAGAGAAGAGGTTAAACTACTGGTTCACAGACCTACCGGGATCTGATGCAGGCTCTCTCTCGGATCTGTCCCAGGTGCTTGTCATCAGCGTACATGGAGGTGGGAATCCCAGTGTGGCGTTACTCCTTTCGTTGCCACATCGGCCCCATCCGCTTCTCAGGCTCCGCTCCACTCGCTGATATGGCGCCATTGAAGACCTCTGGCCCGTGGGACAAGCTGTCAGCCGGTGAGTTTGGCTGAGAGCGCAGCCGTTAGTACAGGGGCAGAAGCAGTGGTGGGCTCTGCAGAAAATCATATGGCTGCGGGGGCAGCTGCTAAAGCAGAGAGAGCGGCCGCTGTAGATGCCATGGATGTGGACGTGGCGGATGTCCATAAACTGAGCACAAGACTGGGAAAACCAGTCGTTCAGTTCCTGCAATCAAGGGGATCAGTCGAGCTCTCAGTGTGTTACGGAGTTTCCTGGTGGCAGCCACCTGGTGGAGACTATTATTAATGCTATCTCCAACAAGCAACAATGTTGCACTACGCCCATACTTCAGAATCCTTTGAAGTCGAATCAGCTACAACAGTTACAACAGCCCTCTCATCCTAGTGCACAGATTACAGGAAATACGGCTATGGGAATAAATGAAATGGAGGCAGAGAAAGCTTCAAAGACTGAGACTGTATTAGATATGGCTAGTAATCATGGAAATAAAATGACAGGCGAAATTCGCATGAATACTGGTAACAATGACCCCAACACCAGTGCTTAATTTGTGCCAGAGCTTTCGGGTGCTTAGCACCGGCACTTAATTATCGGGGCCGGGACTACACGGATTGCTGCACGTCATTGTTTTTTATTTGTGATATTCATTATTTACCTCACTATTGGACTTTGCAAAAGAGTATTGTGTAACCACTTTTCGTCCACAGTACTGTCTGCTCGTCCGCCTCCCGAGTGACTCAGTCCCACTCCCAGCAAAGCTGTGGTGAGCCTGGCCTGCCCTGGCTGAGCCAAAAAGAGAAAAGAGAATCTCAATCTCAATCTTGTTTATTGCCTGAAGTCCGCAGCTCTTAGTTAAACTTCAGTTACAGTGTGGCCGGCCCAGTGGGCGGGACACTGATTTTGGGCTGTATTTTGGTTTTGTGGGGGCAGGGGCTGAGCGGCGGCAGGAAGTGTGTGCCGATTTTTTCAGATTGCGCATTGCCACGCGTCCACGCCCCACCACCGACTCCCTAACGACCATTCAAGGTCTGGGTGCCTGTGCCAGCTAGCGCGATGTCACCCGACTCTCCGACGACGATACGAGGACTGGCAGAAGCACCACGTGAGGCAGGCAGGCTGGCAGGACAGGCCTAGTCAGTTAATAGAGTAATCAAGGCAGTGCATGTCCCGGCCGACGGTCCCTCCACGAACGCACCGAAACCGAACCCGTAAGTCTTAACAAAGTTAAGAAAGCAGAGCAGAGCTGCAGTGCTGCTTTTACACAGCTCATGATCTGCCTTTGCCACAGTCCTTATATTCAAGTAATTTTTCATGTTTGGTGCAGTTTGAGTTGTTTATTCCTTTAAAATTACTGCTGGCATGGATATATATACGTGGAAGGACTGGTACTACATTGTGACTCTGAACGAGAGTGTTGTGATAAAGAGGGAGGAAAGAGTACTGCAAGCATAATAGAAGTCTACGAAGCACCTGTTATTGTTTTCCACCAAATTTGTGTCTATAGTCCAGCTGCTGTTGAATAACCATTTTACACTCGTGCTATCATGAGTCGGATGGAGCCTGGCCAAACCAAGGATGTGTGTTGTGCAGTTGAAAAGGTTGTTTGTTACATTAAAGGTTGGTGCAGCAGGAAACGTCAAAATAAACGGACAAACACACAAACCATTTTTTTATGTTCTTTTTGTCACTTTATACGTTGTTTTTCAAGTACACAAAGTCAACTACTGGCAAATGTTTACAAAATTGTATTATGAAGCTTTTGCTCTCCTAAGTGCGAACAAGGTGAAAATGTGGCTTCACGGCTAGAGCTAGAGGTTTGAGTCTCGGCGTCGGCTCAACAACACTGTGATTCCGGGCAAATCTCTAAATCCTCCCGTGCCTAACCTTGTGTAACTGGAGCTCATTCATGTAACGCGCTCCAATACATTCGGGTCGAGCTTGCGCCATAAAACAAAATACATTTACATCATTCAGTTCTTTCCTCCCTAGCTAACTGCAGGGTGAATGATGCAGGGTACTGGTTCCTTATTAACGAGCTATGCTAGTTACTTAGGCAGAACAGTTATTTGTTAGCCTGGCGACTCATTTGGTGGACATGCGTGTTCTCCGGGAGCCAGTGAAGGAAGTGGGTGGAGCCTGGTGAAGTGGGTGTGGCCTCTTCCAAAAATATGAGCACCTAGACTTCCTATTTTACAAATTAAGCACTGCCTGGCACCGACCTAGAAGTGCAGTGTGCTGAAATACCTATAGAGGATTCTGAGGTTTATGTCAACTCTGGCATGGATACTAGCAGTTAAACACTCCTGAGGGCACCCAGGAAGAGGGACATCATTCTAGAGTATTACCAAGGGAACAACGATTCCAGAGAGATGTAAAAAAGAAAACGGTGGTACCGGGGACCCCTCTAAAAAAGAATTCTAAGGTCAAAGTAATGAAAGACCCAAAGAAGATGATTACTACCACTAATCTAGGGTCAGGGAAAAAGAAAACAAAACAGGCCAATGAGCAATCGGATAATAGCCCCATGAGGAAATGGATCCAGGTAAAAGGCGGAATAAAAACAGTGATTACTAGGTTGTCTGATGTGGGGCTAACCAACGGAGGGATTGGAGGGGTATCTAGTGTAACTATTGCAGCCTAAAGGTACAGACTGCCTGACTCCTGAACCAAATCTAGAGGTAGCAAGGTTACCTGGTGGATCTTGTGAAGTAAATCATGATGCGATATCTCCAATGCCTGGTCCTTCCTCCCTATTGTCTTTGCTACCTTCAACATCTCCAATCTCTCATGTGTCTCATCCAGCAGAGGATTCCCAGAATAATGGGACTCAGGATAACGAAGCTACAACACTCTCAATGATTTTTCAAGCCTTGAAGGATCAGAGGGAGGAAACAAGAGAGCTTGTTGCTCAAGTCAGGGCAGATAAATACAATATCCAGCAAGCTCTGAAGGATGCATCGGAGAAAGTTGGGGTCATGACGGAGGAGGTGACGGAGCTCCAGCAGCGAGTTTCTTGTACAGAAGAGACTACATCCAGAACTGCAAGCTCGGTCCTCCAGCATGAAGATCAACTTAGGAACATGCAATTTAAACTGGAGGACTTAGAAAATAGACAAAGGAGACAGAACCTCAAACTGTTTGGCATACCCGAAGGTCAAGAGGGAGCTGATCCTAGAGCCTATATAGTTCAGATCTTGCAAAACGCTTTCCCTGACTTCGGAGATTGGAACTGGGACTGCCAGATCCAAAGGGCCCACAGACTCCCAATCGTCCAACGCCGACCGGATTCTCGTCATCCAAGGCCATTCTTGCTTTATTTTGGCAACTTCTTGTTGCGACAAGCAGTCACCTTAAAAGCTGACTCTAGATTTCCGATAGCTGTTGATTCTTTCTCCATATTTTTTCGCTCAGACTTCTACAAAGCCACTATGGACAGAAGATGGCAACTGAGACAGCTAATTGATCCACTGAAGGACATGGGGGCTAAAGTTTTCTTGCAGGAACCTGCTCGTCTGCAGATTATGAAAGGGGGTCAAACTTATTTTCTTCACTTTAAGTCAGAGGTTAATGAAATGTTGCACAAGTGGCAAAAGGAGGGGGCTGCTTAGACTTGACTATATTTGTATATTTTTTCTCTCCTCTAGCACACTTCATATATAATCTACCTTTTTCCTTTTTTCCAGGAGATAAAAAACAGGGAGGTGTTAATTCGTTAAGCCAAAGGGGAGACTGGGTCCTAGATGGCTGCCATTTCAATGTCAGCTGAAAGAAGAGGAGGATTCCTCATTCAAGAAGCAAAGGGGGTGAGGTTGGGGTGGGGGGTTCAGATGCTGGGGGGGTCACGGGTGGGGGCAAAAAAACCGACATGAGGGTATTACAAAATAAGGGGACAAAGACTTGGAAGGCTATAGATCTAATTTACAGAGAGAAAAGCAGAAGATTATCAGCAAGATGGAATGGGTGAAATGTATAGCCTGGAATGTAGCAGGCTTGAATAGTAGGAACAAGAGGCATTTAGTTTCTGAAGAACTCAAGCTTTACTTTCAGAAACACATATTTCTTATAAAGATCGCGCTTTATTAAAGCAAATAGGATGCGACGTAGTTGTCAGCTCTGATCAGAATGCCTCAATACGAGGAGTTGCCATTTTAAAACATAACCGTCTAAGAGCTGATGTTGGTAAAACAATCTCAGATAAAGGGGGTAGATGGGTGGCACAGATAGGAATAGAAGGACGCAAATATGTTTTCTGTATACTAAACGGCCCAAATATATGTTATGTTATGTTATGTTATATTTGTTTTTATATAGCGCACGGCTACTCAAAAAGAGTGTCCCGGCGCTTTAATGATGAGACCTACAGCAAAATAACACAACACAGTGATAAAAACAGAGTGGAAAGCATAACAAAAAGAAAAGGGAAAGAAACAACCTAAAGGGCAAATAACCAAGTTTTTAGACCTTTCCTAAATGCAAGTAAGCTAGTGGCTCCACGGAGTGTCAGCGGCAGGGTGTTCCACAGCTGTGGCGCCAGCAGTCCAAAGGAGCGGCCTCCAGTGCGGGCTCTTTTTACGCGCGGCACCGTCGCCAAGAACAAAGATTCTGATCTGAGAGAGCGGGACGGATGGTAAAAGGCGAGTCTCCTTTGGAGATACTTAGCTCACACAGCATGGAGGGCTTTATAGGCCAAAGTTAATGCCTTAAAGGCAATCCGCTTACGGATAGGCAGCCAATGTAAGGTCTGCAAAAGACCAGCAGCACTGGCTCGCCTATTTAGGCCATAAATGGCTCTCGCGGCAGCATTCTGCACAACCTGGAGTCGCTGCAGCAAATACTCTGGCAGGCCCAGGTAAAGGACATTAGCATAATCCAACCTAGAACCGATCAGAGCCTGCACGGTCAGCTTCCTATGTTCTTCCGACAGAAGGGGTAGAAACCTCCTCAGCATTTTAAGGAGGCCAAAACATGTGCCCGTCACCCCTAGGATCTGGGATCTCAACGTCGGACCCTTGTCCAACTTGACCCCCAGGTTCTTAGCTACTAGAGATGGACAGGATGGTGGAAACATGTTAATGGGCCACCAAGCTAGCCAGTCAGGATCCAACGCACACCCGAAGAAGAGTACCTCAGACTTCTCTGAGTTGCACTTGAGGCCGCTCAGATGAAACCATCTAAAGACAGCCTCAAGGCAGTCCCGGATACTCTCTCCATTAAAATCTCCTCCCCTCTTACAAGAGAAGAGGAGCTGCGTGTCGTCGGCATAGGATACGATCCAAGCCCCGAACGACTCCGCCAATGCCGCCAGAGGGGTCATAAAGATGTTAATGAGGGTCGGGCTCAATATAGAGCCCTGCGGGACCCCGACTCCCAGTGGCGGCATCACGGCCGAGTCTGGGGGGACCCAGATCGTTTGTCGGCGGTCAGCTAGGAAAGATGAAAACCAGCTGAGCACCGTCCCCCTATGGCCAATCTCAGAGTCTGGCGAGAAGGCCCTCATGGGGAACGGTGTCAAAGGCCGCCGACAAGTCCAACATGACCAGCATGGCCTTGCCCCCAGAGTCCAGTACCCCTTTAATGACTTCTGACACCTCCAGGAGCGCTGTCTCTGTACTGAGGTTTGGACGGAAGCCGGATTGAGTAGCGTGCAAAATCTCATGCGTTTCCAGGAAATTGGAGAGCGCCGTGTGTATTTGCTTCTCTAAAATTTTCATGAAAGCTGGTAAAAGAGAAATTGGTCTATAATTGACCGGTGCCTCAGGATCAAGACCAGGCTTCTTCAGCAAAGGGATGACCATTGCCTGCTTCCAGGCTTGCGGAACCAAACCCTGGCTAAGCGAGAGATTCAGGAGTGGATTTGCCAACGGGTTTATAACTTCCGCCATTTTTGCCAAAAATTTGGCCGGGCAGGGGTCCAAGGCCGACCCAGATTTGAGATTGCCCATAAGCGCTAGGGAAGCAGGGGCTGAGATGGGTGGAAAGACGGCCAGCATCGGGCCTGATGAGACCTCGAGGCACGAGTCATCCTCGAGGTTAATCGACCCCACGGGCGCCACCAGTTGAAAAGAGTCCTGGATAAGCTTAATCTTGCTGGTGAAAAAGTTAGCAAGATCAGAAGCCCAGGACTTAGAGGGCATGCCTTGGGATACATTGGAACGAGGGGCCGTAAATTCTCGAACTATGGAAAAAATCTCCTTACAGGAGTTGGAGGCGGCTTCTATTCTCCCTGCAGATAGGCTTTTTTTCCCAGGCGAATGTCCCGCTGATAGGCCTTAACCGCTGTCTTATAGGTCAGCCTTGCCACAGGGTCATATTGAGATCGCCAGGCTCTTTCCGCCGCCTTACAAAGCTGCCGGGCGGTCGACAGTGCCGCAGTGAACCAAGGGGCCGAAGCCCGTTTCGGTGTTAAGCGGGGGGCCATCACTGGGGCAAGATCATTTAGCCTGTCCAAAAGCCAAGCCTGCAGAGACTCAAGGTCCTTCTCCAGATCTCCTGAGAGAGGGCACGGGTGATCCAAAGCGGCCTGAGCCAGCATAGCTGGAGTCACGCAATGGTAGGCCCTGAGGGCACGGCCCTGTTGCTGAGACGCAGGATTAGCCAGTTTCACCGTGCCTTTAACCAAAAATTTGGCTAACCTGTGGTCTGACCAGAGCACCGGAATAATCTCCTTCACCTCCAAAGGAGATGTCGAGAAGACCTGATCAAGAGTATGTCCCTTGTCATGCGTTGGCCCCCGAAGATACGGGATCAGACCCAGGGGGGCCGTGGCCTCCAGGAGTTTAATAGTATCCGGGTCCGATGGCTCATCCATGCGGAAGTTAAGATCCCCAGCAACAATGCAATGTTCTGCCTTCAGGGCCAGTCCTGATAGGACCGACTCAAACTCTTCAAAGAAGGTTCCAGGTGGGCCGGGTGGCCTATAAACTAATAGACCTTTAAAGGATTGGTGCGGTGCCAGAGTGATGGAGAAGGCAAGGGACTCAGAGCCGCGGATATCATCTACAGGCAGAATGGAACAAGCCACGCATTTCTTCACCACCAATGCCACTCCCCCAGCCCTTCCCTTGAGTCTGTCCTTCCTGAAAACATTATAATCAGGTGGAATGGCTAAAGCCACATCTGGATTTGAAAATTCCCCCAGCCACGTCTCAGTTAACATGAGACAGAGTGGCTTTTCCGTATCTAAAAGATCGTAGATATCCTGCGCATGTCTGCCCACAGATCTAGTGTTTAGCAGCATGCAAGGATACCCAATATGGTCGATCTTTTTATTGGGAGGCGAAAACGTAACACAGCTAGGGCGCCATCCGCATCCAGGGCAGCGAGACTTACCCCTATAGCGACCGGGGAAGACAGTACAGCAGTCACCCAAAGAGTATTGTAAGGAGCGTAGCTCACATGATATATATCGGAGCATGGGTGGCCCAGGGGCATATACGCCCAGTGGCAGAGCCCGACCCGCCGCCCCGTTCGCCTCCTGGACGCTGACGGGCGCAGACGGGCTGGACTCTGGCGTGACGGGCGCAGACGGGCTGGACTCTGGCGTGACTCCGGCGGTGATCCGGCGTATCCGCTGCGCGTGACCGCTGCGCGTGAGCATGACTCCCTTAAGAGGAGGTCGTCGACGATCCTTCAGTCATAGACCGGGTAAATATAGAGCTGCTGAATTGGGAAGGGGGAGGGTGGTAATGGGGGATTTTAATTGTATTATGAATTATGAAATCAACACTACTAGGCGATGGGCCTTTTAGAGGATGAGGAAGACCCGCGCCGCAATTAAGGAGCTAGGTCAACTACATGCTATAAGGCAGGGGTCTCCAAACTTTTCTGTAGTGAGAGCTACTTCTGCTCAAGGAAACTCTTCCTGAGCTATTAGAAAATGTTATAACTATAAAATAGTGACTACACTATGACCACCCTAAGCAGGATTATCAGTAGTTACTACCCAAGTATTCCTGGTGCGGTTACCCTCAGCAATGCCAGGAAAACATTCATCAATATAAAATGCCTCCACCGGACTTATGAAGTAACATTCAAATCTAGACATTCTCTATGGCACAAAGTATATATCGGTTCTAACTGAGATGAAGACAGATCCCAGAAAATCAGACTTTGGCGATCTATCAGTGAAGCACCTCTGGAAGGTGGTGGTACATCAATAGTACCCTAGTGATTGTGGCCCATACTGCAGCTGGTACCACTATGATTGATGCCATCATAATTAAGTATGGTATTTCCTATTTTTTTATATGATTTTTACACTTGAATAGCAGAGTGACAAGAAGTGGGTCCTGATAAATGCCAGGAAGTGACAGGTCATTTAAGGCAGAAACATATTGACCGTACTCTCATAGGGAACATCCATACCCCTATTCACTAAGCTTTTTAGTCCTAACCATTGGAGATAACAATTAAAGTAGATTTTGTCTCCCTTGAGCTCGTTTTAATACACTTTTCACTTTATTTGCACTCTGCCTCTCACTCTGTACTTCCATTGGATTATTTATGATCAAAACACCTCACGCTCCTCTTCTTGTAGGAGAGTTGTAGCCCATGTTGTGAACCTTGCGGTCACAGTGTGCAAGAGGGAACCCAGTGATGAAGCATGTCACCTTTGGGTGAGTGAGGGTTCTTGTCTTTAAAAAAATGAAATACCAAATGAAAAACCAGTATTTGTAAAGCGCACAGCTACCTCCGAAGTGGTGTCTAGGCCTGGGCGGTAAATTTTGTTCCGCTCGCGGAAATTGCAATAATTTGACATTTTCGCGTTCCGCGGAGAGCGCGAAAATGTCAAAACTTTCGCAATCTGCTGTGAAACGGAAGTTTTTTCTTGCTCTCTGTTGGAACTAGGGTCACCAGCTCCCCGAGGGTAGCATGGCACGAGCGGGTAGGCATCCAAAAGCTTATCTGTGGAGCGACCACACAGCACACACAACCACTGAGATTGTAAAAATGGGCACGCAATGAGTGACGCCACTCCAGTTAGTTTGTATAAAAATTAGATAACTTTTATATAGAGCAGAGTCAGGGTAATCAAAAATTACAGTATCAATTACTTTTTAGTTTTCCTTCAGAATTCATATGTTTCAACACTTTGTAATAAATACTCAGAGGAATAAATATTAGATATTGGATTAATAAATATTAGATAACCACAGGCCTGACCTAAGCCTTGCGCCTGGTCAGCTCCTGCAAGGAATTCATTCTAAAGACATGAATACAACACCGCGTTAAGTACCAATCTCCATTTCTTCAGGTAAGCAAAGAGCATTTCCATAACAGTAACATCTCTCCGCTGTAGGAATAAGCAGTGCATTAAGTGATGATAAAACATGTCATTAAATGTGAAACATCTTATTAGCCTCAGCATTAAGCGGGCATAACTCTCCTCCCCTATTAGGAGTAAAACTTATAAATGCATAAATGATGTATCATAAAACACTGTAGGTCAGAGTTATCATTCTTCTTACGCCGATGAAGAACTTCCTGTGAAGTCAACGTAAAACATTTCATTAGGCATGAGGAAATCACCATTTCATTTAACAGGTCTCAAACATAGCTGGGGACCTCAGTACATACGTTAGAACAGGGCCTAAGCGACTCCCTAAAGCAGTTTCGCCTTAGTATATACCCTTCCCTTAGTCAGGGGTTAACTGTAGGCTTCCTTTAGCATCTCATTCGGCAGGAGTAAAAAAAAAAAAACAGATCCTTAAACTCAGTAGGTAGAGATAACCCCTTAAACAGTTAGTTAGGAAGACCCACCTCCTAGACACAGGTACTACATCTTCTTAATCAGGAATAAACCTCTCCTCAAATGGGTGTAACCATTTCCTTATATACCTAGAGGCCTACGGGAACCACTGCATTAGGCCGGAGTACACATGACATGTGGCCCAGGAAACATTTCATTATGTAAGGTTAAGGGTCCCATTACCTAAGGCAAACAGTTAATTACTCTCATTGAGCCAGCATAGGCATTTTCATGTAGCAAGAACGAGCGTTTCATTGAGTAAAATAAACACCTTTCCTTAGGTAAGGATAAACACTTCCTGAGGCAGCTAAAAGCATTCAGATAACACTGCCTTAGGCAGAAGTATACATATCATACGTTTGGGAGCAGAACATTTTAGTACCTAGCTGTAAGAGTTTCAGGAAACCTGGCATTAGGCAGAATTTAACATGTCATCAAATAGGTATAAACGGGTTATTAGAACCCAGGCCCCATCTTATTTTGCCGGAACAAAACCTTTCATTAAGCCGGTACAAGCATTTCATTAAAGCATTTCATCAACATATCCCTATGCAGGGATTAACATTTCATTCCAACTGGTCACTTTAGCAATAACCCTCTAATTAGCAGTCCCGAAGTCCTCCCTGAGGGCTTTACCGACAATCCGGGGCTTTTACCCAGTACAATGGGGCCAACGGGGCCCAACACAGTCTCCCTCGGGGAAGGGTGAACTCTGGCCTCCCTCCGGCCTTCTGCCCTCCTCCCCGGGGGGGGGGGTTTACCTTTTCCTTTGGCTCATTGAGGAGCCCTTGCGCCGGTTCTGGTGTCTGACGGGGAGAGCTCCGGCCCTCTAGTAGGCCTCCCACGTCCTTGGATCGAGGCCCGGCAGATTGGGGATAGCCCGGGGCCTCCGATGCAGTAGTGGAGGCCCAGATCCGTCGAGGAACAGTCTTCGCAGCAAGGAAGTGCCGCCGCCAATCACAGCACAGCCGGCAAAGGGGCTTGACACTTGCAGCCAATGGCTGCGCGGCAATGGGCGGGGGTGCGGCCGATGACGCGGTGCACCCCCGTCACGTGATGTGAGGTCGAGGCTTCATGGCCTGTCAGGCCCAGCGCGACCTGACAGGAATTCCGGCGGCCCTCTCCTGACACCGGGGGCTGCCGAGGACGACTCTTTCTTCTTGGGCTGGGCTGCGGCGGTGATCGCGACACACAACAACGCGGCGGCGGCCCTCTCCTGACACCGGGGGGCCGCCGAGGACGATGACGGCACTCACAGCAGCCACACGTGGACAATCGGGGCGGCGGTGGCGAGTGGACCCGGCCTGCGCCTTTACAAAGCCCTAAGAAGCAGGATGGCGGCCAAATCGCCACAGGGGTCACAGCAGGACCGTACGTACAGTGCTTTACAGGGGCCACACGGGGAAGGCGCAACAGCGCCCACAGAGTCTCAGGTGCCACAGATTACAGCGCTTCAGCAGGCAATAGGGTTTTTCGAGGCAGCAACCTCCTCCAGTACCTCAGCGCTCCTCACAGGGACAGCAGGAGAGCGCTGGGTAAGCAGGGCTGACAGCACAATCAGCGCAGGGTGCCAGCGCTTGGTAGTTTCAGCAATAGCGCTTCACAGGTAGACTATTTGCATCAGTACAGCTCAGACAGTGCAGGCAGTGCCCGCAGGACCGGTAGTTCAGGGTGCTAGCGCTCGGGAATGAGAGCGCTTAGCCAGCAGACAGTTTATTTAAGTTGAAGGCAAATCAACAGAACCAACAGGACAGGTCACACAACAGTGGCAAACCAGCAAAAGGGGGTCCCAGGTGGCGTCAGGGAGCGCAGGGAGTGACACAGCGCCAATACCTGGTTGACTTCTCAATAGTCCTGTGGTGATTTAGTTTCTTCTCTGCGCTTTGTTTCTTGCGCCCTTGTAAATTGCAGTCTCTTGGATCCTTAAAAGGGGGTGGGGGTTGAGTTGATGGCAGTTTCCAATCTCCTCAGCCGGTCTCCTCAAGTGACCCTGGGTTCCCCTCCCGCCGGGCCAGATCAGGGGGCAAGTTCAGGATCCCTCAACACTTGGTAGGCAACACCTAGGCCCTGTCACTCCCAGTGTCATAGGTCCCTGTCTAGGCCCCACTGCCTAAAAGTCCTGCGTAGGTTCTTCCCCAGGTCTGTGCTCCCTCAATCTGACAGGAAAGTTTCCCTCCCTTTCCTTATATAGTGCCAGTTGACAGTGGCAGTTGGTGTCACCTCACCTGTTCCAGAAGGTTCCAGGAGGTTCTAGGAGGTTCCACCATTCTGGCTATGGGCAGGCTGGCAGGCTAGCATTGATACATTGTTTGAGGCTTCTAGTCATCTCCTGGCCACTAGAATGCGTCCACAAAGACCACGCTGCAGTAGCAGGGGTCAGCGGCAGCCATGTTAGCGGAAGAGGGCACCTGCACCTTAACATTAGTTTAACATTACGCAGGGCATCTCCACTACACAAGGCCTATATCCTTTTATTACAATGGGGGACATCCTAAATTAAGGGAATAAAAAGCGAAAAATTTCTGGGGAAAGCGCCAAGTCCTACACTCGTGCTTTAAAAATGTGTTCTTGCGCGCGCGCTAGCGTCCCTGCGTTCCTGACGAGTTTTCCTATGTTGGATTGTTGGTAGCCGGTCGCGCTATCCCGCGTGAATTTGCGATCGCGAACACATCATTAGAGACCCCGAACAGGAAATAAGCATCGCGAGTGGGCAGGACAAGTGAAAACAAGATGGCGACCGCATGGGCAAGTTGGTGAGACATTTTTCAATGCGATTACGCAGAAAATATCGCGAACAGGCAGGGGAAAAAAACATGCGCGTCTTTGCGATATTTCTGCGTATTTGCGGAGATTTTTTACATTTTCGCAAAGACACATGCCCTATCACTTCCACGCACCGACACCAAAAGTCAGTAATAGATAACATCCCAATATATTTTTTGTGAGATTACGAAGTATATAAGCACAGCAGTAGGTCTCCCCAACTCAGCTTGAATTATTATTCATCACTTTCTGAAAGTGCACATTTTTCTATCAAATACCACTTTCCACTGTGGGCAAACAAACTTAATTTCCCAGAACAAAACCCATTTTTGAAAACAAAAACTTTTGTTAAAATTTCAGTTTTCAGATTTTAGAAAATGCACGGTCCCAAAACATCAGCTTGTCATTTTTATCAAGTACTCCCATGGAGAAATACCTCATATGCACAGACTACTTTGAATACCCAGGTATTACAGTCTTGTGCCATAGATGCTCACCCCAGGACCATGGATGCCCATATTATGCTAATAATGGCCACCATTGTACTAGGGCCACAGTTGAGCCAAGGCTTGAAACCATAAGAGTCAAAGCAGAGACCATTTATCAGTCATGATCATTATTGCGCCAGGAATAGGTAAATGTAGGCCAGTAATTCTCCCAGTATGTAAGTGATGGCTGCCAGTATACCACTACTAGACCAAAAATACACCAAATAGTCATGGATAACCATTATTATGCCATTGCCACTATTATGCCAGGAATGGACACAATTATGTCAGAGATAACACCCTTATGATGGGGACTAGCATAGACATATGGTGGTCCTTGACACCAGGCGTAGCTTTCAAGAATCAATAGTGTTTATTAGGGCCGCACATACATGCTGATAAGTCTCTTCATTTTCTCTGGTCTGAATCATGCCCTGGTCTCCTCAGGTCTTGAGCTGGTTATACACCCAACTGACACATTTTCACTCTGACTCCTGTAGCCCCACAGTTTGGTGGATCAGCACTCATTACTGCTCAGGCTACTACTGTTGTGCTTATTTTATGGTCCATCGGTCACACACATGTTGTGACTGATAAAACAGGGATACAAGATGGTCAACCTCCTTGTGGCTTAGTTGTTATTGAGATTAGATACAGACTGTCAAGTGGCATGACCTATATGCCAATACTTTGTGTGTTTGAGTGTTTAGTATGAGTTACTGCCATAGGTTTGGCTGGCTGTCACTCTTAGGATCTTGAGATCAACAGTGCTGCATTTTTTATTAGGTGCATACTCTCTGAATTTGATACTGGGCTTGGCATCATCTCTGAGAGCTACTTTGAAGGTACTGGCGAGCTACCAGTATCTCCCGAGCTACTCATTGTAGACCCCTGCTATAAGGGATGCGTGGCGGGTACTAAATCCAAAAACTAGCAGGCTATACCTACTACTCGGCTGCACATAAGCTATGTTCTCGAATAGACATGGCCTGGGTGTCAGACAAGATTCTAGAATCGAGTAGTATTGAGATTTGTCCAAGGTCCCATCTGACCACAACCCCATTCTCCTTTCATTTAAAATGCTGGTGGAGAAAAAGAGACCTAGGCCTTTCTCGTTCTCCAGGTATCTACTGTTAGACTCCGATTTTGCAGCTCAGATTAGAAGTCATCTGAAGGAATTCCTCGAAATAAATATTGATTCAGCCCCGCCCACAGTAGTATGGGATGCGTGCAAGGCCAGCATCAGGGGATTTTCCTAGGAATATATCTGGAGACAGAATAATAAACGTAAGAAGGAAACGGAGACAGTTATCACAAATATTCTTACGGTAGAGAACCAACAGGCTGAGGCACTACTAAGGGGTTTCACACATGCAGAGCACCTGGGGTATAGCCTAATTGGTTTAAAGTTGGCATTAAAAAAGACTCTCAAGAAAAAATCACAGCAAAACTAAATAAATATCGGTTATCCCAATACGAGAGTGGGGAAAAAATAGGGAAGATCCTGGCATATAAGGTGGCAGATGATAAGGCTAAGACTCTCATTAAGGCTATTAAGGGGCCTAATAACGCAGTATACGAGCGTCCAAATCAGATATTAGGGCAATTCGTGAACTATTACCAACAACTCTATACCCCAGAGAATCGACCTGAACTGGCGGATCTATATAGCTATTTACAAACTAATCCACTGAAAGGCATGGGGGATGAGATATCAGATTCATTGGCAGGGGATATTACGAGGACAGAAATTAAACTGGCAATTGCTGCCCTGCCTTCGGGTAAAGCATCAGGAGAAGATTCGATACCTCTGGAGTTTTACAAGTTATACATGGGGGAACTACTCCCACTCTTTATTCAAGTAACTATATTCATCGGAGCGGGAGGAAAGGCCCCTGGCTCATGGAATATCACACAGATTGTTTTTTTTCTAAAACAAAAACTAGCCAGCTAAAGAATGTGGGTCATATCAACCTAGATCACTTATAAATTCCGATGCACACATTTTTGCTAAAATGTTGGCGACCCATCTTGCTCCGATGATGCCTGGTCTGGTTTCCCCCCATCAACATGGGTATATCTTAGGGAGGGATACTATGGCTCATTTAACCCCTCCCATGCTCATGACGAGCTGAGCTCGTCATGAGCCACGGCGCTCCAGTGCTCATGACTAGCTCAGCTCGTCATGGCCCGTGGAACGCTCAGGTGTGGGGAGAATTCCGCTGCTGTGCTGAACGTTCCACGGGAGCCAATGCACCTGTGACGAGCTCAGCTCATCATGAGCACAGGAGCGCTGTGCCTCGTGACGAGCTGAGCTCGTCATGAGCATGCGGGCGCTGTGCGCGCCCCCCTCCCCACAGCACAGCGGGGGAATAACCCCCGCAGCAAAGGGGTTAAATATGGCCGTAACCGCATTTGATGTTGCAAAGACAAAGTCAACCCCACTCGGTATTATGCTATTAGATGCCGCAAAAGCTTTCGACCGAGTGGGGTGGTACTTCCTCTGGGTTACATTAGCAGCATTTGGTATTAAAGGCCAGTTCTTGCAATGGGTTCAAGCTCTATATGACCATTCTAGTGCTAAAATAACAAATGCTGGACTACAATCTCTCGTCTTCTCAATTTCTCGCGGCACTCGTCAAGGGTGCCCTCTATCACCTTTATTGTTTGCTCTGTCTATAGAACCATTTATCTTGGCCTTGCAAAATCAGCCTCAAATAAAGCCCTTTATATCTGGTGCAAACTTTCTCAGTCACTGCATAGGCAGATGGCATAGCAGTATATTCAATGGATGTTGAAGAGACACTGAAGGGGACAGTAGAGGAGGCAGAGAGGTTTGGGGTAGTCGCCGGCTACAGATTAAAGACTAATAAAACGCAAGTTTTGTTGAACTATAAATCTTCAGCACCAGTGCAAGGAGTCTGCAGCGTTGCTACCTATTTAGGGGTCAGAGTGTCTGCCAAAATAGACAAGATAGTTACTTTAAACTATGAGGCACTACTGAAAGAAACAGTTAAATCCTTAAAAAAGTGGCACAAAGTGCCTATGGGTATGAGTGGGCGAATAAATATAATAAAAATGAAGATCTTGCCCAAATTCCTTTACCTGTTTTGGTCCATCCCCTTACGAGTAAATAATTCTTTTTTTAAACATCTAGATGGGATTTTTAGCAGTTCTATTTGGGGATATAAGGAAGTGCGCTGAGCAATCGACTTAGTAAAGGTCCCATTTAATCAGGGGGGGGCTTGACTTTCCTGATCTCAAACTATATTTTTTGGGCAGCTTTCCTGGGCCGTCTTCGTAGTTTAATAAATCCCATGAGTAGGTTTTTCTTTCCTAAATTTATGTTAGGTGAAGACCATAATGTTTCTTTTCAGAACTAATGACCCAAATTACTACAAAAGGGTCCAATTTAAGACTGCACGGGATACTGTAACTATTTGGCGTGCTATTCTGTCTAAATGCAACACACAGTTCTACCATGCCAAACTACCCCTATGGGGCAACCCAGGCCTTCCAGAAATTTTCCACGATATCGTGGGAAAGCAATGGTCTAGTTTTGGTATCAAATATCTTGGGAATTTGTATGATAATAGTGGCTTCACTGCATTCGAAAGTTTGAAAATCCTGTATAAACTTCTGGCAAGCATGCAGTTCAAATATTATCAGATCAGAGATTATTTAATAGGTAGCTTGAATCTCACAACCTTCTTGGATTCTGATATTTGGAACTGCTTATATGCTGCAGATGACAAATCATCGATTAGCAGGGGGTATAAAAGCTTTAACCTCTATAAGGTGGATGATTGTGCTAGACTAGCCGATTGCTGGAGCCAAAGAATGGGGATAGCAATCTCGGCTAACACTATCTCGCTTCCTTTCAGCAGTATCAGTAGGTCCGTACACTCATCCAAGCAGCAGCACAGAACAATATGTTCACTATATTATACACCTGAAAGAATAACGAAATGGACATCCAATTTAAAACACATGTTTTTCCTATGCCCGGAGTTAGCAGAATTCTGGCAGAAGGTCTCTTAAATATTGTCTCAGAAACTTGGGAGATCAATATCATTTTCAACACTAGACGTAATGATGAGTGGGCAGCATATGAATACCAGCCAGATAGACTTAATTACTATTCTATTAGTATGTGCTATGCTGACAATTGCTCGGGTTTGGATCTCAAGGGGTTCTCCGTCTCCTATGGAATGGTGGGGACTGGTTAAAGAGACGTATGACATGGAATATGCACTGGCTAAAATGAGGGGGACTCGCTCGTTATGTAACCTCAAGAAAGTTTGGGGCCGCTGTTTTAACATCTAAGGAGTAATAATGTATCATTAAGATAGTTTTCCGTTCTAATTTTATCTTTTCATACAACTAAAAAAATGTTCATGTTGTTTTTTAATTTTGTATTTCTCTTTCTTTGTTAACAAACTGACTGCTCTGAAATGTGCTATGCATTGCTATTTACGTTGTCATTTATCTTTTTTTTGCTATTTCCTCATGTTGATAAATAAAAAAAATCCCCTCCCCCAAATAAATGAAAGCATCCATCTGACATGATCTACAGAGTAATGCAGTGCATAGATTCTTAACCTTTTGACTTCTGTGGACCCCTGTGAATCATTACCTGAATTCAGGGTCCCCACTGAGTCATTATTGGAAGTTGGGGACCCCTGACCTATGCAATTTCTAGGACTTGAACAATACACAATGCAAATTGTGTATACACCAAACAAATGCTCCAATCTTGAACTATTTTGCGTAGTTTACAATAAAAAAATACAAGTTTCAAAATTTTCGATTTTGCTTCTTTAATTTTGTATATACTATATTAATTTTAATTTGTTATTGTTCTTATTTTTGAAATACCATCGCAAAGTCCATGAGTAGGCCTCACAGACTCACCCCCCCCCTCCCTCCCCCCATAAAAGGGGGTCCTCCTACTACAGGTTAAGAACCTGTGATGTGATGTAGTGAATAAGAAGGAAGAGGTAATCTGTCGAACTGACCATCCCATATGGTTTCAGCCCCTTAGCCCCTTCTAAAATTTCCAATAGAATGCTCTTTTTGGTCAGTTGTTACTTTTGGCTTTACTCGTTTTCCTAGGGAGCCCAACAGATCTAAGACTGTTTGGATCACCTTTCATAAGTCAACTGTAGGTTCTGAGCATCAGCAAACCTTGTACATCAGTATAGAATGCCTGTCGTGGTTGGTGCAAGGCAGCCATTCGTATACCGTCAAGTGCCTTTTAAAAAAGACTACGTAGCTTGTTCAGCACTCCATTCTCATGGCTGAACATTGCTTGTATTTTTTCTCTCACAGACACCTCCACCCAAACTAAGTGCAGAATAAGAGTAGATACTGGTGGCCTAAATGTCTGCTCATTAGCGTTCGTGGTGTTTGGTAGGGAGGTTTCAAATGTATCTCTGGCAGATTTACTCAAGAGAATATTAACTGTACCAAGCAGAGTTCCCCATATTACAAGAAACCGTTTCTTCCTGTTTTATAGATAGAACATAAAATCACATCTGTTTGTTAGTTTAATGAAACATGAAGTTGTCTGTGTTTACTTCGCTCAGTTTAGTGAGATTTGGTAGAATATGTTGAAGATTGGAAATGACGTGCTGCGTTCCAGTGGGGGTTCTTTTGCAGGAGCTTTGGGATCGATTTTTTTTTAAGTCGGATTTATAGCTGGGGAATTTCTTTAAACAGCTGCTTTGTGTAATGTCTCTAGTATTCAAGTGTTGTTTAAAGACTTTTGATAACAAAATAGATAATGTTGCAAGATTGTTGATTGTGTACACCGAGAGACCCTGTGTGGTCATAATATGACGATTTTCCTTGCGTTTGTGTATCCGAATAATCTAGATTTTCAGATTCTGAGGCAAATCCTGTTGTATTTACAAATGGTGTTAATGATAAAATGTAGGATTCATTTTGATATTTGTGTAAACTTATCATTGCCTTTCTGTACGTACTGAATTTTGACGAAAAAAAATTGACCTGTTCTAGTTGAAGATTCTTTGTTGTATTTCAGCACGATGAGCAGACCAGACATGTTCTGGAGAGGCCACAGCATGAAGTTCTAAGACCCAGGATAATAGCAGAATTACTCAAGAGGTGGAGCGAGAGAGAGACCATTACGGACACGCGGGGAGGAATATGTCACAGGTTCTGTGTGAAGTTTGGTCAAGCAATGGGCAGTTTACACTCGGAATCTGGCGTTGTGTTTGACCATATGGAACTTTATTTTTCGATTTATGTGTGGACTCTGAACGAAGAATTCCTGCATGGACTGGAAATATGGAATTCTGCAATATTCATTGTTCTTCCTTTGCTCTTTATATTATTTGCTGCAGTTTTGATGGAAGTCATTAAATATATGCGTAGTTATCACCCCTGTTCGTTTGCTCTTAATGTTATGGTTACTGGAGATGGGAAAATCATCTTTGTCTGAAAATGGTTTTATGCGGACCAGGATTTTCTGTTAAAGTCCACTTGGATAGAGGTATGAAATAATAAAATGTGCAAGATTTTAGGGCAGGGGTGAGGGGGCGTTGCCCAGACAAACGTGAGTCACCAGCTCCCTTAAAAGGTGTCCTTTAGCTCAATACACGCTTTTCTGCAGGGCTGCAGAGGCTTGAATATTATAACGGTTACACTGTTAATTAAATGTGTGAAGACCTAGCATGTATTAGTGAAGTCTGTTCATGTGGACACTTATGTCATGTAGGAGGGTCACTAATCTGTCTTTGAGGTACATCTTACCTCTCTCACTGGTTAGTTATATGATCCCCTGTGGTGATTGTGGTCCAGGAATTTCATCTCCGCTCTCTACATTGTTATTGATGTTAGTCCGTGACGGTTGCAAGCCAGAGATGAGATGGTTCAGGAAGTCTGAGTTTGTATGAGTGGAATATAAAGTAGATTTTCTAACCATCTCTTATGAGCTTTTGTGGCGCTTCGATTAAACTATTTGTCTATTGAAATGTGCCATCAGCTCATGTATGTTAACTTTAAAAAAAAACGGTTAGGAGCCAGTACACGGACTTGTTTAGTTGTTGAAGGACAATATTATTTAGCAATCTCCTCCGCCTACTCAGTAGGATTTTTAAGTCCAGCCTCTGTAACCGCAGCAAAAAGGACGTTGAAAAAACGACTACACACATTGGATGTCTGCACCAAATTTCGCAGGGAAAGTTTGCCTTGTGGAATATTGTAATATCAATCTGTTTCCTCGGTTTGGGATTTTGGCCATTCTTCCAGATACTATAATACTAACTTAGCAAGGATTTTAGTTATGATATGTTGTAAAACTATTGAGATGTAGGTAGGCTCCATCCTGATTCTTTTTGTAAGTTTTTATAAATTGGCTACTCTTTTTGTGTCTGTAGTTGAACGATTTTCCCCATCTCAACAAACAGTCGTTACAACTCAAAAGTCCAGAAGGGTTAGTTATTATAGCTGCCGGAATATTGTGGCGGGACTTGGACGAGGTGCTCACCTGGATTTTAAACCTAAAATTGTGTTACTGTAGCCATTTCCAACAATTATAGGTAAATTGAAACTACACTGATTTCTGTAGTCTGACTAACCTCCCAGAGAGTGGTGTTATACACCCAACCTATCCACTTTCGAAACAGTCTTTCTTCTATTTCTCTGGCACTACTTTCCTGTACACATGAATTTTAGTCATAGCATTCCTTATCTGAAATTTAAATAAATCAAAAACCAGTGAAACACTAAATTCCATTGTGGTTGAGGCAGTGGCGGCTAGCATCTATGGGGAGGCACATAATCTAAAAAAAAGTAAAACATGACTTCCTCTGCTCCGGACCTCTTATTTCGCCTCAGGAACAGAATGCTGCAACTCCCTTGACCAATTTTTACATATTTACAAGTTACACAGTTTCAGCGCATAGTTACAAGTTGCTGGAGCGTAGTTACATGTGTTAAAAACATATACGTAAGGGAAAAAGCAGGCAAGGGGAGAGATTCAGGGGAGAGAGGATAGGATCAGGGGAGGTAGACAAAGAATGAAAGGGGGAAAGAGGTGGGGAGGGTGAAGGAAACACAACAGGGAGACGAGGAAAAACAGTGTTCAACGTCCGGTGTGCTGTGGTCCCAGTGGAAATGGTCATTCCCACACCTCTGCTGTGTTGGGCTCCCTTAATGCTGTGGACTCTCTCAGAGGGGTCTCAGACTCCAGGGCATAAATACTGGATCCCTCCCCAACAAGGGGAGAGGGAGTGCTTTGGCAAGGGGCACCATTCCCACACCTCCGCTGTTTGTGGCTCCCTTGACGCTGTGGACTCTCTCAGGGGGGTCTCTGAGACTCCAGGGAATAAATGCTGGATCCTTCCACAACAAGGGGAGAAGGAGTGTTTTGGTAAAGGGCACACACATTGGTGGTAACTTTAGGGATAATGGTGTATTGCGTGGTAAAACAGTTTTAGAATCCGCCAATGGGGTATAGTCCGAGGTCAATCAGAAGATTCCATCCTTGTGGGGGAAGGTTTTTGATTGTGTGCTCTAAGTTGATTAAGCCTCCGATACCAGATCATATAGAGGACTTTGTGTCAAGGTTAAAACACAAGGGTGGTGGCCATCTTGAGGACAGGTAGGGAGTTCGAAGAAAAATCGGAACATAGGAATTACAATAAATTGCAGATCGCTCCACTGAAGGACTAGCCTCAACATTAACTTCAGGATTCTGAAAGGCGAGGGGGGGGGGTCTGTTGCCTCTGCATGTGACCAGGGAGAGCACGAGTGGCATACACCTCTTGGTGGCAACCATTGTAAGGTCAGGCAATACGGTGATCTAGCTTGGAGCGCCAATAAATTATCCCAAACTTGGTGTCCGCGAGCTAAGGCTATGGGAGTTGTTCCCTCTTAATGATTGGTGCAGTTATAAAATTCCCTCTCCATCGGATTGCTCGCTGAGGGCCGCTCGAATTCAGTGTGTGATTTCTCGGAGGTCTGATTGCCAAGTGTGTACATAAAGCCTCTTATGGTAGGGGGGGGACTCCTCTGCCTCTCAATTCTTCACCCAACAGTCAGAGGGACCTCTCCACGCATCCATAAGTCCCCAGCAGTCAGCGTCCGCACTCACCGTTGATTCTCACAAAGTCCTGGTTCCCGCACCGGGCTTGCCCAGTAGGGTTGGTTCGCGGATTCTCATCGCCCCTGTTCTGGGGGCAAACCATGCCAGTAGCGAGTGTCACTCTGCAGGGTCCCGCGCTCTTTGCCCACAGGCCGCCGTTAGGGCCTATTGTAAATCAAGCGCCTCCGGGGAATGGCCCGCCATCTTAACTCCAGGCATGGTAAGGCCCCAGGTCTCCAGCTGGTTTTATAACCACCACGCAATGCAGTCAGTGGCCGTCATGCACACTCAAGCTCACACAGTAGTTTCTCTCGCCATCTGCCCTCAGGTAGTCTAACCTGTGCACTGCGATGCCAGTAATCACCAACGCAGGAGGGGGACCCGGGGCTTTGGCTGGCCTTGGCAAACAGTATGCTGTCAGCGGGATGAATGCTCCCCCACGTCCACACATCCTCACATTCGCAGCAGAGGTAGTGCTGAGTAGTTCAACAGCTGGGTCTGCGACCGCAACACTGGTGCCCGGAACGAGTGTCCGCCACAGAGCCCGGCGGCCGCCATTTTGCCGTCCGGAGCTGCTGGCGTTTGTCTGCAATTATTTCCGTGTATTAGTTCCGTATATTCACAGTATGAGAGCAGCACCCTGATTGGAGGGAGGTGCCAGTCTTGGCGTTTCACAGTTCACTGGAGGCCTGCACTTACTCGCAACCCAGAGGTTTAAAGTGCGCATGTGTGGCTGGCTGCCTCAAGACGGCCAGCTAAAGGGACATAAATACTGCACAGATAGCCCACACTCCTCTCTGCTGCAGGAACCAGTCAGCAGGCCCCACCCCAGCCTGACGCTCTCTTCAGGAGGGATGCTTGAAATATAAAATGGTAATGAATTGCCATTTTATTTTTCATCCTCGGAGCTTTGCGGGGATTTAAGCAGAACGATGCTCCTCTGCTCGAACGGAGCAATTGACCCTGGATAGAGGTAGATTATTTTTATTAACTGCTTTACAGTATCAAATCCACATTGTGTGAATCTAGCCTTATTTCGTTTAAGAAAGAGCATGTTCGTCCTACTGTCTAGAGAGATTTTAATTTTCTGAAGTGCTTTATTTGAAAATTCACGTTAAAATTAGTATATGAACTGCCCTGTTACAAAGAAAATAATGAATTCATTAGAAATAATAGCATTGCACAAAAGTTGTCCTTGACGGATGCTCTTGCAACACTTAAAATCTACCTACTTTATGCTCCTAATTCTCAACATTCTGTATTCTCAATTTGCAGTAGAAAACTAATATCGGGGGTTTTGCAAATATCATACAGGATAATCAATCTCTATTTCACAGCAAACAAGATGTGTATTTAAGTATTTTAACTTTCGCATATTATTCAAACTAGTTGTTGGCTTTAAGTACAGATTGAATAACAACGTTGCTAAGCTGGATATTAGCTCCTTTCTTTTTGATGAATACTTTGATTCCTAAAAGAGGTTAACTGCATTTCTCTGCCTCTCTTCTATGCCTCTCCGTCTAATAGAGCCTGATGCAAAAATATATATATATATATCTCCACCAATGGGATGACATTTGTTTTATCACAAGACTCAATACTACTGAATCCCACAAATCTCATGAGGGAGGGAAGTCCTAGACCAGTGTCTCCTTCTAGAAGAACAATAGTAAATTCAGCACTATTCTTAAAGGATGAGAAGCCATACAACAGCTAGCTGAACCCCTGTATGAGACACAGTAATAAATCATGGACCCATCACCTTCTTTCAATTCATAAACCGAATAACTGTCACTAGATAGGTCGAGTTTTCTATTGGTCTATAGTTTGTAATCCCTAACATGATATTCTTCCTGACTCCTACTCGTTGTGCCTTACTCTTTGGGGTTCGTTATTAAGAATAATCTTCATTTGATTTTGAGTTTTGCTTTTGCTAGGGGATGTGGGCCAGTTATAAAGTGGAGTGGGACATGAGTGAGGAATATAAAGCGTTATTCCATATTAAGAAACACTGGTACAGCAGGAAGGAGAAAACCCTTCACCCATAGTCCAGCTCCTAACGTCCTCTGCCAGCAACCTAGAATACACAGCTAGAACGGATTTAAAGTAGGGCGCAGAGCATAGAACAGATGTATGTAATAATGGAATCGTAACAAAAGAAAGTAAACACAACGCATCTTCCCCCCCCCAAAATATTTAAAACAAATATTTACATATTCCATAAGAACATGAAATAGAATAAGTGCATACATATACCATCACCACGATCAACTAAGTTGATAACATGTTGAATCACAATAAGAAAAGAACATCCATTGGAATGAACTAAAATAAGTTATTTACATACTTTATCACAAATAAAATCTGACATCCATTTGGGTTTGGTACATACCCACTTGTCACATTCCACAGTGTTCACCTTCACCACCTTCCTCACTGTCAGAACAAACCTTCATTCTTCGCCTCACTAAAACATCATCACCACTGTTAACAATTTTATTAACTTGAGAACTAGTAGTAGAATCCTCATGATTATCAGTGACGGCATTCCTCACAGCATACATCCCACTCTGAATGAAAGTGTGCTCGAAACATTGGACATGTCACTGCAACCAACGCTACCACTTCCCATAGTGTTCGAACCACGGTGAAAAAGAGCCACACGTCCTAAATGCCAGACTTTACAATCACTTAACTGAATGGCATTCCTTAAAAGCTTGGTAACTCTCAAGGGTTTAAAGAATTAGCTCTCACCTTTCCTCACCGTCCAAGGTTTTTTAATTTTGACCCAACAACCCACATTGATGGAAACACCCCTTGAACCTCTTTTTTGATCAAATGTCTCTTTATATTTCCTGTGCTTCTCCACAATTCAGGATCTCTCAATGTCCACAGGCACTGAACCTACAGCGGCTTCTAACATCCATTCAGGGTTAGACTTGGTTCTGGCACCACGTCCTCTCATGACCTCAAAAGGGGAGACCTCCAAGGCATAATGAGTTGTGGTTCTGTACATCCATAAGATCCTGAAAACTTGAACCTCCCAATCGCAACAATTTTAAACAGCCATTGAATGGCATTCTTCAGTACTCTGTTGAATCTTTCAATCATGCCATTACCGCTGGGATTATATTGGGAAGTCATCCTATGCCTAATTCCCACTCTGTCAAAATACTCCTCCTAGACAAAAATTGAATGCCATTATCAGAAACAATTTGAACAGTCAGCCCTTCCTCCATAAACACCCTGTCAAGAAATTTCAAAACTTTTTCAGAGGTAATCTGATTCACATCTTTGATGACAGGCCATCTGGAAAAGACATCATTGAGAGCAGTGATATACTTTGCTTGTGCACTAATAGGTCCCGTGATATCTACAGCCACAGTGTGCCATGGGTTAGTAGGTACTATAGATTCACACATGTTGGGTCTTAGAGTAACTAGAGACTTGTCAGAATTAGCACACCACATGCAATCCTGTACAATCCTTTCAATAAACACATCCATTCCAGGCCACGAATAGCATTGTTTGACCCGCTGTTTAGTTTTGACAATACGGCAATGCTCTTGATGACACAGTTTGACCATATCAGACCTCAAGGCGGAAGGCGGAACAATTCTATTGCCTCTATCGATGAACCCCTTGACAACGGAAAGTTTGTGTCGAATTTCCCAAAAGGGTTTCAAAACATCCGGTACACAAGCCTTCCTTAGCCAACCACGTTCAACAAACCCCAACAGGCTTTGCAACTCCTTGTCCAAGCTGTAAAGTTTCACCCATTTCTTCTCATTTACATTATGCAACACATGGGCATGAATTAAAGTAATTTGCTCATCATTCAAGTTGTTACTATCACACTCATGCAAATCAACAGGTAACCTGGACAAAAAATCAGCAATAACATTCTTATTCCCAGAAACATATACAATCTTGTAAATAAAGTCTTGCAAGCGCATCAACAATCTCGCTGTTCTAGCAGAAGCATTGAAAAGTCCTTCAGTAGTCAGTAAATTGACTAAAGGTTTGTGGTCACTGCACAGAGTTTTCCCCACACAAAATAATGGAAATGCTCCAGGGCACATACACACGCAAGGGTTTCTTTCTCAATAATTGGGAATTTCTACTCGGTGGAAGACAAAGCATGAGATGCATATGCAATAATGTTTTCCTTACCATCCTTACCATCGATACCTATTTGGGATAAAATGCCACCCAGCCCTTTATGACTGGCGTCCACAGTAACCACATTGTCCAGCTCAAGATCAAACCCCTGGAGTGCAGTAGCCTGAATAATAGCATTCTTGATATTCTCAAATTCTTGCTGGCACTACTTAGCCCACAGGAATTCCACTCTACTTTTAAGTAATTGCCTGATGCAAAAATCGTTGCTGGAAAAATCTTTGACAACTTTTTAATAGAATTCCACAAGCCCTAGAAAAGATCTAACCTCCCAATTCTTTGGCCTGGGAGCATCACGGATACCATCAATCAAAGAAGGTTTGGGGGAGATACCTTCACCACTGAGGACATGGCTCAAATACGTAATAGACTTTACAGCAAACTTGCATTTGGAATGTTCTACAGTCAACCCCTTAGCTTCCAAAATAGCTAGCAGTTCCTCTAAGATCTTGTCATGTTTATACCTATCCTCACCAAAAACTAAAATATCGTCTTGGAAACACCTTTCATTCTTGCATTTACCAAATAGTTGGTACATAAGTCTTTGAAAAATGGCAGGGGCAGAGGCTAGGCCAAAAGGAAGTCTCTTGTACTGGAAGCATCCGAAAGGAGTAATGAATGCTATGAAATGTTTACTCTCTTTAGCCAAAGAAATCTAGTGGTAGGCTGCAGATAGATCAATGGATGAGAACCATTTAGCATCTTTAACAAGGGATAACATCTCTGAGATTTTAGGGAGGAAAAATGTATTCACAACAATGTTATTGTTTGGATGCCTGAGGTCAATGCATGATGTCAATTTCCCATTGCTATGCCTGGCCACCATAATCGGGGAAATGCATTCAGCTGATCCAATAGGTTCAATGATATCAGCCTTGACAAGTCTCTCCAATTCCTTCTCAACGTCTTCTCTAAGTAGAACAGGAATGTGCCTTACCTTATGCACCTTGAGACACACATCAAGTTTTAAATCAATGAGATGTTCAAAATCATTGAGATTCCCAATATCTCCACTAAAAACCTTGGGGAACGTCTTCAAAATCTCATTGCAAAGTAGCTCACTGTCATTTAGGATCATGACCGGATCGGGGCTATTAGGATTAAGAATTATGTCTAAATTCTTTGTCCTTCCAACCTAAAACTGCAGGTCCTTTCTTAGCAACGTACAACTTTCCAATCTGTTCCCTGTTCTTAAATCTGAAGACTAGTGACCTATAGCCCACCATGTCAATCTTCTCACCAGAATATCCCAATGAGTGAAAATCTGGTTCCAGCAGTCTATCCCCTAACCGCTTAGCAAACAAAGACTGCCGGGTTCCCTCCTCCACAATGGTGTATGGAGAACCTGAGTCCGCATACATTTGTACAATAACTCCCCCAATGGACATAGAACACGAGGGTTTTTTCCTGCATGAGTCATTACTGTCATTAATGTTTAAAATAAACAATTCTCTGGAATCAAGGTTTTGCCTCTCATTAACGCAATCCCTTATACTAGGTTTCTTGATTCTGGACTCCTCATCACTAGATCTACATTCAACTTCATCTACGCATTTCACTCTCCTGCCCCCTTTCCTCTAGCAAACCTTGGCAAAATGGCCAATCGCCCTGCAACAGGAGCATTTCTGCTTAATGGCAGGACAGGATTTGCTAGAAGCTATGTGTAATGCACTATCACAATGGAAACCCCTCAAATTAGTCTGCTTGATGAAGTCGCGGTTATTAACAATTTCCCTCTTGGGCTTAGCAATTTGTTTTAATTTTACTAATCACATCAACCAGAATTTCCTTGGCTTCTTCTTTGAGAAGCTTAGCGCTACGGCTAGAAATGTCAGCGTTCCTAATAATATTTAAAATATCCTTTAACTCAGCATCACCATTTATCCATAATATCTAATAGGATCCTTAGCATGCATCACAACTTGATCTCTGATGAACTGATCCAATAAATTATCAAATTTACAATCTGCAGTTAACTTTCTCAGGGCTGAGACATACTTATCCACTGTTTCATTTGCTTCTTGTTTCCTATGGAAAAATGTATATCTTACGATACCAATACATACTTTAGGTGCAAAATAATTGTTGAAATCGTTCATATTGGCATCAAGTACATTTGCATCACCAATTCCTAAAGTTTTAGTCATCTCCTCTTAGGTTTTGAAACCACCTTGACCCACGGAATGTAAGAAAATCCTCTTTTTTCTTTCAGGTGTCCTTTCCATGTCTTCATTAATAGTGTAAATGACGTTTTGAAAATAGGCCTTCCACTCAGTCCACTTCATGCAGGGGTTTCCTCAAGCTGGCCAAAATGCTTGGGGTGGTTGAGAGAAAAATGTTGACGTGCCATGGTACTTGAGAACAATACTACACAATCCCTACAATACTACACAATCCCTACTTCACCTAATAGAAGAACTAGTTTACTGTGAAATGTATTGTTAAATGATGGAGAGGATATAAGATATAAATAAATTATCTCTGCTTTAAACACTGAAAATAAATACCTGCTTGTGATGACAATCTCCAACAAGCATTTACAATGCAACGGTCTCGCCTTTGCAAAGGTTAGAGCTAAAGGGATTGTAATTGACAAACTTTTTATTTATGTGTTGGTTTGAAAACAGCAATGCAATAGGTTGCGTATTTACACGAGTTTGAGCTATTGACAATGAAAATAACAATGCGTTTTATTTATGTTTCAAAAAACTAAATAAAAGTTCTCACACTGCTGTCTCTCTCACACTGCTGACTCTCTCACACTGCTGTCTCTCTCACACTGCTGTCTCTCTCACACACACTGCTGTCTCTCTCACACACACTGCTGTCTCTCACACACTGCTGTCTTTCTTACACACAATGCTGTTTCTCACACTGCTGTCTCTCATACACACAATACTGTCTCTCACACTGCAGGTGTGGGTTGTGTGATGTGGGTTTCCAGCTCATATCTGGAGTGTGGGCGCTGCTGCGTTTCATGTTTTTTTATTTTTTATTTACATACTCCCCAGGGCATTAGTGGTAGCTTTAGAAGCTTTTGTTTTGGGGGAGGGATGTTGGGGGTCAGATCTCAGCCAGCAAAAGGCAAATATACATTAGCCACTAAGAAAATGCAGCATTAAGTAAAACACACAAGCCAGGCAGAACTTGCAACAAATCACAAACAAACACTAGCCAGGCCGAATGTGCATCGGGGAGCAAAAATACACTTGCCAGACAGAATGTGGAGCAAATGTCAAATATACAGCAGCTAGTCAGAATGTGCAGTGGGGAGTTAAAATACGTAGGCCATGTATACAGCAAATGTCAAAAATATACTAGCCAGGAAGAATGTGCAGCACAAGGTAGATATACACTAGCCAGGCAGAATGTGCAGCGGGAAGTAAAAATACACTAGCGAGACAGACTGTGCAGCAAGGGGTATAATTACACTAGCCAGGCAGAATGTGCTGCAAATTATAGATGTACACCAGATAGACGGAATGTGCAGCAGGAGGTAAACATACACTAACCAGACTGAATGTTCAGAAAATGGAAGCTATGCACTAACCAGGCAGGATGTGCAGCAAGGGGTACAATGACACTAGCCAGGTGGAATAGGCAGCAAATGGCAATATACACTAATCAGGAAGAATGCACTGCAAATGATACATATACATTAGCCAGGCAGAATGTGCAGCAGGAGGTAAAAACACACTGGCCAGGAAGACTGTGTAGCAAGGTTAATAATATAATAGGTGTGTAGACAGTGCAGCATACAGAAAAAATACAGTAGCTAAGCAGGTAGTGGTAAAAATACACTCGCCAAGCACATTGGGCAACAAGAGGTAAATACACTAATCAGGTAGAACGTAGTGCAAATGATAAATACACACTGGCCAGGCAGACTTCAACAAGAGTTAAACTAGGCACGCAGACTGTGCATCAAAGAGAAAAAATACAGTAGCCACCGAGATTGCGCAGGTGTGGTAGTGGTAAATTAGACTAGCCGGGCACAATGGGCAACAGGAGGTAAAATACACTAGCTACGCAGACTTACAGAAAGAGGCAAAACACACTAGCCACGTAGATTGTACAAAAAGAGACAAAATACACTAGCCAAGCAGAATGTGTAGCGAGGGTACACTAGTAGCGAATAGTGTGCACTTAAAGGTAAAAATAACACTAGCGACGCGGACTGTGCAGCAAGCGGAAAGTACACTAGCCACGCAAATAGTATAGCTAGAGGTTAAAATAGATTAGCAGCAAAGAATGTGCACGTAGAAGTAAAAATGCACTAGCAGCACAGCCTGTGCAGCATGGGGGGGAAATACTACAGCAAAGCAGCCTATGCAGCAGCAAGACGT
Organism: Lissotriton helveticus; assembly: GCF_964261635.1. Lineage (NCBI taxonomy): Eukaryota > Metazoa > Chordata > Amphibia > Caudata > Salamandridae > Lissotriton > Lissotriton helveticus. Next base: position 1,284,740,589 of record NC_136057.1, on the reverse strand, counting down.
AAGAGTATACTAGTCAGAGAGAGTCAAAGTAACAATAAGTTTGAATATAGCACTTCTGATCACACTTCTGTCTGTCGCTTCTAAGCGCTATGAGTACCAGCTCTAATATTACTAAATCTAATGGTGTTTAAGTTACAGACCTGGGTAATATGGCTGGCTGAGCTGGCTCTGTCTTCACCGTGATCTTTGGAAGACCGATCAGACTCCTCAATTTCGAAAATGACGCGCAGACTGGAGACCCTGGGGTGTATTGTGTTTAAAGGTGTGAAAATGTGTCTCCTGGTGTATCCCAAGCGGAAGTGCGCACTGCCCATGCGTTTGAGAGTTGAACGGTTCACCCGTTGCGCCCATAGAGTTTGTGCCCTTTCTGTAGGATGGAGAGGGGGGTGAGGAGGGGGGATGCTGAAAGCTCGAGCTTAGCATGACCCTGACGCGAGACATGGTCCAGGCTCGAGTTCTTCTTGGACTTCCGGGCCCAAAACGAGCAGAGCTGCTCTGCACTCAAACTGCACGCGCAAAAGCAGTGACCATGATGCATTGGGAGACAGACAAGCACGTACCAACAAGAAGAGAGGCAGGGAGAGATAGGACACCCTCTTATTCCCCGGTTATCATAAGTCAACAAAAAAAAAAGAGAAAAAAAGACAACAAAAAAAGAGAGGTCTGTGGTAAACCAGTAACCACTTGGAGGAGCTAAAGGAATTGGGAGAAAAATCAATACCTGACCCAACTTAGGTAGGTAAGAAAGCCCTCACACACCGACCTGGTCGGTGTCATGCTTCATCATCGGGCCCCACCAAAAAGGTCTAATACCTTTTTGGTGTGCTGCGACGCCAGAATTACTGCGGAGCAGGTTTTCGTGAAGTAGACGTGAAGTGAGAATACTTAAAAGTGTCTAATGAGTATCAAAAAAACGTATTTTAATATTAGATCCCTCAGACACAGTTAAAAGTTATGTGGTTGGAATGATAACCAAGTGCAAGGGTTTGGTAAATTCCAATTATTCTTAATCAGTTGACATGTTTCAGCCTATGAAACGGTGTTAATCTACCAGGCATTCTTCAGGACTCATGTAGTATAATAAACCCTGGCGGTATGAGCGCTCTAAGGCTCACCCTTACCTAGGGGCGTGTGAGTGAAAAGAAAATAGAAAATGTGAAAAAGTGCAAAAAAAGGGGAAGAGCGGTTGCTCATTCCCAGTCACTCCTGAATTAGGAGGATTGCCGCACCTAAGGAGAAAGAGGGGACAGACATACATAAAAGACAAAACATACAATTAAGTTGTTGGTCTAAAATGTACATCGTTGGTGCTCCAAACAAGTGGTAGAATCGTGGATGGCGTATGAACTGTATCTTTATCACCAACCTTCATACCCCTATAGGAGATGCCAGTTGTACGTAATGGTGACGTGAACTAGAAGTGAATTAAAAGCCACAAAGAGTTAAAGTAGTTTAAAAACACCGGAGTAATCTACTCCTATGGTAGGATCAATGGACCAAAGGGTCGGTGACCCCACCCATCACCTAATAAACAGAAGTTGGTGAAACGTCTCACTTTTTAATTGGATGCAAAATGCACCATGGGTCCCAGGAGGGGGGTGGAGGCTTACTTGGCACACCCTGTTGGAAAAAGAACAAATGCAATCCACGAAGTGGCACGTCACAGATCAGAATATCACCCAAGGTACTTATCTTAAGAACGTCGTGAAAAAGCGAGGGTAGATGATGTGAACTCACGCCCTCAAAGCCCGGCACCCGTGTGGCACCTAGCTGTTCCTCTGACTGGACCCCGAAGACAGAGATCGGGATGCTCGCAGTGTTTTTAAAGAGGCACTGCGTAACTCGGTCTGGTTCCGGGTTGGGCGTGGTACGCGAGGAGGAGGGGGCGTGGCCATGGCGTCAGGGACGTCTGGCCAGCCCATGTACCCAATGAGAAGGTAGACTCTATGAGGGGTGTGTCATGACGTAGGTGGCCGGTAGACCAGTGTCAGTACATCATATTGGATGATGACAAGCCTGTCCCGCCTCTTGATCGTGGGAAGCGGTGTATTATGCGGATATTGATGGTTACCATGGAAACAGTGCCGGGTAGACTCGGCAGTAATGACGAGTGTCAGTACACCATATTGGATAATGACGAGCCTGTCCCGCCTTTTGATCGGGGGAAGCGGTATATTTGGCAGATGTTGATTGTTACCATAGAAACATTTTTTGCCGAGTGAACTCGGCAGTAATGACGAGGACACACGGAACGTGAAGCAAGTCACTCCGATCGAGCAGACTGTGTAAGAAAGGGAAGGTACATGTACATCGGGAACTAACTCACGCTAGGGAGGGGATTGGCTGAAAAAGCTAGTGATGACCATAACGACTTAGTCAGTGTATCGTTTGGTAGCCCGAGAGTTAGTAACTGAAAAAGCCATTACTCGATTCTCATCTGGTTGTAAATGACAAGCGGCAGTATGTACTCTGATTGGTTAAAATAGGCTGAAGCCTAAGTAATGTATTTGGTCAAGTTGCTAATGCCAAATGTTAAGAATAAGCCGTACATGAAAGCTCATAATCCTAACAAGGGAAGTGCACAATCCTAGGAACATAGGGGAGCCACAGAGGAATGTTCATGTATTGTTGTTAAAGAATCAATGAAGCCAAACTCGATTGTTATGTAAGGTTAGCCTGATCATTTTAACACTGAGTTCCAGGAAATCATCATTTAGGCCAGACAGATGAGTCCTCAGTCTATATACCCAACGCTGCTCCTTTTCAAACAGTCTGCTGGTTAAGTTCGTTGTTCCGGTAACTTGTTCTATCACTGACCACATTAAGTCATTGGTGGTGTGATTACTTGTTAAGAAATGTCTACTCATTTTGGTCGTGGTCTTTTTGCATCTAATGTTGCTCCTATGTTCACATATCCGTTGTTTGACTCTTCGCGAAGTCATGCCCACATAGCGTAGGTTACAGGGACACGTGATAATATACACAACATTAGTTGAGTTGCAGTTGGTGTGGGCAGTTTGTGTCCATAGCTTCCCTTGTTCCAGTGACAGTGTTTTGGTGGGGGCAGTCAGATGACAGACGCTACAATCTGAGCATGGGTAATGACCCATAATCCTTGGTAGTCCCCAGGAATCAGTGACAGAGGAGATAATTGGTTGCGGTTTTTCCTTTGGGCGTGTGTGTACTAACGCATCCTTTAAACTGCGTCCTTTTTTAAAAGAGAAGAGAGGTTTCTCCCAATCTTTTTTAACAGTCGTTATAATTTTCCAATGTTTATTTATGGATTTCTTCATGATGTTAGATAAACTGTTAAATGTTGTTACGCACGTGAGAGGGATTACCTCTTGGATGCCTGTTTTGTCCTCCAGGAGCACCTCCCGTGGCTGATTTCGAGCTCTTTTATACCCCTTGTTAAGGATTGCAGTGGGGTAACCCCTTTCCTGTAGTTTCTCTGTTAAGCCCTCAGCCTGTTCCTTAAAGACTTGTAAGTCGCTACAATTACGCCTAAGTCTTAAGAATTGGCCGTATGGTAAATTTTCTTTGAGAGGGCGAGGATGAAAACTTGTATATTCCAATAGGTTGTTTTTGGCTGTAGGTTTATGATGCGTTTTTGTTGAAAGATTTGTGCCAGAGACAGTGATTACTACGTCTAGAAAGACTGTCAGTCTTGCTGATAGAATGCGTGAACTTAAGGTTTAGGTCCAGAGTGTTGATCCAGGTCAAAAATTGCTCAAGTTCATTATCACTGCCTATCCATAGCATCAGAACATCATCGATGTAACGCTTCCATAAAAATATGGAAGAATGGAATATGCAAGTAGGTGGTAAGATGTGTTTTGTTCCAAAGTCTGCCACATAAAGCCCTGCCACACTAGGGGCAAATGTGCTGCCCATAGATGTCACTGTGCATTGAAGGAAAAACTGGCCTTAAAATGAGAATTTTTTTTCTTTTAAAGCAATCGATGCGCATTCAATAATGAATGCTCTGGGAGTCTGGTAGTTCCAATCTGTGGATTCCAAAGCCTGACCCAGGACCTTGATGGTCTTGTCCTGGGGAATACTCGTGTATAGGCTTTCCACATCCAATGTCACCAAAGTGATTTTGTTTTCTGTGAAGGTTATACTCTGGAGTAGCTGTAAAAGACTTTTGGTGTCTTTTAGATATGTCTGGGTGTTCTGCACGATTGGCTTCAGATAGTGGTCGCAGAACCGTGACAGTGGTTCAAGGAGGGACCCAATTCCTGAAACGATCGGGCGACCGGGCGGTGGCAATTTATTTTTATGCATTTTGGGCAGTGTGTAAAAGTATGGAGTGACACTACTGTTTGTACATAGAAAGTCCGCCTCATTTTTAGACAGATGGCCCCGCTCCTCAGCTTCTCTTACCAAGAGCGTGATCCTATTCTTAAGATCCATGGTAGGGTCCCTAGTTAGAGGGATGTAGTTTTTCCGGTCAGATAATAGATCATGGGAAGTTCTTTCATAATCTTTGGTGTCGAGTATCACTATACCCCCACCTTTGTCTGCTGGCTTGATGGTGACAGTCGTGTCATTCTGGAGTCTTTGGAGGGCTTGATATTCTACAGTGGTAAAATTACCATAAGTCTCTGGGTTTTGGCACGTTTCAAGGTCCTCGAAGACAGCCTGTTCAAAGGCTGTAATAGCAGTCGGTACTGAGTGTGGTGGAGGGGTAAAGGTGGAGTTTAACCTTAATCCTGTGTCACCTCTGCGAATGGCTTCATTTGAATCAGTGCCAAGTAAGCCTCCACCCCCCTCCTGTGACCCATGGTGCATTTTGCATCCAATTAAAAAGTGAGATGTTTTACCAACTTCTGTTTATTAGGTGATGGGTGGGGTCACCGACCCTTTGGTCCATTGAGCCTACCATAGGAGTAGATTACTCCGGTGTTTTTAAACTACTTTAACTCTTTGTGGCTTTTAATTCACTTCTAGTTCACGTCACCATTACGTACAACTGGCATCTCCTATAGGGGTATGAAGGTTGGTGATAAAGATACAGTTCATACGCCATCCACGATTCTACCACTTGTTTGGAGCACCAACGATGTACATTTTAGACCAACAACTTAATTGTATGTTTTGTCTTTTATGTATGTCTGTCCTCCTAATTCAGGAGTGACTGGGAATGAGCAACCGCTCTTCCCCTTTTTTTGCACTTTTTCACATTTTCTATTTTCTTTTCACTCACACGCCCCTAGGTAAGGGTGAGCCTTAGAGCGCTCATACCGCCAGGGTTTATTATACTACATGAGTCCTGAAGAATGCCTGGTAAATTAACACCGTTTCATAGGCTGAAACATGTCGACTGATTAAGAATAATTGGAATTGACCAAACCCTTGCACTTGGTTATCATTCCAACCACATAACTTTTAACTGTGTCTGAGGGATCTAATATTAAAATTAATTTTTTTGATACTCATTAGACACTTTTAAGTATTCTCACTTCATGTCTACTTCACGAAAACCTGCTCCGCAGTAATTCTGGCGTCGCAGCACACCAAAAAGATATTAGACCTTTTTGGTGGGGCCCGATGATGAAGCATGACACCGACCAGGTCGGTGTGTGAGGGCTTTCTTACCTACCTAAGTTGGGTGAGGTATTGATTTTTCTCCCAATTCCTTTAGCTCCTCCAAGTGGTTACTGGTTTACCACAGACAGAGAAGCACACCTGTGGCTGAATGGCACAATGGCAAGGGAATTACTCCCAGCTTCCGAATTGACCAAACTGTGTGATCTTGGCAAAATATTTTATTTCACTGAACCTCCTTTCTTCATTATCACGAAGGAAAGCACTTTCGAATTGTGAGTTTAGGCTGAGTACTTACCTTGAGTTTCTTACACTATAATGTTGCCCCGTGTATAATGTATAGTGAGGGCTTAGTCCAGATGTGGTAGCACATAACAGCGGCCTTGCCTCTAGTTCAGTAATGGCACTGTAGTGGCCGAGGCAGGAATGTTTCTAAGTTCACCTTTAAATGCCACGACTTTTCATAAATGCCTCTCAATGCCCCGATATCTGGCGTACTCGGCTCTGCATGCCAGAGAAATACACTTCCTTTTTATTTTGAAGATATTTTATCACATTGTTGCATAAAATGTGTTGCATGGTTGCCATGCCACGTAGTCCTATGGCTCGGCTCGAGCTTGGGCTCTCTGGGGATGCTAGAGCCTTGGCTCGGCTAGCTCGGCGCTCCCTGTTAATCTGTGGCTCGGTCTCCTCGCGAGGGAGGGAAGCGGAGTCAGGCCAAGTTGTATCTGCCCCTGCTATACAAAGTTGGCAGCCCAGCAACTTTCTCTTGCCACCCTGCCCCCACCCCAACGCACCCTTCACATTCTCATAACCAGGGATGTGACCGCCCCAGGGTTGACCCGGACATCAATGTATGCGGTGTCCTGCACAAGGAACCGGACCCCCTGCCCGACTCAGTTCAGTTCAGTTTAGCTTTATTCGATTTTGTTTAAAAACCATAAAAGCATACATTTAAAAACATTCATGACAAAAATTACATACAAAAGCACAGAATGACAAGAGGATAAAACATTTGTCTATGCTACATCAATAAATCCCTTTGTTTCATAATAGAAATCATGATTTTCCATACCCATGACCAAAGTACGTTGTTACGGGGTGATTGAGGGCGGAAAAGCCATGGCCACAGAGTGCACGGGTATTTCTGCCCTTCGAGTGAGCTGACTCTGCCCTTGGTTTTAGGCGAGTGGTATATGCCATACTTGGGTAAAAGTCACGAAGGTCCCAGACGGATATAGGGCCAACACCTTCACGGGGGTACAAAGTTCGCATGTAGGGAACGACTGAACTGCTTCTAAATTTTATTAAAACAAGGTCACCGTCAATGTCTTTTTTAAGGGGACCTAGCCAGCCCACCCTTCTAAAAGCCATGATGGTACCGTCCAATCCTAGGGGCAGGGGCCTGTTTTTAGTTAGCCAGTGTGTGGCTTTGTTACGTAAGTCTTCATCCCGCTCAATTTTCCCACGTTTGAGTGCTGGAACACCCGCAAGAACACACACAAAGGGTGCAGCCTCTGGGGGTAGGTGTATGTGTGCTGTGTTATTAGGCTCTACGCTTGTAGCAGTATATTGTATAGGGCCGGATTTGGGGTTAACTTTAGGGGGTGAAAGGATAGGGACTGCACGGTAAGTTTGATTGTTACTGCTTGCACCAGGTGGGTTGGGACAGATTCATGTTACAGGTTTTCCAGTACATATTTGGTTGGTCTTAATACATTTCTCTATTCCCAGCAACCTATCCTCTAGGGTGGAAATTTTATCAAACAGTGGAGAAATGAGTGAGCCAACCATTTGTTCAATCTGGGACAAAAGGTTTGAATTGAAGGTTGTTACCAATTGGTCCATTTTTTCTTCCAGTTTTAGAAAGGGGTTAGTTGGAGTCAGTGGGGAGCTAAAACACAGTTTTTTGTTGTATTGATTTGTTCCCTGTGGGGTTAACCCCATCCCACTTCCTTTTGCTAGTTGCGGACTGGGGAAAGACTGTGGTTGGTGTATTAACATTTTTGGATTGGGGAAGATGTACCAGAGGACTAGCGATTGGGGTTGACATAACAGGGCAAGGTGAGGGAATTTTAGTTTCGTTTCTCGGTGCCACAGTGGCATACCTTGTTTTGCAGAGGGAATTTAACTCGTCCAACAGCGAGAGTTGTTGCGCCTTACCATTAGTTGGATCGGGAGGTTGGTTGGTGGATATGCTAGTCTTTGCAGGTTCATTCGTTAGGGCGGTGGGCGGGCATGGCGTACAAAGAACTTGTGACCCTGGGTGCAGGCCTCTCTGGCTGATGGATTTATTGGTCATTCCCTTGTGAGTCATAGTAAGGTGTGCAAAGGTAGGCTCTAACAGGGCCGCTGGAAATTCTGAGGGTATTAGAAAATTAGCAACTAAGTCCAGTGGCTATTCCCTTGCCGGAATGTCAGGAAGATCATAAAGTTATTACCTTGGCAGTGTAATGGAGTCAAGGGGGGTGGCCTGTCCCCTCCTCCTCGTGCCTCTGAGGGCCACAGAGGGCCCGCCCTTTGCCCGGCGCTGATCCGCGCGCGGTCCCGCGATGCGGATGCTGGTGTCCCTTTTCAAGCGCCTCCTGGCGCCGGATTTCCGTACGGCGGCGTGTCCCGCCGCTAGGGCGTCTGGGTAGTGTAGTCTTTGTAGCAAGAATAGCCCCCTCGCACTGCGGCCGCTGGTCTGGCTATGCGGCGGCGGAGGGGAGCGCTGGAGCTGCGCTGTTCCTGGGTGTTGGGCAAGGTAAGCCCCCAATTGTATCTGGTCCCCCCACTCCACCGATGCTGGTGTCCCTTTTCAAGCGCCTCCTGGCGCCGGATTTCCGTACAGCGGCGTGTTCCGCCGCTAGGGCATCTGGATAGTGTAGTCTTTGTAGCAAGAATGCCCCCCTCGCACTGCGGCCGCTGGTCTGGCTATGCGGCGGCGGAGGGGAGCGCTGGAGCTGCGCTGTTCCTGGGTGTTGGGCAAGGTAAGCCCCCAATTGTATCTGGTCCCCCCACTCCACCGATGCTGGTGTCCCTTTTCAAGCGCCTCCTGGCGCCGGATTTCCGTACGGCGGCGTGTTCCGACTCTCCCCTTCTCCCGTACAGTATAGGCCACACAGGGCCGCTGTACGGCCAGAGAGGCTCTCGGTTCTCGAAAAACAACGCTCTAAAAATAACAACTAGAGGGCGGCAGCCGCGCACAGCCGCAGCCGGGGGTCAGGCACTTCAGGCTGCCGGGCAGACATCGCAAGCAGACACTAGATTCCCGGGGACACGCTTCACGGCTACAAGGTTCACAGGAGTGTTGTGGATCTAACTGAGAAAAGTTGCTGTTACCCGCTTTAGAGTATTTTATGCACGTTCAGTTTTGTGGGGAAATGGGATCGCTTGAAACGCACCGATATTCAACAATGCGCAGTGGCCACGTCCGCTGGTTCAAGACGGCACTGCGGAGCTTCGCAAGTAAGTTACTGCCCGGGCGCCATCTTCGGATGAATGACAAAAACAAACCTTGGAGAAAAAAAACAAAAGCAAACGCCCACCGCTGCATGACGGAGAAAAGGGGTGGAGCTTAAAAAAACACAGAAACGCCCACGAATCTGCTCCCACAATGATTGACACATCTCTCTTCCAATGGCTAGCCTCCATTTATGGAGCTAGCCAATGGAAGAGAGAGGCGGGTTAAAGCCCCAGTACTGGAGATCAAAAAATGTCGCCTGAGCGACACTGCTGCGCAGTGAACGCCAGGCGAAACCTAAAAAGGTGTGCGTATCACCGTGTGCTTAAAGGGATGCACTAAGATGCGAAGGCGTGGGTTTCACCAAACTTCCAAACACCGCAACTGCAAATTTTGTAACGCACAAGCAAAGAGCAACGAAGCAGAAAGGGTGTGCGCATCACTGCGCTGATGATGAACTTCCTTGATTGATTTACAGAGGTTTCCAAACTGGTGGTGCGTAAGGTCATGCAAAGTGACCCCAAACATGAAGAAAATGCCCCACAATGCACTGTGCGGAAACACTGAAAACCTCAGCGTGCATTCCACATCCGGAGTTCTAGAGATTGCAGTGAACGTTGCTGACGTGCAAGGAACCTCCAGGTAGGCACGAGCACTCGTGTCTCTTAAATTCTAACGGCTGTATCTGTATATCGCAATACTATATTCAAGGCAGATCAGGGTAGTAAAACAATATCATACGACCTGTCAAATTGAAGACTGTGAAGTTCTTGTCCTCAATTCTTGCAGTTTTCATTCAGTCCAGAATTAGGCGGCTCGGCTCTGCGTGTAGAAAACCTGTAGGCACGGGTAGATTCAACAGTGTTTTATTTGCCACCACTTGTAAAGTGGAGTTGGACACGAGTGAAGAAGATAGCTTTATTCCATATTAAGAAACACTGGTACAGCAGGAAGGAGAAGACCCTTCACACATAGTCCAGCTTCTAACATCCTCTGCTAGCAATCTAGAAACCACAGCTAGATTGGATATGTATGGAATCCAAACAAAAGAAAGTAAATGCAACATCAGTCTTTAGAGTTTCACTGTCCACAGACGATTTTGTTCCCTACGTTTATAATCCTCAGAAAATCAGATCAGGATGTGGTTGCCTTCTTAGGCCTTGCCTATTAAACGGTGCATGTGCAGTCTGTTGAAAGACTTATTACCGTGCTCAATTTGAAAAGCTTCACCGTCGCACCAATCTCTGTAGTGTTAAGAAGCCTGCGGCTGGTGCGATTAAATGTTGGTGCACCAAACACCATTTTGCGTAGGCTTGAATTCACCTTATGCCTTTTTAACCAACTGCTGTGGACTGTGTGCCCTTTATTTCACTCCTGCTGACTCTGCTTTCTCCCATTTTGACAATTTTACCATCTTTCTCTTCTTCCTCCTTTCCACTGTTTACAAGAGCTATTTAGGGTACTTTACCTAAGCAATATGCCTCCGTTCTTCCGCTAAATACAGTTGTTCATGATGTTGCGAAATTGCCCAAAGGAGAAATAATCTCACGTTCAACATGGTGGGCTTGCTGACGAGGTGTTTGTTTTCAAAATAGTGTCATGATCAGATATCTAGGACATGGATTATTGTGTGCTTTCATTGTATGTTTGATGTCTGATGTTCTGTTAAGCTGTTTGTGGAATCATTGTGGCTTTCCTCTGTACATAACACATCAGTGAGGTAGCTGTATCGTCACTTTTTCTGATTAATTCAGAGTTTAGGCATTTAGGCATCATAATCTGACATACATATGTTAGCTAGCTTCTTGGAGTGTTATGTTGTACAAGTCATCCACTTCCAATGTGCTAGTATTTTTTTTTTGTCTACCTGAATGTGGAACATTACATTTTCTTGCCCACACCTGTAGACCCCCTAATTGTAAACCATACGTTTTCCCATGTTATGTACTCTTAGCAATAAGGAGAACGCTTGTATTCTGAGACCCTTTTTTATGTAATAATTTATATTCTTTGCATTTAATCCATCCTTTCTATAGGATAGTGCGAGACGCTCCCTACCAGCCAAATGGTATTGCTTTCTACACTCAATAGAGGTTGTGGTTCCCAATCCCTCTTCATCTGACATAAATAGTTTCTATCAGAATTTAGAAGCACAGGACCAGAAAATCATTGTATAAGCATTCTGAAAACCTAAATTAATGGGCTGCATAAAGTTTGCAAGTAACACATTTGGAAGATGTTTTATTGTAAAGTGCTTCACATGTAATATTCGCAATAGCAATGATGTAAAGAGAAGATGGTTGAGCTATTTGGTCCCTATAAATGTAGTCTTTCGTCTTTGCTGGCAGTTATTTTTTTACCAAGGCAGCGTGCACGGGTGAAAGCTTCAAAAATAGGAAGAATGTAGCTTCTATACTGAAGGATCATGAATATTCGCCAAACCATGGTGAAGCTCGTTTTAGCATGGTTGAAGTTAGACGGTTGCTTTAGAAACTAGAAAACAATGCCTGCTGAACAACGAGAGTTGCTACAAACTGAAAACCTATAGCATTACTGGAGAGGATATTGACACAAACACATTTTTAGGTTTCGTCCTGGCGTTGCAACTGCGTAGCAGTTGCTCCGCCCAGGCGAAATCTAATGTTATCTCTATATTGGGGACTTGAAACCGCCCCTTCTTCCATTGGCTAGCTCCATAAATGGAGGCTAGCCCTTGGAAGAGATTGGCCGTCAATCAAGTTTTTCCAGAGAAAATGCGATTCGGGGGCGTTTCTGGGTCTTTTTTTAAGCCCCGCCCCTTGTTGCCGTGTGTCCCGGGCCGCGCTGTGATTGGCTGCAGGCCCGGGACACCCCAGTGACGTCATTTCCCGGGCCGCGCTGTGATTGGCTGCCGGCTCGGGACACCCCCGTGACGTCAGCCAATCACAGCACGGCCCAGGACCGGACTTGATGTGTGTTCACTGAAGCCTCGAGTCCCTGGCAGTCTGTTTCCATAAAGCACCGTAGTTAGTTTCATGCATAGTGTTCTCTTGTTGTTTTACTGATTATCAGCAATCTCCACTTCAATGCCTGCTGTTAACCATCCTCAGCCCAGTTGTATCTTAGTCCGGCATTTAAGTGGAGATTGCCGATAATCAGTAAACAGGAAATTTTCAAGATTACTCAAAATCTCTAAGTTACAGCATAGGAACTCGAGAGTATAATCGTGCCCCTAGTGCTAAAAGCCTGTCCTTGATTAAAGTCCGTATTTAAACAATGCGTAGGCGCTCAAATATAATAATGGTGGTGGTGCGTGTGTAGTGCCTTTCCATTCACTCAACCCCGAGACTCGGCTGCAGCTCTCTCAAGTAATCCAAATGTGGCATACAGCCATTAAAAAACACCCCAAGAATTCATTCAAACATGACCCCCCCTTTCTACCTGCGCTCTTACAGGATTCTTTGAAGGTGGAAACGTCCCACCTCTCCGGTGCCCAGCAGCTCACCCTCGAGTCCTGGAAGCCCCCACACGTGGCGAGCACCTGGCCCCCTTGTCACCAGTGACCTTTGCACTTGTAGTGCGAACAGTGAGACCTCTGCAGCCTTTGTGATGGGGACTCTGTCAAGGCCCATCCCTTTGAAACGTTTAGGATGAGGGCGGGTGTGCTCCGTTCTCCCCAGCATCGCATTAGTGCCTCACATCTGTTCTTGACGCACCCCAGTCTACGCACAGGTCTTCAAAGGCTTGTGTCTTACGAGTGCCCAAAAACAAATGTCATTTCTTATATGCTTCCTTTTTATTCAGCAGAAGATATAAAAGTGACCCCTGTTCCCCAAGGTCATTGCGGGGTGCACTTTTCATCCGGGGTTGAATTGGAGTTTGGTAGACGGTGTACTCAATGTCGAGAGCGATAGCATTGCTTAATTTGAGCCGGTGGTTTCTTAATTGTGGACACCGGCGCCTGTGACACTCTGCCCCAAGGCGCCGCGGTCTGGTTAATTTAGAGAAGCCACAACAACACTTAATTATTAATTAATTATTATTAACCATTGGCCAGACACTGTTAAGCGTGAAATTGACAAAATAATGAAAACATACTATTACAAAACGTGTCACATTATGCCGCATAATTTGCATTTTCTTGCCGCATAATTTACACAACCCTGTAACAAGTAGCAACGAAATCTAGCACAGGGATACTCCAGGGGTCTGTATGAAGTGCCTAGAAACGATGCGATTCCTTCTCACAGGAACTTATAACTTGCAGGCCCCGCATTCAACCCCCATATCACGGCAGCTGGACCGAGAGAGAGGCGCTGGGCGGGTCTGCCTAGAGGGGAGGCCGCAGCTCAGATTCATTAGAACAGCGGCTTCTTTCCTTTTACAGGTGGTGCTTGTTAAACACAGCCTCGTAACCTGCACAAGTTTTTTTTCCCCGTCACTGCAGTAAGAGAATGAAGCTAGGCACTAGCGGTCATGCCTGCGACCTGCAGCTGGGCTGCCGTTCTCGGCCATATGTGCGTGACCCACTGAGCTGCATGGTTAGCTGTAAACACGTGTGTATAGCTCCTTGGGCTTCTAGCGCTTGCCGTCCGACGCTGTCAGACTGGTAAGCGTGTTTGCCTCGGCTTAAGAGGCCTGCAGCTCTCGGCCACAGGCGCTTCACCCAATGAGCTGCACTGTCCACTGTAAACGTGCGTGTATAGCTCCTTGGGGCTCCAGCACCTGCCGTGCGACGCTATCTGAGATAGTTGCTGACCTTCCTATTTTTACCCCATCAGTGTGGGTAGTCCATGTGGTCTGCTTCCCATGCTGTACCTGATTTGTAGATTAAGAAAGCTGTCCTGCTGACCTAGCTCTACCTTTTCTGTGTGGGTAGTGAACTTAATAAAACCACGTTTTATAGAAAACGCCAAAAGAATGTGCTATCTAAATGATTTGTGCAGAACTATTTGTGCATAGTACTTTTCCCTCAGTACTGTAACAAACACCATACAGTCATCAACAGCATTGCCAGAAGCATTGAGATTAAAAAGTAGTAATTCCACAGATGAAGAGCAGCGACCAAAATAAAACAACATCCTGCTCCGTCACGAAATTAAAATCAGCACCATAAAGTATGTTTCATGTGTCCTATAACGCACAATATTTGACCATAAGTAGAATATCTTCACACTGCATGAGGAAATACAGTACAGTGCTATCATAACATTCTCAGCAACAAAAGTGGTGTTGTGTACCACTGCCGTCTTTAGGTAAGCAACCTTTGCATTTTAAACCATCTTACTGCACTCAAGAGACCAATTGACTATGCTTCTAAATTGACTGATTTAATATTAGTTGGATTACCCGTGGTATACGGTGTAGCCCTCTTTGGAGAATGATGAACAAGGAGTAGGAGTGACTCCAGACTGGTCATGTTAACACCGCCCTCGACAAAACCCATCCTCATACCCACATAAGCACCCAAAATTCTATCAAAACTCCTGCACGTCCATTCCCAGAAATCTCATTTGCAATTCACAATCACCATTCACCCCTTTCTTTTAATACGTTTCCTGGATGCTTTCTCCACAGTATGTTAAGCCATCTACACTGCAGATGTAAAGCAACATACACATGTTATTCACTATTCAGAACAGAAACTGGGGTCATATTTACTTTCATGCCCGCACTTTGAGGTCCTTGTCTTTTTAGGACATAGCATACAACCCCTCAATCACACACTGGACTTTATAAAGACTTGTGGTCATCCACTATTCCTCCCAGTCATGCATGTTCTAGAATCCCACTGTCCTTTTCTTCCTGCCCCCCCTCATAGTTCATTTCCCTTTTTCCATCTCTCAGACTGCCACCTTACATATGAACTACATTGCTTTGGCCACAGAACAGCTTTCATCAAAGAAATCACAGATTTGGACAACGGACACCTCAACACATATCTGAAACAGCAACTGATGACATTGCACGTTAAACCAACCCATAGTAAATCTCATGCACTAAAACCTGATCAGCAGGTTAAACAGTTTGACATGTGAAACCGCCCATTCTTATTTTCTGTCTATTTGGAAGTATGTTTAGTGTAATGGTAATTGCCAGTGATCGTGAGAAAAAGGCATATCTAATATGGGTGTAACCCAATTCTAATCATAGCACTTCAAAGTGATTTCGTTCTCACAAGGGGTATGGTAAATATAAGTGCCAATACAATTCCAAGTCAAAAATGATGTCCTTCAGAACACGGACAATAATAACCTCATCTGCTAGTTTTGCTGGATCACTGGAGCTTTCCACAACTGCTGATCATATTGACCGCATGAATATTCTCAGAACTCAAATGAAATTTAATTGCATTGTTTTTGTTTTCCCAGAACACTGTGTGCACACAAAATGTTTGGCTGCCCCTTCTGACTACCTTTTTGATTACATGGATTGTTGCTGAATTGTGTTTTTTCCTTTCCTTTTCCAGGTTACTAAAACAGCTGACATGTCTATTTCTCCCAGCACCCGTCCTTGATTCACTTCCCCTCCTGATCAACTGCCTTCCTCCATGAACTATGTGGCATCTCGTCTCCGTTGTAGTTGAGGTCTCATGCTTCCTTCAGGACTGCTCTTCCATTAGCCTGCACCTGCCTGTGTTGCATCTGCCAGCCCCTTTTGCACGGTTCAATACTTCCTTTTCTGCATTTTTAATCCATCCTTCAAGGGTATCCAAACCACTAATCCAGGTGAAGGATGGATGGTTAAAGTAGCCTCCCTGTAGCATCTTCCCTGGTTGAGTTTAACAAACCCTGGAAAGGATCGAGTGCCAAAAACTCTGCACCTGTCAGCTATACATGTCACCTCTCTAGGGACTGTAAAACTAAGTAGATTTCATCTACAGGATTTCTTTTAATGCCCATATATGCTTTAAAATATAGTCTCTGGTCGGCGACATTCTACTAAATCCCACAACTACAACATCCATCTTCCTCTTTCATTAACTAGCTGAGAGATATCCCATTCATGAGGCTTCTCTGACCCTCGTCTGAGATAATAAGTGAATTGAGCGCTCATTTTCTTCAATAATATCTGCTATGCAATCAACAGTACACTCACAATTTCTTTGGCCATCTGAGTCCTCGGGTGCAGCTGTAACTTTTCTAATGCGCAGTGATTAGGTGAACTATGCTCTTATTATGCCATCATAAACTTATGAATCTCACCTAACATGTTGAATACTACAAACTACAAACACCACCCTTTTGACCGTGCACTTCAAAGAACACCCAGGAACCCAATTCTAATCATAGCACTTCAAAGTGATTTAGTCCTCACAAGGGGTATGGTAAATATAAGTGCCAATACAATTCCAAGTCAAAAATGTTTTGTGCTACTTAAAAACGAAAGCTTTTCTGGGGCCAAATAATCTCGGGGAGAAACAGAAAGACGCTGCGCCTTGATGAATTTACATGCAGAAAGCAAGGGCCATTTATTAATTGGAAACAGGGCTGCCACTGTAGAGGCGCAGGGCGGCAGAGTGCCCGCCGAAATAAAAGTGCAGCTCGCACAGAATGAAGATTTCAGAGTATTGTGCAGGGAACTAGACTGCATCTTTTAGGCCATTCTAATATTGTCTGCTCTTGAAAAGGAGACCATGCGTTACACACTACTACGGGCCTTTGTGCGCGTCATATAGAATGCTGGGACCTCCAGCATAAGTTGTGTGGACTGGGCTGATTGGGGTGAACCGTGTCTGCGATTCCAACACCCACGGCTAATTTTGATGGCTCGGGGCACGGTGCAGATTACAATCAGCCCCTTGCTCAAGATGGCTCTCTCAGAGCTTCCTCGATCCGGCCATTACCCACTGATTTCCTGATTATAAGTTATCATTTGCAAAGAAATGAGCCCGGTGGTTCCTGTCACAATGCAGGGTCATCACTCAGTGCTAAGCGACCTCTTCATAGCCATCTTTACAGATTATAAAGCAGCAGTGAGCCAATCACCAGTGTTAGACGGGCTGGGCCTCACAGGGATATCTGCCCATGGCTACCGAGCACTCATGTGCACAAGAGGGGGGACCTGCCACTGATATACACATATGCTCTTAAATACGGCAAAAGCCATGGCCGGGATGTTTTATACGTACATCCTCTGCTGAGCTCTCCAGCACCAGTACAGACACAGCAATGGATTAGTACTGGTATTGGCAGAAGCAGAGACCCTGCAATGGATTAGTCCTGGTATTGGCAGAAGCAGAGACCCTGCAATTGATTAGTACTGGTATTGGCAGAAGCAGAGACACAGCAATGGATTAGTACTGGTATTGGCAGAAGCAGAGGCACTGCAATCAATGGGTGTGTCCTGACAAAGCCAAAAGGCCAAAGCTCGTTTTGCTCTCTCTCTCCCTGTCTCACCCCCTCTCTTTTTCGCAAACAAGTCCTCCCACACCCCCCTTGCCCTCTCCACTGTCTCTTTTGCGCGCACCTTTCGTATTTTTGCACGTCAGCCCTTATACATGCGTACACGTTCACATACCACTGCCTCCTACGTATATACATGCTTCTGATTCCTGTGTTTCTGTGCGCTCTCGCCCCCCTCCGCGCAATGCCAGAGCTTGTTCAAATGGCTCCTTTGCCCGCACTCCCCTCCCTTTTCATCTGCTTAAATCAGGCTCCTTTGCTTGTACTTCCCCCTCGCATATCCCCCGCCCTTCTCGTCATCCCTGCTGGCATTTCCCCCTCGCTTCTTGTTCAGTCCTTGCCCCCCTTCCAGGAGCTTTGCGCTACATTCTGTCTGGAACAATTAGATGAACCCCATCTTCCTTGCTTTACTATTAAACACTACTATAGTTGGGGAATGTGGCTCTGGGTGTGTGTGTCTGTAGCTCTAGGTGTCTATGTGTGTGGCACTCTGGGCGTGTGTGTGTAGCTCTGAGTGTGTGTGTGTCTATGGCTCTAAGTGTGTGTGTGTGTCTAGGGCTCTGAGTGTGTGTGTGTCTGTGGCTCTGGGTGTGTGTGTCTGTGGCTCTGACTGTGTGTGTGTGTGGCTCTGGGTGTGTGTGTGTGTGTGGCTCTGGGTGAGTGTGTGTGTAGCTCTGAGTGTGTGTGTGTCTATGGCTCTAAGTGTGTGTGTGTGTGTGTCTAGGGCTCTGAGTGTGTGTGTGTCTGTGGCTCTGGGTGTGTGTGTCTGTGGCTCTGACTGTGTGTGTCTGTGGCTCTGACTGTGTGTGTGTGTGGCTCTGGGTGTGTGTGTGTGTGTGGCTCTGGGTGAGTGTGTGTGTAGCTCTGGGTGTGCGTGTGGCTCTCGTTGTGTGTGTGTGGCTACGAGTGTGTGTGTGGCTCTCGGTGTGTATGTGGATCTGTGTGTGTGTGGTTCTGAGTGTATGTGTGTGCCTCTGGGTGTGTGTCTGTGGCTCTGGGTGTGTGTGTGTCTGTGGCTCTGGGTGTGTGTGTGTCTGTGGCTCTGGGTGTGTGTGTCTGTAGCTCTAGGTGTCTATGTGTGTGGCACTCTGGGTGTGTGTGTGTAGCTCTGACTGTTTGTGTGGCTCTGGGTATGTGTGTGTAGCTATAAGTGTGTGTGTGTGACTCTCAGTGTGTATGTGGATCTCTGTATGTGTATAGCTATAAGTGTGTGTGTAGCTCTGGGTTTATGTGTGTGTGTCTGTAGCTCTGTGTGTGTCTGTAGCTCAGGGTGTGTGTGTCTGTAGCTCTAGGTGTGTATGTGTGTGTGTGGCTCTAGGTGTGTGTGTGGCTCTAGGTGTGTGTGTCTATAACTCTAAGTGTCTTTGTATGGCTGTGGCTCTGGGTGTGTGTGGCTCTGGGTGTGTGTGTGTGTATGTGGTGCTCTAGGTGTGTGTGTGTGTGTGGCTCTGGGTGTGTGTGGTACTAATTGCTGTCTGCTGAGCTTGTCTAGGTGTGTGTGTGTGTGTGTGTAAATGTAAACTCTCTGTGTGTGTGTGTGTGTGTGTGTGTGTGTGTCTATGGCTATAAGTGTCTTTGTATGGCTGTGGCTCTGGGTGTGTGTGTGTGTGGCTCTGTGTGTGTGTATGTGGCGCTCTAGGTGTGTGTGGCTCTGGGTGTGTGTGTGTGGTACTAATTGCTGTCAGCTGAGCTTGTCCGTAGAGTACAATAGGTCTCACAGTTGCAAAAGATTAAGCTAATGACAATGTAAATAACAATAACATTTATTTATCTGTATTCAAAACTAAATCATAAATACAAATTTTAAAATTTTCAATGCCAATAGCTCAAACTTTTTTCAAAGGCGAAACCATTGCATTGTAAATGTTTGTTTGCTTGAGCAGTGCATGGAATTGCATGGAAGGCAAAGTTAACTGTACGAGTACTACCAAGGGATTTTCTTAAGCTAGTTCCATGCATTTCTGGCTTTCATATTGTCTTGTTAGGGCAGAAACACAAAATCAGTATATTGGTATAAATACTCAAAAACAGATAACTAGTTTCGTTGCAGATACAAATAAAATAAATATTCATAGTCTTCCACAATCGACAAAATACTCCTCAATTCAAGACTGCATTAAGGATACTAGATACAGCAGATGATGACCATAGTTTGCCTTTCATAAGTCAAAAATTAAGGTTTTGGTGTATAAATTAAAATGTTTGTGTGTGTGTATATATATATCCAAGTGTACATATTAGTATAGTGTGTATGCACACACAGGGAAAAAGAATATGCGATGAGGAAATATTTTGCTTGTTTCACCTAGTGCAGCAAAACGTCTGTAACGTCCATGCTGAAGGCTTCTCTTTGAATTTGTATGCAAACAACGTGTGCTGGAAGGTCCTCAACAGCCTCAACTGCCCCTCACTGAAAGCCAGAACTTAATGAGTCTTCAGGATTCTTATAATGAATATTTTGTACATGTCTGCACTATGGATCTGCAGCAGTTAGTGTGCAGAATAGTAGGCACTGCTGGGACTGATCAAACTGACCTAGTCTGTCGGAATACTCGCTCCAAATTTTCACCCATTCCTAGCCTCCAAGGTCAAACATTCATGGTTTCAGGGGAAGCTTCTGTTTCCAAATCCTTGGAACCGTGAGTGAGGGCTTCCTTTAATCTTCATTCAAGGGGTATAGTTTTCCTGCTCTCTGTCCACTTCTGTTCAAGTATTACTGTGTGAAATTAAGGCTTGGATATGGTTGGTTTTTTACCAACATTAGTGACTGTTAGAAATGGGGATCTCTAGTTGACAGAGGTACATACCTTTGTCCAAGTAGGGACCCTTCTTCCCAGTCAGGGTAAGGGGGATACACTTCTAAAATAACCCCCCTGCTCACCACCTTGGTAGCTTGGCACGAGCAGACAGGCTTATCTCCGAGGCAATGTTTATAAAGTGCTTGTGCATGCATACAGCAACACAGTGAAAACACTACAAATGGACACCACACCAGTTTGAAAACTAAGCAAAACTTTAAATCAAAGAGACCAAAAATGACAAAAATCCAACATACAATACTGTAAAAATAGTTACTGTGCTAAATAACCTTTAAAGTGCAGGAATAACGTGGAAACACAGTTCCTCCAACTCGGTAGCTCCTTTCTGGGTTACCGCGACACTAAACACAACCCAGTCTAACAATTCCAGCCAACGGTGTCAGTCCGGGTCAGCTAAAGCATCGGACTCTGGGACAGTACCTTTCTTGTTGTGGCCAACACGCCGATGCGAGTCGGTTGGGGCACCCATTGCGGTTATGATGCGAGATGGAAGCTTTGTAGCATGCTGTGTCCTCACAAAGTCAAAGTCAAAAAGTTTTATTTGATTTGGTACTCAACTGAGGACCACAAATATATAACAACAATGTTCTATACAAATCAATATAATGTCAAAAACGGTTTTAAAAATTTATAAAAATTATAGCAAACAAATTCATTGGGAGGCTGTTTACATACAAATAGCAGTTCTTTTGCAGTAATGATTTTACAATTGCGATATATAGGGACTAGATATATGGACCGTGCTGTAACTACATTAGCATATGGGCATACGAATAAGAGGTGCTCGATATTCTGATCTCCCCCATGACAGAGAGTACAAAGCGGGGATCTGCCTGGAGACCACCTTGATGTGAAAGTTGATACTGGCAAAATACCCAAACGTAACATTGTGATTGATCTCCTTGCGCCATGAGTGAGGGAAAACCCTAAATATGGCTGATCTTGCTTATACTCCAATAGTACCACTGTGCCTCAGACACAGGTATAGGTACTGGGAATAGCCATTGCTCTTTAAGACTCCATACCTACACCTCCAGTAGACTTTTTATAGTCATTTAAGACAATCTCAAAACTTCATCTACTGGAGCAAGAGCAATTTTCACATTTCACCAGTGGATATCCACACATCTTCAATGGCTTTAAAAAAGTTACGATCACGCACAATATTTATGAGACGTATGGGCACTGAGGAAGCAGTTAGGAAATCCTCCGATACAGCATTGAAGCACGGCCAAATATCTAGTACCCCGGCAATTAGTAAATACTTTTCTGCTCTATCTCCGAAAAAACAACTATCTATCATCAATTCTGAAGCAGGAAATAACTCTGACCTCATGGAGTTTAAGGAGGAAAAACAGCCTCCTACTCCAAACCAACAACACGTACCTAATTTAAGTGACTCAGATTCCGAAGGTAACCATAAGCAAAACTCAGTAACTGAGGAATTACAAAAATTGGATCACGAGGTTTCCCACTCTACACCTCTAAAACCGACAAAATCTTTAGGTAGCCAAACCAGTTTTGAAGTATCTATGTGCAACAACACGAAGTCAGCAAATGATAAATCGGATTTACCGTTAACTCAAGTAAATCTAATTATAAGTTCCTCAGAAAAATCACCTTATCAACCTTCAGCACATGAGTCTTTCCCAGATCCCTTTTACCCAAATCTAAATTTTGCAAACCCAACAACACCTATGTCAAAAGCACTTTTTTCCTTGCAGGAGATACTGGAATCAGTACTTACTCATCTAGGTCACATCTTAGCAAACTCGGATGATACTCTTGATGTTCAAACTGGTATACTTAAATTTTTAGTAGATGAAAAAAGGAAAAAAGACTTATCTAAAGTAACAAAAAAAAAAACAACAAGAATACGACAAAGCGTTAAATCTGGAAGGTCAATTAACAAATTGTACTATAAATACACAGATTCCAATCAAATGTGACACAAGCACACAAACATCCGAAGTAGTAATACTTGAAATAAAAACAAAGGAATCAAGAAGAAACAATAGTTCACTCACTACTTACTCACTTAAGAAGCTTTTCAGAGAAGAACCGAAAAATACTATCAAACACTACTCTATTTTTTCAAAATCTACACAAAAATCAGACTTACACCAAACCGGGTATACCAGTGATGCCCAGGCAACAACTATTCAAAATGAACTAGAAGAAGACCACAAGGATGAGACCTCAAAAACAAATGGAACCTTAAGTGCTAAGGGGAATAAAAGGAGAAGGAAGCCACTAAGAAGAGTTCACACAAAAAAGGTGCGCAAACTTAAATTCCAAAAACCAACAACTCCGACAAAAATTGCAGAGGAAAAAAATGCTATAATAAACCCTAATACTTCCAAACTCGAGGTACCTTCAAGAAATCAAACTACATTGAATACGAAATCCTTGAATCCAAAAGCAGATGTATATCTTCCGGTTACATCAATTCATAACACCGGGCCGACAATTAATGGAGCAGGAGAAAAAGACATCAGAAAATCTTCGCCTGGGGTAGGAACATCATCAAAGCATTTAATAATAGAAGAACTCTTCCCCACTGACAATGTGCCACTGAACCGAGGAAGAATAATTAATCTTCTTCAACAAATACCCTCCCTATATTCTCTCACAAGTAATGAAATAGACCTGGTGACTTTCCCGAAAAAAGAAAATAACAAATTAGCGCTGGTATCTTTCTGGTCACCAGTACTCCCAGGGATAATTCTCAGAGAGAAGGAAACATTACATAAAAACGGCTACGATGTTATTGCAAGATCAGAACCTTGGAAAATCACATATAATAAAGGATTCAATGGCCTATTTAATATTGCTACTCAAAGCAAAAGTCAGCACAATAACTTCATAAATCGGGAAGAGTCTGTACCATACGCTCTGGGAAATGACACCCTAAAAATCCAAGTGAACAAAGGTGAAAGGACAGTATGGAGTCATGATTCAGAAGGAAGCGATGTCGAAAAATCAATAAAATCTTGGGCTTGGATATCGGAGACACTAAACAGTAAAAAAATCTTTAACCACCAACAATATACTGTTTAGTAAAGGCTTGAGCATCACATCATGGAATATGGCCGGGAAAACCACTAACAAAATGACCGACGCCATAAAAAATCATCCCGATATCCTGGGCCTCCAGGAAACTTGGGCAACAAAAACCTTCTGCCAGAAAGGATACTACGTCTACGACATCCCCGCAAAGAAATCCAACCGGGGCCACGCAAAGGGTGGGCTGGCAATCTTACTTAGTGCGGAATACCTATGGTCTCAAGAAAATATTGAGACAAAATCTGAAAACTTGCAGTGTATTAAGGTGGCATTGACAACACAACCCACAGGTCCCCGTAATGCAATACTGCTGTTTAACATTTATGCCCC
This sequence comes from Lissotriton helveticus, assembly GCF_964261635.1. Lineage (NCBI taxonomy): Eukaryota > Metazoa > Chordata > Amphibia > Caudata > Salamandridae > Lissotriton > Lissotriton helveticus. The sequence continues at coordinate 1,284,716,995 of NC_136057.1, read as the reverse complement.
ACCAGGCAAAAATCACGATGCCCTTTTTGATGAGATAATGGAATCAATCAGCCACATCCTTGATGATCGCTCCCATGTGCCATATCTAATTATGGGCGACCTGAACGGAAAAATTTCAAATAGCGAAATTGAAAAATGGGCTAATTTAACTAAAGAAGAATCTCTGGAAACATCCTTCCCAAAATTCCCTAAGGGCAACAAATCGGATAAGAGAGGTAGGTCGCTTCTATCATTTCTACCAAGTATAAATGGGACAATACTTAATGGCAATACAGAAGGTGATATACCAGCATCATATACCAGACGGGGAAATGGAACTTCTTCTACTCTCGACTATCTAATCTGTGGGATGGATACAAAGGAGTCAGTTACGTACCTGTATACCTCCTTTACAGAAGAGAGCGACCACGCTCTTTTACATTTAACTACCCTCTGGATGCCCTTTACCTCCTTCGCTAATCAACCAACATTTCACAAATCTTCAACTGAAGTTAATATCAACCAGAGGCGGATTTTTTGGAATTCTTCCACTTTGGACAACATTACTTCACTGGTCACTCATACTCAATTACTTACCAATATCCACTCAGAGGATCTTATCAAGAATTTCGAACATATAATCAATAAACTCAAGAATGCACTCCTAAATAAATCACAAAAGGCCTGTTATGGAAAAAGCACAACCATCAATAAAAATAAAAATCGGAACTTGCCTGCTGCAAAAAAACTTAATAGACTCATTCGAGCACAACATTTGAATTTCTCTATAACAACTAAGGCAGAAATCAACAAACTAAAAAACCAAATACGAAGAGAGAAAAATAAGCATAAAAAACTGCTGCAGGACCGTAACTGGGTTGATATCCAAACAGCTGCTAAAGACCATAATCAGCGAAAATACTGGTCTCTAATTGCTAAAATGACTGGATCGAAGAAAAAACTTGAAGCTATCCCAGTCTCGCCTGAGGACTGGGAAATATACCTGCAAGATTTATACAAACCAAATCCATCTTACCTTGAAAGGAAGGACGGCGATACTACTGCGGAAAGGAACAACACTAAAATCACTAAGATCTCGTCAATTTCCATTGCAAACCATATCAGAAAAGCGAGAAGCACTGGTGCTTCAGGCCCCGACCAAATTCCCATCAAGGTCCTCCAAACAGACCCCAAGGAATGGAGCCAGATGCTTTCCCCCCTTTTTAACCACATCTTTGAAACCGGAGAAATACCGAAGTCTTGGCAGGGAAGTACAATCATTCCAATATATAAAAAGGGGAACAAAAACACTGCCAGTAACTATCGGCAAATAGCACTGATGGATGCTACTGGGAAAATTTTCGCTGCAGAAGTATTAGATCGTCTAAAATCTTGGGCATTTTCGCAGGGACTTATACCAATGTTCCAGGTAGGATTTCGACCCAACCACTCCGTCATTGATAATATAGCAATACTTCAGTCCATTCTTGACAAATATACAGTGGGGAGATCACAATCAATATATGCAGCCTTTATAGATTACTCTACTGCTTTCGATCGGGTGGACAGACCGACTCTGTGGATCAAACTGAGGAGGTTGTGTATCCCCGAACAATTGCTCCGGGTTGTTGTTAATCTCCACAATAACACATGGTGTCGAGTTCAAATGGGGAGCGAAAAAGGTTTACTAATACAATTCGCACGTCCAACGGCCTCAAACAAGGGTGCCTTCTAGCACTGATCTTATTTTCACTGTACCTTAGCGACCTACCCCTTTATCTGCAACAAGGTTCCAGTTTGCCCCCAAAGATCGCTACACAAAGCATACACGCTTTACTATATGCTGACGATATAGTAATGTTGGATTTGACGCCCTTTGGATTACAAAGACTACTCGACATTCTACACAAATACTCCAAAGATAACTTTTTAATTCCCAACCTAAATAAAACAAAAGTGGTTTCATTCTCCGGGAAGAAAAAAGGTGTAAAGTACTGCTGGAGGTTGGGCGGAGAACATATAGAAGAGGTCGAGGAATACACATATTTAGGTAGGATTTTTTCAAAGAATCTGAAAAATATTAAGCAAATTAATCATCTAAAAATGAAATCCGAGTTACATGCTGGGGCCTTATTGAGACTGTATTCGGCCACTGGGAACAGGCATTTTTCCACACTACTAAAAGTGTACAGAGCAAAGATACCTCCTGTTTTATCGTATGCCACCGAATATATAGCTTTAAAACAGTGGTCCTACATGGATCAAAAAGAAGGAAAAATACTAAAGAAAATCTTGAAAGTCTCAGCAGCAACACCAGTGCAAGCGCTAAGACTAGAATTTTCGATCACTAGCTCATATGCTACAGCGGTAGCTAACATAATCAGATGGGCTTATAACCTCCTTCACGCTAAAGAAGGCTCATTACGATTTTTGTTAAAGATTGAGACTTTTGATCAAAACGCTCCATATTCAACATTCTTTAGAAACATGACAGAGGCATTTCAATTAGCAAAAATTAATTCTGAAATTCTGTTGACTTGGTCACCCGCACAACTCAAACTCTTTCTAAAATGTTTTACCCCTAAATTGAGTTTCGACCTTGATTTCTCTCACTGTAATAACTTATCTTTGTACAAACCTTACACTGTGTCCTCACTGCTCGGTGCAGGCAGCGGCTTGTTGACCGAGTCGGTGAGACCAAGGCTTGCATTGCAGGGTCAGACTGTGCTGGCAGCTCACGGTGCGGCAACGGAGACAGTTGATGTTTGAGTCGGGAAGCGATGGATTTGGTGATGTCTGTGCAGCATGTAGCGAAGCGGCGTGGAGTACGGTGCCCACAAGACATGGTGCAATCAGTGGCTCGTTGACTGTCTGTGCTCTCTGCGGTGCCTTCAAGACACTGAGTCTGCGACGGACTCAGTGACTGGAACCAGAGACGGTGCCCAGTGCCCAGAAGGATGGTGAGGTCTTTCCTGTTCCTGAGACCTCTCGAACAGAGGGCAAGTTCCACTTCCAGCCCTTGGAGACACTTTGCAAGCAGGATACACACACAGTTCCTCTCCTTGGCAGAAACAGCCACTGCAGGCCAACCCGAGACAGCACACAGCAAAGGGGCAGTACTTCTCCTCCAGTTCCTTCCAGCTCTTCTCTTTGGCAGAGGTTCCTCTTGATTTCCAGAAGTAGTCTTAATGTCTGGGGTCTTTGCCCCTCTTTTCATACAGTAAAATCCTTTGTTCTCTGTGGCAGAGCAGCTCTTTGCCCAGCCAAAACCTGTCCAGTCCTCTCTGGTGCAGCTTCCTGGCAGTAGGTGGAGACCGCATTGTCCTTGGCAGACCAGGCCTATTCAGGTGTGGAAGAAATCTTCCCCCTACTCTGAATGCAGCCCGGGTCTATTCAGCCCAGCCCAGACTCACCGTGGAAAGGCTGGACACACCTCAAGCCCCCAAATGGCTGTCTGAACAGAATGCACATCCCCAGTCCCTGTCACTCCAAAGCCAGACAGGCAATACACAACTGGTTGGAAAGATGAATCTTAACATTTTGAGTTCAGGCATATCAAACTTTATTTTCCTATCTTGTTCCCATGGGCAGTAATACTCATAAGATGTTATGAGCAAACTCCCCATTCTATTTTATGGGACAGATAGCCTTGCAATAGTGAGAAACGGAATTGGCAGTATTTCACTATCCGGGCATGCTACACACATCAGGGATGTCTTACCTTTCACATACACTGCACCCTGCCCACAGGGGTACCGTGGGCCTACCTTAAGTGTGACTTACATGTAAGAAAAGGGAAGGTTAGGGCTCGGCATGTGACTGCACTTTCCAAGTCGACATAGCAGTACAAAACTGTGCACAGACACCGCAGTGGCAGGTCTGAGTTACATTTTAGAGGCTGCTGATGTGGGTGCCATATCAGTGCTGCAAGCCCACTAGCAGCTTTTGATTTACAGGCCCAAGGCAAACTCAGTGCACTGTACTCGGGACTGACTAGTAAATCAAATATGCCAATCATGGAATCGCCAATCCATAACCATAATTTACAGAGGGAACACTTGCACTTTGGCACTGAACAGTAGTGGCAAATTGCCAAAAGAATATAGACCAGCAAAACAAATTCAACACACAGCAAAACAAAGGAGGCAAAGGCCGAAACTACAGGGGAAACCCACGCCATTGATGCCATGTCGAACAGTGACCTCAACCCAAAATACCAGTAATTCCTACTGGCAACTCTCATCAAAGCTTGTTATGTTGTTTATGGGGTGGTCTTACTTACTTACAATATATTGAAACTACAAGAAAAATTTGATTACAAAATTTCCAAAAACCTTTTCATATTAACAAATTTTTTTTAAATGATCATTTCCAATTGGAGTGTTATTTAAAAAAAGACGCTTTAAATTGTAAATAACTAATGCCAAATAGACAAATGTTTTATGTTATGATTGTTAATAAGCTTTTTATGATATTAGGGTTTCCGAATAAAAACCTAATAAGCTTTAGAATTTCAAGGTTCAATCGTCTGTCTTGTTAGAGGAATGGCCTTTCTTAATGTAATGGAGAAGGCGCTAAAGTGGCCTCTGACACCGTGAAAGCAGGTACCCTCATGGCAGTTTTTTTGGTGACCGCTCATTGCAAATTCATGATGTCTAAACGGAGACATTTCCAAAAAAGTCACACCTCAGGCTGCCTTTTCTATTTGCACAGAATAGTGGGAAAATAGTTAAGCAGGCAGTGTAAAATTCATGTTTAGTTTCAACCGATTTTATTACTTTGCAATTTCTGAAACGCATGCTATTATCTACAACCATCTAGCTGGCAAGGCAGCATCAGCTCCTCAATGACAAAATAGCCTAACAACTACCCCCAACTTCAACCACAGAACCCCCAGGGCGTCTGATATTAAAAACAACAGTGAGTCCGGGACTGCATGAGAAAAGCAATTATCTATGAGAGGAGGTATCCTCCTGGCTTTTGCAAAGCTCAGATTTTTCTTGGTGGCACAAGCTGTCACAGGTCTTTAGGGATACGCCACGAGACTCAAAGGTAGCATGGACAGATACGTTTCCCTGTGCTAATTAGAAAGTATCACCAGAAGAGGCATCCAGTTCAAGAGAATTACGTTTGTGTTCCATGGGTGAGATATCCCAGAGAGAAGCCCATCAGTCTCATAATGCAGGCAATATTTTCTGTTCCTATAGGATTAGGTTGTCGTGAATAGCTGAGCCAATTGCCAAAGTGACCTGCTTGCCTCTATTAGATCTTTATGAACATTTATGAGATCCTTGCTATTACAATCCCAGAAGAATCCCCTCCCTCAACTCTATCTGTACCTCAAAGGGCATCCAGGCTTCTCTCAGGACCTCATCCCTGTGTCTGTTCAGATTAGGGCTGTGCCAGTGTGTGGTATTTGAGAATGCCTGCCCCACCACATCTCATTCTGCATAAATTTGTTTTTGACTTGTCCCCCGCTGCTAATCAGTCAGGTGGGTGGGTCCAATATGTGCGGAGCGTATGTTGCGTTTCTCTCCCTTTTACCTTTTACCTTGTATGATATTCTGGTCCGGTCATAGATCTTTCATCACTCCTTGTCTATAAGCTCTTTCTTTTGGTCCCTCTCCCATTGATGGTGACCTGGGCTCTTACATGTTTGGGCCACAGCATGTAGTGTTTTGTACAATTTTGAGATCATTTTTTTATTCATGAGTTCCTTCTTTATGCCATTTTTCAAAATCTGTGAGCAGTTGAGAGGTGTCGGTCTTGCAATTAATATGTACACTTCATCTCTGGCAAGCAATATTTCATCTTTATGTTTCCAAAGAGTTTATCTGTCTGGCAATAAATAAAGAGCCCACCACATCACTGGTGAGAATGGGGAGGGTTAGAGGAGGGTAAAGGGATTAAAGCCTAGTCATGCGTTCACCCTGTCCCATACCGCAGCTTCTCTGTGACCTCTGATGCCAAGGGACCTGCCTCAGAGTAACACCCACTATGAGGTGGTTGACAAAGCACCACTTTTTGGATTTTTCTCGCCACACTGAGCAAAGTTGTGAAGCCTGGAAGTAGGTAAATCTGTGATAAAGCGCCCCCCCCCCCCCCCCAGGCAGACCGATACAAAAGACCACTCGCTAGCCCTAGAAGTTTACCTCACCAAATAGAACTATTGATCAAGCCCTGAAATTGCTTAATGTGTCTTCGGCATGGTCGGAGCTATTGCCTGAAAAACAAAGTGTAGTAGTGGGTAGGTTTTAGTATGAATGTAATGTTTATGTAACCGTATTATGCCTTTAATGGTAAGAATGCTATTTTGCCATGGCTCTTTTAAGTCCCTTGTACTGAGGTGATTCCTTGATTGTCAGTTGACCTGTGGCTGGTGTAAGAAGGATCGGTATTTGCTGGATTCATGCATTAAATACTTTAAAGTGTTACAACATGTGGCAGTCCTATCATAACTACATTTTTGGCAGCAATAGCCTGCCACAATTGGAGAGCCAGCTCGGGCCTGCGATCTGGAACCCGTGGCCCATGACGGGAATCTGTCCACAAGCGGCATTACACACTTCTGACAGGGGACATACCTGAAGAAGATGTCAATTGACTCAAACCAGCAATCGTGAAGATTGTTTACAGTGAGTAATGGTTCCCCACTTGCCGAGCGGCAGCAACTGTTCGGGTGGCTCGAGCACTCACCATGAGACTGCCACATTTAGGTGCCTTAGCACATGCGTTGCTCTGCATACAAATAGTCCAACTCCATAGAACTCGGGGACACAGCACATGACCGTGTCATGTGTTACCATGATCTGTGTCATGGCAGAATAGAGTAGCTGAGCTGGGGGCGTGGAGGGGGGACGGGCCTGTAAGAAATCACTGCTCCTGTGATTGAAAAATATTCTTTGGGTTTATTTTATGTTACGACTGCTTCACTATGGTTGGTGGTTAATTCCATTCCACTACCAATGTGAATAATTAATTATTTAAACATGGTCAAAAGTTTGCTTTTCATTTTTGATTAACAAGTAGTTCCTTGGATTAAACACTGATTGCCTGTTGTCAAGTTGAGAAGCAGATTTCCCAAAAAAGTCCATCAGCCTTAAGTAGAATAGCTAAAGAATAACACTCTTGATGACAACGTTTTTAGAGCCCATATGTACAGGCATTGCTAAAAGTAAGACTTAAAGCACTAGAATATAATTTTATGTTATGCTAAATACCCATGACTGGCTAAATTTGCCATCTCTGATAGGGAAGTTATTTGGCAGCTATTACAGTGGCTCTGACCACAGAAAAGCACCAATGTGTTGTTATTTACTGGGCATTAACTGTGTTTTCGCTGTTTTCGCTCAACACTCATTAATGTGAACTGTCAGAAGCAAGCTGCCTCGAACAAGATTCATAGTAAGCAGTGCTCCCTAAACGAGCCGTGCGAAAGCTGCACAAGGTTTAAGAGGACATATTTTCACTGGAACTAGGACGGGTGTTAGAGTTGCTGTGTGTAAGCTTCCCTTCTTGCATTGGGATATGTGCTCAATGAGCAGATTTATTTTGACCTTAGGCTGAATTTCTTATTTGATTTATAATTCTGAAGTGTGGCCAACTCTGAGCCCTAAACAAGAGATGCCAGATTTTCTGCTATGGGTCCAGGTTTCTTCCCTTCGAATCTACTGAACTTATCCAGAAGGGTACACCATATCTCTACAGAACCACTGCCGAATAATTGTTCAGCTTTGACAATTGATTCTAAAAATTATTTACCCCTAAAAAAAATTCAACTGCTACAGGACACTGGCCTTCAATACCAACCAGTATCAAATTCAGGAGGAAATTGTTGTCTATGTACATTGCCCTCTACCTTCCAAAAGAAGGAGATAGGCTAATTGCAGAGCTTGCCCTCCTTTTATGGGCCACCATGAACCTCAGATGATATAAGACCCTAACAATCTATCAACCATTGTTTAAGTCACAAAAATGGGTAGGCTTGAGGAATTATCTCCGAGAGCACTGCCAACCCGCCTTTCTCTTCAAAATACTAACTAGGATTGAATGTTCAAACAAATGTATTGGTAAAAAGACATACTACAGTTGGGGGTGGTCCCCAGAATATTGACTGGGGGAGGAGGGGGGGTCGGCGGCAAGGAAGAGATGAAAATGATGTTGCTTGTGGCCCAACATCATGTATTTACAAAAGGTGCAAAACTGGTATTTCAGGGCAATTTTGTTTTTATTTAAAAACGAGAACCTGTTGTTTAGAATGAAGTTACTTTGAGTTTACTTTGGCAAAATAAAAAAAATGTGTATGACAGCAAAATATGTGAATTTACAGAAACCGAAAAGCTGATATTTGGAGGCAAAATGGATTGCATTAAGGCTGTTTGAAGCCATAAATGTAAGATTATTGCAGCCAGTCTTCTGTATAAGCCTGCAAGGTGTCTCTGGGCCACCTACACTGCCTGCGATATATTATAAATCTTTTTAGCAACCTGCACCTTCCAAGAACATTCTCAGATACTTCATATACTCTAATTTGAAGGGGCAGGAAAGAAAGCAAATTGTATACATGTAGCCAGATGACAAGGTAAATGATAGACCTCTTTACTTTGCATTTTATGCATTCCCTCTATCACTAATAGCTTTTTATAAATTGTGCTGAAAATTGCATCGTTTTAAAACAAAACTAGTGAATCAGGTGATGATCACGCTTGCTTGATACTTATTGAAAGTACAGTAATTTTTCAAAAGTAACCTTTAAGAGCGTAGGGCTTTTTTAGAAAATTGCAATAGTGTTAAACCTTCCCATATTATCCCCCGAGGTTTGGGTGTCATATCTTATTACATTCTACCAGGTATTTGGAAACGTTACCTTCCATTTCAAGATTTTGAACAAACAGAATTTATAATGCTTATTACTCGGTTAGCCTCTGAAAGCTTTTGCAGACCCCCAGCATAGTTTGTGCTCTTGGTGCTCGGCCAGGTCTCCCTGAGCACCCCCTCCCCCACCCAAGCATAGTCTGCTGCTGGACTTGGGTTGGTTAAAAAACCTGCTGTGGCTGCTCCACCTTTCTCTCACCCATTAGCCTGTCACCTGTTGCTAGACCAGGACGAATGCATAATAAACCAAAAGTCATTATTGGTAGGAGGGCAACATACTATATGTACATATGTTCATATATCAATGATTTTTGTATATAGGGGAAATCACGTCGATCCAGAGTTCATAAGTACAGTCTTTCCTTCTGTTGGTAATTATTCTTCAAGCGTTGGAATTTTTTTCAAAATGTTCTTTATTATAATCCAGTTTTTAATTATTTTTTAGCAGACCCAGCCAACATGTTTCATCCCTTGTAGGGACTTCATCAGGGCAAAAAAGCATTTTTTTACAACTAATCTCTGTAATATCATCAATTTGGTTCTCAGCAATCTCAGTCCATTAAAAACAAGTCAGTAGATTAACATGTTTGTCAAACGCAAGTACCTGCTTCTGATTCAAATCGGAATATAATGAACAACATTTTGATAAACAATTCCCAACATAAGGAAAGACATGAAATGAACAGAGATGTCGCCCTCCTACCAAAAGGAGTTTTGATTTATTGTTGAGTTTTGTGGCAGTCGAAAGCCTAAGAGTAGGCACAAGGCTCATAGGAATTTTGGGATGTTGTACTGTGCAGTTTTGAAGGATCACTACTGCCATTGTTTTGAACGTCTAATGCGAAGGCAGCTTTCTTTGTATTCCATGTGTTACATTTCCCTTTTGAGGAATGAGACTAGAGTGGACAATAGGGTCGACAATCACATACTAACATCCACTATTTCACTGTTTCTCTTTGCTGACTGACTGGCCATCATCAAACTGTGATCCTGAATGTTGCTTGCCCATACACAGTTCAGGCAAGGGAGCAGTCCTCTATCATGTCTGCAAATACAACTATGACGGATACCAGTTTGCACTGAATCCTAGTTCTGTTCCTAGCTTCTTTAAAGGGGGAGTGGTATGGTAGGGTGAAGGAGTCCGAGATAAGTGGTATTTGCACTTGTTGCTTTTCTTTTTAAGTTTGATTCATAAACCACACTACTCAATCCCATCAATGCCATAAAATGTGTTGACAAGTCCTGCTTTGAAGAACCCAGTTTGACAAATCGCACCAATCAATGACTCTATCCAAGCACATCGCATCGTACATAATCGGTAGAATGTCATGCCTTTTATGCAAATGCACTATCGTATTCCATGTGAAGGTGACATTGCATTGTGCCATTTTGTAATCCAAGCACAATGTCATGGGCTTGGCTCATTGTATTGTCTAACATTTGTTTATTTTACAACAGGGCTTTGTAGCATGTGGATCCTCAGGGGTGTGTGCAGTTGTTTTGCCAGAGGTCCATCCTATTCATCCCAATAATATTCCTTAATTTCCCGAAATACCACATTAATTTCCCTAACTAAGTCAACGCAATTCATGCGTTAGCCCACCACATGCCTTTTTTAGTTGGGGACTATGCGTCGCTTGTTGAGGAATCTTACTCACACCCCTCTAATATTATTGACTAAGCTATGGCCTTGGGCGCCTTTTATGTTTAGGTGGGAAAGAATGCTTCAGATATTAGACATTGCATTGGCTGCACCATTAAAAGCAAAACTGGAAAAACTATCTATAGCCTAGTGTTTCTGTGCATGTGGAAAACAATTTGTGTACTGCTCAGTGAATGTGTTACAGAAGGACTTGCAAATGATTATCTTCCAAAAATTGCACCCATTTTTTAAACTGCCTATTGTTATGCAAACACATAATCAACCCACGCAGTGTATACATTTGAAAGATGTCACTGCATATTTGAGCAAATTGGTGAGGTGCCTCATGAAATCAAGGGGGTCATTGCATGGAGCAGAGACTTGGAAGTGACCAGAGCATACACTTCCTCAGCCAAGCAACAACCTGCTACACTCGGATCTATTTAGTTTAGTGTCTTCCTTCTTTTCAGGGCTTTTGTTTGTTTCTTTAGATGTGTATTCTTGTTTGGGGCGTACGACTGGATTAGCAGTGTGAAATCAAACTTGAACGAGTTGTATTTAGGTAGCTTGGTAAATGATGATTCTTTTCAACCTATACTTTTCAATTCATCATAACGTTATTCGGCATAAAACCACTAATCATAACGTCATACAATAAAACTTTTAAAACATATTATACACTTAATGTAAGACCATTTGACGTTTAGAATAAAAATGATTATACTTTCAAAGAGTTAAGGAATTATGAAACCTTGTCTTTTTCTAATAATGAATGCCTTTGCAATAAAATTCAGTACAGCAGGGCAATCTTGTATTGTCTCGGGTTCTCCTGTCGAAGTACAGGAGTCAAAACTTGGTTACATAAAGGTTCAATTAATGGGCAAGAGAACGGATCATGGAACACTATTGATTACAACAATATTGAGATACAGAAATATTGTCAAAAATATTGATTAAAAAAAGGCTGTTTCCCTATACTCATAATTGTAAGTATACAAATATCGAAAACCTATATATTTTTACACTAATACCATTAAAAACAAGCATTGGCAAATCCAATCGGTCTCGCCATATTGATGAGTTTAGTGGTGTAGTCCCTATTATAAATTATTAATATAATGTGATTTTTATGAGATGAAAACGTAGTGTTATAGAATACAGCTGATATTTTAGATTTTAGAAAAAATATATTAACACAGCAAACATTTTTATTGTATTTTTAAATTCACAAAATATATATATTTTTTGTTTTTACTGTAATAAAATGTTGACAGTATTTTGTAATATAATACTTCTATATAATTGGAAGAATAAGTTTTTTTTAGGATCAAGGTAGAGCATGTAGGTTTTTAAACTTGTAAGTGAATGAAATAGGTATGCCGTTTATAAGTAAGGGGATGATAGGGTTAAGGGTGGGTGGGAGACCACAGAAGAGAAAGTGCAAGGATGGGTTTGAGCAAGTATTATAAAACCTTTTTTAGTAACATTTAAAACAATGTAAGTAAAAAAATCTATATACCCTTTACTATTTTGTTTGGCATTGTGGCATTTAAAGTGTGTAAACAAATGCTGTGCACGTATAGTGTTATATACAGGTTATGAAATTCCTAAAAAGTTCAATTTTTTTTTAGTATTTCCCAATGCCACAATATTTGTATAATTTGTTCTTATACATTTAGTAGGTCTTGTAAAATTTGTGTAATAAATCCATTTGTGTATATAACTTCACATGTTGCAGGTAAACGTTCCATCATTTCATCTGCCAAGTTTTCTGTCAATAAAGTAATTAGAAACCAATCCATTAAAAGTTCATTACTGATGTCCATTGATTGGAATCCTTCTGTATTTAATATTTTTGGGACCTTATATGTATTTAGCTATGCAGCACATTAGTCTGGGTGCTGAAATATCTACTGTTCTTTAACATGGTGGAAAGTAAGTATGGGCGCAAAATCTGTTCCGCTCGCAAAATTTGCTAATTTTCGGCAATTTCGCGATCCGCGAATCTCGCGAAATTGCTGATAATTCTCAAATTCGCTCGCGGGTGGATTTTTTTTTTCAGCATCTTCGTGGATAATGCAGGCAGGATTCATTCTGGCACGATGCTCCTGTCACAAAAATTAAACCTCAACAGAAAGCACTTACAGAATGATATAAATAAAGCAGGTGCCCGAGTTGAAGCTCAAATTCAGTCACGCATTATAACCAGCCCAAACAACTAGTGAGCACGGTCGAGGCTAGGTGTGCTTCCTCCCCATATCTCTACAACCTACAAATAGATGTGATCCTTGATGGAGGTCTGCATCCACGAGTTTCTCTAGCGCAATCCCCTTGTACTTCCTTTGAACGGGAGGCTGCTTTTTCCTCATCTGGTGCTCTCCTGTGATCGGTCTCTGACCCTTTATAAACAAGAGGCATGTGTACTTGCATAGAAGCCCCACCCGTTTGGCCCCACCACACACACACACCACACACACACTATGGTATGCAACGTCTTCCCGCCCTTTCCTCACGATGATGGACAGCTCACTCGAGGGACCTTGGCGCCCAAACAACTAGTGAGCACGGTCGAGGCTAGGCAGGTGTGCTTCCTCCCCATATCTACCGCCTACAATTAGATGTAATCCTTGATGGAGGTCTGCATCCACGAGTTTCTCGAGCGCAATCCCCTTGTACTTCCTGTGAACAGGAGGCTGCTTTCTCCTCATCTGGTGCTCTCCTGTGATCGGTCTCTGACCCTTTATAAACAAGAGGCATGTGTACTTGCATAGAAGCCCCACCCGTTTGGCCCCACCACACACACACACACACACACACACACACACACACACACACACACACTATGGTATGCAACGTCTTCCCGCCCTTTCCTCACGATGATGGACAGCTCACTCGAGGGACCTTGGCGCCCAAACAACTAGTGAGCACGGTCGAGGCTAGGCAGGTGTGCTTCCTCCCCATATCTACCGCCTACAATTAGATGTAATCCTTGATGGAGGTCTGCATCCACGAGTTTCTCGAGCGCAATCCCCTTGTACTTCCTGTGAACAGGAGGCTGCTTTCTCCTCATCTGGTGCTCTCCTGTGATCGGTCTCTGACCCTTTATAAACAAGAGGCATGTGTACTTGCATAGAAGCCCCACCTGTTTGGCCCCACCACACACACACACACTATGGTATGCAACGTCTTCCCGCCCTTTCCTCACTATGATGGACAGCTCACTCGAGGGACCTCGGCGCCCTTCGGCGCGGTGGCAAAGTTACAGACACACGTGTCGCAAATGGCAAAAAAATCTGCGAGTTTGCGGGAAAATCCGCGAACTCGTGGATTTTTTGCCATTTCGTGCGAATTCGCGAACCCGAATCCGCAAAATTCGCCCATACATAGTGGAAAGTAAGCACCATATTGCGTGACACACCATGTATGGGAACACATAAAGAGAAATATTGCCTTTCAGAGGGAAATGGCATAGTCTAAAGGTCTGTTTTTAATATAAAATCTGGGCCTTCGTGGTCATATCACTGAAAATACAAGATTTGGAAAAAAGATTGTCTACGGGAGCTTGTGAACACAATTTTTATGGACTAGAAACTAGAGAATGCTAAAGTAATTCTGGTATTTTACTGACCTCTGCTGGTTGTTTTCTCTCAAGACAGGTAAATAGAAGCAGTTGTCAGAATTTTTTTTTTAAAAAGTCCATCAACAGAAAGCAATTCTGGTACTTTACTGACCTCTAGTGGTACTTTTTTATTAAGACAGTCAAATAGAGGCAGTTGAACAGAAAAAAAGTCCCTAAGCGGAAGCATACAAGTCCTAGGGCTGATCTCCAGAGCTTACAAAGTACATACACATAAGTATATACTAATATATAAGTATATACTACAGTATATACACGCATTTGCAATGCAATAGGTCTTGCATTTACGAGAGTTTGAGCTATTGGCATTTTAAATGACAATGCTTTTTATTTATGTGTTTTCAAAACAGATGAATAAAAAGCATTGTCATTTACAATGCAAATAGCTCCAACTCTTGCACATGCAAGACATATTGCATTTCCAATGCACTTGGCACTCGTGCTATAATAAGCAGAAAACGTTAGGAAACAGTGTGTCCTGCCTGCAAAAGCAAGCAGGAGAAAGCAATAAATAAGACACAGCATTACTAAGGAGGACTACTCAGCCTATTGACCAATGAACAGCCACAGGTTACAGTGGACAATGACAAGCCAATGAAAAATATAGGTGGAGCGTGGGAAGAGCTTTGAGTCTCTACCTCAATACGGAATGCCTCACAGAACAGCGCATGTGCTGCCCAGGCTCGACCTAAAAATGGTTGAAAAAGGCTCTGTTCACTGCAGTAAACTGAGGACCCTACCAAGGCCCTACTACTCAATCCCATGTTCACTAGGATTGAGGGCCCTACCCAGGACCTCTCTGGGTGCACACCTACTCAAATCAGCTGCTGATTAAGACTTACGTGGCCTAACTCACTCGCCTCTCCATCTATTGCAGAGCAGTCCTGGGTTGGGAAAATGAGGAATGATCCCCCCAGGTGAACATCACATTCCATCCAAAATAGGGTGGGGTGACCATCCCTAATAACTGGCAACCCAGTGGTTGATGGGCTACCCGGTCAAGGCAATCCATGAAAGGTTCTTGTGTACACCCAGTATTTCCCCTTGCTCAAAATAGGAAAAGGGACCCACCACTGTAGTCGGATCTGGACCAAGTATGCTGGATCTTAATGTCCCACGAGTCCCTTTATCTTGATAAAAACATTGGAAGAAGCACTCACAAAACCCAGTTTAAAGTAGCGATGTTTTTTAGGGTGTTGTGAAGACATTGGGTAAGTTGGTTTAGTATGAACACTTACTCATGTACTGCCATTTCAGAAATAGCTCAACTGTCCCCTGCAGCGACCACTGTGGTGCATATGCAACTTTCCACAGAGGCTTCCGAACTAATACTAATGGTCAAAGTTTTAGAGTGACTGAATACCAGAATATGTAAACTCTTTGACTTACCTTAAGCTTGGCTGCAATGAACAATGCAGAGATCCCAATAAGCTGAAGCATGTTTTTGTGGATATCACTTTGTCTGACCATGAACCTGTCAAAGAAATTTTGAGCTAGGTAGAATGTGTCCCTGTGAAGAGTGTAAACTTCACACGCCTACAATTGAAACCAATATATATTAACTTATAATATAATTACATTTTCACAGGCAATACAAAACAACTTGCCCAAAATAGTGTGACAACCACACAATCTTTAATTGACTTTGAACCTTTGATTACCTTCCTGCTTACACTTCTGTTATCAATTATACAATATTGTAAATCCAACCTCTGGATTTGATACCACCAAATCCCTCTTCTTGGCTAGATCCATTCTAGATTGTTTCTACTCTTAATTAGTCTACTTACTGCTAGATTTGCTCATTTTGAATTGATTTTTTAACAATGCCATGCACGATGGGGTTTAAAATAGTCTACTCCTCTCAATCCAGTATGGCTGCCCATCCATTCCAGGTTGAATTTTGAAAGCGTGGTCTTCAGAGGCTCAGGTTCCCTACCCTGGCGCCCATTTTCTAGAATGCGATGTCAGCTCCACTCTTCCTTTAACACTACCTTATCAAACAACTGGCCAAACCAGTTATTAAATACTTTTTAGTACTTCTACAGTATCAATTAAGAAAGTTCCTCCAAGCACCCCTCCTCTTACTCGTCTTTTAAATTGACACTGTTTTTGTGCCACTAGATGTCTCTGTAGAGCACACGAGTTTATGCGCTAGTGAGATGTATAAAGTATACAAGAACCCCTTTTACAATCGGGATGAAAACCAGGCCTGCTAGTACTGTGTAATGAAGCCCAAAAATAAACCTCAAACAGCCAGTCCAGTAGTATCGCTCTCATATTTGGTTTCCGCATTGGATGCTGCAGCAGCCAATGTTTGTCATGGGCATATCTGGTCTCCTTGTTCACCATTTTGCGCCAGACGTCTTATGAGCTTCCCCAGCTACAAAAGTAAAAAGAGTGCATAAAACTTGATGCACATTTTTCGACCCCATTGCCCTACAACTATATTAATATTTCAGAGAGCGCAGAGTGCACATTACTCATCAGCATTCTGCTGTCAAGTCCCCACTTTCCAGATCTTTAATGGCAGTGATCCAGAGGCAAAAAACGAATGTCTCTAGAGGTGATAGAGAAAATGTCTGCTTCGACATCAGTGGCAATTTAGGGGGCTGCAAAGTGTTATAGGTATACAATTATTTGTTGTTTTGTCTGCCAAATAATGCTCAATACTACCTAGTAAATTGTGGTGTTTTTAGGACTTGGCGAATCTTAGCTTTGTATTTAATTGTGGCGAATAGCCTGCACTAATGTGACTGTTGAAAGCCATTAAGCAGGAAGACCAATCTGATATATACATGCCTGCAACTCCATTTCAAATGTGGCTATACTTTAAGTATTCATCTAGTTGTGACATCAGTAGTCACCTGTGATAAAATTACACACCTCCTGTACTATAGGAGATTCAGGGCATACAATTACTAATCCATGTCCCTAGTTATTTTGTGTGCATTCGAGGGCAAGAAGTTTTCATGGCTATTAAGACCAAAGGTCAATGGGATGATGTGCTTCCCAGTGCCAATAATTGGGTAGGGATGGGTGCATTAAAGAGTGTAAGCATAACGGAGAGTGCTAACTGGAGAGGTTGCAGGTATGCGATTGACGGGTCATGTCAAACCCAATCCCGCCATTTCCCATGCCTGCCTTTTGTTATGCAGAAAGCGGGTGGGATACTTCACTCCAGGGAAGGGGCACAAACTTGACCTTTTGTTTGACAAAGGAAGGGGGGAGGGTACTTGAGGGGGGTTTGGCATTAGCAGTGTCACCAGTTGCTGATGTGTATGTAGTCCCCTTTTTTTATGCCAGGGCAGTTATGGGTTGTTTTCCTTACAGAAATAATACATAGGTGGTTGGTGTATTCGTATCCTACTATGAATCTTCCCAGAATTTTGAGGCCAGCGGCGAATCCCAGGTAAAATTGCGTAAATAAGACAGTATATAAAAATAGACAAACGTCGATTAGTTGTTGACTGCCCACCCTCAAGTTTATCCCATCTATAAAACTGAAGCTGAAATAACATGAATAATAAACCAATTAGAACTTGCGTGAGGCTGGGCAGCGGGGAAGACGTTCTGAAGAAGTTTTTAAACTGGTACTGTGTGCAGCTGGACAGATCACTGGTAATGCCCATGTCTTTCTGCAGAGTTTCAATTAGGATGCAGGGGCTAACGCCTCTGGATATCAGGGCGGGACCAGCAGCTCTGCGAAGAAAACAAATATCACTATGTTGGTTCGACGCTGCTCGCTTAAAAGACATGGTGCAATTAACAGCATGTAACTACTCAGGTAGGCACATTTCTCTGCAGACATATGGAAGTAGGTGCTTCATGGCTCTACATCGGACATACACTGCAGTGACACATATTCCAAATTAAAAATGGAAGCGTGTCCTTATAGAAGGCTGGGTGAACGCATAGGCCAATCTACGCTGCACCATTTGCCAAGGAGGAACAGTTTATTATTATCAAAACACAAGTACTAAAAAAAAAAATCTGCATTGCAGTGGAGCTCCATTTGCAGAAACGCAGTGACTGCGCAAGATGCGTGACCAATTGCTTCACGAGCTGGGCAACGCCCACGGTAGGAACTGAAGCCTCCATCACATGGTCAGCGACTAGCTGCCGCCTCCCCCCCAATCCGGCACCCAACACCCAGGAACGTGGACACGAGACGTGTTTTACTTTTTGGAAGGCGGGCGCTAGTCGCCCGGCCGTATTTATTAAAGTATGAAATTAAAAAAGGTTTTAATTGCATAATCAACAATGAATACAAAAAATCAGCAGGATATTCAGTTATACAATCGTTATCAACAAGTTTGAGAGCCTGACCTTAACAAAACTCTAATACAAGTTTTTCCTAGCTTAAACTAAACATCCTACCTTGATTTTTGTACATTTCTGGCCATATGGCAGGGTCACTACCGGTGTCAGGTCCTACAAGCTGCGCCTCCCCCATAGAAGTGCGCATGCGCAGTGTTACCCCGGGAATTGCCCGGTCTACGCCCCAAACTCCATTTACCCACTAAAGGAGGGCCCTTACTCTGCGCCGGTGGCGTCATGAGTCCACGCGCGCGGGGTGGCTACCAGCCTAAGGAAAGCTCCTTTGCATATTACCTTGCCCCTGGAGTACTGGGAGTGGCCCGCAGGCCCCTCCCCCCGGGCGGGAACCTCCATAGGATGATGCCCGCCCCCTCAGACCTCAAATATGTGCTCACCGATAATGACCTTACCGCATGCCCCATACCTAATAAATACGACGACCTATGGAAAAAATTCTAAAGGACAACTACACTGGCTAATAAATAACAGTATCCACGCATAGCTAAAGGGGAAAAAAGGCCTAACGACACATGGCATAAAATTACAATTCGGTTCACGCATGTTACTCAAAATCACAATATCCACGTATATCTACAAAGGGAAAAAAGGCCTAAAGACACATATCTTCAAATACAGTTCACTTCACACATCACTTTCTACAAAGGGAAAAAAGTCCTGACAACAGATCACAAAATACAACAACAGCCTACTCTCTCCCGCGGTCCATACATTTGAAACTTACCATTAAACCGGACATAACGCTGCTTAAACTTTGTACCAAGGGATGGTGGGTGGGAAACAAAGAAGCCCCGAACGCGGGGCACAACGTTCAGCAAGGGAGCGTCCAGGGACAAGGGGGTCTCCTGGGCGCTCCCTACCTCTTATTCCCGAGGGGCCGGGTGGCCCCTCCTAACGCCCGCCCCCCCCGACCCGGAACCAGTCCATTGAATCCGGGTCAGGAGGGGCGCCGGCCAATCGGCGGTGGGCCGCGCCCCCGGGGCACGCCCCCACCGTCGAAGGACCCGAGGGGAGAGGAGGTGAGGCGGTCGCCGCGCCGCCATGCGTGCGGGGGGGCCGAGGGCCCCCCCTTTTCACATGGTCAGCGACTAGCTGCCGCCTCCCCCCCAATCCGGCACCCAACACCCAGGAACGTGGACACGAGACGTGTTTTACTTTTTGGAAGGCGGGCGCTAGTCGCCCGGCCGTATTTATTAAAGTATGAAATTAAAAAAGGTTTTAATTGCATAATCAACAATGAATACAAAAAATCAGCAGGATATTCAGTTATACAATCGTTATCAACAAGTTTGAGAGCCTGACCTTAACAAAACTCTAATACAAGTTTTTCCTAGCTTAAACTAAACATCCTACCTTGATTTTTGTACATTTCTGGCCATATGGCAGGGTCACTACCGGTGTCAGGTCCTACAAGCTGCGCCTCCCCCATAGAAGTGCGCATGCGCAGTGTTACCCCGGGAATTGCCCGGTCTACGCCCCAAACTCCATTTACCCACTAAAGGAGGGCCCTTACTCTGCGCCGGTGGCGTCATGAGTCCACGCGCGCGGGGTGGCTACCAGCCTAAGGAAAGCGTGAACTACTCCTACCCGCGCTCCTTTGCATATTACCTTGCCCCTGGAGTACTGGGAGTGGCCCGCAGGCCCCTCCCCCCGGGCGGGAACCTCCATAGGATGATGCCCGCCCCCTCAGACCTCAAATATGTGCTCACCGATAATGACCTTACCGCCACAGGCCAGTATTGTTAACCGACGATCTGGCCTCCCCTCTAGCCCCTGCCTAAGGACACACTCCTCCTACCCCAGCCCTCCAGCCAAGCCCAGATATTGTCAGCCCATAGGACATTACCCTCCTCTGTCAGATGCACCCCGTCCTTCAAGTAATACTTTTGACCCCAGATGCACCCATGAGGTATTGACTGTAACACGGGGGTTCGAAACAACCTATCCAACCGTGTGTTGATCCTCTTTACCGAGTGATTCAACGCCCTGACCGAATGACCCCCCCGCCACTGAAGTCGAGGTATTAGTTGTGACCATACTAGTGTGCACCCGGGGCAGGTCCTAGCTATCCAACCCGCTGTTGAGATAATCTCCTCAATCAAGATGCGCCTGCCCAGTGTTGCCAAATCGTTCTCCCCAAGGTGAAGTATCACCACTGACGGTGGAGCCCGCTGGCGTGCTAACAGCCCTTGGAAGAATCCCCTAAACTCGTGAAGACACAACCCTCCTCTGCCAAAAAACGTGATATTCAACCCTAATTGTGCCGCCCTTTCCTTCTTGTCACCTGACAGGAAGACACATTCCGCTCGCTTCACATATGAATGACCGACAATCCAGACATTGTTCTTTGTTGTTTCCTGTTCGCCGCTCCATGCCGATGAATATTGGCGGTGCCCGACGACAAATTCCTCCCCTGCGTAACAGGTCTGAGAAACTGTAAGAGAGCGGAAAGAGACCAAGCGTGAGTGACAGGTAATCATAGCATGTCAATCCGAACATAACGTTTATAGCAGTCTGACGACCACCTCCCAATTGTCTTCACTCTTTCCACTGGGAGGCCCCCCGCCACCGCCTCAGTTGCTGCCCCAATCCTGAAGGAATGAGATCCAAAATCTCTAGGATCAAGACCCGCTTTTGTGACCCCTATTTCGAACACTCTCCTGAATTGATACCTGGTCAAGGGGCTCCCGTCGGCGTGACAGAGCAACGCCCTGCCCGCTGAACCGACCAATAGTCCCATGAGTGATTCTACGTGCCTCACCGGGCAGCACGGGTTGGCGGGGGCCCGTTGCAGAACTATGGTGTGACCCCTAGCTTCTTGATCGGTCTTTGATTTCTGGATAATCACCCACATGGTGTCACCCCTTATCGTTACCCCAGCCTTCTGCAAGCCACCTAGTATGTCAGACTTGGATCCTGCCACAAGTTCACTAATTCTCAGTGCCCCATAAAATGCCAGGGAGAATGCCGCCCTAAAAAGAAGCACTTCCCACTCCGAGTTACAGACAATCTCCAGCATGCCCAGTAAGGCTGTTAGCCGGGCCAACCCCATGGGCTTCCTCTTATCCTTCTGGTGTCCCTGAATACGGCGCCATCCCCTTAAAGCCTTGCGTATCATAAAGGTATTAGTGGGATCCCGGAAGCCCCTAGCTTGAGCGAAGAATGACACTGCTGCCCTATGTCTGGTTGCCGCTGCTACTGAGCGCCCCTCTTTGTGCATCCATTCTAAATAGGCCGCAAACCCATCCTCCTTCGCCCAAAGCACTTCCCACTGTGGCCCCAAGAAAGAACAATAAGACAGAAACGCCCCTTCGTACGCCGTCTTGGTCCTGGGGGCTAGGCTAGCGACCACGAGGTCTTGTAATCTGGGGCACCAATCTGCCAAAGTACTGCTGGGAAGTGTGCTGGCGAGGGGTCTGCTGTGGGGAGATGTTCCCTGAAAACCTGCATTTTGAAGCGAGAAAGGGAGTCAGCAGCATTGTTTAAAACACCAGGGACATGTTTGGCTCTAAAATTGGCATTCAGTTTAAGGCACCGCAGAACAATTTCTTTGATCAAACGAAGTATGAAAGGACACCGCGCCCCCTGCTGATTGATACATTCCACCACTGTCATGTTATCTGACCAAAACACCACTGATTGGTTACATAGGTGTTCGGGCCAAACCATCAGTGCCACCCATATTGGAAAAAGTTCCAGGAAGCCAATGTTGCTGAGCAAACCCCATGTGTTCCATTCTTCTGGCCATTGTTGAGCGACCCACCTATTCCCTAGTATGGCACCAAAGCCCACACTACCGGCCGCATCAGTCCATAGTCCCAACTCCGCCGATGTCGTGAGCGGGTCGGGCCAGACCACCCTACCGTTAAAATCCTCCAGGAATGCCATCCAAATAAGCATATCCTGGCGAATTTCAGACGATAGGCGCGTGCGGTGGTGCTTTTCCTTCAGCCCCTTCATCGCGTGCGCGATGGAGCGAGAGAAGGGGCGAGCCATTGGGATGATTCTTAGTGCAAAATTCAGTTGCCCTACCACCTCCTGTAATTGCTGCAAAGTGACCTTCTCCTTCCGGAGGCATAACTGTAGCGATGTCTTGAATTTGCACACCTTGTCCTTAGGTAGTCTAAAACATCTCTCCATTGAGTCAATCTCGATGCCCAGAAATTCCAAGCAGGTGGTCGGGCCCACCGTCTTCCCAGGCGCAAGCGGGACCCCAAAAGCCCGCATAAGCACGCAAAATTCCTGCAATGCCAGTGCGCACTCCTGAGAACCCGCCGTACCGAGGAAGAGGAAATCATCTAAGTAATGCATGACCCTTTGATGGCCCGTCACTTGTCTCATGGCCCATTCAAGAAATGAACTAAACATTTCAAAGTAGGCGCAAGAAATAGAACAACCCATAGGCATGCATTTGTCCATGTAGAACCGATCCCTAAAGGTGAAACCTAAAAGATGCTGGTCCGCCGGGTGGACTGGGAGGAGGCGGAAGGCGGATTCTATGTCTGATTTCGCCATCAGCGCCCCGGGTCCAGCGGCCTGCAATAAGGTAACCGCCTGATCAAAAGAGGCGTACTTAACACTACAGATACCTTCATCAATGGCATCATTCAGTGACGCCCCCTTTGGCGCTGACAGGTTATGAATCAATCTGAATTGCCCCTTCTCTTTCTTGGGGACAACTCCCAGTGGGGAACACACAAAATTGGGTACTGGCACTTCAGTAAAAGGGCCAGCTATCCTGCCTAAGGAAAGCTCCTTGTCAATTTTGGCGGCCACAACCGCCGGATTGTGTTTGACTGATAATTGATTTCTACAGTGCGCACTGCCTGTGTATCCCCCGGCTGGGATCCTAAAACCTTTAGAAAAACCTTCCTGGAGTAGGGTGGCCGCTTTGTGGTCAGGGTATCTGTTCAATAATGGAATCATCGCCACCACATCCACTGGAGTGGGGGGGCGTAACCTGTCTGATTTATAATGGCTTTCCCCTACCCCTCTGTCCTGTGTTGCCTTGCTTGGACCTACAGGTAGTTTCTGGATGAGAGGGGTGCCCACAGGAGGAACATGCATGCCTAAACTTACACGCGGCCCTTGAGCAGGTACGCCTATTAAAATCCCAGCACACCCCTTTCTTCTCTGGCCCACCTGCCCTAAATTTCCCAGGTATTTCACTCGTTTGGGGGGGCCGAAAGGGCTGCTGCGGTCTAGTGAACGCCTTGACCGCACCGAACTGAGGGGGCGGTGCAGTGTCAGAGAACTGTTTGTGCCAAGCCATGGAATCTACCGAGTCCCATGGCAATGATCTATTGAATTCCAATGCCTTCCTAAAGTTGACATCATAACCCTTCCATGCTTCCCCAGAATACTGTTGACTCCACCCCACAATCCTGCTCGAGTAGCAAGCCAATGCAGCCTGCAGATCTGGAGGACGCTCAGCCTTAACTGCAGTGAAAACAGCCCATGCTTGCATCCAATTATTGAGATTTTCCTCAACCCTGAATCTAGTACACTGCGCCCTCCATTCACTTGGAAGCATCCACTCTTTCAGTGCTTTTGCCTGCTCCATTTCCCTATTATCCAACAATAAAGAATAAATGTACACGTATTTATCAGCCCAAATCATTTCTTTCACAGCTAAAGACACATGCTGAGCTAGATTTTCGCTCCTGGAAGGTATCACACCATCCCCCAAGAGCGGCAATGCCACTTCCTTACCAAGTGCGGGCACCGGGGGCAGCTGCCCTTGTACTCCGTCCAGCTGAGGAACACTTGGACCTGCAAGGGGAGAAGAAATTGGCAATGCAACACTGTCGGCGACTGGTGCCGATCTGATTTTTTCTACAAACCTTGCCGCCTCTGCCGCATGGTCTGCAGCATTCGGGAAGGCTCCCCCTTTTTGGAGCCATGGCATCATGGCCGTTAACTGAGACAACAATTCGGGTGGCATTGAATCTACATTACCCCCCGGGACAACAGGTACCACTGGGGTTATGCCCAGTGGTCCTGGCACAGCTGGCAGGGCGGGCGCCGGGTGTGGCCCGCCTGTACCCGGGATTGTGGGCACCGGTGCGGGGGCAGACCCAGCGTCTACTGGTTGACCTGCCGGCACCGGCACCACAGGGGCAATGGGTGTAGGCACAAGCGGGGGTGGGACCACCGCGGGCGGTGCGGCGGGTAACGGATCCACTGGGCCTGGGGTGGGGACCGCCTCTTTGGGTCGTTTGGACCTAGGTTTCCCTTGCGGAGTGACAAATTCCCCTCTTGGCACTGGTGCCACCCTCTTGCGGATCGGTCTCCCGGACGGGCCCGGTGCCTCGCCCTCTCTATCCTCCAACCGAGCTTCCCGCTCCTTAATTTGTCCTAGCTGTTGCTTAATGTCGCTCATCTCCCGCATCATAGCCCGCATCATAGCCTCCATGTTGGACCCCCTTTTGCCACCCCTTGGACCTGGCATGACGCTAACCCCAAGAAACCCGCTGCCTACTTAGTTCCCAACAGGTCAGCTGTGTGTACCTTTCAGATGGAGGGTCACCAGGGGGCTTTCAGCACCATGCAACGGCGACCGCAACACTAGCGGCTTGTCCGCTTATGTAAGGGGTGAGTAAACCTAATGTAGACCCACCCGGCGGCCACCAGGAGCGATGAATGCCAGCCCCCCGTACCCCTCTTACCGACCCGTCCTGCGTCCTCGCCGGCGATGATGGTCTGCGGTCACAGCCCCCACCACGTTGCGTGCCCTGTCTGCGAGTGAATTGTGCCAATAATGTCGTTAAGGTTGCCTTACGGGGCCTCAAAGCGGCCGCACCACGCTTCCTCAGCCGCCACACGCGCTTGCGGCTTGGATTCCCCGAAGGTCTTCACTCCTTAGACCGCACCCGGCGAAGCGATGCACCCAGCGTCTTGCGACGCGGCTGGTCCCCACGCGGCTGATCCAGGAACACCGCCCGCAAAAACCTAAAAAGGAAGACCAGAAATTAGAACAAAGACGCTCTCCGCCCTCACGACACGGCTGGCCCCACGCGGTCGGTCCGAAAGTGAAAGCCTGAAAAAGAAAGCAGAAAATTAGTAAAACAAAGAAGCCCCGAACGCGGGGCACAACGTTCAGCAAGGGAGCGTCCAGGGACAAGGGGGTCTCCTGGGCGCTCCCTACCTCTTATTCCCGAGGGGCCGGGTGGCCCCTCCTAACGCCCGCCCCCCCCGACCCGGAACCAGTCCATTGAATCCGGGTCAGGAGGGGCGCCGGCCAATCGGCGGTGGGCCGCGCCCCCGGGGCACGCCCCCACCGTCGAAGGACCCGAGGGGAGAGGAGGTGAGGCGGTCGCCGCGCCGCCATGCGTGCGGGGGGGCCGAGGGCCCCCCCTTTTCAGTAAGTTAAGTGAATGAATCCTAGGTCTGATATCGATGGGCCATACCATATTCCGGGCTAAATGTGAAAGGAGACACCTCTTCCTCCTCCGAAGCGGAAGTTTACAGTGACACAATGTACAGTCTGCTGCCCGCCTATTGGCTAGAGAGCATCATGTCGAATTTTCCCGAAACTTTCAAAAGTGTCTATGGTAGAGTTTCCCAGCTGAACCCGAGCTGCTGCATCCGTGGTAAATAAAAGCTTCGGGAGCAGCGATCAGAGACCGGGAAAGAGTGTGGGCAACCTGCATGGGGGAAATGTGAATGGAAGAAACTAGCGGTGACACAAGTTTGTTTCCGCAAATTGCTGAATATATTCTGGCGGTGTTACCAAGGAACATGAAGCACCCAAGCTCTGCAGGGAGGTCCTCGGTAAGAGCAAAGTGGTTGAAGCCAGTCCAGCCGCAGGGAAGACATCTGGTGCTAAATTCATTTTCTAAGTCAACGCAAATAATGCCTCTGACACATGCCATGGCTGCCCCCATCCGAGCTGCAGTCCCTTCTCTGCCCGGATATAGTTCTGTTTACAAAGTACTTGAGGGCCACACTCGTGAAGAACAAGTCGCTTGGAGATACAAACGATCTGTAAGCCACCAAAAAGGAAAAGCACCCCCACCCTGTATAGGGACGCAATTGTGCCAAACGAACACTTTTGGAGCGGTTCCTAAATACCGCGCATTGCAAAGAATGAATGGTGTAATGCAGCCATATGCGAGGAGGTTTCAAGCAGAAGTCTCCCTTGTTTACAACATGCATGTGTGGCAGTGGCCGAAGTGGGAAATAAAAAGTAGGTGAACTGTGGATGGAGAATCAGGGGGCAGGAATAACCAAAGATTGAAACAGTGGGCGGAGTCAGGGGTGTGGCTAGAAATAGCAAAACATACCAACTTTTAGTACGTTTAGCATTTCACTGACCAGTTACAGCTTATAACGTTATTTAATTAAAACAATAGATAAACATGTTTATTTGAGGTTTAATTCAGGAAAAAGCAAACACTTATAGGGAATACAGGTTTATGTAAAGCATGTGAAATATAAGCAGGAACAACATGTTACCTTAACCCTTTCGTTGCTGCCGTCGGCACACAAGGTGCTCCATGCATAGCCCGGTTCAAACCAGTTACTGGGGCACTCCAGCCCCAGCTCTGGCGCGAAACTGGACAAAGGGAAAGGGGTGTAACCACCCCCTTCCCAGGTTCCACGCAAAGGAGGGACCTAGCAGGTAATCCAGCCCCTTAGATTAGTATAAAGTTAGGAGCTGTGTATAGAGACTTTAGATTTATCCTGGAAAGAAACTCTGAAACTAAACTCTTGGACCTTCAACGTTCCATATCGACTGGAAGACTGAAGACATCTCCCTTGTGGTCAAGGAGTGACCACCCTGTGCAAACAGGCACCAACAGTAACTTGCCGGTTTGCTTTGTTCACGCTCCCGCTGGAACCTGAAAACTTAGTGATGCAGGAACTGGACTTCCAGACTTCTCTGACTCCGACCCACATCCACAGCAAAGCTGAGACCCGTGGCGGACATGAGAGACATGGGACCGGACATCCTGGACTACCTGCTTTTTGCTACCTGTGCAGCTTCTGAGGTACCCCGAGGTTCCGTGAGAATCGTCATGATGATCTGGGCATGATCGAATATGGGCAAGTTTGGTATCTATGAACCGTAAATGACGAGCTTAGTAAGTGTATGCGTTTTTGCTACACTACCTGGTAGGGTTCGCCTTATTTACGCGTTTCTTCATCTGAACCCCCGGGTTCCATTTTAGATACGGCATCCATTTTGTTTCTTGCCCTCACGTAGTCAGCGAGCAGGTAACTGTCCGCCTCATGACCCTTTAGTTCCCAAGCCTTACGGAAGACGCATATTCCTTTCATGCGTCTTTTATGACCAGGGGAATGACACTGCAAAGGCAGATGGCTCCGCTCGAGGGTAATCTTGCCGTGCCGGTCTATTGTTTCAGCCGTGCATGTGCTAGGATCGAATCCTTTGATCCTGTGATCATGCTTCCGATATTACCCTCACACTCTTTTCTCTACTGATGTCTGTCTTCCTTGCAGCTGTTCTTGTCTCTTTCTCTTGCTCGTTTACAACTAGAGTGGAATGTGCCTAACGGTGAGAAGATGTGCTTTTACAGTTGGGAACCGGCAATGTTACTGTAATTATGTTCCGGGGTTCTGAAAACATGAAAGAAGCCCTTTTTAAGTTTTACTGTGGGAACTGAGTTGTAACCTTTTGTCCGTATGTTGTGCAATGTCGAAAACGTGTATAAAAGGAGTGATCCACATTTACAATTTGAAGCAGACTCTCGGAACCTACACTCTGTTGTACTTCTTGTGACTTTTGCCTCCCTGCAGTAATAAACGCTGATCTTTGACGCCGAAGGAAGTGTCCCGCGTCTCTGTCATTTGTGCGCCAGAACAGGTAACCCACGAAGGTTTCAGGTGTTGTCCCCTGGCACCGCTGGGCCTTAAATAGTCCAGTCCTTCAACCCTTGAAGTTGTGCATTGGGGTTTGAGAAGCCCCAAACCCGAGCAGCATTTGCACCGAAGCTCAGCCCTCCACACTCTACGAGTGCCGCGTGGGGCCTGCACCTGCATTTCAGCTCAATACGTCTTCGCGGTTGCTAGCCCGTTGGCTAATATACCCTCTGAAGACATCTTTACAAAACTACACCGCTTTCCTGGTTGCTCCAGGCTTGCTCCAGCTTCTCTGTGAAGGAGAAGCTCCCCAGACTTGCTGGTCTGAACTAAAGCCAATCTTCCCATCCTGCGTGGATTGCATTTGCCAAGGTTTGTTGGGTCCAATCCGGATACCGACACCGCCAACAGCTAGATCCGTCATGGGACAGCTCGACTCCAGCACCTGGTCGTTGTCAATGCCGCCTGGTCCTCGTGGCTGCAGAGACAAGCTTCACCTGATTGCATCTCGACATCACCTGGTTCCTTCCTGGTCCCTTCCTGGTCACTGGCTAGTGACCCAGACTCTGTCCCCTCTGCTTTCAGGTTCTTCTCGACTGCGATCCGGCCTTGGATCCACCCGGACACTTTTCTCCTGGTCGCCTACAGCAATTACTTGCAGCTCTCCATAGGAAACCGCGACGAAACTCGACACGAAAGAACAGAACACCTATGCACCCGGCTTCCGTGGGTGAGGTAACTCGAGTACTTCGGTTCTCCCGTGGGTATTAACTATCCAAGTGTCCTAGTTTAACATGGTTTTCCCGTAGTCCATCCGGAAGTGTCCAACATCTACTACTTCGTAACTTTTACGTTCCCATTGAAACTCTATGGTGACCTGCGTGTGTGTTTAGACACTGCACACGCTTCCTGTGGGCCTCCTACTTCCAATCCCTTGGTTGCTCAGTGTAGCCCCAGCAATTTCCTAGGCCCTAGGCCTACTCACCATTCCTGAAGTGGTTCTTATACCACTTATTTAGTATATGGTTTGTGAGGCCCCTAGGGCAGAATTGTATTAGTGCAACTTATAGTATGCCTATTGAGTAACTTGTGCTGTATCTCGAACTGTGACCTCATAAAGAGTGTAGAGGGGTTGTGTTAGTTATAAATACATATTTATTTGATATATACCTTGTGTGGTGTCCTTTCATTTGGTATTCAAGGGATTATATATGGTAAAACAGCTGGCTTCACATGCTCTCTGAAGTTTAAGCCTAAGACTGCTTTGTCCATGCTACCACTAGGATAGTTGGTCTATATGGTTGACTTTACAACCATCACCATAAGGGTTGTTTGGACTGGTGCAAGGTTCCCACTAGAATAGTGGACATCATATACCAGGCCAACTTCTCACACTGCCCTGTTCACTACTCCTGCCCCGTTCACTACACCTGCCCCGTTCACTGCTCCTGCCCCGTCCACTGCTCCTGCCCCGTCCACTGCTCCTGCCCCGTCCACTGCTCCTGCCCCGTCCACTGCTCCTGCCCCGTCCACTGCTCCTGCCCCGTCCACTGCTCCTGCCCCGTCCACTCCTCCTGCCCCGTCCACTCCTCCTGCCCCGTTCACTGCTCCTGCCCCGTTCACTGCTCCTGCCCCGTTCACTGCTCCTGCCCAGTTACCGCTCTTGCTCATGCCTAATCACCGCTCCTGCCCCATCACTTCTCCTGCCCCGTTACCTCTCCCGCCCCGTTACCTCTCCCGCCCCGTTACCTCTCCCGCCCCGTTACCTCTCCCGCCCCGTTACCTCTCCCGCCCCGTTACCTCTCCCGCCCCGTTACCTCTCCCGCCCCGTTACCTCTCCCGCCCCGTCACCTCTCCCGCCCCGTTACCTCTCCTGCCCCGTCACCTCTCCTGCCCCGTCACCTCTCCTGCCCCGTCACCTCTCCTGCCCCGTCACTTCTCCTGCCCCGTCACTTCTCCTGCCCCGTCACTTCTCCTGCCCCGTCACCTCTCCTGCCATGTCACGTCACCTGCCCGTCATGTCACCTGCCCGTCATGTCACCTGCCCGTCACTTCTTCTGCCCGGTCACTTCTTCTGCCCGGTCACTTCTTCTGCCCGGTCACTTCTTCTGCCCGGTCACTTCTTCTGCCCGGTCACTTCTCCTGCCCGGTCACTTCTCCTGCCCGGTCGCTTCTCCTGCCCGGTCACTTCTCCTGCCCGGTCGCTTCTCCTGCCCTGTTGCCTCTCTTTCCCTGTTGCCTCTCTTTCCCCGTCACTTCTCATTACCCGTCACTTCTCCTTCCCAGACACTTCTCCTGTCCCATCACTTCTCCTGGCCCGTCACTTCTCCTGGCCCGTCACTTCTCCTGTCCTTTCACGTTTCCTGCACCGTTGCTTCTGCCCCATTCACTCCTCCTGCCCCATTCACTGCTCCTGCCCCGTTCACTGCTCCTGCCCCGTTCACTGCTCCTGCCCCGTTCACTGCTCCTGCCCCGTTCACTGCTCCTGCCCCGTTCACTGCTCCTGCCCCGTTCACTGCTCCTGCCCCGTTCACTGCTCCTGCCCCGTTCACTGCTCCTGCCCTGTTCACTGCTCCTGCCCTGTTCACTGCTCCTGCCCTGTTCATTGCTCCTGCCCGGTTCACTGCTCCTGCCCGGTTCACTGCTCCTGCCCGGTTCACTGCTCCTGCCCCATTCACTGCTCCTGTCCGTTCACCGCTCCTGCCTGGTTACCACTCCTGCTCATGCCTAATCACTGCTCCTGCCCCATTACTTCTAATGCTTCGTCACTTCTCGTGCCCCGTCACCTCTCCTGCCCATCACATCAGCTGCCTGTCATGTCATGTGCCTGTCATTTCTTGTGCCCAGTCACCTCTCCTGCCCTGTTGCCTCTCCTTCCCAGTCACCTCTCCTGCCCCGTTACCTCTCCTGCCCCATCACTGCTCCGGCCCCATCACTGCTCCGGCCCCATCACTGCTCCGGCCCCATCACTGCGCCTGCCCCGTCACTGCTCCTGCCCCGTTCACTGCTCCTGTTCTTTCACCGCTCCTGCCCCGTCACCTCTCCTGCTGATCAACTCTCCTGCCACTTCACCTCTCCTGCCCTGTCATCTCTTCTGCCCGGTCACCTCTCTTGCCCAGTTACCTCTCCTGCCCAATCACCACTCCTTTCCTGCTGCCTCTTGTGCCCCGTCACTTCTCCTGGCCCGTCACTTTTCCTGCCTCCTCACATTTCCTGCCCCGTGACCGCTCCTGCCCGTTCACTGCTCCTGCCCATTCACTGCTCCTGTCCGGTCAGCACTCCTGCCCGATCACCGCACCAGCCCCATCACCGCTCCAGCCCCATCACTTCTCCTGCCCCGTTCACTGCTCTTGTCCGTTCACTGCCCCTATCCGTTCACTGCTCCTGCCCGTTCCTAATCACCGCTCCTGCCCCTTCACTTCTCCTGCTCCATCACTTCTGCCCCGTCACCTCTCCTTTCCTGTCACCTCTCCTGTCTCATCACTGCTCCTGACACGTCACCTCTCCTGCCCCGCCACTTCTCCTATCCGTTACTTCTCCTGCCCGTCACTTCTCCTGCCGGTTACTTCTCCTGCCCTGTCACTTCTCCTGCCCGTTATTTCTCCTGCCCAGTCACCTCTCCTGCCCTATTACCTCTCCTTTCCTGTCGCCTCTTTTGTCCCATCACTGCGCCTGCCCAGTTCACTCTGTGTACAACAATGGCAAGATACACAAGGTGGCAAATTCGCCACAGTACTCTGTTTGGGGAAAGCTCCTCTGTAATCACTAACTCCTATCTCACTGGTACATGACATGCTTAAGGCAGACGGCGGGTGCATTGTCATTCGACAGGGGGTAATCAGCCTCAATCGCAGACTAAAGCATTTTCAATCGGAAACTAAAGCATTTAAAATATTATATACAACAAAGCCATGGTTGTATGAATGTAGTATATTTAGGCCATATGTATCAAGGGAATTCGCATGTGCAAATGCTGAAATTTCGGCCTTTGCGAATGCGAATTTGCTAAATGGCATATACATGGCAAAATAAGGATTCGCAAAATTCGCGATTCCTTATTTTGCAATTGCATTTAAGGAATCGCAAATTTAGCGATTCCTTAAATGCAATGTATGAAGCCCAAAAAAATTGCAAAATGTCCTTAAGGAATCGCAAATTACCACCAGCTTCTAGTTGGTGGTAAGTTGCGAATTCCTTGAAAAATGCACATTTATGCATTTTTCAAAGTGCCATGTGACGCACATACATGCCGTTAGGGCATGTATGTGCCCCACATGTGCACCCATGCATATTTCAGGGGTGCAACAGGGTGTCCTTTGGACACCCCTGCACCCTTGAAATTATTCTCAATTTGCAATTAGCAAATTGCGAATCGCAAATTGGGAATAACTTCCCATTCATTCCTATGGGCCTCCTGGCCCATAGAAATGAATGGGAAAGTATTCCTTAATTGCGATTCTCAACTTGCTAACCGCAATTAAGGAATTTTAATAAATCGCAAAAAAATGTGATTTTGTACAAACATACCTATTTGCGATTCTCAAATAGCGATTTCTTAAAAATCGCTATTTGAGAATCGCAAATGGGTATCTTGATACATATGGCCCTTTAACTTTTCCAACCAACAACCTTTGACAAAGCCAATAGTCCTGGCTTGTTGTAGGTGTAATGTTACTTGTTGTATTATATATGTGGAGGCAATAACAGAAGCAGGAAAATACAAGTCGGGCAGCACATTACGCTGGGCACATATTTTTAGCATAAATGTTTTCAGCCACATCCTTAATTATATCGGCCACGTCCCATTGAGAGCCCCCCAGTTTTTTCATCCCACTTAAAACCCTGCCCCAATTGTGCTGTGAGTGATGGAAGGTCATGAAAAGTTGGTCGTATGGGTGTCAAGGGGGATCATATTGTCAGAGCCACTGTAGCGTCACAACGAGAGATTCCCCAGCACACAGGCCCTTTACGATGACATTCAAAGCTATACTGATCGGCGCTGCTTAACGATTTCAATCAGATCTGCAGCCATTGTAGTCTCAGACAAACAAAGTTAGCATAGAGGGAATTGAGACAAATAGTTTTTCTCAGTCTCTTTTGATTGTACTGGGTTGCCTTCCTGAGGAACAGTGCAAAAAATTTCAGTGCATCAGTGTAAAAAAATGGATTAACCCTATACACGGAAAAGGCATTTTTTTCAGGCCTTCTCACATAACACAATCATTGCATTGTACTGTAATTGCATTTATATGGTGCTTACTACCCCCAACGAGGCGTCGAAGCGCTCCTTCAGGGAAAGCTCCTCTGTAATCCCTAACTTCAATCTCAGTGGCACATGACAGACGGTGGGAGCATTGTCATTCGAAAGGGGGTCATCAGCCTTAATTGGAATGACAATGGGCCTGCCCTCAGCCTGTGCGAGCTCAGGGAGGGGCTGCTGCTGCCTCTGGAGTTTAACAGAGAAGCGCAAGCAGCCCCTGTAAGCTGAAAAGAAGAAAGTTATAGTTTTTATTAAGTAGAACTATTCTTGCCGTCCCGGGATGTGTTTTTGAAAGTAAGAAGTAGGTGAACGGACTGGAATAATTTCTAGAAGTAGGGGCACGCCGTGCCCTTCCGTCCCCACCCACTTCTACCACTGATGTGTGGTTATGAATGAGTAGTCTATGCAGATGGCAGCTGCTGTCATTGAAGCCCTTGTCACTCGAGATGCGAACACACAAGTCTCCCCTGCACGAAGAGGAACACCTGAGCACAGTAACTGAACTGCGCTTTATAATGTATCCTGCATCCCGGGGGGACACCCCGGCTTTTGGATGTTTGTATTTAAGAGGGAAGAATGCGTTCCGTGCCAAATCGCCACAGGCTGTAAAGATGCCTCCTGCGCCCGAATGCCCACATCCGGCTCAAGGTTTCCTTAAATTATCCTATCTCCAACAGAGGGCAGGTGGTGGGGGAACACAACAAACACCACAGCCACTTCCTAACCTCAGGGGTGTGCGCTTCTCCAGCTGACAGCGCGGACTGCACACACATACAAACATTCAATAAAAAAACAGAGTGCGCCGGGATTTATACGCACGAAAACACCTTCCATACACCTTGGTGGGGGCTCTAAACTTACTTGTCCACATGAATGCTGGCCGGACACTTGATCACCAGGTGGGTCTTCCAATGGACATGCCGAACTTTATACACCTGCCCGAACCCGCCCGAGCCGATCTTTTCTCAGTTGGGGAACTCAGCGCAGTTGAAGGTTTTGAGCAGCCCCATGTCCCAGGAGGAAGAGCCCTCTCACCCCATTGTCCCTGCTTCAGTGCCCGGCCGCTGGGCTGCCTCCCCTGCCAGACGCCTGCTTGCTCGCTGCACCACTGTTTTTTTCCCTGCAGCCCTGCCGTTCCCAGGTGACTGGGGCGTGTTCATTAACCAGTCGCTTTCCCTGCAATACTGCTCGTGCATAGAACTAGAAGCAGTTTCAAAACTTGTGCACACAAGCTGCCGCTGCCACCTGGGGACGACACACATACGGCGCAGAACCGTCTGGGGACAGGAAGGCAGCCCTCGCCTCCTGTCTTCTCCGAAATCTAAACAAAAAAAAAGACCTCTTCTGGTCCAGGCGGGTTCGGGTGCATCACGGAGCAAAGTCTCCTGTTTGAACAGAGCCCCTGAACTGGGCTGTATGACCTTAGCCACGGTAGACAAGGGACAGGCGGCTCGGCTCCACTCACTGAACCCCGCCTACCAGAGAGGCACTCATTCCTCTGCAGCTTCCTGCTCGGGCCTCAGGATGGCCCGCAAAGCAGAACAGATGCTGTCTTTGCCAGAACAGCAGCAGAACCAGATCAGAGCCCTCGCGCTCCAGGGGAGGGGCGGGCAAGAAGTCAGGGACAAGAAAATAGTCTGTGCAATAAAGGGGCTGATAGCCATTGAAGGACACAAATGAAGACATGGCTGTAATGGTGAGGGACTTGGAAGCCAAAAACCAATCAGGATGCAGCATTTAGGATGTAAGCCAATCCAAAAGATGGGCAGAGAGTGGGCGGAGCTTAAACAAAGCTTCCCTGCTACAGTATATACTGCATGTCTCAAAAAGGCAGCGCAAGCGCTGACTAGGCGAGACCTAAAAATACAAAAATAGTTTCTTAAATATATATTGTTTAAAATTGTAAATATTGAATATTTTAACCCCTTCCCTGCAGGGCATATTCCCCCGCTGTGCTGGGGGGAGGGAGGGCGCGCATCGCCCCAGTGCTCATGACCAGCTCAGCTCGTCATGAGCCACGGTGGTCGTGTGCTCATAACGAGCTGAGCTCGTCATGACTACACCCGTTTGTGTAGAACGTTCGCACAGCAGGGGAATTAGCCCAGCGTGCAAGCGTTCCAACAGTCATGACGAGCACCGTGGCTCATGACAAGCTGAGCTCGTCATGAGCATCGAATGTGTTAATATGAAACATTAATATGATGTCAATTAAATACATGTAAATAATACTATATATAAATGTACACTTACATAAACACACATTTATATGTATCACTAGTATTGAAAATGTTTTACATTATATTAATGTTGGAGGTATATATATATATATATATATATATATATATATATATATATATATCAATAAATCAACTGCAACACATTAAAAAAATACTAAATTTAATAAAAAAACAAGACATTTCCCAAACATATTATGTAAATGTGTATATATAATTTATATATATATATATATATATATATATATATATATATATATATATATATATATATATAAATATATATATATATGTTGAAACCAATAACATACAACTAAACAAATAAAAATAATGCATATATTTAAACAATATTCAGAACAGATTGAAGTGTGGGAATAATAGATATATTCCCACTCCAGTCTCTCCAACACCAGGGAAAGTGTTGGATTTTGGAGGGTTACATTTACAATTCCCAATCGATCTGTGCAACAGTAGGGAATGTTTTTGACTTCAGCGGGGTTATATTTACTATTCACCACTCCCATCTGTGCAGCAGTAGAGAAAACATTGGATTTAAGCGGGCTACATTTAGTATTCCCAATTCAGTCTATGTAACAGTAAGAAAAGTACTTTACTTCATATGCATAACCTATTTGAATAATCCTTTTAATTTCCCATAAATATTAATTTCAATATGAACATTATTAATTAACCAAAATATATAACAATTTACATGATTACACATTTTAATAATTATCATTTAAAATATGGTTATTACTAAATTATCTTCCCACACTACACCTCCCACAAACCTAGCAGCCAACACAACCTACACATAACCTATTTAAATAATCCTTTTAATTTACAATAAATCTTACACTTTTAACACGAACATTATTAACTAACCAACATAATAATAATAATATATATATATATATATATATATATATAAATAAAACCAATGTTCATGAATATTAAAAAGTTTAAAGACTATCAATTAAAATAGGGTTTTTACTAAATTATCTTCCCACACTAGATCCCACAAACCTAGCAGCCAACACTTAATAGGTATAACACAATTATCAATCAAATAATTTAATAATTAAGTAATTAGTACTTCTCTTCCAAGCCTATAAACCTAGGAAACCACACCTAATATAGAACTTAAAGAACAGTTATTACACAATTAATATAATCAATAAATAAACATTTAACAATTAATTGTTAATTATACTTAAACATTTTCCACCCTATTCACCTTTACCCCTACAAACGTGGGAACCCGCTACACTATAAATTATTAGTAGCAGTTAAATAAAAAATGACAGGTCACTTAAAATGACAAGCTATATTTAAAAATATTATTAACAATTATACAAGCACCACATTTAATAAATGAACCTAAGTGCAAAGATATAAAAATGATATTAACATCAACAGTATTCTTGACAATATTACTTACCTGAAAAATGTATATTCTTGACAACGTTATTTCTGCATCACAATATTGTTTTCCACATTTCGGTAACCCAATATTTAAAACTAGATATTTTGTCCAAATACCCAAAAGAGCAAAAAAACGGCAGGAAGGTTGCTGTAATGCAGAATCGCATGGGCAGGCTGGCAACATGGAGAACCAAGAAACATGAACAGGGATGACCACAAGAATGTGCACTGTGTTTAAATAAAATCTTCTCAAAACCTAAATTGGGGATTGTCAATAACTGTATTACTATGCTAATGTTTTATGAAAATTGTTCAAAATAAGCATATGAAGGTGAAGCCCCTATCCCCTTGATTAAAGCAACCGAAAGTCCTCTATCCAGCTAAATATACGGTGACCTTTATGATTAGGTTAAATAAAAAATAAAAAAAGCAGGGCCTCCAACTGGAATCAAAAGTGGAAAGGAACATACAGATTGGAACTGAAGATGTTTTTACTTTCACTTCCTGCCGCGGTCATTATGGTGAGTAATTTTGAGATGTTGTTTCTCCTTGTAATGAGGGAGCCCGATCTTAGTAAACAGCTCTTCCACATGATTTAACCATGGAATTTTGTTCCTTTTATCATTGAGTGGAGTGGAGAAGTGTGGCTCAATGGTGGAGAAGTGTGGCTCAATGGTTAGAGCGGCAGACCCTGATGCAGAGATCTGGCCCGGGACCAGGGTTCAATTCCCGCCTCGGCGGGTCTCGGGCTCAATTTCCTAGGACCTGATAATTCTCGCCTCGGTGCCTATTCTAACCATGGGTCCCACACTGCGACTCTGGGCAATAGCTTGCTTAATCTCCACAACGGCCCCAACAGCGCTGGGATGCCTGGCATCACCTTGGGGGTGCCCAGGAGTGGGCATTTCACAGGGAAAAGCCAGGAAGGGTTCCACAGCGGTATGCGTATAGCGCCAAGACACTCATGAGTATAAGTGCGCTTTACAAGTACGAATCATTTCATTTCATTTCATTGACCAGACAGTCTTTAATCCTCGACCTTGAGAAATCTGCTTTGGTGTTCACCATATCCTAAACAATAACTATAATCGTGATATTCTCACAATGTTACCAATATAGCCCAATCCATTTTCTAGATGACATATGCTAACAGCAGTACCTTGCATGACTCAAAGTAACCCCGGCAAGAAGTTGTTTTCAAGCCTCTGAAGAGCAATAGAGATATTGTATCCACACTGGCGCACACTTGCTACGGTTAATACTAAACATGTGTTTTATGGGTTTATGGCAGAGATGTGAGGTTGAGAGAAATACAGCCTCAGTTGCCCTTTAAAGATGCATGCACCTCGTCTTCAGCAGGTGACCCCAGGATACCTCATCAAATGGAATGCCCATGTATTTAGAACAATCAACTTTGACCAAAGACTGATCTCCATTGCTATGCTGCATGATATTTATGTTCTTTTAGGCCACTGATCATGACAAAAGACTTGGTTAAACAAGTTTAAAGTCCTACTCAAGCAAAAAAAAAAGTAAAAAATCAAGAAAAAGTGGTAGTTCATTTGCAGTTCTTGCAAGGAGGACTGCGTCATCCGTATACAGGAGCATGGGTACTAGGAAATTACCAATCTGAGGCATATATTTCCCTCAAGTTAACCAGTGTTTTTTGAAGTGCATTAATATATGGAAACAAAATAGGAAAGCAGCTAAAATGCATCCTTGTCTAACTCCCTGGGTGGAATTCATCTAAATAGAGCACTCACCATTTCGTCCATACTGCACTATTGAGTCAACAAAGAAGAGAGGGAGACCAGGAGCATGTTCAGGTCCAGTGTCCGTGCTCCACAATTGACCGTTAAATCATAGGGGACACTGTTCCAACTTGAGGGTGCAATGTGTCACCCAGTCAATACAAAGAAAGATGGAGAGTAGAATAGAAGATGAGAGGAGGGAAAAGAGAGTAGCAGAGGTACATCTCTACTATCATGGATCCAAGGGGAGGGCCGAGTCTTGCCTCTTAGTTGCCCTCACACACCCAGAAGGATGTCATGCTTAATCATCGGGTTTTTGCTCCTCGTCGGGCCAGCGCTGCAACTCCCGATGGTCCCCCGAAAGGTTGCTTTCACAGAGATATTTTAAGAGAAAAGCCGTTGGGTGAGTGCGGGTGTGTGCGGTGGATCCAGTGGAAAAAGTGGTGAGGTGCGTGCAGGAGTAGATAAATAAAAGTACCCAGGGGTATCCACAGGGAAATCCTTTAATACCGTCGTGCCCCTGGTGGATTAAAAACCCAGAAGGTTAGTGAGTTACTATAAGGCCTGATGTGCCCGTGTAACTTAGCAAAAGGTCGACATGTTTCACGCCTTGTTAGTCTGTATGATCTATGGCATTTCTTCAGGACCTAACTGATGTGGTAGATGTGCAGGTAAAAATGGGGTTCCGGAGTGGAGATGGTAACCCACATAGGTAAGAGGTGGCTTGGGGTTGACCACAGGGTTAATTTCCCTACTGTGTGGTGTAAAATCTCGACTTGTAGATATGCCTGAACAAAGGAGGTACCTAAAAGGGATGAAAAATAAAGAAAGAAAGAAAGCGAGAAGACTTATGCGTCAAATGTGTCATAGCAAGAGTGTACATTAAACCTTTGCACATCACGTGAGGTAGCGTCCGGGACAGCAAAACAAGACCACTAAACATTCAAACACCATGGACAACGATAGTAAGTGTGTAAAAGACATGGTCACAGTCAACACCCAATGGTGCATGCAGAGAGACCCCGAGGGCGCCATGACACTGTGAATGGTCACAGAGAGTGGATATGGCGCCTGAGGTATCCTGCATGTCCCCCAAGGGTGATTGCTGTAGTAGTAGTCCGTGCAAGCAGAAAAAGAGTCCGAGACATGCCAGGTGTGCAGCCTGGTGCGCATCATTCACGGGGGGAATTGAAGAGTCGAAACACCTCTGTAGGTATGTCACGCTACCAGTGCTGGAACATCTCCGCATCGTGCAATCTTAAATGGTTATCAATATAGGTGGTGGCCCGACATGTTAAAAGACCTACTCAAGGAATCATATCATGAATGAAGTGGAGGGCAGTGCCCTGCTTACCCTCACGTAACCGGGAGCAGTATCCCAAGGCTAGTGTCCGCTGGATGCCCGCACCCTATTGGCTATATATAAGGGAGAGAGTACAAATGTGGACAAAATTGCAGTGACTAACAAATTCGGAAATGCGGAGCAGGTAAAGCAAGCCTAGTGCATACAGTAAGGTTAGTACACTCCTCCACCGCGACCGTGGTTCTTACTCATGGTTGCGCCTGGTGCCGGCTCTTTAGCACCTACCCTCTCCCAGGGACTGCCTGCAATGAGTATGTGTGGCGCCTCTGCATGATATTCATAGCTGTCGGGGGAGGGGAGGAAGGCGTCTTCTCCTTCCGGTTTTGTGTACGGTTGCGCCTAGTCACCGTCTTCCTCCAATGTGCTTGCTCAGGGGGAAGTGCCTCAGGCTGAGCGTGTGCACGTTCTGTGGTAGTCCTGCTGCTGTGCATGCGTGTGCGGTGAAGCCGCCCCGGGATACACAGTCAGTGTATGATCAACGTGGAGAGTGTTAAGAACACGTGATCGTATCGCTCAAAAAATTGAATGGATACCATGTAGTCTTTAGGTTATCAAAATGCAAAAATAAATGTTCACAAAAAAATGGACACTTGTAACAGATCTAAACCATTGGATAGATTGATTATGGTATTCTCAAAAACACAATGTATAAGATGGTATTGCGGTGTATATTTTTCATCCGCCCCTACATTGCAGTTGTGGCAGTTATCATTGAATACCATAAAGTGCAAGGTGACTGCCTCATCCAGAGGCTCCTCTGGTCTAGATTCGCAGTGTCCAGAGATCCGCAAGTGAAAAAAATAATGAAAAAGTGGTGACCCCAAGAGAATTTTTTCAATTAAAAATTAGATCAACACCCAAAATTTTATTGGTGGTGAGGATCTACAAAATGAATAAAATGTTTGGTACTTGTACTAGATCAAGTAACTGGATCTAGAAGTATGGTATTAAAAATGGTGTCGACATGTTTCAGCCCCCTATGGCTCAACGGAGTCTGTAGGGCTTTCGTCAGGACTAAACAAACATACAAAACATAGATAGTTACTCACACCATTTGTGTAGTTACTGCGATGGCTTACTGGTTCGAATTAATCAGTTGCCAAACGTGCTCTTTTAACCTGCAAAAGAGGGACACAAAACAGAAGCATACAGTACATATAATGTTGTATTAATGTATGTGCGGAGGCACCAGAGTATGTGTTGGTCTCTAAGGGCTATTATAACATTATGTAAAACTTTTACTGAGGTGGAGTTAAGAACAGGAAGGCAAAGGGCTGAGTACCTGGTGGAGCGAATAGTCTGGTAAGCCAAATATGCATTAGAAAACGTGGGACCATTAAGATGTTGTCTACATGGTTGTACCATTGCTTACAAAATGTTTGCGTTACATATCGGACACCACTATCAGGGTGTTCATAGAGTGATGCTAGTATCTCAACATAGTTTATGAACAAGGGGGTATACCCATGTGTAGTCACTGGGACCTGGGTTGAATAGATGCTGAAAGGAAGGGGTCCCAGTGTATCAAGGGAACTACTTTCACAATTAAAACAGAATTAATCAACAACAAATATTTGGGTCCACACGGTTTAATTCACAGTGGGATAGAGTATATTATACATCATATAGAAAGCAATAAACTGTATTATGCGTCATACAGTGCCCCAAGGAAGGAGAAGGAACGTGATAGTGAGGAGATCGTGAAGTGGAGGGATTATGTGACAGTAAAATCAGTTGTTTAGGCATTTATTCATGCCACCAATGGGGTAGCAACAACTTGCATATCACATAGTAAATTATTCAAAAAAGGCATACAACACCAAGTACAGCATATATACAAATATTGGTGTGAGGTTGCCACAATAAAAACGAACAGTCGACGTTTCGACCCTCTTGTGGTTGCAGGATCGTTTAACCTTGCTGTGGGGTCTTCATCAGGACCATGGTGGAAGAGTGGGGGCAAAGGACCACATGTCCGCGTGCTGCTGGTATCACAGGTGGATAATCAGATGGTTAAAATCAAGTAGGAAAATGCCGCATCGATTTCTGGCGGCATGTAAATTGTCCGAGATCGGTAATTTCAAAGGTCGTTATTTTCAGACTTCATGATATTACGAGATGAGTTCGATAGAGATGCTTTGAATGGCTCCGTGCGCGAGTTGCGGTGTGAATGCCGCGCTTCCTCGTTTGCTCAACATAGATATTTTGTGGTAGAGAACTATATCCGATAATGCACATGTACCACTGGTTATATGGGACAGGGAGCTCCTATATAACGTAAGTGTCGAAGAGTATTACTCGCCAGAACGCTATTTTTAATAGTGCATGGAAGTTCAATGGGCATGAAATTCCATGCTGTGCTGAAAAAAGGTTCGCACGGAGCAATTTCATGGCTGTTCCATTTGGAGTAAAACCACTGTGCGACATATTAGAACGTGAAGACAGCAGCTGCGGTATTAGTTCCTAACGGCGAGCGCTCTTACCTAGTGTAAAGTAACAAGAGGCTCCGTCAGGGGATACCGGCCAAATTATTGCCACAGAGCTACAAAGGGGAGAGAAATACAAATAAATAAATCACCTTACCGCTAGTTAGTGGAGGGGGAACAAACGCGTACGTCTGCCGCCATTACCCGCGAGGGAGGAGACTTCCGCCGCTTGTGCTGACTCTGCCCCTGGACTCTGGGTAGACGTCACTGTACGTCTTTTAAAGAGAAACGGGTGTATTCCAGGTTTTAAGAGAATACTTAAAATAATATGAATCAGGCTGGGATCGAAGGAGGTTAAAAGTAAGCCTTCATTACATATGTAAATGCACAGATAGTCCCCAGTAGTATTCTCCATTGTTAAATATAGGTGTAAATGTAAATTATGTGGTGCACTGTTCTGAACAATGTACTTACATAAGTGATGAGGTGCACTGTTCTGGTCGCTTTTATTTCCATGAACTGCCGGTAAAGTGGCTCATATGACAGGATACATTTCTGGGGTTCTCAGTGTGTGGCGAACTGGTGCCAGGGTGGATTATCGTTAAGGCCCCCGACATGGGTTCTCAGACGATTTACCCATCTCTGCTCCTTTTCGTACAGCTTTTTTTCGGCATTACGTGTTTTTTCTGTGAGCATCTCAATGATGGTCCAATGTATTTCTTCACATGTGTGTCCTGACTCCAGATAGTGGGCACAGAGTTTGGTAGTGATTTTTTTGAGTCTGATATTGCTCCTGTGTTCGCCAATGTGAATGTTTACTTTACGGCAGGTCATCCCTATATAGATTTTATTGCAGGGGCACTTGACCAAGTAAATTACATAGGTGGAATTGCAATTTGTATGCTATCTTTGGGTCCATGTTAGATTTTCTGAAAGCTGTAGCTGTTTAGAGGGAGTTGTGTACCTGCAAGATATACAGTTTCCACATGGGTAATGGCCTGTTACTGGAGCCATCGAAATGTCTCTTGGTAATTCAATTTGTTGTCTTTTCTTAGGTCGTGTGTGTACCAAAGTGTCACGTAGGTTTTTTGTTCTCCTGTTGGCAAACCGGGGTTTAGGCCATTCAAATTTACCGGTTGACAAAATTTTCCAGTTTTTGTTTACCAATTTCTGCATTTCATAGGTGGCAGGACTGAAAGTTGTGACACATGTTACTAGATCTGCTGGAGGATTTTTGGGATGGACCTGTAAGAGACACGCTCTTGGTTGGTTGTTGGCGTGTTTCATACATCTGCGGATTGTAGTCTTGGTGTAGACACGTGCCTTCAATTTGTCACTTCGTACCAAAGCTTGCTCTTTGTAATCTTCGTTTTTGGTACAATTTCGTTTGATTCTAAGAAATTGACTGTATGGAAGATTGTCTCTTAGTGGTTTAGGATGGAAACTTTTATAAGAGAGTAGACTGTTTTTTGCAGTGGGTTTAGTGTAGGTCTTACTTTGTAGGCTGTTGTTTTCAGCAAAGATGGTTAAATCTAAGAAGTCGATACTCGAGTTATTCGCTGTATATGTAAATTTCAGCCACGGATCACATTCATTCAGCCAGTTTATGAAAAGTTCGAGGTCATTCTTGATGTCCCATATTAGGAGAATATCGTCTATGTATCTCTTCCAGTATAATATACTGGAAGAGTACGGATTGGAATCGTTGAGAACATGTAGGGCTTCGAAATGACTCACATATAGTCCAGCCACCGACGGAGCAAAGGCACTGCCCATGGAAGTGCCATGGTTTTGCAAATACAAAGTTCCTTCATATTCAAAGAAGTTTTCTTTGAGCGCTAGTTGGCAGCATTGTAGGACGAAGTGTCGTGGGGTATGGTGACTCCAAT
Source organism: Lissotriton helveticus (assembly GCF_964261635.1). Lineage (NCBI taxonomy): Eukaryota > Metazoa > Chordata > Amphibia > Caudata > Salamandridae > Lissotriton > Lissotriton helveticus. The sequence continues at coordinate 1,284,672,352 of NC_136057.1, read as the reverse complement.
CTTCATGGAGTAGGACATCCTCAAGCATTTGGAGGGTGTCGTCTTGAAGTAGACTTGTATACAGCGATTCCACATCTAGGCCCACCAAAAGCATGGAGTCCTGATCAAAGTGAATGTCATTGATCTGTAGCAGTAGATCTCTAGTATCCTTTAAATAGGTCGGGGTTTTTTGAACTAAGGGCTTCAAATATTCGTCCGCAAATTTTGACAAAGGTTCTAGGAGTGATCGGATGCCAGCAACTATGGGTCGTCCAGGCGGAGGGACTTTGTTCTTATGTGTTTTTGGAAGCGAATAAAAATATGGTATCTTGGGTTCTTTTGTCGTCAAGTAGTCTGCCTCTTTTTTAGATATCCATCCATTTGTTTCCGCCTCGTAAACCATCATAGTAATGGTATTACGGAGTCTCTCAGTTGGGTCTTCAATGATCTGTTTATAGAACTTGGTGTCTGAAAGAAGGGTTAGGCATTGTTGGTTGTACCCTTCTTTACTCAGGATGACTAGTCCTCCCCCCTTGTCCGCAGGTTTGATAACTATGTCCTCATTTTCCTCTAGATTTCTGAGTGCTTTGCGTTCCTTATTACTCAAGTTCTGGAAAGGGATCTTCTTCTTCTTTTGTTCCATGGCATCTACACCTTGTAGTCTTATCCCCTCCCATGGTGGTGTAACAGCCCCTGGGGGTGGCACAAGTGATTGAAAATGAGGATGTTGTTACTTTGCCAGCCCGGGCTAGCCGTGGTATAGTCATTATGTATGTGTGCCCCAATGTATCTCCCCGCTAAGGGTTAGTCAGTCCATTGTGGCTAATGACATGTCCCTCGAGTGACATAGGGAAATAAATGTTACTTTGACACATGAGGGAAAGGCTCAGGGTGGGCTGCTGCTGGTCGTGATATGGAGTATGTGCTTGTCATGATCGGGTGTTAGATTGCGTGTGCTGGTGTTCAGATTGCAATATGTCCAGGATCATAGTTCCACCCAAGGTATTTTGTCATTGAGTCCACTGATCTGGGTATGTAAGCGAAAGACCGACGTTGTTCTTGACTTAGGAGGGCCTGCGTGTTCCAAGTGGGTCTGGATTCTACGACTGTCCATGCCAATTGCTCACAGTTGTGACCTATCTCCAGGTATTGGTTGGTCAGCTTGGTGGCTGTCCTTTCCCGTTGAATGGTACTCTTGTGTTCGCTTATCTGTGTTTTGACTGGGCGTGAGGTCATGCCGATATACCTCAAACCACTTGGGCATGTGATGAGGTATATGCAGTTCTTAGTGTTGCAATTACTGTGCTCCCGTTGTTCCCTGATGAAGTCGCTTAGAATCAGTGTTTTTGTCTGGGTGGTAGTGGAGCAAGCGTGACAGTTACCTCATGGGTAGTGCCCTGAAACAGGTGGTAGCTTCCTGAGTGTGGCGTTCTGAGGGCTCTTTTTCTTGTTCAATGGGCGTGTAATAACCAGGGTATCCCGTAGGTTAGACATCCTCTTAAATGCAAAGCGTGGCTGTTCCAGGTTTAGTGAGTCAGTGTTAAGGGTCTTTCAATTCAGTCTAATAATTTTCTTCAGTTTGTTGGATAGGGGTGTAAAGGTGGTGACACATGTGAGACTTTTGCTTGGTTCTTTCTCTTTTGTTAGTAGTAGGGCCTGTCTATTATTATTCCTTGCTCGTTTTCTCGCCATCTCAACTACCCTCTTAGGGTAATGTCTGTCCAGAAGGTTCTTCTAAAGGTGGTTGACCTCAGTTTCATAGTCCGGGGAAGTGGTACACTTACGTCGTATCCGCAGGAACTGGCCATATGGGAGATTTTCACGCAAGGCCTTGGGATGGTAACTCTTGAAATCTAACAGGCTGTTGCAATCAGTGGCTTTTCTGTGTTGTTTCGTCCCGAGTACAACCACGTCAAGGATGATCTTCAGGTCCAGGAATGGGATGGTTGATTCACTTATTGTACCGGTGAACTGGAGGTGTTGATTGAGTTGATTGAGTCAATTGATCCATTCCAAGAAGGAGTGACAGGTGGTCCTGGGTACTCTCTACAGTATCAGGACGTCGTCTATGTATCTCTTCCATGTAATAAGGTTGTCCTTGTACGGGTTGTCATCAGAGAATATGTTCCTGGCCTCAAAGGATGCCATGTACAAGCCCGCCAGACTCAACACAAAAGTGCTGCCCATGCTGGTACCTTGTATCTAATGGAAGATCGATGTTTTGTAAATAAAGAAGTTATATTTCAAGGCTATGGTGATCATGTCAATGATGAAATCCGCTGGGGTTTTGGACTGTAAGTCTGATTCCTGAAGTAGATATCCCATGACCTCATTGGCAGCGTCCTGGGTGATATTCGTGTAGAGTTCTTCCATAATCAGGGTTAAAAGTAGGTCAATGGGTTCGATATTCTCCTCATTGATGACCTCTATTAGGTTTAATACATCTCGTGTGTCCTTGAGATATGCGGTGGTTGCCTGCACCAAAGGGCGAAGGAAGTGGTCGCTAAATTGGCTCAGGGGTTCCAAGAGAGAGTTGATCCCGGATACTATCGGTCGTCCTGGCGGTGGAGTCACCCCTTTATGTATTTTTGAGAGGACGTAGAAGTACGGCATCCTAGGGTTATCGTTCACCAGAAAAGCCGCCTCTTGAGGGGAAATACAACCCTTTATATTCGCTTTCTTCACCAAAACACGGATTTGCTTGGGCAGTTGTTCCGTTGGGTCCTCGTTCAGTTTCTGATAGTATCTGGTGTTGTTCAGTTGTTTGTCACATTCAGCCTCATAGTCATAGATATCCAGGAGAACCGTGATGCCCCCTTTGTCCGCCGTTTTGATAATGATGGTTTCATCCTCCTTTCATGAGTCCAGAGCCCGACGTAATCTGTTCGGTAGATTGTGAAATGTTGTGCCTCCTTCAGTACTGCTTTTTCAAATGTAATGATCTCGCTGGGGACTATTGCGGTATTTGATGGGGGATTAATTCCCATTCAATCCTGAGGGTCCCTAGGGGCCAAGTAGCCCACCACGTACCTCTAGTAAGCTCCACAGCCCTACATTGCAGAGAGGTGTTCCGAGGCCATGCCCCTTTTTACACCACCCTGCACTAGCCCACCAGGTACCTCCAGTAAGTGCCACAGAGCTGCATTGCAGAGAGGTGGTCTGAGTTCACGCCCCGTTTTACATCTCTCTGCAACACAACTCTGTGGTGCTTGCTGGAGGTTTCGGGTGGGCAAGTTGGCCCCCTGTGGCGAGTTTTAAATTTGGGGATTAAGTCTGCAGGAATCCTGAGGGTCCCTGAGGTCCAAATAGCCCACCAGGTACCTCCAGTAAGCGCCACAGATCTGCATTGCAGAGAGGTGTAAAAAGGTGCGAGGCCCGGTACCACCTCTCTGCAACGAAGCCCTGTGGAGGTTACTGGAGGTACCTGGTGGGCTAGTTGGTCCCCAGGGATCCTCAGGATTCAAGGGGACTCAATCCCCCAACTTAAAACACGTCCAGGGCACCTTTGCAAACTTGTCACATCAGGCCCGCCCTCTCCCTTCACCACTCAGAATTCAAGGGGAACTAATTCCCCACCTTAAAACGTGTCACGGGGAGCATTTGCACAGTGGTTTGCCGGTTCCATTTTTTTGCTTTTTTTTAAAAAAATTGGGAGGGGGCTACTTGGCCTCCTTTCCCTGGGCCACTTTTGGCCCCGGGGACCCCATCACCCAGGGCCTGAAAGCCTTTTAAAAAAAAATTATGCAGAGGGGAACCATGTGGCCCCCCCCCTCCAAAGGCCAATTATGGCCCCGGGGACACCATCCCCCAGGGCCGGCCATCCTTTTTAATTTTTGAGAGGGGGGCCACATGGGCCCCCTCCTCAGGCCAATTATGGCACCGGGGACCCCGTCCCACTGGGCCTAGCCTCTCCGTTGAGGACTGTAGGGGGAGCCCCAATGCCCCCACCATCCAGCCGGCTACACGCCTCCTGCACGAGCCGGCATTGCTTTTCCTCAAGTGCAAAAGCAATTCTGCTTTGCTTCAATGAAGCAAAACAGGTTTGCTATGGCACCCCGGGACATTGAAGGAGCCTGCCCCAGGGGGTGGAGATCCCCAGGGCCATGAAGGGTTCCACAAGGGGGGCAGCCCGGCCCCCTTCCCAATGTGTGCAAAGCCCCGGGAGGTGGCGATCCCTGGGACTCTGACCCCCGCATTTGCATAATTAGTGCCCCGGGGAGGTGGTGTTCCCCGGGGCGAGCCCTCCCTCACAGGTTCTTTTTTAATGACAGCCCAAGGGAGGTGGTGGTCCCCGGGGCTGCAGGGGGGCTGTGTGCCCCCGCAATACTTAAATAAAGCCCTGGGCAGGTGGCGGTCCCTGGGGCGTAAGGGGGGCTTGACCCCCCCCACAGGTTTTCTTTTTTAAAGGAGAGCCCTGGGGCGGTGGTTGTCTCCGGGGCTGTGGGGGGGCTGCGTGCCCCCCCCTGCAGAACATAAATAAAGCCCATGGGAGGTGGCAGTCCGCAGGGCTGTGGGGGCCCCCGCGTGCCCCCACTATTACTTTTGTGCGTGCCCCCGGGACCTGGCCCACCCGGGAGCTCAATAATAACAAAGCGCGAAGCCCACGCTTCATTTTTTTTTTTATCGGCAGGATTTGCGCACCTAGCGCAAATTCTGCCGTTTAAAAATAAATAATACTTTTTTGGTCCTGGGGGTCCTTGTGGGACCCCCGGGCCGGCTGGGGGGGCCCGGGTGTTTCTACCCTGCCCCCTTTAATTGATTTTAACCTTTGTTTTACTGTTTTCTTTTCACTCGGTTCTACCGAGTCACAAGATGGCTGCCAACACTTCCTGGTTTGGAGTTTTGGCAGCCAATCAGAGTGAAGCTCGTGCTAAGGAGGGTTCGCGAATTCATAGCGCCCCTAGATATCGAAACTTTTTCTTTTTCTAATTTCTCAGGAACTCCTGAACGGATTTACCACATTTAACAATGAGGGATCTTTCTGAACCAAGACCTAAATTTTTGCCAAATTTGGTGTAATTCCGTTCAGCAGTTCGGGTTGTAGCTTTGTCCATTGGAAAATAACATGGGGAAAACGCGTTTTGGGACCACACTTTTTTCTCGGCCCCCGCTTGACGAATCACCCCGAAACTTTCAACACAGGTGCTGACTGGAGTGGGCCACTACTTTTGAAGATTTCGCGAGGATTCGTTAACCTGCACCAAAGTTATTGGGAAAAAAAATGCTTTTTCTATGGAAATTAGGCCCTGACTATAACTACAGCCAGTAGGTAATATATATATATATTCTATTTTTGGGGGGGCGGGACAATAATAGCCTCCTTCCAGGTCTCTATCATGTAATGGAAACAGCAGCCCGCATGATATTTGTCATGATGGGAGCCCAAAGAGCTAAATTGGACTTAAATATGTCTATATGCACACCATTAGGTACCAGGGCTATTAATAAGGGCCTTTCTGACTTCAGTGGTTATGGAAACAAATGTCTGTGACTGGGAAATGGTCCTCAGGGGAATCAAGGGCACTTCCATCATCAAAGATATTGACAAAATGTTGTGCCCATACATGTCCTGAGATGAGACCGCACAGCTGGGAGCCAGGTGTTGTAGGGGGGAATAAAGGGCGATTTACCACTTCCCAGAAGCCTTCATTATCTTTGACCGTACTAGCTGTAAGAAAGTCTTCACACGCTTTTTCACTGTATCTCTTTCTTCTCCTTTAGGACAGTTTTATAATGAAATGTTGCCATCTTAACATCTTTCTTGCCCCTCGGTTGTGATTTTATCAATAATAACTCATTGTGTGGAGCAGAACAAGCAGCATTAACCAATCTGCATGGCAGGGTTTTACATTGAGGGTTATGAGCTGATAGCTTCCTGGAGATGTTGGAGTATAATTGTGGAAAAACTCTCCGGGAGTGTGTTTGGGTTCTCACCTTCGGGCAATAGTATGATAAAAACAGGGCACAAGTCTGGGGTGCGCGCGGCTACACGGCGTCTACCTACTCTTTTCACAGAGTGGATGCTGTCCAGCCTAGCAAGAATTTGGACCACACTTAAAAATATGCCGAATGCATGCTGCGTCGGAATACAGCCCTGAACCTGCGGAGACTTCATGGGATTTTGGGCGGCTCTCCGAAAATACTGGAACTGTCGGTCTTGGTGTCCCTAGATGCCACCATGGCATTTGATCGAGTTGAATGGGCTTACCTATTCGCGGTTCTGACTAAACTAGGCTTTGGCTCGGAATTCATCGGGTGGGTTAGATTGTTGTATGCCGTTCCTTTGGCCAGAGTGATCGTAAATACCTGTAAATCAGCTGACTTCACCCTTGGAAGGGGCACGAGACAGGGAAGTCCGTTGTCCCCACTTCTTTTCGAGGCTAGCGTTTGAGCCGCTGGCGGCGTGGGTCCGGTGGGACTGGTCGATAAGTGGACTGCGATGGACACCAGACTGGGAGGATAAAATCTCGCTTTATGCAGATGATATCTTGCTGTATCTCACAAAACCCAGAGTGTCCCGGAGTAATTTCTTGGATGTACTGATGATATTCGGCTGGTATTCTGGGTTTGCAATAAATTGGACGAAGTCAGTGTTGTTTGTCATATCTGGTGATCCAACTGTGGTCCTACAGGCGTGCCCTATAAAGATCGAGCTAGTGGGATTTAAGTACTTAGGTGTATATATAACATTGGATCCAAAAGTGAGATATGCTAATAATTTAGAACCCCCCCTTGAGCCGGCTTAGAAGGGATGTGGAACGATGGAGAGCTCTCCCCTTGTCATTGCTTGAAAGATCGGTTCTGTTCAAGATGATGGCCTTGCCCCGGTCTTTATACATACTCCAAAACTCCATGGACCCGGTGCCTATTACTTATTTCAGGGAGATTGAGACGCTCCAGCGGCAGCTTCTTTGGGATGACAGGGCTCGCCTTGCCTTTGTCAAACTTACTCTTCCTTGGTATGATGGTGGAATTGGACTGCCAGATTTGAAGAAATACTATTGGGCCGCTCATCTTGCGGCAGTGAATCACGTGATCTATGGCTCTCCGGGAGACCCTGGCTTTGCCATGGACCGTGGGCTGGCCCCAGGTGGAGATATAGTCAGAGCATTATATGCCAGACCGGGGAGATTTACACTGTCGGGTCCAACGGCACATGCAGTGCACGTCTGGCATGCGGCTACCAGAGGTTTGGGATGGGAGGGGAAGCTGACGATGGTGACCCCCCTGTTTAATTCGGAGAGGCTTGGGAGCCTGTGGCGGACCAAAGGGTTTGATAAGTGGGACCTTATCGGAATCAGTCAAATCAATGATATGTGGGGGAAGGGCTGTGTGCAGACCTTCGAGTCTCTCCAAACACAATATAGCCTGCATGACAATGAACACTTCTGATTCCGGCAAATTAGACACGCCCTTCTCTTGCTCACATGCCGCCGGGCACAGAACCTCCGGAGGCTTCCCCCCTAGAGGACCGAGTACTTGATGGGCACCTCCATGAAAAGGCCGTTTCACTGATCTATAAGAAACTAATCAACAACATGGAAAATCCACTTGGTAGTATTAGAGCTGTGTGGAGTGCGGATGGATTGGAGTTGGATGATGAAGATTAGGTAGAGGCGGTCTCTTCCCCAAAAGTGGTTGCGGTTCAGATGAGGCTTAGATTGGTGCAATTTAAAATCCTACATAGATCATACATTACAGGGCCCAGGTTGGTTAAACTGGGGATGCAAATGCAGCAGAGGGGGAAACAAAGGCTCTCACACCTTGTTAGCACTTCACACATACTTAAGAGAGGCAGCTTTTCACTTTGTTCAGGCTCTGTTTAGGAGATATGCATGCACTGTAAGAATGCCAGATGTGTAGGTCTTTCCCAGTGTTACCTGAGGAGGTGTTGTAATAATTTAAATATCACTATTTTTTCTTGTAAAGCACTAAGGGTAGAAGAAATTTACGCAGAAAAAAGGTAACGTTGTTTTATGTGTAGCTTACAAAAGTTTGAATCTTCAGGAGGGTTTCCCTATATGCTGGAAATGTGCTCCAATGTACTCATGATAGACATGTTAAACATATATGTGAGTGCTTAAAATCTGATGTCACTTCTTATGATGCCACTTCCTGCGATGTCACGCGCTGTGATGTAACTTGCATACTAATTAACTAGGTTAGTACCCCTCACTTCTTTTTTTTTTTTAGGACTTGTGCCCTGCATAAAAGCAAGTATGGTCCAGTAAAAACAAGTATGATCAGGTGAACAGGCTCGCAATGTTCCATTCCAAAACCCAAAGATACATCCAAGTCTAAAACAAGAGGGATTTGATCACTGGCACAGTATGCAACTACTTCATAATTAGACATTGAGTTTTACGGGTTCCTCAAAATCAGGGCAGCCCTCACTAGAGCAAACTTAGCCAAATGGGTCCCTTCCATTTTACAATATATGGGAAACCTGAACAAGGCTGGCCACCAGACTGCCCACCTATACAAACTTTTGAGCCCGGAAACATCGAATCTAAACACCAAAACCCTGGGGTTCTGGGAAACACAGCATAACAAAGTTCAGCGAGATAGAAAAGCAGCTCCTTTGGGTCTCAGCGTCCAGGAACAAAGTCTCCCCCCAACTGGCACAAACAAAATACTGGCTACTCCACAAGGCGTTTTGGACCCCGGCCCGCCTAGCGGAGGTCGGAATCAGAGAGAATGACATATGCTGGAACTGCCACAAAGAAAAAGGCGACCTCGCACACCTAATCTTTGACTGCACCAAGGTCAAGTCATTCTGGAACAAAGTGAGGGACCTCATCAACAAGATAGCGGGGCACAACATACAGCAGGGCTTTGTGGGGCTAGTCACCGCATTCATGGACCCGGAACTCGACTCCAAGGGGGACGGAGACACAGCAGCAGTCAAAACAATACTAGCGAACTGGAAGGACACAGGGAAGGCGTCCTTCGAAAGCTGGGTCAACTGGGTCACCTTCCTCAGGGGGGCAGATAACATCACAGCAACGGGCTCACCCAACCATACAGCAAGAAGCGAGATGTGGGCTTCCCTGGACGAACACCTGGGGCCACACAAGCCCCCATCGATAGCCCGCCACTACCGCTACAGGCACTGGAGGCTCGGTGGACAACGGCCACCACACCTGCTCTGTCCCCCCCTCCCCTTCTCTTTTCTTCTCTTCCCGCCTTCTTCCTGCTGCACATCATCATTTTCCCCTTTTCAAGGGTAATACATAGGCTAGCCGAAACAAGACACGCCAACCGGCCGACCGCAGAGCAGTATTGCACCAGACCAGTCATGTTTGTCGACACGCCCGCTGTAACCACAACGGTGTTTGTAACTTAACTGTATTGCCCTCATGTACCGGTATTGTACTGAACTGTATACAAAATAACCTTTTAATAAAATCCTTTGAAATAAAAAAAGAGTATAATGGAAGAAATCCGCAAGAAAACTGAATAAACATACTCATGCTTCTTTGTGCTGCTCCATGTCCCTTAAAATCTGGAAGACTAGATTGAGCAGGATATTCAGTGTCACAAGCAAAGACAAAGTTATACTATGGAAACAATTTGTTCAGCTCCTCCCCATACAGTGAATGCTTAAAATGCTTTAGAACCGCCGCTGCTATATCAGTGAAGCAACACTCTGGTTGCCCACTATATTTGCCGGAAGAAATCATAAAATTGCAGACCCATATAATCAACACACTTCGATCAGAATTCCAAACAAGAAAAGAAAAAGAAAGCCTCATCCAAGGTAGCCAACACCTCAGTAACACTTGAATTAAAAACGATATGATACGCATTAATCAGCAAAATACCAAACTACCCTTCAATTGACAACAGCAATAGTTGAAATCATGGGGAGCTATCACAAGAAGTTGCGCTGATTGTCGAGAGCCATACAGAGAGAAAAACAGCTCAGCTTCTTTTGGCCCTACATAAGGTGGACAGACTAGCTGGAGTGCCAAAAGGTGGTATACCCATCAATAGAAAAGTTATGTAATCGATGCTTCCTGAAAACATAGTATATCAACTCTAGAAACAAGATACCCAATCACATATTCCAGTTCTGAATGAGCACCACGATATTCCACGATAACGGGTGCAAGACCCGGGAGCAGCAACCCATAGATTTCTTCTAAAAAGCCCCAACTACGATGTTTGTGGTATTTAGTAAACTCTGGATTTCCAGTCTGAAAACTCTCAGGATATTATCTGAAACCTTTCTCATAAGGTTAACGGAAACCTGTCCCCCCCCCGAGCAGTCAATCATTCTCCCCCAGGGAGCTATGTGACTAAATCAATTCGATGTGTCAATAATGAAACTTGGGGTTTAATGTCTATTCATGCAAGATTTATTTGAAGCATCAAACTGCGATGAAAAGCTTCAATGACTAGGTCTGTAGAATCCTAAAGTATGGGCTTGGATGCTTCTAGGTCTGACAACACGACGGGATAAGCGTCATTGTAATTGATGTACCACCATTTGGTTTTTATGAATATATGATTATACCACGATTTCAATTACCACGCATGGCTTTACCACGCGAATTTTACATCGCAAGTGGCTTTACCACGCTGGTATTTACAACGTAGGATTTTACTACGCCTAGAAACGTCTTACCTGCACGTCTTTCTCTACGAGCCCTTACTTCCATCCTCCATTGAAACAAGCGTCAAAACACGTATACCAAAATAAAAAAAGGACTGTTTTTTTGACGTACACGGCACGTCTTTGGGGGAGGCTCTTTCCTTTTACTTTTAAAATTATGTTCGTTTTTTTTTTTAAAGTAAACTGCTTGTTATTTTTTGGGGGGGAGACCCCCCCCAGCCCCCCTCTGCCCACCGCTTGTTATTTTTGGGGGGGGAGACCCCCCCCAGCCCCCCTCTGCCCCCCAAGCCCACGCAGAACGACTCGAAGGAATACCACATCTCCCCCCCAGCCCGTGGTAAAGACGTCGTGGAAGGCACCCTGCGTGGTAAGTGTCACGTGGTAAATGTTAGTAGTGGTAATGCCTTCGTGGTAAATGATGTTTCCCGGTTTTTATACTTCATAACAATACAGTCACCCTCCGTTTTATTTCGGCTCCATTCCAACCCAGTCTGCCCTTGACAGTCAGTATTCGACATATCCTCGGACAAACTTCCATTCATCTTTAGCCAAATCAGTCGCCTTTTTCTTTTTTTTAATTTTGCCAATCCTAGTTTTTTCTGGTTTCAGTGGAGAGACAGCCAGAGAATAATAATACAGAGGGTGTATACCAGTGCGATTTGAATATGAACCACTAATTTATTTTGGTTAGTGTTAAATGATATAACCGTTTTAGAGGATAGTTGGTAAACTGGTCCATCCCTAGCTTCATCTAGTCTCCGGCTAGCCCTAGTCATTGTAATACAAGATATCTAGCCTTTAAATCTAGGGCATTTCTATATGTGCCATGTTTACACAACTCCTATCAGGGCTTACTGGATTCACACCAGAATGTTACTGTGTCTGTGTAGATTGAACTTTACTATGCATTGCCTACTGCATGCTCTTCTTTTCGGTTTCTTAGCAGAGGGGAGTTTGGGGCTGATGTATCATCCTCAGCAGCCTCAATAGCCTCGACCAGGGCATTATCAGGAACACAGCCATTTGCCTGAGAGCAATTGGCATTTAAATCTTTCCTTAATAGCCCCTTAGAGGAGTTGACTTCATTCCTTTCCCGAGCAGGGGGTCCCCTCATTTTTCTGGTGGCCTAAAGAGTGCCCTTCGAGATTAAATCCTAGGAAAGGCTTTAAGCAACATCAATCCACTCCTCCACAATGCCCAGTTCAGCTCTAATCGTGCCAATTACAGTGGATATATAATTTGTAATAAGAGAGGATCCTGAGGTGACTGAAGGGCTTCTGTGGGTAACAAAGTATTTCTTTTACCCACAGTCAGAGATAAATATGATTGACGCCTACCTGAAAAAAGGGTGCCTAAAATTGAATGGCCATCGCAAGGAGAGGGGGCCCAGCCTGACCTTTGACAGGTACAGACAGGCCGGCTCTTGGCCCAGACTTCGCCCTGGCAGACCCCGAACTGCGGGGAGACCAACGTGCTCAAATAGCCCGCCAAGCCCTCCTCCAACAAAGGCAGCAGATAAGATGTAGCCTGGTCTCTGTAGTCAAGTAAGCCCTCAAGAAGAATGAAGCACCGCAGGAAGACCAAAATGCTCAAATAGTGCTGACAAGTCCCTCCTGTAGCAAGGGCAGCAGGTATGGTGTAGTCTGGGCCCTGCAGTTCAGCAAGCCCTCAGGAAGTGTTAACGTAAACATTCTGCACTTGAATGGAAAACAAACTAATTGATGAGCAGAGACTAGTGCTGAAGCAGGTGGTAACAAGAATATCTGAAAAGCAAGGACTAGAGTCCAGATGTGAAAAAGCAAATGACTGAAAAGACTAAGCCATGGATGGTGCGACCTAAATCACTGTCACCAGCATCGGACTAGAAATAAAAAGATTAAAGTTAATGATGATTCATTCCTTCTAACAGAAGTCAGCTATGGAGTAATTATGTTCCTGATAAACCTTGTTATCAGGATTAAAGAGAATGGTTGCTCCGACACTGCTTCGTATTCCTGAAGTTTCTAAAAGGGCCGCTCCCTGATCAATGGTGCATCCGCAGGCCCTAAGACCTCCACGGAGACCTCCCCTCCCTCAGAGCTCCCGCTGAGCTCCAACATTTTAATAACATGATTGCTGAAATCTGTGTTATCTCATTAGCCTACATTTTTTAAAATTTCCGCTCCCTGATCATTGGCCATCAGCAGGCCCTAAGACTTCCTTGAAGTCCTTCCTCTCCCGTTGAGCTCCAACATTGCCATATCATGTTTGCATGACCCCTGTTGTATCTTAATCCTGAATTTTCTAAAATGGCCGCTCCCTGATCAAAGGTGCATCGGCAGGCCCATAGACCTTCTTGGTGATTCCTCTTGGCTCCCCTAGTCATACACGGCAATGGCACTACCCTAATCCTCTATCCCACACTCAAAGCAGATTCATCTATGCTTCCTCTAGTCATAAAGGTCAATAGCTCACCCCTGCTCCCCCGGTTTGATCTGATTGACCACAGGTATGGCATGGAAGGGGAAGTAGAATGTGATTATCAGTAACTAACTGCACCCTTCTGGGGGCCATATTACTGCTATTACTACTATTATTATTTCCATTAGCTTGAAAGTTATGGCCCTCTACTGATACTGCCTCCCCTTACATGACACACCCTCAGTGAGGATTACGCACTGGAACCCTGTTCACCTACTCTCTCCCCATCATGCCCTTCCTCGCTCAGTCCAGAATGGACCCCAGACTAGTGAAATCAGGTACGAATAGCTACATAATTAAGTATCCGACTAACCTCTCCAAAAACGCAACTAAATCTTTGAAACATAGACTACTCAAAGCTAACCCAGAAACCCTTATCTCTGACCCCTATTAATGCCAAAAAAAGGTGCTATTACTAGCGTCCTGATCTTTTATACTAAAAGAAGAGCTCAGTGGAGAATGGTGCTACACTCTTTACTCAGAATCGCCTCGGGTTGGAAGATTCCTCACGGTCTTAGACTATTGGTCGTGACGTCACCCACATTTAGAGCAAATGCTACCATATCCATCGATAACAATGGGATTATACCAATTCAGGCCACAGATCGCAACCTGGCCATCTTTGATGACAGATTTGCCTTCATTGAAAAATCGACGGACCAAAGCGACACCCCTAGTCACTCTAGGAACGTCCTTCCCCTAACTCCGACTCAGGCCCACCCTGGTCCCTCTCTAGAGTGCCACAACCACCCGATGATTGCCCCACTTACCTCGATCAACACTCACAGGGCCGCCCTGGCTCCGTCAAATCTAGGTGCCCCAGATTCATACACTGTGCCACAACCTGACCCACCATATGTCCGTAATGCTGAAGCAATTGCTATTAGGCCTGGACAATAAACTCTGCTCCGCTACCGGAGTTTGCAGAGATTTGGTAACTAGGCATTCCATTAAAAGCACGGAATTCAGGAAAAACTCTGTTCCTCCACATAGCGGAGTCAACTACTAAACTGCACCCACAAATGCTTTGCTAAAGCAATTTTACATGCTAAAAGGCATATAACCAATTCACAAAAGTGAACTTTGAAAATGAAAAATATCCGGCAATGAGAGAGGTGACGATTTTGGGGTCCCTCCTAACCTAGGGGGAGGACCAAGCAGATGCCTTGAACACAAAGAGTGTATCATGCTGAACGATTCAGTGGTGGTCTCATCTTCTTAGGACCACCCCAAGCAGAGTTATGGACAAAAATACAATCTCAACCAAATGCCCTGCAAAGCATTATGGAACAAGATTAGCAGCGGGCAGTGAATATTACAGTATCCAATATCAAAATAATTAAATAAAAGAGCTGCAGTTCAACTAGTCGTTACTAGGTGTCCCTCACGAGTCAAATGCAAAAGCATTGAAATTATTACATCAAGCTGCAGTTCAACTAGTCTTTATTAGGTGTCCCTCAAGTCAAAGGCTTTTGTATTTGACTCATGAGGGACACCTAGTAACGACAAGTGGAACTGCAGCTTGATGTAATAATTTTAATACTTTTGCATTTGACTACATAATTCCTTTTCCCCACAGCTGACTCGCCCACTCTTCACCAGGAATTCAGTTCCCCTAAAATCCCTCCCAGCGCCCACTCACCTTGCTCTCCCATACTTCAGAGATGGATTTCTTCCTCAGATTATGTCCCCTCTCCCCTTCTTCTCCTTGCATTGAACTCACCTACGCCCTCTCCAGCGAATAACCCCCCCCCCCAAAGAACCCATAATCACATACGGATCCTACTGCTAAGCTCAAGGAAATAAACCAGGAACTTCTATATCTCAAAATTATCATTCAAAATCTCATTAACTCCACTGAGGAGCTGGCCCTTGATCTCTCTTCCAACAAGACCGCGCTGGAGATCTGGCACATGATCCAACACCACCAAAATCTTCCATCTCCTCCCACTATGTTACTGAGTGACCCCAGGCTGAAACTCCCAGCCCAGAACTGTAATACCACTCCCTACCCTAATGCCTCATCCAGACCCGCCAGATCCAAAAATCTTTTATCAGAATCAGATATTCTCTCCCTCCGAGCTTGCAACGCCCCTCTCACACCAAATCCCACCCCTCATAGAACTTCACTAACCACCCCTTTAAATGCCCCTGGCTCGGCCTATCTATCCCAAGCTTGGGAACTCGGAGGCTATCCAATGCATCACATCTAACCCTCATAGAGCACCCAGACTCAACACCAATACCGTAAACATTAATAACCTCATGCAGATCCCTGCTACACAGCCCTCGATCACTGACAACAAACCACACCTGAAATGCATGTTACTCTACTGTAGATCAGTGGTGAAACATGCCACCGGCCTTGCAGATCTCATCCCTGCTCAAGAACTTGACCTCCTTATCCTCACTGAAACTTGGCTCACCGACTTCTCAAGCCCCAATCTTGACATTCTAGTCCCTCCCAGCCACAACATTATCAGACTTGATTGAGCTAAGAAAATGGGAGGTGGCCTAGCCTGTACCTACCACAATTCGCTGTCAACAAAACAGTCTCCTTTGCTAATCTCTCATCCTGTGAATATTTATGCATAGACTTGCTTTTGGGGATCAGGTTAGTGGAGTGGTTTCGACCTGCTTCCATATCATCAGGATATTGAGAACATTTTTTTTTCCAGCCTATGCTTTCAGAACAGCAGTCTCAGCCCTCATTTTGTTGCGCTTGGACTACTGTAATAGTTTGTACCTGAATCTGAAAAAAAAAACATAGGTACAGATTGCAGTTGGTACAAAATGTGGCGGGAAGACTGCTGACAGGGATCCCAAAGTTTGCTTCCGTACAAGAGCGACTCCGGCAACTGCACTGGCTGCCAGTCATAAGATGAGCACAATTTAAAGCTCTGTGCACTGTCTTCAAAGCACTGAAGGGCAGTAGCCCTGAGTTTTTGAATAGGTGTTTCAAATGGTACGTGCCTGGGAGAGCGTTGCACTCTGCCGAAGGCAGAGTAGTTGCGGTGCCACAAATAAAAACGTCCAGTTGGTGGGGAAACAGCTTCTCCTACTGTGCATCAAAAGCCTGTAACAGCCTGCCGGCGCATCTCAGAAATGCTTCGGAGCTCCTCTCTTTTAGAAAGGGACTCAAGACCTTTTATTCAAGGATTAGATCCTCGTCTGTTCTCTTGAGTCAGTGTGTAGCGCCAGGACGCCCGTGGGTATAAGTGCGCTTTATAAGCTCCTAATAATAATAGACATCTCTATCACACATACACCCCTATGCACCCTGCACATCTTCTACCACACCTCAGCAGAAAACCTCCCTCTCATTGAACAAACTATGGAGACCATCTCCTCCAGCCTGGGCCGACACTGCCCACAGATCTTCCTTGGTGACTTCGATATCAAGTGGAATGACCCACACAATCAGTCAGTTAACACTCTCAAAAACGTCCTAACTGACCTCTCCCTGACTCCATTCAGTGACAGTCCCACACACAACTTAGGCCTGACCCATGACCTAATCATCTCCAATCCCAACTTCATTCATCTCAAATCTATTCTCCCCTGTGACTGATCGGACCATCACTATATCAACTTCCGTATCCTTGAAAGCTGAAACTCCAAAAGATCCCAACCACTAAAACAAAAACAGTGGAAAAGATCGCTTCATAAAACAAATGTTAATGAGCTCATTTCTCGCTGCAATATCTCCCTACCGCCACCTGCTAATATGGCCAATATTCACAACCTCACTGAGCACTATAATAACACCATGATGTCTGACCTGCATGCAACTGCCCCCCTCCAACTAAAAAGAATACCCATCAAAGACTCCAAACCATGTTTCAATGACAGCCTAAATGCTGACAGATGCAGCTTGAGCTTAGCAGAATGTGCCTGGAGGTCCTCTCCGTCCACTGCTCTTCTAAAATCGCTAAGACTAAAAAGAAGTAGATACAACAAACTCATCAGAACGGTTAAAGAAACATTCTTCAAATACCAACTGGACAAAACCAAAAATCACCCGAAACAGCTATTTAAGCTAATTAAGTCACAATCCAATAAGACTTCTATCCAATCTCCGCACATCTCCCGCCCTCAGCCAAACTGTGATGCTGTTGCTGACTTCTTCCTCGGAAAGGTGAGCAACATCGAATCAGATCTTATGTCTGCTCTAATCAAACTCTCACCCTCTCCTGACTCCTCTTTACCCACGCCCCCTCCCACGCCGCCCTGTCTCTCCCCAAAAAACAATGCCTCTTGGAGTCAATTTACACCCCTCAATAACACTGCTATCCTCAACATACACTTGACCCTGAAACCTTCTAATCACTTCAATTACCCCCTTCCCCCAAACTTCTTCAAAGAAATGATAGGATCACTAGTCCCGCTCTGGTCCAAGATCAACGCCTCTCTTCTTCAAGGTGAAATCCCTGATTGTCTGAAGGTTGGCCTTCTGCTCCCTATTCTCAAAAAACCCACCACGGACCCTAAATACCTGAATAACTAGTGACCAATCACAAACATCCCTACCTTCACTAAACTCCTGGAGAAATTATTCATGGACAACTTCTCGACCAATTCCAATCGGGTCACAGCACTGAAACGGTCATCACTCATATAGGAGACGATGCTCTCACTCTGCTTGACCAGTAGCAAGCCTGCCTACTAATACTACTTGAGCTCTCATCTGCATTTGGCACTGTCAAACATGACAATCTAACCTCTTGGAATGCAGGATGGGGCTCTCAGGCATAATCCTTAAATGGTTTGCCTCTTTTCTCAACAACAGAATACAAAGAGTGAAATCCAATCAAACTCTATCCAACTCCAGACCCTGCACTCTGGGTGTCCCCCAAGGATGCTCACTCTCCTCCATGCTCTTTAACCTTTTCATTGAACCACTGACTGTAATCCTCAAAGCATCCAACATCCAATATCACATGTATGCGGATAACACCCAACTGTATATGAAAATATCCTCCCCTGAAGATATCAAGTCACTCAACTGAACCCTGCTCAAAACCCCAAATTGGCTAACCACCAACCACCTCAAACTAAACACCCTTAAAACAGAATCCCTCCTCAACTCACCCACTAAGAAAACCCCCACTGTTGTGAAATATCTAAGTAACCTCACCACTCTCAACTGCACACCACACATCATTGACTCCATGTCAATGATGTGTGGTGTGCAGTTGAGAGTTGCACTAGATAAGAACCTTAACATGCAAGATCACGTCAAAGCATCTACCAAAGGAACGAACTTCCAACTGAGTATCCTAAGAAAACTCAAATCATACCTTCCCCAAGATGACTTCAAATCGCCGGTGCAAGCACTAGTCATCTCTAGACTAGAATACGGCAGTGCTGCTCTGTGCGGACTGACAAAACTCCACTTAGCCCCCCTCAGAGGATCACTGAATGCTGCGACTAGACTCATCCCTGGTTCCAAGTAAACCAACCACATCTCTCCAGACCTGAAATCGCACGACTGGCTCCCATTTGAGGCAAGGATCCACTTAAAAATTACATGTATGACCCATAGGGCCCTACACTTCAATACCTCACTCTACCTGAAAAATAGGCTTGAACTCTCCGGTTGAAACCGGCCCTCAAGGAGCACCAACACACTGCTGCTTAAGCCGAAGAAAGTTAAAAAACTGAAAACCTACAATCGTACTTTCTCTGGCATTGCCCCGAGAATCTGGAACTCCCTACCCATGGAAACAAGAATGATTCCCTCAACATTTGCCTTCCAAAGGGAAGTCAAGGCTCTTCTAATGAACAACACGCTGAACTAGAAGTTATTCTCCTCTAGCCTCAGATCTTGTTTAGCTGTTTTAGCTACTACCTAACATTTGCTCAGCCTGTGTCGCCCGCCATTATGCCATGTTGTTCTTGTTGTATATTGCTTTTCTCCTACAGCTATCATCCTATGTCTTCCACAACCCGTATGTAAAGCGCTCTGATACCCGCATGGGTCATGTTCGCGCTATACAAAACTTTAAATTAAATAAATGAATAAATAGAGATCCTAATAATACTTTTCAGTATCCTGCAACAAAACAAGCAGAACCTAATATGCAACCATAGCGAAATAGCAAAAACATAGGAAAACACTTGATGGGCTGACCTAGCTTGTCAGCAAGAAACAAAGGAATAATGAAACATGCAAAAGAGTAGCAAAATTAAGGCTTCCCCAGAGGCCATCCGAGAGGAAAAGGCTGTGTGCAAATTCATGCTTCATGGTGGAGGTAATGAGAAAAGGCTCCATGGTGCGCTTTGTAGAATAAAAGAGGAGTAGCTCCCATTCTTCCGGGCTGATGAATGGATTTAGAAACTAAATTAGCAGATTGGATTGAGCTGGTAGCAAAAGTCACATTAAAGCAGGAGAAGCCTTAGGCTGGCAAGAGACACATTGGATAGCAGCACCTGTTCACTGATCTACCCTGAACCTGTTGGGGGAACATATCTATGAATGTTTAAATGAGATTTAAATATGTACCGGTGAGCACATGTAAGATATATTTGGCCCTGCTCTTTAGGAATGGGATCAGAGATATCCCAACTCAATGGAATAGTCAAGTGCTTGGAATGGTAGTGGTTGACAGAATGGATTACCAGTTAGAATAATGGTATTATTAGGTCTGGCATAAGCACAACCTTTACTAAAATTCTATGTATACTATACTATACTATACTATACTTACAGGGATTTTCAACAGGCCCTCTTCGTCCATTAGTCTGTTCTTATCTTCCACCCACTTCAGCATACGGCACAGAGCACTGCATCAACCCACATCCGCCATTGGCTAACTTCACTGCAAGTGACAGCATTGTGCCTATTCACAAGGAGCACATCTGCACACAGAGTAGTTCTCTTCAACGTAAGGAATTGTGCTTTTGATTTTTTAGACTAAAACATATTTTTCTTATAAACCAATTTTTTTTTTTTACTAGGTCGACTGCAGTGTCCCCACCAATAACGTTTTGCAAAACAATGATAAAACAAAACGAGCATTGCAAGGCCAAAAAGCTGGCGTACGAATATTCGGTTAAATGGTTGCTTTTAAATGCGAGCTGGGTTTATGCTCTCACACGTGATTTGTTCTCCATTATTTAGTAGAGTCGTATGTGCCTTTAAAGGGGCTAAATCATATTCTTTTCCGTTTCGGATAATAAATCAGTACAAAACAAATCAGATTTTGTAATAAATCAAGTTGTTGGATACAATAGTTGGAAGCACCAGCTGCAAATATTGCTGGTAACTTGGCTTTGGAGCCTTACCAGTGATATATTCTCACTGTAAGTACAAAATCCTGCGCACTCAAAAGGAATCACAACATCAATGTGTCAATAGATTCGAATTAGCCAACCGACACGTGTTTCGTTGTAGGACTGTACATAAACAGAAACTACAACTCCTCAGGGCTTGATTGCTGAAATGTCAATACCTAGGCCCATTTCCGGTGATAATTCCAACCCGGAAGGGTAACCTTATGTAGTAAAATCACGAAATCAGTCGCCACCGGTATTCTCAAATCCTCGATCTGAAAAGCCAATATCCAATCTTGTTGCTCCAAAGTCTCACTCAAGTCCGTATATATCCAATGGAAAATGTTTTCCTGAATAACAAATAGCGTAACCACGGGTGCGTGTGTTACGAAATCCTTTGGCAGAATCGCCCTCGCGCTACTGGCGTCCAAAACCCGGAAGTGAATCGGATTCACCTCCGGGTTTTGTCGGCTGGCTGTATATAAATTTTCCTATCTGATGACCAAATAAAAGGAGAGACACACGAACCTCCAAAGAAAACGACGCTGGACAAGATTTTCTTTTTGTGCTAATTCGAATCTATTGACACATTGATGTTGTGATTCCTTTTGAGTGCGCAGGATTTTGTACTTATGTTGTAAGGGTGTAATTGTTGCGCTCTAATTGAGGGGTTTTTCAAGGGTCTCCCCTCCGTGCTTGCACCATTACTCTTGAGAAATACGGATTACGTTTACTTTGCTAGAGCGCCTATAGAACCCGTACACTTAAAACCCTCTCTTCTGATATCATATATTCTCACTGTAACTAAGCTTCAGAGAAAACTTTAAGACTGACCCGAGAACCAGGCAAAAAGCAGTGGGCCTTCTACCCTAGCTACACAGATAGTCCTCCAATTTGGGAAAGATAGGGCAGGGCGTATTTTCACAGAATTTTGGATTTTAAATGTTTTCTGAAAGTCATTGCTTGGATGTCTCAAATCTTGCATTCTAGGAATTGCAAATCTTTCACTGCTTACAGAAGATTTGAATGGTCAGTCAATATCCTATTGGAAGACATCAGCACTCTTAAAGTCTCATGAGAATGTATGAGGTCATACGGATACTTAGGTGCCTCTTTATTAATGGCTTTGTGAACCAGGACCAACTCCTTTCATAGATCTGTCTCCCTTAACAGCAATTTAGAATTCGTTTCATGTGAACTTGAAGGGCAGAGCTGGAGGAGGTTCAGTTTGGGGAAGCATTTAATCAGTGGGGGAGAGTCACGTACCGCCGCCACCGCCGAGAGTCATTAACGGGCACTAAAAGCACCAGACGTTCCAGCCGCCACCGCCAAGAGTCACGAAGGCATCAGACTCCGCGCCGCCGCTCCGGGGGACCACAACACCCGGCAGGCCTTGCGGCGGCACGTGCGAGGCGACGACACACGCGCCAGAGAGCGCCACCAGGCCCCATAAAGCCAGAAGAATCCCGGCAGAGCGGGGGAGAGTCACGTACCGCCGCCACCGCCGAGAGTCATTAACGGGCACTAAAAGCACCAGACGTTCCAGCCGCCACCGCCAAGAGTCACGAAGGCATCAGACTCCGCGCCGCCGCTCCGGGGGACCACAACATCCGGCAGGCCTTGCGGCGGCGCGTGCGAGGCGACGACACACGCGCCAGAGAGCGCCACCAGGCCCCATAAAGCCAGAAGAATCCCCGCCTCGCGGGACGTGAGCGGGACGCCCGGGGCTAAGCCCGGGCAAAGGGCGGGCCCTCTACGGCCCTCATCGGCACGAGGAGGCAGGGGCAGGGCCAGAAACGCTGCAGGTTTCACCTTTGCAAGTAAGACTCACAGTGTAAAGAGTATTCTATCAGTTATTGTTTTTAGTTTAAAAAATCAAGGTTGTGAGTATATTGTAAATATGTCTACGAAACAGAAGGAAGCCCCACAAAACACTCTTGACAATTACCTTGTCCAGACCGTGAAAAAAATAAACACGCAGAGGAGAAACTCTCTTGGGTTAAGTCAATCCCCAGATCTTCGATGTTTGTCCCCGACTGCATCTATCTTGATTGATGATACCATTTTGCAGGAAGCCAATCAGGATAGCATAACTAGTGGCCCTATTTTCCAAGTATTAAGCAGCGCACCTGACAATGTAGTCCCGGCCTCTGAGGTTTCTAATATACAGGCCGAAAGTGACACTGACATTGTTTCTGACCAGGAGGTACATGCACGAGTTTCATCTGATGAACAGACACCTAAAGGGCGCACAACAAGGCCAAGACGACTATGTACTAAAAACCCACCTAAGCTGGGTGGACCACGTCCAGGGACAAGAAAGAAGAGGGCTATTACCCCAAAGACAAAGCAAGTAAATACAGTGGAGGATAAACAAAATCACACTTTTGAGGACGCTTTTTTTGAAAGGATTGCTGACTTTCTTGAGTTAAAAATTAGTGCCATTGTAAAACCTTTAATATCTAAAATCGATAAATTGCAAGTGGAGATTAAACGATTGGGCGGTCTCCACACCACGGTTGCAGGAGGGGTAGAAAACATTACCACGATAGTTACAAACTTGAGCAATAATACAGGGGGAAGTGTGGTTAGTGAGACTGTAAGTGATGGTGTAGGGACTCATTTGCCTGTTGAGAATTTACTGCCCCAACCTTCAACATCATTGACCACTACTATTGAGGGCCCTCTTTTAGTTAACATCCCAACAGATATCAATCCCTCTGTCAGCTTAACCCCAGTAATTGCTCATTCTACGGACCCCTTACAATTTTTAGTTGAGGCCACACCACTGGTTCTTGTGTTAGCGAATGTCCCTCCTTTGGAAGGGGGAACAGTGGAAAGCCCTACCTCCCTTACAAGTAAGGCTCTGCACTGGCTAACCAGTAATATGCGGTTAGCTCCAGGGGGAAAACACCAATTGGCAAACGTAATTAAGTCAGCAACCAGGGTCCCCTGGCTGGGATACCGGCCGAAAAAGTTTAAAGGGGACTGTGTGGCAGTGAGCCTCTCAAATCAAGATGTCCTTCCTAACATACTTGCTAACTTATTCCCTCCTCAACGGAGACAGGGTACTGTTGTTCCTCTAACTCTAAAGTTTTTCTATGGGGAGCAACAGAACGTCACTCATCCAAGGACTCCTGCGCCAGGGTGGGATAGATTTTGGGACTCTAATCCTAGACGGGGGCAAGATATAAGGCATAATGCAATGGCTCATTATCCCCTTCTATCACAGCAAAATTCTCTCGTAGAACCCCTTCAATTATTCAATCGCTATGCCCCATTATCCTTCATGGATCAAAACGATTGACTCTCTCCCAGACAAGATACTAATAATGAGGGTCCTTTGCCTGTCTCCGGGCCTTTAGATCCAAAACTCACAGGTAACAGGGCCTGCAGAATTATGAGCTGGAATGTTGCTGGCATCAGATCTAAATTTGACGATAAGAACTGGTTGGAGATGGTTAGATCCAATGACATTCTTGCTTTCAAAGAAACTTGGGAAACGTCAGACAGACTTGTTCTAGATGGCTTTTCCCATTTCTTTGTACCTGCAGTACCCAGTAATTCTGGAAGGGCAAAGGGGGGCTTGGCTATATATATTTCCTTAGATATTCAAGGAAAGCCAAGACAGATTAAAACCAACTCAACAAATATCTTAGCGGTTGAATTAACCATACAAAACTCACAGCCTATATTATTTGTTAATTTTTATAATTCTCCCGTCAGTCAAATCTTAAACGAGCATCTGGTAACTCTAGAGGATTTCCTGTTCACCCACAGTGAGAATAGTGTTCATGGTTTCGAAGCGATTCTCATGGGAGACTTTAATATTCACCCATGTAACTTGGATTGCCGCGTGGAATATGAGGATTTTCCCCCCTACCTTTCCACCCCGCATTTTGAACACTCATCACGTGAAGAGGCTTTAGAATCACTCTTAGCAATTTTTAATCTTTATGAATTTTATAGTACTAACACATGTTTGAGGTTACCAACATACGTGGGTAACAACACCGGCACAATTGTGGACTATATTTTTTTATCGTCCAGTATTTTGTCTGAAGTGTTTAATTACAAGGTAGAAACTTCAGTTTTTAGTGACCATAACCCAGTAATTTTAGAGATTGTATCTCAGGGAGTTTTGGGAAAGAGAGAAATTGAAGTTTTATGTGTGACTGATTTAATTCTGGGAGATCAGAATCGCAGACTGAAATGGGATCAAGTAACCCCAATTACCTTTATACAGGATACCCTGGCTAAAGTTGAGGAGGAGGTTGCAATCTGCTTGGATAATAATAACCCCGTTACCACTTTGATAGAAGCGTTTAACGTTATCTGCCGCCAGGTCAATTTAGACCTGACTGTAAAGAAAAAGCCCCATATATATAGGGGCCCAAAATGGTTCGATTCAAATTGTTCCAAGGCTCACTCAATCCTCCTGAAGGCTCTTAAAAACAAACCAAGAGACAAAGAACAGATAGCATCATTGAGAAAAAAATATAATTATGCTATCAGGATGAGGAAATCTGAGATCAAAAAGGAGGCCTGGAACGATTTATTGTTGCCCGATACACAGAGAGATAGTTCTAGATTTTGGGCGATAATAAACCACCCATTTTTTGTGGGTTTAGAGAAAAAGAGAGCAGATTGCACCATACCCGATGAACAGTGGGTTACACATTTCAGTAATATCTATAGCTGCCCTGTTAACACTCCAGGTTGTGAAATACAATCTACACAAGTAGTAGCTATTATCCCCCCTTTTAGCATAGAGGAGGTAAAGAAAGCGATCAGTGACACACACTCCAAAAAGGCACCGGGCCCCAATGGGGTTCCCTCAGATTTCTTTAAGAGTGCCCCTGAATTAAGTGCCAAAATTCTCACTAATATTTTTAACGCTACAAGAGATTTTATTTTTCCCATTAGCTGGTCTAAGTCTACCATAATACCGATTTTTAAAAAGGGACAAAGAACAGACCCGGCCTGTTATAGGCCAATCTCCCTCATTGATTCCAGTGTTAAAATCCTGGGGAGAGTCCTTTTAGGAAGACTGACTCAGCTTTTAGAAGGGAAGGGTGCCCTATCAAATGCACAATATGGTTTTAGAGCCAAAAGAGGAACTTTAGATCAGTGTTTAAATCTAGAACTGATCGTAAATAAGTACGTAATTGCCAAGGGGGGCTCTCTGTACATGGCCTTTATGGACCTCTCCTCAGCTTTTGACCTGGTTAACAGGGCTAAGCTGTGGGGGGTCCTTTTGTCCATGGGCATTGATGCTCCCTTGGTGAGGTATCTGGCGGAGCTACATAGAGACCTTAAGACCTCGGTCAGAGTGACTAAGGAAGGAAGATGTACTTGTCACTTTAAGTCAGAGAGGGGGGTTAGGCAAGGATGTATCCTTGCTCCCCTCCTCTTTACTCTTTATATAAATGACCTTGAGGCAGTCCTGGCAGATTCCCATATTGACATTCCGCGTGCAGGCGAGATAAAGATACCTGTCCTCCTGTACGCGGATGATGCTGTCCTCTTAGCACGCTCTGGAGTGGCATTAAATAAACTCCTTCTATCCTTTGAGGATTTCATGTCCTCTTTGGACATGAAAACTAATGTAGAAAAATCCCACGTAATGATAGCAGGAGCCGCAGGCAGGAAAAGAAAGACTAAAACTTTTTTGTGTGCTGGAAAAGAGGTTAGGAGAGTCCCATCCTTTCCTTACCTGGGAGTGACCTTTGACGAAAAGGGCACGTGGGGCCCCCAGCTTTTGGCTAAAAGCAACGCTGTAGCAAGAGCGGCTGCTGGGTTGCTCGGTTTTGCTAAAAAACTTGGAGCCCGTCCCATGGAAAGCATTATAAAGGTCTACAAAGCTAAATGTCTGTCGGTTGCTCAATACGGCTCTGTTATTTGGGGGTATACAAATCATGAATTTGATAAAATCCAGAAAGTAGAAAATAAATTCTTGAGAACCCTGCTTTCTGTCCCTCAATCGACTTCTACATACATAATACATACAGAGCTTGGACTAGGCTATATTACCGACATTTTAAAATTAGCCCCAGTAATTGGATGGTTGAAAGTTTGGCTCAATCAGGAGCTTACTTTAAATCATAACATCCTTAAAGATTGTTTAGCCCTGGATAGAGCACACAATATCCCGTGGTTAAAATACGTTCAGACGCAGTTAACTTTAGTTGGCCGACCCGAACTTTTTTCTTCTCCACACTTGATAAATCAGGAAGACATAAAAATAGTTAAAAATCTCCTGACAAATCATTATGTTTCGGAGAGGGAAGCCACAGAGTTAAATAAATCTACGGTTAGGAAACATTGTACGTTAACATCTGTCCCAGGTATGGAACCATATCTTTTTTTGGTAAATAAACCATACCACCGTTTCCTTCTAACGAGATTTCGTCTTGACTTGATTCCCTTCATTCTGGGTAATTTTAAAAAGTGGATTAGACCTGAAGATGCTGAACCATGTGATTGCGATTATTTTTCAACCCAGGACACGACTCACTTTATCTTGTTCTGCGGCCATTATAAAGATATTAGGAAAAAATATTTGCTGCCTATACTGTGCAATTTGGGTTTTACACAGGTAAAACCAGCCATGATGTTCCTGCAACTTCTTCCGAACTTAAAAGTAGCATTTCATGTTGCTAGTTTTTTGGTTGCAGGCGTACGTACAAATAAGCATCGCTCTAGAATTAGGCACCTTGTCCCAGATTAATGTCTACTTTTTATATTTTATCGATTTTATTCTTTTTAATATTAATGTATAACTTATTCAGTATAATGTGATTTTAGGGTTTTTTAACAAAATATTGATCTATACTATTGTGTCTTGATGAAATGTTGTTATGTATTATTGCTCGTTCTTTTATGATTTTTAATAATCGAATAAAGATAATTGACTGACTGACTGACAGTGGTTCTGATCTTGTATGTCCCCAAATCTCATGATGATACCTCTCGAAACTTGAAATCTTCCTCATCCCAGATCTTTCAACTAAAAAAGTAAAACCTACTATTCTTCACCACTCTGACATTATTACAACAGTCCAGACTCTACTGCTTTCTCAACGTAGTGGATGCAGCACGTTATGCTTAGGTCTCCTGAAATCTGCATTGGCTCCTTCCAAAATAATTGCCCCTACAGCTCTCCTTGTCAAACATGACAACAAATCCAGTCATTGGCTCGCCCTTTGCCCTCCTCTCCAAAACTACTGGTCAGAATTGAATTTAGAAAGACTTGCATCACTCAAAGTGTTGCATCTAAGCCTCCCCAGCTACCTGAAGAGCTATGCATGCCAGGGGGTGAAAACAACACTAGAAGCAAATCCAGACTCCTACGGAGGTCCCAGAAACCAAGATATCGACAATAAAATAAGTGTTCTCCTACCTAGCACCAAAATATGGTATCAACTACCAAACCAGGCGTGACTCTATTATCTCTATTAAAAGGACCTAAAACTCGCTTTTCTGGAATGCATCTATTGATCTCAAGAATCTGCAGTAGTAAGACAAAGAATCTGTTGTTCTAATTGGCAATGGTGTTGCTGTACTTTGTTCTCTGGTACTTGTGAGTTCCTTGTTGCCCATGTGGCAGGTCCGTGCTATACGAATATTCTTAATAATTCCTTAAAAAAAATAGGACCTTCTAATGTCAATGGTGCTTGATAGCTATTGGTTGCTGTTTTCCTGTAGTCAAGTCTTCCAATTCTCCTTTCAAGGTTTTTTATTCAAATGTTGCTGTGTCTCAGTGCAAAATAGGATGAGTCCTTCCTCCTTCTATGGTAATAAGAACATAACCATGCACAGGAGCTGTGTTCGAGGCCCACATTATGTGGCAGGATTCACTCAATTATGCATCAGGAAAAGGAAGAGTGTGTGGCACAACGAGTCTCATTTTCTCGCAGTATTATCACTTTTACGCGTATGTGGGTAAAGGGTTGACCTTTTTAGTGCAATCAACAACGGAGAGTCATGAGATCATTTACAATGGGCTTTCCAATGTGAGCCAACACCTGTTGCTGTGTTTTTACTAACTTTTGATCTGTCTCTGAGCTAGAAAAAAAAATATTGTTAAATTCTGCAAATAACGCCGCTGATATGGCAATTACGACACATCCATAATTATGTGGATTGTGATGATCGCAAAAAAATCATAATTTCTGTGGTCCAGTTCGTAGGGCGTTGACTGCTGTTTTCAGAACATTAGCATCCAGCATCTTACTAGTAAGAATCTCTAAATGTTGTGAATGATTTTAATGTTCCTGTCCTGCACGAAGATCTCTAATGCCACCTCCATCCGATGCTTTCCTAAAACTAAGGGCTCCTCTCGCTCCTAACACTGCATCCTTTATTACATTCTTTGAAACACACAAAGCTGTTTTCTGAGCTCTGCTACCTTGTTTAAGGGTCTAGCTTGGTTTGGCTGGAATGGGCCTGTACTCTTCAGTCCCATGAGATTGTGTGTAGCTGCACACAGTGAGACCACCCGGGTTTATGTAAAGCTCCTGTGGCCTTGGAGAGCAGCATAGAATGTGAAGATGGTACACAACTCCTTCCAGTACATTGTGCACCTTCTTTGTGTCTGCTGTTTGCAGGCACCAGATGTTATGCACATGCTGTTGGTCATGAAGGTGCGTTTGTAAACAAACCATGCGCTCTCTTTTATTGTTAATGCACTGCAGAACAATAAGATTTAACATGCTTTTGTTCAATCTGTAGGGTAT
Source organism: Lissotriton helveticus (assembly GCF_964261635.1). Taxonomy (NCBI): domain Eukaryota; kingdom Metazoa; phylum Chordata; class Amphibia; order Caudata; family Salamandridae; genus Lissotriton; species Lissotriton helveticus. The sequence continues at coordinate 1,284,643,282 of NC_136057.1, read as the reverse complement.
TTTTAGTTTGGCGAACAGGTGTTTTAATAATAGCTCAGACGTTATGAATATTTTCCTGATGTTTTTTGGATGGCTGCAGCGACATTGATTATACGCTGTAATTTGAGCCATGCACTAGACGTTGAGAGAATTATACTGTGTGCTTTGAAATGGTTCTTGAACAGACCACAGCATTATTTTGACATGGAGCTTTCAATTATTTTAGATGAGATGCATTTTTGGGAGGGATATTAATGCACGTTCACGCATTTTTCGCACCATTTATTGTGTAAAGGATGTGAGTTGTGGTCCATCACTCAGTCTCGGTCAGAAACGATGTGGCACAAGGGCCGAGGATATATTTTCTCGGCGATGTCCAATTGGTTTCCTTAATTGAATTATAAATGAATGACAGTCTTAACCCCCACAGCAAGCGATTCTTTAAATAATGTTGCACTCGGGCACTGAATGGTGTTTACGTCAAAATGAACACTCTTTTGGATGTTACCACTGTTTTCTTACTCAACACATGCTACTACACATGCCTGGATGATCCATTTTATAATTCCCATCGCCGCCCCCTTTCTCCCCCCCCATCAAGAAAAAGTGTTGACCAACCACATATAAACTATTTTAGGTATTGTTATGTTTAAGATAAACGACCAAGGCTTTAAAGCAGAACTGTTGCAGGGTAGGTGTTTTTGTTTTCTATGTCTTTGAAATGTAGTGCTTTATCATTTAAATGTTATGTCATGGAAGGTTAGACTGTTGAATGGTAAAATCATTTTTGGTAGCATTATGGGTTTGTAGTTGGTGTTGTGAGTCTTTAAATGTTCTATTTTAGGGCTTGCATTGTGTTGTGTTTGAAGTTATTTATATACATTACTTCTGTGATTCTTTTTTTGTAGTTGTATTGTGGTTGCTTACTATCTAATCTCTTTCTGTTTTATTTGCTTTTGAGTCCTGGAGGGGTTGGTGCCCATTAATTTACTTGCTTTGGAACTTTCAAACAATTTTACCTCTGCTATTTAAAAAATGGTTTATACCTTTATCTTAGAGATAAACCAGCAATAAATTCGGGTTTTTGGTTTCAGAACGAATGGACATCAATGCGTGGTTGTTTCATTCAAATGTTTACTTATAGATTTTGTTTTATAAGCACTACATAAAAAGAGCATTGCATATTCTTTTATGAAAATAACTTTTGCAACAAAATTGCAACATTTACTTCAATTGAATACATCACAACTGGCCTTATTAATTATTTACGGTAATAACTTTGTCATGAAACGTATTTTAAACTTGTGAAAAGGCATTGCTTTGTGTTTTTACAATGTCTAATTCTATTGTCTCAATTCTATTGAACGTTGGGTTATATTTCATACTCAAATAAGATGCAGTCTTGAAACTTATGGAATCTATGTTCAGTTTAAAAAACAAATTAGTGCACGGCTTTCACAAGATTTCTGTTTTAGAACTGTGATTGCCTTATTCAAGGCTAATTATGTATTTGATATTGCATATCAAACGAAAGCTTCGCCTCTTGTAAACAATACTTTGTGAAAAGAGATGTCTTTAGAACACTTTATTCTGCCTCAGAGTGCTCATTGTTTTATAAATTTGTTGAAGATAAAAAAAAATATGTTCAAGAGAACAAAAGTGACTGGTGAATCTGAATCTGTGTAGCAGCTGGGAGAGTCTTTGATACCCTGGCTCTAGCTTGGAACACGTTAGTTGACATATGAAACATGTGCTTAAAGTGCTCTACTCATTTGGTAAAGAACACTATAGTCTTCATTGTCTCCAGATCAGTAACCAACCAAAGCTTTAATTTTTTATGATATTGGATCTTTCATTTTTTTTAAATGAGTACTTCTTGGACAGAAAAGCATTTTTCCATAAATATATTTTTTTTCTCCATGTATTGGCAAGAGGCAAATGTGGACTTTTAAGTCCACTGTGCATCTATATCCCACACCAGTCTTTGGTGCATGGCACCAGCAGAAAGTTATTTATTCAAAAACATGTATTTGATACTAGCAGCCCATCCCGACGTTGTCCGGGTATGAAATAAAATGTGTGTAATGTGTGTATTTAGCAAGGGCAATTTATTTTAAAATCTCGCGGTAGACAACATTTTTTGTTTCATTAGAATCGGGACGGAGAAGGCCCAGCTGCAGCCCTGGTTGATGTTAGCAGGCGCGTGTAATTGGTGTAGTGATCCGCCGCCTGAGCCCAGCTACAGCCCTGGTTGATGTTAGCAGGCGCGTGTAATGTCGTTGAATGAGAGAGTTATCAGCCGCGGTTAAATACGTTTAATGAGAGAGTTGAGTGACAGTGAGTAGGAGAGGCTGCAGTAATGGTCCCCGCAGACACGCTCATTTGCTTGTTCCCCCGCTTGAGGCCCAGCGGCAGCCCTGGTTGATGTTATCAGGCACGTGTAATTAGTGTACTGATCCGCCGCCTGAGCCCAGCTAAAGCCCTGGTTGATGGTAGCAGGCACGTGTAATTTTGTTGAATGAGAGAGTTCAGTAACAGTGCGCAGGAGAGGCTGCAGTAACGTTACTTACCATGCCTCCAGCTGAATGTGTTTGTCACGCCCCCAGCACACGGCCACAGCAGACGATCTTCTGATTAATGTACGACCCACATGGCATGAAGAGCGGAACGTAGCATACGCCCCCAGCGTTTCTCACACCCCCAGCATGCCCCTTGATGCGGCACAATTGCGTTCACATGGCATGAAGGCCAGACACACGCCCCCAGCGTTTCTCACGCCCCCAGCGTGCCCCTTGGTGCTGCGCAGCAACGTAATTGGCGCTTGTATGTACGACTCACATGGCATGAAGGGCGGACACACGCCCCCAGTGTTTGTCACGCCCCCAGCACACGCCCACAGCCCACGATGTGATGGCCGTACCACACGCCCCCAGCATTAGTCACGCCCACGCACACAGCACAACGCAGACACGCCCACAAGGGACTACTTTGCTGGCATGGTTCTTTTACCTTTTAAATGTATATGGTGGCCGTCTGCATAGCCTATGTCCCTCTGCTGCAACTGCCCTTTCCAACACTGTATTGGGTGTTGTGATTGGTGCTGTGGTTACTGAGATTACCCGCCTCAAAGGTTTGGGCTTTCTCTTTATAATATTAGTATGGACTACATATGTTTTAATTTACTATATGTGAGTATTGATGTATATAAGTGATTATACGTGAGAGTGTGAGAGATTGGAAGAGTTCCTGTATAAATAAGTATGTGTTTCTATAAGTGATTGTTTAAGAGAGTAAGTATGTGTGCGTTTCTGTAAAAGTAATTCTAGTGTTGTGTGTATAGCTGTATATGCAAGTAAATGGATGTTTGATAGTTTATTTGCATGTGTGAGTATGTGTGTGAGTAACTGTATGGATGAGTATTGGTGTGTAACAGGGTGTATAGGTGTATAAGTACATATGATGAGTGAGTACATGTATGAGTGACTATATAGAACTGTTGGTGAATGAGTGGATGTGTATGTAGATTTTGGAATTACTGAATAGTTTGGTCTAACTGGTATTTGTATCTCCATTTTTTTGAAAATTTTTGTTTCTATTTTTGAAGGTGTGTATCAAAGGTTATATTATGCTGAGAGGAGGTCTGCCACTCTTTCACAAGGATGATGTCATCAGTGATGTCATTTGAGATGTCATCAGTGATGTCATGAGTGATGTCACTGACCATGTCATGAGTGATGTAATTTGTGATGGCATCAGCAGTGCATTGCGGGCGCGTGAGTTATAGTTAGCTGAACTAACTATAACGGGGGAATTTCAATGGTTTTGTATGAGTGAAATGTCCAGCTAACTATAACATGTGTGAAACCTATATTTTTTTCAGTGAATTTCTAAGGTTTTTTAAATGCTACTTCCTAACTATAACGTGGCTGAAACCTATGGTTTTTTTCAGTGAATTTCTAAGGTTTTTTTAAATGCTAATTCCTAACTATAACGTGGCTGAAACCTATGTTTTTTTTCAGTGAATTTCAAAGGTTTTGTAAATGATAATTTTTAAATGTATTAATTGTTATTTTTTATACTAATTCACTACATTGTTTTAAAGTATTTGTTTTTAGATATTTTTTTTAAGTACATTACATATTTTTAATATAAATTGAAAAAAAATGTTTTAAAAAATATTGAAATTGTAATTTTTTTTCATGTATATGGTGGCCGTCTGCATAGCCTATGTCCTTCTGCTGCAACTGCCCTTTCCAACGCTGTATTGGGTGTTGTGATCGGTGCTGTGGTGACTGAGATTACCTGCCTCAAAGGTTTGGGCTCTCTCTTCATAATATTAGTATGGATGGATGCAACAATTATATAGTTAATATATGAAGAAATGAAATGACCCAAGCAAAGTTTGGTAAATAGCTAAATATTTAATTTAAAAAGAGTCATGCCAGGGAAGAAAATTAGAACAAAGTATTAAAAGTTAGAAAGCAAAAATTGCACTGTAAACACATTATTGGGCAAAGGTGGTCAATGTTACCTTTAGGAGAATGGATGAAAATGTGAAAAAAATCCTTCTGCTGTGTACTTGCCTAGCCTCTGACAGCCTGTGTGGCACATCTTATATTTTAGGTCACACCCTACCAGACAGCGCATTTGGTCTAGGTTTGCATTCCACTCGTTGATTACCATTGGCTTAGTGGTGTGTAACTCCCAATTTCTTGCAAAATGCTTATTTTCTTTAGCCTGTCCAGCTCGAGTTCGTCCCTCCCTTGCCCAAACCTTGTTTACTCTATTCTTCCAGAAACTCTCTTTCTGTGAGCCGTCCTTTAAATCTTGTTCTTATCTTGTCAAATTTTTTGTGTATCAAAAGATATAGGTCTAATATCAGGCTGTGTCTTACAGGGAGCTTGGAGTTTATTTATGCGACAATAATGCTGGCTACTGAGGGGTCTGCTTGAGGAATGCTGTACAATGTTCTCTTTTGTTCTAGCACACAACACTATTTAAATGTCTTACTAGAGAAACTGTTATGGTAAATGATTTCCGCACACTGTTCTAGTTCAGAGTATTAATCAGTTCTCACTCTTCAGGTCAACCATTAAAAAGACCCAGACAAGTAAAGTACAAAGAACAAAAGTAGAGGAGCACAGTTACTGTATGAGTATATGATTTTGTATAACACTAATGTCTAATAAATCACAAAACACACTTGAGAAAGGACAAGCAAACACTTCTTGAGTAGAGAAAGATGACTAAACAGGTTTTTTCTTTTGTTGAATCTGTATCCTCTTTTTTTTCTTTATTAGGGGTTTGGAGCCCGCCAACGGCGTACCATTCATTGGCTTCATTGTCACTCTTTTTGCTGCCTTCTAATAAAACAGTGCATGCTGGCTTCGCTTCCTCTTCTTTGGTGTGGTGCTTGGACCAAGTTATGATTGTTTCATCTTTACTGGTGTCGTTCCGCTGCTGGCAGTGTGATTGAGTTACTGTTTTCTTTTCTCATCTGTTGTCTTTTTCTGTGTTCCTTTCTCCACTCCCACCACCCCATTGTCCATGGTGCTTAACCACTCCTACCCCATTTTACTTGTTGCTTTTTCCCCTCCCTCCCCCCCATTGTTTGTGTTACTTTACCCCCATTGTTCTTGTTGCTTTTTCCCCTCCCACCCCCATTATTGTTGTTGCTTTTTCTCCCTCCCACCCCATTATCTGTTTTTCTTTTTCCACTTCCACCTCCCATTGTCTATGTTGCTTTTTCCCCTGCCACCCGCCATTGCCCTTGTTGCTTTATCCCCTCCCACCCCTGGGTCCGTTTTTGTTCCTCCCCTCCCGCTCTCTTGCCCTTGTTGCTCCTTCCTTTCCTACCCCCATTGTTAGTGTTGCTTCTTCCCCTCCCACCCCCACTGTACAAATTGCTTCTTGCCCTCCCACCCCCATTGTCTGTGTTGCTTCTTTTCCTCCCACCACTTTGTTGTCACTTCTTCCACTCCCACCCCTGGTGTCCATGGTGCTTCTCCCCCTTCCACCTCCCAATGCCCATGCTGCTTCTTCTCCTCCCACCCCTATTGCAGGGCCAGTGTCTCTATTAGGTTTCTTGGGCTGCCTCCTCGGAAATTCCCATACGTTTACCTAAAAAAATATTTATTAGATTGATTTATTTAGAGATACAATCATATCTCTAAACCAATCTATGTATTTAAGTTTGAGCTGTCTGTCCCAGGCTACCTGCCCACCTCGCTCTAAAGCAGGAGATGGAAGCCAGAAAGTAAATCACCTTTCTGCAATGTGACGTACGGCTTACCTTTCTAAAGCCCTTCATTGCCATTGTAGTTTATGTTGGTATCCACTGTGGGGTAGTGATGCTGTCAGCGTCACCATTTCAGGCGTCCGAGTCCATATGCCTATGTGAGTCCAGACGTCAGGCATAGATCCCACCCTTTTTTCATTTGTCTCACTGTAGGACTCGATCCAAGTACTTGTGATTTGGCCCCTTATCCTCTGTAATGGTAAGTGGTATGATCCAAATCCTGTGCTATGTATGTTGTACTGAGACCTCTGGTCATGCTAAAATCCCCTACTGTTAAACGCCAGGCCCCTTTAGAAGGGGAGTTGCAGTATTTGCTCCCTTGCAAAATTGACCCAAAAGTCGAGCAGGGTATTTGTCCCCTTGCAAAAGTAATCCAAATATACTGGGCAAGCATAAAGAGAGGAATATGTGTGTATAGTAAAGACAGTTACATGCTGTATGGTGTTCAAACTGGTCTGATCTTCATGCCCTTAACATTAATGCCAAACTCATGGATTGATTTATGAAAAATAAATGTTAGAAATGTTAAGGTAATGCATGTCAGTAATTTAGTTCCTCTTTTATTTCACCTTTTACTCAATCTTGCATGCCCTAAGAGTATTAATTATTTCATCATGTTGTGTATCTGTATTTTTTTTTCTGTATCTTATTACTTTTGTATAGTGCATACTTAGAGTCGTGCCAGGTGTTTATGAGGGAGTTACCACAAACTGGGGCAGCCCTATTACCTGAACCAGAGTTAAGGTAAAGACTAGAATCCTAACGACTTCCGCATTACCCCGAGGCGCTGTTACCGCTTGTATGGCGACTGAAAGGATAACTTGCTCGTAGTTCCGAGCAGTTCTGTTTAGTTTGTGAGCACTGATTGTGCTGCATCTAGCCTACAAGAGGGATTGGATTCTTTTTGATATCTCTCTAGAGAATATATATATATATATATATATATATATATATATATATATATATATATATATATATATATATATATATATATATATATATATATATATAAAAACCTCCGTTCTCCTGCCACAATCACCTCTGACCTGATCGCGCTGGAAACAGACACGGACCACACTTGGATGCTGGTTAGTTTCGTTTATTCAGCTGTCGCCATAACGTTTCGGCTGAAAAGCCTTGATCACATGACAGCGTAACCTTGTTTTTTTGGCATATTTAAAGTGCACAGTGCTCATTAGTGATTGGTTCATTTGAATTGTCACAACCATTGGGTAAACACAGTTGATGGACTTACACATCACATTAATACGATATGTACACGTATTTACAATGCATGTTTACAGTTATTAGCTGTCCACTCTCTTTTGATGTTTAGGATAAATCCCTAAATATTCTTAAACAATTATATATATATTCACACAAAGAGTTGCCACTTTAGGATTGAGCCACACACACAGGTAGGTAAAGTTCTTCATGTTTTATTCAGGAGGCTGCAGCATGGAGAGTGAACATCTTGCAATGAATCAAATGCCGACGCGTTTCGTGAACAGTATCACTTCTTCACAGGCATGATTGTACACGCCCAGGGTGCAGGGACTCATTACATATGGGGCAGCTTCAGTGATTAATGAACTTTACCACTGCTGAAGAGAGCCTGGGCTCTCGAAACGCGTTTGCAGCATTTCTGTGAGGAGACGAGTGCTGAAAACCTGCCAGCAAGCTGAGGAATCAAGGATTTGGATCCATTTCGTGTGGCTGCTCCCCGAAAGGGTTCCTGCAACAGCTTTGGATTTGATGTACCGGCCGTCCCGGTCGTGGGGATGCAGCCTGCTGCTCTGAGGCAGAACCAAGGTTGATTTCACATGAGGACAACCATGGACACGAAACGTGCTGGGGCTCTGCAGGGGTGCCCCGTCACACTCTGTCTTCAGCTGAGAAGCAGGGCAGGCAGACAACACAGATGTACTTTCACACCCACTGTGGTTTTTATTGAACATTACCTCAAGCAAAAAGCCCATTTCCTAGAACAGAGGACTACAGATCCCAGAAACGCCACCCTGATTGTACACGCCCAGGGGGCGGGAATTCATTACATATGGGGCAGCTTCAGTGATTAATGAACTTTGCCACTGATGAAGAGAGCCTGGGCTCTCGAAACACGTTTGGCAGCATTTCTGCGAGGACACGAGGGCTGAAAACCTGCCAGCAAGCTGAGGAATCAAGGATTTGGATCCATTTCGTGTGTGGCTGCTCCCCGAAAGGGTTCCTGCAACAGCTTTGGAGATATATATATATATATATATATATATATATATATATATATATATATATATATATATAATATAATATAATATATTCCTTAATTTTATTTGATCCTCACCGTGTAGATTGAATGTCTCCTTCCATGACCTCAGGAGTAATTAAAACCAAATTAATTTTGACTCTCATTGATCAAGCGAACAAATGTAATTGCTGGATGTTCTGCCAATAAGTACTGTCTGTACTGATGATGACCATTCAAGTTTAGTTTGGCCTAAACACCGTCGACACCTTTGTGTGGCCTTGACTGAAGAGGATGCAATCCTTGCTATTTCAGTTTTTTGTTTTATCTAAACAGTTTGTGTATAATACTTTTTCCTTTGCCACTGTTTGTTTACTCTGTCAATTGTCTTTATCGCCTTAACCGCGGCGGTTTTTCTGCCATGGTGCTGGCGTTCTATTAGGTGGGCGGGGCTCCGTCGACCGTTGGCCGATGGCAGCACTAGCGAGATAGCCGACCGGAGCATACAAGGGGTTAAATTGTTTGTTGTGGAACCAAGAGAATGCCATTGTCTATCCGCTTCGATGCGGCGCACATTTCGCCGCTGTGTGGGCGAATTCTACACATGCGCAAGTCGGACGGCCCCCGGAGTTCCGACGCACACGCCCACCGTGACCTCAGACGGCTGGGGGCCGTCCGACGCACAGAAGAGGCTATTGACTGTATTGGTTTTATATTATTGTCTTATTACAGTTTTTTACATATTTGAGTTTGTGTAGGGGTATCACTTGGTAATAGTATTGTTTTGTTGTTTTGTGTAGTCTGTCTTATGTAATGTATTTCTCATAATATTTAAATCAATGTTGTATGTAATGCATTTCTTCAACCTTTGTAAAGATACCAGGTGTTTATGGGGGGCTTTGATTGAGGGCTTCGCAACTGAGCTTAAGGGGAAGCAAAGTCCGTGCCAGTGGGCTGTTGCAACAGTTCTGTGCACACATAAAATAATCGAAGTTTGAACAGTATACGTTCGTATTCCACACAACAAGACAACATTCGCTGTAGTTTTCTTGGTTCCTTTAATGTGTGTTGACACAAAGAACAGCCAGCTGACACGTGTTTCGTCAGAGGAACAGTGGTCTCCGACTCTTCAGGGCCAAAGTCTCGGTGGACGGTATCAGTAATCCCTGCACCGGTGATAATTCCAACCCATTCGGGTTACAAAGAGAATAACGTAGTGGTCAGGAATAGTTATTCCGGCATGTATTCAAAAACTGTATGTAGATGCCACAGAAGTGATGTGGATTCAGGATGGCGGTAAGAGTAGCACACCGGCATCCACAATGGCAAGGTATAGCGGCAAGGATAATGTTTACTTAAGGATTTAAAGTATCCTTAAGCCAATAAGGGGTCTAGAGGAAGGGATAATTCCAAATAAGGCCACTTACAGTGCCAGGGGAATCCAAAGTCGGTCCTTAGTTATACGTGTACGTGTTAATCATTTCATGCATCCGGCATAGACCCCGAGTCTTGGTGGTAGACGTCTCAATCCGATAGTCAGTGGGTTGGCCCTTCTGCAGAGCACACAGAACAATAGATGTATTCCAGTTGTAATTTAAATTTTTTGTGAATGTTCGAGAAGGGGGGGGGACACAGATTTCAAAATATTTACAAGGCAAAAGTAAAAGAAAATAAAGTGCTTAAATGTGAGTGAGTGTAGTGTATATTTGGGGTGAAATGAGGGAAAGGTGGGAAGTGCATTCGGGGGAATGAAAAGAGGGTACTGAAGAGGAAAGAGATGAGTTTGAAAATGTGCCGATGGATGAGATATGCAGAGAATAAGGTCATACGTATCTAACATAATGTGCACATAACTGAAGGACAATACTCCTTCCACAACCTAAATAATATTTAATTCACAGTGTCGTAATTTCAGAATTGAAGCATTTCCGATGTCAATTACATATAACAAATCATTGTTACTAATTTATCTTAAACAGCTAACAGTTGGCAAAGCCAATGGTACTGGCAGGTTTTCGATGCATATCAGTTGTGTTACATATTTGGATGCAGTAACATCTCAGAAAGAAACCAAAATAATGGTCAGGTTTCACACTGAGGGAATCACAGACATTTATTATACATGTTACCTTTTAGAGAGCTACATCTTCTTTTTTTTTTTTATTCCACTTAAAGACTTTTCTGCACATAATTGTATATAACTGATTGCAGCCAGCAGCTGTGGGTGCTTTCCGAAGCCTGTTTAGAGCATTTTCTCCCAAAGTCAATGATGTATGTAGTGCAAGACAATGGGCAAGTAAGCACTTAAAAGGGCCTGAAGTTGTTGTGATGTACAATGTGAACATTACAGTAAGCATTGAACACATTAATGCAGTAAGATCTGTGTTTAATATTTCAAGGCTATATGTTCGCGCTGCTTTATAAACCTCGTTTCTCACTAAATTAATTTGCTTTAAAATGCACCATTTGCTAATATTTTTTTCAATTTTGTCTTGGGAGGCGGAGCCTCCTGGGACACCACGTGTGTCCATTAAGTTTGCTCGCTTCGCGCTACATAATTCATACCCAACGTTTATGCCCAACCACTTTCGAATAAAAATATGAACCCAGTCATTAGAATCATTACAAAAGCTCGGGGCTTGCACTAATGCGTCTTCGTCTAAGGGAGTTCAAGGCACAGGGAGTAGGGGGGCCCGGGGGAAAGTATCCGTCCGATAAGCTGTACCCGCTGCGCAACCTTGCTCCGGGAGTAGTATTGGTAGTACTCTGGGACTGGGGGGAAGCTGCCAGACGTTGATTTTGCCGTAGGCTCTAGAGGGGACACGCAGAAAGTAAAGTCATGCAGTGTTAGTTTTACGGTCTGAGTGTCTTCTGTATTAGACTGTGTTAAGGTTAGACCTTGGAGCAACATGTGACTATCAATGTAACTGTACTTTCTGCATAAATTACTGTAATGAAAGTTTTTACAATTTGTTTTTGTTAATTGTTATTAAATACGACGGGGGGGGGGGTTACACCCCCTAATCCAAAAAACGTTATAACAATCTTGGTGTGGTTTCCAATCCTGTGAGAATGGGGGGAGGGCGGAGACATCCATAACCCCTGAGTCTGTAGTGCTGTAGTGGGAAAAGGGGAACTAGGTAAGTACCAGACCATATGCGTCTTCGTCTTCAATTACTCTATGAACAAGCTCGACTATAGATAGTCGTAGATTACTTAAACTTAATTAATTATGTAATCTAGTTTAGGAAAACTGCTTCTCTCATTCATTTTCCTGATATTTTTTCAGTAGCAACAGTTATTTTGTTGGGAAAATATTTCGAGGTAGCCAGAGGTGTTCTATGTTTTATAATACTAACTTTATGCTTTTAAACACCGACATTCTGTAACCTAAAAAACATGAAGCGACTTGGTGATTTGGTGTCATGAAAAGCGAGAAGGTTTCATTTGTAAGTTGTAGAGCGCCTCGTTCCTGCATGGAACAGCCCTCTTAACTTTCCTCGGTAATGTGTGTACATTGTGAGAGCTAGCAAAAATAGAAAACTGAGATGTCTTAAAATCTGGCAGACTGGAACGCTTACTAATCTGCTTTATTTTTCATTTTATTTTCTCTCTGAACGGGCCCTGTTGTTTCTACGCCCATTTTCACAGTTTGAGTACTGTATAATATTAAACTCGTACGTACAGATAAGTGAGGCAGGTAATGTACACATATGAAGTACGGCCTGTGATAACAAATGCAGTATTACAATTGTCGTTGGTACATGTATTTCAGGGCTACTTTGGCTACATGCCCAGCTGCTGTCCAATTAACCTGTCACCGATATTGCTCTTTGTGTCCGTGTTTTTCTTTCATTTTCTTGTTTTTTTGTTTCTGATTCCTTCTCTTTCTCCCTCGGACCCCCCTTCTTTCTCTTCCTCCCTCGGACCCCCCTTCTTTCTCTTCACCAGTGGATCCTGGGCTGGGCTGGGCTGATGATACACGTGTTCCATTCCTGTGTGTTCTCCTTAGCTGAAGTTTTGTATTGATTTTTACTAGCTTTCCTGGCTTTCTGGGGAAATTCATTAACAAGTTATAGGAGAAATGTTCCGAGTACAGTTGTTGCATCGGGGCCATTCATTTTCTTATCAAGAATGTGATTTTAGATGAATTAGAAAATTGATTACTTTTAAAGTTCTTTTCCCCTAAAAGCACGTTTGAATATTTCAATAGCAACCAAATGATCTTTATTTTACTCGTATTGGAAGTGCGTGCTTGCAAAGCACAGACTTATCCCCAAAGGGCAGCGTGGCGCTGTACAGCAACAGTAAAATGTGGCCTCCTTCCGCTTGTTAGGATTAGATGAATTCTGTGTCTTATAAACCTAAGGCTGACAACATCGATGTATCTTCTACTCGTTACCTTGTTCATTAGCCTGACTATACAGCAGTGCGTGCTACCGTCCCCTGCCTGTAAGAAAGATGTATGGCCCTTTGGCATGTCACAAACTTCGGTGCTCCAACTGTTCCGTCTCCCATTTGACATCATGTCACTAATTTGCCAGTTTCCCTGCCATGTTGTCATCTAAATGATCCAGCCTAGAGTCACTAGTCCCTTTTTGGTGCAGGTGCACTGCCCCTCTAACTGGGTTGGTTCTATGTACATGTCTATGGTGTGTAAATTCCACCCACCCCACAGGAAAATCCCAACTTCTAACAGATTTTAGTAGGCAGAACAGCTAGACCTCGCGTGCCTGCACCCATAAGGAGACATCATCAGGAACTCAACTCCCTTTGGGCTAATAGGGGTTCACCTTCTCCCCATCCCTACCACCCATCATGCTTCCCCGTCCTAGCTGCTACAGCAGCTTCCACCAGACGCAGCGAGACTCTATTGTTGTCACAAAGTATCTAGCAGGATCATCTAGAGACTGAAGTGCCTGCACAACTCAAGGAAACTCTGAACCTGAGAGCAGTGGGGGCGGGGCCAGAGACATGGCTAGAAAGAACGAAATATTTGGCAACTGTTTTTTGGTTGCTTTGTAGGTCTTTTGCCTTGAGGTAAATACATACAAAATATATTGTATACGTCCTCAGTAAACATATCAGTAGAAAATGCATTATTTTATGTTATGACAGCTCAGTCGGTTAATGTTGTCATTGCTGGTGTCTGTGTGCGTAACCAGATTGTCACAGAGTGGAATCCTGGTGAATAGTAGCATGTGCATTAATAGTGTTATGAGGTCCCACCCTAAGACTGAAGACACTGAGTATGCAATCCATTATTTTAAAATTGCATTACACACAGTATGAGATAGACTGTTGCAAAATGTACAGTGAGTTTTTAGGGTCTGATTTAAAGTTTGATGGACTGGAAGGTACTCCATCCACCAGTTTGGTGGAGGGTGTTACTTCCACCATCCTGACAGACTACCATCCATAAAATTTAGAGATGACAACAAGCCTAGCTGTCATGGTACTTTCCTTCAAGGTACAACATGTTTTGGGGTTGACGGCTGTCCACCAAACTTGCAACTTTGTTTCCCCCTCAAAAACAAACTTCCAGATTTGGGGGTTGTTTAAAGAAACAAAAATACTAATGACCCTTTACCATGTGAGTTTTCTCCCAGGGTGTGGGAATCGTCATAGTTTTTGCCAAGTCCTCGCATTAAGGATTTTCATGGTGGTGACAGACTGAAAAAGTAATAAGATCGGGGGTGTAATGCCCTTCCTCTTAAAGCCTCTACAATGTCCCAAAATTGGAGGAAGCTTTGCATTAATGGTGCCAATGGGGGCTCCTTCGACAGAAACTTTGTGGTCTGCCTGTCTCTAAATGAGGCAGGCGAACCAAGAGTTTGGTGGACTGGGCATTTGCAGTGGAGTACCATGTCCACCAAACTCGAAATCAGGCTCTTGGTGTTTGATATGTAATTTGCAAACCTTCTTTTTGCATGTTTCTTTTAGAAAAACACACTCTAGAGTCCAGCTGATAATGCCTTTACATTAATCTCAAAAAGCCTAAATCTTTGTTACCTCAAAGCCTCAAACGACTCCATCAAAAAGCCAAATGCACAGATTTACATTTCTTTGAGGTAGCAGGCATCCAGGTTTGAAGGCTTGTCTCTCCTTTCACTGCCTGTCTTTTCTTTCGCTGCCTGTCTCTTCTTTTGCTGCCTGTCTCTCCTTTTGCTGCCTGTCTCTCCTTTCACTGCCTGTCTCTACCATCACTACACAGGAGCCGTTTTTAGGGCTCGCCTGCTGATGCGCTTCAGCGCATAGCTGGCGAAGCTCTATAGGGGCTTATCCAGTGTTTATCCACTGGCGATTCCACTGGCGATTCCTTCAAGTGCATGTGCTTTTTAGGTCATTGCGCTTGCGCAAGCCCTAAAAAGCGCGTGCACAATGCCACCAGCCGCCTGCCTGCCTGCCTCGCATTACCACATCAAAGGCAGCCCTCCGAGCGCATTTCTCACCCCCTAATTATTCACGGCCGGCCGGCAGGCACATCAAAGGCTGCTGCTGCCGTGACTCGCATTTCTCCTCCCTCCTCCCCTATCACTGCCCAGGCCGGCCGTACTTTCTCTTTACAAGGGCCCCCATTCCTGAATCACTTGAAATCTCTCCACATTATTTGCATTTTGTTAATTAAAAAAATTAACTTCAACACAGCGTTGCACATTTTTCTCGACTTCGGAAGGATGAGTCCCAATCTCATTTGTACAAAGTGTTGTAATGGGATTATTGGAGAGTTAGAGAAACGTGCTCACAAGTTACATTTTTATGCATATCATCTGAGTAAATAAACAATAGCATGGTGCCGTTTGCGTCCTTGACTTGATCTGGTTTTTATTTTTATTTTGCTATTATTCTCACAAAGGCTAAGAAGGTCTGCCTACTTTAGTATTAAGTGCTATACGTCGCATAAGCAACAGCTAACCATTCACTCACCCACGCAACGCCACTCACCCATGCAACGCCACTCACCCACGCAACGCCACTCACCCACGCAACGCCACTCACCCACGCAACGCCACTCACCCACGCAACGCCACTCACCCACGCAACACCACTCACACACGCAACGCCACTCACACACGCAATGCCACTCACACACGCAACGCCACTCACACACGCAACGCCACTCACACACGCAACGCCACACACACACGCAACGCCACACACACACGCAACGCCACACACACATGCAACGCCACTCACACATGCAACGCCACTCACACATGCAACGCCACTCACACATGCAACGCCACTCACACATGCAACGCCACTCACACATGCAACGCCACTCACACATGCAACGCCACTCACACACGCAACGCCACTCACACACGCAACGCCACTCACACACGCAACGCCACTCACACACGCAATGCCACTCACACACGCAACGCCACTCACACACGCAACGCCACTCACACACGCAACGCCACTCACACACGCAACGCCACTCACACACGCAACGCCACTCACACACGCAACGCCACTCAACAACGCAACGCCACTCAACAACGCAACGCCACTCAGCCACGCAACGCCACTCAGCCACGCAACGCCACTCAGCCACGCAACGCCACTCACACACGCAACGCCACTCACACACGCAACGCCACTCACACACGCAACGCCACTCACACACGCAACGCCACTCACACACGCAACGCCACTCACACACGCAACGCCACACACACACGCAACGCCACACACACACGCAACGCCACACACACATGCAACGCCACTCACACATGCAACGCCACTCACACATGCAACGCCACTCACACATGCAACGCCACTCACACATGCAACGCCACTCACACACGCAACGCCACTCAGCCACGCAACGCCACTCACACACGCAACGCCACTCACACACGCAACGCCACTCACCCACGCAACGCCACTCAGCCACGCAACGCCACTCAGCCACGCAACGCCACACACACACGCAACGCCACACACACACGCAACGCCACACACACACGCAACGCCACTCACACACGCAACGCCACTCACACACGCAACGCCACTCACCCACGCAACGCCACTCACCCACGCAACGCCACTCACCCACGCAACGCCACTCACCCACGCAACGCCACTCACCCACGCAACGCCACTCACCCACGCAACGCCACTCACCCACGCAACGCCACACACACACGCAACGCCACACACACACGCAACACACACACGCAACGCCACACACACACGCAACGCCACACACACACGCAACGCCACACACCCACGCAACGCCACACACCCACGCAACGCCACTCACCCACGCAACGCCGCTCAGCCACGCAACGCCGCTCAGCCACGCAACGCCGCTCATCCACGCAACGCCGCTCATCCACGCAACGCCGCTCATCCACGCAACGCCGCTCACCCACGCAACGCCACTCACCCACGCAACGCCACTCACCCACGCAACGCCACTCACCCACGCAACGCCACTCATCCACGCAACGCCACTCATCCACGCAACGCCACTCATCCATATGCAAAACGAAAAATGTCAAACTCTTCTATTGCGAGACCTATTGCATTTTCAATGCTTGTTTCCTTTCCAATTATGCCAGAGGCATCCCAAGGTCAGCATTATCCTTTATTGAACAGTACTTTGTTTTTGACACAAAGTTTACACTCCGATTCCAGGTTGTGTTTTAAATTCCAATCCACGTTCAAAAAGATGTTTGCACAGATAGGAACTCTGGATTGCACATCAATTACCACATTCTACAAATTACACTTCACAGATTTCACCAGAATAAGCCTGAAGAAATCTATAATGCGATCAGGATAAAAGTCTAAGACACAAATACAACATGGTGTAATCGGTGTAGTGAACAACAATTCCACATGTAGGCTTCATTATGAGGTGGAAAATAAGGTAATTATGTTACACATTAAATACCTACATTGAGGAAGCTGTGAATAACCTGAACACAAACTATCATACTCATTCTACATAATTTGGAACCAAGGCATTCATTTCCAAATGTGTCTTTGTGGTTCTATCATGGTAATGTCTATAGTTACATAGCTTACAATATATTTGTCTCAGTTTGGGGGTCACAAGCCCACCTAGGTTGCCCAGTTCTCAACCTACTATAATCCCATAGACTCTTATAAATCTTCATATCTGTCTTTGCCCAAATAACAGAAATACGTCTTATCAACGAGGAAGAAGTATGCGGTGGGGAGTGTAGGTAGTGGATCTGCACGGGGTAGTAAATTGACCCATCTTTACTGTCCCTGTTCCTGGAGTCACAAGGTATGTCTTGTCTCCTGCTCTATGCTAACAAAATCGAGATAGCTAAATGGATATTCAAGGTCTTACATAGAAATAACCACCAGAGTCACCTGATATGTCAAATGCCATGTCTACTGTAACCTTGTAGACCATGCTTAATGGGACAGTGGCAGATCTGCCGGGGGTTGGGGTATATACATGGCCTCTGTCACTCAGGCAGAGGACCATCCACCCTATTTAGAGATCTCTACCTGCCTGGCTGGAATTCCTGTGCTGTGAGGTCAGTCTTGGCACCCCTACAGAACACAGGAGGATTGCTGAACAGGTATCATATTCAGGCCCACTGGAATTATGTTACTGTTGAGCAATTTTGCATAATTTTAACATTTGCTACATAATCATACATAACCTGCAGATTTTAACCAAAACAAATTTTGTTTCTAGCTCAAACAGTTCAAAAGCTTCTAAAAATTTGACAACCCTTGTTGCAGTGCAGTGGAATGCCCTTTTCAAAGCTAGGCTGGTAACCCCTCTGTTGCTTATGCTTTTTTAGGTGTTAAACTGGTAGTAATAAGGCTCAACCAATGCCCAGAAAGTGTTACCATGTTTAATAATGATCAAATAATGAAGTAATACTATTAAAAAATGTGTCCTATTATGCATCATAATATGACTTTTCTTGCCGTATAATTTACTCACCCCTGCTGCATTATATGGACCTTTGCTCCTGCATAGTTCCAGTGGCCTGGACCATAGTAAAATCGCCTTGTGTTGAGAAAATAAACTTTTGAAGCATGAGTTTGCTTTCTCAGTACAAAGCACAAGTGCCTAACACGCAGGAAGCTTTCTAGATGACAGTGGGTGCCATTCTACATATGCCTGCTTGTATCCACCATGCCTTTGGCAGAGAAAATGAGTGATAGTAGCCCTACTATCACTAGGGTGGGGCAAGCATTATTTTGATGTAGTGGCTTCTTTGCAGATCGGAGACCATGGCAGAGATTCACACCAGCATATCCAGTGGAGATTCCACCAGTATAAACCCGTTGCTTCCGCCAACTCTATGTAGTGATAGCATGGCAAGTTTGGCAGCTCAGAAGCTCCTCAAGGGCTATTTTCTAGGCAGTCCCCAATCTCACCAACCTGCCCTGTCAAAATGATTGTTCCACCTCCCAAGTTTTGTCCTAATTTGGTCTCTTTATTTTGCCACAAGAAATCAAAGCCATTCTTGATTGTATTGCCCTGGTTGTATCCTATCTCATGTAGCATAATTATAAGCTTTCACCTTATTTGTCACTCCTTTTACAGCTCTCCTTATGATTAAAGAAGAAGAGGATGTTTCCTCCTGGCTTTGCTCTCTAAAGTTGGGCTCCTGCGATGATTTTTAACCAGGGCACACACTTTTAACCTCATTCTTAACACTAGTTTTCATTTCCTTAGTGAAAGGAAGAAAGGGGTTGTCAAAGCCCTTTTCTAGAAGTCAAACCTGGGCCCACAAGCCTGAAGTTAACTACAGGTTCATCTTTTGCCAGGAGTTACTAAAATTGATGAAAACGTCTAGCTCACCAGCGTTCTGCACATTTTGAAGAGAACCAGTTACTAGATTGGTTTAAGGCCTAATTCCGGGACAGAGACTGCCCCTTGCTCTGTACTAAATGACGCCAGACAATATTACAATGATGACATTTCGACCTGCCTGTTCCAGTTGTCATCTTGCTTCTTCCAAATGAAGATCTTGTAGAAAAGCCTTTTTTTTTAAAACAAAAAAAAACAAATTCTGGGCCACTTGAAAGCCTGTGTTGTAAAGGCGATATAATTTCCAGATTGGGCTACGTTAGTCCTAATTACATTGTGTTATGGGTTAATTCATGTTGTGGTCTCTGTAATGTTTGGAATTCTTATGATAGGACAGCGTCTCTTACTGAGTGTCCCAGACTCAAGTCAGGTCCTTAAACAAAGACATAATGGTACATTCCTTTCCTTGCCCAAGACCCAGGAGGACTCAACTGGGAAAGGCAAAAGTATTTGGATCTAAGGACTGCTTATCAACAGGTTGAGCTTAATTAAGACTTTCGTTTTCTCACTGCATTTAGTGATGTTGGATTCCTTCACATGCTGTTTCATTTAGCCTCACTGTTTCAGTTTTCCATCGACTAATCCTTCATATTTTAGGTGATATAGAAAATGAACAGACGTATTTCCGAATTTTGAGGGAAGTGTTGAAAATTTTACAGGCTCATAGTTTCACTGGGAGAAAACCCATTTTTCATTAAAAGCTGTGGAATATTTTGGGCACTAAATATTTGCTGAGGGAATAAAACCAAAGACTGATTTGGTGGCAGCCATTACCACTAGCCCTGCTTTCAAAGATGAGGACCAGTTGGTGTCTTTTCTAGGGAAAAGTACTACTCATGGTTTGACAATCGTACATTGCAGACAGAACCACTGAGAAAATGGTTTAGAGGTAATGTGAAATACTTGTGCAGTAAACAAGAACTTCTATCGTAACTATGGATGTCAGTGCAGTGGGTGTGTGGATGTAGTTTTGAGTCCCATGTTAGAAGACAAGGAGAGGACCACAGCATTTGCCTCCATATGCTTCTCTAAGTCTGAACAGAATTACAGCACCATAGAAAGGGAGATGTCGAATTGTGTGTGGGCACTTCATCATTTCTCGACGTATTTATGATTGAGGGAATTTTCTTAGATACATATTACATGCCCTTCGTTCATTTTTTAGGAAAGAGATTTTTCAAGTAGAGCAAGTCCAAAGATAAGTGAGACTATTATCCATAATGCATTACTGAAATGTTAAAGTGCGGCACATTCCTGGAAGAAAGACTACTATGGCAGATTAACTTTTGATATGCTTTCTGGAGACAGGACACGATACTCAGAGTTGAAGACATTGATTGTGTGGTAGGTGGTATTGATGATGTTACTGTTTGAAGAACTATTACTCAACAAGAATGTAAGTGGTGCTGTGGCAATGATGCTTCTTCAGCATCTTTAGACAAAGTTATTGTACAGGGGGTTGCCCAGACAAAGCAGCTTAGAATGTGAAGTTAAGTTGTATCCCAAATTTAGGGATAAGTTGAGCTTAGAAAGAAGGCGGATTGATTATGAGAGAAACCTATTGAGTCTTCCTGTTGAGGCCAGGGCACGAATCGTAAAGTTTTCTTACCTGGGGCATGTAGGATTGACCGGAACTAAAAAGAGATGTCAGACGTACTGTTTGTTGCCGAAGACAGATGCGGAAGTGAAACCATGCTTGCTTGGGAAAAGGTAGGGATGGACTTCGTTGTACCTATGTACAGTTTGAACACAAACTTGATATACAACTTAGTGATAGTTGACTATTATTCTAAATGGGTTGAATAAAGATTTTTGAAGGAGCCTAATACTAATGTTGTAGTAAAATATTTTAGACTGGTGTTTCAGAGAGAAAGGTTTCCAAACTTTTTTGCAACAGATAATGGCCAGGGCTTGGGATGTGAATAGGGGTGCCGTACACTTCCAAAAAGTGTGCGAAGTGTCCCCAGAACAAAGACTTTTGTACTATAAGTACAGGGGCTGTGGCCCCATGATTTGAGAGACTGTGTGAGACTTGTAACCATGTGCTGCTGGCTCTACATACTGCACCTTGCCAGGAGGAACCACCACTGGACCCTGATTGCTTGGAGAGGTGACTTCCTTCCTGCTGGGTTGAGAGAAGGACTGCCACTTTGGCTATAGAGACCCTTGTGCTGGACTGCCTGCCGCTTTGGTGCTCCCAAGTGTCCTCCTGCAATCTCAGGTCAAGGAAAGATTGCTCCCGAGCACCTCTGCCATGGGACTCTGCTCCTAATGAACCCGGCAACAGCGTGCTCTGAAAAGGAGCTATGATGGATTGCCCCAGGTGATTTCTTAAAGAAGCGTGTGCAGCACTACAGTTCTTTGTGGCCCGTGAACAGTAGGAGGGGAGAGCTGAGGTGATGGAAGCTCTTTCCCTCTCCTCCACAGCCTGTCTTTCTAGCATCAATTTCCATACATCTAGCTGGGGCTCAGCTAACTCGGCCCGGGGAGCAAATTATTGCTGCACCAGGGGTGGGGTAATTCTGGAGATCCCTCCACCCCCGTCGTTAGGCGGGGACCGTGATCATGGAGACTCAGGGAGGAAGTTCTGCCAAGGAGGGCAGTATAGCTGGGTAAATTGCTGGTGGGAAGGATCCAAATCCCAGCACAGCCGGCACTGACGTTGTTGGGCCCACCCTCACCGAGGAGGCCGGGGCTGCCGGAGAATGAAGGAGGCTTCCGTGGCAGTGGAGGCCTCGCTGTAGGCACCTTGCCCAACACCGTGGGCGGAGACGACCACAAGAGTTTCCCTTTCCCCAAACAAATCAGAAGTGGGGACACTCTTGGGAGAGGAAAGTGCCGTACCCACACTGGTGTCGCATATGGCTGCCTGACCATGGGGGAAGCCCTCTGCTTCTCATGCAGTGCAGCCGGTGGGCTTGCACTGCCAGTGACCCGCTTGAGGACTGTAGGAGTCCCGCCACACTCCCCCAACGTGGTGAGACTGGTGGGGGCCTTTTAGATCACCGCGCTTTGCCCGATAGTGGGGGTTCTCCCCACCACCACTGAGAAGGGCCAAGGGTAGGAGCCCCGATGCATTGTGAAGGCCTCTGTGAATTGGGGCATTTCAAATGGAGGTCCCGTTACTGCAGCTCCCTTACCATAGCCCGAGGGCCAGTGCTAAGTTCACTGGCATCCTGGTCTCCTTCGGGCAGGCCTGCAACTATCGTGCAGGCCCTACTAGCCATGTAGAAGCACTCGAGTATGAAGGGAGAATTTGGGGCACCTTGATTCTCTTGTGATTGCCCCAGCATAACATAAAGGCATCCTTAGGCCCTGATGTCGTGCTTTACTGTGACCCAAAGTGTTTATGGTCACATGTGGGTTTTGTGTAATACAAAGAGTCTGTGAACTCTTCAGTGCGCTACATGTGATGTTATGCCTGCTATTGTTTAATAACAGGGACAGGATAACAAATATTATTTCAAAGGGCACATTACATGTGTACAGTGGTGTTGTGCATAATGTCGGCATGATGTTTTTAGAACGTGTGCAACCTACAAGTATTTACTTTTGTGCACTATTTGTGTTGTTGTGACAATTGCTTAGTGGTAAAGTGATTTTTATGATCTATGTGACGTCATGACAAGTGCCTAGTGGCACAGTGATGTATGTGATTGTGGTCTAATTTGTTTTATGAACAATACAAAAGATATTGTTATATAACCCTGTGTGAAGTCTTGATTTGTTGTGTGCTTAGTGTGTCACTGGTGTGTGTGTGTGTTGCGCAAACGTTTAACACAGTGGTTCCCAAACTGTGCGCCGTGGCTCCCTGGGGAGCAGTCAAACCTAGCCAGGTGAACCGTGCACCAAGCACTTTCATGCATTTAATGTTGAAGGGTCTGTTGACTTCAGTTAAAATAATTTGACTTAAATGCATGATGTTGATGATTTGTAAGTGAAATGTCTAAAGCTGTAAATGTAGTGCTTAATTGATGGCATGTCGAGGGAAATGACCTCCATGTTTCACTGGATCCCACGTTCCAATACTCCCAAAGTAAGCGGAAGATGCCTGATTTATTTTGTTAGACTCGTTATTAGTTTTTTTTCCCCAAATACATTTTACACCAATGCAAATTATCAGGAAAGTACAGTTGTCCTGTCCATTAAGTATTATTAAGTGTTGACATTTGTACTTCCAGTACACATTTCTTTCAGTACACACACGTTTCCAGACAGACCTGCTCTCTCCTTGAGCACAGGGAAGCAAAACACCATGTACTGCATAATTCCAACATTTGGAAGCACAAAAGAGGTACGTTTAAAAAAAAAATCTGAGAAATTTGTTTTACTTGCATTGATTAGGAGGCAACTTTGGGGAGGAGACAGCAAAAAGAAAGCTGTATGTGGTTTAAAAAATCATGAGACACCCCGCTGAGACAGATGTGTTGGCGCATATGACATGGGTAGAAATGGAAGTGCATTCAAATATTCTTCAAGAGCAGAAACGCTTTGGCAATGGGGTCTACATGCATGGGGTGCTATCTAGCACTGTAAGTGGGATACAAAATTATGAGAGGGTACTCTAAAAAAGGCATGGGCAAAAAAGTGTAACTTAGAAACATTTTATTAGAGGCGCCGCCTTAGTAATATAAAACACCCTGCAGATATGAATATAATACCTCAGTCAACTTCATCTCAATTATTTTCAGCGAGAAAAATGGAAGTACCCTCGAGACCGGGTTTACATCCACCCCACCCTCCCAAAAAAGTAACAGTGGGGAGCCATGGGCAATGGTCAATGGGTCTGCGACCTCTGGCCTAGCACATTGCCTCTGGGATACACCTGACTCCTCTGCCAAGCTACCAAGGGGGTGCGAAGGGGTTATCTTATCTGTGTAACTCCCTTACCCTGACTAGAGTGGTGGGTTCTGCCTTGCTTAGGTGCATACCCTAGCCAACCAGAAACCCCGTTTCTTGCAATAGGGTACTTGAGCGTTTGTTTTTAATGTAATAAAACAAAATTCAAGATTATATGAAATGCAGTTCAGATAGGCGATGCTGGACAAGGGATGGTTTTGAGATTTTTCTTGGATTACCCCCATTGAAGAATCAAGTCTGAAATGCAGGGGAGATCATTCCAGACTGTAAGACCATACTCGTTGAAACCTTTTTGGTGTGTGTGTTGTGAGATTTATTCATTTTCAGCCAGGCCTTTGAGGTGCCTTCCTAATGTGGGCAGACTCAGAGGGATTGGTAGCAGGAATTTTCTTATAGATCAAGCACACAAGTTTGATGTGTGTTCTTGCAAGGCAATGAAGTTGATTTAAGGCAGGGGAGGTGAGCTCAGACCTTTATTAGTTTCGTGATCATTCAAGCTGCATGAAGAATGGCTTTGATTTGTGTTAGGGAGGACACCTGGAGACGCCGTCTGTCGATATCAGATCAGACGAGGGCCTAGGGCTCCGACTGTAGCCTGGAGGAAGGAAGAGCATGTTTTTCATCTGTTAACAAGCTGCAATGTGATTTTTTTCTTAATGTGGTCCTTGAATAGAGAGGAGCCAAGGAAAAAAATAGAGAGTTAATGTAAAATGAGAGTTTACAGATGAGACCATTTAACAGCGTGTGTTTGAGTCACTCTTTAACCAGCGGCTGAAGAGTTTATCTGTTAATTAGGATAAACTTATTTTTTGTTGGGTTGCATTTCAAATACACTGATGTAATTCAAATCTGGACACATCACGCTCGATCTGTGTTGAAGGATATGATTGGCAGGCAGTGCTTTAAGATATGGTTGGACGACATCAGTGTACTGGTGGATGGCAATGTCTTGTTGCCAGATTGGTACATCTTCATGCCTCAATGTACAGGTTCTGGATTGTGGGGACAATGTTTACTAAAATGAAGATTATCTTTATGACGCCTAACTTTACATACTGAAACGTTAGACTGACACTAACCATGGACTGCTGCCAAAAGCCAATTCCCTCAGTGAAAGTTTTATGGATAATCCTAGTATACAAGTTCTCTTTGGAACAGTCATCGACATTTAAAGTAGTTTAGGCCATCTACAATTATAGAACACATTCCCCCTCATTAATCCCACATAAGAGATCCACAGAGCAAGACTTGATTATGGAAATAGCATTCATGTGGGTCTTCAAATCTGAATTTTGTTAAAACTGTAGTTTGTCCAGATACAATGCAGAATCCATTGTTAGACTAAGAAAATCTGACTATTGCCATGGCCTTCGACAATCTTCACATTCTCCCACCACCACAGCAAGCCATCTTCTAACACTTCTGCTTAGTGCACAAAGTTATCTACGCAACTTCCTACATTTCTTCTTGCGAAATTTAAAATCCACATTAAAATCCCAATTTTAAATCTGCAATTACACTTGCCCTTTGTGTGTATACATGTAGGGAGTCTGCAGCACAGCTCAAGTTTGTTCCTCCATCATGTGTGTCTGAGTGGATGTCAGAGCAGTCTTGTGAGTACATGTCATCATCATTCCACCACCTTGTCTCAACCCCGTGGATTACATGGCCACTCTAGTTTATAGAATAGGGGGTTACGTTCGGTTTTCATGAAGGACCAGGTACTGATGAGAAATTGAGGGCCCCAGAAATGCACAACTCCCCAACATGCATTCACCCAGAAATTGTTTCCACAGTCACTGGGGACATGTTAGCTTATTTGTTCATCAATATTTCTGAAGTCCAATAGGCTGGACCCTGTGGTCGGTATGGAGACAACAACTGGATGGGAATGGAACCTGTTCTTGTCCCCAGCAAGTGATGGGCAACAAAAAAACAAACCTTAGTCCACCGCTCCCAGCGCCGCAATCTCAGTGATCCATGCAAGGAGGGTGGGGATTAACAAACATAAATTAATCTAATCGGGGATTCTCAGCTACAAAAGGTGAAGTTCAGTTCTTCCCCACCCTATCAGTAGACAAACGATAAGTAGAGGGTATGGCTGATGCTCCCATTCCGAACACTGACCGTTTCAGTATTGTGTAGAGAGCAATTTAACGGGATGGTTCACTGACTACGCTTATTTAGCCATAAAGGCACGCATGATGGGATTGGAGGCAGACTATTGGCGGAGGGCTGGACAGCAACAAATGACAGACCACTAACCATTTCTCTTTTTCCATGCAAGCTCGCAAATCAGCAGACACCTGCTGGGAATCATATGGGAAGTCTTAAAACTGATAAAGTACAGTAAAAAAGTGGCATACTTTGTGGGGAAAAAAGGCACTCTACCAAGATCCAGACAGGAGAATGCAGGCATTATCTGGCGAATTGGGATCTGGACTGAGTAATTATTGTTCAGTATTCAAGAGATGCTAATAGAGTAGGTAAGACAAACTTTACAAATAATATAGCCTAGTTTGCCACAGAATTGTCTAATAAAGCAATTGCATGTAAATCTGGTTGCCTCCACGTGATCGTAGAAAACATAGCATTCGCCACAATTAAGAATTCCTGTGGGCAGCAATGTATTTTGGGTAGCAGCAGTCAATATATGAAATTCACTCAGATTACTATTAAGAATGAATGTTTCTGAAAACTGCTGAAAAGGTAGATTGTTCTAAAACATGTGCTAACAAATCTTACATGTACCTTTTTAGCTTAATGCTCAGCATTATCAGTGCCAAGAACATTTGATGGGCTTGCACTCAATTAATAGCGCAGATAGATAGCTAAATGGGGAGCTCATGTGAATTGAGGTTGTTGTTGTTTTTTTTAGGAGGGAGCAGATTTGAAAAATATATTGGAATTAGAAGAAGGTACCTGTGTAATAAGAACTGCTTTTTCATTGCTGGCTAGAAGGACCCTAGAGGTTTTATTGATCGATAATGGAATAAGACTATCATCATAGGAGATGGCTTTCAAAGGGGGTAGGATGGTGGTCAAAAATTACGTTGTCAAGGGGTTGAAGAAGTGCTATTGTTTGATATGTTTGGTATATTTGAGGGTTTTGGCACTAATGGTACCATTATGTTGTTACTGATGGCGTACATTTAAAACAAAAACAAATGGCCTGGAGCTTAAAATGGCTTCCTAACTGACCTTGACTGGACAAGCTTCAACAAGCTATTCTGTACACCCTTACAGGTCACCTTGCTGGTCTTGACTACATGATATGCAAATGTTACACAGTGCAGAGCCTGCCTTTCTGGTCTGCCCATATCTGACTGTTTTGCATGGGGCAGACATTGCACATCCATGTCAGCCTTATTTGGCTTGGTGCCTTATTCTAGTTCAGCTGAAATGGCACTTCATACAGTATATAACACCTAGAAACTTGTCACTCTGGGAAGAAGCTGTCTGAGAGCCCCTAAGGTGGCAGATCTGACTTCTTCCTTGCTGGTTAGCAATGATGCATGCTTTTGGTACCATTAAATAAAGTTCACTCTGTTTCTGAGCAACCAGCGGCAGTCTCAAAGCGCAGGAAGCAAGCACCATCGCCATTCTGAAGTGGGGGCAAACGAACCAGCCGAGCCCAGAGGGAAGACGGAGCAAACGCCACAAAAGACCTCTCGCCTGGGGAGGCTAGCGGTGGCGTGTAGCTTGTAAGCGCAGAAGGCAAACACCATTGCAGAGGCAAGGGAGATACATCCTTGAGGGAGCTAGCGGTAGCTTAAAGGCTAAACGAGCAGCGGCCATTTTGAGAGGGGCATCATAACAACAAGCTACCCATAATAAGGCGGCCATTTTGAAGTGGAAGCAACCCCAAAAGGAAGCAAACGAACAAAACCAGCCACAGCGGCACACAGATAAGCAGCAGGCAGGCGACGGAGACGAACTGCCGCCGCGACATCCCGAAGCAAGTACACGACCTGGTAATAGGAACAAGAGCCCGCTAACGAAGCGGCGGCCATTCTGTAAGGGGCAAGCAAACAGTGGGAAGCTAGCTACGAGTAACAAATAACAAGTAACAGCAAACCAAGCCAACAGAACGAAACCAGCACACACTCCAAGCGCGGCTAGCACTGGCCAATCACCCCAGGAAGTGTACAATACCCAGAAGCTGATGAAAGTAGAGCCGGTGTGCGCAGCGTGCAGACAGACAACTAGCCACAACAAAGAAGAGCCTACATATCCACAGCCAAAGGGGAGCACTCCAAAGAACTGGTGGAGACAAAGACCAGAACAAGAACAGTCAGGGGACCAAGTCGGTTTCAAGAACCAAGCATACAAACACTGAATAACGCTAACACAAAGGTAATCGGGAACCCCAAGAAGGACCCCAACAGGCAGCAAAAGGCAGGGAGGCTCCTATCGCACCAAATCAGGAGAGGGTTCGAAACAATGGCGGGCAAGGACGATAAAAAGATCACCAACGACCCCAAAAAAAGTAGGAACGAATACCCAGAGTCCCCGGGCAAGCTCAAGAATGGCCAAAGCAATGTAGCAATCACACTAGACACACTCCTGAAGAAAATCACCGAGGGCAACGACCTTGCAAAAGCTACAAAAAAAATAGTGGACAACATCCAGATGGAGCTAATAGCCATAAGAGCAGCACAGAGCAGAGCGAGCTGATGGCAGAATAGATGAGGCTAAGAAAAGAGTCGGAGACCTGGAAGACCTCACAAGAATAACCCACAAGGATCTGGGCATTGTCATTAGGAAAACGAACACCCTGGAAAGGATCCAGGCGGAGTACAATGACAAGAGCAGAAAGGGGAACATAAGGCTACTGGGAGTGCCAGAAGGAGAGGACGACACCCCAGGTTTGTGTGCGGCCATGCTGGAAAACCTCTTACCAAAAATCACGGGTCTGAGATTCGAAAGACCATTGGAAATAGAAAAAGCATACAGAATCCCGGTAAGGAAGCTCCAAAACAGCAACAGCATGAGACCGATCATATGCAAACCACTGAGAGGCAACCAAACAGATGCAATCTTTGCATTTGCCAGGAAGGGCCAACCGCTGATCAAAAAATAACTATCACGCAGGACTACTCTAAACTCACAGTAGAAACCAGGAAGGGCTTCCTTGCCTTACGGGACAAAATGCGTAGAGACAATATCACTTTCCGCTTTGCCGGGCCGGCCAGAATGAAAATAACTGACAGGAACAACAAACTTGTATTCGATGACCCCAATGAGCTGAAAAGATACTTGAGGGGGCCGGAACCAGAGAACATGGAGGCACAGAGCCCAGGAGCAAAAAGAAGGGCCTCATCAGACGCGGCGGATGGCAGAGAGGAATAACGTCTACATAAGCGACGAGAGAGCAGATGCTTATGCATAGATCCAGCAACACCGTCTTTTTGTTTTTCCTTTCAACTTTATCGACATACCTACCTCAACGTAAGAAAGATGTTAAACCCTAAGCACTGTCGCAGAAAGCGCAAGCAAAAGGGGAGAATGCAACCTCAATCTACCTCAGTCTCCTCAGACTAGCACAAGCGTGACAACCTTACCGGACTGAACCAAACCCCCCCAAACGAGGGGCGAGAAGAAGAACAATATGGACATAACTACCTCAGGACGCAGCAGCACAACCATATCCTTTTAGCACAGACGCCATCGAGTAAGGGGGGAAATCCTATGCAAGGGCAAGTGTGATAGGGGTCTTCTGTCCCTTCTCAGCAACTATGCAGACTTGGGGGGAGGGAGAGAAAGGGACTCTTGCTGTCACACGCTCACATTTCAAAAAGCGGGGGGAGGGGGGAGGGAGGGGAGGAGGGAGGACGGAAGGGAGGAGGCATAAAGGGGAGTTGGCGAGCGAATACCACAGTACAGAAGCATGTTTTACTTTTTCTATATGTCTTTACTATCTCTACACCCCTACCTTTACTTACCTCAATTACCCACAGCCCGGGGGGGACGTCTCCCAGTGAGCGACGAAGTTCAATGGCGCCCATGGCAGGCCTAAGCAGGCCGTCTGATGAGCCACCCTTCAGCAATGACACAAAGAAACCACCATGACCGCACCAACACAAGCCAAGATAGCCACAAACCTCAAAGTGGTGTCCCTGAACGTCAAAGGCCTAAACCATCCAGTTAAACGTAGGAAAACGCTCGACTACCTGGCAAAACTGACTGGGGACGTCTATGTACTACAAGAAACAAGACTCTCACAAGAAGAGGCTTCACAGCTGAAAGTGAGGTGGATAGGGGAGGTCTTCTGCTCCTCCGCCAACCACAAGAAACGGGGAGTAGTCACAATAGTAAGCAAGAAAGCCAATATGACAGCTGGGGAAACACACACAGACGAGGAAGGCAGACTACTACTGACGAGTCTGAAAAGGGGAGATGAGACAATACATATAGCCAACATATACGGATCAAATTCGGATGACAAAGAATTCTGGGAGAGGGTCAGCACAAAACTATCAGGTATCCCACAAGAAGACCTCCTCCTCGTGGCAGGAGATATGAACCAGGTCCTAGACCAAGCAGCAGACAGACACCCGCACAGAGCAAGCCATGTCACCCACAACCCAAACATTCTGAAAGACTTCTACACCAAGCTCCAACTCACGGACCCTTGGAGGCTGCAGCACCCGGATGCACGCGAATACAGCTTCTACTCTCACCCACACAACTCCTACAGCAGGATTGACTACATCCTAATGTCCAAAACACACTCACATCTGATCGATCACACTGAAATAGCACCAATAACCATCTCGGACCACGCACACATCACACGCTCAATGAGCGGGAAGCACAATGACAAACCAACCAGCAGATGGAGACTAAACGGGGATATCCTGCAGAACCCGAGCAACATAAAGGAAATTGAGGAAGCCATAAAAGAATATCTAGAGGTCAACAACAATGGCGAAGTGGAGAAAACACCATCTGGGATGCACTAATAGCACCCATCAGGGGGAAGCTTATCAACATCAAGTCCAGAATGAACAAAGGCAGGAACAAGAAAATAAAGGAACTGGAAGAACAGATAGGCCTCTTGGAGAAAGGTCACTGTGCGAACCTTACAGACAAAAACACCTTAACAACCCTAACAAAGAAAAAATACGAGCTGAACAAGATCCTGAGTGAAAGAGCAGGCACCTGGATAAATAAATTCAAAGCCATAAACCTATGCTCAGCCAACAAAGCAGGGAAACAACTAGCATCGTACCTGAAAGCGAAGCAGAGGCAGCACACAATCGCAGCCATAACGGACAAAACAAACAAATCACAAACGACGAACAAAGGGATCCTAGAGGTCTTCAGACAATTCTACCAAGAACTATACAGTGCAGACGAGAAACTGAACGACGACGGAGGGAAAAGCCTGCTCAGCAGAATCAACCTACCAACGCTAACGACCGAACAAAGAGAGACACTTGAAGAGAACATTACAGATGCGGAGATCGATGCAGCAGTCAACCAACTGAAAACGAACAAGGCACTGGGACCTGATGGGTACACCACGCCTTCTATAAAACATTCCTCGGCCAACTGAGACCAACCATGGCAGAAACATACACGCACTGTATCCGAAGTGGCAGAATGACGGAGTCAATGGCGGAGGCCAACATCATTGTAATCCCTAAAGAAGGGAAAGACCCGCAATTCCCACAAAACTACAGACCCATATCACTCATCAATGTAGATTGCAAAATATACGCAAAAATACTGGCAAACAGACTAAACAGGGTCCTACCACTACTCATCCACAATTCGCAGGTACACTACATCAAAAATAGGCTATCCCAAGAAAACACACGACTGCTCTGCCACCTCATCAATCAAACAACACACAGTGCAGAACAGGCGGTGATGATAGCACTAGACGCTAAGAAAGCCTTTGATAGAGTATCCTGGCCCTTCCTGGACACATTCATGGAGAAATTTGGCCTGGGCACTAAATACAGAACAATGGTTATGGCCCTGTACAACAAACCAAGAGCCAGAGTCGTGGTGAATGGAGGTACATCAGAAGCCCTAACGTTAGAAAGGGGCACAAGGCAAGGCTGCCCCCAATCACCCAGACTCTTCCTGCTAGCACTCGAACCATTACTAGCCATGATAAGGGACAACAAAGACATAACCGGCGTCACAATCAAAAGCAAAACGGTGAAACTGGCAGCATACACGGACGACATCCTCATCACCACCACAAAACCCACAACATCAATCACCGCCTTAATGGACACCATAGGAGAATACGCAGCCGCCTCAGGGTACAAGCTCAACAAAGATAAATCTGTGTGCAAACCAATGAATGTACACACGACAAGAACTGTACTGGGCCAATCAGGGCTTGCCTGGCAAACAAAACCACTCAAGTATCTGGGACTACTGTTTGGGAGAGACCTAAGTGCCACCCTAGAGCACAACGAAGAAGCAACATTGAAGAAGATAAAAGAGAGACTAGACATATGGTCGCCCAAACACATCAGCTGGTGGGGTAGGGTTGAAACCATAAAGATGATGGTAACGCATCGTTCTGCCGCTGCCTATTATTCTAGCGCCTCACTCGCATAGCGCTTTAATTAATTAATTACCTGCCTCTCGCAGCGCGACCTCGCTCAGGCTTTTGGTTTCACTGTTGGCTTGTCTGTGCATGCTTTATCCTGACTACTGCTCCATTTACCATCAGTGTTTGGGTTTGTTTCACCAGCGCTTGTGCTCTGATAGCGCTTGCTGTTAACTCGCTGCATTTTCATTGTCTGTGTTGCCCCTGCCTGCCCTCCCTCGGACCCTCCATTTTGTTGTTGTTGTTCTCCCCTGGACCCTTGACCCGCCCCTCAGCCACACTACCGCCTCCCTGCTGCCCCTCCCACCCACGGTCATCGAGCCTTCCTCTCTCCCAACCTAACTGTGACCACCTGGACCTGCTTCCGGACGGTCGCTCCACCAAGCTCCTCCTGTGCCTCAGCTGATATCGTTTTCTGTGCCTCCCTGGTATCGTTCTGCCGCTGCCTATTATTCTAGCGCCTCACTCGCATAGCGCTTTAATTAATTAATTACCTGCCTCTCGCAGCGCGACCTCGCTCAGGCTTTTGGTTTCACTGTTGGCTTGTCTGTGCATGCTTTATCCTGACTACTGCTCCATTTACCATCAGTGTTTGGGTTTGTTTCACCAGCGCTTGTGCTCTGATAGCGCTTGCTGTTAACTCGCTGCATTTTCATTGTCTGTGTTGCCCCTGCCTGCCCTCCCTCGGACCCTCCATTTTGTTGTTGTTGTTCTCCCCTGGACCCTTGACCCGCCCCTCAGCCACACTACCGCCTCCCTGCTGCCCCTCCCACCCACGGTCATCGAGCCTTCCTCTCTCCCAGCCTAACTGTGACCACCTGGACCTGCTTCCGGACGGTCGCTCCACCAAGCTCCTCCTGTGCCTCAGCTGATATCGTTTTCTGTGCCTCCCTGGTATCGTTCTGCCGCTGCCTATTATTCTAGCGCCTCACTCGCATAGCGCTTTAAT
Source organism: Lissotriton helveticus (assembly GCF_964261635.1). Lineage (NCBI taxonomy): Eukaryota > Metazoa > Chordata > Amphibia > Caudata > Salamandridae > Lissotriton > Lissotriton helveticus. The sequence goes on along the minus strand of NC_136057.1, from coordinate 1,284,609,554 downwards.
TAATTAATTACCTGCCTCTCGCAGCGCGACCTCGCTCAGGCTTTTGGTTTCACTGTTGGCTTGTCTGTGCATGCTTTATCCTGACTACTGCTCCATTTACCATCAGTGTTTGGGTTTGTTTCACCAGCGCTTGTGCTCTGATAGCGCTTGCTGTTAACTCGCTGCATTTTCATTGTCTGTGTTGCCCCTGCCTGCCCTCCCTCGGACCCTCCATTTTGTTGTTGTTGTTCTCCCCTGGACCCTTGACCCGCCCCTCAGCCACACTACCGCCTCCCTGCTGCCCCTCCCACGCTCCGCCCCTCCACACTTCATTTATGCCTGATGCCCCCACGCGCAGCGTCCACGCGCTACGGCCTCGCCGAAGGTGCGCCAAAGGTAAGCCCGTCTACGCCCGTCCGCGCCTGGACCGCGCCCAGCGCCATACCCCCTGGTCCTCGCATTGCCCACCCCTCCCGCATTACTTATGATGCCGCCACTCTCCTAGCCCTTAACCCCGGTCGCGCCCCCAACTGCGTCCAAGCCGCTCCTGGTCACACCCATGGACCTTTCTCTTGCTACTCCTGCAAATTCATCGGCACTGTCAACATCTCCGCTACGCCCACAGCACAGATCCTCGACCCCAATCACCTTCAATGCATCCTTCTCAACACCCGATCCGTCCACAGACATGCCATTGACCTTTGGAATCTACTAGACACCATATCTCCGGACATCGCCTTCCTGACGGAAACATGGATGAATGCTTCCTCCGCACCTGACATCACCATTGCCATCCCTGAAGACTATAAGATCACTCGCAAAGACCGTACCAGCCACACAGGAGGAGGAATCGCTATCGTCCACAAGAAATCAATCCGCATCTCAACCAGCTCTGACGCCAACCTCGCAAACTCCGAACACCTCCACTTCCAGATCCACATCGACCCCAAAACCACACTCAGAGGCACCCTCCTCTACAGACCACCAGGACCCCGCGCAAAATTCAGTGAAGACATCACGGACTTCATCACCCCACACGCGCTCCCCTCCAAAGACTACATCCTTCTGGGAGACCTCAACTTTCACCTTGAAAAGATCAACGACCGCAACACCAGCACCCTCTTGGACAACCTCGCCTACCTCGGACTTAAACAACTAGTCACTTCCCCCACCCACATCGCAGGTCACACACTCGACCCCATCTTCACCTCCAGCAATCATGTCTCTTTCAGCCACACTACGGATCTCCTCTGGACTGACCACAGCTGCGTTCACTTCACCTACAACAAACCAAAACCCAACATCCACCTCCAACCTACCCTGCAAAGAAACTGGAACAAAATCACCACGGACCAAATCTCCGCATCGCTCCTTCGAAACTCCCCAGCCCTCTCTTCTAACGCTAACGAAGCCGCCGCCAACCTCACCCTATGGTTATCCAACACCGCCGACACCTTAGCTCCACTGAAAAAACGTCAAAGTAAACCTGGCAGCAAGAAGGCCTCATGGTTCAACGATGATCTCAAGAAGTCCAAGAAACTCTGCCGTTCCCTTGAAAAGGCCTGGAAAAAAGACCCAACCACCAGCACCAAGGACGCCTTCAAAAGCGCCACCCGCACTCACCACCAACTGATCCGAAAAGCCAAGAAAACAGCATTCAAGGATCGACTTGACAACAACGCCCACAACAGCAAGGAACTTTTCAACATCGTCAAGGAATTTTCCAATCCCTCGGCCAACTCCAACGACATCACCCCCTCTCAAACCCTCTGCGACTCCCTAGCCTCTTTTTTCCACAACAAGATTGCAGACATCCACAACAGCTTTGACAACCAACCCGGATACCAACCCACCCTACCATCTGCTGACCATCTTCCCCCCGTGAACACCCTTAACGCCTGGAACCCTATCTCCACTGAGGACACCATCCGCCTGATGAATTCCATCCACTCAGGATCCCCCACAGACCCATGTCCTCACCACATCTTCAACAAAGCAGACTCCGTCATAGCACCGCACCTCCGAGACGTCATCAACTGCTCCTTCAACTCCGCCACCTTCCCAGAAGACTGGAAACACGCTGAACTCACCGCCCTTCTGAAAAAACCAACAGCGGACCCCACCGAACTCAAAAATTACCGCCCCATCTCGCTTCTTCCATTCCCGGCCAAAGTCATCGAGAAAGCCGTCAACAACCAGCTCGCCGCCTTCCTCGAAGCCAACAAATCCCTCGACCCCTCACAATCTGGCTTCCGAGCAAAACACAGCACTGAGACCGCCCTCATCGCAGCAACAGACGACATTCGAACTCTACTGGACAATGGAGACACAGTCGCCCTCATCCTCCTCGACCTCTCTGCAGCATTCGATACAGTCTGCCACAGCACCCTTCTACAACGCCTCAATAACATCGGAATTCAAGGAAAAGCACTTGAATGGATCACCTCGTTCCTCACCGGAAGAACCCAGAGAGTCCGCCTTCCTCCATTCAAGTCCGAGGCCTCTGAAGTCATCTGCGGCGTACCTCAAGGATCTTCACTCAGTCCCACCCTATTCAACGTATACATGAGCCCCCTCGCGGCCATCGCACGCCAACACAACCTCAACATCATCTCTTACGCGGACGACACTCAACTGATCCTTTCTCTCACCAATGACCCCAGCACCGCCAAAACTAACCTACACGAAGGAATGAAAGAAGTTGCCGAATGGATGAAACAAAGCCGTCTGAAACTGAACTCAGACAAAACAGAAGTCCTCATCTTAGGTACATCCCCCTCTGCTTGGGACGACTCCTGGTGGCCGGAAGCCCTCGGAAAAGCACCCATCCCGACAGACCACGCACGGAACCTTGGCGTCATCCTGGATTCTTCACTCTCAATGAACAGACAAGTCAGCGCCGTATCATCTTCCTGCTTCAACATTCTTCGCATGCTCAGAAAAACATTTCGCTGGATCCCCACCGAAACAAGGAAAACAGTCACCCACGCTCTGGTCACGAGCCGACTGGACTACGGAAACACCCTCTACGCAGGTACCACCGCTAAACTCCAAAAGAAACTCCAACGAATCCAAAACGCCTCAGCCAGGCTCATATTAGACATCCCACGCAACGAACACATCTCTGGTCACCTTAAAGACCTCCACTGGCTACCCGTCAATAAGAGAATCACTTTCCGACTACTTACCCACGCACACAAATCACTCTACGACATCGGACCAGATTGCCTCAACTCTCGACTGTCCTTCTACACCCCCTCCCGCCATCTACGTTCTTCCAGCCAAGCCCTCGCCACTGTACCTCGCATCAACAAGACCACCATGGGAGGCAGATCCTTTTCATACCTGGCTGCTAAAACATGGAACTCACTTCCCGCTTACCTTCGCCTCACCCAGAACCACCTAGCGTTCAGAAAGCAGCTTAAAACGTGGATATTTGACAAATAATCCTCCTCCCCTTCCTAAGCGCCTTGAAACCCTCTGGGTATGTAGTGCGCTATACAAATTTTTTGACTTGACTTGACTTGACTAACGCCGGTCGTAAACTACACACTCAGCATGCTACCCCTGGCCATGACAGAAAACTTCCACAAGAAGCTCGACAGATTATTAAAAAAATTCTTATGGAGGGACAAGAGACCGAGAATCAGCCTGCAGAAACTGAGACTAACGAAAAACCTGGGCGGGCTGAACATAATGAACTTCAAACACTTCCAAACAGCCTGTCTAGCCAAACAAGGCCTATTCTGGGTCACAAACACACAAAACTACGAACCAGAATGGCTGAAAGTAGAAAGGAACAATTTAGGTGGGCTAAACCCGATAGCACTGCTCACTGCAAACAAACACCCCCTCAGACTGAACCATATCATCAAACACACCAAGGAGGCCCTGGTGAAGGTAGACAAAGTTATGGAACAACGCATCGGGGGAACAAAATGGGACTCAATTTGGTACAACTCAAGGATACTCTACCAGGGCAAAGTACTGGACAACGAACAATGGATGAAGAGTGGAGTCACCACGCCAAACCAGCTAGAAACGAAAAACTCCCCACTCACCTTCCAGAATCTGCAACGGATCCACGGCCTCCCAGACACAGAACTGTACACATTTCTAAAAATAAAGACGGCCACAACAAAGGCGAACCAAAGCAAGACACCACCAACGATCATCAAATACATGGACACCCTCAACACCACAGGCCATCACACAGCAAAAATATACAAACTACTATGCCCCCAAACATCCACGCTGAACAGGAAAGTGATGAACACATGGGAGGCACTAACAACGAGACACCTCAATGACGAGGAAAAAAGCAAACTGTGGAAGTCAGCGACCAGCAACAAAGTCACGCCGCAACTGGCGCAAACGAAATTCTGGCTCCTTCACAGAGCCTACTGGACCCCGGCGAGGCTCCACAAAACAGGCATAAGAGACACTGGAACATGCTGGAACTGTGAAAGAGAGAATGGAAGCCTGGAATACCTCATTTTCGAACGCCAAAAAGTCAGGAACTTCTGGAAGAAAGTAAACTACTTTATCAACGACGTGACAGGCAAGGACATACCAATTACCTTCGTAGACCTAGCCACAGGGTTCATGACACACAGCCTAGTAAACAAAGAGGAAAGAGACCTAGTGGACATCCTACTGACAGCGGCAGTTAAAATCATATTAACAAACTGGAAAAACACTGCCAAACCCACCTTCAAAAATTGGATAAACTGGGTCACCTTCCTCAGAGGCGCAGACAACATCACGGGCAATTTCTCGAAGGAGCACAACGCAAAAACTGACATGTGGGAGGCCCTTGACGCACATTTGGAACAAACCTGAGAACCCCCCCTCACCTCTGTCTACCTCTTTCTCTTCCCTAGGAGGGCACTGCCGCACACGGAATGTCAAGCCGAGAAGATATCTCAACATGTACAGCGCACAACCTGGTGGCAAGACTATGCCCAATCCCGAACGTACCCCCCCCCCCTTGCATACTCTGTACTGTTTGTATCTTCTGATATGTATATCTATATTTTAATTTAAAAAAATAGAAATAAAAAAAAAATATATATATATATATATATATATATACGTTATCTAAATTGATTTTTGGACTGAGTGTAGCGCTCGGTCACCTTTCATAATGTCTGCTTTACTTTGGTTGCTAATTTTGAGGCTTACTTCTATGTAGCAATTAGCCTTGGCATAGCAGTGTTTTGTTTTCAGTTGATGAATGATTCATTCCGGGAATATAGGTCTAATGGAAAATGGATTTACACCACGTCTTGTCAGGTTTGTGTTTATTTTGTTGTCTTTCAGTTGATGGGTTTACTAAGGTGCTGCAGGGTTTATGTTGACCTTTTGCGTGTACAAAGGGGTGTGTGTTTTTTCATGGTGTGGAAAAGATGGCGTGGTGTAGATAGAAGACTGCCAGAGCTGTGGCAGGAGGGAGTGAAATAAGTGGTTGCCTCAGACCGACAAATGTGACATTTTTAATTAAATTAGGATATTGTTGATATAAATAGTTTAGCCTGTTCTTTAGGTGGTGGCCTAAGATAATGATTATAACAATAATTTGCCAAGTGGTTAGATCAGCCTCTAGAGGGAGTTTCTGTTGCCAGATTAGGCAGAGATCAAGCTATGAGGGCTAATGCATTTTGAACACATAGCAAATGAGACATAAAACTTTAGCTTCACTGTGGTAATGAGTTTGAAAAATTACTCTCTGATGCGTCTAGTTGTGTGGCTTCATGCAAGGCTAAATTCACCGCGAATCCGTGTGATTACAAATTGAGACACTGAGGCAATTAAATAAGACATCACTAATTAATATGTGGTTTCTCAGTGGGCGATATGTAAGATGTAATGTGGAAGAGAACGTGGATGTTTCTGTCGGACCATTTCTCGCGTCCCTGGGTAGGGTAACTAAACTCAGGCTGTATTAACCAGAGCTGTTTTCCACTGGTGGCCAGGGCTTAGCCTGAGTGTTGGATTCAAAACTATTCATTCAATACACCCCTTTAATACTAGACTCTAAGGGTAGCGAAGTTGTTCACTCCAAGATTTACTCAATGTTGTGGTGTGTTGAGGTGTTTGCGAGAGGATGGAACCTCAGCACTGACCTGTCGGTGACAAATAATAAATGAATGTCCAGCTAGTTCTTTGATTAGAGAAAAGCAGTAACATAATCTTATCACACACAATAAAGAAAACTCATCACTGTACACAATTTTAAAGAGGAAGGTTAATCAGGCACTAGTGGGAGAAGTACCATAGGAATGTTATTGGATAGTCGTTTCTGGTGCTGCTCATTGGCCCCTCTGTTTTGGGGATTCTATTACGATTTCTGAAAAGGTGGTGGAGGGGAGTATTGCCCACTCGAGTGCACTTGTAAGTTTCTTCACGGAGCCTCTCGTTGTCCTGGTGGTGACGTATGTGAAGTTCTTTCATAGGTGCTGCATATGTGTGTACCACAGTCAGCAGAGACTGATCTACCCTGATAGTATGCATTGGCCATGGCTCACCATGTGGGAATACTGTAATTGGGGAGTCGGCACAACTGGCAGAGTTTGCACTTCACGTTGCCCGTAACCCAAGGTAGTTCACAGCAGCAAGAGGAAAACTCCGTTGGAGTTACTTGCCTGGAGCAAAGCTGGGAAGTCAAATCTGACTGCTTCAGACTCCCTCTGGTGTAATATCGGCATCACCACCTCCCAAACAAGCCGGTGCCCATCCCGGGTCACATTGGTGACACTCCTTCAGATTCTGAGATTCTTGAAGGTCCGACCATGTGGACAATCACAGTTGGCTGAGCATTTCAATATGTTATCAGCTACTAGTGTTAATGCCACTTACACAACAGAGATAAGTCAGGACCTTTGTAACTCGAATAGCGCCTCTAATGCAGTTCATACCTGGTGTCATTGTGATTTCACCTCTCCTTGCCTTGACTTCTCTCAGCCTCTGCTTCTGAGCATCATTTTCCTTATGTAAGCACACCTTTATGGTCCCTACCAAGCAGTAAAACAGCTCCAATTAAGTGCCATGTAGGCATCGCGCCAGGCAAGGTCATCAAGTCTTCTTCAGATTACTGGTTCGGAACCTGTCAAGCAGAGTTGGCGGCAATGCCCCCAGCGCTGGAGCTTTACGAAACCTCCCAGTTGTCACAAGTAAAGAACCCAGACTTCTGGTAAGGAAATCATGTCACACCGACTGGAAGTTTCTGCCACACCTTCTTACCCAAGTTGTAGACAGTCCTTGTAATTTCCAGCAGCTCTTTTCAGTGAGAATTTCTGGGAAGTTCTGCACTTTGGTGAATTTCATATAGACGGTTACAGTCCTGGTCCTTGTGTTCAGTGTAGGAAGGAGGAAAAGGGCTAACTTGGAGTCTGCTTCCAGGAGCAACTTGTTGGGGTTACACTCCAGGGAAGAATGGGCCCGGAAAAAAACAGAGGGAACTCTCTAGCTTTAGCTGAGCCCTGTTTCATTTCTTAATTTCTCCAACATCCCACACCATGACCTACCAGAATGTTCTGGGTAGAAGCCCTGCAATATTCATTTTCTATCTGGCTCACCCTTTCAGCTTCCTCCTTAGGTATCATACCGAGTATACTTATCACAAAATGGAGCCCACTGTTACTGTAGCCGCATGCACTATATCTCAACACCTGTAGTACACGCACATGCAACCCCAATTAATTCTTCTTATGGATGGGGGGCTGGTTTTCGAGTACTGGCAGAACAATTTCAAATGTGGGAGAGGCTAGTAGGCTGCGCTTTCCAAGCAGGCAACAGGGAAAAAAGCCTGCCCCGCACTCTAATGATGAAGGGAGAGTAATATACTGGCTCTAGATTCTGTGGATGATGTAGAGGGCTGCCGCTTTTGTGCGTGCATGGTTGATTGAAGATTGCTTAGTTGTCAGAAATGAGTCTTTGTCTTAAAAGTATGTTTAGATTTTTAAGGTGATCAATTCAACAGTGTCAGATGCATATCCTGTGCTGCTTAGAAGAGAAGACTTAGGAAAGCAGACAAGGTATTTAGTCCATTCGTAATGGACGATGTTATGTTTTTTAAAGATTCTTTTTGCAACAATATACAACGGTTCATGTGTAATGTGGTCCACAGTACAGTATTTACACAGCATTACAGTATTTGTGTCATATCTATACCTTCTATTCAATATTTCATCTATGTTATCATTTAAGAACTTTGAAGTAATCTAGTAAACCACTATTTATCGTGCTCTTTTTTTCAAGATGGCCTATTATTCAAGGGGGATCAATCTATTCTGTAACATCTCTCCTCATTCAGCTAGATTACCCCATAGGCTTAATGTCTTTTTTCGAGGCCTTCATGTGCTGTTCATCCGCTCTGGTCCATTCCATCAAGATGTTTTCCATTGAATGAAATTTGGGGAAAAGGGTTTCTAACAAAGGATTGCTATGTCTTTTCGCTAGTACAGTTCAAAAAGACACCGTACATCGTTTTTTTTTAATTAAACACCTTTCCCTATTAGGAAATATTCACAGTAAGCAATGTTTTATGGACTTTATGACCAATGAGCAAACCTTGCAGCCCGCAGACTTCACACCACTACATCTGCGTGCCCAGGATTCCTGGGCAGTCGCATGTCACCAATGTCATATGCAGGAAATCCACGAACTGTGAGGTTCACCCAATGCAAACAAACACTCTGCCAGGGTAGATGAATGCAAGTTTCTTCCGAGTAAAGTAGGTTTTGTGTAGGAAATGCAATTTAATTAATTTAAAACATGCGTTAGAAGATATTTATTTTGTTTGCAAGCTATCTTCCAGTCTTAGTCAGGCAAGGCCTCCGGACGACTGTCCATTTCCCATGAGGCTGTCCGAGATCAAGCCCCCTGTGGGCTCCCTTGCTGTCGGTTCAGCATGCAGAAGTCTGACCTGGCCTATAAAAGCAGGCCCAAATCCTATTTGTTCAATGAACAGCAGGTATACTCCAAGCCCACTGCATCAAAGGTGTGCTCCAAGTCTAGGATCGCCAGGGTATACTCTTCCCCAGAGGTCTCAAGCAAGCCCAAAGTGCATTGTGTTCCTGCCAGGAATGAATCCTGTTTGATCTTCATGGATCTTATCACAAGCAGGAGTCTTGTGAGGCAGGATTTTTCTGAGCAGCTTCACATCCGTGTTCAGCTGTGACAGGTATGCTGACACCCGAGTTTGGTTATTTTCAGCTGTGTGATTCAGAATGATCATTCCTTTTCTCTCGGTCGGTAGGAGTCGGCCTGATCCCCATGCTGACTTAAACTCCCAGTAATTTATCTAGGGGCATTGTGGGTACTGCTTGATGCAGTTGGACGAATGTGCCATCGGAGGCAGGTGTTTTCTGCTCTACATCACGTCTAGGGCATCTTTAAGTTCCTCTCAAGTGAGCAGGTCTTCCCGGCTGGCACACTGCTTGTCCATCAGTTGTGGGAGCTTCATCCCATTTAAACAGTTGAGTCTCTGCTCTCAACAGGTTATTTGGTTTAGCATAACCTCTCCCAAAAATTCCTTAATTTGTCATTGATTCTTCAGCAGGTTACTGTGTTCCAGCCCCCATCCTTTTTCAATCTCATAATGTATCTGTGGGGTCTTTCTAATTTTAATAACCATGCCAACAGCCGAATGGATTTGTCAGCCTTTATGAAAAGTCTGTCTATAGTGGGTGTATATGTCCAATTTAGTCATGATATCTTCGAGCTGTTTTGTGTCTACTAGTTGTTGTATTTTATTTGGATCAACTACTACCTCTTTTTCTAAGGTAGAAAGCGTTTTAGTTCTGAGTCTCAAAAGTGGGATTCTCAGCCGGGCGTGTGAGTAGATTATTGTAAGGATTAGTGGTGAGTGATTAGAAATGAGTCACTGAATGTCACATATTTTGCTAGGTCCTCCATTCTTCCCAATAAGTAATCTATTGTCCTGTATGTATGAACATGGTAGAGTAGGCGTAGACTTTGTCGGTTGGGTGTTGGTGTTTCCATAGATCTATTAAGTGAAAAAACCTCATTATCATTACAAGTTTTCCTTTCCTGGTTTTGTTAAATGTTAGCTGGGGAATTTGTTAATTTGCCCATTCAGTACTCACTTAAGATCTTCTTCAGAAATCAGTGGCCACCTATGGGTGAGCTGCCTGCATACAGTCCCAAAAAATATCTTACCAATATTTGGCGCCTGTGTTCACTAGGCAGATTTTAATGCTGCCCAGGAGGCATTAAAGGATGATGTATCAGCCCTGTGGGTTTGAAATATGATCCCAGCAGTGATCCACATCAATACACCTATATAATAATTTGAATATTTGGCTCCAAAAACCTGCCTCTTCCACTTTTTTTGCCAGTTTTTCCACCCCTGGGTTAAGCACATGTATTTTTGTAGCATAGCAAATTGAATCTGATGGCGCTTAATGTGGGTGCACAGTACATACATATTAGTTATGGTACTCATTTAGAGCGTGTGTATTCCACGTTAACAATGTTCTTCTAGCGGTGAAAAGCATGCCCAATTCCATAGCAAGCCCCCTCCATGGCCCCCTGCTTAAATATGTGCCCAATATTCTTTTTGTAAGCCTGACAGCTCTGAGGTGTTTTCTTTTGAATACTGTGGAATTTTTGCAAACAAGGCTATTCTCTTTTCTTGAGTATGAGCCCTTCCTCTCACACCCACCCTGAGGTCAGGCACTATTGCAGACAGCATTGAAGTTGACATGAAGTGCCTGCCCAGATGTGTGAATTTGCTCAGCCCTGGATCTGGGATGATAAATGCCACATAACACCCTTAGGTCCCCTTTAACTACAACTATGGGAGAAAAATAGAACAAAATCATCCTAGCTTCACATTAGCAATAGCTATCACGTGAAGAGTGCTCCCAGAACACATTACCAAATACCTAACCCCTTCGCTGCTAGGCCTTTTCCCCTCCTGTGCTAACGCTTTTTTTGGCGTTTTGGAGTAGTGCGCACTTAGGCCTTGTAACTTTTTGACAACATAAGGTATCCGCGCCAAATTTGCGCCCTTTTCTTCCAACATCATGTGGATTCTAAAGGCGCCCAGGGTTTGTGGATTCCCTTGGAGGGGTCCCAGAAATTAACCAAAATATAGTGATTTTTTTGTTTTTTTCAGAAAAATGGGAAAAACGGGCTGCAAATGAAAGCCTCTGGGTTTTTCCCTGAAAATGGTATCACAAAAGAGTTTGTGGGGCTGAAATCTCCATTTTCTCAGCTTTCAGGGAATGACAGTCTTTTGTCAGAGAACCGAAATTTTTCACTCAGTTTTGGCATTTTTCTGGGACATAGCCTATTTTTGCTATTTTTAGAGCTTTCCACCTCCTTCCAGTTAATGGTAGAAATGAGTTTGAAAGCAATAATGGATCCTGGAAAGCTTTACATTTTCGAAAATTAGACAAAATTCTGAATTCAGAAAGGGGTCATTTGTCTAAATCCATGAAGGTTTCGTTATAGAAACTAACAGTTAGATATTGGAATATTTGAAAATTTGTTGAAAAAAACAGCCTTTTGTCTCAACGTTTTCACCTATAACTTTTTCTAATTTTGACAGTTCTTGGAAAGCAATATACCGTTACATCCGTTAGACCGTCCTAGTTGTGGGGATATATAGGACTTGTAGTTTCACCAAGAACCCGATGAACCCAGATCCAAAAACTGAGCAGCAACTTGCAATGGTATTTTTTCATTTACTGGGTATAGTGCACTTTGTCTTGGAAAATGTATACATGGAATAATCTGTATGAAAGACACCTATGTATTTATGATTTGGGTACAAATTATAGAGTTCAGAAACAGTATGTAATTGCACATTTTCAAAGTTGGGAATACTCATACTAGCATGAGAATTATTGGTCATTTTTCATAAAGATTTTTTTTTACACAATGTCTTTCATTCAAAGGGAGAAATGCATGAAAGCTCAATTAGTAATAACAGTTGATTTACAAATCTGAATTACCCCAAGTGTCCCTATAAAAACGGTACCTCACTTGTGTGGGTCGGCCTTGTGCCTGCGACAGGAAACGGCGCAAAATGCAACATGGTCACACCTAAATTTTGCAGTTACAAATTGACCCTTTTTTGGCAAAGTGCCTACCTGTAGTTTTTGCACCATAGCTCTGCCGGCACCTAGGGAAACCTAGCAAACCTATACATTTTTGAAAAATAGACACCCAGGGGAATTCAGGATGGGATGACTCGACTGCCTACCACCAGGTTTTGTTACCCAGAATCCCTTGCAAAGCTAAGATTTTGACAAAAAAACACATTTTCCTCACATTTCTGTGGTGGAAAGTTCTGGAATCTGCGTGGATCAACAAATTTCCACCCACCCAGCGTGCCCCCAGTTCTCCCGAAAAAAATGGTACCTCACTTGTGTGGGTCGGCCTTGTGCCTACGACAGGAAACGGCACAAAATGCAACGTGGTCGCACCTCAATTTCCCAGTGAAATCTTAAGCTCTTTGGAGAAAGAGACTACCTTTTGTTTTTGAGCCGTAGCTCAGCCAGCACCTAGGGAAACCTAGCAAACCTATACATTTTTGAAAACTAGACACCCAGGGCAATTCAGGATGGGGGAATCGTCTGCCTACCCCCAGGTTTTGTTACCCAGAATCCCTTGCAAACCTAAAAATTTGACCCAAAAAACACATTTTCCTCACATTTCTGTGGTGGAAAGTTCTGGAATCTGCGTGGATGAACAAATTTCCACGCACCCAGCGTGCCCCCAGGTCTCCCGAAAAAAATGGTACCTCACTTGCGTGGGTAGGCATAGTGGCTGCGACATAAAACAGCACAAAACGCAGCATGGTCGCACCTCAATTTCCCAGTGAAATTTAGCACGTTTCGGACAAAAAGACTACCTTTTGTTTTTGCGCCGTAGCTCTGCCAGCACCTAGGGAAATCTAGCAAACCTATACATTTTTGAAAACTAGACACCCAGGGCAATTCAGGATGGGGTGAATCGTCTGCCTACCCCCAGGTTTTGTTACCCAGAATCCCTTGCAAAGATAAAAATTTGACAAAAAAAAAACACATTTTCCTCACATTTCTGTGGTGGAAAGTTCTGGAATCTGCGTGGATCAACAAATTTCCACCCATCCAGCGTGCCCCCAGGACTCCCTGAAAAAATGGTACCTCACTTGCGTGGGTAGGCATAGTGGCTGCGACATGAAACAGCGCAAAATGCAGCATGGTCGCATCTCAATTTCCCAGTGAAATTTAGCACGTTTCGGACAAAAAGACTACCTTTTGTTTTTGCGCCGTAGCTCTGCCAGCACCTAGGGAAACCTAGCAAACCTATACATTTTTGAAACCTAGACACCCAGGGCAATTCAGGATGGGGTGACTCGTCTGCCTACCCCCAGGTTTTGTTACCCAGAATCCCTTGCAAACCTAAAAATTTGACAAAAAAACACATTTTCCTCACATTTCTGTGGTGGAAAGTTCTGGAATCTGCGTGGATCAACAAATTTCTACCCACCCAGCGTGCCCCCAGGTCTCCCAAAAAAAATGGTACCTCACTTGCGTGGGTAGGCATAGTGGCTGCGACATGCAACAGCGCAAAACGCAGCATGGTCGCACCTCAATTTCCCAGTGAAATTTAGCACTTTTCGGACAAAAAGACTACCTTTTGTTTTTGCGCCGTAGCTCTGCCAGCACCTAGGGAAACCTAGCAAACCTATACATTTTTGAAAACTAGACACCCAGGGATATTCAGGATGGGGTGACTCGTCTGCCTACCCCCAGGTTTTGTTACCCAGAATCCCTTGCAAACCTAAAAATTTGACAAAAAAACACATTTTCCTCACATTTCTGTGGTGGAAAGTTCTGGAGTCTGCGTGGATCAACAAATTTCTACCCACCCAGCGTGCCCCCAGGTCTCCCAAAAAAAAATGGTACCTCACTTGCGTGGGTAGGCATAGTGGCTGCGACATGAAACAGCGCAAAACGCAGCATGGTCACACCTCAATTTCCCAGTGAAATTTAGCACTTTTCGGACAAAAAGACTACCTTTTGTTTTTGCGCCGTAGCTCTGCCAGCACCTAGGGAAACCTAGCAAACCTATACATTTTTGAAAACTAGACACCCAGGGCAATTCAGGATGGGGTGACTCGTCTGCCTAGCCCCAGGTTTTGTTACCCAGAATCCCTTGCAAACATAAAGATTTGACAAATAAAACACATTTTCCTCACATTTCTGTGGTGGAAAGTTCTGGAATCTGCGTGGATCAACAAATTTCCACCCACCCAGCGTGCCCCCAGGTCTCCTGAAAAAAATGGTACCTCACTTGCGTGGGTAGGCATAGTGGCTGCGACATGAAACAGCGCAAAACGCAGCATGGTCGCACCTCAATTTCCCAGTGAAATTTAGCACGTTTCGGACAAAAAGACTACCTTTTGTTTTTGCGCCGTAGCTCTGCCAGCACCTAGGGAAATCTAGCAAACCTATACATTTTTGAAAACTAGACACCCAGGGAAATTTAGGATGGGGTGACTCGTCTGCCTACCTCCAGGTTTTGTTACCCAGAATCCCTTGAAAACATAAAAATTTGACCAAAAAAACACATTTTCCTCACATTGCTGTGGTGGAAAGTTCTGGAATCTGCGTGGATCAACAAATTTCCACCCACCCAGCATGCCCCCAGGTCTCCTGAAAAAAATGGTACCTCACTTGCGTGGGTAGGCATAGTGGCTGCGACATGAAACAGCGCAAAACGCAGCATGGTCGCACCTCAATTTCCCAGTGAAATTTAGCACTTTTCGGACAAAAAGACTACCTTTTGTTTTTGCGCCGTAGTTCTGCCAGCACCTAGGGAAATCTAGCAAACCTATACATTTTTGAAAACTAGACACCCAGGGGAATTCAGGATGGGGTGACTCGTCTCCCTACCCCCAGGTTTTGTTACCCAGAATCCCTTGCAAACATACACATTTGACAAAAAAAAACCATTTCCCTCACATTTCTGTGGTGGAAAGTTCTGGAATCTGCGTGGATCCACAAAATTCCACCCACCCAGCGTGCCCCCAGGTCTCCTGAAAAAAATGGTACCTCACTTGCGTGGATAGACATAGTGGCTGCAACAGGAAACGGTTCAAATCGTACGGTGGTGAATTTACATTACCTTATTGCAAAACTACCTTGATTTTGGGGGGGGGCATCTGAGTTTGTGGCCCGGGGCTCGGTGGTATTCTTTGCAAAGTAGCAAACCCAAACAGTTCTGAAAACTAGACACCCGGGGGAGTCCAGGGAGGTATGGCATGCGTGGGTCCCCCAATGTTTTCCTACCAAGAACTCCTTGCAAACCTTAAAATTAGGTAAAAATAGCACTTTTCCAAACTTTTTGGCGTGGGATCGCCGTGCCGGCAAAAAAGTCCTACCACCCTGCGTTCCCCTTGTTCTCCTGAGTAAAAGGATACCTCACTTGTGTGGGTGCCCCAAAGCAGAACACCCCAAAAATGAATTTTGAAAAAAGTAGTTTTTAGTCATATTTAAGTTTTACAAATTAAGCCCCCCAGCCTGAGTCACATGCCTTTGGCCCACCCACACAAGTGAGGTATCATTTTACTCGGGAGGACAAGGGAAACGCTGGGTGGTAGGACATTTGTTCCGGCAGCGAGATCACACCCAAAAAAGTACGGAAAAGTGGGTTTTTTTACCAAAATTTCAGGTTTGTAGGGGTTTCTGGGTAAGAAAACATTGGGGGACCCACGCATGCCATACCTCCCTGGACTCCCCCGGGTGTCTAGTTTGCAGAACTGTTTGGGTTTGGTAGTTTGCAAAGATGCCCGCCAAGCCCCGGGCCAAAAGCTCAGGTGACCCCCTCAAAAAATAAGATTATTTGGCTAAAGGTAATGTTTTGGTCTCCACAATATGAATTGGGCCTTTTCCTAAAGCAGCCACTATGCCTACCCACGCAAGTGAGGTACCATTTTTATCGGGAGACCTTGGGGAATGCTGGGTGGGAGGTAATTTGTGTGAGCCCAGTGATGCCACGCTTTCCCACACTAAAACGTGTGAAAAAATTAATTTTTTTCTGCTAAAAATGAGGTTTGCAAGGGATTCTGGGTAAAGGAACGTTGGAGGATCCACGCAAGCCAAACCTCCTTGGAAGCCCCCGGGTGTCTACTTTTCAGAAATGTGTGGGTTTGGTAGGTTTCCCTAGATGGCTGTCTCGCACGGGGCCAAAAACCCAGGTAGCCCCTCTTGCAAAAGCTGGTGAACTTAACATTTTCACCATTGTTAAATTCACCAGCTTTTGCAAGAGGGGTTACCTGGGTTTCTGGCCCCGTGCGAGACAGCCATCTAGGGAAACCTACCAAACCCACACATTTCTGAAAAGTAGACACCCGGGGGCTTCCAAGGAGGTATGGCTTGCGTGGATCCTCCAACGTTCCTTTACCCAGAATCCCTTGCAAACCTCATTTTTAGCAGAAAAAAATAAATTTTTTCACACGTTGTAGTCTGGGAAAGCATGGCATCACTGGGCTCACACAAATTACCTCCCACCCAGTGTTCCCCAAGGTCTCCCGATAAAAACGGTACCTCACTTGCGTGGGTAGCCATAGTGGCTGCAACAGGACAAGGTCCAAATCGTACGGTGGAGAATTTAAAATACCCTGAAGCAATATAACTTTGATTTTGGGGGGGGGCACCTGAGTTTTTGGCTCGGGGCTGGGTGGTATTCTTTGGAAAGTAGCAAACCCAAACAGTTCCGAAAACTAGACACCCGGGAGAGTTCAGGGATGTATGGCATGCGTGGGTCCCCCAATGTTTTCCTACCAAGAACTCCTTGCAAACCTTTAAATTAGGTAAAAATAGCACTTTTCCAAACTTTTTAGCGTGGGATCGCCGTGCCGGCAAAAATTTCCTACCACCCTGCGTTCCCCTTGTTCTCCCGAGTAAAAGGATACCACACCTTAACAGAGTTACTCAAAAGTCAAACATTCAAGCACGGCTATCTATTCCTCAAAGACACACACATACAGGTTGGATTTGGCACGAGGGCGAGTGATGGTTCAGTACATAAAATTTTATTAACAAGATATTTCAAAAAAATGAAATGGTCTGTCAATAAATAAATGCATAAAAACCGAACCAGTGACTCGCAACTCGTGAGCTGTAAAGCCACGACAAGGCACCAACCGTTTTACAGGCCATTCACGCACCTTTCATACCTGATACAAACCAGACCATTGACAGCATCCGAATGGAAAAGCAACACATTACAACAATCACAATAAGGGACAAGGTACACCCTAATGCAGAAAGAGAAAAAAAAAAACTATTACTGCACACCCATCTAATCCGCAAGCACACACACATACTGGTTGGATTTGGCACGAGGGTGAGTGATGATTCAGTACATACAATTGGATACGCAAGTAATTTCATAAAAAATGAAATACACTGCGTATAATTGAAAGTATGATAAACTGAACCACTGACTCACAGCTCGTGAGCTGTAAAGCCACGTCAAGGCACCAACCTCTTTACATGCCATTCATACACCTTTCGTACGCGTGACACATACAAAACATTCACACCGCCAGCCGCGGACCCATCACATTTCAACACTCACACCAGCAAACAGCGCCATTCAAGGGCCCATCACTTTCACATGCCCACATTTCTGACACTGCAACTACACAAAATGATGGACTGTGTGGAGTGTCACTCAACTAGCAGTGTGTGTAGTGACCAACAGAAAGTAACTACTCACACACCGCCTGCCGAGCGCCAGTCCACCCACACCACCATCCAAGCACCAGACCATGCACACTGCCAGCCAAACACCACTCAGCGCACACCGACAGCCAAGTACCACTCCACACACACCACCAGCCAAGCATCACTCCACTCACACCACCTGCCAAGCGCCACTCCACAAACACAACACCAGCCAAGCACCACTCCACACACACCGCCAGCCAAGCATCACTCCACGCACACCACCAGCCAAGCGCCACTCCACAAACACAACACCAGCCAAGCACCACTCCACTCACACCGCCAGCCAAGCACCTAACCATGCACTCCGCCAGCCAAGCAAAAATCCACGCACCCCCCCAGCACAACTCCAATCCATGCACTATGCCAGCCAAGCACCAGACCACGCACACCACCAGCCAAGCGCCATCCACTCACACCACCAGCCAAGCACCTAACCATGCACTCCGCCAGCCAAGCAAAAATCCACTCACCCCCAGCACAACTCCAATCCATGCACTATGCCAGCCAAGCGCCAGTCCACGCACACCACCAGACAAGCGCCAGTCCACGCACACCAACAATCCAAGCACAATCCTGCACACACCACCATCGAAATTAGAATTTTTTAAAGAAATACCACAAATCAAATGTAGAAACCTACAAATCTGCTAACACAAATTCAAAAACGAAATGCTTTGCATTAATGCAAACCTTAAAGCAGACTAAAAAATATTACAGAATACAGACCAGACAGTACACTTACAAGCTCAATGAAACTCCCAAAACTTCTTTTGTGTGTGGTACGATTTAAAACAAGCTGGCACACACAATCCAGGATTTGAAGGACAGTCAGGACAGTGCATACGAGACTCCCTCCGCACTTCTCTTCGCCAACAGACTCTACATCTTTTAGTGGGATTGTCTTTTGCAGTTGTGGGAGGAATGTATTCTGGAAAGTGGCGATCTTTCAGTCTAGCCACTTCCTCCACCAATCCAAATCTTGGCACACTTGCCTGTTCCACTAGTACAAGGCTGCCTATTCTAGTCTCCTGAAACTTAACAAAAGGCATCTTTGACTCAGGACAAGATTTCTGGAAAACAACAAAAGCATTAAAGGATGCCAAGTGGAAAAGATGGATAGCCAACTTCTTGTACCAAACGTAAGCCTTTCGAAGAGCAGCATAAGGTTCCAACCTCTGATCTACTCTGTCAACACCACCCATGTACTTATTGTACTGTAAAATGCACACAGGTTTACGCACTTCAGCAGTCTCACCCCGAACTGGCAGAGCTTCAGTGCTTTCGTCATGGATAGTAGTCAGCATGTAAACATCTCTCCTGTCTGAAAACTTCACAGCTAGAAGCTTCCCACATCGCAATGCAGTAGACTGTCCCCGCACAAGCCTTTTGCAAACAAGTTCTATTGGGAAACCTTTCCGGTTACTGCGCATCGTGCCACAAGCAACAGTGCCCACTTTGGCCAACTCCTTGAACAAACGCACACTAGTGTAGAAGTTATCTACATATAAATGGTGGCCTTTGTTAAATAATCGTCTACCTAGTTCCCACACAATTTTCTCAGTCACTCCAAAAGTGGACGGACAAGCAGAAGTGTTAATGCTGGAATCCTTACCGGTGTACACCCTGAAATTATAAACATATCTAGTATCACTGTCACACAGCATATACAGTTTGATTCCATAGTGTGCCCTCTTACTAAAAATGTATTGCCTAAAAACCAAGCGGCCCTTGAACAATACCAAAGACTCGTCCACAGCTATTTCTTTTCCAGGTGCAAAGATCTCAGGAAAACGATCAACAAAGTGATCAAGGACAGCCCAAATCTTAAAAAGACGGTCACAATCAGGGTGATCGCGTGGCAACGCTAAATAATTTTCAACAAAATGCATCATGCGAAGAAGAAGCATATATCGATCACGAGTCATAACTGCTGGAAATATAGATGTTGCCATCAAGGGACTAGTGGACCAATAAGAAGACATTGATGGCTTCCTTAGCAAGCCCATCAAAAAAGTTAATCCCAAAAACTTCTTCATCTCTTCAACATATGTGGGAGACCAATGGGTAGCTCTAGAATGGGGCTTAAGGCTGGCACTGTGGTCCCTCAAATACTGCTCTGCATACCAACTAGTTTGCTCCACAATCTCCTGCAAAAACTCATCGTCAAAAAACAACTGAAAAAATTGAATTGGCAAAAAATTGTCAGTATTCACTCTACACCCTGGAACACCAGTGAAGTCTGGCAATTCCGGCTGCACCATGCCAGGGGCAACCCAGACGTCATCACTAACATCGGGAGAAAAAGCCACCCTAGCCTGCAGCCCAGATGCCTCTTGCTGCACTACATCAACGGGAACACTAGCATCCCCAGATGCCTCTTGCATCACTACACCAACAGGAATACTAGCATCCCCAGATACATTTTGCATCTCTACACCAACAGGAGAACTCACATCCCCAGCTGCCTCTTGCATCTCAACATCAACAGAAGAACTCGCATCCCCAGATGCCACTTGCTGCTCAACAACAACCGAAAGACTAGCAGCACCAGATGCCTCATGCTGCTCCACAACAGGAATACTAGCAGCACCAGATAACCCTTGGCGCACCACAGCAATGTGAAACCTTTTGGGCGCAGCCTTTACCACACTTGCCTCTTCCCGACGAGAAAAAAAGGGAAACCTTGAGGACCTAGGCTGCCGCTCACATGGCTCTTGCCTCTCTACCGGCACATCAATGTCCCTCTCTACCACAGGCACTTCATCAGCACTAGAAGAAGAATCATCATCCGATGATACCATGCGAAGAGAAAACTCACTGCCTGAATCTTCTGCACCTACCTCATGCTCCGAATCGGAGTCAGTGTCTGGACCATGGTCAGAGGAAGACTCAAAAAGCAAACTAACAACCTGCTTAGCAGTCATCCTGCGAGCAGCCATTATCCTTACAAAGCAAGAAGACTACACACACAAGTGAACAACAACCTACACTGTGCAAAGTAAGAAGTAAACAAGGTAGAGTCTTCACACAAAAATCAATACACTCAAAAACAATTCAAATATAACCAAATATAAGAACACTCACCAGCACCTACTCTGCTGAAACACAGCAAAAAGAAAGGAAATCCCACTGGAAAGAAAAAAAAAGTATAGATTAGACAAAGTACACATCAAGCAGCAATACAAAAAAAAAGTTAACAATCAAGAAACACAAAGCCACACAAACAGCAATAACTTCACGTTTCATAAAAACACATTCATCTAGGAAAAGTAGTACAAAAAACATTTACTTACCAAGCACATGCAACTACACAAGCTGCAAAACCAGCATTAACTGAACCACAACCGACACCAATACAAACAGCAAAAGCCTGGATCAAAAACAAAGAAGAAAAAAAATAAATTAATGCTACATTTCACAAACAACATAACAAATGAATAAACAACACACAAATTTACCCCCAAAATCACATCCACACAGATGGGCCATCAAAAAGGGCAAAACGGACAAAAGTACGGGTTGATTTGCCCGCCGGGGGGCCAGAAAATCAAATTTTAAAATCCGACCCACCTGGAAGCGACCCTTGCCCAAGGGGTCACTTCCTACAATCTAAAATAAAATCCCTGGTGCTAGTGGGGGCATTTCCACCGCACAATCGCAATGCTGTGCGCGACCGTGAGGCAGAAATGCCCTGCAAAGAGACATCAGGAGAGAGGAAATTCACTTGCCTCTCCCCTGATGCCTCTTTGCAGCCCCAAACCCCCCCAAATATCTCAAAACCAACCTAACACCTCAAGGCGCAGGAAGCAAATGGCTTCCCGACCACCTGGGAATCCCTGAAGATGTTGGCGCGTGCTGTGCCCGCTGACGTCATCAGGGATTCTCATGGGGAGGGGGGCAGCAGAATTACTGTGGTTAACTGTGATGCTGGACAGAGGCACTTGCATCCTTGATTTTCACAAGCGCAATCCAAAAACAATTCCTATGACCAGGAGCTTCTTTCTCCCCATCTGCTGCTCTCATCAGTCTCTGACCATTTATACACATAAGAGGCATGTGAACTCACACAGAAGACCCCCGTTTGGCCACGCCCACCAACTAGCGGAGTGCACCATCTTTCCTAAATTTACCCACTATGATGGACAGCTCACTCAAGGGACCTGTGCACACATCGGTGCGATGGCATAGTAACACACACGGTCACTGGAGACAAAGCAAGCGCTCGAGTTGCAGCATAAATTCAGGAAAACATTCATCAGCCCAAAAACATTTGTGACCTTCCCACTATGATGGACAGCTCACACAAGGGACCCCTGCGCACATCTGTGCAATTGCATAGTAACGCACACATGGACACTGGAGACAAAGATGGCGCTCGAGTTGCAGCACAAATTCAGGAAAACAATCATCAGCCCAAAAACATTTGTGAGCTTCCCACTATGATGGACAGCTCACTCAAGGGACCCCTGCGCACATCGGTGCAATGGCATAATAACACACACAAAGGTCACTAGAGACAAAGCAGGTGATCGAGTTGCAGCACAAATTCAGGAAAACATTCATCAGCCCAAAAACATTTGTGACCTTTCCACTATGATGGACAGCTCACACAAGGGACCCCTGCGCACATCTGTGCGATTGCATAGTAACGCACACATGGTCACTAGAGACAAAGCAGGTGATCGAGTTGCAGCACAAATTCAGGAAAACATTCATCAGCCCAAAAACATTTGTGAGCTTCCCACTATGATGGACAGCTCACTCAAGGGACCTGTGCACACATCGGTGCGATGGCATAGTAACACACATGTTCACTGGAGACAAAGCATGTGTTTGAATTGCAGCACAAATAAAAAAAAACATTCATCAGCCCAAAACACTAGTGAGCTTTGCCTAGGCAGGACAGGTGTGTTTTTTAGCCACTTCAGATAAACACAAAGTAATAGAAATGAAGGACAGATCCTTGATAAATATTAGCACAATAATTATACATTCAAAATGTCCCCCATCAGCATTTTTTTTTACCAAACGACCATTTCTCATCATAGGAGGCACACAAAGACATCCAAAATAATGTCCCTCAAAAAGGGGAGCGACCCTTCCCCAAGGGGCCGCTCCCCGAACAACGAAAGTGAAAAAAATAAAAATTTAAAATCCCTAGCATTCCAGCTGCACGATCGCACGATCGTGCAGCAGGAATGCTCTAAAGTTGCATCGAGGGAAAGGAAAAGCCTTTCCTTTCCCTCGATGTAAGTTTCAAAAAATTCCCCCCTGCCCCAGCCGCAAAACGAACCTCTAAGTAATCCGACGCGCAGGAAGCAAATGGCTTCCCTGCGCGTCGGTAAACAAAAGGAACCTCCAGTGACGTCAGCGCGCCTCGCGCGCTGACGTCATTGATGACGCGGGCGGGGAGGGCGGGGGGAGGCAGGGGAAGGTCTTCCCCTGCCATCCCCGCAAAAAAGAAGAAAATCGGGCAGACTCGGGGGGAGCGCTGGCGCTTCCCCCAAGGGTGGGGCTCATGACGAGCTGGGCACGTCATCAGCGTGCGAGCGCCCTGCTCCATGACGAGCCCAGCTCGTCATCAGCCCCGAAGGGGCTAATCTCCGTGGCGGCCTGTACTATAAGCAGGGAGGGGAGCATTAGGGGCACCGCTCACACATAAACAATCACTCACACTCATGCATTCACACATACTTCCATATATTCATGTAGGCATACAGCAAAGATTAAAAATAAAATAATGCTTACCTGCGCAGCTCTGCCTTGGCAATCCCACTAGCGTTGGGACTGCTGCCTTTCCTGACCCCACCCTCCTCTATGATCAGGTGTCCGTGATTGGCACTCAGCCCTGGGCACTTCAGGGTTTAGAACTGAAGCACCCAGTTCCAAAGCAATCAGTGAGGCTCCCCTCATCACGAGGGGGAGGACCTCGAGGTGCTTTGCCTGACTCAAGACGTCATGCTGACAGGAGCAGTGATTTCTTCAGCCTGGCAAAGTTCAGCTCAGGCAGCCAGAAGCCTGCACATTTGTTGCATGCCTAGTTCCTGGCTGCCTGACCTGAAAATAAAGAGTGTATGTCAGGCTGACTTTTGCTCAGCCTGATAGACATTCTTTGTGAAGGTCTTTCTTCCACAGATGCCAGCAAGTGTTCTGGGACTTTTAAAAGTATTCACTCTGGAGAACATTTGCAAGAGTATGAGGCATTATCTCACTTCGCTTGAGCATTCTATAATAGGCCGGTCCTGAATAGACTATTTGGGGGAAAGGAGCAGGGCAATGTGAACGAATCCCTTGGATCAGACATGTGAAAGACATTTCCTAGATATGTATACAATGCATAATCCGGAGCTTTATATGTACTTTATGAACTACACAAAAGTGCTGGCAAGTGAGATAATGCATGCAGGATCTCTTGTACTACTAATGTCCTCGCTGATTCCTACAGAACCACGTGGAAAATATTTGCTCTAAGACGCAACCTGTCCCTGGGTCATGGCATTCAAAGACTCCATAGCAGTTTCTACGTGACAATAAGGTCTGATAGCAAACTCACCAAGAGCTTCCTGGGCAGATGAATCTTTGGTAGCGGTAGATTAATCTTTGGTAGCACAAGTCCAACTTGCCTCTGAGATCTAAATGTTCTCTTTCCTCTTCTCCCGTCTGTCTTCTTAGGATTCCTTTGTTGTTTTCCAGGGTTCCTCACCACCCTATTATAGCATCTTCCTCCATACCCCTATATCAACCAATGGTTGAGGCAGATAGTCTATCAGGCTAGGTAGTTTTGAGCACTGCAATCTAGAATCCTTCCCTTAAGGTGTTGAAGAAAGAATATTTTACCACATTTCCGTCAGTGTTTTTATATGGTGCACTAGCTTGCTACCCATATTGTGTATTTGGTACTCAATGACCACAGAAGAATTGTGTACTGTGGCTGAGTCAGTCTTTTACTTTCCAAAGCATTAGTCTAGAACGGTCTTAAAAATCTGGATGGCGAATGAGTCTCACTGTTAACATTTTACAACATATCAATCTTTCAACTTACTTTTGTTAGGAGACTCGCTGTTGTAGTTAATAAAGAGCAGGAGGGCCTTTGTTTAGCTTTTAAGAGAACCTCCAAAATTGGCTCCGGACTACCATAGGAACTGGAAAATATTTACAGCTTCTTAAACTTCCAGATCTGAGCTCCTCTCATTGCACAAGGCTAATTGACAGCTTGTGTGATGTCAACTTATGCCAAAGGCAAAATTCTTTGTAGGTGTGACAGGTACTGTTGATTTCAAGTCTGTGGGACATGTCTGTCCTTTCTTGAGAAGCTACTGAGCGTTCCTACTAGCTTCATTCCTATACTCATTACGTGATCGTGTATTCGTCCTAAAAATTCCAAGTTAAATTGTAATGATGGCCGTAGACAATGAGAAGCATTGCATCCTAGATAAGAGGTTTAGTGATCTATTTTCAGATATGTTGAATTATTTGACTGTGCAGCATCTTAATTGTCCGGTAACAGTTTAAAAAGGGGATGGGGTTGCTGTTCATTCTATTTTTCCAGCTGAAGGTACCTACGTTCAATGTTTGTGTTCTTTTATCAGTTTTATGTTTTATTCGTGTTTGTTAAAACTGGAAACAAAAATGATCAATTAAACAAAATGCAAGATAACTTAATGAGGGGGGGTCTTAGAAGTCCATTGCGATTCAGTCAAGGATGGACTGGGGTGCGGCACGAGTAATTACCAGTGGCTGAAATTAATTCAAGCATACCATCCAGCACTTTTTTGTATACCTTAGTGTGTTACCCTAAGTAGTCCGGGAATTCCCAGACGTTGGTTACAGGCACAGTTTGTCACTGGAACGAAGCCCTAATTTGGTTGAAATTGGTTCTGGGTTGCTCATGTTCCAGTTAAGGGAGGGCCTGGCAGTTGGGCGCTGGACTGTTTCCATTGGATTAGGGGCAAGACTGATTTGCATATGACTGGGTCCAAACTCAGGTGGCATTATGTGAAAAATATTAAATGGACTGGGATACAGTCCTGAGCAATTTCCAGTGACTGAGATTAATTCAAGCATTACATCCATCATTTTATTGATTCTTTAGGCTGTCAAACCTTGTGAACCCCGAATGATCATCCAACCATCTTAGAGTCTGAATTTGAAAAAAAAGGATGGATCAACCCTAGAGCTTCCGTCCCAGTTTAAAGCAGGGGGCTTTACAGGGGTTTGTCATTTGTGTACTTTTTTAACCTTTGAATGGCCTTTTTCTGCATAAGGCAGGGAATGTACTCATGTGTTGTATTTATTGCAAAAGAGTAATAGTCTCAAGATGAATTACCCACAACATTTCATAATCAAATTAGTGTATTTTTATCAAGAAAATCTACGTAACCACCATCATCTAAACAGCTTTGAAATCTTTTCATAAAAGCAGTAGTGAAATATGCATACACAGCTACATTAAAATGGATGGCATAAAACAATATCACCATACAGTGCATCACAGCAGAAAGGAATAAAATAGTTATAAAACATCCAATGATGATTATATTTCTTCAGATAAAAAATATGTCAGACTAAGAAACATCACAGTATCAAAAGTAGTCAAGAATTTTTAGAGGCAGGTTCGTCGCTTGGCTGTGGACTAAGGTGCCCGAACTTCAGTGGAGCTCCCGACCGAGCCCCGCAATCCAGCAGTAATCAGAGCTCCCACAGAATGCCAGTTACCCAAAGATGTTGAGCAGGGTGTAGGAGCAGTTTCTTTCTCTCCCCCCCGGCCCCATTCTCTTGCCGCAGATGACACAGGGTATCTAGGGATTCAGAGGTGTGGTCGGCAGTGCAGCGTCTGGGCCCTGCTCGCATGTAGCATCAGAACACGGCCACCAGTGGAGGGTGAGCCATCTAAAGCAACCCTTTGGAGAGACTAGATGGACCGGGAGTACGCCTGCCGTGGGATCATAACCGTCCGGCCCATGTGTCGCCCTGGTTGTGACTCAGGACCAGAAGCAGCAGCAGGTTGGCCGATGGATGGACCGAGGACCATGCCCAAGAGGCCTGAAGTGTGGACAGGGCCCTGAGGAGGCAGACCGGCGGTCGACCAGTGGGCGTGCTCCATGAGTCCTCCTTTCCCTTTCTTCCCTTCCCAAGATGCAGGAGCTGTAAACCAGCTGGGGGGCAGGGCTGTGGTGGTTGATGCCGAGGGAGGCAGAACGCTGCTCGGGCCTGCTCCCGGTGAAGCCTCGAGGATGGCGTTGCCCCCGTGCCTGGGAAGCCCTCGGCTGGAGGGGAGAGGGGCTGAGGCCAGAGGGGGTGTGCTGGGGTGATTCGGGCGGGAGCCAAGGACTGCAGGGAATTGACTTGCTTCAGTCTACTTAGAAATATTACTTATTGAGACGTGAAGGGCTGGCTGCCCCGGTGCTAGTACTGTGACCTATGCCGAGGGGGCGGCTCATGAATTAGTGGATGGTGTCCCTCCCTTCCCATCCCCAGGATCGCCGCATTCTCTCCTAAAGTTGACTTGGGCTGCGGGGCAAAGTGGAGTGTTACCCGCTGAGGAAACGCGCTGCTCGAGTGGGGCTATGCCCCAGGGGCCTGGTCGGCTCATGGTACTGTGAAGCAGGTGGCAGGCTGCAGCAGACCCAAAAAGGGCTGTGGAAATGCCCACCTGAATTAGGACTCGGTACGGCCCTGTTGACCGAAATCCTGCCCACGCAGGGTTGGGGATTGTTTTGTTCAGCCCCAGTAACAGGAGGTGAAAGGATAGTGAAACCATAGGGACTGGGCCCCTTAAACTTATAAAATGGACAATTACACCATCCCCAGGCCTACCAAATTTCCAGATGGGGAGGTGGCTGAGGAGCACTCCCGAACGGCCATAATGGCAGTGATAAGGGATGTGAAAGGCTCGCTGGAGCCAAAAAATAAACTCACTATCCGTAGATGTCACGCTAATCATAGTGGACCTCTCCAAACTCAGTGAAAAGGTCTTGACGGTTGAAAATAACATCGGCCAGCTGCAATCTACACCACAATGTTTCAAGTCCCAGGTGCTCAAGCTGACACAGCAAGCTGCGCATATGGCGGTGAGGCTAGAGGACCTTGAGGGGAGAGAGAAGAGAAACAACATTCGTGCAGTGGGGGTTCGGGAGGGGGCGACGGGCCCCAGTGTTGACCTATTCCTGGAGGACTTCATAGTGAATAAGCAACCCAAAAGACTGTAAAAATTATTTTCAATTGAAAGAGCACACAGAACTCCACTGCCTCCACCTAAGCTTGGGGCTCACATCGCACAATTATCGCAAAAATATTTAATTACCATGACAGATCAAAAGGGGAAGTACACTTTGAGAACACCCTGGTATGCTTCTTTCCGAAATTTACTCTGCAGGTACAGCGTCAAAGGAGAAGTTTTGAACCTGTGAAAAGGGAGCTCAGATTGAGAGACATTAACTATATGATGATTTTCCCTGCAAAACTACGTGTTCTAGCCGACGGCAAGACCTGGCACTTTGTGACTCCGGAGTAAGCCTGGGAGTGCATGGAGAGCTGGCGTACAGTTAGCCGGAATAAAGGCAAGGGCCCAGGATGCAATTGAGGAGCAACCAAAGGTGTGACTTAAGTGAGTGGCCTGAACAAGCAGGGATGTTTTGAGCCCAGTTGAAGTTTTGACATGGTATTTAATGAGCGACAGCCGCTCTGCTGGTTGACTAGTTGGGGATTCCACAACCAGATTCGCAGGGTAGTAGGGAGGAGGGAGTTGGGACAATTTTGAAGACAAAGGGGTTGTTACTCACTAGTTAATTGCAGTCATCTCAATAATACTTTAGTAGATGAGAAATGGGACCACGTAGTAATGGAAGGGGACTGGGCTGGGCGGGGGGGGGGGACACACCCTTTCACACCCTTTCACACCCTTGTGGATCCGTACTGGGGAAACTAGAATTCAGTACCAATGCCTAATCCTGGACACAATCAGTGAGGGTATGTTCCTAAAATGTAAATGGCCTCAATGGAAAGGTGAAACATACAGTTTGTATGCAATTAATTAAGAAACATGCCCGAGGCATTATCCTATTACAAGAAACACACCTCTGTGGACATCACTGTAAGGCCCTAGATAGATACGGCTATGCTCTGCTTGCGCATGCCAGGTATACCACGGGCTTCAGGGAGGTAGGAGTGCTAGGCAGAAAGGCATTTCCCTTTATCCCCAATAAATAATGGTCGGACCCCCTAGGTAGATATGTGGCCCTTAGTGGACAATGGGAGGGTAGGACCATTAACCTTTGTTCGGCATACGCTTCGCCCAGGTTGCAGGCTCCCACGCTGGATGCACCGGTCCTCTTCTACTTGAGCTCCCGCAAGGGAAATTCATTATGGGGGGGCAACATGAACAATGTGGTTTTGGTGGAGCTGGACAACCTAGGCGGGGGGTCCTTGGGGAGGAGAGCCGGGGCTCTAGGTGATTGTTCTTCTTCCCTCGGGCAGGGTGACATTTGACGGGGTCATAATCCCAACCTCAACAGTATACCCACTTGTTCGCTGTGCATGGGTACCTCGCGCTACTCAACTACCTGCTCACACAAACTCAATTTGTGGGTCAGTTCAAGGATGCTAAAGATGTAGCCCAGAGTTATACGATCACTCTCCACACTAGAGTGGTCTCCGCAGGAATTTGCCCTGCCCCCGCGGATTGACCCGTTGTACCTCCGAGACTCACACTATAAATCCAGTGTCGGGGAATGCACCAACCACTTCTTCACAGAGACCCTGGTATCAGTGGACTCAGGGTTGATACTTTGGGAGGCTTCCAAAACAGTACACAGGGGACACATTCAATCTCTGATAGGGGCCTCTAGAAAAGAAAAGGCACTGAAATGCACAGCTCTAGAGAGAGATTCCGATTTGGAGGCCTGGGAGGGGAGGGAGGAGGAAACACCTGGGGAGGTGACCCGCAGCCTTCACTTATGACAGACGTAGTTGTGGGAGCTTCTGGAGGAAGGTGCCAGGGCAGTAGCCCATACCATAGAGTACAGAATATATGAGATAGGGGACAAGACCAGTAAGCTTCTGGCGGCGCTGGACAGGCAATGGGTCCTGGAGATATTAGATGACCTAGGGGGGAGACGTGATGGGGCAAGAGATTGTGAAGGCATTCGCTTCTCATTATGAAAGGCTGTATACATCTTCCTCTGGGCATGCTGAGTCGGACTACATCACCTTGCTGGGCCTGCCTGTTGAGGATAGGAACAGATTAGAAGGCATCCTTACGGTGGGGGAGATTAGCACAGCCGCCGAGCTCTGCACTCTGGGATAGCCGTGGGCCTCATCGTCTCATTCCGGAGCTGTTTAAATGCTTGTTTTATAAAACGGCACCACAACTCCTTACAATGTTTCAGGGAGTGAGCCATACTAGGGTTCTACTGTGGCATCAACACTTGATGGCGATAATCGTGATACCTAAAGAGGGTAAGCCTCCGTCGAGCTGTGGGTTGTATTTATTGATATCCCTCCTGAATTTGAGGTTAAGGTCCTGGCGAAGATCCTTGCCTTGCGTCTGGGTGCGGTGATTCACTCTCTAGTAAACCCAAATCAATCAGACTTTATGCCGTACAGGGGTACCAGACTCAATCTGCGTAGACTGTTTGGGGTCCTGCATGTCACCGAGCCGGACTCCTCACCGCTGTTGGCTCTCCTGTCCTTGGATGCCAGGATGGCTTTCGATAGTGTGGAATGGAATTACTTGTGGGTGGTCAAGGCACACGTGGGGTTTGGACCAAACTTAATAGGCTAGATAAAATTACTATATGAACAGCCACTGGCGAGGGTACGGGTCAATGCAACTGTAACCTGTGAGTTTCCCCTACAGAAGAGGACAAGACATGGGTGTCCTTTATCTCCTATTTTATTCGTCCTGGCACTTGAACCTCTGGTGGCGTGGGTTCACCTAGATCCATTGATAAGGTGTATCCCAGTGGGTGATGAGTGAGAAGAGCATATCTCCCTTTATGCCGACAATATTTTGTTATAGGTCCAGCATCTCAGGAAATCCATCGAAAGAACTTTACAAATATTCCATATATTCGGAGACTTCTCAGGGTATCACATTAACTGTGATAAATCCCTGCTGTTTCCATTAGCAGGGGGGCCCCTAAGCTGGTGTGAGGTCCCCCTGGAGTCGGATGGGTTTAAATACTTAGGGATCAAGATAATGAGGAACCATCAAAGGTTTTATGATAGAAACCTGATATCCCAATTGGATAGATTCAAGAGGGATGCCCAGCATTGGAGGTCGTTGCCTTTAATGTTATTGGGCTGCACTGCCCTATATCAAATGATGACACTTCCATGCCTACTGTACATCCTACAGAATGCCCCATATCGGATTCTGACATTGTTGTTCCGAGCGATAGAGGCAGAGTTGCGAGCCCTGTTGTGGAGTGGAGGAGCATCACGTATTGCCTTACATAAATTGCAGAGGGGTATTCATGATGGGGGACTGGCGGTTCCTGAAGTGAAGTTGTAGTACTGGCCTGCCCAGTTGACCACTGTGAATGATTGGGTGTTTGGGGACAAGATGGAGCCAGTTTGCAGAGTAGACAGGTCATGCATGTGGACCAGGAGCTATACAAACCTAATCTATGAACGGAGGAAGAGTCGGGGCTGCCGAACACACACAGGTAGCAATTAAATCCTGTCAAGTGGCAACAAAATACCTGGGATGGGAGGGCAGGTTGACGGTAATGACCCCCCCCCCCCGTGGGCTAGCAGCCAACTAGACAAAGTGAGCAGGCTAAAGGACTTTGGTAAGTGGGAACTTCTGGGCCTGGAAAATCTTCGTGATGTCTAGAGGAACCAGGCATATGCGAAGTTTGAGACCCTTTTACAAGAGTATTAAATGGGTCCTGAGTAATTGCTGCGATATCTGCAACTGGGCCAATGCGCTCCAGGGTCTTATTTGCAAGGGTTTAGACCTGGACGAGGCCTCCCCCCTGGAAGACAGACTTCTGATGGACCCTTTGGAGGAGAAGGCAATATCATTAATGTGCCAAGAATTTGTAAATAACATACCAGCCCGAGTCGGTGGGGAATATAGGCCCAATAGAGGATGAAGACAGGATAGAGACCCTACAGGGACCGAGGGAAGTGGCAATCAGTTCCTGCTTTCATCTCATCCAGTTGAAGGTCTTTCACTGAACATATTGCTCTCAGAGGCTGCTGCATCACCTAGGTAGATTGGAGTCATCTTGGTGTCACAGGGGTTGCAGCCAGGCAGGAACATTTTACCATCTTTTATGGGAATGCCCGGAGACGCAGAAATACTGGGGTAAAATCAGGAGAATTATGGCACAGGTGACTGGGTGGAGGTCATCCTGGTGCCAAAAAGGTTTCTGTTAGTGATTTCAGGGGAAGAAGCATGGCCCAGGTACACCAAGATCTGGTTGGAACTAGCGGCAAAACGTAATCTAGCTAGGTGTTTGGGAGCTCGGGCACTACCAGTGGTTGAGGACTGGCAGACTGACCTAGACTGGTGTTGGTCGGCCGAGTGCAATATATACCAAGGAATAGGATGCCCGAAGAAATGAGAAAAGATTTGGGGGCAATGGCAAGCTTATGGAGGGCTGTGAGGGGGGTATTAGACAGACCATGAAGGTCGCCCATCATTGGTGTTGTATCTTCTCTGATTGATCAAAAGGCAACTGTAAACTCAGTGGCCAGATTATATGTAAGACAATGGTATCATTGATGTACTGCTGTTGTGTTGTTTGCAATAAAAAGATTTTTGTTTTTTTTAAATAATTATTAGAGACTAGATGCCAGAGGCTACATCAATTATACATGCACATAACATTGTATTGCATCAAATCATTCATTAATTTATGGAAGAGATGGTTTGTACAGGCTTCCCAATAGCACCAAGAGCCCCCCTTGCTATAAGTGCCCACATTTTGCCCAGAAACCTAGCGACAGTACATACAATAGTTATATTGGTATCTGTTCTAAGTATTCTGAGCGCAAATTAACTACTTTGTGTCCCCATCTGCCTACACGTTGGTTTACGGTACAAAAGGGGGTGGTGATGGACGGAGCATCTGAATCAATCAAACACTCACACCCAGTCAAAAGATCTGGGTTTATTCCATCACCGTTC
The DNA here is from genome assembly GCF_964261635.1 of Lissotriton helveticus. Classification (NCBI taxonomy): domain Eukaryota; kingdom Metazoa; phylum Chordata; class Amphibia; order Caudata; family Salamandridae; genus Lissotriton; species Lissotriton helveticus. The sequence continues at coordinate 1,284,576,680 of NC_136057.1, read as the reverse complement.
TTTAGCCCACTCTGCCACCCCAGTTCAGACATGGCTATATGCAATTCAGTCTGACCCTGTGCCTCATGGGAACAGTGCAGCCTGAACTGCCAAGCCATGTCTTCCCTGGACTGGAAACAAGCTTCCGAGGACTGGTTTCTGGCATTCCAGCCGTCTTCAGCCCGGCTTGCTTGAATCCAGTGCAAAGTGAGCAAGGGACTCACGTCTGAGAATACCCTGCCACACTTATGGCGGCCAAAAGCGGTACAAAAGGGGGTGGTGATGGACGGAGCATCTGCATCAATCAAACACTCACACCCAGTCAAAAGATCTGGGTTTAATCCATCACCGTTCTTTAGCCCACTCTGCCACCCCAGTTCAGACATGGCTATATGCAAATCAGTCTGACCCTGTGCCTCATGGGAACAGTGCAGCCCGAACTGCCAAGCCATGTCTTCCCTGGACCGGAAACAAGCTTCCGAGGACCGGTTTCTGGCATTCCAGCCGTCTTCAGCCCGGCTTGCTTGAATCCAGTGGCAAAGTGAGCAAGGGACTCACGTCTGAGCATACCCTGCCACACTTATGGCGGCCAAAAGCGGTACAAAAGGGGGTGGTGATGGACGGAGCATCTCAATCAATTAAACACTCACACCCAGTCAAAAGATCTGGGTTTAATCCATCACCGTTCTTTAGCCACCCCAGTTCAGACATGGCTATATGCAAATCAGTCTGACCCTGTGCCTCATGGGAACAGTGCAGCCCGAACTGCCAAGCCATGTCTTCCCTGGAACGGAAACAAGCTTCCGAGGACCGCTTTCTGGCATTCCAGCCGTCTTCAGCCCGGCTTGCTTGAATCCAGTGGCAAAGTGAGCAAGGGACTCACGTCTGAGCATACCCTGCCACACTTATGGCGGCCAAAAGCGGTACACGTTGGTTTACTCCATATGTGTCATGGAATGACATACCCAGTGCAAGCAAATGATGCATGACCAATCGATTCAGAAATGTACTTACATGTGTACACACCACGTCCTTGATGTCCCATTAATTGGTAAAGGTTTTAAGAGACAGTATGCCAACCCTAAATTGAAAATGCAGTTTCCTATTAAAGGGGACAGTGATAACTTCCCAATAGGGATCCAGAGTGCTTCCACCCTTAAAACTCAGAAAGCCCCCAGTCAGTAAGCTACTAGTACTTGATTTAACCACATTTTCACCAATCCATAACCAGTAGTTTCCTTTAGTTCTTGTTCAGTAGTTTGTAAAGTGGATTATCCCAAAACACTTTAAGGCCTATAGCTGTTGAAACCCTTTGGACTTGTCTCAGTCAATTGATTTTGTGAAATCTATTGGCCTGGATCACATACCTTGGGGCCAAAGCATATAGGGTAAGGTCTGGTTGCAACAGATCCTCCTCCAGTATAATAGAGGGTGTAGTCTAGCTCTGTCAGCCAAAGTATGCCTACCTAAATCCAGCAACAAGGGCTTCGGTGTGGTACTCTATGGAAGTCAGGCTAGGTTTCTTAAGAACCTGTTTTCAAAACTAGTTAGATTAGAGCATCCCCATCATTCTGAGCTATACAGGGCTGAACTAACTGCTTTAAAATCATACATTTGTAATCTTGGTGCTATGGGTTTGCTATAGGAACTACTGTGCTCTCTTGCAATGGTGGCCACAGTGTGTCTATGTTTAAGAGTCAATTTCTTCACCTGGGGTTTTCATGAGAGAATATGGGTTAGGGTGACACCTAAGTAGCTAAAGACATCTACGCTTTCAAGGTGTAAACCCCCCAACTAAGGTCTGTCTCTGAAGGACTTGTGTGTTTTTAAACACCATAAGCATAGTCTTCATGGAACTAATCTCTAGACCACAATGCATACAAAAGTTTTCAAAGAGAGCTAATTCATGCTGGAGGCCACTTCGGGGTTTGAGATTAACGGGGTATCATCTGCGAATAGCAGTATGGGCATCATTTTACCAGCCACTGGGGCATCAATAGGAAACAAGCATAGGTGATAGACAATATCATTAAGAAATAGTGAAAACAAGGTAGGCGCCAGGAGGCAGCCCTGGCGAACTAACTTGTAAATGGGGAAACAATCAATCAGTTACTTGACCCTACTCACCCCAACGTACCTGGGCAAAGTTTCCTCATGCAAAATAATGAGTATATTCAGGAGAATGCTAGGGGTACCCATACCACTAAACACCTGCCAGAGCTCCCCCCATTGAACCAAATCAAAAGCAGATTTAAGTTCAGTGAAGGCAACATACAAGCTGCCCTTGCTGATCACCACGGTTTCCCAAATGAGGAGGAGGATGCGAAAGACCTGATCTATTGTGGATATCTTTTCCCTAAAGCCAGCCTGAAATGTAATTATATTCTTTTCTGTACTCCACTCTTGTATATTATTTAAGACCAATCAGGCAAAAATCTTTTGAATACATTCGCTCAGACTGATTGCCCTGTAATTTGAGGGTAGGGACCTGTCCCCCTTTTATGAATAGGTATGGCCTCCGCTCCCTCCCAAGAATCCACTATCGGGGCTTCACAAGCAATTGCATTTGACAAAATGAGGATGTACCTAGACCATTTCTCTCTATGCTGCAGAAAAAGATCTGCTGGAATGCTATCCAATCCAGAAGCCTTGCCCCTGGTGACTGAATCCAGAACAAAGGAGACATCAAATACGGCAAAAAGGGGATTGGATGGAACGGAGAAATCATTGTAAATAATAAGTGCACCTCCTGAATAATTTAAAGCCAATAAATAATATTAATGGTGAGTTTTCGTTATAGCGCAGAAGGTTCACACAATTTCAGACTTGGAGAGAATATTGATCAAGACACCAACATAAAATTTGCCCCTGTTAAAAAACCAGTTAGCTAAAATAGTGGGCCACATTGTAAATTGTGGCAGTACTATGAAGTGTGAAGACACATAACACTATGAAGTGTGAAGACACATGGTATAGGTGTTTTACAAAGTATTAGAGACTGCATACATGTGGGCTTGCTCCAGTCAATGTTTGTCGTAATAGGGAAATCTAGAATTAAATATGCCCACCAGACCATGGAACTGGCCCCAACAAATGGCTCACACTAAACCTGTCAGACCAACACTTATAGCAGTGCCACAATACCATACAGGCCCGTCCGACCCTGGGTTTATCTGGGACCTGAGCAGGAGAGGCCAGTCCGACTCTTGGTTTAGGTAGGAGTTGAGCAGAAGTAACCTTTGTCTAAGTTTGAACTTCGTTTTCAAGAACTTACATTCACAACTGCTAGAAGTGATTTTTTAAAGATTTTTCCATGTGTAGAGAGTACTGTATTTGGTGGCTGCATAGGCCGCCTGGGCCTTAATCTGTGTTTACTAAGTGTCTATGTAGACTATTTGACAGGATATTATTGATGGAGAATCAGAAGCATATAGATTGGCAACTGGAGAGTGTGCTCTGTCCCTGATTGCTGAATGGCTTGTGACCCAGTCAGTGCCTGAGGTAATTGGGTATATGACTGGCAATACGTAGTACTTAATTTGTGCTGGTTATTGCAAATGGTGGACACTGGCTGACATTTTTGAGGACCTAGACTTTTTTCATTAGCGGACTTTGACGAAGAGTAAGGAAGAGAAATAAGAAAAATGAGGACTAAAGGTAAGAAAGAAACAGTGACAAATGCAGAAAGCAGTGATGAAAATAGCATGCCATAGGGAAAGAAGTAGAAATAAAGGGTGGTGAAAGAAAGATGTGAGGTGGCATCAAGACTAGACTTCACCAACCCCACCGTTCAGGAGTGCTGGTGGCAGGCACTCAAGAAAAGCTTCATGCCAGTGCACTTATTTATATATTCTTTATTTTAACAAATTAAGTATTGCAGGTTAGTAAACTTGATTCATATAGGTTTTGATAGAGAAAGACACCGGTCACTGGTTTCTGTGATAAGGAGAGTAATGCCATAGTTGTGTTCCAAAATCAAAAAGGACAAATGATGGACGGAACCAGCGCACTCAGCAGGACACTTCCTTAACCCCATCTCCACAGTAGGAAACTCCATCACCTTCAGCCACCCCTCCAGACTCCCATGGACAGCCCACTGCTGCATCCCCTTCACCTTCATCACAAACATCTTCCGCAGATGCCCACACCAGCTTCAGCACAGGAATTGGAACAAGATCCCCAATGACCAGAGCACCGCCTCCCTCAGCAGCTCTGCTCCCACCAACATAGATGACGACTCAACCAAAGCCGCCCGTACCCTTCACAACTGGATCACCAGCTGCGACAACACCATTGCACTCTCAAGAAAACATCCAACCCATACACCAAGAAAGCCAGCTGCTTCTCCACCAAACTCCGAGAATCCAGCCGAACATTCAGAAACCTCAAAAAGCTATGGAGGAACTCCAAAACCCCAGCAGACCTCCACAACTTCAGAGCCACCACCACCGCCCACCACAAACTCACCACACACTGGAGGAAGAAAGCTCTCCAGGACAGAATCTCCACCCACGCACACAACAAGGAACTCTTCTGCATCATCAAGGAGTTCACCCAACCCACTAGTGAGACTACCGACCTCCCACCCTTCCAGGACCTCTTAAAGAGACTCAGCACCTTCTTCCATCACAAAATTAAGACCATTTATGACAACTTTGACGACAGCAACTCTCACGAGGAACCCACACCCACCAATCCCCACACCACGCAGCTGACACTGGGCAGCTGGACCACCCTCAGCATCGAAGACTCGCTATAGAACATGAAGACACCCCATTCCGGGGCCCCTGCCCCCCACATCTACCACAGAGAAGCAGACATCATTGTCCCCGAGTTTCAATGATCACCCACCGCTCCTTCGAGACTGACACTTTCCCTGATGATTGGAAACATGGCGAAATCAACCCTCTCCTGAAAAACCCCTCAGCAGCTCCCACCGACCTCAAGAACTTCAGACCGCTCTCCATACTCCCATATCCGGCGAAAGTCATGGAGTAAGCAGTCAACAGTCAACTCGCCTCCTAAATAGAAGAAAACAACATCCTCGCCCCTCCCAATCCGGCTTCAGGAAGAATCCCAGCACCTAGACCGCCCTTCTCACTTCCATGGATGACACCCACTCCCTCCTCTACAGAGGAGAGACTGTGGTCCTCTCCTCCTGGAATTTTCCACCTCTTTCGACACAGTCTCACACCACACCCTAGCCAGTAGACTCCACGACGCAGGAATCTGGAACAAGGCCCTCGACTGGATCTGCTAATTCCTCTCAGGCAGAACTCAGAGGGTCATACTCCCTCCTTCCCTTTCGGAACCTACAATGACCACCTGCGGAATCCCTCAAGGATCCTCCATCAGCCCCACCCTGTTTAACGTCTACATGGCCCCACTCACATCCATCGTCAGATCACACGGACTCAACATCGTATCATACGCAGACAACACCCAACTCATCCTCTCCCTATCCAACGAACCCAACATCTCCAAACACAACTTCCAAGAAGGAATGGAAGCAGCCACCAGGTGGATGAAGAGCAGCTGCCTACAACTCATCACATACAAAACAGAAGTGCTCCTCATGGGCCCACTCCCCCATACCTGGAACGACACCTAGTGGTCCCTCGCCCTCGGGAACCCTCCCTCCCCCATGGACCACGCATGCAACCTCGGAATCATCCTGAACTCCAAACTCAAAATGGACCACCAGAGCAATGCCGTCACCTTTTTTTTTGCTCATAATTGCCACCTTCCTCTGGTGGGTGAGCATTCCATCCTATTAAAGGGATACTTCTCTGACATTCTAGGTTCCAAATCATTGCTTCTAAAAGACCTAGGTATTTTGTTGTGTGTAGCGTTTATGATTCAGGATTGAACACCCTCTGGTCTCAAAATCTCCTGAGGCCCCCCTTTGCGTTTCCTGCTTTTTTCCCCCTTTTTAGGTCAAGTTTAGCGGCAGTAAGCATGCACTGCTCGCTCTGTGAGGCATGCTGTATTGGAGTATGCACTGGAAGCCCAGCCCACTCACTACCCATATTTGTCTTTGGCTTGTGTCATTGTCCTTCATAAATGCTGGCTTCTGATTCGTAAATAGGCTTGTTAGTCCCTCCTTGGTACCGCCTTGTCTGCATTTGTTACCTCCCACAATGACTGGACCTATTACTTGGCTTGTTACATGGGCTCCATTATAAGTCGGTGAGCACTATTTTGCTTACTGACACTGATGGGGACAGTGATAGCTACTTTTTGTATTTGCAGCGTCCCTACACAGGACAATGGCGGGCGCTTTTCTCATAGAGCGCTATGCCGTTCTAACTTGTGTGCCGAGTGTGGCACCCACATTAGGGACACCGCTCGGTTTAAATTTTCTTTAACTTTCATACTGAGCGCAGTGCCCGCTTCAGAGTCACTGCACTCTGTTTCTTTCTTTTTTTTTTTTATTACTTTAATACTGAGCGCGGCGCCCGCTTCAGGGACACCGCGCTCTGTATTTCTTTTTGTTTTTTAACATTAATAGTGAGCAAGGTGCCTGCTTAATTGACACCACGCTCTGCAATACAATAGATATCGATTTTGCAAAAGTTTGAACTTTTTGCATTGTAAATGACAATGCCTTTTAATATTATAAAAGGCATTGCCATTTACAATGCCAATAGCTCAAAATCTCGTCATTGCAAGACCTATTGGATTGTAAATGCTTGTTCCTAATAGCCACTAATTTGGTCCAGGACTAAGGAGTGTCCTGCACTGCCTATTTGGCTCACGTGTCCAGTCTTCCAGAACCTGTCCCAAACCAAGCTGCAGCCATCCAAGAGAGTGAGGAGGCAATATGAGCCACGACACAGGAGTCACACTCCTCTTAGATGAAAAAGAGTGAGACTTTCAAAACTGTGTGGGAATACCAGCCAATATAAGCTAAATAATGTAGGGATCAAAACAAATCCTTGTTGCAGACTGTCATTATTGGATTCGCCACTTAATATGCGACCAGTACTATTTGTTTCTACCTTTTTCCAACTGGAACCATGAAATGTGCGTAAAACTGACAGCACACCACAGTAGACTGTGAAATGTCCCATGCAGCCATAGTTCCTCACAGATATACTGTCTGTGGACTAAATAAAAGCTGCTCGGGAAAAAAAAACGAAAATACATATTGCGATTTAGTTCCGTCGACTTCCGAGCTAGTGCCATTAGAGCAAACCAATGGCCAGTAGTAGAAGTCTACCTTGCTCAATGGCAATCAAATCCTTATTTGAGATTCCGTTTACTTCATTTTGTAGTTTTACAATTGTATCGTTCCAGGAGTATGGAAAGTGATCTGTTATCCCCTGAAAAACAGCAATAATAGCCGGGCCCACCATTCTACATTTATGTTTACAGCTGAAGTCTGGGTATAATCAGGACCTGCTGCTAGACTTTATTTCACTGTAACACTAGCAGCTTTTCTCTTTTGATCAATAAATAAATCAGTAATAGCAGTATCAGTTATATGTTTCTCTGTGGAATACCCTGATTAATGGTCAGATAGGTTCATGGGTAACCTCAGGCCACCTCTCCTATTGAGCAGTGCAACAAAAGAATGATAGGCCATACAATTGCAGGTGACAAAGTGAGAGAACCTGCTTGGTTCCCCTGAGTGGATCACCTCTGACATCAAATCCCAGTTTTCATATTGGAGCATGCTAGTTTTTCCTCGAATAGTTAATTTATAACAACACTTGTGCTTCTAATCTCTGATAAGATATATTTCCAGGATCATGCATTGACTGATATTGAATTTTCTGTAGTTCACTTTTTAACCATTTGCATTCTTTGACGAACCATTTCGAATGACCCTTTTAAAATCCACAAAAGAAAAAGAACACAGCATTCACCATAGTTTCAACAGGAACAGTAAAGACAAGGGAAAGCGGAGTTAATTAAAGTGAACAGGTAAGGTGGCAAAAGCAGACCTGAAAGCATCTTCTGAACATTGTGGACACTGGTTAAAACTTCTGAATTCAACACTGTCCCAAAAGGTTTCGTCTTCCCTTCACCTGCCCCCACCCAAGTCCCCAACTCATCATAATAAAATTAAATGCTATACACTACAATACCAATGCATCGTAATGGCAAAAACAGTAAATAAACGCTCTCTCCACTTCATGCAACTGGAGACGACCCAGCCACAGACACCTATACCCTTTAAGTAATCCGCTCTCTCTCCTCCTCGTCCCACCCATCCCTCAGCAGGTCACTGGCCTCATTTCTCCTTGTCAGCCTGTCCTTGCATACATCACTGTTCTCGCTCTCCTCACACTGCACCCCGTCCTTCAGACTCTGCTTCCCTCCTCACCCTGTGACTCCATTCAACAACATTTCTCTCTCCTCAATGTCCTTTTTGCCCCACCGGCCATTCATCACATGCTCTGTTACTCTTGCCGTATAATTTCCTCCTGAATTTATCATCACTTGCTGTCTCCCTCCTCATATCCTTTCACCCTGTCCAGAATTCATCATAAGATGTCTGTCTTGCTCCTCGTATTATTTTACTCTGTGTCAAATGTATCATCCTTACCTATCATCCTTGTTTTTCACTCTTTACTGTAGTTATCACAGACCATCGGCTTCTCCGCAACTCCTCCAACCCCTCCCTCTTGATTTCTCCCTTGCCTTGTCTCTTTTTGGTACCCTGGATCACCACTGAGACTGGTTGGCCTCATTGTGAAGTTGTAGGGAGTGCGTGGAGCACCCAACACTAGTGCTAATATATCCTAACTAGCAGGGTTCGAAAATTAGCACAGATCTAGTTGTCTCAGTCAGAGTTGATGCATGGGAGGGGTGGTGGTCCTCACGAGAGTCTCCACTCACATCCTTGTTATCTGAGCTAATCTGCAAGTCAAGTTATTGTTCATTTTCCTGGTCTTATGATATTTAATGCGGGAGATTTTGCAAATGCTAGAATAATTCATAGTTCATCCAGCACTAGTCTTTCTTAATATTTATTTTTTATCACTGAAAGGGTACATCTAGAATATTTTCACGTTTAACTGATTAGTATACATTGACTACAGCGAAACCAGCTACATAAAACAAAATACTCCCCTGAAAATGTTATCACTGTGTTTGCAGCCTGCGTATCTGTTCAGCTATTTAATTAGGAAACATTATCTCGTTTTATATGACTGAGCATGCAACGTAAACAAGCATTGCCAACGCTCACATGTCTGTCTTGCATTTTCAGTTTCAAGCTAGGTCTATTGGCTGTGCCAGTACTTGTTTTTGTTTGTTGTTTTGCAGGCTTTAAAGATCTATCGACTTTGCACTCGTTCTCCACCCATATCATCTTTCTATTAATTATGCGAACACCCAACCTCCCTCCCTGGCTCACTGCACCTGTTCCATACCTCCAACTTATTTTTGTTGCTTTTTGTTATTTTTATGAGTGATCCTTTTTTACCTCCTCTCTACTCCTTTCGTTCTTTTTCCAATGGAACAAAGACTACCCCACACATCTTGCCTTCCTTGTCCACTTCACCCAAGATAATATTTTATATAATCACTTATACCTTTCGCGTTAGATGGTTCTATCTTTCCCTTCCAGACTCTGCCCGTGACTCACTTCAGATGCATATTTCTTTCAATAGAGGAATACCTTGAGCAACCACTTGCCTATTCCGGTTTTTAGGTCTCGCGACCTCTCGATGCGCGCAAGCGCATCGAGCGGAGCGAGAATTCAAGTGCTCGAAATCCTCGTGAAACCAAGGGCTTCTTGAGCTGCGGTTTTGTTTAAGTTCACGTGAATCACGTGATCAAACAAGCACGCGCATCAGCCTCCCTCCCTCCTAATTGCATTTTTTTAACGGCCGCCGCACAGCACATCAAAGGGCTTCGCCCAGCGTGCGCTCTGCGGCTTCTCGGCTTCTCCTCCCCTAATTATTCATGGCTCAGTTTCCCGGCGCACGCATTTGTTCACAATTTTTTCGCCGCTCTCCCCACTCGGCCCCCTCCCCTGCCCGCCGTGTCGCATTTCTCCTTCCCCCCCCTTCTCTGCCTTCCATTCCGTCTTGTTTTAATTTATGTTCCTTCGTCCACACTAATTTTTACTATTATTTATAAGTATTTAGTTTTGCAGCACATTATCATTGGTGCAACAAGGATATTGTGCTGCAAAACTAAATACTTATAAGGTCCCACAAGCGAGACCTATTGGCAATGCCAATGCTTGTTTCCTTAGTCACCATGTGGTCTCCAGCCTCACTATGCAGACTATGTCCAAGAAGGATCCGTTTTTAGAATTTGGTCTCTGACCCACTTTATTGGCTCCTAGGTCTTCTTTAACCCTGGGCGTAGTGGGCGTAGTGGGGCTCCGCGGAGCTACGCGGAGTGGGCGAGAATCTACGCCCACTCCCGCACTCCGCGTAGCCCCACTACGCACCTCCCTCCCGCTGTCCTCTACATACATCATTTAAGAAAAATACCCTTAATAAAGCAATTTTAAAGCACTTACCGTGTCCGGGGCTCGTCCGGGGCTCCCTCTTGGAATCGCGTCATCATGGATACCAATGCGCATGCGCGGGCGGCCGCGCATGCGCATTTCTCCCGAGAAATGCGCATGCGCGGGCGGCCGCGCATGCGCATTGGTATCTGTGAAGGGACGCTATTCCAAGAGGGAGCCCCGGACGAGCCCCGGACACGGTAAGTGCTTTAAAATTGCTTTAATAAGGGTATTTTGCTTAGATAATGTATGTAGGGGAGGGCGGGAGGGAGGCGGGTGGCGGCCGACTCGGCTACGCACACGGAGTGGGCGTAGTGTTGCCGGCTACGCTGCCTACGCAAAATGCGTAGGAGGCAACACTACGCCTACTCCGTGGGCGTAGCCGATTTGGACGCCCAGGGTTAGTCTTCTTTTGAATGATGTGGGGGGGGGGCGCAGGGGTAGGAGTAAGTTCACAGCTAACCACCAGGAATTGGTTTTATAAGGCTAGAATATCACGCAGAATGGAAGAACATCTACTAACATCTGAGTGTGTATATGTTCACAATCACTGTAATGGCCCATATACTCCCTTAATACATTGGCTATTTACTTTTCCCTAGGACAAGAGTAAATAATGGCCGAGGGTGTAAATGAGGTTGGAATGCCTGCCTAATTAAGGTGCAGAGAAAGGGTTATTATCAACAGGAAAATTTAATTATTTTCTCTAAAGAGAAAAATTGCATGCGCTGATATTTTTAGCTAGGTATTTACACGTGTAAATCTACATAGACCATGCAAAATTGCACATTTATTATTGCTTATGCCTGTGATTTCCTGTGGAAAGTTGTAACTGTCAGTGTCCCAGTAGCTCGTAAGGATTTTTTTAGGCATAAAAAGAAAATAACACATCTACTCCAAACACAGGTCTAAACCTACGGGAGCAGATTTCCAAATTTGTGGGGTAGAAAAACAGATGCTACACTTACTGCATGGAGTTGTAGTAAAGACCATGATTTGCAGATGCATTTGTCCTGAATACATCTCATAATGAAATTGGTGGAAAAGACTAGGCTTTACAATCAGACACAATGAATTGCCAAAATCTCTTTAGCATGTATGAAGACAGTTGGTACAAAAGAGATCTTGGTCAGCAGTACCAAGACATGGATGCCAAGGATAGGTGTTGCACAAGAAATAACTTTACATAATTCCTTTCACAATGACCGAATGACTTCACATCATATTCTCAGCTGAAACATTCATCACTGTTAAACAAAACACAACCAGCAGCATTGTTGTTGTTCCCTTGTAATGTAAGAAGAGGTATGTGGTGCTTTCATTTTTGCATGGCATTAGCCAAAATCTTTTTAGTTAATGACATATATATGTTTATATATATCCTCCCTCCAAGTTCCTTACTTTCGGTAAAGAGATAAAGCACTCGTGGGGAGAGTTTTCAATTGCTGTTTATTTATCCAAACAAGTAGACAAACACGTTTTGGATTTCCTTCTTCAGTGTCTACCATCGACACTGTTTGCAGCCATTTTAAAGCATGTGACATTGATTTGTTAGACATAGACAATTACATCTTATGAAGTACCTGGTTTGAAACATAAGAAGAAAATTAGCACATTTCTAACATGCCATACTACATATGCAGTATACTGCCTCATTTGTCCATGTGGGCTTAGATACATAGGCAGTACTGTACACAGCGTAAAGATCAGGATTTTAGAACACCAACGAGCAATTGCCAACAGAGACTTTAGCTACCCAGTGGCTAGACATTTCGCGATAAAACATAAAAGTAACAGCATGGGCGTAAAATCCGTTCCGCTCGCGGATTTTGCGGATTTTTGGTAAATTCGCAATCCGCGAACTCTCGCGAACTTACCGAAAATTCGTAAATCCGTGCGAAGCGGATTTTTTTGCTTGGTCGCACTTGCCAACTAGAACACTATACAATTTCGCGGGAGTGAACACTCGCGAAAACGTAGATGCGGCGAGCAGCGGCAATCTCGCAATTGCGAGATTGCAAAATTTGCAATTTCGCACAAGAAATCCACCAGCAGGCAGCATAAACCTTGAAAATTATGATTTTTATTAGAATAACTCCTCAGGTTGACATTTGCCTGCACTTTCTTTTTGCAAGGAGTCCATTTTGGGGGGGGGGGGAGGAAGGAAGTGCCCCACAGTCTCCAACTTCCTGTTCCTGTCCAGCAGGCTCCTCTCAGTGCTTTCTTCATGTGCTGGTCACTTTGATTTGGATCTTGACCTGGAAGCACTCAGCAGGTGCAAAAGTTCAAACTCATCATTAGTAACCATTCCCTGTAGTGCTTCCTGAGGGGCCCCTCCAGAGTTCAGTTGCCTACTTGCAACTATTCTATGACCCTGCTCTGACCCTCACAGCAGGCTCAGAGAATAGCTACAAGTATACAACAAAGGTCCTGTTAAAAAAATTACACTGCAACAGAAAGCAATTACAGATAAGGAAGCAGGTGCCAGGGATCTTGACCTGGAAGGATTACTTTTTGTGGATGCTGCTGGATATTTGGATTTTTCCAAAACTGAAAGCACTCAGCAGGTGCAAAAGTTCAATCTTATCATTAGTAACCATTCCCTGTAGTGCTTCCTGAGGGGCCCCTCCAGAGTTCAGTTGCCTACTTGCAACTATTCTATGACCCTGCTCTGACCCTCACAGCAGGCTCAGAGAAAGCAATTACAGATAAGGAAGCAGGTTCCAGCCAGGAAGTTCAAATTCAGTAACACATTAATCAGCCCCTAATTCATTTATGTCAGTTGAGGCAGGGCAGGTGTGCTTTTCCACCCATAATCTACAGTGATGAACTAGAGGGTGGCATGGGTGAGCCAGAGGGTGGCATGGGTGAGCCAGAGGGTGGCAGTGGTGAAACAGAGGGTGGCAGTGGTGAAACAGAGGGTGCTGTGATGAACCAGATGTAGAAACAACATGTTCGCGACCGTTGCTACCCGAAAAGTAAGTTCGCGTTTGCGAACTGGTACAAAATCCTCGGGAACTGGCAGAAATCCTTGCGAACACAAAAAAAAAAAAATTTCGCGAGAGTTCGTGGATTTTGCGGATTGCGAATCCGTAAATACGCAATTTCGCGGATTGCCAATTCGCAAAATCCGCCCAGGCTTAACAGGGATCTGTTACAATATTTTGACCTAGACAATGTTTCAGCAAGTCCAAGAGGTGGAGATCAGGTACAGAAATTGAGAAGATTAGAGTCCCGATTAATAATCGATCTAGGGACCAAGACACCGAATGGCCTGAATAAAAGCGAGGAATTGTCGGTACACTTGGGGAAATAGATACAGGATATATAGTTTTAATGTGTTCCAGAAAAGTAATCTTAAAACATATGAAATGTGCCAATACATGGCAAGATACTAGAGATAGGATACAGTGACGAATGCCGATCCACGGCATAATAGCGTAATGCGCTCGAGGGTTTCCCGTAAATCATGGAGCAATACGGTGGAACTGTGTGCTAAAAATTACGGGCATTAAACAGTCTGAATATTAGAAATAATTTTCCAAATGCCAACTCGTGTGTTTGCAAAAAATATATATATGTAAATATAAACAAAACAACAAATGTTTAGAATGATAAATTGACAGGTATCTAACCACTCAAAAATGACCGAAAGTCACTGTAACCATGAAGTCTCTTGTCTATGTCTAACAAATCAATGTCACATGCTTTAAAATGGCTGAAAACAGTGTCGATGCTGACACTAAAGAAGGAAATCCGAAACACGTTTGTCTACTTGTTTGGATAAATAAACAGCAACTGAAAACTCTCCCCGCGGGTGCTTTATCTCTTTACCGAAAGTAAGGAAGTTGGAGCGAGGATATTTCGTGGGGCACCACCACGCATAGCACCCGTCCGCGAGTGACCCCACTTTGGTGCAACTGGAGCGCATATAAAATATGTTTATTTATATGTGTGTATATCACCATTGGAAATACTGCTTAACCCCTTGCATGCTCGTGACGGAACCATTCCGTCACGAGCCACGGTGGTGCTGTGCTGGTGACGGAATGGTTCCGTCACGGCCCAGCTGCCGCGCCTGCGCGGCGCTGATTTTGCGGCTGCGCTGAGCGTTCTATTAGGCAGGCGGGGCCGTGATGAAACCATTCCGTCACAAGCACAGCGCCACCGCGGCTCGTGACGGAGTGGTTCCGTCACAAGCATGGCGGCACCGCATGGCCCCCCCTTCCCTCTAGCGCCGCGGTGGAATCGCCGCAGCGGCCAAGGGGTTAAGAAAACTGTGCATTCCTGCACACCCGCGCATGCGCATTTCTCGTAAGAAATGTGCATGCACGGACATGAGCGCATGCGCAGTTTTCTTACTTAGTATTTCTAATGGCAGAGAAGAGGAGGAGGGCAGCCCGGGGATGCCACGGTTTAAAGGTAAATGGTTTTTAATTATTTTAAGTTAGTGTTAAAGTATATCTTAATAGAGGGTGGAGGCGGGCGGCGGGCCAACTCCGCTCCGCTGCAGAGTGTGTGGAGTTTTGCCTACTCTGCGTTCTCAGCAGAACGCGGAGTAGGCAAAACTCCACACACTCCGGGGGTGGAGCGGAATGCTCCACCCATTGTTAGAAAGGGGGCGTGTCCTCTGACCACCGCTCAGCAATCCAGCTGTGTAGAGCTTACTAGAGGAAACAGGAGGGCTAGTTGGCCCTCATGGACCCTCAAGAGGCAAGGGGACTTCATCCCCCAACCAAGAGCCCCCCCCAGGAGGAGTGTTTGCAGAGTGGTTGAGAAAGGGTGTGTGACCTGCAACCACCTCTCACCAATCCCACTGTGTGAGGGCTTACTGGAGGTAACAGGTAGGATAATTGGTCCCTAAGGACCCCCAACAGTGAATGGGACGTCATCCCCCAACCAAGAGGGCACCATGAGGGGCGTTTGCAGACTGGTGGAGAAAGGGGCTGGGCTTGGTGTAGGTAGGTGGATACCTGACTATGGTTACCCCAGATTTTTTGCCTTGTGTTTAGCTGGTTTCCGACTTAGTTGGCCTGGGATCCTGCTAATCAGGGCCCCAGGCTATCTGCTCTCTCTATAAAATGGACTCCATGTACCTTAGGTACATACCTAATTGGATATTGAGTCACTCTTGTGATCCCAGTATAGTGTACTATAGGTACCCAGGGCATAGGTGCACCCAAGGCCTACCAGGGGCTGCAGCATATCTTTTGCCACCCCTGGCTGGCCATCCAAATTGACACAACTGGATGATCACTCAGCTGGGGCAAGGTCGTGTAATCACCTCTTGCTTAGGTATTGTATTCCTATACCTACCACTATATATAGACACATAAGCACCTATAAGTCACTCCTATGGCATGCCTTAACAATCCTGACGGCAGAGTGCTTGGTTTTATGTGAGATGGTGCTCTAGCATGAGCTGAGCCTGTCTGCAGCTTACGGAACCATGTCCTTATAGCTGTTCTATGATATTGCCATACCATATACTCTTAAGTGCATTATGAACCTCGGGGTTAAAAGCTAACTTTGGTTTGGCTTTATCAAAACATGTCGTGTAAGGTGTCATACACTTTGGAATACTACCCCCTTGCCAGTTCTGGCGTCGGGGGTAGCATTCCACCCTTCTAGAGGGAGAAGACATGTTGTTCCTAGTAATCCCGGTTAAAGTTAACCAGAGCCTCAGCATCACAAAATGGATGCTGCTGCCACAGACACAAGTCTGACCTCCTGCTGCTGGGAGTCCTTCCAGCGAGGGAGGCTTGGACAATAGGTTTCCTGTCTTGGGAGGTGCTAGCACCCCCCCAGACAGGCCATATTGTATTGGGGCAGGGAGGGCTGAATGAAATGAGACACTGCCTGGGGCACACAAGGTGTCCCATGCATAGTCCAGTTCAAACCGGTGCTGGGGCACTCCAGCCCCAGATCTGGCACGAAACTGGAGAAAGGGAAAGGGGTGTAACCACCCCCTTCCCTGGTCCCACCCATAGGAGGGACCTAGCAGGTAATCCAGCCCCTAAATTTGGTATATAGGTAGGAGCTGAGTCCCAAGACTTTAGATTTATCCTGACTGAAACTTGAAACGAAACTCTGGACCTTCGACATTCTACTCGACACAGAAGACTGAAGAATCTCCCTTGTGGTCAAGGAGTGACCACCCTGTGCAAGAAGGCACCATCAAGCGATCAACGGTTTGCTTTGTCGATGCTCCCGCTGGAGCCCGAGCACAGAGCCTGACAAGACCCAGACTTCCAGACTTCCAACAGCCCGATCCACAGTCACAGCAGAGCTGAGACCTGTGGAGGTGAGGAGAGACGTGGGACCGGCCGTGCAACTTCTGAGCCACCCTCGAAGTTGTGCATTGGGGATTGAGAAGCCCCAGCCCCAGCCCCGAGCACCAACTGCACCGAAGATCAGCCCTCCACACTCCACGAGTTCTGCATGGGGCCCTTCTGCATTTTCCTGCTCGACATGTCTGTCAGGGCACTTGCCCATTGGCTAGTGGCCTCTGTGACGACGAACCCTTTGATTTACACTGCTGGTCTGGTTGCTCCAGACTGGCCCCTGCTTCCCTGAAAAGGAGAAGCCCATCAGACCTTGCTGGTCTGATCCAGAAGCCATCTTCGATTCCTTCGTGGGTTGCCTTTGCCAAGGCTTGTTGACTCCAATCCGGAAGCCGACACCGCCGACAGTGAGAGCCTTCATGGGACAGTTGGTAACCAGCTCCTGGTTGTCGTCGAGACCTCCTGGTCCACGTGGCTGCAGAGACAAGCTTCACGACATCGCCTGGTTACTTCCTGGTTCCATCCTGGTCACTGGCTAGTGACCCAGACTCTGTCCCCTCTGCTTTCAGGTACTCTTCATCCTCGATCTGCCCTTGGATCCAACTGGGCACTTCTCTCCTGGTCGCCTGCAGCATCTTTCTCCAAGGCTCCATAGGAATCAGTGACGAAACCCAACACACTTTGACACCTATGCACCCGCTTCCTGTGGGTGAGGTAACGCGAGTATTTCGGTACACCTGTGGGTATTGACTATCCTAGTGTCCTAGTTTCAAGTAGCTTTTCCCTAGTCCATCTGGAAGTGTCCTAAAAGAACTAGTTTCCATTTCTTTCGTTCCCATTCTAACTCTATGGTAACTCGCGTGCGTGTAAAGACACTGCACGCGCATCCCGTGGGCCTCCTGCTCCCTATCCTTTGGTAATACAGACTCTAGGCCTATCCTTTGTTCGTGACATAGTTCTTATACCACCATTTTAGTATAGGGTTCGAAGTGCCCCTAGGGCATTACTGTATTTTGTGCAACTTATTGTATGTTTATTAAGTATCTTGTTATGTGCTTGTGCCCCTGACCTCATAAAGAGTTCAGAGGATTAATTTAGTAATAAATAAATATATATTTTATATATAACCTGTGTGGTGTCCTTTCATTTGGTATTAAAGGGATTACATATGGTAAAACAGCTGGCTTCACATGCCCTCTTGAGTTTAGCCTAAGACTGCTTTTGTCCATGCTACCACAAGGATAGCTGGTCTATAAGGTTGACTTTACAACCATCACCATAAGGGTTGTTTGGACTAGTGCAAGGTGCTCACTAGAATAGTGAACATCGTATACCAGGCCAACTTGTCACATATTACATCACTTGTGACTTGGTCAGTGACACCACATGATGACTTCTCAAATTACATAATTGATGACATCAACCACATAATCTCTGCTGCACCTACTCACACCCTAATATATCCTTTCATACATCCACTCTAAATTACAGACTACCAATCTGTAAACCATAGAGACACCAATGCCAGTTAGTACATACCCACTCAATGATTCATAGGTCTACACACACATCCTTTCACTCACCCATACAGCCACTCAATCACGCAGTCATTCACCAATACAGTCACTGATATATGCAGTCATACACCCATACAGAGATTTACACACCACCACTCACCCATAGTTACTCACACACCTTGTCACTCACCCAAAGGGTCTATCATACTACCATTTACTCATCTATACAGTTATACACACACATCACCTCACTTATTTATACAGATAATAACACATACTCTCTCATACAATCCCTAACACAAGGACACACTCATCCATACAGCCACTCTCACAATCACACACTCTCACATATAGTCACTTATATACTCCAACACTCACATATACTGCCTCACCCATATGCAGTTACTCACCTATTTACCACCGAGACATCCATTCACTCAATGACAAAGCCATATGCACACTCACCCATCCATGCAGCCCCTCATAGAGATACTCATGAACCCATACACTTCGTGAATCACCCACTCACACATCCATGCAGGGAGTCACATACCCTACCACCTACCCACACAGCCACTCAGGCACACATACAGGTACTCAGACAACCAATCAATAACCCATATAGACACTCATGTAGCTACTCACCAACCCATGCAGCCACTTACACACCAACTGAAAGACTGATATAGACATTCACACAGATTAGTCATGCTCCCATACATTCACTGCAACACATATAATCACTCACTTATACAGTCAGGTCACTGAATCATCCCTACATACACTCAATTACCCATTCATTCTTCAATACACCTTGACATATATATATAACATTCTTAAACTTTTTAGAAACACTCACAGTCACGGGATGATATCATCATTGATGTCATTTGAAATATCATCAGTGATGTCACTGACTATGTCATGAGTGATGTAATATGTGACATCATCAGCAGTGCATTGCGGGGGCGCGAGTTATAGTTAGCTCAGCTAACTATAACGGATGAATTTCACAGGTTTTGTACGAGTGAAATGCCAGCCTAACTATAACGTCACTGTGACCTGAGATTTTTTCTTAGAATTTCTAAGGTTTTTTAAATGCTAATTCCTAACTAATTCCTAACTATAACATCCCTGAAACCTGTGTTTTTTCAGTGAGTGTATATATATAATTTTGCTTAAAATGTACCAGGCAAATTGCATCAGCACAGCTACATATGGAGCAGGTATTTGGGGCATCGAAAAGTGCAACGAAATACAAAAGGTAGAGAACGTGTTTCTAAGATTTATCCTGGCCATCCCTGCAAGCTCCCCTGTATTTAATTGTCATGCTGAGTTGGGGATTCGATACATTAGTGACCTGATCAATATGCAACCTGTTTTGCTTTGGCACCGAATTTGGACTACCCCTGACCTTTTGCTAAATGGAGACATTATTAAGGACTGCATGAGCCTGGAAAAGGCCAGCAAGATAACTTGGCTGATGTATATTCTTAAATTTACCAGGGATCTAGGAAGACCAGAGTTCTACCTTCAACCTGACTCATTGCTTGAGATCTCTAGAAAAGATCTGAAGCAGTTGTGTTGGTATCATGTTGAATCCCTGAGACTTGGTGTGGAAATGAATAAAAAACTTGTAATACAGCACCAATTCACCCTAGTCACATTTAGTATTCAGCCCTACTTAATATGGTGCTTGGAGGCTTTTGACCGTTATCTGCTGACAAGATTCAGGTTCGATATATTCTTTCGTCTAATTTCATTCCCTAAAGTAAATGACTGGGGAAGAAACTTGTGCAAATGCCCATGTGACAATCTGTCTACCCAATCTACGTTGCATGCAATATGTTTTTGTAAATTTTATACATTGGAAAGGTCCCGTTGGATCAAACCTCTTTTAACAAAATTTGGTATTTGGAGGCAATGTCGCCCAGCTTTACTATTCCTGCTATCCTTAAATGATGTGTTATGCTGGGTTTTTTAAAAAGCATTTTAAAAAAAAGGAAAAGCTTAACTCTGTGCTAAAATGCAGGTATTTTAAACTATACTGTCATTGTAATGTATTTGATGTATTTGTTGCTTTTATGATTTTATGTATTTTAAAGTCGAATAAAGCTTTTTCATCATTATATATATATATATATATATATATATATATATATATATATATATATATATATATATATATACACCAGCTCCAAAACACCAGCCAGCTGCACTCACGAGCGGGTGCACCCAAAATGGGGGTGTGCCCGTTGAGGTAATCAAAGCTCCAATTTCCAAGGATGTTTAGTCCAAAAAGAATGTAGCACACGCAGGGGTAGTTCCAAGAAGGTTTTAATATCGGAACTCTTACAGCAACAAGACGCGTTTCGCCATCAGGCTTTGTCAAATTTGACAAAGCCCGATGGCGAAACGCGTCTTGTTGCTGTAAGAGTTCCGATATTAAAACCTTCTTGGAACTACCCCTGCGTGTGCTACATTCTTTTTGGACTAAACATCCTTGGAAATTGGAGCTTTGATATATATATATATATATATATATATATATATATACACACACCGACTGGCGGTTGCCAGTAGGTAGTTATAGTTAGGACCTAGTTTCCATAGGAAATCCGCAACATTCTATTTGGAATAACTTTGGCGCCGGTGGACGAATCTTTGCGAAATTCTCCAAGAAAATTGCATGCTCCGCTCTGCTCCTTCCCTGAAAGTTTGGGGGTGATTCATGAAGCTGGGGCCAAGAAATAAAGGGGGGTCCTAAAACGTGTTGTCCCCATGCAATTTTCCATAGGACCTTAAGCCAGAGCTACAGCCCGAACGGCTGAACGGAATTACTCCAAATTTGGCAATAATGTAGAGTTCTGTTCGCAGATCATGCTTTTTGTTGAATGGTGTAAATCCGTTCAGTAGTTCCTGAGACAATCATAAGTAAAAAATCATAAGTATATCTATAGAAGCATACCGTACTCTGTATTGTACTCTGTACTTTCCCGAGCACGAGCTGCATGGTCCTTGGCTGTCAACTGTCTGTCAACACTCCTAACCAGGAAGTGTACTGGAGGTTCCTGGTGGGCTAGTTGGCTCCCAGGGACCCCCAGTAGGCAAGGGGAATTAGTACCCCCTCTGAAACCGCGCCAGGGAGCTGCGTAGCAGCGAGGTGTAAAAAGGGGCGTGGCCTAATTATACCTCTCTGCAAGACAGCCCCCTGGCACATATTGGAGGTTCCTGGTGGGCTAGTTGGCCACCAGGGACCTCCAGTATGCAAGGGGAATCAGTTCCCTCTTTGCAAACGCGACAGGGGGGTGCATTGCAGAGAGGTGTAATGAGGCCACACCCCTTTTTACACCTCTCTGCAACACAGCCCCCTGGCGCATACTCGAGGTTCCTGGTGGGCTGGTTGGCCCCCAGGGACCCCCAGTATGCAAGGGGACTTACTCCCCCCAACTTAGAACACGCTACAGGGCGCGTTTTCACAGTGGTGAAGGTAGGGGGCGGGATTTGAGGTGATGTGAGTGCAAACATGCCCTGTGGCGCGTTTTAAGTTGGGGGATCAATTCCTCTTCAATCAAGAGGTCCACTAGGGGGCAACTAGTCCAACAGGTATCTCCAGTAAGCGCCACGGAGCTGTGTTGCAGAGTGTTGTAAAAAGGGGGCGTGCCCTCTGAACACCTTTCTGCAATACAGCTCCCTGGCGCATACTGGAGGTACCTGGTGGGCTAGTTGGATCACAGGAGACCTCAGGATTGAAGAGGAATTTATTCCTAACCTAAAACGCGCCACAGGGCGTGTTTGCACACGTTACCTCAGGCCCCGCTCCCTTCCTTCACTATTGGGCAAAATATTCCTGTAAAATCAGCCGAACTACGAATTCCGATTTACTCACCTATTATCACAAGAGATGTCAGTGCTGCATCTTTGAGCGCACTACTGATCCTGAAAAGTAATTCTAACCATACTTGCAGTAACTTGAATTTCCTTCCATATGCTAACATTGACTGGTTTCACTTGGAAATTTTTAAGTGTGGAGTTTTGGAACTTTAAAAAATTCCTTTAAAATCAGCCGAACTATGAATTCCGATTTATTCACCTGTTATCAGGAGGTACCTCAGTGCTGCATCTTTCAGCCCACTACTGATCCTGAAAAGTAATTCTAATTGTAGTTACAGTAACTTGAATTTCCTTCCATACTAACATTGACTGGTTTCAATAGGAAATTCTTCTAAGTGTGGAGTTTTGAAACTTTAAAAAATTCCTCAAAAATCAGCCGAACTACGAATTCCGATTTACTCACCTGTTATCAGGAGAGACCTCAGTGCTGCATCTTTCAGCCCACTACTGATCCTGAAAAGTAATTCTAATCATACTTACAGTAACAAGAATTAATACATTTTAAAATTATCATTTACAAAACCTTTGAAATTCACTGAAAAAACCATAGGTTTCAGCCGCGTTATAGTTAGGAATTAGCATTTACAAAACCTTAGAAATTCACTGAAAAAACCATAGGTTTCACACATGATATAGTTAGCTGGACATTTCACTCATACAAAACCATTGAAATTCCCCCGTTATAGTTAGTTCAGCTAACTATAACTCGCGCGCCCGCAATGCACTGCTGATGATGTCACATATTACATCACTCATGACATGGTCCGTGACATCACTCATGACATCACTGATGACATCTCAAATGACATCACTGATGACATCATCCAGTGAATGTGTATCTGTCTGAAAAATAAATATTTTTTATATATGTATATCTAAAGGTCGATGGAAGAATAAATGGATGAATAAGTATCTAAATGGATGGTTTTTTTTTTAAATTGATTGTATAACTGACTTATTAAGTGCATTTTAGAGAATACATGTATTAGCGAGTAATGTTTAAATATTTAATTATCTGTATCAGTGTCTCACTTTGTGTATAAGTTGCTGCATGGGTTGGTGAGTAGCTACATGAGTGTGTATATGGGTTATTAGTTGATTTTTGAGTATCAGTATGAGTGTCTGTATGGTTCGGTGGGGAGTATTACTTAGCGTATAGATGCATGAATGAGTAACTCACTGTTTGTACGTGTTTTGAAGACAGCATGTGTGCAGGACTGTATGGGTGGATGAGTGTGTGTATGGGTGTGTTAGTGAGTGAATGACTGTCTCAATAGTATCTTTATGAGTAACTACATATGTTTTAATCTACTATATGTGAGTATTGATGTATATAAGTTATTATATGTGAGAGTGTGAGAGATTGGAAGAGTTTGTGTATAAATAAGTATGTGTTTCTATAAGTGATTGTTTAAGAGAGTAAGTATGTGTACGTTTCTGTAAAAGTAAGTGTAGTGGTGTGTGTATAGCTGTATATGCAAGTAAATGGATGTTTGATAGTTTATTTGCATGTGTGAGTATGTGTGTGAGTAACTGTATGGATGAGTATCAGTGTGTAACAGGATGTATAGGTGTGTAAGTACATATGATGAGTGGGTACATGTATGAGTGACTATATAGAACTGTTGGTGAATGAGTGGATGTGTATGTAGATTTTGGAATTACTGAATAGGTTGTTCTAACTGGTATTGGTATCTCCATTTTTTTTGTAAATTTTAGTTTCTATTTTTGAAGGTGTTTATCAAAGGTTATATTACGCTGAGAGGAGGTCTGCCACTCTTTCACAAGGATGATGTCATCAGAGATGTCATCAGTGATGTCATTTGAGATGTCATCAGTGATTTCATGATTGATGTCACTGACCATGTCATGAGTGATGTAATATGTGACGTCATCCGCAGTGCATTGTGGGCGCGCGAGTTATAGTTAGCTGAACTAACTATAACGGGGGAATTTCAATGGTTTTGTATGATTGAAATGTCCAGCTAACTATAACATGTGTGAAACCTATGGTTTTTTCAGTAAATTTCTAAGGTTTTTTAAATGCTAATTCCTAACTATAATGTGGCTGAAACCTATGGTTTTTTCAGTGAATATATATATAATTAGAGAGTTTTATAAAGCATAAACATGAACCAAAGGTATCGAACTGCTGTACAGGGAAAACAGTACATAATAACATAGATCGTTTGAGCCTTATCATAACATGAAAAATGCTGTGTACATAATGATGTTGTTCCATGTCCTCTATTCTGTGGGTAAGTCACACTTTTGACTTCTTTTTTTTAATGCGATGATAGATGAAATCAGCCCAATCTCCAACAGAAGTGTGCTACAAATTCTGGGGACCAAACCAGAACAAGCGCTGGTGTAGGTGTTCTTTATCTTGAATCTAGGTGCTGCAAGCAGAAAGTAGCCTGCACTTTGCAGGGAGCGGCTGCCTCCAGAGATAGTGAGATTCTAGCAAATGTACTTGGGTGTGTCGTAGTACAATGCTTTCTGCCTCAGTTGGCTAACTTCACTGCCAGTGACGTCATTCTGCTCTATCAAAACGACCACATCCGCACAAATGATGTTCTATTCAATGCAGGGACTACTATGGCATATGTGTTTTCGAAGTCCAAAAAGATATTTATCCCTTTTTCTTTCATTTGTATTTAATGTTGGTGAGGTCCCAACAGCTATCACTACTATAACAATGTTTTAAAAATAATGACAACGCCGAATGGCTGGCAGAGCACTTGGGTTTGCGAATGTATGTTTCTTAAAGGGGTTAATGTGATGACATACCTACTTTAATGTAATGTCTTGCTTTTACTGGTAGGTCTGTCCTGGCTGGATTAATTGCTTTCATTGTCTCTTAAACATCTTGTATTGAACGTGAGGTTCGTCTTTCGACCACATTGACGTGCGTCTTTCAATAAGGCGTAGAAACGATTGTAAATAGTATTATTATTTTTTCACTTTGTTGAGTCCTGCAAAAGCCATGCAAAATGATCAGACGTTGGAAAATTGTGAAAAGTGCTACAGTAAAAAAATATTAACTGCATTAGAAACAGTTTAATTAACTGCCATGTTCCCGTAGAAAAACATATCCGGCACTCACCAAACTGCATGTTTGAAATACAACGATGTTACTGTAATATTCACCAATTAATCCGCTCTTAGTTCATTCCGACGTTATAATCGGTTTTGTTTGACATTTCCATTAGATTAACTTAGTTTATTGTTGGGGTGTATGCAATTAAGGTCTAAAATTAGCTTCCTAAAAAAAACACCATCCTTATGCTTTGACGTACAACGCACAATGTTTAACCTGAAGGGTGGAGCGAGTCCTTTAGTAAATAAAGCGGCTTGGACCAAGATTAGGGGATGGCGTGCGTTCTTCAGCTGCACACAGCTCTGTTGCCAAGACCCAGCTGCTTCAAGTAAATTGATGTATATCTACAAATCTAAATTATCATTCACATATTTGACCGCTGTCAGAACGAACGCTTCTAACATATCATGGCAGCTCACTACCTCCTGCATGATCTGTCGTTAAATGGCCTCTGCTTGAGTTGTGGCCTTATAGAGGAGGAGGTGGCCTTTGACGACTGGTAGTGGGAAAGGCAAAAGAGATACAGTGCTGTAAGGACATTTAACCCATTGAGGGTGGAGTACTCTGAACGAATGGAGAAAACCTGAAAGACACACATTGGAATGTGGGAGTAGAAGGTTTCTCAAAGTACTTATTACCCATGACACCCATGGTCTAAATGGAGCGTCCAACATGCCAGTGTTCTGACATTAAAACAAAAATGGCAATTATGTTTAAGTAATGCCTGAATCCATTTTTTTATAGCAAATTGTACTTTCTACAACCTTGTCTTAGGCCCGACTGTTAAATCTGAGGTGTATTGATTGCAGAAGACTGTATCTCACTTTCACACAGTGCTCCAAATTTCAGCTAGTAGAGCTTAACCATAACGGTTCTCATCTGTGGAGCTGGTATTTAACAAATTGCTCTAGTTCACTGAGGTCTGCAATTTGTGAATACTTTTATTTTAGACTTTGGTTTTGTAAGGCTCTAGTGCAACAGGAAGAATACTTTAAACTGCTGATGAACAAATGGGTAAGCGAGGGAAGGGATGGGGGTGGGGTGGGGGAGTATTACATGACAAGCATATTAATCGGCTAGGCCTGTGTGCTTGGCAGAGGAGGTCTGTGTTCAAGTATTTCCAGTCTGGTTTTTTAAGTCCCCCTGAAAGTGAACACTTTAGGTTATGGAGGTCCAAAATGCTGAATCAGGTTCCTTCCACAAAATTGTTCTCTTCAATGGGAATGAAGGTAGACAGTTCTTTAGAGCTGGCTTTAGGTATTTGGCTCATTAGTATGGGGATTATACTATAGACACGCACTTTTGTTACATGTTGTTGACAAAATTGAAGGTTTTCAATTAAAATTTGATAAAACAGCAGCCAGCGGAGTGACATCCGTGCAGAAAATGTGTGTCTACTCCTTTTAGGATGAGCGTGGCATGGGCTAAGAACTTTACCCTCTTGGAAGTTTGTTCAATGCATTGCCTAGAGAACCCTCTAGTCTAGAGTCTAACCTTTGACTGTAAGTCAGGATGTTTATTTCAGATCGGTGAGTTATGACTCTGGGTAGCACATAAATTCAGCTCCGCTGACTAAATTCACAGAGTTTTGCCCTCTCTGCGTTATGTTTGTACCACGGAATTCAGTCAAAGCTCCGCTGAGTGGCAGAGTTTTTCTCATGTGCAGCTTGCCAATGGTAAATTGGTGAGAGTTAATGACAATTAGCAACCCCAAGCGCAAATTTCAGGCACTAGGATGGCACCCAGTGAGATTTTCTCTATGCAAGCAGTCGCGCATGGTTGTTTGCGGTGAAAAAGCTGCAGCTCCAGTAGAAAATCGTCTTGAGCGGTAACAAAGAAGCAGATCTGTCTGGCACGTTACATGGTGCAGTTCGCACTGATTTTGCAGCATGTAACAAGCTCCCAGCACTCAAAATCATGTGAGCAGTGTGACATGCCAATTCCACCCACAGAACCCCGCAGAATCTCAGAGTTTTCATGTAACTCCGTGGAAATCCACGGAGTGAAACTCTGCAAGTTCCACCCAATCCTAGTTAAGACATAATTAATGGTTTGAGCATCCTAGAAAAAGACAGTAGGAAAGAGATCAGTTATAGGTTTCCCAGGAAGGCTGGATCAGTGGTCGTCGTTTTTTTAAGTTGTGTTGTTGTTTTCCCATGGTTTCACTTCTTGGGAACAACCTCTGATAAGAGATGCATTGACAAACGTTCTTCACAATGGCAAGATGTTGCTAAAAGGGCAGCGGATTTTCTTAAAACACACCACTCACTATAGGGGCTTCTGGTGGACAGTGCACAGCATTGTCGCGCAGCACGAGACCTCTTGTACGGGGTTCTGAAAGCTGACCACGCGCTTGTGCGTGTGATCAGGCTTTCGCCGGCTACCATTGGGCTTCGCGTGTTTTTCTAACAAAAATAAGGCACGCAATTGGGCAAAGGCGGGCGCATGTCCCGCCTTTGCTTCGCCCATTCCCAACAGTTTCTAGCATGCGTATCAGTGCGACACAGACAACAGGCTCCCTCGCCCCGCTCCTCTGTGGTGCGCGCGCACCATCTCCCGGTTTCATCATCACGGACTAAAATGAAGCTTCGGTGAGTGTGGAGTTCAAGGCTGGTGGTGTTCTCTTGTTGGCCAGGCAATAAATAAAGAGGGTGTCTGACACCTCGGATAAAGTTTGCGCTACATAAAAAAACGCATAAATAATAATTAAATACATTTGAGGGGTGGGGATAACTGTGGCGGCGACCTTGCGCTCCCTACAGGGGCTTCTACTGCATGTACCCCTGTAGATGCTCGTGACAGCTTTTCAACGAGTTATCTTGCACTGATATTACATTTATTGGCCTCTCCTCACGCAGTCTGCATTTTCTCTGGGTTGTGTGCTGGGAGCTGACAGCTGTGAATCACTCTCCTGAGCCCAGCATGTCCAGCTGGCTGGCCTTTGATGCAGACTGCTTAGACAGGTTCCTGGTCGAGGGTAAACCGGTTGTACTAGTCAGTTATGGCTTAATGCAGAAACATGCCTAGCCACTTGAATAAAACACGTAATTGGTTATTCTTTCTAGTCTCTAGGTGTCATAGTTGAAGCTGGTGTGTGGCAGGGTGCTCCAAAGAAGAGCTGCTTGGTATTATTTGCAGGTTGCGGTGCTGTGCTATAAAGTCCCACTTCTACCCCAATATAAGGCAGGAATACAGCTCAGTAGATGGAAGCTACACTATTTACATTTCAGCATGCAGTTGCCTGTAAATATGGCACTTACTTGTTAGCTTCTCCGTGTGGCTGTCAGTATAAACGAAGTTGTTAAGGATGGAAACCGCATCATTAAAAATAACTTAACTGTGTAACAGTGGCTTCCAACTTATAATCGTCCCAAGTTTCTTTTTTAGCTGTGTGCCAAGTTTTAAGGTTTTTTAAATATTGTATTCGGCTTTTTGGATTTCACAGACCAACTGCTCTTTTTCCATGTCTTACTTTTGTGTCTGCTCATGTTACATATGTTCAAATATAACAAGGTGATTTTTACAGGAGGGCAGATTTGGGCATGTCATTTAGCCAAGCATTAGGATCTGCCTCTCCCAATCTCGCACGAGAAAGGTTTCGTTTCCGAAATTCACAATTTGGGTCCCTTCATCTCTAGTCTTACAAACTGCAGAAGTTGGTATCTTTTATTTTTCACAGCCAGGATTTACTACGTACTGTCGCTTCAGAGTGGTACATTTTGTTTGTGGCTCCATAGCATACTTGTAAGTTTATAAAATTGCCCTCCAAGTTCAACATATATTCAGCATGGTTTTCTACATACCATATAATTGGCCCAAATATGTATCACTCATCTGAAATGCCATGCAGGTTTGTCATTTGCATGGCCACTGGAATTATGCTATTCTGCAGTGATGTTTGCACAGTTATGTACTTGCCGCAATTGCCACTTAATTCATCACCTGCTGCAGATTTGAATTTTTTTTTTATAGCTCTAACGGATCAAAAGTTTAAAAAAATAGTGACTCCGGTTCCTGCGCATAGGGACGCTTTCCGCCCTGTTTGACTGGTCATCTTTTAGTTGTTTATTACTGTATTTTGGTGTTACATTGTAAGTAATAAGGTGCACTCTATTCCCAGACACTATTACCATGTGTAAAAATTTCAAAATAATAAATTAATACTATCATAAAATGTACAGCATTATAACGCATGATATGTTCAACCCTGCCGCGTAATTTAGTCCACCACCGCATAATTCCAGTGGACTTGGTTATTTGTCAAAACGTGACAAGGTATTTTAAATGGATAATACAGTGCCTCCTCCAATTTGCAGTGTACTTGGTATTGTCGGCTTCCTCCAAAACATCCTGAAGGTTAACTCTTAAAGTCTCGACTACAGAAAAAGAGGATGAAAGATTTTGAAAGGATGAAAATCTTTTCAACATATTTGAGCAGCTGCTGAATGGAGCTAAAAGGCACCCTAATCTGAAGGAGTCTGTCTTTTCAGGATTATCATAAAAAATTGTGGTTTTGATTCCCTCCATTCTAAAAAGCAAGGATTTCAAACATGAATTGGGTTACTATGGTCGTCTGTCTTTTTCTTTTGTTGACACTTGGCTATTTCTTTTCCTTAAACGAAACTAGGCTATGCATTTTTTTTGTATTGCCTCCCATCTCCATCACATTCTCCATTCCCTTCTCAAGGCACAGTCTTTCCGTTTTTCGTGTTCATGGGTTCATACTTTGAACAGCACAGTCTTCCTGTTTTTAAAATCGCACTAAATACCCTCTCTTTCAAATGGATAGTTTTTGAAAGCAGTTTTAATTGTGAAGTTCTTTTCACACTTCCCGACACAATCTAGCAGATCCATGTCATGTAAAAACAAGTGATGCTGTTACTTGTTTCATGGCACTTATTTTATTCGGTTTAGAAAAAAGGATGAGTGCTGGTACTGAGAATTCATCCCAATACTTTCAGGTTGCACACAGACCTGTTCCTTTTAGATTATGCAGAGATTGCAGAAAAGAGCAGTAAAGCTCTGGCACACATTCTATTTTGTGTTTACCAGTTTTACCTGTGGCATGTGGCACACATTTATAAAGACAAAGGCTCTCGCTCCTGTCTCCAAGTACCTGGAACAGGGTCAATAGTCCCCTGCTCACTGTGCCTGGGATAGACATCAGATATGTATGTCAAAGGCCAGAACCTCTGAGTTAGCAGCCCAGGGGTAGTTGGCTCCTCATGTTAACAATCTATTCAACACCCCGGTCATCTCACCCATTCAGTCTGCGGCCTACTTCTGTTTTAGTTGGGGAAATTTGTGATTTCCCTCCTCCCCAAATCTCACTGACTAAGCTACTCTCATCCTCAAATCCCCCACTCTCAATGTTAATTCCAATTTCCTCCCCACCCCATAGTTCATCCATTATATCGCCCAGCAGGCTTTTAAAAAAAAATTCTTACTTCTCTCCTGTCGCGCCCTCTTGCTTCTCTGTTGATTACGTACCTTCCCGCTCGTTCATATTTTGTTTTAAAAATCACACTTTTCTTTTCTTTTTTGAAGGGCACCACTGCTCCTATTTCTTAAGGTCACTCCTTTTAAGGTCTCGCCTTATCCAGCGCTTGCGCTGGTCTGGCGAGACTTCAAGTAAGGGCTTAAAAAAATGCTACCGTCGGCTACAGCTTGCAGTGCATGTGCGCGCGGGCGTGTGCTTGAGCAGAGGCGCCATATGGCATGATTAATGCTGCGCGTGCACCACTCATGTGCTTCCCCCGCAATCACTTTCGCTTTCCAGTCCTGCAATGCCTCTCTGTCACTCTTCACTGCCCCTATCCTTTCCTCGCCTCTCGATCGGAGCTCTTTGCCAGTTCAGCACGCTTCTCCACACACCACGCACCACGCACCACAGGGCTGCGAGCGCATGCACTCCCCCACCCCTTCCACTCGTTTACTTCACCCCGGGCTGTTTTTTTTTTTACTTAATGATGGCTGATTACAGTGATGGCTTCCCGCCGCCATCTGCCTTTCCTTTGTTGTCATGGGTAATTAAGCGCCTCTCTTCGGGCACCCTTTCATGTCATCGCTCGCTACCTCTTCTGCCCTCCACCACCCTTGGCTGAGCTTCACTCTTTATATTTCTTTCGCTTCATGTAGCGCAGTCTTCGCCTATCTCTGCCTGCTCTCCCAGCCCTTACTTTCCTCCCACGGCCCGCTCAATCTCTATCTGAACCACTGTCTGTCTCTATTTTTCTCTAGGCTTGTTTGACGTTCCCACTTTCCTCCAGTCCAGCTTCAGAAACCGAAAACTTTTGCTGCTAACCCCACCCAATTAGCCTCAGAGTTTCGGGGTCTCGCGTGGCATGGAGCATTAGTCAGCAGATTACTTTCACTTTTGCGCCATTGCTTGTCTTTCTTGAAAGCTCAAGAAATCACGCCAATGCCCCCATGCTGTTGCAATATCCTCTAACAATCACCACAATTTGCAAAAAATCGGAGTAATTGGCCGTTTTGTCCACATATTTCTAAAATACAGATCCCCTTACTGGTTTCAGTCCGGAAACTTACCTCATTCAAACAGAGATATCTTTGTATGTGTTGCAACACAGAAATGCAGTTAAAAAAGCGTGAGAGCCTTTTTTGACTTTCCCACTTTCCTCCAGCCCAGCTACAGAAACCGAAAACTCTTGCTGCTAACCCCACCCAATTAGCCTCCGAGGTTCGGAGTCTTGCGTGGCATGGAGCATTAGTCAGCAGACTACTTTCACTTTCGTGCCATTGCTTGTCTTTCTTGAAAGCTCAAGAAATCACGCCAATGCCCCATGCTGTTGAAGTATACTCTAACAATCACCACATTTCGCAAAAAAAATGGGTAATTGGCCGTTTTGTCCATGTATTTCTAAAATACAGATCCCCTTACTGGTTTGAGTCTGGAAACTTAGCTAATTCTGACAGAGATATCATGGTATGTATTGCAACACAGAAATACAGTTACAAAAAGCGTGTGAGCCTTTTTTGACTTTCCCACTTTACTCCAGCCCAGCTACAGAAACCGAAAACTCTTGCTGCTAACCCCACCCAATTAGCCTCAGCGGTTCGGGGTCTCGCGTGGCATGGAGCATTAGTCAGCAGTAGGGATTTTTCTCTTTCTCCGGCGTGTTGTGCTTGTCAGGAAATCATGAGTTTCCTGCTGAATTCCATATTAGGATCAGTGGGTGGACACATCAGGTCGCGCTCAGAGGAAAGAGTTCCCTACCGTCCTGTTCACACTTTTTGAGTGAACACAACTATGTCACCCAGTTGTCTAGTGAAAAAAAACAGCTGTAGTGCAGCTTGGTGCACTACAGCAGCATGTGCAACTATCTCTCTCTACCTCTCTCTCTACCTCTACCTCTCTCTCTCTACCCCTCTCACTTTACCTCTCTACTTCCCTCTACCTGTCTACCTCTCTCTCTCTACCTCTCTCTACCTCTCTACACCTCTCTACCTCTCTACCTACCTCTCTCTACCTCTCTCTACTTCTCTACCTCTCTCTACCTCTCTCTACCTCTCTCTACCTCTCTCTAGCTCTCTCTAGCCCTCTCTACCTCTCTCTACCTCTCTCTACCTCTCTCTACCTCTCTCTCCCTCTACCTCTCTACCTCTCTCTCTACCTCTCTCAAAGAGGGCTGCAGCGTCTACGTGGGATGCGGTGGACTAAGTGGCAGCCAGAGCCTGATAGCATTGCTTGTCCTTAAATTAAAAAAACAAGCATTGGCAGAGCCCATAGGTTTCCCCTTTGGGACCTCATAAGTGTTTAGTTATCCAGTACAATATCCTTGTTTTTTCTTTTTGCAGTTTTACATAGTACGAACTCGGCTCAAGGGTACTGGAGCGCTTCACACGAGCATGCGTTACATTACACATGGCTAGATTCTGTTTTAGGCAAAGGGAAGTAAGTGATTTGCCCAAAATCACAGGTTGTGGAGGCGGCGCCAGGACTCGGACTCTAGTTCCAAAGTCGGCAGTTCTGGCCATAACATCACACGCTCTAAAGTAACAAGCATTTGCAATGCTATAGGTCTCACATTAATAAAGTTTGAGCTTTTGGTGTTGCATTAGTATTAGCAATGCCAATAGCTCAAACTTTAATAATGCGAGACCTATTGCATTGCAAATGCTTGTTTTCCTTTGTTTGCTGTGTGCATACGTTTTTTAATTTTTTTATTTACCACTCCAAGATAGGCGTCTGCTATATATGCATTGTGACGCATATGTGTCATGACATTGCAGCAGCTGGTTTCATAAGTTGTTCAATACTCTAGTGATGCAGTCGCACACCGAATGTTCAAGTGTTGTTCACTTGTTTTTTGGTAGGCACGGGGAGATGAAGTGATTTGCCCACAATCACTTGATGTATTTCTCTCTCTTCCTTCTACCACACAGTTATCTCACCAGCTGTAAGAACCAACCACTAAACACTCTCTCTCCTCTCTCTCTCTCTCTCTCTCCCTCTCTCTCTCTCTCTTTCTGTGCCTCTCTCTAACTTTGCTTTTTTCTAGCTCTTTCACTCTGTACCTCATTCTCTCTCTTCACTGTACTCGCAAAAACCTCCATCACTTTATACATCTCTCTCTCGCTTTCTATCACTGTCACACTCACGCGCTCTCTCTCACATATGGTAAAGACATTTGCATCACAACACCAATAGCTCCAAATCTAAAAAAAAATGCGAGACCTATTGCATTGAATATGCTTGTTCGTGGTTGCAATCAGTGTTTGTATGTGAAAGAATTTAATATTTTTTCCATCAGCTCACGTCAACCCTTCATTTCTGCTTCATGAACCAATGTTTCCCAGAGTACTATGTATAGTTCTGTGATTGGGCTTTCCATTTGAAGCAGGGAGGGACATTGTTAAGGACAGCATGACAACATGTTAGAAACTCAATGATGAAGCAAAAGAGGCGAACCATAGACAGAGTAGATCACCATTTTAGCCTCATACTAGTCTATTTTTCTTGCTCTCAACCGCATCTGTTGCTGAACCTTTTGACGAATGTTCCACATTTACGTGGTCTACATTGAGGCTTACTTTTCAATAGGGTGCCATGCGTTCGGGCTGTTTAAGCATGGACCGCCATGAAAATATCTCGCAACTACAGCCTAATTGACTTCAGAACTTCATTTATGCTGAAACAAATATTTTCTGAAAATGGCAGTGCCAGTGATCGATAAGCACTGAGAGGTACTCTTGATGAACACCGAGTAGTGAGGTAAATAATTACTGCAGATATTTTACTCCTATCTGTAGGTTACACGCTTAGACTCGACAAAGGCAACTCACTGACTCAGACTTCAGCCCTTTGAAGATTGATAGTTTAAGTAGTATTACGTGGGTCAATAGTAACTGTTTTTTTACAGTGCTTAGAAATGTCAGAAGTGTGAAACAAAGCACTATTTAAAAGACATTTAATGGCAGAGCCCTAAGAACTTGCATTCTGCCAAGATTCACATAGGCAAAGAATAAGCTCTCCTATCTTCTGAGACACGGCATCATTCTATCTAAACAGAATCCGACCATATGCTTTAAATTGCAGGTGCATGCTTAATGCCAGTGATGGAGTTAGTATACGATAGAAAAAGAGTTCCATGCATATTTCTTGACATCGTTTCCTTTGCAGGCCTATAGTAGTAGTAGAAAGCTTTATTCGATTTTAAAACCGATAAAAATCATAAAAGCAACAATCATAATATACAATTTCATATACAATCGTTAAAAATGCATTAAAATATTATTAAACAATTAATTGCTTTCTCAGAATAAAGTCTACCATGACTATAATTTCTAAATAAGATTTACATTTGATTTCTAGCAAAAAGATTATACTTTGGCTAGTAATTTATATATTTCCAGGCATGAATACTGTGTACAATTCAATAATAAAACATTAAACTTAGTGCCACTCAAAGACTACAGTTGGTCGTATTTACAGCGGTTTTTCAGGCAGTTTTTGAGAAACATTGCTATGCTTTTAGCATTCGATACTGATTCAAGATATTGTAGTGCCAGAAGGGCAGGGTGAAATCTGCGTAAACCCTGGGATTGCAATAATGGAATGATCCAGCGCTTGCGTGGTAATTTATAAAATTTACAAAATAGCAAAACATGAGTGGTAGTCTGTTCAGAAATACCATCACAAGGACACCGAATAATTGTATTGGACCAATCTTGTCTATTTGGGAATGTAACCAAACGGAAGAATGTATTAAACCTAAATCATGTCAACAGGTACTTTTCATAACTAGTCAGACAAAAGGTCAGATATGGTTGTATGCCCTGGGTACATTGAATTGTTAGAATGTGCCGATTTGTTACTTTATGTATTTCTCTGGCTATACGTAACTCCCTTAAATGTGTCAAGCAAAGCATCCTCAGGGTCTTTCTTGTAATGGTGGTTAAAATTGAATGTTCGTTAAAATAAATAGAAAGATCCAGATCTTTAAGGAAGTTATGTACGAAGGACAGCCACGGAATATCTGACCAGTTATCTAGGCCCAGACAGTCTAAAATTAACCCTCGTGTTAAGGTACATTGCTCCGTGGACCAAGCACGGTGCCACAATAATATTGGCTGTATTGTGATATAGTCAGCGATATAATCCATTCCCAATTCGGCGTGACAGGCAAACGTTGGAGAGCATTTTGGAACAGCCAACAAATAACAAATAAAATTATTCTCAACCTTCTGTAAAATATCCACAGGTACGTAGCCCCATACCCCAGCGCCATATACAGCTACGCTTTGACACTTTGCATTGTATATTTGTATAAGTTCTGTTTTCCGTGCAAAGGCAATAAGGGCCGAAGTAGCTCTCAGAAACAGGAAATGCGTGCTAACAATGGCCAATTTCCAAGTAGAGATGTTATCGAATAGGATACCTAAATATGGATAGGTTTTGGTGCTATCTAATTTGGCATCATCTATATATATCGATTTTTTCTTTGCTGCCTTTTTACCAAAGTGCATGACAAAAGTTTTTTGATGTTTACCATTAAGCCCAATGAGGTCATAAATGTGCAGGAGGAGTTTAACTGATTTTGGAGTTGCAGTGGGGTGCGTGCCATAATCACTGAGTCGTCCGTGTAAAGTAATGCGGGGATGGGACGACGGGCGATGGCTGGCAGGTCCTGGCTCCCTTCTAACATGGCCTTCTCGAGACCGTTGGTATAGAGGTTGAATAAGAAGGGAGCCAGGACACACCCCTGTCTCACTCCCTTAGTAACTGCAAAAGGGGGGGGTAAGCTCACCATCTACCCCAAATCTCACCCTGGCCGATGCTTCCGAATACAACTCGCGTAAAAATGATATTATCGGGGGATCTACACCCAGTTCAGTTAGAATTGACCACAGCCTTGAGTGTGAGACACAATCAAAGGCTGCGGTCAAGTCAACATAAACTAGATGGAGGTTACCTCTCTTGGCCTGGGTGTATTTCCCGATAAGTAGCGAGAGATTCAGCGCCTGCTCCACAGTGCCCAGACCCTCCCGGAACCCGTATTGCAGGTCTGTCATGATGTTATTATCCTCGGTCCAGGCCTGCAATCTGTATAGAATCAGACGGCCAGCAACTTTTCCAAGAGAGTCCAGGAGTGAAATGGGCCTGTAGCATGCGGGGTTGTTGCGATCGCCCTTCTTAAAGATGGGCAGCAATATAGAGCTTGACCAGGATTTTATAAGTCCCTCTTTTAGAGCTGATTCGATTACTCGGGTCAACACTGGAATCCAGAGTTCCTGAGTATGAGTATATATATC
This sequence comes from Lissotriton helveticus, assembly GCF_964261635.1. NCBI lineage: Eukaryota > Metazoa > Chordata > Amphibia > Caudata > Salamandridae > Lissotriton > Lissotriton helveticus. The sequence continues at coordinate 1,284,539,657 of NC_136057.1, read as the reverse complement.
CAGGGGTACGCCGTCCGGCCCGGGGGCTTTGCCAGACTTTGAGGATGTCAGGGCATTAGTTACTTCTTCGAGGCTAAAGGATAGTTCAATGGGATAGGGTGATGTATATATAATAGTTTCCTCTCCACTTTCATTTGGATGGACACCTTCTACTGAAAATATTTTTGAAAAGTGAGAGACCCACCCCTCGGCTGTAATTGCTACCTCAATGCTGGGTCCGGTATTCCCCTCATTCAGGAAGGGTGAGTTAACCACTTTCCAAAACATTAAACCATCCTTTCTGTTGCAGCTCTCGTGAAGCTTCTCCCACAAGGCTTTTTTCCTGTCTTTCCTACATTCTTTTTTGGCCAAGTTATAACACTTTCTCAACCTCCTAACTTCAGGTTTGTCCCTCTCAGGTTTGCACAGAGCTTTATTTAAATTCGAAAGGGCCTTACGGCAGTCCGAATTAAACCACCCCTTAACATGTTGAAATTTCCGCTTTTGTTTTCGTTGCAGCTCTTTGCTAATTATCTTGGTGATATTAATAAAAGAGGTCAAAATCTGTTCTGCCTGAGTATCCGGATCTAAGCAGGCTTCTAACATAGAGGAAGCTGCCATGATGACAGCATTTGTAATAGCACCCGGATCTACTTTGGACCATTTGACTGAGTATCCATTATTTGTATCTATAGTTATGGCCCTTTGAGTTAGTAATCCAGAATTAACTATTGTAGAGCATGCAGTTTGCAATGAAATAGTTACACTATTAGGGAAGTGGTCGCTACTAATGTCATCTCAAGTTAGGAATGACTGCAACTCATCCTTCATTAAATTGGAAGTCAGTATAAAGTTGATAATAGTATTACAGCCCCTACCATGAAAAGTGGGAGAAAAATTGACGGCTCAACTAGTTCATTTGCAAACCACAGTCCTAGTGAAAAAAGCTTTTCGTTTAGGATGTTCCCAGCACTTGAGTGTGCAAAATGCGTCAGAGGTCTCCCTTCCTCGTCTGTAATACCGCAGCTTAAATTATTATACTCTTTACATAGGGTAATATTAAAATTGGCACCCCAAATCGATTTTAAAGATGATGCAGGACATTTTTTATATGCTCATCCAGAGCAATCCGAAAGTCAGGTATTGTCAAATTATTATAGAAATTTACCAATAGATATGAGTGCCCTACGTTCACTGTGAGTTTAAGTATCTGATAATTCTCTTCAGTTGATATTACTACAATTTCCTTAAATGAGAGGATATTAGATACATAAACCGACAGACCTCCCTTGGGTCTACCACAAGGAGAGGGACGTGCATTTGAGTTATACGATCTGTACCCCTGGAGGTGAATATCAGTTACCGACCAAGTTTCCTGGCAGCATATTATATTATAGTTTCTAATTTTTTTGAGCCAGTTTAGTTGATCAGCTTTAGAGTCCAAGCCTGCTATATTCCAGAATATGATAGAAAAGGTCTGGAAGCTAAATAAAGAAGCCTTGGGAGAAGGAGGCAACTGATTCGAGTGTGTTTGAATTTCAGCAAATTGGTCTTGCGAAATCGGTGAAGGGTCTTCTAGATGGTTACAGGCCTCTACAATCAGAATGCTATTTTCCTGGGCCTTATTTTGAATGTCACTAAAGGGCGGATGGTTACCGCAAAGGTCCACCACTGATGGTACATTTTTATCTACAATCAAATTTCCTGATGGGCGCAAATTACGGTTGTCCAAGGAAGTTGGAATAACTCTGTCATTCTATATCGTCCATTCCAGACAGAATGTCAAAACGATTATTGGTAGGAATCAGGAATGGATTAGTAGACGGTTGGTAATTAGAATTAAGTTCCTGTCTAGGAAAATTATTCCATAATGGGAGATAGTGGTTACCTGGAGGCTTAAAGCAATCATTTTTTAAGTGAAATGATGGTCTATAATAATCATTCTGGTGCGAGGGTAAGAATCTGGGACCGACATCCTGATATCGAAATAGAGGGCTAATGTGATCATCTCGATAGTTGAAATGGGGCCTAGAGCACTCCGCCACATGCCGAATTACAGGTCTAGTATATTCATCATGGTGGTAAATTGGCGGCCTAGTATTATGAGGAGGGGTTATCAGATTTCTAGGGTAAAAGTAAGTCAGATCTCGGGCTGTAATTGCGTTACTGTCCTCATGGGGATACCAGTCCAAAATGTATCTGACTGCCCTAGCATCTCTAAAGTTTATTATGATGATATCCCCTATGATGTTCTTTTTACTAGGACCTAGCCAGGGGAGACGTCTGGCATTGAGGATTTCACCATTCAGGTTTGGGGGAATTGGGCGATTCTTTCTAAGCCAAAATATGACTTTGTTTTTTAATTGACTTTGGTTCTCATTTTTGCCTTCTTCCAAGACCGGGACTCCAGTGAGGACCACCTCTCTCTACCTCTCTCTACCTCTCTCTACCTCTCTATCTCTCTCTCCCTCTACCTCTCTACCTCTCTCTCTACCTCTCTCAAAGAGGGCTGCAGCGTCTACGTGGGATGCGGTGGACTAAGTGGCAGCCAGAGCCTGATAGCATTGCTTGTCCTTAAATTAAAAAAACAAGCATTGGCAGAGCCCATAGGTTTCCCCTTTGGGACCTCATAAGTGTTTAGTTATCCAGTACAATATCCTTGTTTTTTCTTTTTGCAGTTTTACATAGTACGAACTCGGCTCAAGGGTACTGGAGCGCTTCACACGAGCATGCGTTACATTACACATGGCTAGATTCTGTTTTAGGCAAAGGGAAGTAAGTGATTTGCCCAAAATCACAGGTTGTGGAGGCGGCGCCAGGACTCGGACTCTAGTTCCAAAGTCGGCAGTTCTGGCCATAACATCACACGCTCTAAAGTAACAAGCATTTGCAATGCTATAGGTCTCACATTAATAAAGTTTGAGCTTTTGGTGTTGCATTAGTATTAGCAATGCCAATAGCTCAAACTTTAATAATGCGAGACCTATTGCATTGCAAATGCTTGTTTTCCTTTGTTTGCTGTGTGCATACGTTTTTTAATTTTTTTATTTACCACTCCAAGATAGGCGTCTGCTATATATGCATTGTGACGCATATGTGTCATGACATTGCAGCAGCTGGTTTCATAAGTTGTTCAATACTCTAGTGATGCAGTCGCACACCGAATGTTCAAGTGTTGTTCACTTGTTTTTTGGTAGGCACGGGGAGATGAAGTGATTTGCCCACAATCACTTGATGTATTTCTCTCTCTTCCTTCTACCACACAGTTATCTCACCAGCTGTAAGAACCAACCACTAAACACTCTCTCTCCTCTCTCTCTCTCTCTCTCTCCCTCTCTCTCTCTCTCTTTCTGTGCCTCTCTCTAACTTTGCTTTTTTCTAGCTCTTTCACTCTGTACCTCATTCTCTCTCTTCACTGTACTCGCAAAAACCTCCATCACTTTATACATCTCTCTCTCGCTTTCTATCACTGTCACACTCACGCGCTCTCTCTCACATATGGTAAAGACATTTGCATCACAACACCAATAGCTCCAAATCTAAAAAAAAATGCGAGACCTATTGCATTGAATATGCTTGTTCGTGGTTGCAATCAGTGTTTGTATGTGAAAGAATTTAATATTTTTTCCATCAGCTCACGTCAACCCTTCATTTCTGCTTCATGAGCCAATGTTTCCCAGAGTACTATGTATAGTTCTGTGATTGGGCTTTCCATTTGAAGCAGGGAGGGACATTGTTAAGGACAGCATGACAACATGTTAGAAACTCAATGATGAAGCAAAAGAGGCGAACCATAGACAGAGTAGATCACCATTTTAGCCTCATACTAGTCTATTTTTCTTGCTCTCAACCGCATCTGTTGCTGAACCTTTTGACGAATGTTCCACATTTACGTGGTCTACATTGAGGCTTACTTTTCAATAGGGTGCCATGCGTTCGGGCTGTTTAAGCATGGACCGCCATGAAAATATCTCGCAACTACAGCCTAATTGACTTCAGAACTTCATTTATGCTGAAACAAATATTTTCTGAAAATGGCAGTGCCAGTGATCGATAAGCACTGAGAGGTACTCTTGATGAACACCGAGTAGTGAGGTAAATAATTACTGCAGATATTTTACTCCTATCTGTAGGTTACACGCTTAGACTCGACAAAGGCAACTCACTGACTCAGACTTCAGCCCTTTGAAGATTGATAGTTTAAGTAGTATTACGTGGGTCAATAGTAACTGTTTTTTTACAGTGCTTAGAAATGTCAGAAGTGTGAAACAAAGCACTATTTAAAAGACATTTAATGGCAGAGCCCTAAGAACTTGCATTCTGCCAAGATTCACATAGGCAAAGAATAAGCTCTCCTATCTTCTGAGACACGGCATCATTCTATCTAAACAGAATCCGACCATATGCTTTAAATTGCAGGTGCATGCTTAATGCCAGTGATGGAGTTAGTATACGATAGAAAAAGAGTTCATGCATATTTATTGACATCGTTTCCTTTGCAGGCCTATAGTAGTAGTAGAAAGCTTTATTCGATTTTAAAACCGATAAAAATCATAAAAGCAACAATCATAATATACAATTTCATATACAATCGTTAAAAATGCATTAAAATATTATTAAACAATTAATTGCTTTCTCAGAATAAAGTCTACCATGACTATAATTTCTAAATAAGATTTACATTTGATTTCTAGCAAAAAGATTATACTTTGGCTAGTAATTTATATATTTCCAGGCATGAATACTGTGTACAATTCAATAATAAAACATTAAACTTAGTGCCACTCAAAGACTACAGTTGGTCGTATTTGCAGCGGTTTTTCAGGCAGTTTTTGAGAAACATTGCTATGCTTTTAGCATTCGATACTGATTCAAGATATTGTAGTGCCAGAAGGGCAGGGTGAAATCTGCGTAAACCCTGGGATTGCAATAATGGAATGATCCAGCGCTTGCGTGGTAATTTATCAAATTTACAAAATAGCAAAACATGAGTGGTAGTCTGTTCAGAAATACCAAAACAAGGACACCGAATAATTGTATTGGACCAATCTTGTCTATTTGGGAATGTAACCAAACGGAAGAATGTATTAAACCTAAATCGTGTCAACAGGTACTTTTCATAACTAGTCAGACAAAAGGTCAGATATGGTTGTATGCCCTGGGTACATTGAATTGTTAGAATGTGCCGATTTGTTACTTTATGTATTTCTCTGGCTATACGTAACTCCCTTAAATGTGTCAAGCAAAGCATCCTCAGGGTCTTTCTTGTAATGGTGGTTAAAATTGAATGTTCGTTAAAATAAATAGAAAGATCCAGATCTTTAAGGAAGTTATGTACGAAGGACAGCCACGGAATATCTGACCAGTTATCTAGGCCCAGACAGTCTAAAATTAACCCTCGTGTTAAGGTACATTGCTCCGTGGACCAAGCACGGTGCCACAATAATATTGGCTGTATTGTGATATAGTCAGCGATATAATCCATTCCCAATTCGGCGTGACAGGCAAACGTTGGAGAGCATTTTGGAACAGCCAACAAATAACAAATAAAATTATTCTCAACCTTCTGTAAAATATCCACAGGTACGTAGCCCCATACCCCAGCGCCATACACAGCTACGCTTTGACACTTTGCATTGTATATTTGTATAAGTTCTGTTTTCCGTGCAAAGGCAATAAGGGCCGAAGTAGCTCTCAGAAACAGGAGATGCGTGCTAACAATGGCCAATTTCCAAGTAGAGATGTTATCGAATAGGATACCTAAATATGGATAGGTTTTGGTGCTATCTAATTTGGCATCATCAATATATATCGATTTTTTCTTTACTGCCTTTTTACCAAAGTGCATGACAAAAGTTTTTTGATGTTTACCATTAAGCCCAATGAGGTCATAAATGTGCAGGAGGAGTTTAACTGATTTTGGAGTTGCAGTGGGGTGCGTGCCATAATCACTGAGTCGTCCGCGTAAAGTAATGCGGGGATGGGACGACGGGCGATGGCTGGCAGGTCCTGCCTCCCTTCTGACATGGCCTTCTCGAGACCGTTGGTATAGAGGTTGAATAAGAAGGGAGCCAGGACACACCCCTGTCTCACTCCCTTAGTAACTGCAAAAGGGGGGGGTAAGCTCACCATCTACCCCAAATCTCACCCTGGCCGATGCTTCCGAATACAACTCGCGTAAAAATGATATTATCGGGGGATCTACACCCAGTTCAGTTAGAATTGACCACAGCCTTGAGTGTGAGACACAATCAAAGGCTGCGGTCAAGTCAACATAAACTAGATGGAGGTTACCTCTCTTGGCCTGGGTGTATTTCCCGATAAGTAGCGAGAGATTCAGCGCCTGCTCCACAGTGCCCAGACCCTCCCGGAACCCGTATTGCAGGTCTGTCATGATGTTATTATCCTCGGTCCAGGCCTGCAATCTGTATAGAATCAGACGGCCAGCAACTTTTCCAAGAGAGTCCAGGAGTGAAATGGGCCTGTAGCATGCGGGGTTGTTGCGATCGCCCTTCTTAAAGATGGGCAGCAATATAGAGCTTGACCAGGATTTTATAAGTCCCTCTTTTAGAGCTGATTCGATTACTCGGGTCAACACTGGAATCCAGAGTTCCTGAGTATGAGTATATATATCCAGGGGTACGCCGTCCGGCCCGGGGGCTTTGCCAGACTTTGAGGATGTCAGGGCATTAGTTACTTCTTCGAGGCTAAAGGATAGTTCAATGGGATAGGGTGATGTATATATAATAGTTTCCTCTCCACTTTCATTTGGATGGACACCTTCTACTGAAAATATTTTTGAAAAGTGAGAGACCCACCCCTCGGCTGTAATTGCTACCTCAATGCTGGGTCCGGTATTCCCCTCATTCAGGAAGGGTGAGTTAACCACTTTCCAAAACATTAAACCATCCTTTCTGTTGCAGCTCTCGTGAAGCTTCTCCCACAAGGCTTTTTTCCTGTCTTTCCTACATTCTTTTTTGGCCAAGTTATAACACTTTCTCAACCTCCTAACTTCAGGTTTGTCCCTCTCAGGTTTGCACAAAGCTTTATTTAAATTCGAAAGGGCCTTACGGCAGTCCGAATTAAACCACCCCTTAACATGTTGAAATTTCCGCTTTTGTTTTCGTTGCAGCTCTTTGCTAATTATCTTGGTGATATTAATAAAAGAGGTCAAAATCTGTTCTGCCTGAGTATCCGGATCTAAGCAGGCTTCTAAAATAGAGGAAGCTGCCGTGATGACAGCATTTGTAATAGCACCCGGATCTACTTTGGACCATTTGACTGAGTATCCATTATTTGTATCTATAGTTATGGCCCTTTGAGTTAGTAATCCAGAATTAACTATTGTAGAGCATGCAGTTTGCAATGAAATAGTTACACTATTAGGGAAGTGGTCGCTACTAATGTCATCTCCAGTTAGAAATGACTGCAACTCATCCTTCATTAAATTGGAAGTCAGTATAAAGTTGATAATAGTATTACAGCCCCTACCATGAAAAGTGGGAGAAAAATTGACGGCTCAACTAGTTCATTTGCAAACCACAGTCCTAGTGAAAAAAGCTTTTCGTTTAGGATGTTCCCAGCACTTGAGTGTGCAAAATGCGTCAGAGGTCTCCCTTCCTCGTCTGTAATACCGCAGCTTAAATTATTATACTCTTTACATAGGGTAATATTAAAATTGGCACCCCAAATCGATTTTAAAGATGATGCAGGACATTTTTTATATGCTCATCCAGAGCAATCCGAAAGTCAGGTATTGTCAAATTATTATAGAAATTTACCAATAGATATGAGTGCCCTACGTTCACTGTGAGTTTAAGTATCTGATAATTCTCTTCAGTTGATATTACTACAATTTCCTTAAATGAGAGGATATTAGATACATAAACCGACAGACCTCCCTTGGGTCTACCACAAGGAGAGGGACGTGCATTTGAGTTATACGATCTGTACCCCTGGAGGTGAATATCAGTTACCGACCAAGTTTCCTGGCAGCATATTATATTATAGTTTCTAATTTTTTCGAGACAGTTTAGTTGATCAGCTTTAGAGTCCAAGCCTGCTATATTCCAGAATATGATAGAAAAGGTCTGGAAGCTAAATAAAGAAGCCTTGGGAGAAGGAGGCAACTGATTCGAGTGTGTTTGAATTTCAGCAAATTGGTCTTGCGAAATCGGTGAAGGGTCTTCTAGATGGTTACAGGCCTCTACAATCAGAATGCTATTTTCCTGGGCCTTATTTTGAATGTCACTAAAGGGCGGATGGTTACCGCAAAGGTCCACCACTGATGGTACATTTTTATCTACAATCAAATTTCCTGATGGGCGCAAATTACGGTTGTCCAAGGAAGTTGGAATAACTCTGTCATTCTATATCGTCCATTCCAGACAGAATGTCAAAACGATTAATGGTAGGAATCAGGAATGGATTAGTAGACGGTTGGTAATTAGAATTAAGTTCCTGTCTAGGAAAATTATTCCATAATGGGAGATAGTGGTTACCTGGAGGCTTAAAGCAATCATTTTTTAAGTGAAATGATGGTCTATAATAATCATTCTGGTGCGAGGGTAAGAATCTGGGACCGACATCCTGATATCGAAATAGAGGGCTAATGTGATCATCTCGATAGTTGAAATGGGGCCTAGAGCACTCCGCCACATGCCGAATTACAGGTCTAGTATATTCATCATGGTGGTAAATTGGCGGCCTAGTATTATGAGGAGGGGTTATCAGATTTCTAGGGTAAAAGTAAGTCAGATCTCGGGCTGTAATTGCGTTACTGTCCTCATGGGGATACCAGTCCAAAATGTATCTGACTGCCCTAGCATCTCTAAAGTTTATTATGATGATATCCCCTATGATGTTCTTTTTACTAGGACCTAGCCAGGGGAGACGTCTGGCATTGAGGATTTCACCATTCAGGTTTGGGGGAATTGGGCGATTCTTCCTAAGCCAAAATATGACTTTGTTTTTTAATTGACTTTGGTTCTCATTTTTGCCTTCTTCCAAGACCGGGACTCCAGTGAGGACCACCACAAGAGGGACTGCTTCGGGAGGTAGATCTACGGTAAACCTCTTCGAAAAGCATGGCCTTGCAGAGTCTTCCCGGTCGTTAGTTTTGTGGGAATTTCCTGGGGGGATTAGGTTTAGATTTTTCTTGGGGATTAGATTTTTCTCCCGCCTGTACTACTTTGTCGGTATTTAAAGCCTTTTGCCGAGATGTTTTAGGGGGTGTTGGTTTTAAAGATTTCGAATTAATTAAATTTGTAGTTTTAGTTTTAGTTTTGGCCGCCAATTGTTCAATTACATTTGGAAGTGGGACAGTGATAGTGGACACTCATGAGAGGCCTGGGGTTATCTTAGTTCCTTCTTTGATTACATCAATTGCCTGTTCTAGGTACTCCAGCTGTTGGGCTATTTTTTGTAACCTTGTTACTACGGGAAATATGAAGGATCTAATTAGTTTTATATGTTTCCTATTATGTCATTACTAGAGGGATCTTCCAGAAGGAGTGGTAAATCAATTGCTGGTTCAGATGGTATAGGAGCATTAGTGGTTGGATTCTTAGGTTTGGGGGAGACTATGGTGATGATCTTATTTGGCTGTGGTCTACTACCCCCCTTTCTCCTTCTTTTTGGCGGGGGACCTTGTGATCGTACGTTTTTAGAGGGATTATGTGTTTTAACAGGCTCTGGTAGTGGAGTCGATATATCTACCAAAGTATCTGCTTCCCCCGTCATATTACCTGAGGAGACAGAAAAATTTATAAGCAGATCGTTATTTGGATCTGGAGGGGGGGTGATGTCTTGAAGAAGTAAGGGAATACTTTCTCCAAACAATGTGTCCAAGCTCTCTCTTTCACCCTGCGCACTGGGGAGCGGGGACAAGGCTAGCTGCAGTGAGCCCAGGGATGAGCGTTTGTTTTTGATTAGCTCAATGGAGGGACGTCTTTTTGACCGTCGTTCCGCAAGTGCAATGTCCCTGTCGGTTGCTGCAGCAGGCCGGATGAAAAAGTTGTTCAATGTACCTTGTTTTTCTCCTCCGCCTACTAGCGGTATTACTGTGGAGACAAATGTAGTCATTTTGCCACTGTGATGCTTTGATAAAGACCCCAGAATGCACTTAGTCTATATATGAACACAGCCCTGTCGGTGAGTGTCCAATGCACATTGGTCGAGAAAACGAAATATATTACGAATGAGAAAAAAAAAGGAAACGGAAGTTGCTGAAACCAAATGCGTGAAATAAGAACAGGCAGCCTGACCTTGCCCTTGGTAGCACAACAGTGAAGAGGGGGGGCCCAGCCTGGCCTCCTCTGGCCTGTGAGGGCCTTGGAGGGCCCGCCCTTTGCCCGGGCTTCGCCCGGCGTCCCACGAAGCGGGGGATTAGCAGCCTTTGTAGCGCCTCCTGGCGCTATGATGACGGAACCAGCCTGCGCCCTGCCGCAGGGGTTGGTGGAAATCCGAGTCCTCTGCTCAGCGGCCGCAGTGATGGCAAAAGGCGGCGGCGGGAGGACTCGTACAGCAGCGGCAAAAGTAGTTTCACTGAATAAATATCTTCTTGATTCTTAGAGTGGGAATGTGAAATTTGCTTCGCACAAACTTTGAGAAGTTGTATGGAAGATTTTGCAACTTTATGCAGTTCTACGCTTATTTCTCATTTTCCTGACATTGACACTTCTGTACCAAAATATATTTTTGCATAGGAAACCGTGCAAAAGTTTTCCATATTGGCTTGGTGTCATTGTAGTGAACATTTGCAAAGTCAGATGAAAGTTCTTATCATGCAGAGAAAAACTTTGTATGGGCGAAGCCGAACTGAAAAGTTGGCAAATTTTGTGAAAGGACAAAGTTGGGTAATATTGCAAAACTTCGGGAGAACTAATGTATGAACAAAAACTTGTCACATCGGAGGGATTGCATACCGACTTGATGTCATGACCCCAGAGGAAATATACATCTAGACTTTTACTGGCACATATAATTGTTCATTATGATGCAAATTATCATCTTGTGCAAGACCTGGTGCTGAAGCACATGTGCTACTATCAAGCCTGTACTTCCTATGTTTTCTTTAAAGACTTCTCCATGGAGATCATCTTACAGACAGACAGACATTATAAGTATTGACGTAAGGATTGATAAATGCCCAGGTCTGTACTCTCGGTACATACTTTGGGCAGCCTGTTCATTTATCAATGCCTGATACTCCGTTTGTTGCATATTAGGTAATCGAATCATAGAAAGAACATCATCCATCAGCCACGTCAAGAGCAAGTACATTGTGCAACTTTTCACATTCTTTAATTTTTATGAGAAGTCGAGAGCTCTACAGGATGATTAACGCCTGTTGCTGAAAAGGGTCTTTCCTCAACCAAAAGTACAATTTGCCATAGGATAGAACATTTTAGCAAAATCTCCTTGAGAGAGAATGGTTTACAGCGCTGTATGAGAGGCATCCCTTGTTAAACATTTAGGGCACGTAGAAATTGTCTGCACAGTCATAGGTGATGCACTGAGGGATTGGCCCTGAGGCTTTGCCTTCCTTGTGAGCCTTTTGGGAGAGGGGGGGGGGCAGAATATTGCACCAAGTGGATCTTTGTAGTCCAATGGTGTTGAGCATTTTCAGCGACGTCATATATGATGTCAATGGAGATCACTGTGATGTAACAAGGTACAACTGCGAAACAAAATCCGCACTAGCATAAATGTCCAACCTGCCCTCCTTTTTTTCCCCCCACCACACTTTACATCTACACTCTGTCTCGGCCCTTCTCTCTCTGATCTTCTCCATCCTTGCTCTTTTTACTTGCACTCTGTGTCCCTCATCTGTATCTTTCTTTTCATTTTCTTTTCATTTTCTCTCCAGTACACCCCAGCTATGCCTGCTGCAATAAACCCCCGGGGGCTGAAAAGAGTGCTGCTCGGCAATGGCCAACCTGGCATCTCCATCAATCAGTCTCCAAAGGCTCCAACCCTCTGGGGAACTGCCAGTGAGATAAAATGCTAGTGCGGCCCAGACTCATGATAACACCGATAACATCTACTTTAATTGAAAAGGGGTTTTCCAAACCAATTCAAAGAAGAATTTTTTATACAGTGGAAATTAAAACATAGTATTTCTCAACCTGTATTATCCAAGATTAAAGAGAAAAATCTTCATCTTCTACAGGAACTAAGTTTGAAATCGTGTGCAGCACATAAAGCAAAATGAAAAATCATTCGTGAGGGAAAGGCAGAATATTGAGTACTGTTCAGGAGGTTTCTGTGTCTCATACTGTGACATAAAAGACCAGCATAAATGAAATTTATTTTCCTCCACATGCGAAGAGATCAGGATGGAAGCTGCGCAGTTGTTTATCATGTTCTGTAGCCGCAGTTTTACCCAGAATGAAAGAAAATAAGCTGGTTTCCGATTTAGAAAAAGAAAAAGCCGTGCTATTGTCAGAATATTTGTGATGTTGGGAAATATCAGAAAGTGTACCATAATGCATTCTCCTATATGAGTGTGGTAAATCCTCCTTTACATTACAGCCTCAGCCGCTACCATGCTGTCCTCCTGACTTTCAGGATCCCAGAAAGGCAGCAAATCTCAACCAGAAGCGGGCGCCCTCCCAAAGTAGGTTATTGGTCCTTGCTCCCACCTCTTTGTCCTTAAGCAACATGTAGCTCAAGGTGGAAATCTACTCTTGAAATTCTAACATCTCTTGGGCACGTTGTTCTAGGTTTGCCGACCGCATAACTTAAAAAAGTTATCCACCACCTTCTAAATAGACATTTTCTTGAAAAAGCTACAGCATACATGTTTTACAGCTGACCGTGACAAAATATGAAGTCAAACTTGCGATGGGATGGCCATGGGTGAAAAGTGCGTGCCCTGAGTCCAAGACCTACTACGAAATCCAAATAAGAATATTTTGGTTGGTGATTCAGGCTTCCAAGAGAATTTGTTTCATTAAGAAAACCTCAAGTTCATCTGAGCTGCCCCTTCCATGGGATATAAGAAGTAATCAATTCTTTGCCCTTCGTTTCCATGACATATATTCTCTGTACCACTGAATCTAGGGTGCTTTCATCAAAGTCTTAAACATTCAACAAAAATCATCTGAAATATACCAATAACTATGGTTTACCCATTTCCAAAATACACTATCAGTAAAGACATGGTTAGCAAAATTTAGGCTCCTACCTCGTCCAACTTATTGCATCTTACCAATGAATGTCACTTCTGGGATCACAGCAAGATGTCCGGACTCAAAAGCTAACCACGGTTAGTGTGGCCATAATTGACTGAGCTTATATGTTCACTATTTTATTTTCCAGATAACTATATTATGCTGGGTGGGCAAGCAGCATGGCCGACAGGACGTGAGCTCCTCTGGCTCCTGACCGCCCCGCCACTAAAATCCTGAAAAATCCTGAACCCGGATGCCCAAGGCTGCTTTGTGGTCACGGCTGGAGCCCTGCAAGCGGTGGTGGCCCCCTGTGACGGGGAGGGCCCGATCCACGGCCTGGCACCGGCGTTGGGTCCCTACATCGTCGCACCAGTGCCTGGGTGAGACTCGGACCGAGAGGTGCGACGCGAAGCGTCTCAGTGTCAGAGTGCCGGAGGGGCTTTGTTTTGCGGTGGCTGCCTAGAACACGGGTCTCCAACCTTTTGTGTAGTCAGAGCTACTTCTGGCCAGTGAAAATCGTCGTGAGCTACTGAACCCGAAGCAACTCGCGCATTTTTCCGAGAGACCGCCCACGCCCAGTTTCATTGACTTTAAGCCTAATTTCATCAGAGTCCATACTGTGGTTTGAACAAAATACCCAAGACAGGCCTGACTTTAGAGTTCCCTAGAACACCAAAAGGCCACTCGTTTTTCCCTTTTTTTTGTGCCCCTCTTCCCTTCTGTTCCACTAGTTTTTCCCTCGTTTTTTGTGCCTTTCTGCCATCTGTTCCACTCGTTTTTGCTTAGTTTTTTGTGCCCTTCTGCCCTCTGTTTCACTCGTTTTTTGTACCCTTCTGCCCTCTGTTCCACTCGTTTCCCCTTGTTTTTTGTGCCCTTCTGCCCTCTGTTCCACTCGTTTTTTTGTGCCTTTCTGCCCTCTGTTCCACTCGTTTCTTGTGTCTTTCTGCCCTCTGATCCACTCGTTTTTGCTTCGTTTTCTGTGCCCTTCTACCCTCTGTTCCACTCGTTTTTCGTGCCTTTCTGCCCTCTGTTCCACCAGCGCTTTCTGACGCCTTGTCAGCCATCCTTCCCACGGGATCCCTAATTCCACCATTGAGCTTTCCTGCGGTGGAAGTCACGTCTCCTGGCGTTGCAAGGTACGTCTCCTGGCTGCTTCTGGCGGTGGAAGTCACGTCTCCATGACGTCAAAAAAGTCAGACTCTCACAAGAGGAGTCTGCAGCTCCAGGAGAGGAGCGTCCTCCTTTTCACCCGCCCCCACCCCAGCTTAGCTCCAATCCGAGCGGCTGGTTTGGGTGAGGGCAGGCAAATGGAGCCGGAAAGGCTAATAACCCAAAATACCACCAAATACTACTGAAGGGCTACACGAGCTACTCCCGGGCTCTCCGCGAGCTACCGGTAGCTCGCAATCGACCGGTTGGAGACCCTGGGCCTAGAAGCATCGGGCGGACACGGCCCACTCCCTGTCATGGAGGACTATCCTGTGAGGGCGGACCACAAGAATCGAGCACGGCTCCCTGCCGCGGGCCACGCTCGGCCGTGGCCTGCGCGTGACTAATGTGTGATGCAGTTGAGTGGCCAGAGATCTCTCCCTTTGGAGCTCCTGCGGAACCTGGTGCCGGCAGTGAGTGGCCCTCTGGGCATTGGGGGCTTCTTGTGTGGTACATCTGGAGTAATGCTTGTGAGACGCTGAAGATTTGGGCTCACCCTAGGCTTGGAGACATTGTGCCGGTGGCGACCGGCTACTGGGACACCCGTTGAGACTGCCTGCGTTGCCTGCCTCCGCCTGCTTGGATGCCCCAGGGGTGTCTGACTTCTGTGGGGAACCTCAAGCTCTCGAACTGATGGTGTGACTGGGACGCGAGGCTTTCCTGCAGTGTTGTGACTGTATCCACCACACGCCGGAAGACTGCTTCTGAGGCGGGGGCCGTGTCGGAGTGAGCTGTGGGTGCCACTGCTGGCGGGTGGAGTGGACAGATTGCCGCCCTGCGATCGCTAGAGCAGCAGACATACCGAGGTGAGCAGCCCCAGGGACTATGTGGGACCCTTACGTCTGTCCCTGTTTTGGGGTATGCCTGGGCTGAGATCCCCAACTACACTGAGTGAGGACAGCTGCCCTCTGGCTGCTGAGTGACGTAAATCTGCCCCTCCAGTGGCTTGGTGCTCTACAGGGTTGGATTGAGTTGTGAAGCGCCGGCACTTTGGGGATCCCTGAGGGACTCCCCATTCCTTCACCATGGGTAAAGACAGACTGCCTCGTGCCTTCAACCCCAACACAATCACTCAGTCTACCACACAACACCTCCCCACGCAACAAATCACTTGTCAAACAGATCTGGAGCGGGATGGCGACGCCACTAAAGAACCATCCCGAGCAGAGCTCCTGAAAGTGATACAGGGGTCCCGCACTGCCTTGGAAAAGCAGATTGAAACGGTCTCCATTGATGTAAATCTGGAGAGGGCGGACCTGCGGAAAGTGGTGGACAAGGTTTCAAAGGTGGAAGGGGACATCATACAGCTTCAGGAAGAAGTGGCATCTCTGAAGCAGCATGTCTCTCAGCTAACTAACACCACCGGAGTATTGGACCACCGAGCAGAGGAAGCAGAGGGAAGGGCCCGCCGCAGTAAAATTAGGGTCCTGGGCATTCCAGAACGCGCGGAGCAGGGCAACATGGAGCGATTTCTGTAGAACTGGATATGCACCAAGCTATGCCCCACGGTCTGTCGGAGGCCTTTGTGGTGGAAAGAGCCCACAGAGCGCTGGTCCCTCTGCTGCCGCCGGGCTCACCCGCCCAGGGCCCTCATCGCCAAAATCCTGAACTACCCGGACAGGGACTGCATTTTGAAAGCTGTGAGGGAAGCGCCATATCTCACCTATGACGATGCCAAAGTCTCAATATACTCGGACTATACCTGCCAGGTGCAGGAACAGCAGAAATCTTTCCTTGGCATCAAGCAAAACTCTGTGAACTACACCTACAGTACATGTTACTGTACCCCGCGAAACTCAAGGTGATATCCCAGGGAAAAGCGAACTTCTTTGACTCTCCAGAAGAGGTGTTGGAGTGGCTGGAAATCAGGGAATAGAGGACTCCCGGAGCACATGGGGGACCCGGCCTCAGAGGAATCGGAGGGGCAGACGCAGGAACCGGTCCACCAGCGGCACCCAAGCGGAAAGGCAGAGAATCTTAGTGGGGGATGACCGAGCCCTGCAAGTGGAATCTTCGGACTCCGGTGACACTCCCCCCACAAACTGTGATGAACACTCCTGATATGGGACTAGTGCCAGAGACTCTGCCATCGACCAATCATGTGGTTCTGGAAACTGTTATGCACCCTCTTACATCCACTCCAGACCTGCCATGAAAGCAACGCCTTTTCTTTTTCTTCTCCTTGAGGTATGGGGCTTCTAGATTAGTAGCCTGATGCCAATTGACTCACAGGGACTCTGGTGCTGCGCTTCCTAGGTATGTACCTCTGGGGAAGTGTCTTAGAGGGAGGATCGGGATGAAATACGTTAATGCTTAGATACCGTATGCATTATGTGGGGTTGGCGGAATGAACTGGCTCTGTTGTACCAGAAACATAAAATCGGGTGGTTTGGGGCATTGATGTTCGCTATGTGGCGACTGGGCTGGGTCGGGTGTTAGAATTAGTTTTTTTCTTTAAGGGTAGTTTTTGGCCTCTGTTGTGCTGATGGGGCAGCTGTGCACATTCTGGCACCAGCATGGGAAGAGCATTTCTGCATGTATAGTTGTCAGCATATGGATTGTGGGAGGGTGTTCCGGTTGGGTCCTTTTTTGTTTTTTTTATGTATTGTTTGTGCAGCATGTAGGGAACTGGTTATATGTAGCTATTCAGGAAGGGGAACGCACAGAGACCGGTTGTTATACCATAAGTGGGGTTTACATTCTTAAGCTGGAATGTGAAAGGGCTGGGTACATGTACCAAGAGATATAGGGTGCTGTCCTTTCTCCGGAGACATCAGGTTTCGATAGCGTGCCTCCAAGAAACCCACCTTAATGAAGAAGGGGCTCAGATTAAGCTGGCAAAGAAATGGCAGCGCAGGTTTTTCACTCTTCACTCTCTACTTATGCCAGGGGAGTCCTTGTGTGGGTGGCCCGGGGACTCCATTTGCCCTTCAGTATGTGGAAGCTGACGTCCATGGGAGATACATACTCCTCAGAGCTAAGTTAGATGGAAGAGACATTGCTATAATGAACACTTATGCCCCAAACACGGACAGTGCAGACTCCTTTCAGGCCCTGCAGGAGGTCCTGGTGTCAGAACCAGCAGTCCCATTGATCTGGGTGTGGGATTTTAATTGTGTGCTAGGTCCTGACCTTGGATGAATTAGTGAAAAAGTTGTTCTATTGAAATGAAGAACCTATGTGCTGGATTTGTATTCTGTATTGATTAATGTTCATTATATGTTTTTAATTATATCAAGAAATGTGTCATGGATTATATCTAATTTTGTTGCTATAAATAAAAATAATAAATTAATTGTATTAATTTATGTGTTGCTTTAGTTTTTAAATAAGATTTCCTCCACTCATAATACTCAAAGTCGGCTACACAGGATTTTAGTTGCAGACCCAGACACGGTTATGTCCTTCGAGGTGACACGTCAGGCGCGTTTCCTATCTGATCACTCCCTTGTGGCTTGCGTGGTTGATTGGGGGGCTCTGATTCATCGCCCCCGAACTTGGAGGTTAACGGCAGAGGTACTCGAGGACCCCACATAGAATCTGCCATAACTGACTATATAGACCTAAACTGAAAGGGGCCCGACTTGTCATGGGCCACGAAATGGGAAGCCTTGAATTCGGTGGTGAGAGGGGCCTGTTTGAGGCTAACATGTGGGGTCTGCAAGCAGCTCCAACAAGAGCTACAAGAAGGGGAACAACACCTCCTAGAGGCACAGACCCGAGATGCTCCGGACGCAGCAGATGGGGCTAGGGAACGCGGCATTCAGAAGCGCATCCATGACATTTGGGACAGGCTCGACAAATGCACCCTCACACAATACAGACAATGCCTCCATAGGGAAGGGGATAAATAGAGTTGTTTGTTGGCCTGGATTCTCCAACCAGAACAAGCCCCTGCCGCAATCGTGGTTCTGCGGGAGCCTACTGGTGGCTTGATCCCACTTGCAGATAGTATATGCCAGAGACACAGCAGTCAGCGAGACAGCTTATCTCCCTTACCTTCACGAACTGACCCTACGGTCTATCCCTAAATTGGCACAGAAAGAGGTGCACTCCGGGCTGCAGTATTTACCAAGAGCTAAGTCCCCGGGGAGTGACGGGTATCCTCCTGAGTTTTATCAGGCATTTGTGGGCACTCTTCCCCGCCTCCCATTACAGGTGTATCTTGAGGCCTTTGCACGAGGTGATCTCCCACCCAGCATGAAGCAGGGGGAGATATGTATGATTCTGAAGCTGGGAGGGGATGTGCAAGAGCCCTCGTCGTACCGACCAATTACAATGATTAACACTGATGCAAACATTCTGTGTAAGCTCTTGGCATCTCGTTTAGGGCCATACATGCCTCATTTGGTGTACGAGGACCAATATGGTTTTATACCAGGCCGAAACACGGCTATGAATCTGCGCCGGCTTAGTCATGTAATGCATGAAGTATGCGGTCGGGCGGAACAGATGGTACTGGTTTCCATCAACCTCGCCAAGGCATTTGATACAGTAGATTGGGGTATCTTTTGGAGGTCCTATGGGTCGTGGGGCTGGGACCCAAATTCTCTCGCTGGATTCGCATATTGTACATGGAACCTTGCATGAGGGTTAAGCTTGGGGGCGCACGCGCTCAGAAGAATGGCAGCTGGGTAGGGGCACTCGCCAGGGTTGTCCCCTTTTGCCTCTACTGTTCGCCCTGGCCATAGAACCATTTGCGGTCCGGATCAGGGCGGAAATGGATCAGTGGGGAATAAGAGTGGGCAACATGAGACACGTTATCTCCCTGTATGCGGATGATGCCCTGTTTTATTTGGCCTCTCCCCGGGACGCACTACCTGAACTGCTGTGTCAATTGGATGGATTTGGTGAGGCATCTGGATTGTGACTCAATCGAAACAAGTCCCTTATCTTTTCATTGGCAGGACTAGGCTCAGTGCCCCTGGAGGATCTTCTTGACGTGGGGCTGCGCAGGGAGCGGGCGGTTTTCCGATACCTGGGGATACAGGTTGTGCCAACGGACACACAGGCGCTGGCCAGGAACATAGACTGGGAAATCACGTCTCTACTGCGACCGGTGACATTTTGGAACACCCTTCCACTGTCATTGATGGGTAGGCTGGTCATCTCTAAGATGGTGATGCTTCCCAGTACCTTATTTGTCCTCCAAAATTCACTATGCCTATTACCGACGCACGTCTTCGCACCCTGAATATGATTCTTACGTCCCTGCTCAGGGCAGGATGGCGCAGTAGGGTAGCCCTAAACACTATCATACGCAGCTATGAGGAGAATGACTTGGAAGCTCCACTTTTTGATTCATATTATTACGCCGCTCAATTACAACTGTGGCACATTGGCAGACTGACGTGGACAACTGGGAGAAACATCTTCTATCAGGCAGGGTGGATATCCTGGCACTTCAGGAGGCACTGATGAAGGGCAGGGGAGCGGAAGCAGCTCTCTCCTACGTGGTGAGACATATGGCTGACATGGGGCAGCAGTTTGTCAAGAAGGTCTTAAGGAAAGCGCCATTTCACAGGGAGTCACAGATCTGGATACTGGCACCCTTTACAGACATGGGAAGGCATATGTCGTTTCAACCCTGGAGGGAGGGTGGTTGCGAAGTCCTTGCCGACCTTTTTCCCAATGAGACATTTATCACCTATAAACAGGAGGAGGAGAGCATTGGTCTCAGGCAGGGCCAATTCCTAAACTATAGAGGTATTCAGGAGGTGGTAAAGGTCACCTGGCCACAATGCCCTGACATTCCACATTCGACACAAACTTTAGATATCCTGCTTACGTGTGGTGCCGGTCGCAAACTGATCGCTCTCCTGTATAAAGCTATGAAACAGGACTCCACGGCCCCAGTGCTGCCATCCAGGGCTGCCTGGCAGAGGGATCTAGGAATCCAGTTGTAAGAGAAACAGTAGGCATACATAGGCACTCTCACACGCACTGTCTCCTGTAATGCCAGATTTAAACTGACGCACTTCAATTTCGTGCATCGCACCTACCTAACCCCGGTATCATTAAAATGCATTTCATGTGACAGGGATGATAGATGCCCGAGATGCGCCATAGGGAAAGCGGGCTTTCTGCACTTGGCCTGGGAGTGCTCAGCGGTCAGGCAGTTTTGGGTGGGGGTTGTCGGCAGGATTAGTGCAGCCACAGGTCTTAAGGTGAGGCCGGGACCCTTAAGTTGCCTACTTGCATCCGTCAGGAAGCCCAAGAAAAGAAACTTCCATATAAACTGCTACAATTAATGCTCTTGCTAACTAGGCGTAGGGTGGCCATAACATGGATGGGACAGAGGGGCCCGGAAGTGGTGGTCTGGCTCAAGGATGTCCAAGAGTGGTCTCTAGCCAAAGAAGCACATATGAACCGTAAGCATTGGGACGAGAAGCTACAAGCGGACCTGATGATCTGGCGAGAAATGTGTACTTCTGGGTTGGCGGAGGGAGAGCCCTCCACTCAAGATACGCTAGAAAGTGGGGAAAGCGGGTGTGACGTGGAAGTCCACCCTGATCATGATGGGGGGCAAGTGAATTGATTCCAGGAACAAGCGGCCTGGATGTCATTGGTGTGTCCCATGCTTATACCTCACTGTTATACTCACGGATGAATATGTACCCCTATTGTGCCTTTTTACCTCTGATGCTACCACCTGTACCAAGTATTGCCAATCACATCAAAGGTATGCTCCTATATGCTGTATCATTGACAATTTGTTTTTGTTATTGCAAAATGAATAATAAAGTTTTTTTAAAAACTATATCATGATGATGTGGATGTTGAACAACACTTGTAAAACATACTGTTGTCTCACTAAGAAACAACAATTTCCTATTACCGCATCAGTCCTGAAGACTGTTGATGAAACGGCAATTTCCTTTTCGGGCCAAGGCTGCTGGAGCAGGCAGCCCCTAATAAATCTTAGTTCTTTGATGAAAAAAAGCACCTGCTGCATCTCAATCAAAGACTAGTGGCTGAACTCTGATGAACAGCCGATAATGTCAGTGTTAAGGCCACCACTATCTACCTTGTCCTCTTACCCCATTCTTTTAGGAACCCTTTCTGAGGGTTCCACAGGGCAAGTAAGTGTTACTGGGACCAGCAGTGCTGGTTGAGGCCTTTTACTTCCGATCTACTAGGGCCCAACCTATTATGGATCCTGCTCAGCTGGACCAAGCACCCCTTCTGCACCTGACTCTGTTAGGCAGCATCGGACGAGCAGTCAAGGCTCCTTCACAGGGAAAAGCAGATACAGATCAGTGAACAGGACTCATAACTCAATGTGCAAACAGCGACAAAAATAAATCAGTCTCCAGTCAAATACTTGCTTTTATATAAAAAGAAGTATTTTAAATCTAATTCTTCACATGCAAAGGTAAACAACATTCAAAAGTAGTAGCTCAATCTTCTCTTAAGGCCGGGGCTCTAGTAGTTGTCAGGCCACTCCCTGTACCTCTAATTTTAGTGCAACCAGTTTGGTGTTATTCCACATTCACTGTAGGCCACATCCAGGGACTGTAAATTATTAGGCCGTATTCAAGAGTTCTCCCCTATGACTCCTTTTGGAAGTTCGGTCACAAGAGTCTACGGGGTCACCGCATGGATAGTAGCATATTCTCTGGGACTCCAAAGGCCTGGTGCACAGTTTACCCTCTCCGGTGGGATGGTACTTCTCAGAGGCACAGCTAAGTACTTCTCCAGATTTCACGATCGAACTTCCTTTGTTGCAGTTTGCAGGATGTGGACCAGGCCTGCTTTGATCACGGCATTAGTTTCTCGGTCCTTGCCGATGGCCCGAAACCCTAGGCCTCCGCATCTCTGGCACCCTCTCCTGGCATATGGGGTCACCAAC
Organism: Lissotriton helveticus; assembly: GCF_964261635.1. Lineage (NCBI taxonomy): Eukaryota > Metazoa > Chordata > Amphibia > Caudata > Salamandridae > Lissotriton > Lissotriton helveticus. The sequence continues at coordinate 1,284,517,442 of NC_136057.1, read as the reverse complement.
ACAGCACTCAGAGGTCTGTTCATGCTGATGCCATTAATATTCATTGAGGTTGTGCAGGCCTCTCACCCTCCACATAACCCTCGATCCACTGCTCTGTCCTTGGCAGACCTTCCTGACACATGGTGGTTGCCGAAACAATCGAGAACACGGGCTACAGCCTGATCGGTGCAAGAACAGATTGATCACACCTCGCACAGGGAGACCACACAATAGGGCTCCCTGCTGGCGCGATGGGGCATTCCACAGACTACCTTAAATATGCTGATGCTTCTACACACGGACACCTGAGTGCAACTAGGCGGTGGTACCCACCTTTCCTCAAAAGTGCCCACAACAAAAGGACTGAAGCAGGGTTGTGTGCTTGCACCAACCCTGTTCAATCTATTCATGGCGGACCTCCCAATGGTGCTCGACACCTGTAACTCCCACTCTCCAAGGGTAGGAGGGAGAACTATAACCAATCTTATGTACGCAGATGACGTAGTTCTGCTCAGTCATACTCACGTCGGTCTTAGACGTCTACTGACGGAAATGCAGAAATAAACAACAGAAAACAAATTGGAAATAAACCTGAGCAAGACAAGGACAATGTCAATAAATAACAAAAAGAACCCACAGGGGAACTGGTTCCTCGGCGGCATTAAAATTGACCCAGCTTGTGAGTACAAGTATTTAGGAGTTGCATTCGTCAAGGCAGGGTCGTTTTGGTGCCAGAAAGAGGAAATAAGAAGGAAAGATCTATTGACCGCCATGACGATAAAAAACCTTGCAAACCAACTGATGGGACCGATTCTGACCCCGTTTCTGAAGGTAGTCCAGGCCAAACATCTCCCCTCGATCACTTGTGGTAGTGAGGCGATGCAGGGAAGAAATGCTAAAGAGCAGGATAGAACGCAGGTTGAAGCTTATAGAATTATGTTCTGCCTCCTGCTTTATACATCACCCGCTCAATTAAGGCTGGAGTTCGGCCTTCAACAACAAGTCTTAGCCAGGTATGGTGCTTACATCATCTGTTTGCATAAGATAAGAAGTGCCACTATAAACACGCTAAACTATATGTTGTGGCACGGCATACAACACAGGGAGTTCTCTCAGGCAAGAAACCACCTTCAGTTACCCTTGGAATCTACCAAACTCTCTGGTCTTTGGGATGTGAAACTCGGACACCCCAACTTCAAAAAGCTAGTCTGGAAAAACATAAAATGTATCTCCTTATTGGAGGAAAAGGCGAGCTTCTAGAAAAGATCTCATGCCTAGATGACCCTCAACTCCTACAAATCACTCATCCCACAACCATACTTTAATCAGGGCTATCCCAGAGCCATCAAAATGAACTTTTTAAGGTACAGACTGGGGATTCTTCCATGCACCCAGCATCTACCACCATGGCTGAGGACAAAAGGACAAAATAGTTGCATGCTGTGTAACATCAACAATGGCGACATTCTTCATTCAATCTGCCTATGCGAACATCTGCACCAAGCACAGCAACAGTTCCTTAAAGAACCCCTTACATAGAAAGACATCCACACCAGAACGCAAGCAGTGCTGGCCTGTTTAAACCCAACAAATATACAACTAAACTGCAGATTGGTAAAAATTTTGACGGTGGCTGAACAAAAAATGCCCAAAGAAACGAAAATTGATCTACAAAGTCCGCCACCACAAGCTGACCAGCAGACGGGTGAAAGGACTTAGCGGAACCTTATCAAGGATGCCTACCAGCAGCAGAGGGACAAATCTTGTAACAAGCAGAGTCCATTTGAAAGATGCGACAAATAGGCAAGCAGGGTTGGAGTAATGAAAATCTGAGAGATGCAGATTACAGCATCCAGCGATTCAATGACTTTCTCTATTAGCACAACTGAACTGTGATTTTAAACTGTAATGGATTTTCTCTCTTTATTGGTTTTAAACATGGATGTTTTAGGAATTTTGTAATGGTATTATTGCAACTGTTTTAATTAACTATGCAAAAATAAAATAAAGCTAAAACTTGCTCCTTCAATCACTCTCTTCTTCCTCACAGGGCACACTGGTCTTGTCAAGCAGGCAGGTACCGGTGCTCCAGGCAAGGTTGTATTAGTTTCCCTCAGTAATGTCCTTTCACCCACCAGAGAGACAAGCAGGCCTGGGCCCCTAGTCACAGACAAAAGTCTTGATGAGCTTCTCCTCCTCACACAGCCCCCCTGGCTGCTCAGCAGATGACAAAGTCTGGGGTCTCAAACGCCTCTATTTACAGTCCGTTTCCAGACACACAGTTGTAATTTAGTGTCTGAGTCTTTGAAGTTTTATTTGAGGGTTCTGCTTCTTTGAAATGTACTGCTTTCCCCTTTCTTCTTTCTCTTGAAGGATTTTGGTCACAGAGGGCATGACTCCGAAGCAGACTAACTCACTACAAGATTCATGTTCAAGTTCACATCTGGATGTCAACAACAGTGATATTTACATCAAAAGTTTACAATTGGGGTCATAGCCCTACTCTCTATGATACCCTTTTCAGCCCCATCTCTCTCTTCCTCAGATGTGTCTAGGCTCCTAACCTTGTGATCTATCAGTGAATCAAGAGCCTGACTTCCATCCTCCATAGCATGCCCCTCCCAGCTTACAGCAATACACAAACTGTCTTTGGGGATTCCTCCAATCTTCATGTTTCCCACCAGGCAGGTCTGAGCTTCCCAAAATGGAACCCAATGTCCTCCATGTAATGTACCAGTGCAGGCACACTTGCACCTAATGTACATTCACAGTACACGTACTGCACATCACTGTTATCCTCATGTATTATGCCACCACAAGCATAACTACATGCAACAAACGCATTCAGTCTGCACACACTGTTAGTACTGCAGCCTTTCTGTATTGTACCCGAGCATACCATTCTAAAAACACACACTGCCAGCATACACACTGTTGGACTTGGCCCTTTTTGCAGGGTCATCCCAGAACATTTTGCCTTCCTCCTGTATTGTTCCTGACCTGTTTTTGTTGGTTTTATGACTCTGGTCACTTTACCACTGCTGATTAGTGCTAAAGTGCATATGCTCTCTGTGTAAATTGTGGTTATGGATTAGTGATTCCATGATTGGCATATTTGATTTACTAGTCAGACCCTAGTACAGTGCACAATGTATGCCCAGGGCCTGTACATCAAATGCTGCCAGTGGGCTGCAGCACTGATTGTGCCACCCACAGAAGCAGCCTGTAAACGGTAACTCTGGCCTGCCATTGCAGAGCCTGAGTACAGTCTGGGACTGCCATGTTGACTTGGCAAGTGCACACACCTGCCAGTCCCTAACCTTCCCTTTACTTACATGTTAGTCCCCTCTAAGGTAGGTCCAAGGTACCCCTGTGGGTAGGGTGCATTATGTGTGAAGGGTGGGACATGCTCGGATGTGTGTAGCATGTCCTGATGGTGAATTACTGCTAATTTCGTTTTTCACTATTGCAAGGCTACCTGCTCCCGTAGGATAGAATGGGGAGTTTGTTTATAACATCTTATAAACATATCTGCTCCTGGGAACACAGTAGAAAATACAGTTTCAGATGCCTGAATCCAGAATGTTAAAATACACCTTTCAGTCAGGGCAATTTTTACATTCTGTGTTTAAAATACCACTTTTAGAAAGTAGGTATTTTTTTGCTTAGCCAGCCAGTATGCCACTGCTAGGTTTGTGTATTGCATGTCTGGCTTTGGAGAGTAAGGGGCTGGGCAGGAGCAGTGGCTCCAGAGAGCCTGAAAAGTCAGGGCTGGGCTGAATAGGCCTGGCCTGCATTTGGATTGGTGAGAGGAGTAGCACTTGCACCTAAATAGGACTGTGCCTGCCTTCCACAATGATGGCTCCACCCCGGTGGTGTGTCTGGAGCCAGGGCTCACACTGACAATGGAGGTTGTTGTGCACTTGCAAAGTGCCCCATAGAACTGGTTTTAGCTGGGTACAGACACTCTCTGCGCTCTGAGAACAAAGGATTTTTGGGTATAAAAAGAAGGGCCCAGACCCCAGACTTTTAGATCACTTCTGGGAAATCAAGAGGAATCTTTGCCAAGGAGAAGAGCCAGAAACGCTGAGGAGGAATACTGCCCCTGTGCTGTTTGCTGTCTGGGGTTGGCCTGCATTGGCTACTTGCTGCCAAGAAAAGAACTTTGCGGTTTGCTGTGTCCCCTGCTTGAGGAAGATCTCCTAAGGCTTGAACTGAGCTATCCTCCTGTTCTGAAGTCTCGGGGGCACAATGACTTCACCACCAGCTCCTCTGAACTGCCTTGCTGTGAGTTCTGACCTACAAAGAGGTGCATGCTGTTGTTTTGGACCTCTGCGACTGTTTTCCGCTGGGAGCTGGAAGAATCCCGCATCGTCCCGTATCATCGCATCGAGTCACCAAGCTTGTTGCATTTTTGGGGGACACGGTAAGAAACTGACACATCACTTCTCCACACAGTAAGAAACCGACGCATCGCCTCCTCTCTGGTAGGAACCAACGCGTCACCTTCCCTGCGCAGCAGTAAGGAACCGACGTATCACCTCCCCCGGAGCAAGGAATCAGCACATCACCTTCCCTGAGTGTAAGGAACCAACGCATCACCTTCCCTGTGGCCCGTTTTGTTTGTTTGCCTGATGCATCCCAGGTACTTTGTGTGAAAGGTGTTGCATCTGCAATTTGCATTGAACTGAACTATTTCTACCATATGAAAGTCTAGACTAGAACAGATTCCTCAAATTATGTTCTAAGTGGGAAATGTATCGTGAATGAATGACTGGCTTCTGGTGGCTACATTTATCATGTTATTTTGCTGCATTCAATCTGTTACTCAGGTATAGTGTAAGCTCAGTGTTCAGTACCTACAAAGGCAGTCTGAGCTACTTCTAAATATATTTCCATTGAACATGCTAGTGGCAGCTATTTTTTCTCTGCCTGTGTGTCTGCATGCTTCTAGTTACTTCCTCAACACATTCACTTGAGTTAGAGTTTGACTTTTGATTTGAACTTTCGTCTGTCACTTGTTTTGTCTTCAGTTTAGGACATAAAAGACACATGAAAAACTAAAGATTTGGCTTAGTCTCTTCAATAAGTATGCTTGCCGACCTTAGGGTCCAGGACTTTACTTTATTGAATCTGGGCTAATTGCTCAGCAACCAAATATTCTCATAGTTTTATTTTACTTACATACAAACGAAAACTGACTTCAATTCCTCCTCACAACTTCACAGAATATCCATTGATTATTCCACTCCTATCCTGTACTTAGTTTCTTTTTAGCAATTGCGAATCTGTCCCTTCGCTGGATACATTTCAAGGCAACCTGCCTTTGCTTCATAGACTGATCCTTGCTCATGCTTTCTTGGATGTGCAAGGAGTCTCTGTCCAACTTTCTATCTTCACAACTCTCTGGGAAGCATTGGTTTGTAAATGTTATGGAATGTGTGCACTGTTGAAAACGAAAATGGCCACGTAACCTCTTGGAGTGTGTGTGTTAGCTTTGGAAGAGAATGGTATTTTGGAATATTGCTTGTATTGCTGTGTTAGTGCAGAAGTCAGCAAATTAAGGAAAGGCCTATTGGGTTTGCTAATCCTTGTTTGTTTTTGCCAAAAGAGACATGCTGAGTGCCAAGTCTGTACCCACGGGGATCAAGTTGTACGTCGATGGTCCACAGGTCTAAACAAGTCCTCAGTTGTTTAAGGTTCCTTCAGAAGGGACACAGCATTACAGTTTGGGCTGGATGTTTGTTAATGGATCAGCTAGAAAAGGGGTTTGCAAATGGGTGTTTCTGTCTTTAGTGGAGTGGAAATGTGGCCAGAGTATATACCTGTGGCTGAAAGTAATTTGAGCATGTTTTTTCTAATGGTCGGTGGAATACCACAGAGTTATCTAAAAACTCAGTTAGAATCCGTAGAGTTCCACAAGCGGTGGAGTTCGGTACGTCGCACTGATTTTTAGCACCAGAAGCTTGTCCCCATCTGTAAAATCAGTGTGAACGACACCAGGCAGCGAGCCTGAGGGTGCTGCTGCTTTCTGCCACTTGAGTGGGCAAAAACCTATGCACACAGCCATAGGAGCAGAGTTTACTGCCCGCCCCTTGGTTTTTTCCAGTGGTTCCATTGCTTGCCACCGTTGCTCCTACCTTCCTGGCAGCTGTTACTACAGTTGCCGCTGCAGGGGTTCATGAGTTTGTGGTAGCTACTACTGTGCCTGTTGTGGTTAAAATTGATTGTAACCATAGGAGGTGTCCCTGCCTTGCTGACAACTGTTTTTAGGTCGAGCAGACGTACTCTCAATGCGTGAGCATTGAGAGTGTCTGTCTCGACAACTATTGTTGCCCGTTAATGGGAATGTGGACACCGATGTGGACGAGCGTTTCCTTCGCGGTTTTCACCGCGGGAGCGCGCGTCTCACCCGCGCATGCGCAGACTAAGTCAGCCATTTTTTTTTTTTTTTTTCCTAGCCCCGAACCGAATCAGGTATCAGAGCGCTTTACATATAGGCAGCCCCCACCCCCCACCCCTCTGCATGCGCACACACAGGCGAGCGCATGCACACACATACAGGCACACGACAGACACTCGCTCACACACACCCCCCTCCCCCACAGTCACACACACGCACTCCAGACACATACACACACGCACGCACACACACATACACAGCCCGCCCCCCCCCGCACTCGCGCGCACGCACACATGCTCTCCCCCCCCCCCACCCCCCGCTCAGCAACCCACTCACCAGCTTTATTCCTGCGGCGGCTCTCCTCAGGGCCCGGCAGCAGGACTCTTCTTCCCTCCTTCGGCACCCGCAGGGTAGGCTCCTGCCAGCTCCGGTGCTTGAAACGCGGCTCCGGCTCCTGCCAGCTCCGGTGCTTGAAACGCGGCTCCCATCGCGGCTCTTCCGTTGGAGGCGGGGTAGGCTCCCGCCCTCCTACTTCCTGTTTCCTGTTGTCGCGCCGGCCTGCCTCACTTCCTGGTCGCAGGCCGGCACAGTGACGGCGGTGATTTGCGGTACTAATTAATTTAGTTATTTATGCATTTTTATATAGCGCGGACTTTATCCGAAGGCGGGATTTATTTTTTGAGATCGTTGGTCGTTTTCTTCTGTTTTATTGCATTTGATTATATTGCAAGTCAGTGTGCTTATTACATGGCCATCACGTTTCACTCTTTGATTGGATATTTACCCTGGATTTTTATCAAGGCCACACATTAAAACCATTCTGTTAAAATAGTTTTATCTCTTTGCAAGTGTTTGGGAAATGTTATGGTGGAGGGATGGGCCAGGTCAGACACTCGCAGAGGATAGACTCGTACTGGGTTTGACTGTGCATTCGTTCTGATGTTTGGCCTGCTTCTGGTAATTTGTGTCTCCTTCGCTCATTTTGGAGCTTATTCTCAGATCAGCCCGAGGCATTTGCACTTGGTACTGTGGCACTCTAACTTGTGATTTTGCTCTTGAAGTCCTTCCTACATGTCTGCGGTTTGTACATAGTGATGCATGCCACATTCTAGCCCTGGGGTATTTCCTATATTTATGTTTGGAATTTCCCATGTGTTTAGGTCTGTGGATCGAAAGCAAGAAAACTCGTTTGCCACTCAAAATATCACCTGCCTGTTTATAGGAACGGCCAAACTATAAAAGGGAATCGTTGTTTGTTCTGCTCAGGGAAGGGGAGACTGGAGCTTCTGCCTGGGGTAACCACTCCTAATGTTACTGGTCGTTCTTCGGAGGTGTGGGATAATTCAGAGCTGCTGCTTAGGGTAAGCAGCTCGCCCTTCGTATTGAGGAGGAAGGGCAGAATTGCAGCAAGGGACACCAAGCTTCCACTGAACTTGAATGGAAAACAGAAACTACATTCGGTGACCCTGCCCCAGTGGATTGAGTGCTGCTTCTTAGCCAAATGTCTTGTTCTCCCCTCACAGTCCAAGGTCCTCTATGCATAAACCTGGCATGCGTAATCGGATGTCCACACAGCAGCAGACTGACTGTCCTCAGCATGGGTGTATGCAGTTGTGCTCTTTTCAAGAAGGTCCAATCCCCACTAGGAGTAAAATAAAGTGCCCCACCTGGTGTTTTACTAGAATGGGGACTGTTGTCAACATCGAGGTTCAACATCGAGGTCCAGCATCGGAACTTCTCACCCACCCAACACTGCAATATAAGTCGTGAGATTAATATTAGGGCTCCATAGAGCCACTCTGCAGTTAATTCAAACACTTACAGCACTGACGGGCAAAGCACACAACAGATAACCCATTTAGCATCTAAGCACACCTAGCAAACTTATAACGCATCTAATTATCAGTAGCAAAATATCAGTTATCCTCCTGCAGCTTCCTACAGTTCACGATCACTTAGATCACGTTCTTCAATAGAATCCTCAAAACTAGGACAAGACGTACCGAGGCTGATTGGCTCTGTAAGGCAGTGGTAGAATGTACGCAATATATAAATATGTGTAAGATAATGTCTCCCCTTTCCCCAGGACTACAGATACCAACCATGTGAGCCATTTTACTTCCTGTTTCCTGTTGTCGCGCCGGCCTGCCTGACTTCCTGGTCGCAGGCCGGCACAGTGACGGCGGTGATTTGCGGTACTAATTAATTTAGTTATTTATGCATTTTTATATAGCGCGGACTTTACCCGAAGGCGGGATTTATTTCTTTATGTATTTATGCATTTTTTTTATTATGCCGAGTTGATTTGGGCAAATGAAGGAGCTGGCCTTTGCAAAATGAAACACGGGCTTTTTGTGCGGAATACACAATATTTTGAGGTAGCTAGAGAGAGTATTTGTTGCTTTGTTCGCGTTTTTCACAGTTATTAGGATTTCCCCACCATTTCTCTGCTTAAAAAAACATCATCTTTCTCCCATTCGCGTCACGGAGCGCAGAATATCTTCCAGATGTTCCCTCCATTTCTGCAGATGGCAGTGCTCATCTTAGAAAGAATGCTCAAGAAAAGTCGTCCGTGGAAAGGACACAACGCCGTTTCTGGTGTTGTTTAAGTGAGTTGGGGGAAATATAGATTGCCAGGTAGCGCTTCAAAGGTGTTGTGCAGGTACGTGTGCTAGCTTTACACGGCTCAGCCGAAAAGGGCTGCCCGCCTTCGAATTTGGAAGCTAACCCGGGGTTTGGGGGTGACACCGTGACAGCATGAAGGATCCGTGGAGGGAACGCTGGTTGGACCCGTCAGGGCCTCCGCGTGTGGTTGGAGTTATCTGTTTCCTTTAGACAGCAGGCCCGTTAGTTAGCTGTCATATGGGACGCAATTTGGGTAGCCCGGGCACGCGGTGGGCGTTCTCTAACGCTTACTAGGTATCTGTGTAGCATGTACTGACCTTGGGTGTAAGTGGCAGTGGTTAGATCCGCACTCTGTTACTGCAATAGTTGTGCCCACGGCCCTCCACCCGGCATGATAAACGTTTGCGGCATTAGTGGCTGAGTGGAGCCCGTTTCTAAAGGCACCCATTCACATGGTATTCTGAGTTCGGGAGCTTGAAGAAAGCAACAAATAGTTAATCAACATATGTAAATAGAGCTGCAAAAAGTGACAAGTCCGTCTCTAAAGAAAAGCCCGGACGATAACTGTACATTGTTATGTAGCTAAAAGTAAAATTAGTATAAGTTGGTTGTCTCACTAAAAGCACATCCTTTAAAATGTTTTAGACAAAGAAAGGATTCAATTTTTCATAGCTTGATATTGATTTGCCATGGTTGTAACAAGTCAGACCAACACATAATTACACGCCACACAATTACACTCTACTGAATACAACATACACTCCACATAATACGTAATTCCACTGTGCTCAACGCAACATACACTCCAAATACCACTCCGCACCACATAATTACACGTCACATAATTACACTGCACTCAATGCAACATACATTCCAAATACCACTCTGTGCCACATAATTACACACCACATAATTACACTCTACTGAATGCAACACACACTCCACAGAATACCACTCAGTGCCACAATTACACGCCACATAATTACACTGCACTCAATGCAACGTACACTCCAAATACCACTCTGTGCCACATTACAAGCCACATAATTACACTGCACTCAATGCAACATACACTCCAAATACCAATCAGTGCCACATAATTACACGCCACATAATTACACTGCACTCAATGCAACATACACTCCAAATACCACTGTGTCACATAATTACACGCCACATAATTACACTCTACTGAATGCAACACACTCCACACAATACCACTCAGTGCCACATAATTATGCTTCATAACTACATTGCACTCAATGCAACATACGCTCAGTACCACTCAGTGCCACATAATTACACTGCACTCAATGCAACATACACTCCAAATACCACTCAGTGCCACATAATTACACGCCACATAATTACATTGCACTCAATGCAAAATACACTCCAAATACCGCTCAGTGCCACATAATTACACACCACATAATTACACTCTACTGAATGCAACACACCACACAATACCACTCAGTGCCACATAATTATGCTTCATAACTACACTGCACTCACTGCAACATACACTCCAAACAATACCACTCAGTGCCACATAATTACATGCCACATATTTAGACTCTACTGAATACAAAATACACTCCAGACAATACCACTCAGTGTCACATAATTATATGCTAAATAATTAGACTGCGCTCAATGCAACATACACTCCAAATACCACTCAGTGCCACATAATTACACACCCCATAATTACACTACACTCAATGCAACATACACTCCAAATACCACTCAGTGCCACATAATTACACGCCACATAATTACACTGCCCTCAATGCAACATACACTCCAAATACCACTCAGTGCCACATAATTACATGCCACATAATTACACTGCACTTGATGCAACATACACTCCAAATACCACTCAGTGCCACATAATTACACACCACATAATTACACTGTACTGAATGCAACACACTCCACACAATACCACGCATTGCCACATAATTATGCTACATTGTTATTAGTAATATCAATACATTTAAGTCACGTAAATACAACACATATTGCATTACAAATGCTATAGGTGTCACATTTGCGAAAGTTAAAACTATTGGCATTGTAAATAACAAAGCTATTAATTTCGCTATTTTCAAAACCAACACATAAATATAAAATTTGTCATTTACAATACCAACAGCTCAAACTTTCCTAATGCGAGACCTATTGCATTGCAAATGCTTGTTGCTAATGACGTCCGTATAATGCTGGCAGCTGTGCTTACTTCTGGGTCCTTTTTTTAAAAATTGCAATTGCATCAACTGTTGTCACTGCTATGGTCACAGCGCTGATGGAAACTAGCAACAGTGTGTGTTGGTCTCAGTAATTCTTTCAAGTCTTGTTTTAGCTGTTGTTGATACGGTTGTGGTTGCCCTTGCCACTGCAGTTAATGCTGATGTGGGTCAAGATGTGATAGGAACTATTGTTGCTTCTGGTCTTTTGGTAGTAGCTCTACTTTCTACTTCTGTTGCTGCTGACGCCATTTAATTATTTCCAGTTCTGTTGGCAAACTTTGAGTTTAATAGACTGTGTTAATTGTTCTTTTGTGTGATCCCTGTACATATTTTGATGCATCATTGGACCTCCGCTAATACTTTGTAATTTCTTTCAAATGTTTTGTTTGTGAGTGAAAAAGTAGGTTATTTATTTCCCATATTTTGTGTCCCCTTCTAGCTTAATAAGCAGCAGTTACAGACGATCAAGGATCGCTTCCAGTCCTTCCTGCGCGGGGACACGCACATTGTGGCCGATGAAGCATTTTGCAATGCAGTTCGAAGTTATTATGAGGCAAGTTTTATATTATTTATTTTTCAAGTTCAAAGTAAAGGTAACCTCTTATGTTCACTTCTACTTGAAATTTCATATCTAGTGTTGGTACATTCTTAAGGCATTAATTTATCTAAAATGAACAGGTGCACCCCCCCCCCCCCCCCACGCCTAGGGGAGGGGCGCCCCTAGTTGCGCCATGTGACTGAGCCCCTTAAGGGCTGGTTAAGGGGGTATGTGAGTAAGGAAGGACGACAATGTCATCAGGGCACGCAGGATTGTAGGGGAGGTTATTTAAGGCTGCGCCCTGGAGTATTCGGCCTCTTTGTCCCCTCAGACCTCCAGCAAGCCATAGAGGCGCGTCGTTGATGTGGAGCGAGGTTTCCAGTCGGCGGTGTGCAGTGTGGCACAGGAGGTTTGAGGGGGCGTAGCGTTTAGTATATGTTTAGTGTAGTAGGTGTTTTAGTTTATGTATTCAGTTTATACTTCTAGGCGTTTAAAATGCCTTTGCGCCGCATAGAAACGGTGGTCAACTCAGTGTAGGGCTAGCAGGTCCCACCGCGATATGCGGGGGACGCGCCCTTGTTTTCACTGCTGGAGCGGTGGGGTGGCATTTAAATTAGTTTCTTTAGTGCGTTAAAAGCGCCGTCGCGCCGCATAGAAGCAGGTGTCAATGCAGGGTATACTGTGATAGGCGGGGGACGTGCCCGTGTTCTCACGGGGGGGGGGGGGGGGGGGGCGTACTGACTGCCACCGAAGTGGGGGCTCCCCCGCACATAACAAGCGGGCAGCTGCTGTTTATCCGAGTGCAAAAGCGAAGGGGAGGGGCAAGTGCAAGTAATGTTACGCCTGATGTAGTTAATGCCTTTGACAGGTTGATGCGGCTAAAGCATGGTGCTGTGAATAATTGTATATATCCAAACAGGATTGTTTTCTCCTACTGGTCAGTGAAGAATTAGCTGGTTTGATGTGAATAAAAGGCTACGCCCTAGACAACATATTCTGACTCTGAGAGTTCTTGGGCATAGCTCGGTGGAAAAATGTTTGAAATGGAGAAGGGTGAATGTCACATTGTGCGCATACAATAATCTGTTATTTGTAATCTTTGCTCTTTAATCTAATGGCTGTGCCCTCCCCATTTCTCTGTTTATTATAGTGCAAATGTCTTTACCGCGCTTTACTGTTTTCATCATGCGTTATAATAAAAAAGTATGTCTAATTGCCCTGATTTCATTTTCACAAAGAAAATAATAATTATACTGACATTTTTCGATTACTGGAAAAGCACACTATTATATTGTGGTTCAATGTCTTACAGAGAGTACAACAGCGGTTTTACGATGCCGGTGTGTGTTCGAGAGCCTTGAGTCCAATTGTCCACTTTGCCCATGCCTTAAAACGTCTTCTGACTTGTTGAAGTTGTGTGTGTAAGTCTCTATGTTTAGGGAAACTTGCTTGCCCACCTCCAGTCCTGTACGAGGGGGGTGTGAGGCCATGAGAATTAATTTTTGTGATGCATGACTGGCTGTTTGAAAAGCACTCTAGTAGGTTGCTGTCCAAAGATATGGCTCACTTCCGAGTGCCTATTGTCTTTATATCAATGCACGAAGATTGTTGCATGGTTAGCTTGAAGTTATATAAGTAAATATGACATACTGTAAAAAGTAATCTTTTGTCTATTAGGTTCGAGTATAACAAATGCTGTAATAGACTTGTACGTGTGTAACATAATGCTGGAGTGCACTATATGGTTGTGTTGTAGGCTATCCTGACATGTGGAAGCTGTGGAACAGTGGCATTAGTGAATGCTGCTGTTTGCATAAAGGCAATTCCCTCTTTTGGAGTTTATTACAACTCTTGCAGTTTAGCGAATTGTCATGCGTGGCTCCCATAGTAAGCCTCTACTGTTTACATCTATTTCTAAATCTGATAAATCGCTGCTATGACATAGCAACAGTTGATAACAAAACTCGATACCAACTGTTGCCATTTCATAAAGGCCTACTAGGCTGACAGGGCTCTATGAGACCCTCTCAGTGCAGTGCTTCTTGACTGTTTTGACCGAAAGCTTAAAGCACAGCTAAAGGAGGGCGAAGGAAAGCAGGGAAGGTGGTGGGGGTTGGTTGAGTATGGCAGGCAAGGTACTTCATTTATACATTTAGATGAGGAGGAAAGAATATGTTATGTATAGCTCTCCCGTTATTCCTGTGCCACTGAATAGCAGTTGAAAGCAGGGGCAAATGATTTTGGGGGCCAAACATAGCATTAAAATATATTTGAGCAAAAAGTGAGCTATGGGTTGTTTTTCTTCTTTAGATTCTGAGTGACATCATACACATCTCTAGCTTTGTTCTCGTTGTCTATTGGATATCACACAGAACCCCTCTGTGAAAAACATCCCTGGATTTTAGTGAGACACATCTAAAATTCTATGTATGGTTCTCACTGAGAGGCATTAGTGTGAATAATGGATTCTATATCTGATAATTCGCTACTGTGTTGTAGGGATGGTGAGTTACTGATCTCTTAACTAACTGTGGCTATATCCCAAAGGAATTCCAGGCTGCGGTGGCTGGGGTTTATTAGAGCCCATCAGAGCAGCTCTGGAATGCAGGGAACGCAGCTTCTGGAGGGAAGGGAAGAAACAGGGAGTGGTCGGGGTAAGTGACGGGATGTCAGCTATTTTTTTTATATTTGGGACAGGAAGGAGAGGCTCCCTCATTAGTCCTCTGCCCTCACCTCACTGTTAAGGATGCAAATATTACCAGTACAGTCAGGAAAATTAGCAAAAGATAAGAAAAATCACGAAAATGAGCATCTATGCGGCTGATGTGTAAATGCAAACGTATGCATTTACATGCACCTCTGTCATTAAAAGTAGGTTATGTTGTAGGGAATGCATGAGATGCCTGATGATTAAACTTTGATTTTTTCTAAGTGTGTGGTCCACTCTAATATCCCTGAGATCAGCCGAAAGCTTCCTCTTTAAGTATTAGCAACTGGCCCTCTGTGTATGTTTGAAAGGTTCTTCCCTCCTTTTACATATTGTTTTAACCTAGGGAATGGAAGCAGGGTGGAGTGACCACGTGAAGCACACAGGATCACAGCAAGAGTGCAATGGGCCCCCTGGGATCAGGCCGTATCATTAGGTCATTATTTGGGGTGAGGAAGACCCACCACGCCCTGGAGCCCCGTGCCACTCACCTGCTGAGCTAATGATAGCTATGCCCCTATAGAAAACGTCTCTCAAGGGATGGCAATTTGTCTTGGAATCATTGGAAAACCTTTCTATTTGGGATCATCCAAGAGAGGATGTGAATCCCCGTGTCATTTAGTAATGTTGGATACAGTTTGTGCCACCATGGAAGTCTTGTTTAGTATCACCACCCCAGTGACTAACAGTGTAACTTTATGCATCACATGCACTCTCTGGATGAAATTACTATAGACAGGAGTACAGGCCAGTGAACCTCTACAAGGAGAGATTACTACTCATAGCCCCGTTTTAAGAAAACAGAGCAAAAATAAACCATATGCACATCTAGGACATACACAATCCTAGTTTGAAAGTAGAATAACTCATATAGTTTTCCACCCCAAATGAAGGCCAGGTAGGAAGCTCCAGTTGTAGCAGATATACAGTGATTTGCCCCGTGAACCAAATTAATCACTTTATGACGGTCAATGTTACTTGTCTACTCATCCAAGCCATCTACACATAGCGTTTCCCCTATTATAATCATGTAAAATATTCTGCAGGATCCAATCTCTTTAGTGCAATTTAGTAAAACCTTTGCTCGGAACGGCCGTTGAAAAGGCAGAGGGTGGCTGTCAGAAGCTGCAGCTATCATGTGTATCAGAACAGCAACAACATACTGCTGGAGCTACCAATATGCTGTTCACATATTGCTAAAGACAGCACTTCAGCTCCTCTTTGCCCTCGAAGTTGCGATCTCAAGCTTCAAGTTCATCCAGCGTCTTGGTGATACAACTCTTATAAATAAAGACATCCAGTACTGAAAAGGAAATGTTTGTTCTGTAGATCCAGTACAATGACACAGATCTACTCTTTGGAGACTAGAGTCTCTTATTGCAGCCTGGTATTTCTATCAGGGTGAACGATTAAGCTATTAGCCAAACTAGCGACTTCTTTATTAACATTGGAAGATGTTTCTTCTGCCTTAAACAAATAGGCCACCAGCAAGTGTGACAACAGGATACCATGGCTCATTCTGCAATCTTCATTTTTGACACAGCCTCAGAATTTCAAAAGATGTGAGTGTTTTGATCTGGCCCACCATTAGACCCCATTTGTCAACATCTATTGACATGGCTTTGGCATTAGTATCTCCTCCCCTTTGTAGCACATAATCATTTATAGACTTATAATAGATGTTGCAACATGTAGATGGTGGGTATCTAACAAATGGAAACCTCCTGTGTTAGGGTTTTTTTAGGGACTATTCAGCATGCTGAATGATCCTCAGGCACTTCTGGGCTTTAAAATAATGGCTGAAATGTGTGCAAACCCAACATTAAGTTGTGAACTATTTCTTCATTTTTATGGAAGTCCTGCACAATCAGTTTGATGCAATGAGCCGTGCATCACATTCTGTGTGTTCCATCCACCTGGCAATGTTATTGCTATTGTGAGTGGCAACACATCTAATCCCACGACTGTGGGTTGGAGCCTTTTGTTGACTTTGGTATTGAATTCTACCAGGAGGGGGGCTTGGGGGGGGGCAGCCGACCCCTGGGAGGTCCCCCCCCCCGGGCTGTTTGGGAGGGTCGGGTGGGGGCCATTTTGAAGCAGGCCAGGGGTTTGGGCTTCTTTTGGGCTATTTTTGGTTGTGGAGGAAGCCCAGCCTATAAAGGGCTTGGGCTCCTCCCCCCGGCCACCATTTTAGGCTTAGGTGACCTGGTGGCCGGGTGTTAGAATAGCGAGTTTTTGTGTGAGGTGATTTTTAGTGCGTCATAGTCAGGTTTGTCGGATTATTCGATGGCAGGCGAAGATTATCGCGTCCTTGAGGCGATCCGCCTCCTTAGCGAGGCGGGCCGCTTGGATCTGGTGATTGGGGAGCGGCAGGTCGAGCAGCCGCGTCCCCAACGTCGTGCATCGGCGGGAGTGTCCGCCGTGGTGGCGGCGTGTGTGTCGCCCAAACGTCGACGGAATGAGTCGGTAAGTGAGCGGGGCCGCTCTCGTTCTCGCAGAGCGGCCCCGGCGGTGAAGGGGCAGCGGGGGAGGGGTGCGGGGAGCTCGGAGCCCAGCGCTGCAGGGTGTGTCACAGGGGAGCTGGCGAGTGAGGGCCTCAGGCGGGCGGAGCCGGTTTCAGTACCGGTGTCTGCACTCCGGGAGCGGGCAATTTCTGCGCCTTCTCAGCAGGGTCGCCGGGCCTCTGGTACACGTGGTGGTACTCGGCGCTCTGCCTCTACCTCGGCAGTGGCGCTTGGTGACGTCGCTGTGGGGGGAGGGGCGGAGGCCTTTTCAGAGCGCGACGCGCTGTTTTTTATGCCTAGGCAGAGCGTGTCTGTCAGACCGGAGCCTGATTCTGTGGTTTCTTGTCAGGAGGGGCTTATGCAGGATGTGTCACTAGCGCGGGGGGTGTCTAGGGGAGGGCTTTCCTTCAATAACCCTGGGCCTCATGCAGTTTCTTTTACGTCTGCTCAGGAGGTTGGTTTTTCTTTGGAAGAAGGTGGTGGGGCAGGTTACAGTAGGGTGCCTTTTAGCCCTTTATTGTTTTCCCCCCCTTTATCTGTTAGAGGGGAAGTTTTTTCGGTTTGCAGTGGTTCTGTGGGGGAGGGTGAGTGGGCGCAGACTGGGGGTCATGAGGTTTCTCCCAATTTGCGGCCAGGTGTAAGTGGTGGTGATTTTGTTTTTCCTCAGGTTTCTTCTGTTTCTGGGCCTGCAGATGAGGGGATGGTGGGATCCTCTACAGTGGGGGGTGATGGGGGTGGGGCTTCTTCGGGGGTTAGGGTTCGGTCTTTTGAGGGTCTGGATGTGTTTCCCTCTTGGGCTGAGGGGCTGCGTGATGCAACGCGGTTTGGTACTGGGGTAGCTCATGGTGAGGTGGGTTCGAGGTCTGGCGTGGTGCATTTCCCGGGACTACAGGTTGGCGGCCTGAATAGGGTGTCAGGTCTTTCGGAGGGGGCGCCACAGGACGGCGTGGCATTGGGTTCTCAGGTTCCGGGTACGGCGTCAGAGTTAATTCTGGCTTTGTTTGACGGCAGCAGTGATGAGGAAGTTTGTGCCCCTTCTCCCCCTCCGCTTCGTTTGAGCGCGGCTCTTAAGAGTAAGCGGCAGGTTCCAGTTGATTTTCAGGGGGGTAGTCAGGTTTTTGGTAGGGTAACTGGGGACGTGTTCCCAGCGGCTGGTTCTTTAGGCAGTTTGGACCCTGGCACATCAGTCCGGCCTTTTTCTTTTCAGGATAGGGAGCAGTCGGGAGCAGCGGACTTGGTAGGGCGGAAGGCAGCCCATTTGCGCCAAGGTGAAAAGAGGGTGGAGCCTTGCGCGGCACGTCCCGTCAAAACGAGGGATCCCGTCGTGGCCACTACAAGCAGGTTAAGCGCGACCTCAGTGGCCCCAACGAGGGATGTCGGCGCAGCTGGTTTTAGCAGGTCACGTGCGATCTCACTGGCTCCATCGAGGGATTACAGCGCAGTTTCCAAGAGCAGGTCCGGCGCGACTGCTTTGGCTCCGCAAGGTCTTCAGAATTTCTTGCCGGTGACAGGTGTTGGGATTGGTAATGATGGTGGGGCATACAGGCGGGTACAGTCTGCCTCCCCGCCTCGCTCTCATGTCAGGGTTGGTAAGGCCCGTGATCGTTCACTGACCCTTGAAGAGGTCCGGAAGGAAGTGGTGTTACCTGCCCCCTCTCAGTTGGATGAATCGTTAATTCTTGACTATGATGAGGATAGCCCTGAGGAGGGCGAAGTGCGGGATACTGTGTCTAAGGGGGGGCAGTCTCATGTGTCTCTTAGTTCTTTACAGGCACCGGTGGTGCGTGGGAGAGCGGAACGGTCCAGGCCACGAGCGCTCGGCCCCTCAGTGAGGGCTCCTCGGACGGCGGATGATGTTTCCCATGTGGAGTGGAGAACGGAGCCAAGTCAGCCTCCTTTGTTACGTCCAGGTGAGAAGGTGCAGCCTCAGGTTCAAATGGTGTCTGTGGGGTCTGGGGAAGATTTAGTCTCCACGGGGTCTGGGGGTAGGTTATACAAGGGTCGCTATGTAAAAGACCACGGTGTGGGTACCGATGGGGTTGACAAGGGGGTGGCGGCTAAAGTGGACAGTGGGACTTCTACTGTCGGAACTGACACAGGTAAGGTTGTCCATAGTAAGGAGTTGAAAATCAAGAAGTTGCCCTATATGGGCGTCACTAAGCCGTTGGGAGCTCATCTAATGTTGAGCACTAAGGAGAAAATTTGGAATGGTGAGTTTGTGGAACTCCTAAAGTTGTTACATAGGGAAGTACGTGCTAAAGAGGGTTCCAAGGAAGAGGAATACGAATTGGCTAAGCGGCCTAAAGTCCCCCTGACCATCGAAAATTGGACGGCGGCGTTTTTAATATACGCCAGTGTATACTGTGAGAAGTTTCCTGAGCGCTGCGTTTCGTTGTTCAAATACATGGATGTGATTCGTAAAGCTCAAATCACTAGAAATGACTTTGCTTGGGCACAGTATGATGAGGAGTTTAGGGCCCGTATGGCTTGGGACCCTGAGGCGAAGTGGGGGGAACTAGACACAGACCTTTGGCAACACACCATGGGTGCGGCTTCTAGTGGTAAAACGATCTTTACAGCCAGTGGTTTGCCGTTACTTTACCGCCCCTTTCAAGCGCGACCCACCCGGGGAGGGGTGGGGTCAGGTACATCAGCACAGGCTAATGTTGGGACCTGCTGGGACTTCAATCGAGGGACATGCACTAGAGAGTTTTGTAAGTTCCGTCATGAATGTTCACAGTGTGGGAAAAAGAGCCACCCGCTTTCTAGATGTTGGGGACTCAGACCTCCGGGTGGGCAACAGTGGTCACAGCAGGGTTCCACACATCAGGCCACTTCACAGACACCTCAGGCTTCCAGGGGAGGGAGAGGTTCATCAGGTGTTGGGCCCAAAGGCTCGTACGCCGGTTAATGTGCTCCATTTGTCTGAGGCGCTACACGGGTATGGGTCTGCTGAGCTGAGAGAGTTTCTGGTGTCTGGTTTCAGAGATGGTTTTCATCTGGGTTATGTGGGGCCTCGTGTGAGGAGGTGGTCAAAGAATCTTAAGTCGGCAGATGAACATAAGGATATAGTCCAGGAGAAGTTGAACAAGGAGGTGTGTGAAGGCAGAATGGCAGGTCCTTTTGATGATTGGCCTCTGGAAGAGTTAATTATTTCACCAATTGGGGTGGTTCCCAAGAAAGACCCGGGGCAATTTCGGCTTATCCAACACTTGTCGTGGCCTGAGGGTAGTTCTGTGAATGACTTTATTGATGAGGAAGCAGCTTCTGTTTCATACTCTTCCGTCGATGTGGCCATGTCTTTGGTAGTGGCTGCGGGCCCTTCGGCTCTAATGGCAAAATGCGATATTAAATCCGCATTTCGACTGCTTCCAGTCCATCCTGAAGATTGGCCTCTTCTGGGTATCCAATTCCTTGGGAAGTGGTACGTGGATAAAGCACTGCCAATGGGCTGTTCCATGTCATGTGCGTTGTTTGAAACGTTTAGTACGTTCTTACAATGGTACTTCACACAGCAATCTGGTCACACTTTGGTTACTCACTATCTAGACGATTTCTTTTTTGTGGGTGCTGCCGATTCTTTAGACTGCCAGAATGCGTTGGTTCAGTTCCAGTCCCTTATGGTTCATTTGGGTGTTCCTTTGGCTCCGGAGAAGACCATGGGTCCTTGCGCGACCATGTCTTTTTTGGGCATTGAACTTGACTCTCAGTCCATGCAGGCTCGTTTACCCCTGGATAAGAAAAGGAACATGTTGGAGTTGGTTGAACAAATGTTGCCTAAAAAGAAAGTCATGGTGCGGGAAGTGCAGGTCTTACTGGGTCACCTTAATTTTGCATGTCGGGTGGTCAGGGCGGGCAGGACTTTCTGTAGGCGACTGGGCAGGGCTCTGTCTGGTCGTTACTTGCCACATCATCGGGTTCGGCTGTCGGCGGGTGTCAAGGAGGATTTGCGTATGTGGGTCACCTTTCTGCATTCTTTTAATGGAGTTCCTCTACATAGGGAAGTGGATTGGATGTGGGATGTGCAGATCTTTTCTGATGCGGCTGGTAGTGATGGTTTTGGACTGTATTGGCAAGGGAGGTGGTGTGCTCAGCGGTGGCCCGATGCTTGGAGGAATGGTGGCCGGAGCATTGCCTTTTTGGAACTGTTCCCGGTTGTTGTGGCAGTAACGTTGTGGGGCCAGGATTTGGCTCACAAGAAGGTTCTTTTCAGGATTGACAATTTGGCTGTGGTTCAGGTGATCAATAGACAATCTGCCAAGGACGTGCAAGTTCTGAAGCTGCTCAGGGTCTTTGTGTTAGGATGCCTTAGATTTGATATTTGCTTTAGGGCACTACACATTCCTGGTGTGGACAATGACATTGCGGATGCTTTGTCTCGTTCACAGTGGGAGAGATTCCGTGGGCTGGCTTTGGAGGCAGACGAGACGCCGACTCCCATGCCGGAACATCTGTGGACGGTAGGCAACACAGGGTCTTTCAGCTGGTGGTAGGGTCCTTAGCGACTTCCACAAGAACAGCGTATGAGTTGGCATGGAAAGAATTTTTGGCTTCTGGAGCTGTCAAAAGGGACCTGTCGTGGCAAAGATCAGAGGATGTGGTTCAGTTTATGTTGGGTTTGATGGACAGGGGTTTATCCAGAGTTACTATTGCTGGGAAGTTGGCGAGTGTTTCCTTTATGGGTAAATTGTTCTGGGGTTACTCACCATCTGCGGGGGAATTGGGCAGGAGAATGTTAGAAGGGTGGGCTCGGGAGCGGGGTGGTGTTCCGGCGGTGAGGTCTCCTTTGTCTTGGCAGAGGCTGGCTAGTGTGGTGTCGGTTTTGCCGGAAGTGTGTAGAGACAGGGCTGAAGCTTGCCTGTTTGCCACCTTGATGGTCTGGATGTTTTTTGGCGCCTTTAGGGTGTCCGAGTTGTTGGGTAATCGGTGTTCCAAGGGAGTTCTGTGGGGTGATGTTCGTTTGTCTGTTAGAGGTGTTCATATTTGGCTTTCTCATTCCAAAACGGATCAGAGAAATAAAGGCAAGGGTATTTGGTTGGAAGCTGTTTCTTCCGTGGAGACTTGCCCTTTGCGCTGGGCGCGCTGCTGGTGGGAGCTTTCGGGTGGTGTTTTAGAACATAACGTTTTTCAACACTTGGATGGTTCTGTGGTCACTACATACCAACTGCGCATGGTGTTGCGAAAAGCGCTGCGTCATCTTGGCTTGGATGAGTCTCGTTATGGCACACATTCTTTTCGAATTGGAGCTGCCACTGAGGCTTTTCACAGGGGTTGGTCACGGGAGGACATTATGCATTTGGGGCGCTGGACTTCAAACTGTTTTCAGCGCTATGTCCGAGGTACGGTTGGGGATGCGCCTGCGTCTTCTTCTGTTTTGCCTTTCTGATACTTCTTTTTCTTGCAGGTTCTGTGGCTGGTCCTCGTTCCGCTGTCCTGACGATATGGATTGTGGGGCACTCCTTCGTTAAAAGAGCTCAGCTTCAAGCTCGATTGAGTTACTTTGGTGCTATGCTTGGCTTTAATGAACGTTTATTTAATGTTGTTTGGAAGGGACGGGGGGGTATGTTGTGGAAGGATCTTATTCCGGCTCTTAACTCGTGGTTGGTGGGAGGGGTTTGTCCGGATATTTTGGTTTTACATCTTGGAGAGAATGACCTGTGTTCAGTTAAGGGTGTTGTTCTTCTGCGGACCATGAAAAAGGATCTTTCTTTGTTACACCAGCAATGGGCTGGGTGCCACGTCCTGTGGACTGAGTTGATCCCAAGGAGGTGCTGGCGCAATGCATTGAAGCCTAAAGCTATTGACAAGTCCCGCAGGAAGATTAATCTTGAGGTGTCTCGGTTTTGTCGGGACTTGGGGTTTGGCCGGATTGTTCATAGTGACATTCGGTATGATGCTGTGCCTTTTTTCCACAGTGACGGGGTTCATTTATCCCGGATGGGGATGGACTTGTATCTTTTGGAGATTCGAGAGGTTTTGTCCCGCTGTTTGACGGTCAGGAATGCGTTGGTTTAAAGTACGCGTTTGCCCCTCGTTTTCACAGGTTTTGTTGGCTGTTTGGGGGGGCAGAAAGGTGGGTTTCGTTGTCCTCTCCCACTGCTTTCTGGGTGGCGGATTATTTTGAATTGCCAATTTTGGGCACGAGGGGAGTTGAGATTTTGGAATGTAGATTTTGTCAGGGGAAGTTGTGCAGGTGGAATTCGGGTTTGGAGGCATAGGCTGGGGGATCTGGTCGGGCTTTGGCTGTAAGTGGGGTTTTGAGATATGGTTTTGGGGCCTGTTGAAGTTATAAGGTTGTAATGGGGCTGTTGTATGGTTTTAATATGTGATGGGGTATGTACGGGTGGGGGCGGGTTTGACTGAGGGTGAGGGGCGGGGGTGGGTGTTTTGGGGGTTGGAAAAACAATTCAAACAATTGGTAAAGTTTTAGATTGTTAGGCGTTTGCCGAGGATTCGTTGTGTAAATGTGCACCTGTTTCATTAAAGCGGCCTTTTCCACACTCTACTTGGTTTCTTGGTCTGCTCACTCCCCCCCACCCCTCCCTCCCAAGGGGGGCTTGGGGGGGGGCAGCCGACCCCTGGGAGGTCCCCCCCCCCGGGCTGTTTGGGAGGGTCGGGTGGGGGCCATTTTGAAGCAGGCCAGGGGTTTGGGCTTCTTTTGGGCTATTTTTGGTTGTGGAGGAAGCCCAGCCTATAAAGGGCTTGGGCTCCTCCCCCCGGCCACCATTTTAGGCTTAGGTGACCTGGTGGCCGGGTGTTAGAATAGCGAGTTTTTGTCCCTCCCTCCCTCCCTTATAGTTTTTTCCTCCTTTGTCTTGGTTGCATCTCATGGGTTTTTTGCTGATGCTGGCTATTTTGCCCCCTCTTTTTTCCTTTTGTTGGGCGCAGCTTTTTGGTACAGGTGGACATGGTGGTTTTTTGTTATTGTTCTGTCCTTGTCGCTTGGAACAGGTGCGGTGCGGATTATTTTGAATTGCCAATTTTGGGCACGAGGGGAGTTGAGATTTTGGAATGTAGATTTTGTCAGGGGAAGTTGTGCAGGTGGAATTCGGGTTTGGAGGCATAGGCTGGGGGATCTGGTCGGGCTTTGGCTGTAAGTGGGGTTTTGAGATATGGTTTTGGGGCCTGTTGAAGTTATAAGGTTGTAATGGGGCTGTTGTATGGTTTTAATATGTGATGGGGTATGTACGGGTGGGGGCGGGTTTGACTGAGGGTGAGGGGCGGGGGTGGGTGTTTTGGGGGTTGGAAAAACAATTCAAACAATTGGTAAAGTTTTAGATTGTTAGGCGTTTGCCGAGGATTCGTTGTGTAAATGTGCACCTGTTTCATTAAAGCGGCCTTTTCCACACTCTACTTGGTTTCTTGGTCTGCTCACTCCCCCCCACCCCTCCCTCCCAATGTTGGCAGCTGTGCATGTTTATTCCACAGGGAATACTGGAACAGAGACTCCCATTGTGCAGTGATGCGCATTTAGTCTGTATCTTGACAAATGGTCCACATGTATTTAGTGAGATGTATGCACTGCACAGTACTCTCATTGCCTTAGCAATCAATTCTAGCATTTCATGTTGCAGCTTTGGCATAGTGATAGTTGAAAAATAGGTCTGGCTTCGAACCTTTCATTTTGGACAAAAGGCCGCCACAAATTCCATAAACTCCTCTCCTTTCACCAAAGTAAATGGGAAAAGGTGAATTTCCCTCGAAGTTGCGATCTCAAGCTTCAAGTTCATCCAGCGTCTTGGTGATACAACTCTTATAAATAAAGACATCCAGTACTGAAAAGGAAATGTTTGTTCTGTGGATCCAGTACAGTGACACAGATCTACTCTTTGGAGACTACAGTCTCTTATTGCAGCCTGGTATTTCTATCAGGGTGAACGATTAAGCTATTAGCCAAACTAGCGACTTATTTATTAACATTGGAAGATGTTTCTTCTGCCTTCAACAAATAGGCCTCCAGCAAGTGTGACAACAGGATACCATTTAGTCTGTATCTTGACAAATTGGTCCACATGTATTTAGTGAGATGTATGCACTGCACAGTACTCTCATTGCCTTAGCAATCAATTCTAGCATTTCATGTTGCAGCTTTGGCTTAGTGATAGTTGAAAAATAGGTCTGGCTTCGAACCTTTCATTTTGGACAAAAGGCAGCCACAAATTCCATAAACCCCTCTCCTTTCACCAAAGTAAATGGGAAAAGGTGAATTTCCATCATGTTGAACAGCCCACTGTATGAAAGCGGACCAGATTACAGTTTTGGTGGCACAGCATATCCTTGATGAACATAGATATGAGAGTACTTTGTTTTTTCTGACAGTTTTGATGTTGATCCCACTGCAAGTGTCTTCTGTGGAAGTAGTCTGCTTAGATCCTTTGGGTTGACCACGGTGTCCCCATCTTCTTTGTGCTTAGCAAAGTTTGCTGCTGGTGCTGAATGCATTCTGTAAGCAGCTAAGTTGCTTATCATGTCAATGACGTCATATTTTTCTCCATAATCATGACTGGGTATGTGTGAAATCATGCAGTTTGTTTTTGACCAAAAATGTGAAATCTGAAGAAAATTAAGCAAAATTATGTGAAATTCAAATTAGTCATTTAGTGCTGTATTTTAGCCTGTAATGCGCCCATGTCCTTTTTTTGCACAAGGATGCATTACACACATTACACTGTTAACCTTCTGAAAAACAACCATCCAATCCTTTGAAGAAAGCTGGCAAAAAACATTGGGGTTCTTGAGAGAGGAGTACCAGAACAGATAGGTCATAATTAGACCCGGGTAAAATTAAAACTACACTCGTATAAATTACATAATTTCTCAAATTGTGTGACCTTACACAGAGTGTAAGGTAATATTCCAAAAATTATACTGATACGCTATGCAATGTAATGATGCTGCTGCTTGCGGCAAAATGATAATGCAAGAGCATGGGAACAATGTGAACAACGAGCCACTAACCTCAACCCCTTGGTAGCTACGACACAGATCAGACAGGCTTAACTTAGAGATAATGTGTAAAGTATTTATGCAGTAATAAAATAGTTATGAAGTTGAAATGCAAAACAATAAAAATCAAAAAACAATTTGAATAAAGAGTGTACAATTTAGTAAACAAAATGACAATGGTTGGTTGCACCTTAGATGAGGGGGAGTGTCTCTCTATCTTGCCCCCGTTATCTATGGAGGTGTTCGACTCTCTCAGCGTTAAAATCAAGTCTGGCTCTCCGGCAGACCCGCTGAAACCGGCCCAACTTAAGATCTTGGCGCCGGTCTGTCGCACCCCGTTGCTGTCTTTGATCAGCCTATCTCTTTCTTCTGGAGTGGTTCCCATCAGATGGAAGCAGGCAGTAGTCACCCCAATCCTGAAGAAGGCGACCCTTGACCCCCTTAAACCTGAAAACTACCGCCCTATCTCCCTTCTTCCTTGGGCCACGAAAGTAGCGGAGGCCCATGTGAATGCCACTCTTACAGACCATCTTGGTAGGTTTAACATTCTTGACCCTACCCAGAACGGGTTCCGTGAGGGTCACAGCACAGAGACAGCCCTTCTCTCTATGGTCGAGCACTTGCGTTCCGTGCTGGAATCGGGTCGAACGGCGGCACTACTGTTATTAGATCTCAGTGCCGCCTTCGACACGGTCTCGCACGGGATTTTGCTTCGGCGGCTGGAGGAGGTGGGTGTCTCTGGCCTCGCCCTGTGCTGGTTTCGATCCTTTCTTACTGATAGGTCATTCCAGGTGGCGATCCCGCCCGGTAAATCGACATCTTACCCATTAGACCAGGGGGTCCCACAGGGGTCATCGCTGAGTCCCACCCTTTTCAATCTTTATGTGAGACCGCTGGCTGCGGTCGTCAAGCGGTGGGGCCTGACTATGGTCTCCTACGCAGATGACACGCAGCTGGCGGTCACACTGAGTGGGGACTCAGGTCTGGAGGCTCCCAGGTTCTGCGATGGTCTGCGGGAAGTGGCTAACTGGATGAATTCCAACTGTCTCCAGTTAAACTCCAAAAAGACGGAGATCATGGCGGTTGGTAAACAGGTGTCTCTGTGGGGCGACAAGTGGTGGCCTTTGGATTTGGTTGTGACCCCCCTCCCAGCGTCAGAGTTAAAGAACTTGGGGGTGTGGCTTGATACCTCCTTGAGTTTCATCTGCCATACCAAGAAGGTGGCAGCTTCTTGCTATGGCATTATTAGAGGTCTCCGACCCATTCTCAAGTTCTTTGACGCACCTACAAGACAACTGGTGGTCCAGGCATCAGTTTTGTCTAGGTTGGACTATGCCAGTTCACTACTGGCAGGGGTTAACCAGTCAGAACTCTCCCGTCTGTAGCGGGTTCAAAACGCCGCGGCCCGACTGGTGACAGGTTTGCCTAGGCGGTGCCCGGTGTCTAACACCCTGCGCTCTCTTCACTGGCTCCCTGTGCAGCAGAGGATTAGATTCAAGGTTCTTTGCCTTGCTTTTAAGATCCTCAAGGGGATATCCCCACAAATTTTAGAGAACCTGTTGATCCCATACGTCCCCTCCCGCTCTCTCAGATCACTCGGCCAGAACCTAGCGGTGGTCCCGCGCTTTAAGCTGAGTAGAGCTGGTGGCCGCTCTTTCCGAGTTCTGGCGGCGAGCTGGTGGAATTCTCTGCCTCCGCAAATCCGGGCCATTGATGAGCTCCTTCAGTTTAGGCGGGCCATTAAGACCTTTTTATTTATCTAGTCCCTTTGAGGTGTCTCTTCTTTTCGCCTATCTGATTTTAATGTCGTGTTGTGTTTACCTTTGCAAAGCGCCGGGACGCCCCTTTGCTGGGGCAGCTGTGTGCGGTACAAATAAAAATAACATAACATAACATAACACAAAATCAATCGGATCCCGAAATATGAATTTTTAAAGTTTAAATAGAAATATCACCAGGGAGCACAAAATACCAATGATAGTCAATGGCTGCCATAGAACAGGACCAAAGTGCAATTTGACTTTGGCCGCGATGGTGACCATGTCTAATGCACTAACCAGGTTTGTCCAGGTGAAAGATTTTATGTTCTGGCTTTAGTCCTGTAAGCCCCAATCCACTTCATGAGTACACTTGTAAAGCCCTCCCAGTGCCTCATTGGAGGAGCTTTACAAGTGGTCAGTTGGGCAGTTGCAGGAAAAGGCCTCTTGTAGCTTATGTCCCTGTAGCTTTAATAGGAGGCCACCCACTTGAATCTTAAAGTTCATTTCTTTGTCCTGGGTATAAGAGGGAGAGCAGGTTCAATCTTCTAGGCTCATCTCAGGTCGTGTAAAGCATATTCAGTTCCTCTTCTTATCTTCCACCGGTCCAGGTGTGCTCTGAAGTGGGTACCTGGAGATGCCACTGTTATGCTTGTGCTCTGGGGCTAACCTTACACCTTTTGGGCATTTTCAAGAAGGTCACATTCTTCTGCCAATGTAAACGTGTGCTCTCAAGGCTGTGGTGTATGTGTGCAGCATCTGTGCCCCCAAGCAAACTCAGAAACAGTCATCTGGTAGGACAAACACTGAGCTTTCAGCAACCAGACAGTGAATACACACAAATTGTTTTGCCATTCTGTGGCCCCCCACTGTCATGTGAAAAATCCAAGCAGATCTGTCAAGCAGGTCTTGACAATCCAGCAGAATCTGAAAACTGATTTCAATAAGTAGCCCACTGTGATGTAGGTCAGGCTGCCTGGAGGGACAAATGAAGGGTGCAGGCCTGGGTGTTAGCTTCATCTGCTTGTGACAGCATAGACCTCTTTGAAATTAATCCAGTCCATGGCCCAGATAACAAGCCCACAGAGGCTAAAGGCATTGGGTGTGAGGAGATGTTGTGCCTGTCAAGGGCAACCTGCCATCTCCCCGCACCCAAAGCCTTTTGCCCCGTCCCTAGGAGCAAGTCACACCTCATTCACATCCATTGAAATGCTGATTACTGGCCAGCAAAGGGGAAAGAGCAAAATGGAGTTTTAGCTTCCAGGGACTTCAGGCTGGGCAAAGGTGACTTTTTAAAACTTACCTTTCCAAAATATTGATTGCAATTTTGACATTATCAGTGAAGTAGGCTTCTAATAAATATTTCGAAAAGTCCCAAAATGAAGTTTGTAGCTGTTTTCAAGTGGTGATAACATTTATTAAACTTGATACTCTATCCAAATGCAGCTTTAGCACCCAAGCCTGCTGTAGTGAAAATAGCATTTTAGGTGCTAACCACTGTAAGGATTAGTTTAATATTACCCTTAACTTGCCCTACTTTTTAATACTTTACACCCTGCCCTAATGGACAGTAAGGCTTACTTAGGGATGACTTATAAAAATGTAAAAGAGGGGGTTGTAGGCCTGTCAAAAGTGATTATTTTGACAGGTTAAATTTGCACTTTATTGTTCAAATCTCTTAATAGAATTGAAAAAAAGGCAAATAAGTGAATAATGGGCGATACATCACACCATAATGAAACCAAGTCTATCACATTGCAACATAAATTCCAACAAATCTACAGTGTAAGTTTGGGACAGTCCCAGCACAAGTGGAGTAATGTCTTGGAGGACCCACAGCTTCTCTAGCAGTCCACACTACGTGCAGGGTTACCCCTGTGGAGGCGCGTCGATGTAAGATATCAATATGTAACTATTTTAGTAGCAGTCTCAATGCTAGCTGTGTAACGCGCTGTGTGGCGTGCTCTAAGGAACACTTCCTCCCATTCCTCATGTGTCAACTGTCTTCCCAATTCAAATATCCATTGTTTCTGCCCCAAGGTCTTTTGCGGCGGGTGGCTTGTTGCAAGATACCATATAGTTCCATGATTTTTTTTTTAAAACATTTTTTTATTGAGTTTCAAACAATCAACGCCGGTGTGCTGCATTGCAACATCAATTGGATAACTGACAATATAATATATCATCAACCGCTTCACACTGTATCCCCCGCCCATATCCCTCCCTCCGCCACCGGTGCGCCTCAAGAGCGTGACCTATCAGCAATTGAAGTACATCAGAATCCAATACAATAATGAACGTGATCAACAGTGATACAGTACAGGTCATAACATTTCTGCTCGGAGATCATTATTAAGTCCATTGATCATATCTCGGTTCAGTCCCCCGTCCCAAAACACCAGTTGGATCTCGCAAATCCTCCAAGTCCGAACGCTCCCCTGATTCAGATTCTGGGGCCTTCAATATCGCAACTAAGGCCTCCCACACCCTTGCCTCCTTCAGTGACTTGTCATTATTAGTTCACAGGGCCTGCTGCAACCTAAGTGTGCCTTCACTCTGCGCCCATTTGAGCAATTCCATCTGCCATCTTCCCACCCCTGGCCCCCTCGCTGATTTCCAATGCATTGTGACTTCCCTCTTGGCTAATACAAGGCCCAGGTCTATATATTTACTTCTCACTTTCGTTTTAGCTGTATCTGGGAATCAGTGCAATAAACAAATGCCCATGTCTAGTTCTAATGTCCGGTCAGTTATATGACACAGCAGTTCCAGCACCTCCTTCCAATACATTTCTAAACTCGTACACCCCCACATCATGTGCTGAAAGTCAGCTCCCTCCAGGCGACATCTCGGGCACTGAGCGACTGCCGCAGTGAAATATTGATTAAGCTTGGCTGGCCTCAAATATGCCCGGTGCAGGATATAGAATTGTACCAATTGAAATCTAGCATTCCACGTACTCTTACAGGCTCTTCTAATCAGCTGGACCCACGTGTTTTCTGGGATTTCCCTGCCACGGTCCCGTTCCCACTTCCCCTGCAACGTGCGCAATGGCTTCAGAGCCTCAGTCAACATACGCCTATAAAGGCACGTAATGGCCTTAACAGTTCCCGCCGCCATCACAACATACTGGCACACCATTGAGGTTCGAGGTTCTGACAGACCCAACCCCCAATAACGCTGCATAGCCGAAATAAGCGCTGAATGCAACAAATAATCCCCTTGTGGAAGATCGTATTTATGTTGAAGGGCCTGAAACGACGACAGAGTTTCATTTTCATAGAGGTCTCCCAGCACTTGTATTCCCAGATCTTCCCAGTGAGCTAGTGTCGCCCAATCCCCGCCATGCGGTAAGGCCGGACACATACCCAGCGGAATCTCCGGAGCATATGGGCGACTGAATCCGGCCCGGCGCTGGCTCCGATTCCAGCACAACCACAGCTTCCTCTCCTCTGCAGTGAGCAGGACCAGACGCATCTTCTACCGGAGCACTATAAAGGACAAAATATACCGTGGGATCTATCATCCTTCAGGGCTATCTGGGCCCCGGAGCTCCCGAGCCACAGCCTGGGTGAGCCACTGCAACTGCGCTGCTAAATAGTATCATTCAAAATCTGACACTGCCATACCCCTGTCAGCTCTCGGGCACATCATTGTGGCCATAGCAACCCGCCATCTGCCCGACCCCCAGATAAATCCCACAGCCATAGAGCGGAGGTGTCGGAAGACGGAGCCGGCCCCCAGATCGGCAACGTCCAAAAATAATACAATAGGCGCAGGAGCGCCACCATCTTCAGGAGCACCACCCGACTCGCTACCGATAGTGGCAAAACCCAAAACTACCCCTAAGTCCACGTATGGCCCGGCCTAAACTACCCTCCAACAAATCCTCGGGGGTATGAGAAACATTGGTGCCTAAATAAGGTCAACAACGGGGCTCCCAGCGGATGTCCGCCACTTGCGTAGGGTTCAGCACAGCCGGCGCCACCGGAAACAGGCAGGTCTTTGCCCAGTTTACCTTAAGCCCCGAGTACTGTCCAAACACATGAAGCAATTGTCACGTATCCTCCAAAGCCGTATCCGTGTTGACGAGAAAGATTAACAAGTCATCCGCATAGAGGGAGATAAACTGCATGTCCCCACGGAGGTATAAGCCCGGATAATGCCTCCCCAACCGGGCATGGGAGGCCAGTGGCTCAATGACCAATGCAAACAGCAATGGAGAGAGCGGGCATCCCTGTCCCATGCTCCGCCTCACCCGGCAGGCCGATGAGATCGTCACGCCCGTCCGCACCCGAGCCGTCGCTGATCTATAGAGAAGTTCATCCCACAAATTCGCCCCCAAGTCCGAACTCGCGTAGGATCCGGTACAAATACGGCCACTCAAGGCTATCAAATGCCTTCTCAATATCCACTGAGAGCACCGCTATGGCAGGGGTCTCACTGTGGTCTTCTTCCAAAATCCGCAGCAGCCATCGCACATTAGTTGCGGTATTGCGCTTTGGGATAAAGCCAGCTTGGTCAGAATGGACCAGTTGCGTCATATAAGGAAGAAGCCGGGTCTCAAGAATCCTACTCAATATCTTATAGTCGGCTGTCAACATAGACAAAGGGCGGTAGGCCTACCTAGGTCCTTACCCGGTTTCAGCAACGGGATAATGATAGCCTCGCGAGTAGAATCCAGCAGTCTCCCTACCTCTCGGGCTTCCTGATAAACTGGCAGCAATTTGGGGGCCAGGATATCAACATAAGAGGAGTAAAACTCAATTGGTAGGCCATCTGCGCCTGGGGTTTTCCTATGTACCATATGTTTAATTGTGCTACGTATTTCCCCCACTGTGATCTCCTGCCCCAACTTATCTCCCTGGGTGCTCTCAAGGTACGGAAGTTGTACCTCAGCCAAGAGCTCATCCAATCCAGCTTACTCTCATAGAGGTCCATATAGAATGCCAAGAACATCTCGTTAATCCCTTGTTGGGTATATTCTGGTACACCCACTGGAGTGGTCAAAGCCAGGACTGGCGAACCCCTCGGAGCAGGGTTGGCCAACCATGCCAAAGGGGAACCAACCTTATCTCTCTCCATGTGTGCCCGCACCAGATACTCCTTGTGGTCGAAGCACCCCAGGGTCTCTACCCGTGCCACCACTCCCTCTCTCGCAGCTAAAACTTCGACCTGTGCACCCGGGTCCTCAGGATGGGCTCTCTCTGCTCGACGCAATCACAATTCCTCCCTCTCTATGTCTGTCAAAAGCATCTTCCGCATTCCTGCTCTATTAGCAATACACACGCCCCGCACCACCACCTTAAAGGCATCCCACTCCAGGGCCAGGGTCGAACCCCTCCCTTCATTCTCGAGGAAATACTGCTCTATACCCTCCTGAACCTCTGCACGGAATACCTGGTCTTCCAAAGCCTCTGGGCGTAATCGCCAAGTAGGGCTTGCAGGCCTTCCCAGAGACCACCTCAGCGCCAACAGCAGCGGGTTATGATCCGATATTGTCTTCGCCAGGTACTCGCTATGGCGGACCAGCGCATGAACATCCGGAGAACACAACACTGCATCCAGTTGGACGTGCAAGTCATGTAGGGCAGAATAATAAGAATAGTCCTACTCGCCCATATGCTGCGCTCGCCATGTATCAATCAGCCCCCACTCAGCCTGCCAATCACTCTGGAGTTTTGAGAGCTTATGTATGGGTGCCCTAGGTAGCGGATGGATGTGGCCTATCCATCTCAGTATCTGTGACTGAATTGAAATCACCCCCCAAAAGTTCTGAACCAGTCAGAAATGGCGCCAGTTTCCCTGATAACTGAGCGAAAAAAGCCTTCTGGTCCACATTAGGGGCATACACACCGCACAGTGTCACGTCCCTCCCATCCAACCTCCCTATAACAGCCACAAACCGCCATTCAGGATCCACTATCTGCTGAGTTGGCTGGAATGGACCTCCCGCCCTCACCCAGACCAGTACACCCCTAGCACAAGCAGAATACGTTGTATAAAAAAGCTGCCCCCTCCAGTGGCGCTGCAATGCCTGGCCTTCAACACGGTCCACATGGGTTTCTTGGAGAAAAGCTATCTGCACCCCTCTACGCACCAGATAATCATGGACCCTGTGGCGTCTCAACATCGTATGCATCCCCCGTACATTTCACTTAATACATTTGAACTCCGATGATGTCCCCATATCACTGGCTATGTTTGTTCCACAATTGCATTCCCTGCATTGGCACACCTGTGGCTCTAACTACCTCAAAAGAAACAACAACCCCCAAATTCACCCCCTCCCCTCCGCAGAACAAGCTCTAAACAGCTAGTACCCATCCAAACTATCCACTAATAATCCCCCTGGTAGCTACCAGGATTCACTCTAAGAATGAAACTAGGGGGGAGCTCTAACGCCTAGAAGACCTGGTCCGCCTCCTCACCGCATCCATCCACCAAATCCCACTGTAACAAAAGGAAAAAAGGGGAAGGAGAATTCCCCCCACTCTCGAAGGGGCCCCCTGACCTGCGGTCAACCGCCCAGTGCAAATAATTCCCTGCCCAAGCCCACCAATTCGCCAAGCCTCTCCTAATCACCCCCTTCCAAAAGCCAAAGTACCAGGACCAATGGACCCCTCACACTAGGTACTTGAAATATTGCATAAGTTCAGGCATCCACAAGCTTGTCCGCCGTCCCTGGTATGACATGCGGCATTGTGGCACTCTCCACATCTGTTCCATCTGAATCCGTCCCTGCCGACCTCTTTTCCCAGTCAGTCGCTCCCTGTAGTGCTAGGTTGCTCCTCTGTGAGATTTCCGTCACAGCCTGCAGGGCTGACGACCTCTTTCTCCGTCTGTGTCGTGGAAGATTTCTGAGTCCCAGGACGCCGTCCTCTGTTGTGCCTTGTGCGTCGCGGTCGTGGTGCCTCCGTCATATCCCCCCAGTGCTTCCTGCTCCATCCGTCCCTGCCCAGTAGCTCTCCAACCAGCTCCATGCTTCATCGGGGTCATTATGGAAGAATGTTTTGCCATCCAACGTCACTTGCAAGCGCGCTGGGAACATCAGTGAGTACTGAATGCCTTCGTCTCGGAGGGCCTTCTTGACCACCAGAAACAAGGCTTGATGGCGTTGTACATCAAAAGTATAGTCTGGGAACAGTGACACATTATTATTGTCCACTCTGTATGGACCAGCAGTGCATGCTTTCTAAAGCAGTAGGTCCCTGTCTGTATAATGGAGCAGGCGAGCCACCACAGGCCTGGGTGGTTTCCCAGGCGACAATGGAAGGGCAGGTACCCTATGCGCCCTCTCCAGGGTATAGAATGGCGACAGGCCCTCTGGGCCAACCTCAGTACGCAGCCACTGTTCCAGGTAGTCTATCATGCTGTCCCCTTCAACTCCTTCCGGAAGGCCAACCACCCTTACATTGTTCCTTCTATTACGCCCTTTGTCATCTTCAGCCCTTCTTTCCAGCACTTGGAGCCTGTGTGTGACCTTCCCCATCTGAACATCAATTACTTTCTGCGCCGGCTCTAAGACCTCTAAGGCAGCCTCAGCTTGCTTCACCCGGTCGGCCAGCTTCCGATGATCAGCCCGCAGGAGACCCAGACCCAACGATACTTGAACAATGTCCTGTTGTAGCGCCTCCTTCGTGTCCGTGATAGAGCGGAGGATCTGGTCCACCTGCTGCTGCATCAGCCCCTCCGGGGGCGGATCAATGACGTCTCGCTGCTGCTGTTCCACCGCTTCATCATCTGGCTCCGGGGGAGCCCCCCTTTGCTGACCCCGTGGCTTTCCCATGGCGACCAGACTCTGCGGCCCTTAGTCCCGGTCTTACCTTCCAGCACCTCTTGTAGTCCGGTGACGCTTGTCTCTTCGTTAGATGGAGGCACAGGTTTTCCGGGACACTGGTCCTGGCCATCCACAACACTCGTCCATCTCTGCTGCTTGTAGGTGATCCAGCCGCACAGTCCACTCTCAGGCGAGGCCCCCAGTCACCGGGCGAGGGAGCGTCGGGCCCAGCAGGATCACAAAAACCTCGTCATTACCCTTCCGCTCTTGAGGTAGACCAGCGGGGCTCTCCAATCCATCAAACTAGACTCCACAGGAGGAGGGTCCAAGAGGTGGCTACTCGGTAAGTGGTTCAATTCAGGCAGCGGGCCGCCTCAAGCCCCAGGGGATGGTCATTCCCAGTCACCAGCGCTGTCTCTCCTGCATGGACCCGGAGCACCCGGCCAGCGACACCTCCAACTCCGGGACGCCACCGAGTACCTCGTTTGGTGCCTGCACCATCAGCTGAGCAGCTGCGCCACCTCTGGTCCCCACCGCCGGCCCCAAGGACTTGCCCGCAGCTATCATACAGTTCCACCACTGGAGGCCTCCCACGCCGGGATATCAAGCAACTGCACATTCAGTCTGTATACTAGGTCACAAACAGCCCCCTCTCACTCCATGTCTCTGAAACAGGACCCCCCCCAGTGCCTCACCGCGGCCTTCACCGATTGTCCCAGGCCACGGGGCTGAGCAGGGTTCCACAACAAACAGGCCCGGGTCCTCAGGTATGGCCTAGTCGTCAGGCCGCTGCTTAATCCGTCCTCCACAGCCGATCATAGGGGCCTATGCCACCCCCAGTGCCAGCGCAGTCGCCACTCATAGGCCACTATAGCCAGGCTTCCCATCCGTCTTCCGCGCCATTAGCGCACAATGTACGTGGGGCCTCCAGGGGCTGCGCCGCTCACTACTGCTGCTGTTTCCTCGCAGTGCTCGGGGGGGGGCGCCCATGTTCACTGTTCCCAAGGGGGAAGAGCCCTCCCACGGCAATGGCCCATGCTTCCTCCTAGTTCATTCCCAGCACTCGATCCATGAGGACGGCCACCATTTTTGGCTGACACAGGCCAGACCTCTCACCACCTAGCGTCGTGGCAGGCACCACCAAGCACTTTGAGCAATACCCGCACTGTCTGCCGAGTAGCAGCGCCACCTCCGGCCCCCACCTCTGGCCCCAGGTGTCCGCCTGCAGGTTTCAAGCAGTTCCGCCGCAGGAGGCCTCCCACACCAGGCATTAATCGGTGACACTTCCGTCCACTCGCCAATTTGCGGGCAGCTCCTCTTCACTCTGTGCCCGCGAAGTTAGGATCTGCTGCAGTCGGGACCCTCAACCGTCCCCTTTATGGATGCATCGGGTAATATGCGTCTCCCCCTGCTCCCTTCCGCTGGTGCCTCTCCGTGTCATTAGGGCACAATGGGGGCGGGGACCCCAGGTGCTGCACTGTCCATCAGCCACAGCCTCCTTGCGGTGCTCGGGGGGTCCCCCTAGGTTGCCCCTGCAGGCGCCTGGTCCTCGCTATTTCCGAGGGGGGAGCGTCTTCGCTCCTCTACAGTAACGGCCTATGCCTCTTCCTGGCCTCTCCTCAGTACCCGTTCCCTGGAGACGGCCGCCATTTTCCTCCTACGCATTTCGGATCTCCCACCATCCCGTGTTGCGGCTCGGCCACTGGCAGCAACGTAGTCCCCGAAGTAAGCCCATGCAGGTTCCCGCAGCCAAAGGGATCCTCCCGGTGTCACCAGAGAGCCAGCTCTGCTCCCTGATCAGGATAAACAGCGAGATCGGTGCAGAGCTCGTAGCTCACACGACCGTCTCCATCAGCGTCCAAGCCACGCCCCTACAGTTCCATGATGAGGCGATTATCTGAGGTCTTAGTTACCAACCACCTCTCAAAGGAAGTACGGGCGCGCTGTGCCCCAGTGCATACAGCTGGGTGTATTGGGCCTGAATGTAGTGCATTCTCTCAGATTCTGGCAGGGCTCAATCTGTATGAAACTGTTCACCGAGGAAAGGGCCCTCTTGATCAAATAAGTGGCCGATAGATCACAACCCTGCTTGTGGCCATGGCTGCTATGCGGCCGGGACAACTCCACATTCAAAGTCGATGTTGCCTACGATCAGTGTTAGTGGGGAGGGAAATGATGGTGAGCCCTTGTGAGTCGCCACTCAATACCACACCTCAAGGGTGGCTTTAGTGATGGGAGAAATAAAGGCCACCCGCTCTCTGTGGTCTCAAAAACACAACCTTCCACAAATGTGACCCCGTAACCGCATGTTTCTTGGATTCCTCCCTGGTCCATTCCACCACATACCGGAGCTGAGACACTTGTTACTGCAGGAGGTATGGAATCCCCAAACCCCCTTCTTTTGGGGGCTTGTAACTCTGATCTTGACTCATACGCGGTCTCCCGTCTAACCAATCAAATCGTTTTTTCCCCCTGCAGGGACTGGGTCATACCTGCGGGATGTTCAATCGGGAGAGCCTGAAATAGGAACAGCCTATTCGGGAGGGCAGTCATCTTTAGTGCAGCTACGTGGCCAAGCCAGGACAGCCAGTAGTGTTTCCATTGGGCCAGGTCTCTCTTAATTTGCCACGGTAAGGTTGGTAGTAACGGGCTGTGATCGCCTACACTGTTGGGGCCAACTGGAACCCTATTTATGGGATGGAAGTAGTCATCCACTGTATTAGATATTTGCGGGAGAGTCTCACCTCT
Organism: Lissotriton helveticus; assembly: GCF_964261635.1. Lineage (NCBI taxonomy): Eukaryota > Metazoa > Chordata > Amphibia > Caudata > Salamandridae > Lissotriton > Lissotriton helveticus. The sequence continues at coordinate 1,284,479,200 of NC_136057.1, read as the reverse complement.
GTTTCTGGAGAGATCGAAAGGTTGAGGGCCTGCAACTTCTGGATGTTAATACGGAATCCTGCAGCTATGCAAAGACCTATATTTTGGCTAGGAGGGCCTCAATAGGGTTGTCGAGTGCCACTATTACCTCATCGGCGAACAGTGTACTCCTCCCCACCAAAGTTTACGCCAATGATATTCAGATTGCTCCATATATGCTGAGCTAAAGGCTCTATGTAGGGAGCAAACAGCAGGGGTGACAGTGAGCACCTCTTGTGCGTGGGAGAGAAACTGAGGTCTAACCATTTACTCGTACTGTCACCTGCGGTTGGCCATAGTTGCTAAGGAAATGTGTGCAGAATTGCGTTCCACAGCCAAAGTGAGTGAGCGTCCACTCCAAGTAGGGCCAATGCACTTGGTCTCCATCTATGGCCAAGAGCATTATTTCCCTTCTGGAGCATTTGGCCTCGTCTATCAGGTGCATGATCCATTTGGTGCTGTCACCGCTTTGTCAGTGTGGTACAAATCCTACCTGACCAAGAGCAATCAGACCCAGTATGAGTGGACCTAAGCGTGCTGCCAGGATGCTTGTGAAAAATTTGATATCCACGTTGAGGCGGGAAATCGGGCAGTAGGAACCACATTGTTTCTTATCCTTCCTCGGATTGTTTCTATCCAGTTAAAGAGCTGGGTTAAAATTGGAGTGAGTGTGGTACAGAAGGCCTTATAAAAGAGAGCTGGACTGCCATCTGATCCTGGTAATTTGAGGGGTTTCTGACAAGCGATGATGGAGATGACCTCCTCTGTCCAGATCGTGCGATCTAGATTGTCGGCCTGGTCTGATTACAGTTGTGGGTGTGCGCATCCCTGGCGCACCTATCTCCCCCACATATAAGGAGTGTCGGAGTCGAAGTAGAACATATTCATTCTTGTCAATGTCCAGTCCCACTGGGGGTGCACGTGCTGCCTCTAGCTGCCGCCAGACTTGTGAAGCTCGAGTGCGCTTGTGTATACGCTCTAATTTATGCACTAGTGGTTATGCTCCCTCTTGTTGCAGCGGATTTTGTTATCTGCAGCCAATATAGTGATCAGTTCCACCTTGAATGATTGATTTTAGGTTCTCCCAGAGGATAGTGACAGCGGTGTCAGCGTTATCATTTATAGGTGAGGAAGTTTATCACTTGGGTAACCCTCTATTCTACCTCAGGTCTCTGAAGTAAGGTTTCTTGCATTCTCCAATCCTGGGGGTCGCGCCACATAAGGGGAAGGGCTAAAGTTTGAGACTTGTATACACAACGAAGGCTCATGAAAAACGTATTCAATGCCTAGAGGATACTTGGTCGGAGTAACACCTCCTACTTGAATTCACAAAACCACGACAAATTACTCCAACTGACCAGAATCCCCACCTTCATTTCACCATAACCACACATAAAAAACAAATCTCATTCCTAGATGTCACTTTCACAGCTACTGAGGGCACACTAGCCAGCTCGCTCTACACTAAAACTACCGAAAAAAATAGTTTGTTAAGGTTCGACAGTGTGCATCCAAGCTCACTCAGGGAAAATCTGCCACTTGGCCAGTTTTTATGGGTGCATAGGAATTGTTCTGACCTTCAAACCTATAAGAAGGAGGAAGCAGTACTCACAACTAAATTACAGCATAAGAAATATCCTAATAAGATCATAGAGAAGAGGGCGTGCAATACACCTAGAGAAGCACTTTTGGAGACACATGTGAAAACGCAGCTAGACCAGCTTATATGTGTCACCACATACAATTCATCGTCCAACGACGTGAAAAAAATAAACAGAAAATGGCCTATCCTTACGTCCAACAAACTCACTTATGAGAAACCCATGTTCTCATTCAAGAGAAACACCAGCTTAAGGGACTCGTTGGTGCACACTGACACTAACGTCCACAAGTCAATTAACACTGTGGAATACTCCTTCAGTAAAGAGACATTACCCCTGCGGGAATCGTGTTGCATGCCCATTCACAGAGCACACAAAATTCCTGGATCTAGGGTTAAGTTCCCCCTGGGACAGAGATCACATACCAACTGCAATTCTGAGGCAGTGGTCTATCTAATCAAGTGACCTTGTGATCTAGCATATGTCGGAATGACCAGCCGCAAAGTAAAGATTCGCATTAGCGAACACAGACGCACAATACGTCGTGCCATATCAGCGACCAAACTCACTGCGCATTACAAGGAAAAGGGGCACAAAGACACAGAGATCAAATGGACCATCATAGATATGGTCAAAGGCACTGGTAATTTACCACGCAGACTCCTGGAGCGAGAACAATGGTGGGTGTACCGTTTAAAGACCCACAAATTGGGTCTGAATGATTGTTTTGCTTGGAGTCAACAAAAAAGATGAATAATTACCTCCCTTCTGGGTGATTCCTTTCTAGTTGAGTCAGGTGTTTACCCTTGCATCATCCCTATACAGGGATGTAGTAACTATGTACAACTATGAACTATACTGACCAATGAATAATGATGCCTCCTGTTTCGCCATGTAGAGGGTATTCCTGTATCATCCATCCAATATATAGGGGAGAAGCAATGACATACCCCTATGCATAAAACTCATTATAGAATAAAGATGCCCCCCTAATAGCCATAAAGAGTATATTTATTAAATGTACAATCGCATTGGTGCATCAACTTGCCATGGTGTGTACTAACATTGTACTTTTGACCAAACAGACGGGTGATACACGCCCTGCGTCATGCAGTGTACGGTTGTTACCTTCATTTTAGACGTCCTTGAGTGATGAGGCCCGATCTACACTACATTTCCCAAATTCCTTAGTCCCAGTTCCGCTACGCCACACACACGAGGTGGGCGGTACCAGCAATCATTACCGTTTCCCGCTCCACGCTGACTTACAAATATGCCGCTCCCATTACAGACTCGCACAAGCCAGGGACCTAGACCGAACAGGTTAGAAGGCGGGTCAGGACTCTTGATGAAGTAAGTGTTCATGATTGCGGAGAGAAGCGGGATCATTACGGTCCCCTCGCTCCAGAAACAGCTGAGTGAGATTCTCCGCTCTGGGTATTTTCTCCGTCAGGTTAGACCCCGATACTACCAATTTTTTTCCCACTTGGGGTACATCACAGGGTTTGACTACAGAGCTACCCCTACATGGCCACACGGTCCTCTGAGAAACGGAGACTCCACAAAGTTTGGGTAAGACAGTGTGTATGTTTGTGTATATTTATTTCTGAGTACATGATCAGTATGACTATTACAGCATAACATAGGTTTTTACTATGGACACGGAACGAATGATGAGTGAGACTTTTTACATTGTGTTTGATTCCTTGATAAACACGCACCGTCTGGCAGGCAGATAATGTCAGTTTGCAAGCAACCTCGCCACCGCACTATATTCTGTCACATAGCAATGTCATGTACAGTTTTTGATGCAAGTGGCACAAGATTGGAAGAGATTGAATACTACTAAGTTGCACAGCCTTTGGGCACTGGCGGCCTCATTCTCTTTCAATAAAGCACGTATTTGGGGGAAACACCAACGTGGAATTCCACATTTACACTCCTAGAATGCTGTATGTTTTCTTCCCTTTTTCTCTGTTGATTTCTTACAGATGGAGACCCACACTTGATAGATAATTTGTTTGTCACCCACATAAGGAGCAGCTACTCTGCCCTTTCTTCACTGACAGGATAGGGAATCCCCTTTGCTGTACCCCAGGGAGGCCAACCCTAGCCCTGAATAAAGTCTGGGACCTTTACGGCCACATATGGACTGAAACATGTTGGCACTAGCGTCTTCGGAACATAGTACTCCTACATTGACTCGCATTTTTAAGTATTTTTAATAACCCTGACAGACCCAAAAATAAAGGGAAACTAGGGATCTGTCGGAGATGTTTTATCTTTATAGTCCCCCTGGTCTTCTATAACTTCCAAGAACTCCCAAAACTGTGTTTGAGCCCACCCCGACTTATAGGCGTTGGGATGACCCGATGATGAATCATGACACCACTAGGGTGTGTGAGGGTAACTAAACAAAAAGGAATTGTTTCCTTGCTCACCTGTTGGTGAAGTTAGACAATCTCCCTTACACTTCAGTTTTCATGTCCTCCCATTTAAGTGTAGTTTGATTGACCGTTGTCTGGTCAGTTGGAGTAATTTGTCGTGATTGTCTAAGGTTAGAGACACCACAACATGGTCTGATAGAGATCATGGCTTGATCTCTGTTGCTGTGACTAGGGTCTGGAGCTCTCTCATCCCTAGAAAGTGGTCAAGACGGGCATATGTCTTATGGGCATGTTAGTAGAATGTATAGGCCTGAGCTTGGTGTTACTGATCTCACCACAGTGCTCTCAATCCCATCTCCTGCAATCATTGGGGTCCCTCCTGAGAAAGGGCTATAGTAGAACACCGAGCTGTCCAAGCCATCGTTGAACACTAGATTAAGGTCTCCTCTTAGTATCACCATTCTGTCTTGGGAAGAAATTACTTCTGCCACATACCCTAAGAGGAATCATTCTTGACCGTCATCAGGTGAGTATAGGGAACTAAATGTAAAGATGTAGTCTCCCACACTTATGTTATATGCCAGCAGCCTCCTTTTGATATCAACCTGTTTAGAACCCACCCTACCTTGGAAAGAGTTGGAGCCTAATATGGCCACCCCGCTGTCAGAGGTAGCGGATGAGAAGAACTGTTGCAGGAACGCTCAGGATATAAGCCTGTGCCAGTCAACGGAGACCAAGTGGGATTCCTGTAGGAGGTATAGGTCCATTCCCGTCTGTTCTAAGTAAGTTTGAATTGCTCAGTGCTTAGTTGGATTGTTGAGCCCATTCACATTGAGGGTGATAACTTTTAAATAACCATGTGGGGAAGGGAGGAAGGGATGGAAATCGCTGTAACGGCTACCCAGGATAAGAATCCACCCTTTCTCCAGTGGAAACTGCATGGCCCCTGGCAGACCCTGTGTTTGCAAGAATCTAGAGTGCAGTGTGCTCTTGTGTAGTGGAAGTACTCCCCTAGAGAAACACAACAATTAACAGTAAGAAAGACATAGTCCCTTCAAAACCGAATGCTCTGGTGATGGCCAGGAACGTCACACAGGAAACTCAGGTTTAGGGGGTCCTTAGAGTAGCTCAAGCACTACTCTGGCATGTGGGTGGCCACTTCCATGAATGGCTGCTAGACGGCTTGGTCAGCATCTCTTTGAGGGAGTGTTCCTTTTTCTTCCATGCCGTGGCCATGATCTTCTGTGGCCATAGGTATCTTCTTTTGTGGGAGAGCCTCAGGGTCTCGATAGGAGCATGCATTGAAGGGAGGAGAGCCTCAATCTCATGCCCTAAAAATAGGCTCAGCTAGTATACAGGAGCCTAGTGTCATCAGGCAGCATCTACACCACAGTGAGAACACTGCGAGGTGCTCGCGTAGTGCACCCTGACTCTCCACCTAATTTTGCTGTGGCACTCAATTGCAGGCTCTGCAGGGGTGGGCACAGCCCAGCCCTCGTAAGCCTGTGCCAACCACTACTCAGGATGGCCCCTCCAGCCCCCCAACCCCCGGACTCCCAGACACTCGACCGGATTCCCCACTGTACCTCACTCCCTCCTCTTCCTCACAGGGCACACTGGTCTTGGAAAGCAGGCAGACACTGGTGATCCAGGTTCCAGGGCAGGTGGTCTTAGATTTTCTGGGTGATGTCCTCTTGCCCTGTTGGGAGACTAGCAGGCCTTGGCCCTAATTCCTGGTCACAAACAAAAGTCTTGCATAACTTTTCATCCTCCCACAACCTGATTGGCTGCTTGGCAGTGGACAGTTTTTGGTGCCTCAAGCCTTTCTACTAATTGTCCATTTCCAGCCACCTAATGTGATTTGGAGTCGGAATCTTTTAAGTTTATGTTTGGCATCCGCTACCTTTTGAAGTACCCTCTCCTCTGCCATCTCTTCATCCAGAAAGCAGTCTGTCACAGCTGGAATGTCTCCAAAGCTGACAGCCCCCCAACACAGGCCATGAGAGTGACTAGAGTTCATACGTGGATGACAGCCACCATGATACGTGTATCAAAAGGTTATCCAAGAGCCTCAGCCCTGCTCTTAATGATTCTTTTCTCTGCCCAATCTCCCTCAGATGTGCCCAGGCTTCGTCCTTGTGACCTCTCTCTTAATCAAAAAGCACTCTTTAAAATGTACCGGGTGAGCCTGGCTCTCCCTTCTCAAGCGTGTCCCACCCAGCTTACAGAAATGCAGCAATACACAAATATGTCCTGGGGATTATTCTATCTCCTCTCTTCATGTTTCACCTGCAGCCCTGGGTATTCCAAAATGGAAATCTAAGTACTCCATGTAGGGTAAAATTTACAGGCACACTTACTCCCAACACATAAATTCAACATACATACATGCACTGCACAGCACTGTATCCTTAATGTACTGCAGCACTCATAGATACACATACCCCCAGCACACATGCATTAAGATGCACGCACTGCACAGCACTACATCCTTCATGTACTGTACCACTCAAAGACGGACATACACCCAGCACAGTATTCAATATGCACACACAGCACAACACTGCAGGATTGTATTATAGCATTGACAGGCACTCATATATCCAGTGCATGTACTCCACACATGAACTCCACAGCATTACACACCAAACAGATGTAGTTCTAGGGGGGTGTTATGCACACAGCAGAGGAACTTCAAATGCATGTGCCTTTAGGCCTCACTCTAGTGGCACAGGTTAAAAAAGGACCTGGTCATTCAATCTGACCACTAAACAGCATGCTGCCACCATTGAGCTCATGCTGATTCATTCCTGATAAATCCAGGAGCCCTGCACCATTGTAATATTAGCGCATTGGGGGCACCTCCCAGTCCCACAAGACCACAATTCTAAGCCTAGGTTATGGCACACATGCATGATCTAGGTTTACCTATAACAGCAAAATCAGCATTAGATATCCAGACATCAGTACAATTTGGGGCACTCAGGGCAAGGGTGCATGCCCATTACCATGTGTAGGACTTTTCTGTTTCAACAACTTCATTCAAAGACACACCGATAGGGGAATCAATACTGCAAAAACATCCAAAATAGCCTGCCCTATTACAAGTTTCACTCTTTTTTTAAATTAATTTCACTAATTTCATTCAACCTTTTCCACTGGTTTGTCTTGGAGAATATCAAAGATAAATAACAATACCCTATCCATCTATGAATAAGCTGTTTCATTAAAATGTGATAAATGGCTCTAAATATAGTGTCCTTCCCCAACATAAAACTTCTGTTAACTGTATAATAATAACTTCAAACACTTCTATCAATTACAGCTGAGTTATCCCATCTATCACGCCGCATCCAAATCATGCATACAACTCCCTTCTTTTTTTTAATTGGTCAGCTTGTGCACACTCATACCTTTTGTTCCATTAGAAATAGAAAAATAAAACATATTGGATTTATTAAATTTACCAGAAGAGTCTAATCTTACAACATCACGCATATTATCTAGAAAAATTGTAATCTACTTAATGTTTTTTTTAAAATCTTGATTATTAAATATACTGAGATCTATTGAACATGACAGTTCATTATTTATATGACCTGAAACTTTTCTAACAGGGAAATATAATCCCAATAAGAATTAATTCAGTATTATCAAGTAAAAACCATAACAATTAATTTACGCGCCAGACAAACGTTTTCTTTAGAAGCCTTCTTTTTTCTGTTATATAGTCTCCTAAAATGTAAGTCTCAAAAACAAAATCCAAATATGATTAAAAAATATTTGACCTACTATTGTGTGAGTAGGAAAAAACAGTCCTTAAAAGCAACATATGTTGGAAAAATCTAGATGTAGGCAAACATATATTCTTCTGCAACTGTGTGTTAAATTTTCAAGAAACAAAATGCCAGCAAAAAAAGTTCTTCAATACTATGTGGGCCTAATTGTTCTTTGAGTCTGTGTAAGAAAGTATTCAAGAATGTGTAAGGTATGATGGTGTAATAGTTAGTCTTCTTAAGATGCGGGCATAATTCTAAAAATGCACCTAGAAATACAAATTCTTACCCTAATAGCAATATGCAAGCACATATAGAAATTCTCAAATTCAAATTTAAAAAGTTTTTTTCAAAGTTTCCAAAATTGAGTTCCATTTCCTCTTCAGAAAATTATGCAATGGTGTTCATCTTCTAACTCAGTTCTTCGGTCAATTCCCATAGGTTCTTCAAACATAATTTGAAAATCTCTCAAATCAATATTTCTTTCTTCGGGCCCATTCAGGAGCTCTATACCTTTTTGTTTGCTACTGTTGGACCTGCTGCCTCTGCCTGCCTGCTCTGCGCGATGCTACTAGAGAGTGAGCAGTGGTTATCTTTTGTGTGTAACTTACTCTGAGTAGAGTGGTGGGTTCTACTTGGCTTTGGGGCATTCCCTAGCCAACCAGATACCCATTTCTAACTGGCACTCAAAGTCTTATAACTGGCACTCAAAGTCTTCTTAATGTTCTGATTATTAATGAATCAGTCTCTTTGTCAGTGAGCTCTGTTACTGCTTCAGCTGAGCTTTTTTTCATTTCTCTTCAGTCTGTTAAATCTTTTTAACTCTCTCGTTCTTTCTCTTACACCTGCAGACCACACAGCTTGGATCAAACTCTCATTCTGGTTCATTTTTATCCTCATTTGTGTGTAGATTTGCTTCTCTTTTAAGCTGGGCACTTTGATTTGTTCTTGGGGGTTTGATTTTCTTTTTGATGAAAGATTTGAATGCGGTTAGACACTTCGATATGGACATCAATTCTTGCACTTCGGTTTTTAAAAGTTAGATTTGTTGGTCTTGTTCCCATTATTATTTTTAAAATATTTGCTCTACCCCCTCTGGATCCATGTCGCAAAATTGAGCTTAAATCTATGAATCAACAGCTTGTTATTACTTCCTCATCTGCAGCCCACACTCTTTTCGTGTGAGATGCATGGATCGAGCGCAGCAAACCTCTATACGTCACAGCAGTATTCCTCACCAATATGACCTGGTAAGGCCTACTTTTTCTAGGCTCAAAACAGGTCTTCTGAACATGGTTTTCAGCATGACCCAAATTTCAAGATTATAGTTCATGGCAGGGTTAATTGCTTGCTGAAGTTGTAACAAGCTCCACCTTGTGAGAGAGTGTGTTCCACCTCAACTAAACCTTTGCAGTATTCCAGAAGCAGATCATCAATAATATTCATAGGCACAGCAGAAGGAATACCAAGAATCTTCTTGGCTCGTCCCATTAAGATTTAATGCAGTGTTAACCCAATTGGGATGTGTCTCGCGTTAAGTAGAACAAAGATCATCCAGCCATTCCAATGAGGTTGAAGAACACACTTCAGCCAATGTTGCTTTTATTGTTCCATTAGCCCTTTCCACTAGTCCTGATGTTTTGGGACGGTAAGTACAATGGAACCTTTGTTTGATTTTGAATGCTACATATAGGGCCCTCATTATCAAATTTCTCAAATGAGTTTCCTTATCTGATTCTGTAGATGTTAGCATAATGAATCTTGGGATGAACTCCTCAATAATGGAATGGTTACAGTCAAAGATTCATATCTTTTTGTTGGAAAGACTTCTACCCACCTTAGAAATAAACAAAGGATCACCAATATGTGATTAAGCCCATTTCATGATGACATCTCTACAAACTCCACCTGCAACTTTGTGAAAGAACCTTTTGATTTACCCATGTGACTTATAGTTACTAGTGTTCTGCTACACATATTTATTTACTGACATGCTACAAATCTTTGACAAGTTTTCTGCTGGCCATTGGAAATGGGGATTAACCAATACTTTTTAATTGTGCCCATCATCCCATCACGGCCCACATGTGTAGATCCTTGAATGTATCTTGCCATTTGCCGCTGCATTACATTTGGGAACAGGTACCTCCCAACAGTTGATCTCCAATTATTTTTATGTTGTGTTCACCTGGCTTTCCCGATTTTTGTTTTCATCCTGTAATGCCTTACTTTTCAAATCTTCAAGTTCTTAAAAATGTTGAATTGACATTAAAAAAAATTATTTACACTTTCAAACTCTGTTTCAGAATTCTCATATTATGGCAATGTACTAGACATAAGAGCATAGCATTTTGCAACCTCACCCACAACGGGATTTCTCAATGAAACCATGTAATCTTCAATCTTAGGTGCAACACATTTTACAGCAGCAATTTTCTTTGCCGTTTCAAGCCAGTGAGCAGATCAGAAATTCTGGCGTAATTCTTAATTGAGGTGCCAGAGGACAGCATTAAACCACAACTGCCCAAGATTGTGGCCCACTCCAAAACCATATTAACTATCAGTGTAAATTGTAACAATGAATTCATTGTCTGTGCAATAAATTAAGCTACTTGTGTTGAAGATACATAATACAAGTATGATGCCTCAACAACAAATATATCCATCTGCAAAATGCATATGCTGCTCTAAGAGTTCCATGATGGTCTCTCAGACAGACAGGGAACATCCACAAATAAAATAAAATCAGCCAAATCAAGTAAAACATTCTGGATGTCTGGTCTTGGTTCGGTACACAATTATATCAAATAAATATAATTATGCTCTAACTCATCATTTCTGTCATTAGTTTCCTCAGTTTCTTTGTTTGGCAAAGGCACAGTGTGGCAGGATTCAGAGTATTACAATGTATTATTGGCACTTTATCAGCTGCAAAATAATTTGCTCATACTTGATCAGGCAACTATCTGTGAGGTGCTAAGTGTTTGTAAGAGCCAATGTTTCAACCGGATGTGGAAACAACACAATGATTGTGTACCATATCACTATTCCACAAAATTGGGAAAGGTACTCTGTTATGTAAGAAAAGGGACCGGGTTACAAAGTAACATGACTAATGGAAAAAGTCTCCCTTCTCTCCGCAAACATTCAGTGACTTTTATCCCCCATTCAAACTGACTACTAAGTGTAGGAATAATTTATATCACTCAACGTTATTTAAAAATTACCACTAAACACTGATAATTGGATTTATGTAAAAAGTCAGATTTTTTACACATTTTTTTCAATTACTTTTTTTTGTAATACAATATATAGAATACAAAATCATAATATGTTAGAAGAGGAAAAAAAGAGTTTCTTCATATATCAAATTCTCTGGAATATACTTTCCTCAAAATCATCAGTTTTCAATTGAATGCACTTCTATCTCATCATTCAATAGCATAGTATAAAAATACATCAATAGTTTAAAAAAATCAATAAAAAAAGAACTCGAATTTACAATGTTACCTTTTATTCAGATTCTTAGTAAAAGAAAAATTGTCAACATGGCGTTTCGGTGGTATTGACTATTCTCTTCACTTTCTTTACGACAAACAGTGATATTAATAACACGAAACAATCTAAACAGTATATATATATATACACGCACACACACACACACACACACACACACATATATATATATGTATATATATATGTGTGTGTATTTATATATATATATATATATATATATATATATATATACACACACTCCACTCTCCCCCAACTCGTAGAGGAAATGAGCACACGCGGGACTTCAGGGGAATTGCGCAGATCCTTCTCTACTTTGGCGTTTGCATGACGCATTTCGTTTTGGATTAAAACTTCTTCAGCTGCCGCCAAGGATATAGCAAGTGCTCCTCACGCCCTCTCTTTACGCAAGATGCCTCGCTCCGATTGGACAGGCTTCACTGGTGTTTCAGGCACTGGGAAAGGCGTAAAGCCAGGAATCTGGATTAACACGGAGCAGACACCATGCGTCAGGGCTTGCCCCACTGGACGTTGTCTGCTCCCTTCACCCCAATGCTCACTGAGTTCACCTTGTCCTTCACCCCGCCGCATTGTTTCCCAGCAGGAGCTCGCACACGTCGCCTCAGTAAGCAGCAGTGTCCCTCACAAAGTCGTGATCCACTGATAGTGGGCGAGCTGATTACAGGTAAGCGACGTGTCCAGGCGTTACCACAGAGCCTGTAGTGTGTCCAAAGATTGCCACCAAGATCACCGGACTCTGAAGGGGTGGGTGCTCCTAGGGACGTTCGTGGCCGCATCCCAAAACATAGACTCCACTCTCCCCCAACTCGTAGAGGAAATGAGCACACGCTCATATATAAACCATAAATGACTACATTAAATATAACCAATTTACAAATCCAGGTTCATTGTTATAAATACCAAAAATCACAGTCTAACAATCACTTATAGTCATTCATTGTTATTTAGGATATTTTTCTTTTTATGTATAATATTAACTGTACCCCCACGGATCAGTACAGTCTTATTTTAAAATGTGCACCCTAAGTGCAGGAAGATTTTAAATGTCTATTTCACTATTGCCTCACTCTGAACAATTGGGAAAGCAGTAGTAGCGATATTTTTCATGCAACCTGGCAAAGCTGCTGCTGTTGGATCTAGTGTGACAAAAAATATGCAATTGGTCTTTTCGAATCTCCATGTTTTTAAGTATGAACAGAAAGTATGCACCCTTCCTTTGAATGACAAAGGAATAAAAATATTTTTCTTAATTTGGCATTTCTAATGCAGGACTAGTGGACAATAATTGATTGAGCTCCATAAAGGCTTGCATTTTTTAGACTTTCCACATGACCTGAGCCCTTACATCATTGTGCATTCTTTGTAGAGGCTTCACAATCAAAGAAAAGTTTGCATTCCACTTACAACAGTAGCCAGCCAATCCTAGAAAAGTCTTCATTTCTCTCTGGGTAGTTGATGGGTTCAACCTCAGAATTGCACAAATGCATTCTTTTGACACAGTCCTCATTCCTTTCTCAATTTAATGTCCCAAACAAATGACTTCATTTTGACAGTGCTGCATTTTAAAAAGGGACAATGTATGCCCATTTTCAGCCGAAACATGTAGCAAAGCAATTGTGTCGAACTTACAGCCTTCTGTTGTTTTAGATGAAGTCATCACATCATCAATGTGCTACAGTACTGAATCACAAGGCCAATTGAAGTTTTGTAAATCTTTCTTGAGTATTTGTGAAAAGATTGATGGACTCTTTGTATACTCATGTGGTATTGTACACCAGATGAAAACTTTATTTTAAAATCGGAGTCAAAAACATATTGAGTACCCAAATGAAGAAAAATGGAGAAAAAGCTGAAACAAGTCAGTCACTGTGAACCAGTGTATCTGCTGGAATTTGAAATAAAATTTCTGCTGGATTTGAATTCATGGACCAACATAGAATCACTGTCATTTATTTTGTGCAAATCTTGTACTGTCCTCCATTTGCCATTTGGCTTTTTCAAACCCATTATTAGTGAGTTACATGGGCTTCCTAGCACTTCTTCAAAATAGCCTACTCAGTCATTCTATCAATGACAGATGTAACCTCTCTTTTTACAGCATGCCTTAAATCTGAATGTAAGTCCTCTTTTGTGAGTACTGGGAACATCCTCAAGTTCATTCCTCGTGATTTTAATTTGAAATCAATATAATCCTCTTTTGTCTGAGTACCAACACCATCTGGTGTACAGTAAATTACAAATTTTAACTTGCACAAAAGATCACAACCCAACAGATTCACTGGACATATAGCACTAATTATGAACTCATAATTATTCATTCTGGAGCCTATCTTAACTGGGACATTTGGTGACAAGATATACATCACTTGTTTATTCGAAATGCCTACTACTTGGACTTCTATTCCTGAGAGGGGTAGTTTAGGAACTTTCACTGGTCTAACAGTGGATTGGGTAGCACATGTATCAATCACAAATGATACTGGATGGCCACATATAAACTCCTTCCTCATATGGACTATCCTGGTCCACCTCTAGGACTGCACCAAGCATGCAATCCTCTTCTCTGGTACTATGAGTGTGTCTGATTCAGACCTGCCTGAACTCAGATTTGTAGCTGCAAATGGTTGAGAATGTTCTCTAGACATGTTATTCTGCATAAATTGTTATATGCCTGGGGCTGCAGGCATATTCCAAATTAAATGCCTTAGATTCTGCTTGTTCTGCAATGAGTGCTATAGCGATGAGTTCATTGATTTAATCATCTTACTCTGTGTCATCTGTTTCATATAATGCTGCATTTAAGGAACCATTTGCGACTCATTCTGAAATCTATTCATATTAAATCTACATGTTTGCTTTAAGTGACTTTCTTTACCACATATGTGACATGCTCCGATGTCTCTTCTTTTAAATCAATCAAAGATGCGTGATGGAGAGTATAACAGATTTATTAGTCTTGTACAACGACCCCTGAAGTCCTCCTCCTTCAGCAACTGCCAGCTCTCTGCATCTGGAATCCACACTCTAGAATCCAGTGTAGACAGCAACCAGATGCTGCAGGTTGCTAGGTTACAGCATATCTCCATTTTTAACAATAATCAAAACTTCTATGCACAAACACACATAGAAAATAACAATACATTAAAAAATACATGCAAGCAAAATAAATACACAGTGCAAGTACACAAACCTCAATGCACAATACCCTACATCTGGACCACATCACTGCAAAGCTTAGAAATACACAAAGTGATGTAATCTGATGCAGCAGATAGTGCAAACACAAAGTAGCACAACATCAAACTCACACACAATGCATTTGCCACTTTGGTTTAGATCTGATACGTTCCGTCTTCTTAATTTCCTGCTTTGTTGCAGGGTCAACACTTGAGACTGCTGGAGTTTTGCCAGTCAACCAAATGTCACGTTCCAACTTATTACATTAGAGAACTCTCCTGATGTTCCATCTTTTACCATCGGCTACCCACACACTATTGCCAACTGCCTTTTTGACTTGTTGGGCTTGGACTATTTGGACAACCCTGCCCTTTGACTTCCAATAATTGAAGTCCTTAACCAGTTACCAACCACAAACTTGCGTGTATTACTTTTCAACTTATCATTATGCCTACACACATCATTCTCCTGAATATTTTGAGCCTGTGTACCAACACTCTTTTTTATACACATTTTGAACTGGACTTACCCATCCAGGCAGGTGTCACCTTACTGCCAGCATGCCGACCTTTAAGAAGACTGAAAGGTTCTCCTCCGTGGCAATGTGGGGTGTGTTCCGATAACTCCAAAACATTTCCTTGACTGCATTTTTGCACTGCTCACCACTCTCCACAGCCAATTGCACACATTCCTTTAGGATATGGTTAAATCTCTCAACAAGACCATTTTCTCTTAGGTTATAAAACTGCAGTGGTAAGATGTGACACACCAGCCTTTTCCATGTACTTCTAAAACTCACCCGCAATGAATTGCAGCCCATTGTCAGTTACCAGACACTCAGTATATCCCTCTCTACAGAATACCGCTTCGCAGAAGTCCATGATATTGGATGCTTTTGTCTCCCTCACAAATCCGCTCTCGTGTCACTTGGTGAAATAATCCACCAGGACAGTAGCGTATTTGTTGTTTATGACCCTAGCATTAGTCCATCGCAACTTTTTGCCACAGTTTGTCTGGCATTCTGGTGGGTGATATGGAATATTCCTCCGACTTATGAGATTTGTCACTGCACATACATACCACACAATTACTCACACATGTCTCTATCTACTTGTCCATGCCTGGCCTTCAAAAAACACATCTAGCTCTCCTCTTCATTCCAGAAATCCTGCTGTGCCCTTCGTGAAACAACTCCAACAATCTGGTGCGCTACCCTAAAGGTACCACCAACCTATCTACTCTCCTAACAATACCATTCACGACTGACAATTCTGACCAAACCAATATGTAATCAGTGTATTCCCTTTTCACCTCCCTATTCTGCCCCCTGTTATTGGCTAAACATGTAATAATTTGTTTCAACACATCACCTTCCATAATAGCATGTTTCCATTCTTCCTCAGTCACGGCACCTCTACACGATGCAACCACACTTGCCACCAACCATTCTTCTATATCCTCGTTTTCATCGCTGTTATCTTGATTTTGTAATGGTAAGCGAGACAGACTGTCCGCATTTATATTCTTGTGCCCCGGAACATATCTAAGTTGGAACTCATATTCTTGTAAAAAGTATAGCCATTTGGCAATTCTCAGCGTTGCTCTGCCAGCACCTTTAGTGGTAAAATGGCAGTGAGGGGTCTGTGGTCAGTTCTTAACTCACTATTTGTCCCCCACACATATTTTTTAAAGTCATTGACACCCCACCAGCAAACCAAAGCTTCTTTCTCAATGACTGAATAAGTGTCCTTCGCACCCTTGATTGTGTGTGAAGCAAAAGTTACAACACGCTCAACTCCATCTTTCTTTTGCATCAAAACAGCTCATGGTCTGTAAGCACTTGCATCCACCACCACTATGATCTTGTAATGAGGAGCAAAAGGCTTGAGGGCTACGGCTTTCACACTATCCGCTTTTATCCCTTCTAAAGCCAGCTGATACTCATCGGTCCACAGAAACTGTGCACCCTTTTTCATTAAAATCTTCCAATTGTGTACTTTGTCCCCAAAATGCTGAACAAACTTAGAGTAGTATTAAGCCAATCCTAAGAAATACCGTAATTGCTCTTTGTCCATTGGTGGTGAGGCACATTCAATGGCCTCCAATAGTTTCTTTTTGGGCTTGACTCCATCTCCTGACATCGTATGCCACAGGTAATGTTTCATGTATGTCACTATTACCCCACCATGTTAGTGACTACTATATTGCTCCCATTGTCTCTGTTCACTCATGTTTCATGTATGTCACTATTACCCCACCATGTTAGTGACTACTATATTGCTCCCATTGTCTCTGTTCACTCCTACTGCCCCCTGTCTTTGTGAAGCGCTCTGATATCCGTAAGGATCTGGTTCGCGCTATAGAAAACTCTGAATAAATAAATAAAATAAATAAATAAAATAATCGACTTGTTTCACACCAAACTTGCATTTTTATGCACTCACAGTTAACCCTGACTCCTGTATTTTCTTCAGAACCCTATTCAAAATCTTATCATGACTATTCAGACCCGCACCCCAGACTAAAATGTCATCCTGCAACACTCTCTTGTTCATGATACCCTTTAAAATATTACGCATGAGTCTGAAAAAATGTGGATGCCAACCTATATGGCACGCATAGAAATTGGAATGCTCCCTCGTGTTTTATGAATGAAGTTAAATGTTTAGACTCAGAATGTAGTATAACCTGGTGATAGGCATTAGATAAACCGATGGATGAAAGGTATTTGGCATTTTTAGGGCTCGCCTGCTGATGCGCTTGCGCATAGCTGGCGAAGCTCTATAGTGGCTTATCTAGAGTTTAACCACTGGCGATTTCATGCAGTGCATGTGCGCTTTTTAGGTCATTGTGCAAGCGCAAGCCCTAAAAAGCGCGTGCACGATGCCACCAGCCGCCTGCCTGCACATCTGCCAAGCCATCTGCCGCCAGCAGCTTCACTTAGGATCCGCTCCGCCCCCTGCTGCACACATCACAGCCATCAGCCTCCCTCCCACGGGCAGCTTGGCCTCAGGCATTCACCCCAGCGCGACTTCTCCTCCCCCTAATTACATCCCTGCTGTTTACTTCTTTCACGGCTGCAAGGCTGTGCTTCAAAGGGATCCGCCCCCTGCTTTAATTACATTAGCTTAGTTTTGGTGATTTTGGTTAATAAAATCTCGTTCTTTCACGGATTCCACACACATCCTTCAAGATTACAGCGAACGTTTCCCAGAGCCCTAAACAGAACGAATCGAGACTGCCACTTTTTCACAACTTTGAGGAATGTGCTAATGTTGCTGGCATAGCTGACATAATCACACTTATAGTGCCATTGCGCCCTTCCTTCGTGTAGTCTTCTATTTCCCTTCAGCTCCAGATTAATTATGCAGACGATGTCAGTGACTACACCAGAATCTATTCTGCTTTTCATCTACTAAATATATCGGTATATAGAATGATGTTACATCTACATATTGAAAAAATGCATAAATATTTCTCTGTGCTAAAGCATCCCGTTACGTTGTAATTGTTCTCTTTCTGCAAAATTCTCACTCTATCTTTCTGGTCTATCTCTGTCTCTGCTCTCCTCCCCCTGTTTGCCTCCCTGTCGTCTGTCCTCTGTCTCTGCATCTCCCGCTCTCTCTCTGCTGCCCTCTGTCCTTGCAATCCTCCATCCCTCTCGCTGCCCCTGCTGCTGTTTCCCTTTCTCTGCATCTCGCTTGCTCTCTGGCTGTCTCCAGTGACGTGACCCAGTCTCTCTCTCTGCCACACTTAGGCTGCTCTCTGACTGTCTTCAGTGACCTCTCTCTGTCGTTGCTCGCCCCTCTCTCAGCTGCCCTCTGTCTGTCTAGGCTGCTCTCTGACTGTCTCCAGTGGCCTCTATCCGTCTCTGGTCACCCCTCCTCACCATCACACACCCTCACATCCACTCACCCTCACACCCTCACCCTCACACCCTCACCCAACCTCACACCCTCACCCACCCTCACACCCCCTCACCCCCTCACCCTCACACCCCCTCACCCCCTCACCCTCACACCCCCTCACCCTCGCACCCTCACTCACCCTCACACCCTCATCCTCACACACCCTCACTCACCCTCAAACCCTCACCCCCCTCACAACCCTCTCACCCTCACTCACCCTTGCACACCCTCACCCCTCTCACCCTCACACACCCTTACCCTCACCCACTCACCCTAACACACCCTGTCACCCTCACACCCTCACACCCCCTCACCCTCACACCCCCTCACCCTCACACCCCCTCTCACCCTCACCCTCACACCCCTCACCCACCCTCACACACCTTCACACCCCCTCACACACCCTTACCCCCTCACCCTCACACACCCTCAGTCATCCTCACACTCACACTTCCTCACCATCACACACCCTCACATCCTCACCCTCACCCACCCTCACACCCTCACCCACCCACACACCCCCTCACCCTCACACCCTCACTCATCCTCACCCCCTCATCCTCACACACCCTCACTCACCCTCACACCCCCTCACCCTCACCCCCTCACCCCCACACACCCTCACTCACCCTCACACCCTCACCACCCTCTCACCCTCACTCACCCTCACACCCCCTCACCCCCTCACACACCCTTACCCTCACCCCCTCACCCTGACACACCCTGTCACCCTCACCCCCTCACCCTCACACACCCTCACCCCCACACCCCCTCACTCACCCTCACACCCCCTCACTCACCCTCACACCCCCTCACTCACCCTCACCTCCCTCACCCACCCTCACACATGTTCACACCCCCTCACACACCCACTCACCCTCACACACCCACTCACCCTCACACACCCTCACCCTCACACCCCTCACCCTCACACCCCTCACCCTCACACCCCCTCACCCTCACACCCCCTCACCCTCACACCCCCTCACCCTCACACCCTCACCCTCACACCCTCACCCACCCTCACTCACCCTCACGACCCTCTCACCCTCACACACCCTCACCCTCACACCCCCTAACCCTCACACACCCTCACTCACCCTCACTCACCCTCACACACCCTCACTCACCCTCACACACCCTCACACACCCTCACCAGCATAGCATAACAAAACCTAGCATAGCATAACAAAGCTTAGGATAGCAAAACAAAACCTAGCATAACAAAACAAGAAATAGCATAGCAAAACACAACATAGCATAGCATAACAAAACACAGCAAAACCTAGCATAACAAAACATAACAAAGCAAAGCAAAACAAAACATAGCATAACAATACACAACAAACCATATCATAAGATAAAACATAGCATAACAAAACAAAGCATTGCATAACAAAACATAGCAAAACACAAAGCATAGTATGACAGAACACAGCATACATAACAAAACCTAGCATAACAAAGCATATCAAAACATAACATAACTTAGCATAACTAAACACAACAAAACATAGCATAGCATAACAAAACACAACATAGCATAGCATAACAAAACAAAGCTTAGCATAGCATAACAAAACATAGCATAACATAGCATAGCATAATAAAACATAGCATAGCAAAACAAAGCATAGCATAATAAAACACAACAAAACATTGCATAGCATAACAAAACATTGCATAGCATAACAAATTATAGCATAGCTAAACACAACAAAACATAGCATAACAAAACATAGCATAGCATAACAAAACAAAGCATAGGATAGCAACACTAAACATAGCATAGCATTAAAAACAAAGCATAGGATAGCAAAACAAACCATAGCATAACATTACATAACAAAACATAGCATAACAAAACACAACACATAGCATAACAAAACATAGCAAAACATAGCATAGCTTAACAAAACACAACATAGCATAACAAAACAAAGCTTAGCATAACATAACAAAACATAGCATAGCATAGCATAGCATAACTAAACATAGCATAGCAAAATAAAGCATAGCATAATAAAACACAACAAAACATTGCATAGCATAACAAAACATAGCATAGCATAACAAAGCATAGCATAGCAAAACGCAATACCACTCAGTGCTACATATTTATATGCTACATAATTACACTGCACTCAATGCAACATACTCTCCAAATACCACTCAGTGCCACATAATTACACACCACATAATTACACTCTACTGAATGCAACACACTCCACACAATACCACTCAGTGCCACATAATTACATGCCACATAATTACACTGCACTGAATGCAACATACACTCCAAATACCACTCAGTGCCACATAATTACACTCTACTGAATGCAAGACACACTTCACACAATACCACTCAGTGCCACATAATTATGTTACATAATTACACTGCACTCAATGCAACATACACTCCAAACAATACCACCACACAGTTCCGCCGATGCACCCACCACACAGTTCCGCCGATGCACCCACCACACAGCTCCGACGAGGCCCCCACCACACAGCTCCACCGATGCACCCACCACACAGCTCCACCGATGCTCCAACTAAGCTCCACCAATGCACCCACTAAGCTCCACCGATGCACACACCACTCAGCGCAACCACAGCATCGCTCAGCGCAACAACAGCATCACTCAGCACCACCACAGCATCACTCAGCGCAACCACAGCATCACTCAGCGCAACCACAGCATCACTGGTTCAAATATGTTCTTTCAATGTTTCAAGCAGTTTTCAAGCTTTCACGCTTTATTACAAATTACAAAAAGATGTTAATATTTCACTATTGTTCTTGGATTTTCGTCACAATAAAAAACACTGAACATAATCTTCACAAAAGTTATTTACAAAAGTTTAAGCTATTGCCATTACAAATTAAATAAATTATTTAAGTATTAATCATTTAAAAAAATTAAAAGCCATTGTTATTTGTAATATCAATACATCTAAGTCACGTAAATACAAAACATGTTGCATTAGAAATGCTATAGGTGTCACATTTGCGAAAGTTATAACTATTGGCATTGTAAATGACAAAGCTATTAATTTAGCTATTTTAAAAAATAACACATAAATAATAAAAAATTCATTTATAAGACAGATAGCTCAAACTTTCCTAATGCGAGCCCTATTGCATTTCCAATGCTTGTTAATGCTAGCAATCATTTCGCTTATGTGTGGTAATGGATGGCGATCAACCCAGATGTTGCGGTTCAAGTCTCTCAAGTCCACACACATGTGCAGTTTGCCATTGGGTTTGTGTGCCAAAACAATGGGACTAAGCCACTCAGAAGCCTCATTCGGTTCTATGACTTTAGCCTCACATAACCCGTCAAGCTCTTCCTTTAACTGCGCACATAAGGCAAACGGCACATTTCTCACTTTTTGCACCACCAGGATGCTCCCAGCCTTTAACACAATATAGTGCTCGTATTTGTTCAGGCAACCTAGCTTGCTGTTGAACAAGTAGGATATTTTGCATACCACTTCAGTCTTTCTGCCTCCTTAGTTAACAACACCTGATTCAGATGATTAGGATCAAGTATAATTCCCAAGGTTGTTTGCTCTCTCATCCCATAAAGCTCTTAGTTTTTCCACCACATACCCCTTGTCATATCCACTCTTATCTTTGTAAGACAAATGGCACTTGAAAAACCTGCTGAAGACCTTGCTACTTGGAGATCAAAAGTCTCTCGAGCGAAGGATAATTTCACGGACTTCTGTGTAAGCATGGCTTTCATTCTGCTCTAAGTATCAAACGCATTAGTGAAATATTTAATGAAGGCCATAGCAGCACCTCCCTGACTGTATGTGTTGGGGGAAACAATACTTGCATAGAGCAAGTAACCTTGGAACTCATAGTTACCAGATATGCAATGCCCGGAAGCATCCCACAGCAACCTTAGTCATTCAGCATTCAGTAACTCCCATTTGAAAGTAGCCTGAGTACTGAAGTGATCACGGCAGCTGGGGCACCCTCTAAGTGACAGGACAAGTTTGCAACTGAACTGTTACAGGCCCCATGAAGCATTATATCCTGGGAGATAAGTGATCCTCTAAGGTATTCTCGCAGTTAGTACCGCTTAGAAACACTTCTTTTTCCCCACTCCGGCATTGAAATCTGTACAGCAATTTCTAAGATTCCTTGATGAATTCCCAACCCATTTCTTCATATCTGCCTGCCTGTTCTAGGCAATATTGGAATTGAGAGGTTGTGACCGGAAGAGTTATGTGGCCATGGATTAAGTATTCTGTGGACAGTGATTCTGCCACTGTGAAAGCTAATCTGTCCAATTTTTCAATACGCAGCATTGTAAACTTTGGTCCCCTCTGTTTCATTTCTATCTGTTTTTCTGACAGATTGTACGAGGAAAACAGAGACGTGCTGTTTGTGAAACGCCATGGCACATGGACTGCGTGCAAAGATTGCAGTGTCCAGCTTAATAATATAATAGAAAGCAATTGCGACTGTCCATGTTGCATTATGGACAAATCTTGTTCTAGTATATCTATAGCAGATGATACGATGGTGCCCAGTGAATATATCCTGGATGTCAATGTTGTTAACCCCTTATCAACCACTGCTTGCGCTTTCTCTAGATTAATACAAACTATTTCTCATAATCTTTCCGTGGCCTCCTGTTGTGAAATCTTCCAAATCTCATTGTAGACAGCATAATAAAAACGCTTGTGACGTGGTTTCCTGGGACCCAATAAAAAATCCTGTAGGTCCACATCCCCTGTAAGTAAGGATAAGTGTTGTTTCATCTGTGCGAAAGTTGAGGTTTTTAGCCAATTGAGGAATAACTTCCCAACACTGTATGATTTCACTACCCTTGGGTGTTGTCTTTGTACATAATGTGGATCTGGCCTATGATACTAAATCCTTTAGTTTTACCCAAGAATCTTTCTTGACAGTTATTAATGTCTATGGGCCAAACCAACCATCCCTTCCAATCGGGGTCTGATCTATTGTATTGCATGATGTCATCAACTGTAACCTCTTTTTGTGATGTTATGTTATCCTCAGTGTGTGATGGTGCTGGCACCCGAGGTGTATTCAAATCTTTATTCCTTGCTAATCCAAGACAGGTTGTTTGTTGCACTGTTTCATTCAAAAACATTATTTGTTGAGGAATAAGGCATGCTCTAAATCAGGGTTCTCCAAAGTCGGTCCTGGAGGGCCAGATCCATGCCAGATTCTTAACATATTCCCATTAAGATAAATGTAGTTATCTTAAAACTTGGCATGGATCCAGCCCTCCAGGACCAACTTTGGGGAACCCTGCTCTAAGTAGTGCCTCTGTTCCCTAGACCTGCCAGTCTCTAGTAACTCAGACAGATTTTAAGTCTATGGTGTCTTTCCATAAATCGAAACCTTGTTCAGACAGCTGTGCTATAAAGGAAGCAGAATAAATCTGTTTGGTGTTTGTCCAACATATTTTTCTTTGGTGGTGTTGGTGCAACCTTATAATAATATGAGGCTGGGTCTGACGTGTTAAAACCTGTAAAATATGGAAATGTTTGTGCAAATGTCTTCCAAATGCTTTTCGGGGGTGTCGGGCAATGTTCCCATTGGTGATATGTGAAAACATTCCCAGGGTTAGCATATTTATGCAGAAAGTGATGACCCTAATGTTGATAGCAATATATTTTTCGAAAGTCTGATTTGTCTTCTAACATTTCATTATTAGAAAAGGCAGTAGTTTTTCATTTTTTTTTTTTTTGGTCCTCATCCCACCTGACAAGCCTCTGCGGGTCTTATGAAGCCGCCTTCGTGATCTATGGCCCCCACGGCTTACCGCACTTGCTTGGGTCGTCCGACCGGTCCCTTTTTGTGAGGGAGCCTGGTGTAATCATTAGACCAATTATATTAATCTTAAATTTTGGCCCCATCTCACTAAAGGGTGCCAGATGTCTATTTGCTTGTCATCTGCGCCCTCGTAGTCTAGACGAGCCATGGAGAATGAGGCTTTAAGCCAATCTTCCCTTTGTGGGGGTAGGGGGGTCTTTCCACCTCTTGCAAACTTCCCTTCTGGCCAACAATATCAGATAAATTAATAGACCTCTGTCCTTCTGAGAGAGGGTCTGACTGAGACAACCATCATCTCCAAAAAAGACTAATGACATGTTGATCTCTATGATGGTTTTAAAGATATCTCGAATGTTGTCGCCCACCTCAGTCCAAATTGTTTCAAGTGCTGGACACTCAAAGAAAATATGTACGTCATTAGCAAGAGGTAGTGAGCATCTGGGGCATTTAGGGGCTGGCTCTGGGGAAAACGTGGCGATTTTAGCGGGAGTATAATAAAGCCTGTTAATAACGAAAAAATTGGGGTTTTTTAAACAAGCGGGCTTGACATATTTGTACAAAATCTTTAAAGAGGGCTCATACAAGGACTCTATTAATGGCCCAAGGGGAGTTTCCATCCACACTGCAACTAAGGGGGGGGTCTCGTGATCCTCGGTTTCCAACAAATTGTTATAACATATAGAGATTTATTTCTTAATTCGAGGATAGATTGCCACATCCCTTCGATCTCTCTATTTCCACTGACCTCCCTCTTTTCTGCATCGTACCATGATACTAACTGTAGATATTTAAATCTAGAGAGCCCTGGCCCAATCTTTGCCCTCAAGTACTCCCATGGATGTATCCCCCCCCAGAGTCTACAAGTTCGGCCCAGGTGGTAATGCCTGCCCTTCTTATGGGCAACGCCAAGCTATACATTAGGCAGCCCGGTGTTCCTGGTGTATCCCAAACAGGGGCACTGTCCGAATAGTATCCCATGCCCCAGCTGCATATGAGCCTTTACCATAGCTCCAAGGCCGCCCTCAAAACCTTGAAGCGGACCCGCTTGAAATATTTTGGTGCCCCAAACTTATATAGAAAAGCCTCACCATCGCCTCCTCCCTCTACTCTTGCCATTTCTCCCAGCAGCCTTCCCCAAGCTGACTCCCCTGGTTTAACAAGTAGCATCCGTATGCTTTTAAACTGGAATGCTGCAGCGTATAGCCTCACATCGGGAAGAGCAAGCCCGCCTTTCTTTAGTCTGCGGCTAAGTTTTTTCCACGCCAGACGAACCCCTTTGTCTCCCCAAATAAAACTCCCAATCTTACTCTGTACCTTGCTTAATCTTTTTTCAAGAATGTTAATGGTATGGAAGAAAAAAGGTAAGATAGCTTGGGGAGAAGGACCATCTTTACCAAGTTGGTTTTTCCGTAAATGGTTAAGGGAAGGTTCCTCCATCTACTGAAGAGGCCGTCTATTTCCTTAACACCTTGGCTGCTAGGGAGATTTTCCTGCTGTGCTGAAGACTATTATTTACCATTGTTCATGACGAGCTCAGCTCGTCATCAGCACACGAGCAGTGTACTGCATGACAAGCTGAGCTCGTCATGAGCATGGAAGGGGTTAATGACCCTGTTAAGATTAAGCTCAGGTATCCTCTCCAAGTCCTTTACTATGTAAATCCCCAGATATCTCAGCTCAGCGCTGACTCTCCCCGACCACTCCAGATTCCGAAACATCACCTCTGTCTTGGTTTTATTGACTAAATACCTGGATAAGGACCCAAACTCGCACATAAGCTCCTCCACCCTCGGGATCACTACCTCGGTGTCACTTGTATACAGTATTAGGTCATCAGTGTAGAGAGCTATTTTTGAACTGTATTTTTCGGATCTGAAAGGATAGATTGAATCATCCAGTCTCAACGCCTGTGCCAATGGTTCCATGTATATATTAAATAAAAGGGACGAGATCGGACACCCCTGCCATGTATATATTAAATAAAAGGGACGAGATCGGACACCCCTGCCTGGTTCCTCTCTTGATGTTAAAGCTTGGCGTAAGCAGCCCTTTTAGCAGGAGTCGAGCGGAGGCGCCCTGGTAGCAGTTCTGCAAGGTTCGAATAAAGATGGAGCCAAACCCCATTGCCTTCAGGACCTCCCAAAGGTACACCCAGCAGACTCTGTCAAAAGCCTTGGCCGCGTCTAAGGCGACAACGGCCAAGGGTTCAGTCCTCTGAATGGTCAGGTCTATGTTGCCAATTAAGAGCTGCGACTGCTCCTGAATGTGTCTCCCTGCGACGAACCCTTTCTGATCCGGATGTATTAACCTCGGATCAGTTTTGCCAATCTCCCTGCCAAAATACCCATAAAGATCTTATAATCGGCATTCAGCAGGGAGATTGGATGATAGGAGTCTGCCTTTTTCAGGTCCTTGCCAGTTTTTAAAATCAGGACTATTGTTGCCACCTTCCAGGTCTTAGGAACCTTCCCGGTTAAGCTGTAAACTGAGTTAAAGGTGACCCCCAAAGCATTTATCAACTCCTCTTTGAGGAGTTTATAGATTTCGCTTGGGAGTGAGTCCAAGCCTGCAGCTTTTTTGTTCTTAGATTTTTTAATCTGGTCTGCTATCTCCTCTAACGTAAAGGGAGCATCTAGTTTGTTCTTACTTTCTTTTGAGAGCGAGGGGAGATGTTTATTTCTAAGAAATGACTGGATAGCACTCGGTAAGGGCGCTAGGTCCTCTCTATACAGATCCGAGAAAATGGAGAGGAGACAGGTCTGCATGTCCTCGATCTTACTTGAGGCAGTAGATTTTTCTAAATTAGACACCATATTATTTAGTTTCATAATCCCAATCATCAGAAAATTTACTGGAGATAATGATATTACTCAATATTATTTTTAAAACGTGTGGTATTTTTAAACGTTCGGTCAGGCCAAATATATCGCAATCAACCTTGTCCCATACTATACCATCAGGTATAGGAACTGCTGTAATGTTCACTGATGAGAGGTCTCTTCTTTCACAATGTGATGATAGATGCGGTTTCAGAATCACATTCACACTTTGTGCCGCAGAGCTTTCTCGAAGATAAGTTCCATTACTAATCATACCAAAAACAATTACTAGGCCTATCCAGAAAAGAAGAAAAGTATTCCTGTAGCTGCCCAGAGTTCCACCCAAGGTGATATCAGGTACATTTTTTTAAGGAAGTACAGAAATCTTTAAATCGCTGTAGATGAGTTTTTTGGGCTGGCATCGCTTCAGGTTCGCTTGGATCTAACGAAAAAGTGTCAAAGGCAATTAAATAGCCAGATGCAGTTTGATCAATTTTCAGTAGTTCCACAGGTTTTGTGCAAAGTGTAGCATGCTCTTTTGGGGCATGTTCACGTAGATAACCATGTTTGGTTGAATTGAAGTTTGTCTTTCAGTTGAGTTCTCATTATGAATATCAGTATCAAGAGGAACGATTTCCATTACATTGTTGCCTAGTCCTTCATTCCTTGCTGGTGACCCTTCAAATGTGATAAGTCTTTCTGTTTGAACTTCTTGTATAGTTATGAGAGGAGGGTGTCTGTTACTCCAGAGTCCAGGCGGCCTACTACTCAGTATCGCCCACATAGTGGGTTTGATTAGGTCAATTGAGATGCATCTTTTCTCCCTTTTACCAGCAAGAGGTGGCAGAAATACTGTTCTTGTTCCTTCAACTGCCAGGACAGGGACAGGCTTTCTGTATGAGGGCCCAAATCCTTTTTTGTCCGCTATTTTCTCTCTGACCAGATCCCCAACTTTAGGGATCCAGACAGGTCTTGCTGGCACTTTTTACTTCCCCAGTGGCATTCCACTTTACTTTGACAATATTATGTAGGGGCCCCGGATTCATTCAGGTCCTGTAAAACAGCTAAACGTTTATGGATGCCAAAAGGTTTTTCATCCGCCACTGTGCCTTCACAATCAGGATCAGGTGCCCACATTCTTGTCCCAAATAGGACCTCATAAGGAGTGGCACCCCTAGAGAGGTTCTTGGCTGATTGTTCAATGCCCTTTGGACTCCATTCAGGTGTTTTACCCAATTCCTACCCGAGCCTAATACTCTAGCTGCTTTAAGCCCCAGATTTTCCTCTCCATTACCAAATTTCCCTTGGGATGGTAAAGAGAGGAGTACCTCAACGCTACACCCAGACTTCCCATAGCTTCCTTGTAAGCCCTAGCGCTGAACGTGGGGCCATGGTCAGAATGTAGTGTGCCGATTGCGTATGTCCCTATAAAGACTTGCAAATCTTTAATTACAGTTGGAGCGTCAGCCGAGCATTAAGGCCACACCCATGGGAGCCTAGAGCAGGAATCCACTGCAACCATGATATACTTGTATGCCTCATCAGATTGTAAGTGATCCAAACAAACATGCGCAAGTGGTTTGTCTGATATTAGTAATGGTGTCTGCATTGGACGTGGTACTGTGGAGCCTTTCATCTGCTGGCAGATGTTGCATTTCAAGACCTAGTCCTTAGTCTGCTTTCTTTGTCCCGGCCACCAGTAGCATTGTTTCAATGGAGAAACTGTTGCAGAAACTCCTGCATGTGCAGAACCTATACCCTCGCCTGTTGCTAGAATTAATCCTGACCTTTGATCCATATGTGGTATTACTCCATCCCCCACTCCAGGAAGTTGAGAAAATTAAACATTGTTTGCATCTAACTTGTAGGAGTACTTGAGTGGAAATCGTTGTGGTACTGCTGAGTTATTGCGTGTGGCAATAATAGCAACCATTAGTTTACCGTCTATCATCATTTTTGAACAAGTGATTGCAGCTACGGAAGCCATGCGTACAGCCCCCTTTGCAGCTTTGTCAGTAAATAAATTCCCTTCAACGTGAACACCATCACGTTGCATCACATGAGCCCTTGGTAGTTCTTTTTCAACTCCACTATCTATTCCCATAGCGTTTTGTGCTTAATAGTGCCACCTTTTGCATCTTTAAACCCATTCTGTCCTCAGTGATGTAAATATTCATTGTATGACTGTACACAGTAAAAGGAATCGCACACAATTAGTGTGGGGAATTCTCGATCTGTATTTACCAGTGCCAGTATTAGTGCTTTTAGTTCTGCCAGCTGCGCTGTGCAGTCTCTTAAGAGACTGTGTTTCTGTGAAATTCGGATGAAACTTTCCATCCTGCACATGTCCTTGAACTATAGCACACGTGGCACTGTACTGCTGTTTACTTCCTATGGCCGGTTGAGCAGAACCATCAGTGTAAATAATGTATTCATACTGATCCAGAGGCATTATTTAATTTGGTATAGGATATTCTTGTTCGTATTGCAGAAATGCTTGTGTTTTTAGATTTGGGTCGTACCTGTATCTACATCTGTTGCAGTGAGAGAATTAGCCCATAGTATCCATCTTGGATGTAAGGCTTTAGCATTGGGAACGTTTGCCTTTGTTGCAGCCTCTAATGCTGGAACCGGGGCAACAACTGTTATATGTTTCCATTGAGCCAGGGCTCTTTCTCTACAGTCTGTACTGCTGTTCGTATTTTTTCAGTTGATGCAAGACACATCTCAGCATTTGTTAATAAATGTGATTTATATGCTATTGGTACTGTTTCACCTTCATTATATGTTAGATAGGTGAATCCAGATTGACCCTCAACTATTTGGATCACCAGGTTGCTTACTTTTACGCGTGTCTGTAAGTCTTTTGAAGCTATCATGTCAGCTTGTAAAGAACGAGGAGTATCTGGGTGTTCCTGTGTCCATTGTCTAACTGAAAAGTCAGGTTTTATTAAATCGTAGAAAGGTTTTACTCTTTCTGCATAATACAAAATGTATGTTCTGCCAAAGTTAAGGAATCCCAGTATTAATTGTAAGTTTTTCAATGATTTTGGAGGTTGGAGCAGCGCACACTTTTCTAAAAAGTTTAGCTGCTAGGCTTTTCCCTTCACTTGAAAGCTCATATCCTAGAAAAAGGACATTAGGATGGGCTATTTTCGATTTTTTTAAAGCTGAATTTGTAACCCTCAGAGGCAAATCCCAAAATTATGGCATTCACTCTGTTCAAGTGTTCCTCCAGGTCATCATCCATTAGATAAATATCATCCACATAGGACAATGCCTCTTCATCCAGATTGTGAAGTAACTCAGGTACCCTAGCCAAAAACAACACCGGGATGCTGTTATACCCCTGTGGGAGTAAAAAAAATTGACGTTGGGACCCTGGTGCTGAGAATTCTGTCAAATATCTGCTCTAAGGTGCTATATTTTGGCAAAAAAATCAATTTGAGGTATCTAATATTGTTTTCTATTTTTTCAGCACAATATTACTCATTAATGCAGCACTGTGTGCATTTTGAACTGCAAACGTCCTAGTGCAAGTGTTTAAATGTCTGTAATCTAAAACTAAATGATATGAATTGTCTGGTTTTGATACCGGAAACAAAGGTGTATTCCTTTGAGAGGTGTAAGTTTCAATCACCCCTTAATATTCAAGTTAATCTAAGATCCCTCTGACTTGTTTTTTAGCTTCTTGCTTTATTGGATACTGCCTTTGTGCAGGTGGGGTATTTTTTAATAGAATAATGTGGGGGTTGAATCCTCATCCCATCCAACATGGTTTTTGTATAATGCAGGAGCTTAGGCTACCACCCACTCCTGTGCATATGTATATTTAAAATATTTGGGAACATGGTTGGTAAATGCTGGTAAATTACTGTTTCTCCCCTTGGGCAATCGATGACTAATGCTGGCCGCTAATCTTGCTCAGATAGCAAAATGTCATAGCCAAACATCAGATTCTCCTAAAAGAGACCTCTAATTGTCATCCATTTGGAGTGTTATTTCATACAATTTATGTGGGACACTTACCCTAGTATCAGGTGTTCCACCGTGATATAATCATTCATTTCCGCTATCACCAGAAATTCCATCCGGTTCTGGTGAGTTATTGTTACCTCTGCCGCACTGTCTAGCATCGTCAGAGCCCGTTTACCATTCAGTAGTCGAGTACTCAGAATTCTGGGTATGTCTGATCTTTAGACCTGCAACCTTCTTCTTTTTGAACTGTGGTTTTGATTTAGCTTTATCTTCTTTTTTGGAAGTATAGTCTTGAACGCTCTTCTTGTCTGTCTGACCATCCTTCCCTCTCTGAGTTTTTTGATGAACCCTGAAAGGAACAAGAGGAACGTGTATCAGTAATCGAATATCTGTCAGGTTTCCTAATATTATATAATAATAATAATAATAATAATAATCATAATAATAAAGACATTTGTAAAGCGCATGGTTACGCCATCTCGGCGTGTCCCCGCGCCAAGTGAGAGGGAGGAGCAGTACACCTCAAACGAAGGCCATTACATGCTGCCGGAGAATAGATAGGTTTTAAGCAACTTTCTGAACTTGATCTCCGAGCTTTACAGCCTGAGTTTTGGAGGGAGTATGTTCCAATTCTGAGCGGCCCGAACCCTAAAAGAACGACCCCCCATCCTGGCCTTCTTTACCTTGGGGATCACCAATAGCCCGGTGCCAGTAGACCTCAGAGACCTCCTTGGCGCATATCTGGTGATCAAGTCGCTCAGATAGGATGGACCAGCATTGTTAAGAATATGGTGACAAGTGCATAGTGCCTTAAACATGACTCTTTCTTTCACTGGTAGCCAGTGCAATGAGTTACGGGCTTTCTTTGAAGCCGCCCTCCTCGGCTAAGGACCAGCGCGCGGCGGCATTCTGCAGAACCTGTAGTCGTCCAAGACTTTTGTCCGTGGTCCCCAGATAGAGTATGTTGGTATAATCAAGGCGCGACGTTATGAGCGCGTGTACCATGGTCTTTCTTGCCCCTACCGGGAGAAGATCCAGTGTTTTACGCAGTTTTTTCTAAACTCCAAAACATTTTCCAACTACCCTTCTTATGTGTCCATCATAGGAAAGAGCCGGGTCTACCCAAACCCCCAGATTTTTTGCCTCGATGCACAGTACAGGGGTAGAACCCAAGATTGAAGGCCACCATTCCGTCGACCAGCTCGAGGAACTGCCTCCCACCACCAGCACCTCGGTTTTGCTGCCATTCAGTTTAATACAGTTCTTATCCATCCAGGAGGCAAGCTCCTGCATGCAGGCCCTAAAGTTGGATGCAGCAGTCTCCGGAGCCTGGGATAGGGAGATCATCAGCTGGGTGTTGTCCGCATTCCTAAGGTTATACCTCTTTTCAGAGGGCTCCTGTGGAGGAGATCTACCTCTGGACTGAGATCTGTTTTCTTTAACATTCTGTTTTTTGTTATTGTCCCACTTCTTTTTAGAAGAAGTAGGTGTCTGCTTGAAAGTCTCCTTCTTGGGACTACCCATCAGTTGTAGTTTTAACGCTTTTTCACCCAAACTGTCCCTGCCTAACTCTGCGTACGCAGTTTCAATTATTTTGGGTAGTTCGTGCTCCTGTTTTAAAGGACTGAACTCCCTAAGGAGTTGGCGGATGGCCTCTGATGCTGCCTACCCTTTAATATTTGCTAAATATTATGGCTGATACCTGGGCATAGTTACATAGTAACTTCATCCCCAAGTTCAGAGCAGGTTCTGCTCCATACTCGTTTTGTATTTATCTTAATATGTCTGGTATTACTGCTAATTGAGGGATACCATGAGTTCTGGTATATATGGCAGCGAAAACTGTACCCCACGAGGTACAATCCTCTATCTGTGGTGTTATCCCCATGGTCAAGCAGATTGTCAGCATTCTGTGTTTTTCATATGGGCTTGTATTTGGGAATACTGCTTCTAGCTGTGCTATTTTCTTAGCTATCCAGAATGGCATTTGTTCACGTTTTGCGAGCATTTTACCCATTACTGCATGTAATGTTAGTGGTGTCATTTTAGTTACTGTGTTTTGAACGTGAGCTGTATTTGTGGTTACCATCGCTGGCTGGACTGCAAGTGTCCTAATGACGTATTGCGTCATGTTTCTGTAAAGTTTTATTAGGTCTTTGTGAAGTATGAGTAAGTCTCTCCTGACATTGGATGGCCGGGTCTCCGATGACGTCCAAGTTGGGGCACCAATTTTTGGAATAAAAAGCCTTTTTAGGGGCTTACTGATGCACCGGCCCTTAAACCAACAAAGAAGAGATTGACAAGGAAGCTGTAATATCAAAAAAATGCATTTATTAACCTTACATGAGGGAGACTGCGTCAATATGGTACCCTCAAGTCACTGTAAGAGGTAGTCCAATGAGTACAGAAACCCTGGGTCTTTTATGCCCAGTTTATTGCTGAGTTAGCATGAAGACTCAAAAAAGAGGCAGTACAAGTGTGCACACAAATAGCTATTACACATATAAGGACTAAGCGAAAATACTCAGTCAACAAAGTAGGAGGAGTAATAGAGTTGCTGACATCAGTTAAAATAGCCTGACAATTATTCTAAGATCGGGTGCATTCTACCAGCTAGGGCTTCCTGCGCAAGTGCAGTGGTCTGGCTCAGTACTGAAGGATTTAACTGTAACTGATGACTTAAGCAGAATACAAGGGCAGGTAATAGTGAAGAGGGAGAACCACATGGAGAGCACATGGCTAACTAAAATGGCTGCCAAAAACAAAATGACTTCAGCTGATGCTAACAGCCGTTGCAGCTAGTTTCCACAGATGGCAGTTTTAGCATTAGCTGAAGACATCCGCTATGAATTAATAGAAGCATGGAAGTTATCCTGCACATCTACCCTCATAATCCATTAATATCCTGATCCATTGCTAGGTGGGCATTTACATTTGACATTTCGTTTAACTGGTGAGATACAATTAGACATACATGGGGAACAGAGCATTGGGTCACATTAAATACAAAGGCATCAGGAAAAAAGGATCGCAACAAATATATACAGGGCTGATAATAGCTTTCAGCCCCAAATGGAAAACCGTGTTCAAAATCAGCCAGTCCAAGTCCATGTCCCTGAGTTCTAGTGGCTATTTTATTAAGTTTGGAAATAGCCAAGGGAATTAGGATGAGGAGCCACAAAGGACTGCTCCTCCTCAAAAATGAGACGTCCAAAGGGGTACATTGCTAAAAAGTACTTGAAGAAATAGAAGCTGCTGTACAACCAGCCAGAGGGGAGTCTTCTCCCTGTGTCCGCCTGAGCCTCACAGGCAAGCTCCTATCGTTCGTCAAAAAGTTATTTTCCAATGGTGGAGCTGCACAACTTCCAACTCAAGAAAACAATCACGGCCCAGTTTTAAGGGAAAAGTTTCTTCTTTAAGGATAGAGCAATCACCCTCCGGGGCAAATGCCCTCAGCGATCCTGTCCAGTGTCTCAGACAGTGCACCAGTTTTCTTTACTTTAATCTAACAGGCACCAGAGGCACAGCACCTGTACCCTGAACTCAAGTCTTTCCCTAACTCCTGTGTTGCTCCACTGGCGCACTGCTCTTTTGTCGGGGCCACAGATTGTACCCAGTATGCCCAGGCACCTCTTGATCAACAAACAGAGGTGCAGACTTGCATTCACTTGGGGACCAGGACCCAGAGGCCTGATGCTGGGATATCTGAAGCAACCCATGTTTCAACGGGGGTCACCTCAAGCAAAAGCCTCCTTGCCGTCCTTGTCGGTCTGTGACTCTCTCAACTGGACATCAAAAACTGGATCAACGCAAAGATTTTTCCATCCTGATTTGTGACCCCATCTTTTTTCCAAGACAGTAGCAGGTGTACACACTTCACGTCGTTCCATAGGCCCAGTGCTTCTGGCCTTCTACATTCACTGTGGTTCTAGTTGCCAGCAATGCCTGTGCTGGTTCCCTTCACCTTGGCTACAAGCTGGACTGGCGCTGACTCCCCAGGCTGGATCTGATGTCCAGACCCCTCTGGCAATGGTTGTAGGGCAGCAGATATCTATTGGTTGTCAGAACAAAAAATCTTTACACAAGGCATACAAATAATCTATCAACAGAGAGGATCCTCTATTTTAGTCTTGGGCGTCCCATACATTAGCAAGACACCCAAGAACCACTTCATATATCTGAGAGTAAAAAACACCCTGGACCCATTAGCGAGTACAAAAGGAACCCCTTGGTGAACTGACAAGAGTAAAACGTTACATTATTTAAAGCAGCCAAGGAAGTCTATGTTTATTTACTAAATTCTGAGGGAAAAAGAAAAACAATACAGACATTCTCTACATCCTTACATTTGTGTATTCCTATATTATTAATCTGAAGAACCTCATGAAAGGGAATTTTTAGAACAAGCATTCTTCTATTCTTCTTGTCTTAACAAGCTTTTGTTTCATAAGTCATAACCTTTCACTACTTGTACAGGACTGCAGACACTTCTAAAATGATTTTTCTTACGTAAAAATGCCTACATTTTACGTTTAGGACCATGCTCTCATGTTATAGGCACAGCAGGAAAATCTAAAACTACTAATGAAACAGGGATTCTTGTTACATATATAAATAACAAAACCTCAACATAGTGGGTACATGAATTTCTCCAGCAGAACCTATTGTGGCAAACTCCTATAAAGCAATATTTTCCTTCAAAATGCGTGCTGAGGATCACACGGGCATCTTTCCTAACATTGTGAACCCTTGTGCATTCTACTTTTCATGATCTGGACTATGTAACATAATGTTTAGATTAAAAAAACCCTATTCACCAGCTCTAATAAGGGCTGTCAGATTAATAGGAGACTAGCAATGCCCTTGCAAAACTGTATGAGACTAATATAAACAATAATGGTATCACCTGAGAATTTTAGAACAAAAACTTCCCACATATAGTGCCCCTTTAAAGGTAAAATAAGGGAGCAGCAATCTAGACTACTCCTCCTTTCATAATTTCATCAGACAGGATGGGCAGCAACATGGCATATTTATTTATTCATTTTATTAATGCTAACAATTACTTTAAAACAGTATTACTGAATAGCCAATTAGATGTCTCAACACGCTTTTCCTAGACAGCTTAGACAGGCTCAAGAAAGAGTGAGAAAAAGAGAGACAGAGAGAGCACATAAATCAAGAAAAATGATAATGTGTTACCTAATTTTAGTTACCCTTAATTTGCTCAGGAGCTAATATCCCTAAACTCCTTCCCCATTTGACAGTAGGTAACCTGAAACAGGTGACCTCCAGTCAACAATAATATTTACCACCATTTTTGGCAGCTGGGCACAAACAAACTTGTAGGAGGTAAATAGCACATTGAGCTAGCTAGAAAACATTAATAACCAACTACCAATTCCTTTAGCAATTGTACTAGTGGCGCTGGAATGCAAACTTTATTTCATAGCCTTTTGATCTGGCCCTAGCACAACAATTTTAAGCAGTATTTCTGTATGTATGGCAGAACTATTCTCTGCATGGCCTACAGACGCTGCTATCCCTTGATAATGTTATTAAATAGGATAAACCCCACCTGCATATCTCCTACACTTGTATTATTGTGCAAGAAAAAGTTATATCCCCATGTGCTCCTAACAGAATATGCAATATTTCCTTTAGCCAATGTTACCTAAAACAGATCTGTGGTGTCCAATCTTGTTCCAGGAAGGCTTAATCAGGGCCATAAGTGTATTGAAACAACTAAGTAAATTCTTCCATTTCTTAAATGTAGTTACAAGCTTTCATAGTGTAATATAAATCACATACTGTCACAGTGGCTCCCTGCATGGAAATTTCATGTTCAGTAGGGCTGGTCAGTTCTAAAAACAGAACTTGGCCTCTGACCCTTGAACCTGTTGCCCCCTGTCTGGGAAAGCCTATTCCATGTGGTCTTTCCAATTCAAAGAATCACAGCTGAAAGGCAGTCCTGTTCCGTACCTGTGTGCTAAGAATTTGAAAGGTAGGATCTAACTTCTGCAGTTTTTTTATATACTTATTTTTATTCGTGTGCAGTGTGTGGTGTGCTTTCTAGCAGTTTAGAGGCCAGCTGCTTGTTCTGCACATGTATGTGTGCATTTTTGAAGCCTGAGATCAGTTCGAAAACAGCCCTTGGATGCCAGGACAGATTTTAAAAAGTAAATTGTGCCCAAACTTGACTTTGGTGGTTGGGGCACTTACAAATGGATAACCTACAATGTTTTGGCATATTAGGGACCCCCAGGGTCTCCCCTAGATATCCATGGGGTGGGGGGATCAGAAATATATAAGGTACACCCTTGTAAAATTAGTTTTTATATGTCTGGATAAAGTGAAAATTCACTCCCAACATTGTGGTAAAGTGCTGCTCAAATTCAACTTTGATGCGAAGAGCTTATATATTTTTCACAGTAGGATTATTAGACAGTATAAAGACCATAAAAATGATTTTCAGTGCAATTATTTTTAATAATTATTTTCTCATCTAGTGACTTTTTTTTAAATAATGATCACTAACTCTTTTGATGTTTCCACATATGAGAAGTAAGCCTCATTCCCTTCCTTTTGCCTTTAAATGCATGTATTTATAACACTAAGCACAGAAGCTGTACTGAAACATAAAATAGTTTGTACCACTGTTTAAAGGGCAGTAATTATTTACTATCAAAACCACAGATGTGCTTATGTAAAAAGCAACAAGAAAGAAAGTACCTACTATGAATCCTTTCTCTTTTATCCAAAATAATGAAATTGTATTTCTAACTCTTAAAATCAGTAGTTTTTAATGCATGTGCCTTCATACCAGATTTTACTAATTTAAAACCTAGTTCACGCAGCCTGATCTGTAGCTTGTGGCCAGCCATGTGCTGTTTACTCAGCTGCGCTTTTACGACCAGCAGGTATCAACTTCTTAAGCTTTTTCAGGAGAAAAACCCTTTGCTGTATTGTAATGTCCTGAAAAAGTTTGATCTCCGTCTGTTCTGACAGACCGCTTCCTCTCAGTCAGACGGTGTTGAAAGCTGTATCTGAAAGAGACACGTTAGTGATAGATTCCTTACCTTAGAATATCCCCAGGCGTTAGACTGGATCCGGAAACTTTTGCATAGCAACACCCCTGCACGCCGGCAGGCGTCGTCCGCGGCTCCGCGTCTGTCGTCGGCGTCGCTAGCGCCGGAATGAAGTCGTCAGAGTACTTAGACGCCGCCCATGCGCGCTGACGTCAGTTCTTCTTTTTTCCGTGCCAGCTAGCGCAGATCCGAAGAACCTCTACCTCTTAGTGATTTTTTGACTAAACTTTTTGATCTTTTTGATCATTTCTCTACTCAAGTCTTGGACTCCGGCGGTGCCGGTAGGGATGCCTGGGTTCAAACCCTGTTCCAAGTGCGACCGACTGATGTCGGTTACCGACCCCCATAGCCGGTGCCACGACGACCGCACCTGCTCCGACTGCCGGGCCCTGACGTCTAAAGCTAGGCGGGAGCGGTCCCGCAAGCGACTCGAGCTCCGGCAGTCGGCCCCGCGCCGCTCCAGGTCCCGGTCCCACAAGAGGTCGAGGGACCGGTCGCGGGGTCGGAGTCCTCGCAGCTCCGGGAGTGGACATCAGTCGTCAGGATCCAAGTCCTCAGGTAAGAGCCATGAGAGGTCGGAGAGACGTCATCGTTCCTCCGACCCACCCCGACGCTCGCACGATGCGGCCGGGGGTTCGGGCTCCGACGGAGTCGCAGGTGTCGCCGCCTGTCCCACACCTTCGGGTCCCTCGGCATGGCGCGACGCCAGAGGAGGTTGAGCGGTACCTCATGGCCATGAGGTCCCTCCCTTCTCAGCCGGGTCCCGTGGCGCCTCCGGGCCCAGCGGCCCCAGCTGGAAGGCCTAGCGGGTCGAGTTTTTCGGCTCCAACGCCGTCGGGTGCTTCGGCCCCTGCGCCGCCGGCGACTACGGTCCCGGCGCCGCAGGCCCTCACTGGATCCGCTTCCGGATCCGGGTCGTCGCCGGTCGACCTCACAACCTCACCGGCCCTGCGGGTGTCGCCCCCGGTGCCCACTGTGGACGCCGTCCCCAATCCTCCCTTCGGTCCGGATCTGGCGCCGCTTCCGACGGCCTTTGGAGATTTCTATTTCCACGAGACGGCCCCGTCTGATGACCCTGCTCTGCAGGAGATGGATGATGAAGGTGATTGGGAGGGGTCTGTTGACCCTCTGGCACAAGACTGCCAGTATCAACAGGACTGGACATATGAGCTTGGGGAGGCCAGTGGAATTGACACTTCGCCAGACACTGGATTTGTCTCCCCTCCCACCGTGGCTACGGAGGAGGGGGCTGCTTACAGTGTAGTGTTGATGAGGGCGGCCAAGGCCTTAAACCTTGAGCTCCCCGTCGCAGCCGTGAGGACTAACCTCCTCACTGAGGTCCTTAAACCGCAGGCAAGCTCCAAT
This sequence comes from Lissotriton helveticus, assembly GCF_964261635.1. NCBI lineage: Eukaryota > Metazoa > Chordata > Amphibia > Caudata > Salamandridae > Lissotriton > Lissotriton helveticus. Next base: position 1,284,439,722 of record NC_136057.1, on the reverse strand, counting down.
GAGCCTCTGCTGCCGTTTAATGAGGCCTTGTGTGACGTTCTTGTGGGCACTTGGTCCAAGCCCGCCACAGGTCCGCCTGTGGATAGGAACGTGGCCAGACGCTACCGCCCGGCCCTGGGCGACCCTTGCTTTTTGTCCACCCATCCCACCCCCGAGAGCCTGGTCATCCAGGCCTCCACTTCCCAGACCGCATTCCCGACGGCTCCGCCCGATCGGGAATCCAAGAGATATGAACAATTCGGGAAGAAAGTGTTCTCGTCCCTGAGTTTGGGACTGCGGTCTGTCAATACGGCATGTCTCTTGGGCCGCTACACCCACACCCTGTGGGACACGATCGCGGAAGTGCTGCCACAATGTCCGGAGGAGGTCCGGGCTAAACTCACCCAAGCCCTTGTGGAGGGCTGAGATGCAGCACGATATTCCATCCGGTGTGGGCTGGATACCACGGACTCACTGGGCAGGGCTATGGCAACGACGGTGGCGGTTCGATGCCACGCCTGGTTGAGGTCCGCCAACTTTTCGGCCGATGTCCAGGCCACTCTTCTGGACATGCCGTTCGATGGCCGTCGCCTCTTTGGCGACAAGGCAGACCATGCGCTTGAGCGTTTTAAGGACTCCAGGGCTACGGCCTAGTCCTTGGGCCTCTCGGCCACACGCCAGCAATCGGGTGCCTTTCGCTCCTTTTGTGGCCACGGAAGGGGTGCCCCCACATGTGCTGCCAGCCACGCCCCGCAGAATGTTCAACAGCACGGTAGCAGCCGTGGAAACCGCCGTGGGGGCGGTCGGGGACAACCGCGAGGCCAGTCCACACCTCCCTCCGCAGCACCTGCCTCAAAACCTTCCTAGTCCGTGTTTTCAGGCCCATGTGACGCCAGTGGGGGGCAGGGTTCGCCATCACCTCTTCCACTGGCGCACTGTCACGTCGGACAGGTGGGTGCTGCAAATCGTCAGAAGGGGCTACTCCCTCCCCTTTGAGGCGACCCCTCCAGCCAAGCCACCGCAATTCCACTGCGTGTCGGGGGATCACTTGCAACTTCTGCAAGAGGAGGTCACGGCCCTCTTGGCCAAGGGGGCCATTGAGCGCGTTCCTGGGCCAGAAGTAGGGTGTAGTTGTTACTCCCACTACTTTCTGGTACCCAAGAAGGGCAAAGGGGGCCTACGCCCTATCTTGGACCTACGGAACATCAACGGCTTCCTCCGGAAGGAGAAGTTCAAGATGCTGACTTTGGCTCAGGTCTTAGCTGCCCTGGACCCTGGAGACTGGATGGTAGCGTTGGACTTGCAGGACGCTTATTTTCACATCCCCGTCCTGCCGGCCCTCCAGCGTTACCTGCGGTTCATGGTAGGCTACGAGCACTTTCAGTTTGCCGCGCTCCCCTTCGGCCTTACCAGCGCCCCACGGGTGTTCACGAAAGTGATGGCGGTGGTCGCAGCTCATCTGCGCAGGTTAGGGGTGTCAGTCTTCCCCTACCTCGACGACTGGTTGTTGAAGGCGGGCTCGCCCCAGACAGTCGTCAGCCACCTCCAGACTACGGCCGACCTCCTGCACTTGCTGGGGTTCTCCATCAACATGCCGAAGTCGCACCTGTGTCCCTCTCAGAAGCTCCTCTTTATCGGAGCGGTTCTAGACTCGGCGCAGTTTCGGGTTTATCCTCCCGAACAGCGGGTTCCGGATATTCAGGCTCTGATTCCGATCTTTCAGCCTTTATCCCGAGTCTCGGTCAGGTTGACGCTGCGGCTTGTGGGGCTGATGGCCTCCTGCATCCTTCTGGTGCATCACGCCCGGTGTCGGATGCGGGCTCTGCAGTGGGACCTGAAGTTTCAGTGGGCCCAGCATCAGGGCAACTTGTCCGATCATGTCTTGATCTCGGAGGGCACTGCAAGACAGTTGCAGTGGTGGCTCTCGGACCGCGATTGGGTCAGTGGTAGATCCCTCTCCCCACCCCACCCGGAGCGCTTGGTTGTGACGGACGCATCCCTCCAGGGCTCGGGAGGCCACATGGGAGAGGCGGAGATCAGAGGCCTCTGGTCTCCGGCGGAGTCCCGGCTCCATATCAACCTTTTGGAGCTGCGGGCGATCCGACTAGCACTGAAGGCATTCCTCCCCTCTGTCCGGGGGAGTGTAGTGCAGGTGTTCATGGACAACACCACCGCCTCTGGCAGTGGCTGGGACATCAGGGCGTGGCCCTGGTGGTTCAACACCTGGCAGGTTCTCTGAATGCCAGGGCGGACGAACTCAGCCGTCGGTGCATGATGGATCACGAATGGCGTCTGAACTCGGACGTGGCGCAAGGCCTCTTTCAGCAGTGGGGAGAGCCTTGGTTAGATCTATTCGCCACAGAAGAGAACGCACAATGTCATCAGTTCTGCGCGTTGGAATTTCCAAGGCGGCACTCGCTCGGAGACGCTTTTCATCGCGAGTGGAGTTGCGGTCTATTGTACGCCTTCCCACCTATACCACTTCTGCCCAGAGTGCTGGAGAAGATCAGGCGCGACCGGGCCCAGGTTATCCTTGTAGCTCCGGACTGGGCACAAAGATACTGGTATCCCGAGCTACTCAGCATGTCAGTCGATCCCCCGATTCGTCTGCCTCTTCGGGAGGACCTTCTGTAGCAGCACCCGAACCTGTCCAGTCTCCACCTACAAGCTTGAAGATTGAGCCGCGACAGTGGAGGCCATTTGACTTGCCTCCCCAAGTCTGTAATGTCATTCTGGCAGCCAGGCGTCCCTCCACAAAGTCGGTATACACCTGCAGGTGGCATGGTGCACAGCAAAGGCTGTGTACCCACTTTCTGCACCCCTTTCTGAGGTTCTCCTCTTTCTTCTTTCTCTTGCCCAGCAGGGCTCTGCTCTGGGCACTATCAAGGGGTACCTTTCTGCCCTTTCCGCCTTCTTAAGGCTACCTGATCAGCCTTCCTTGTTCGAGTCCCCCATTGTAAATAGGTTTTTGAAGGGCATCACACACATGTTCCCTCCTGTTCCTTTCGTGATGCCCCAGTGGGACTTGAATCTTGTGCTTACTTACCTAATGTGTGCTCCCTTTGAGCTGCTCCATAACTGTCCTCTCCGTCTTCTTACTTTAAAGACTGCTTTCCTGGTTGCCATCACCTCTGCCAGGAGAGTGAGTGAGCTCCAGGCTCTTTCTTCTACACCTCCTTTCCTCTCTGTCCATCCGGACAAGGTTGTGTTGCGGACGAGACCCTCTTTCCTGCCCAAGGTTGTCACGGCCTTCCACATCGGGCAGTCCATTACCTTGCCCACCTTTTTTCTGCCTCCGCATCCCTCGAAAGAGGAAGAGAGGCTCCACTGTCTGGACCCAAAACGTGCGCTCTCTTACTATCTGGATCGCACACACCAGTTCCGGGTGGATGACCAACTCTTTGTTGGTTACGTGGGTGCTAAGAAGGGAAAGGCGGTGCACAAGCGGACCATCTCTCGGTGGATCATCTTGTGTATCCAGGCATGTTACTCCTTGGCTAAGAAGGAGCCCCCTGTTGGATTGCGGGCTCATTCCACTCGGGCCACGGCGACTACCACTGCCCTGGGCCGAGGAGTGCCCTTGCAGGACATTTGCCAGGCAGCTACGTGGGCCTCGCTGCACACATTTGCACGACACTACTGCCTGGACAGCCAAGTCCGGAGGGATGGCTTCTTTGGCCGTTCCGTCCTCCAGGACTTTCTGGTGTGATTATTGGTTCGCAGACCCACCACCGGGGTTGGTATTGCTGGGGTATCTATTCTAAGGTAAGGAATCTATCACTAACGTGTCTCTTTCAGATGCACAAGTTACTACTTGTGTAACGATATATCTGTAAGAGACATTAGTTAGTGATAGATTCCTTACCGACCCACCCATCCTCCCCGTTCTGTGAACCGATATCTAGGGTTAAGGTCATCCCCTTTCAGGGCCCTAGTTTCATGGCACCAGTGTTGGTTCTATCATGGCTCTGCGTATCTGGCGCGGAAAAGCTGTGTATCAGAACTGACGCCAGCGCGCATGGGCGGCGTCTAAGTACTCTGACGACGCCATTCCGGCGCTAACGATGCCGACGACGGACGCGGAGCCGCGGACGACGCCTACCGGCGCGCAGGGATATTGCTACGCAAAATTTTCCGGATCCAGTCTGACGCCTGGGGATATTCTAAGGTAAGGAATCTATCACTAACTAATGTCTCTTACAGATATATCGTTACACAAGTAGTAACTTGTGCTTTAAAAGCTCTTTTTCTGGTGCTGAAATTTGAACACGGTGCAGTCTATTTAAAACACAGGCATTCCAAGCCAGCACAAATCTATCGTCTTGTAATGTGGAAAAAGCCGCGTTTATTTCAGCAGCAACCAATTTACTCAGATGATGTGAATGCCTTTTAATATTAATATCTAAGGATAATGCTGTAACATTTTATATTGAGTCCTAGGTGTGTAAAGCACACAATTTCGTTTTTTGTTTTCTTTCTATGAGGCCTCTTTTTTTTTCCTATTTAGTGTTAATTCTAATGTTTTTACCATTGTGGCAATATTCACACATCTATACTTTGTTACTGTTTCACTTTTAACGGTAGCGTGCAGCTATTTAGCATATGTTATATAATATATTCCTTGAATTTTAAAATGTAATTCTTTCAATGACATTTGCAGAACACAATAGCGACAACAAACCAAATTGAGCTCATTCCAGACATTTTCAAGAAGGGGGCCATACACTCAGAACACACAACACTGCTTGTTAAGGCAAGCCTTTCTTACACAAAAAACATAGTTACTACACACTGAAACAAGTACTTCACAAACCACATAGACACTAAAAAAAACCAATTAACCCACAATTTTATATTTAGGACAAAAGCAAGAGTCAGCCCAGAGATTATACTCAAACCAAACCATTTGTAAATACCAATTGTAAGTCATATTTACAAATGAAAGGACTCTAAATAAAACAAAGTACAGAGATTACACCAAGACAAATAGCCAAAAGACTGCCATGTTAAAAAACAACAGCAGGCTTGAGCCTCGGACCTTTTTCAAAAATATGCCAAATTACCATTTGAGCTGGCCAGAACACTCAAAAGTGCTCTGCATCACCACTTATGAATTTCACTAAGTGTGCAGATCCGGATCCTTTTTATACATATATTTGTTCCATAGTGTACTAGTCATCATGGAAGAAATTCCATTTTTAATATACCTAAACCTATTTAGGTATCCCCTCTAAGGGAATCAGCAGAGTACTTTCTAAATCCACATTGGTACCTCCAAGACAGCAACACTTTCTATGAAGTGTGCTAAGAGCAGGCATACCAAAATATTATAGCATATATAATATTATAACAAAGTGGTATTTAACTTAAACTGTACCGTACAAGAATTAAAAAATTAGAGAAAAATCTCCTCATTACCTGCCTTCATTTGCTGCAGCAAATAAACAAACACACCAGAATATTGGCCTAGGTAATCCAGACAAAAGTGTTGCTACAGCAACCGTACCAAACCAAAGTCTCCAGTTTCCAACTGCCAAGTTCTGAGTGACCTAACGGTCGTTTTGAAATACTCACGCCAAAGAAGATCTCAGTCGGGACCGGCCATCACCTAAAGGGGCAGATCAGGAAAACCGGAGAACACGTCGGCCTGCAAAGACAAAGGGTCTCCTCCTGCAGGGGTAGCTTCCTCAGTGGATTCCTGCCTTCCATCACGACCGCACTCTTGGATGGCCGGGTCTCCGATGAGGGCCACGTTGGGGCACCAATTTGTGGAATAAAAAGCCTTTTTAGGGGCTCACTGATGCACCGGTCTTTAAACCAACAAAGAAGAGATCAATGAGTGTAGGTGTTAAGCCAAGAATCCCTCTAGGATTTAGTCAACCCCATTACCTGAAATGTGAGACTGTGAGACCCTATCCTGGTCTAGAGTAGGACACCCCACGAGGGATGTTAGACCTCTGCGAGCTGGAGCGTCTGCATGCAGGAACCTCAGCGTCTCTGGTCAGTGTGTTGGCCGGGAAGTCTCAGTCTCCTCTGTCTATCTGAGCAAGATGTGATGTATATATACCCACAGGTCTCATCAGGGTTCCAACCTTGCTGTATTACTGTGTCGGCCTAAGGATCAAGTTGGTTATGAACTTTATACATAGATTTCATACAGTAGATGGCAGTCCTGCTGTGCTTCCAAGAATCCTCATGCATAATGTATGAGATTTCGAACTAGAGAAAACTCGCGATCTGAATGCAGTGTAATATCTAGGTAAAAGGTCAGTCCCTGTAAACCGTGACAAGTGTAATGTAGGGAGAGAATATAGGTGAAGGGTAATGAGTATACCGAGGCCTATATTATGGTACCTATATGGAATATAATACGACTTATAGAAGGTACGGCCAAGAGATTGCCCTCTTCTCCTAGCCCTACCATATAAATTATTCTGGCCGGAAAAAAACTCTCCTCATTGAATAATGTGCCTTATCCAATGCAGTAAAGGTTTGAACATATTTGCTCAAACTCTTTACCATTCCTTCTCCGAAGAGTAAACCTTTAGCCTCTTCGCTAGATTCCTTTTTGCCCAAATCTGCCAAACTTGGGTTAATACAAAACAGAACTGCCTTCCTTCTCTATGATATTAATGCAGCATTTGCCAGAAAGCATACTACATGTTGGCACCAACCTCTCAATAAATTAATATGTATATCAGAAGGCTTAACATAGGATTCTTCAACCAAATCAAAAATCCTGGTCAATGTACCTAGAACATCCAAAAGCTTATCTTCACACTGTTTCAGAGATCTCTCCAAACCTTTCCTTGGATCTCTTCCTGTAGTGTAGTTCCTATATCCCTGATAGGCTCTGCGCATTGGAATAATATACACTATAGTTTTGACATAGGACTGAGGTCAGTATGTCTCTATCAAGTACATTAAACTTAATTACATGTGTGTCCCAGCTAACTCAGAGGTCACTAGAAACTTTCTCGAATGAACAAGAAGGGATTAGTTTCTGACAACCGCATAAACATGACAACTTTGTTTCCTTTAGAGTCAGAACAATATCTTCAGAGTTGTGGAAACAATAGATAACCATTTCACTCAGTCAATCATGCATGCTTCGTTTCTACATAGTTGCATTGAAATAGATAGACCGGGCGTTTCAATAAAAAAGGGTTTTTTGAACAGTCTTATTTCTCATGCAAGAGATATGAACTGCTACATTCGTGAGAATGCGAAGTATAATGCGTACAGCGTAAACAGTAATATGTAATAATACTGTAATAGCATGGTCTGTTGCTATGACATATATAAAAATACATACATAAATAACACAGGCTAAACTACTCAACTGGTGCTTCTAAAGTAATCCTACCCCAGTGTACCTAACCTAAGTCTAGTACGAGGGAAGAAGTAGGTGCTGCTTTAGCTATAGTTTAGTTTAGTTGTGCCAAGAATTGCCAAAGGTTTCTCTAGGTACCAATCAGCTCCATACCTTAGAATGAGAGAGGTTGGTATATCTTTCCCAAGACTCGATCTCTAACACCCTGCAAGGGGAGTTCGAAACACTGGAGCTGGATTCTCGGCAAGGAGGATGACAGCGTCTGGTCAGTGCATCAGTTGGGGAGTTGACTTCCTTAAGGACTTGCTGTGGCGAGCCGCGTCGTGCAAGTAGGTAGCCGAACCACACCGAACCGTGCCTTGCCATAGCAAGTGAAGGTACATTTATACCTTGAAGGTATTAGGAATGCCTGTATTGATGTACAAGTCGGGCATATGAATGTCATGAATGAACCCCTAAGGAATAGATGTTCATGCATAATAAATTAGTTCTTGGAGAAATCAATATTCAGGCAAGGGGAAGCCCTAAAGGCTTAAGAGTCTGGTTTTGCAAGAACTCATTGTGACGAAGAGGATCGGATGTAGTTGACCATGTCTGTATTTGGTTTGCATGAGCAATACCTAAATAAGGGCTGGATTTCTATGCCTAAATAAGGGCAATGTGAATTGTACCTATATAAGGGCATAAATCGGGAAATCCGTATACAGTATCTAAATCGACACACAACACCCACTCCACTTTTGTGTGAAGGACATTACTAGATCCTAAACATAACACATCTAAAATAAATCTACACACGAAGTGCGAAAATCATGTCTCAAATACACATAAAAAATGCATTTAAAAGTGTTGCTGTATGCATTTAAGCAATGCTTCATTCTAAGCATATGATGACATTGGAATGCTAACTGAATGAATCATGAAAATATACATTTACGAAATGTCTCGTGAATATAGAAGATAAAAGGCCGAAACCATTTCATGTCAGATTACCAAAAAAAATTTGTATGTGGACACGGTCGTATATTGTCTCTGGAAGTATTCAAAGAGTTCTTGTTCTCTATGAATCGTTCTACTGTAAGCAGATTACTTGTGCCAAAAATGAAAAATACACATTTTGGAGAAAAAAAAAATAATCATGGAAAAAAGGTTCCAAAGTTAGTACTTTGTTTTGAACAATGAAGGTCAAATTCAGAGTTTCTCAGTACACTGTGTGCCAACTTCAAAGGTCAGTGTCAGGGCTTGGAGAAAACATGAATCCTTCAATTTCTGTAGACAAAAAGTCATCTACCATTGTAGGTGAAAGTTGGAATACCTCGTTTAGAAGAGTAACCGCATATATATGTGAACTATCGCCTTCAGCAATGTTCTAATCAGTTGTTACCTGCGTGCCTGTCGATTCCTCTCGTATCTCAGCAGTTGCAATTTGCGTCTGTGAGATCTCAATGAATGCCGTCATCAGAATCGGTAGCCGCTGGGCACAACACAGAGCATGGGCCGTTATGGTGTCCAGCAGGGCATCAACCTCTGTTGGCATGACTGATGGGAGTGTTAGACAGATGTCTAGCACGCATTCTTCACCGCATAGTAGGCAGCGTAGAACAGGTAAGATGCAATCTTGCCAGATTGGTCTGAATGACAGAAACCTCGTGGTATTTAATTCTCGTAGATGAGGTAAACCCAAAATTTGGATGATGCGCTCATGATACTACATTTCCTGCAGAGCTCTCTCCACTGTGAATTGGATGTCGCTGGTGATTTGGCTTGCCATATCGTAGCAGTAGGAGCAAAAATAGTATCCCTGCAATGAGTCCCAAATGGAGGGGCAGTCCGCCAAACAAAGAGTGCACGAAGTTTGGAATTATTCCGAGGACTGCCTGAAAGGGTGCTAACAGTCTGGAAAATACGGTCTTAAATACATGTACAATACTGCTCGTGTCAGACATGTTTAAGATACAACTTAAAATTTCTGAGAAATGTATAGGGCAGTTTGTAATCAAAAGGGCATGTATCTCGGCAGAAGTCCTTGTGACGTGTAGATCATAGGTCTCTTTGGCCGAGGTCAGTGGCACAGTTTTTTGCAAAAGAATGGCTTTAATTCTACTTAGAGTATCAATTCGTATAGAAGAGCGGTTCAATAAAGGCCATAGAGGCGACTGCCTTACTGTCTTGGTTTGTGGAAACAATACTTGCATACAGCAAGTGAGCCTGGAGGACACAGTTACTAGATCTGGAATACCTGTCAACATGCCACAGCAGCTGTGATCGTTCAACATGAGGTAACTTCCATTTGAAAGTTGTCCAAAAATTGGATCAATCACTGCAGCTGGTAAACCTTGCAGGTAACAGGATTAGTTGTTAGAGGAACCATCGCACGCCCCGTATAAATTAATACCCTGACAAAGGAGAGTACTGCTTAATGCGTTTTCACAGTTTGTACCGCTAAGAAACACTTCACACCCCCACTCCAACATGTGTGTGTGTATGGTAAATCCCAGGATGTTTTGATGTATTCTTTACCCAACCTTTCATATTTGCCTGCTGGTATGTTCCATGTATTATTCATTCAGTAGCTGGTTTTTCTGTCACTGTGAATGGTAATCTTTCCAGTTTTTCAATGATCAGCACTGTATAGTCTGCTCCTCTTTGTGCCAGTTTGATCTGTTTATCAGTGAGATTGAATTCTAAAAAAAAATGCCGTAGTGTTGATTAAACGCCAAGGCATAAAGCCTGAATGCAAGTTTTGGAGCGTCCAACATAATAGCATGATAGAACGTAGCTGAGACTGACCATGTTGCAACATGACCAAGTCTTGTTCCATGATGTCTATGGCAGAAGACACAATGCTGTCCAATGAATATATCCTGGACGACAGAGTCCCTAACCCATTGTCTACTACAGAGAGAGATTTCTCTAAATTAATACGATCAATTTCTGGTATTCGTTCTGCAGTCTCTGCTTGTGTAATCTTCCATATTTCGTTATATGCAGCATATATGAAACATTTTTGACGCGTTTTTCTTGCTCCTAGCAATAATTCCCTAAGGTCTGTGCCATCTTTAAGTAAAGATAAGTGTTGTTTTAGATCCTGTAGTGTAGCTTTCTGTAGCCAATCAAGGCATAGCTTCCCTACACTGTATGTTGTTATTACCCCAGGATGCTGTCTTTGAGCATATCTTGGTTCTGGCCTATTGACTTTGAAACCTTGAGTTTTGTTCAGGAATCGTTCGTGACAATTATTTGTGTCTATGGGCCAGTGCAACCATTTGTTCCAATCTGGATCTGATCCGTTGTGATGCAAAATATTATGTACGTCGACCTCCTCCCGTGTAGAGCTATCATTCACTGGTATTGGTATGGTTGGTGTGTTCATGTCCTTGATCTGAACTAACCCAAAACAAGACGTTTGTTGGACACTGTCATTCAAAAACATAATTTGCTCAGGGATGATACAGGCTCTAAACAAAGCTTCTACCCCCTGCACTTGCCAATCTTTTGAGCCCCAGACAGCTTTTGTCTCAATGTTGTCTTTCCAAAAGCCAAAACCCTGTCTCGACATTTGGGCATAAAAGGCTGCAGAATAAATCTGTTTTGTATTGGTTAACATACTTTTCATTCCTGTTTTGTTCACATTTCTAAAGTAAAATGATTTAGCTTTGGATACATTGAACCCTGAAAAAAATGAAAACTTATTCGCTAAAGTTTTTGAGCTACCCTTTGGAGTTGTAGGACAATGTCCCCATTGGTTATACATAAATAAATTTCTAGGCATTGCAGATTTGTGCAATAAATGATGACCATAATGGTTATAACAATGCATTTGTTCATAGTCTGATGAACCTTCTAAATATTCATGATTTGTGAATACTGCAGACATCTCTTGATCAGACAATATATTATTAACAGTCTCGCAGTACCAATCATCAGAAAAGGTACTAGAGGTAATAAAGTCACTTAATGAAATCTTGAATAAGTGTGGAATCTTCAACCGCTCCGATGGGCCAAAAATGTCATATTCTGTTTTGTCCCAAGCTATACCATTGAGTATAGGAATGGCTGTGATGTTTATTGCTGACAAGTCTCTTTGTTCACGGTGGGATGATTTGTGTGGCTTGAGGAGTAAGTTGACTTTCTTATTTGCTGTGTCCCTTTTTACATATCTTCTATTTATCAGCATACCCAGAGTTATTACCAGAGAAAACTAAAGTAGAAGAAAAAATATTCCCAAAACACTCCAAAGTTCATTCCATGGTGAAATCAGATACGATTTTTCCAAGAGATGAAAAAAGTCAGTTGCTTGTTCTTTGAAAGTTCTTTTTGCTGGCGTTGTTTCAGGTTCGCTGGGATCCTCAGAAAACGTATCAAAGTTAATGAAATAGCCAGAGGCAGTTCTGTCAATGGTTGGAATTGCATCCGGATTTGTTAAAATCGCTAGAACCACTTGATTGATCGTTACTTCATTGTAGACAGGTGTTTCGGGACAAACTGTTATTTGGGTCTCAAGAGGATTGAGTTCCATAGCTTTGTTGCATAGTCCTTCTTTTCTCACTGCAGATTCTTCAATGGTGATAAGTCTCTCAGTTTGAACCTCTTTGATTGTAGCTAGAGGAGTGCGTCTGCTACATTGGCAGAGTCCACTTGGCCTACTGCTTAGTATCGACCACATAGTGTGGTTTGATCAGGCCGATGGACACAAACCTGTTCTCCTTTTTACCAGCAAGGGGCAGCAGTATCACTGTTCTTGTTCTGTGGATTGCTAAAACAGGTACTGGCTGTCTGTAAGAAGGCCCAAATTCCTTCTTGCCCGTGATTTTTTCCCTGACTAGATCACCAAGCTTTGGGATCCAGACAGGCCTTGCTGGGATGGTTGGTTTTTTCCCAGTGGTAGTTGGCTTCAGGAACACCTTGCTTTGTTTCGTTTTTAGTTCATTTAAGTCTTGTAAAACAGCTAAACGATCTTTGATATCAAATTTCTTAGTTTCCACCACTGATGTCTGACAATCAAGGTCCGCAACCAACATTCTTGTCCCAAAAAGGACCTCATATGGAGTGATACCCCTAGAGAACTTCTTGGCAAGTGGTTAAGACTACCTTGGACACTAATACTAATAAGATGTTTGACCCACCTGTCACCTGAACCTATTACCCTAGCTGTTATAGACTGCTTTATGTCCCGTTTTTTTCTTTTCACAACAGAATTTCCCTCCGGATGGAATGGAGAAGAGTACCCCAATGCAACGCCCAAACTGGCTATGGCTTCTTTGTAAGCTCGAGAGCTAAACGCAGGGCCCTGGTCAGAATGTAGTGTGCCTATTGCGTATGTGCCGATAAAGACTCGCAAATCTTTTATAACAGTTCGAGCATCAGCCGAGCGCTGAGGCCACATCCAAAGGAACCTAGACTTTATTTGTGGGACTGCCTTCATCCAAAGGGATGTCTGCGCGTAGATAGCCTAATGCTGTCTAACAATGGTGTCTGTACTGGGCTGGCTATGCTATAGTCAGGTATCTGGTGGCGTTCAGTGCTGCAATCTCTATTGCAGTCTATGCAGTTAATAACACATATGTGAATGTGTACATTAATTCCTGGCCACCAGCACATCTCTTTCACAGTTAATATTGTTTTAGAGATCGTATGATGTATCAGACCCCCTCCCAAATGTGCTTAGAGGGATTCGAGCAAACAGAACTCTGTTCGCATCAATTATATATGAGTATTTGAGTGGAAATTCTTTAGGTAACGCTGCACCGCTGCCTTTGCTTGTAGCATTGACAGCCAGCATTATTTCACTGTTTATTTTAGTTTTTGAATGAGTAATTGCAGCTACGGAAGTCGTTTGCACAGCTGCCTTCCCGGCTTCATCAGTCAATGAAATCCCTTCAACGTGAACGCCATCACGTTGATGACTCAGCGGGTGTATCACATGAGTGTTTTGTAGTCTGTTTCGCAACTGAACTACTTGTTCCCACAACGTTTTATGCTTGATTGTGCCACCTTTTGCATCTTTGAAACCATTTTGAAGCCAATTCTGTAAATATTCATTGTATTATTGAACACCGTAGAAAGAATCTCACAAGAGGAGTGTGGGAAATACGCGATCCGTATTTTCAATTGCCATTATGAATGCTTGTAGTTCAGCTCGCTGAGCTGTACAATCTCCTGGAGATTGCGTTTTTGTGACCATAGGTCTAAATTTGCCATCGCGCCTACGACCTTTAACGTTCGCGCATGCAGCACTATAAGCTTGTTTACCCCTGTTGTGGGTTGTGCTGATCCGTCAGTATAAATGATACATTCATACTGGTTTAGAGGCAGAATTTCAGTAGGCAGAGGACATTCTTATTCGTATTGCAGAAATGCTTGTGTTTTCAAATAAGGATCAAAAACTTATTCAACATGAATGAATGAATAGAATCTTATACCGCGCAACTTAGCCCAAGGGCATCAAGGCACCATAGCGGATCATCCAACACCTCATCAAACACAGTCGGCTTTTACATATATGCTTCTGAAAAAAGCCAGGTCTTTAAGGCCCTATGGAACAAAGCGAGGGAGGGTTGCCTTAAAAGATCAGGGGGAAGAGAATTCCACACCTGGGTGCCACAGAGGAAAATGCTCTGCCTCCCCATTTCGCCTTTACAAATCTAGGGACCTCAAAAAAGCTTTTATGGGAGGAACGAAGGAATCTATTAGGGGAATAGCGATGAACAAGGGACTTAATCCCTTCTGGGCCAGTACCGTAGAAAGCTCCATGAGCTAAACAAAGAGTTTTAAAAATGATCCTGGAATGTACAGGGAGCCAATGGAGTTTCTCCCGGGCCGCAGAAGCTGAGGCCAGTCTGGGGAGGCCCAGGCATCAGTTGCAGCAAGAGAATTAACCCATTGTATCCATCTTGGATGTAAAGATTTAGCATTTGGAATGTTAGCTTTTGTCACTGCCTCTAAGGCAGGTACAGGAGAAACGACCATAATGTGTTTCCCCTGTGCTAGGGCTCTTTCTTTTGCTACATTGGTTTGAACTGCTGTCAGAATTTTTTCTGTAGAAGTGAAGTTCATTTCTGCTTGTGTATACAAATGTGATTTGTATGCAATTGGTACTTTTTCACCGTCTTTAAAAGTTAAGTAGGTGAATCTGCATTGACCCGGAATGATTCAGATCACTAAGTTGCGTACGTTTACGGGTGTTGGCAAATGTTTTGTTGCTAACATGTCTGTTTGGAGTGAACGCAAAATTTTTGTGTGTTTCCAATGAACGATTTCAAAATCAGGTCGGATTAATTCGTAGAGAGGTTTAACCCTTTCTGCGCAGTTTAGAATGTTTTTCCAAAATTTAGAAACCTAGAATCAACTGTACATTTTTCAGAATTTTTGGAGGTTGGAACAGCGCACAATTTTCTAAAAATTTGGCAATTGGATTTATACCCTTCAGAGGCGAAACCCAGAATAATGGTGTTCACCCTGTTCAAGTGCCTATCCAGGTCATCGTCTGTCAGATAGATATCGTCGACATATGACAATGCCTCGTCATCATAAGTTTGTAGTAACTCTGTTACTCTTGCTGAGAATAACCCAGGACTATTCTTGAATCCTTGAGGGAGACGACAGAAGTGACGCTGTGTCCCCATTATTGAGAAAGCGGTCAAATACCTACTTTCAGGTGCAATGTTTTAACAAAAGAAACCATTTGAAATATCTAATGTTGTTTTATATTTTTTACGCACAATGTTATTCATTAATGCTGTACTGTGTGCATTTTGCAATGCAAATGTTTTGCAAGAAGAGTTTAGATGTCTTTAATTCAAAACTAGACAATATGAGTTGTCTGGTTTGGAGACAGGAAACAAAGGATTGTTCATTGATGAGGTGCATGTATTCAAGTTGATCTAAGATCTCCCTGACCTGTTTTTTAGCTTCTTGCTTAACTGGGTACTGCCTTTGTGCAGTTGGTTGATTCTTTAACTGGATTTTATGGTGAGGTGAGTCCTCATCCCATCCTACATGATTTTTATATAATAATGGAGCTTGGGCAACTGCCCATTTACTGGCATAAGTATATTTTAAATGTATTGGAATATGGTAAGAGAAGGCTGGCATAATTATGTCTGTGCCATTTGGGCACTCCCAGACAAAATCTTGTGGCCAGTCGAGTTCAGCTAGAAGTATATCATAGCTTTTAGAAAGTCGCTCCCAAAAGAGTGCTTTCATTTTTCTTGGTATGTCTCCCTCCATCCGGATTGTTATTTCATATAACCTATGTGGAGAACTAACCCTGGTATCTGCAGTTTCAACTTCAATGTCCTCATTCAAGTCCACTGTCTCCAGAAGTTCCTTCAGGTTCTGGTGAGCTATTGTTACTTCTGCTGCGCTGTCTAGGATTGTCTGAGCCCATTCTCCATTCTTGAGTTGTGTCCTCAAGATCCTCGGCATGTCTGAATTTTAGACCTGCTACCTTCTTTTTGGTGTATTGAGGTTTTGGTTGATTGTCTTTGGACTTCACGCGTTCTTCCTTGTTCTCTCACCGTCCTCTTCTTTCGGATGTCAGTGACGATATCTGAAAGGTATGAGAAGAACGTGTATCAGTATCTTGATACCAGTCAGGTTTTCTCAAATTGTCCCTATTCCTGAGGTTTTACCTCCTTCCAGAGTACTCCTTTTGAGGAGACGTACCTCGGGAATGAGAACGCTTCTTTCTGGAAGTTTGTTTGCTATTCTCCCACTGCTTTTTAGAAGATGTAGGAGTGTTTTTAGAAAATACCTTTTCAGGACTTTCAGACAGTTGTGGTTTTACTGGTTTCAACTGTGTAATTCTATTAATTGATGTATTTGATTCAATAATTGTTCGACTAACATTCCTTCAATATCAGGATCAGGTGTGTAGCCGGCTAAGGCCGACCATGTTGCTCCTGGTCTACCTAGTGGACCAAGTAATAATGTGATTTAAATGTTTTAGGGCGCCTTTAAACCAGAGCTCATGCTCCTGGTATGTGAGTGGAATTTCAATATCCTCGAAAAGAATACATTACTCTGGTGGATCATCTTCTTTGTAGAAGTGAAACATATGTGTTACTGGATTTGATTAAGGGAATACTACCCATGAATAGAATACCTCTGTCTGGTGATATTCATGTGCCTCTATCACAAAAAATGTTCTACCACCGCTTGATGTTAGGCCATGTTTTATATGTTTTAGAGTGATGGCTCTCCTTAAATTTGGAGGAATGATTATAGCATTCTCGTCAGTTTCTTGGAAACCTGTTAAGTTAAAAGCTGGTATGGCATTGCCACCTGTAGCTCCACTGGTTTTGGTGTTGTTATCCCCGTTTAGGGACATTGTTTAATGAAAGTTGCAGAGCAAGTTTCAAGGGAACAAAGCTAAGGTGCACAATATTTTGGAACACTGTATCCTTCAACGGTGAACAAACCAAAAAAGCTAATAAATAGGATTTTTCGTCCTACTCAGCTATGGTGGATATTATCCCTTACCCACTCCAGACGTCTATTGCAGTATTACGAGTAAAGGGGTCTCTGAGAAAAGCACAACTGAGTTACTTCAGTATCTAGTGTTAAATTAGTGCCTTACCAAACTGTTGGGTGCCATGTAGTGTAGTTCCTATATACCTGTTAGGCTCTGCACATTGGAATAATATACAGTATAGTTTTGACATAGGACTGAGGTCAGTATGTCTCTATCGAGTACATTAAACTTAATTACTTGTGTGTGCCAGCTAACTCAGAGGTCACTAGAAACTTTCTCGAAAGAACAAGAAGGGATTAGTTTCTGACAACTGCATAAACATGACAACTTTGTTTCCCTTAGAGTCGGAACAATATCTTCAGAGTCGTGGAAACAGTCCATCGTGCATGCTTCGTTTGTACAGAGTTGCATAGAAATAGATAGACGGGGCGTTTCAACAAAAAGGGTTTATTGAACAGTCTTATTTCTCATGCAAGAGATATGAACTGTTACAATCGTAAGACAGAATGCGAAGTATAATGTGTACAGCGTACACAGTAATATGAAATAATACTTTAATAGCATGGTCTGTTGCTATGAAATATATAAAAATACATACATAAATAACACAGGCTAAAATACCCAACTGGTGCTTCTAAAGTAATCCTACTCCTGTGTACCTAACCTAAGTCTAGTACGAGGGTAGAAGTAGGTGCTGCTTTAGCTGTAGTTTAGTTTAGTAATGCCAAGACTTGCCAAAGGTTTCTCTAGGCTCTAATCAGCTCCATACCTAAGAATGAGAGAGGTTGGTATTTGTTTCCTGGGAATCGATCTCGAACACCCCGCAAGGGGAGTCAGAAACACTGGAGCTGGATTCTCGGCAAGGAGGATGACAGCGTCTGGTCAGTGCGTCAGTTGGGGAGTTGACTTTCTTCAGGACTTGGTGTGGCGAGCTGCGTCGTGCATGTAGGTAGCCGAACCACACCGAACCGTGCCTTGCCATAGCAAGTGAAGGTACATTTATACCTTGAAGGTGTTTAGGAATGCCTGTATTGACGTACAAGTCGGGCATATAAACGCCCTGAATGAAACCCTAAGGAATAGATGTTTATGCATGATAAAGGCTTAAGAGTCTAGTTTTCCAAGAACTCGTTGTAACGAAGAGGATCTGATGTAGTTGACCATGCCTGTATTTGGTTAGCATGAGCAATGCTTAAATAAGGGCTTGATTTCTATGCCTAAATAAGGGCAATGTGAATTGTACCTATATAAGGGCAAAAATCGGGAAATCTGTATACGGTATCTAAATCGACACACAACATTCCCATTTAAAAAAGATAAGGTATCTAAATTTGGTGTCATTGTTTCCTTGCCACCTATCACTGGTGAGAGCACTCTGCTCTCATCAATCTTCATTCCTCTTTCTCCAGAGATCTGCGCATCCAGTTCTTAATGTACTTAGCTACATTACTCAGGGGTCACCTTTTAGAACCCTGAGGATATCTTATTTCCTTAGGGTCAAACGTCACATAACTTTTCTGATTATCCCTGTATTTAAAACTGTCTTCAAATTCGTCATCAAAGGAATCCTTACAATATAGATCTAAGATGTACTCCTCTAAATCTTCATTCTCATATGCAGGGCTTACCTGCCCATCCTGTATGTCGCTTATGACACCTATTCTTTTTGAGCCTCTTGGGACACCTCTCTGACCAAATTGGCCATTCAAATTCTTTGTTTTCCTCATACATTTACCACCAGATAAAAAAGCTGAAAACTTACCATCCTGACCATATTCCTGTAAGTCCTGATCAGCCATTACAAACCCAAAACTCTTTTCCTTCAAACCTAGATTATTCTAAAATACAAAAAAACAATAATGTTTAATTTCCTAAATATTATAAATACATTAAAACTTACTTTTATTTTCACACTAATTACCCAAAAACTACTGAACCCAAAACTAAAACCAACACTAAAATTACTATTTGATAAACAATTCCCAAAATGTTATTAATTTTTTCAAAAATATGACTTCCCTTCAAACAGACTTCCCCTTCGTGATAGGAAAAATAAACTGTCAACAGCTGTGCCGGTTAAAAACGACACAAATTATAATGACATTAAATTCCCTTCAGAAAAAACCTCAAACCAAACAATGACGACGATCTGTAATAAAACTAATGCCGTCTTAAATATAAAGCATACACTCCTAAATCCTATGAATCCATAACTTATGAATATTATTTTTCTGTTTGTCTTTTAATATATTCAGCATTCATATGTTTTTGTTTATTTCCTTGCTTCAAACGGATCACAATACGGACTGGCAAAACCTTAAAAAGTCTCATACCATGTTCATTATGTAACACGTATTCAAAAAGCACTTAATTTCCACAGGAAACAAGCGCAACACGGAGCGTGCCCAAACCAAAGATGGCCGCCCGTGTTACTTCATATTTGAAGTCATCACGAGCCAATTTGTCCACATCATACACGCGTGAAGAGAAATCGCATTTAAAAGAATCAGGTAACCGACTCTCCGTTTTTTTCCTTAAAAACTGTTATATTTCCTTCATATCAAATCAAGCAATTTAAACATAAACTGACTAATCATACATATATATATATATATATTACCTACTGGCGGTCGCCAGTAGGTATATATAGTTAGGATTTTTTCTCTATGGGATTTTTGAAAATTCTATGTCTAATAACTTTGGCGTTTGTGGACGGAATTGGCTGAAATTTTCAGGAAAATGGCACATTTTGTTTCTGAGCAGCCCCTGAAAATTTTGGGGGGGTTCGTCAAGGGGGGGCCGAGAAAAAAGGGGGGTCCCAAAACGCGTTTTCCCCATGTTAATTTCCATAGGGCGGTTGGCCTCACTTTTAGCCCGAACGGCTGAATGGATTTGCACGAAACTTGGCAAAATTGTAGGGACTGGTAGCCCGATGTGCCTTTTGTAGGTCTCAATATATGTGCTCCAGTGGATTTTGAGAAATTAACGTTTAAAAAAAGATATATATCTGTAACAGCGGACTGGGCAGCGGCCCAGGACGCGTACTTTTCGTGCAACGGAGCTTTGTGAAGCGAAGCTGATTGGTTCTACGGCGTCTGCCAACATTCCAAACAGTCCGTAGCGGCCGCCATCTTGTCTCTCGGTAGGATCGAGAGACAAGAGGAGGCCAAAGCGAAGGGGCAAATGACGATAAGGGGGCAGAGTAGATTGTCGCTGACCCCCTAGGTTTGATGTGGAGGTTTTAAAAGGGCCCCGCGGGGCAAAAAAAAAAAATAATAATAATAATCGAACAGCTGAATGGATTTGCACGAAACTTGGCAAAATTGTAGGGACTGGTAGCCCGATGTGCCTTTGCTAGATCTCAATATATGTGCTCCAGTGGATTTTGAGAAATTAACGTTCAAAAAAAGATATATATCTGTAACACCGCACCGCTTCGCGTACTTTTCGCGTTACGGAGCTTTGCGAAGCGAAGCTGATTGGCTCTCCGGTGTCTGTAAACATTCCAAACAGTCCATAGCGGCCGCCATCTTGTCTCTCGGTAGGATCGAACAGCTGAATGGATTTGCACGAAACTTGGCAAAATTGTAGGGACTGGTAGCCCGATGTGCCTTTGCTAGGTCTCAATATATGTGCTTCAGTGCATTTTGAGAAATTAACGTTCAAAAACAAGATATATATCTGTAACAGCGCTCCGCTTCGCGGAGATAAAATTATATGTGTATTACCTAGCTGTTGCTAACACCAGTTAGCGACGGCTAGTAGAAGATAGCGACCATCTTGGGCCCCACTTTGCATGTGAGTGATATTTATCACTAATGACATGCAAAGTGGGCATGCCAAGACGTTAGCGACTGGAAACAGTCGCTAACATCGCTATCTCCTATTATCAACTTTTGGAAATATTCGAGATAAGCGCGAATATCTCCAAAAGCTACCACCTGCCCTGAGCAGTTCTTAGCCATGTTATCCAATGGGAGGTGGATAACATGGCTAAGAGCATTAGCTCGGTAATGCATGAATATCGCTGAGTTTTCAGCGATATTAATGCATTGCGGTCGTTTTTTATCGTATTTCCGATAAACCTTGATAATAGCAAGGTTTATCTGCGATAATTTCTGACGGTAAAAAAATCGTTGCTAAGCATCGTTAGGGATAAATATTGCTTAACTTTGGTAATATGCCCCAACGTCTGTTAACGTTCGATTCGAAGGAAATCAGGAAGTGTTGAAAAACATTGTCTGCGCCTTCTTGTCTTTTTTCAAATGCCACACTTTTGTCGTGCACGGCAGCCATTTTAGATGCCTTGACCAGACCCACTCTGTGCACGCTGTCGATCCTTAGCATGGCTCCCCACCCTCGCAAGCATCTCCCCCAGGCAGTGGTCATCCCCGCTCTCTGTCTTATGCATGGGTAATAAACCTCCCCCCATCTGCGCTGCTCTTCCCTGAGAATCACACCCTGTGCCCGCCCGACACTTCCCTTTCGCCCTATTCACTACCGCACCCTCTGACACTCCTTTTCCTCTGTGTCCGATTGTCCAGGCTGGTCCTAGGGTATCAGCTAGCCCTGCAGATGTAGTTTATGGCCACAGCTGTAAAGAATCACCCCTCTTCAAAGGAGTTATAGTAGATCAAGGCCCACACTCGATGAGATCCGTCACAGCAGAAGCGTTGCTATTATCTGAAAACCATCCTGTATTGTGATTGGGGAGGGGACCGAGCCTGAAGCGGAAGATTCCAGGGATGACTCTTTGTACATCAAAGTTTTTACAATTATGTGTCACATTAAATATATATAGCACTCCGACAAAGTAGTAAGATTATAAAACTTTAATAATTTATAAATATATACAAGAAAACAAAAATACTAATAACATATAAACATTTATAGGGAAAAACAACGAAGTAGCGGTCGGCTGTGCGAATAGTCCCAACGCAGCACAACGTCCAGATTTCCGGCGTGGGGCGTCGCGGGGGGTGGGTCATCAGTAGCAAACTGTTGTGCGAATAGTTCCAAGGCAGCAGAACGCGCCGAAATCTAGATGACACGAAAGTGATGTCTAGTAAGTTGCCACCCAGCAAATAACGGCATGGGGCGTCGCGGGGGGTGGGTCATCAGTAGCAAACTGTTGCGCGAATAGTTCCAAGGCAGCAGAACGATGGCACCAAGGTGATGTCCAGTAAGTTGCCGCACTGGTTTTGGTATCCTACAATGCTGCTCCGAATAACGGCGTGGGGCGCCCTGGGGGAGCCGGCGTGAACGGGCCTCTCCAGGTGGAGTGTCATCTGTTGTAGTGGGGCGCCCCTTTACCGTTTCAGTTGCCATTCCGTCCGTTTTTGGTCCACTGTGTCAAATGCCGCAATTCAGCTGAGTTGCGCCCACTCTTGCGGTGCAGCGATAGGCGGCTGTCACAGGACTCTCAAAATGGCGGCAGGCTGTTTCCTTTTTGGGCCTGGTCCACTGAAATGGCCCTGGGACACCTTGGAAATCGGACGCTTGTCTGCTAGGTCTTGGACCCCATTCTCGAAAGCGTCCCCTCCGCCTTGAGAATTCATCAAAAGTTTTGGGGGCTCCGACTCCTGCAGGCTTCTGGTGGGGAGCGGCTGCCATGATTGCTCGCGGAATGACCACGACTGAGCTACGAGATGGTGGTGCTCTCATGCTGACGCCAGCTTCAGTCTGAAACATCCAGAAACAAGGTGCGGCTTTCATGGTTTGGGAAAAAAAAAAAGTTTTCATCCAATGAAAAGTGTTGTTTTTAGGTCACATGATCAAGCCTTCCATCATTAGGAAACCAAAAGTAAAATGAACCAATGAAAAGTTTTATAAACAAGTCACATGACCTGTTATGCGGCATAGGGTGTAAAATGCGGAGAAAATACGTTGGCACGTGAGGCGGCGTCAGTAGCGGACCGATGTGCGAATAGGCCGAAGGCAATACAACGCGCCAAGATCCGGATGGCACCGAGGTGGTGTCCAGCAAATTGCAGCACTGGTGTGGCCATCCTACAATGCTGAAAGTCGGCGTGGGGCGCCCCGTTGGCCTGTGAGTTTGCGTCAGTAGCGGACCGATGTGCGAATAGGCCGAAGGCAGCACAACGCGCCAAGATCTGGATGGCACCGAGGTGGTGTCTAGTAAGTTGTCGCACTTCTGTGGCCATCCTACAATGTTGAAAGTCGGCGTGGGGCGCCCCGTTGGCCTGTGAGATGGTGTCAGTAGCGGACCGATGTGCGAATGGGGCCAAAGGCAGCGCAACAATATTTTCTGAATAGAAGACACCACAAGGCGCTGAGATTCCAAGATCCGGATGGCACCGAGGTGGTGTCTAGTAAGGTGCACTGGTGTGGCCATCCTACAATGCTGAAAGTCGGCGTGGGGCGCCCCGTTGGCCTGTGAGATGGCGTCAGTAGCGGACCGATGTGCGAATGGGGCCAAAGGCAGCGCAACAATATTTTCTGATTTGAAGACACCACAAGGCGCTGAGATGCCAAGATCCGGATGGCACCGAGGTGGTGTCTAGCAAGTTGTGGCACTGGTGTGGCCATCGTACAATGGTAAAAGTCGGCGTGGGGCGCCCTGTTGGCCTGTGAGATGGTGTCAGTAGCGGACTGATGTGTGAATGGGGCCAAAGGCAGCGCAACAATATTTTCTACTATATTTTCGGAGTAGAAGACACCACAAGGCGCTGAGATGCCAAGATCCGGATGGCACCGAGGTGATGTCTAAGTTGCGGACCGATGTGCGAATGGGGCCAAAGGTAGCGTAACAAGATTTTCTGTATGGAAGATACCACTAGGCGTTGAGATGCCAAGATTCGGATGGCACCGAGGTGATGTCTAGCAAGTTGTGCCACTGGTGTGGCCATCGTACAATGGTAAAAGTCGGCGTGGGGCGCCCTATTGGCCTGTGAGATGGTGTCAGTAGCGGACTGATGTGCGAATGGGGCCAAAGGCAGCGCAACAATATTTTCTGACTGACACCACAAGGCGCTGAGATGCCAAGATCCGGATGGCACCGAGGTGATGTCTAAGTTGCGGACTGATGTGCGAATGGGGCGAAAGGCAGCGTAACAATATTTTCTGTATGGAAGATACCACTAGGCGTTGAGATGCCAAGATTCGGATGGCACCGAGGTGATGTCTAGCAAGTTGGTGTGGTCATCCTACAATGCTGAAACTCGGCGTGGGTCACCCCATTAGCCTGTGAGATGGCGTCAGTAGCGGACCGATGTGCGAATAGGCCGAAGGCAGCACAACGCGCCAAGATCCGGATGTCACCGTGGTGGTTTCATAGTTGAGAGGCACTTCATCTGCAGTTGGGCGCCGAGATCCGGATGGCACCGAGGTGATGTCTAGCAAGTTGCTGTACTGGTGTGGTCATCCTACAATGCTGAAATGTAGTGGGGCGCCCATTTACCGTTTCAGTTGCCATTCAGCTGAGTTTCGGCTGCTCTTGATGCTATAGCGACAGGCGGCTGCAAGAGGACTCTCAAAATGGCGGCCTGTTCTTTGGATTTGGGCCTGGTCCACTAAAATGGCCCTGGGACACCTTAGAACTCGGACGCTCGATTTTTTTTTCCTTTCCTGTACATGCAAAAAAAGGTAAATGCCCGGTACGTTACACGCTTCATCTGCCACGATGAACTCTCCAGAGGAACCGAAAAAAAATATAGTTGTGGTAACTATACCATGCATCGTCATATGGAGAGGTGGCACCAATTAATGATAGTGCTGCATAAAAGAGAGATTTGGAGGAGAACCCCTGACCTGCTAGTACATTCATCAAAGAAGTGGCACTGAGAGCTTCAGAGGCAAGGGAAACGGTCCCAAATATTTAGAAGAACTTTGGAAAGATTAAAATGACATGTTTAGATTGTGGTAAATTAATTTCATGTGGACAGATGAGTGTTACTCTAATAAATACAGCATATGAACATCATCATAGTCGATGGTTGGTAGAGACATTTTGACTATATCCTGGACCTGCCCGTCCTCGCCCAAAATGGCGCCGGAATAAATGGGACTCGTAACTCCTTGTTGTGTACTGGTTGCAGAACCTTGAAATCACGAGATACGTATGCAGTTTTGAAGCACATGGCGGGCGGGGACGAGAATTGATTGAATATTTCGACATCCCTATTGATATTAAGTTCTGATGTGTTATTGATTACTGTACTGTTGAAAATTCGAATTAACGTCACCCATGGTACTTGCCCGCAAATGTATATCTAGATAATTTTATTGTAACTGGCCCTGTCGTATTTTAATTATAAAATGTACGTCCACCGATTCCGTAACTGTTACACACCTTAGTTCTTGCAACCTAATGGCCCGCCCGTTACGTTCCTCTACAGTGTAAATGTCTATTCATCATATACGATTACAGTTTGCTCCGTGGCAGGCCCACGTGGTTATAGGCTCGTATTTGTATAATGAAATTTTCACAATAAAGGTTTTTAAAAGAAAACATGGTAGTAGTATATACATTGGTAACGTTTTTAATAATAGTCACTGTTTTAGAATCATTAAAAGGCAAGTGAAATAAAGCAGACCAATTACATGAAGGGTAAAAGGTATAATACGAAGGAACGCAGTAAAGATAAATGGTCAAGGGCTGTTGTGTTTTCTAGTCCTGCAACATAAAGTGATCGATAAGAATCTCATATTCAGGCGTATCGGCGACTAAGACAGCAGGTCGACCCTCTTTTGCTCAACGGCTCCGTCATGGGACGAAGAAACGCTCTTTTTCTCGAAAAAAGAATATATTTTACTTGCAGGACAGTTGTAAAATTTCCGGGAAAGTACATTAGCCTGGAACATTATAACATATATTTAAGAAAAAATAATGTTCGGAAGTAATTAAAAGCGTAATTTTTAGGTGATATGACCAAGGCTTTCATCATTAGAATAAGAAAAGTAAAATGAACCAATGAAAAGTTTTATTAACAAGTCACATGACTTGTTATGCTTACGTTACGCGCTGCGCGCCCCGGATGACTTCCGGATGCGCTAATGCGGCGCGTCATATGACGCATTACGCGACAACGCAGGTCCAGAATATAGTCAAAATGTCTCCACCAACCAGCGGTCGAAACACAACCCCTTTCAGCAGGCTAAATAGTTCTGTTAAATGACAACAGAAGGGACAGGCAACAAGAACCATCAGTCAAAGAGGGGAGGGCTAGTTCTTGTCTACCGGGTTACATTGGGGCGCTACCGGAACTGATCGAATTGGTAGTCTACAGTGTTTCTGGATGTTTCAGACTGAAGCTGGGGTTAGCATGAGAGCACCACCATTTCGTAGCTCCGTTGTGGCCATTCCGCAACCAATCATGGCAGCCGCTCTTTATCGTTATTTTGGGCGGGGTGGGTGGCGGAGCCGAGCTGTTTTGCAGCCATCATTGTGTGGAGTTAAGTTCATCTCACTAGTTTTGTATTTGTTATGAGGGGTTGTTCCTAATGTTTCTATTTTAGCGAGGTCAAAAAGAGATCCCATTAGTGGCCTACTGATTTTACTCGATTCTTTTTCTTTTTTTTTACACGATTTTTCGTTATCTGCAAAGACTAAACAGAGTATTGCGACTCTGTGTTTGTTTGTAAATAGAGAATGAACCAAAGAGAACTAATTCTAAAATAGTAAATACTTGGATAACAATCAATCAAATGGAGAGAGAAGCAGGCACGACGGATTACAACGGGGGCAAAGGCCTGCGTTAACTACCTTTCACTATCTGCAAAGAGAGAGTACTCCTAATAGAAATGAGGGGGGGGGGCACCATTCAAAGCAGATCAGTGTGCATAAACACGAAAATGTTTTCACTTACCACGTACTTGACATTCGACAGCTTATGATATTTGCTATTAAAAAACCATTGAAATTCACTGAAAAAACCATAGGTTATAGACCATATATAGTTAGGAATTAGCATTTACAAAACCTTGAAAATTCACTGAAAAAAACATAGGTTATAGACCATATATAGTTAGGAATTAGCATTTAAAAAACCTTATTTTACTCACACAAAACCATTGAAATTCCATATATTGTTAGTTGCACTAACTATATATCGCGCACCCGCAATCCACTGCTGATGATGTCACATATTACATCATTCATGACATGGTCAGTGACATCACTGATGACATCACTGATGACATCTCAAATGACATCACTGATGACATCACTGATGACATCTCATTTGACATCAATGACCACATCACTGATGATATCATTCATGTGACAATACAATGCATCTCCTCACATTTTAATATAACCTCTGTTTCACGCAGTGTTAAATACAGAGTATAATTTTTGAAACCATTGACACACCAATACTAGTTACTACATACGCACTCACTGATTCCTACGTCTACACACACATTCACTCATTCACCCATACAATCATTCATACATACAATCACTCATCTTTACAACACTATCATATGCACTCATACACCTATACAGACACTCACACTCTGCCACTCATCCATGGAGTTACTCACACACCTAGTCAGTCCTGTAAAGAATCAATCACACTTCCATTTTCTTGTCTATACAGTTAAACATAGAGCACCTTACATTTTCAAACATATACTAACACATACTTACTTTCTTATACAATCATTGATACAAGTACACATTGATCTGCACAGAGTCACACACCTCCCAGCCAGCCACACACACACTCAGTCTCCCATACAAATACTTGGATAATCAATCAATAACCCATATAGTTAATCATATAGCTACTGATCAACACATGCAGCAGTTTACAGAACAACAGACATAATGATGCACAAATTAAGACAGTTTAGTCACTAACCCATGCACTCAGTGAGACACATTTAATCACTCACTCATACATTCAGTCATGCACCTACTAAATCCTTCGTCCAGACATCTACTCATTCTTCAATATGTAAAACATATTTAAACTTTACAGAAACACACAGTCACTGGATGATGTCATCAGTGATGTCATCAGTGATGTCATTTGAGATGTCATCAGTGATGTCATCAGTGATGTCACTGACCATGTCATGAATGATGTAATATGTGACATCGTCAGCAGTGGATTGCGGGTGCGCGATATATAGTTAGTGCAACTAACTATATATGGAATTTCAATGGTTTTGTGTGAGTAAAATAAGGTTTTTTAAATGCTAATTCCTAACTATATATGGTCTATAACCTATGGTTTTTTCAGTGAATATATATATATATATATATATATATATATATATTACCTACTGGCGGTCGCCAGTAGGTAGTTATAGTTAGGATTGGCTACCATAGGAAATCAGCAACATTCTATTGGGAATAACTCTGGCGCCGGTTGAGGAATTTGCGTGTAATTTTCCAAAATTCTGACCAGCTCCGCTCCGCTCCTTCTCTGGAAGTTTCGGGGGGATTCGTGGAGTGGGGGCTGAGAAAAAAGGGGGGTCCCAAAACGTTTTTTCCCCATGTTAATTTCCATAGGACGGTCTGACAAGTCTACAGCCCGAAGCGCTGAACGGAATTACGCCAAACTTGGCAACATTGTAGGGACTTGTACGCAGATGTGCCTTTGCTATATTTGGTGAAAATTGCTCCTGTGGTTTTTTTGAAAATTAACTTCAAAAACACATATATATCTGTAGGTGCGCTCTCAGCGCTCACAGGTGCGCGTACCGGGGAGCGCACCCGGCGCGCTACGGGAGTGCGCGAGCAGAAAGCTGATTGGCTGTCGGGTGTCTGTCAACATTCTAAACAGTCCGGAGAGTCCGCCATCTTGTGTCTCTGTAGAATCGAGACACAAGAGGTGAAAAAGAAAGGGGGAAATAATTAAAAGGGGGCAGAGTAGACACCCCTTGACCCCCTAGGTTTTCTGAGGGGGGTCTAGAAGGACCCTGAAGGGCAAAAAAACCTTTTTTTTTGGTAATTTTCACGGGGTAAGCGCTGGGTGCGTTCCCAGGTGCGCGCTCCGGTACGCGCACCCTGAGTGCACCACAGGGAAAAACAGCCACACTCCCTCACTTATGGTTTCTTTCCTCTCTCAGTCAGGGCCTCATTTATGAGAAATGACGCATCGCTGCGTGAAAGCAGCGATGCATCACTTCTCAGTGCGCTCTCCTTGCGACATTCCTGATGCGTCATATTTAATGTATGACGCATTATGTCGCAAGGAGTTACAGATACGTCAGTATTTCTGACGTATCGGTAAGCGCAAAAGTGATGCATTGCTGGAGTGTGTCACAAAAGTGACGCAACTCCAGCAATGCATCCTTTCACATGGGGCCAGCCCCATGTGAAAAGGCCTGCGTCAGTCTTATGCCTGCTGTGAGGCAGGCGCAATATTTTGATGCAACGGTGTCCTAAAAGTGACGCAGTGAAATCTCATAGATTTCACTGCGTCACTTCTACGACCCTTTCTTGCATCAATATGCCCCCTTTGCATACATTACACCTGGCGCAGGTATAATGTGGCGCAGGGGTTTACAAAGTGACGCATCTACCTAGATGCGTCACTTTGTAAATATGACTCAACAAGGTGCATTTTTTACAGCACTGGTGCGTCACAAAAAGTGACGCATCGGCGGCGTAAAAGTGACGCATGGCCTCATAAATGAGGCCTTCAGTCTTCTACTCATGCGTCATATTTAATGTATGAAGCATTATGTCGCAAGGAGTTACAGATACGTCAGTATTTCTGAAGTATCTGTAAGCGCAAAAGTGATGCATTGCTGGAGTGTGTCACAAAAGTGACGCAACTCCAGCAATGCATCCTTTCACATGGGGCCAGCCCCATGTGAAGGGGCCTGCATCAGTCTTACGCCTACTGTGAGGCAGGCGCAAGATTTTGACGCAACGGTGTTCTAAAAGTGACGCAGTGAAATCTCATAGATTTCACTGCGTCACTTCTACGACCCTTTCTTGCGTCAATACGCCCCCTTTGCATACATTACACCTGGCGCAGTTATAATGTTGAGCAGGGGTTTACAAAGTGACGCATCTACCTAGATGCGTCACTTTGTAAATGTGACTCAAAAGGTGCATTTTTTACAGCACTAAAAGTGACGCACCGGCGGTGTAAAAGTGACGCATGGCCTCATAAATGAGGCCTTCAGTCTTCTACTCTTACTTTTTCTTTCACTTTCTCTGTCTCTTCGCTGCCTTACTCACCTTGTCTCACACTCACTTGTCTTTATCCAGTCTGTATCTCCACTCTTTCCTAAACATCACTGCTCTTTTCTTACCCTTCCACACCCCGTTCCTTTACTACATTTTCTTCACTTATCCTCATTCCCCATGTTCACTCTCCTTCTCCTCACTCTCCTTCCCCACACTCACCTTCTTTCAGTCCCCCTACTTCACTTCCCTTCCCATCTCGTCCCTTTCTTTGCTTTCTCACTCATTTTCCTCTCCTCTCTCACTGCACTCCACTTCAGTTACTCTTTTTCATTTTTTTAAGAATACAGCTCTTTTTTGAGAATTGGAGGTAGTTCTGAAAAGTTTTTTTTTTTTTCTTCTTTTTACCTTTTTTTGAACAAAAACAGGGAATGGCAAACTGCTCAACAGGAGCAAAAATAAATAAATCAAAATTAGGGCTGGGGACGGCAGCGGTGGTTCTCTATTGCTCGAACCATGTTCATAACACTTTGTTCCCCATAACAAAGTAGTTGATCACAATGTCTGCATTTGATTGTGGCTTCATTAAAAGCAGGCTGAATATTTGGGATCAGCTGTTCTGGTCGCCCCCTCACCGATACAGTTGCTCCTCCAGTTGAAGTAGAAGCACCATCCCTTGATGCTTCTCGTGCCAGAGCCCTGACACTCTCCCGGGCATAGTTCTGGGGGTGCCTCCTCTCGACGTGACGAATCATAGTTGAATTACCAAAACTGTACTTCTTTGTGGGGTCTCCTCGAGAAAGTACAGTTTGGCAGATTTTGCATTCAACTTTTGGTGCATTTACTTTTTTATGTCCATCAGGTATAGAATTTTTTTTCCAGATAAAATGTTCTTTCATCTTCGGCTGAGGAGGCTCTTCATCAAGGAAACCATCTGAATCCTCACTGATGCTGGATGCTCTGGCTGCCATTCTATCCACAAATTCTTAGCACAGAAAAAGAGGTCTTGCTCTCACCATAGTGAAAGAAGAAGTGAAGGGAAAGGGTGGGGTTTTCATTACTTGTAAAAAAAAAACAACTGTTAACAACCAATGAAAAGAGTTATTTTAAGGTCACATGACTTGACATGCTTACGCTGCGCGCACCAGAGCGCTTCCGGGGGCGCTTACGCGGCGCGAACATAGGCGCTTCCGGGGGCGCTTACGCGGCGCGCCTGAGTGACGTTTTGGTAGCTTTACGGAAATGCAAAATCATTTTCATTCGGAAAATCAAAAATACTGCTTTTATAAGTATGGTACTGAATGTCTTGCATTATTATTTAGTTCTCATACATATTTTTTTTTACGAACGCAGAAATAGCGCTCTCGCTGCGCTCTCGGGAGAGCTTACCGGTGCGCGCACCCTGAGCGCTCCAAGTCAAAATGATACGGGTAAGCTTACCGGTGCGCGCACCTTGAGCGCACCAGGAAAAATTGATTTAAAAAAAAAAGAAAAATACAGTGAACACATAATTTAAAAAAAAAATTATAAATATAGTTAATAGTTATAAAAAACAGCTAATAAGAAAAAAAATCGTAGGTAACAAAGTCGATATACAAAGGAATTAACTTTTTAAAAAACTATGAAATTCACTGAAAAAACCATAGGTTTAACAAACGTTATAGTTAGGAATTAGCATTTAAAAAACCTTTGAAATTCACTGAAAAAACCATAGGTTTCACAATCGTTATAGTTAGGAATTAGCATTTAAAAAACCTTTGAAATTCACTAAAAAAACATAGGTTTCACAATCGTTATAGTTAGGAATTAGCATTTAAAAAACCTTTGAAATTCACTGAAAAAACCATAGGTTTCACACCAGTTATAGTTAGCTGAACATTTTACTCATACAAAACCATTGAAATTCCCACGTTATAGTAAGTTGGACTCACTATAACTCGCGCGCCCGCAATCCACTGCTGATGATGTCACATATTACATCATTCATGACATGGTCAGTGACATCACTTATGCCATCACTGATGACATCTCAAATGACATCACTGATGACATCATCCATGTGATAATACGATTCACCTCCTCACACTCTAATCTAACCTTTGATACATTCAGTGTTCAATACAGACTACCATTCCTGAAAGCATTGAAACAGCAATATCACTTACTACATACACACTCACTGATTCATAAGTCTACACACAGATCCACTCATTCACCCATACAATCACTCATACATACAGTCACTCATCAATACAACGCTATCATATGCACTCATACACCTAAACAGACATTCACACAGTGCCACTCATCCATGGAGTTACTCTCTAATCTACTCAGTAATGAAAATAATCAATCACACTCCCATTTCCTCATCTATACAGTTATACACACATAACCTTACTTATTCAAACATATACTAACACATACTTACTCTCTTTTACAATCACTGATGCAAGTACACATCGATCCATACAGTCACTTATGCAATCACAGGCTCTCATGTATAGTCATTGATATATGCCAACTGTCACATGCACTGTTTTTTACATATGTACTTACTTGGACATGTAGCACTGAGAAATCCATTCACTCACCAACACACCCATGCACACAGTCAACCGCACATACAGCTGTTTCCACATGTTCCCTTGAACCCAAACACCAAGTGAATCAACTGCTCACACATCTATGCACATAGTCACACACCTCCCAGCGACTACCACACACACTCACCCTCACATACAAATACTTGGGCAACCAATCAATAACCCATAGAGCCAGTCATATAGCTACTAATCAACACATGCAGCAGCTTACACAACAACAGACATAATGATGCACACATTCAGACAGTTTAGTCACTAACCTATGCATTCAGTAAGACACATTTAATCATTCACTCATACAGTCAGTTACGCACCTACTAAATCCTTCATGCAGACACTCATGCATACACTCATTCTTCAATATGTAAAACATATTTTAACTTTACAGGAACACACATTCACTGGATGATGTCATCAGTGATGTCATCAGAGATGTCATCAGTGATGTCACTGACCATGTCATGAATGATGTAATATGTGACATCATCAGCAGTGGATTGCGGGCGCGTGAGTTATAGTGAGTCCAACTAACTATAACGTGGGAATTTCAATGGTTTTGTATGAGTAAAATGTTCAGCTAACTATAACTGGTGTGAAACCTATGGTTTTGTCAGTGAATTTCAAATGTTTTTTAAATGCTAATTCCTAACTATAACGATTGTGAAACCTATGTTTTTTCAGTGAATTTCAAAGGTTTTTTAAATGCTAATTCCTAACTATAACGTTCGTTAAACCTATGGTGTTTTCAGTGAATATATATATATATATATATATATGTTCTTTTTTTTAACTAAACATTTTTCTACTTATAAGTTTAAACAAATCTAAACCAGTATATTTTAAAAAAAATTAAAAAAACCTTAGATACATCCATAAATTGGATTATACACACACACAGTCAAATTAGACTCTACAAAACTTCTCACAATCACCAAACTACCAATTAAACAAAATTCATATGTTAACACACAAAGGCTTGTTCTTATCTGCCAGAAGCCGCAACAAAAGAGGAAGGAAATGGTTAACAAGGAGCTTTTGATGGACTGAGTGTTTTATTATATTGTTGTGTTGTTAAGTTCTGTTTTGGAATACTTTTAAGGTTGCTGTTGGAAGTGGCAATAAAGGTTTTATGCATAATGCTAGCCTCCTGTCTTGCCATAAAATTACAGGATGTTGATTGGTTGTCCTGAAACACGTGTTGTTGTTCTCTATCGCTTGACCCCAGGGTAATGTAGTTTATACTTTTGTTTCGTTGGTTGCTAAGATATGCAGTAAAGAATTACACGCAGAACATTAGCTTCTGATTCTGACAAAGAATTGCAAGTGATTGGGTTAGTTCCTGTTACGTTAATAAGAACTGAATGACCTCAGTCAGGAAACAATCAAGCAGTCCCCACAGTTTAAAGCAGCACATGCGTTAAGTCACCACAAAACATGAAGGTACCTGTATACATGTCTGGTCTCTTCTCTCTGAGTGAACGCTTCCGTTTCCAAGTTGCAATGCAATAGGTCTCGCATTTACGAGAGTTTGAGCTATTGGCATTGTAAATGACAATGCCTTTATTTATGTGTTGATTTTTAAAACATAAATAAAAGTCATTGCCATTTACTATGCCAATAGCTTAAACATTCGCAAACGCAAGACCTATTGCATTGCTGGCTGGCACACCAGGGCAGAAGCATTCCAAGACCGCAGCTTTCTATATGTGGGGGCAAAGGAAACCACCAGCAGCTCTGCTCGCTTTAGAGCAGCCAAAAGAGGGAAGGCACAAATAAAACAACTATAGCTGTCAAATAACAAAATTAAAGTACAGGTTGTGCAGTCAAACACCTAAAGGAGGACAAGACTGAAGAACGGAAGCCGTGGGGTGGGAGTGCGTAGTACTGATAAGGATTAGAATGAGGCACCTGTTCGCATCAGCCCGGCAACACAAAAAGGTTACAAAACAATGACAGCACAAACGTTAAAAGGATGACCGACAGCAGCATGACGGAGTGACTGAGAAAGCAACTTTTCGGCTCTTCTAACTGTGGGCTCACAAGGCCCCAGGGTCTGCTGTGCACCAGCGAGGGGGGGGGGGGTGGTTTAAATTGGTCTGAAATTACTAATGGGGAAGCGCAAATTACGCAGCAGAGATGACAAAATTGTGAGTCTAAAAAAGGGCAAATTACGCCGTGTAAAGCGCTGAAAGGGGTCGTAAAACAAGGCCTGTAGAGATAGACAAATTGTTCCTCAAAGATTCCTTATTACAGCTGAGCACACAAGCTTAACTCACACTAATCTTGCTTACAGTCTGGCCGCTGTGACTTTAGTCAGCCGATAAAACTTGCTGAAATGCACGTCACATGTAAGATAAACTATATTTCAAAGCAAATTAGCACAGGTCCAGTTTAGAAATGTTTTCCTGCATTAGCCAAGCTAAAGTCAACTGAAGTAAGTGTTAATGATATTGTATAAAATAGCCAGTGCCGACAAAGAAGAGGTGCATATCTTAGTCTGGACAAAAGTTATGCGCCTTTTGTTGGAACACAACAAGTAACTGAGTAGAGTAACTTAGAAACAAAGCAAGAACTATATACAAACTGAGGCATATAAAACTCACTGCTTGGAGAGTAGGAGCTTGACTGTTGACTTTCAAGGAAAAGAAGTGAGAAGTTTTCCCATATTACAATCTAGTCTGAATCTGCCCCACGGGGGGATTCCACTTACCTGCTGCTCGAAGAGAAGTGTATTTAGTGCCTGTCTGCATGGCAGGATCGTTATTGGGAAGCCCACTGCAACATACATCATGAATCCCACGCAAATCATTTCCGGCACCAGATTGAAAGGGAAGTTCATCAGCACATTGCCAGCAATGGTTTAATTGAAACTGACACAGCCAGGGTTGGATTGGGATTAAAAATCGGCCCGGGCACGCATATAAAAATCGACCCACATTTGCATAATGCCTTCCCTCAAATCACTGCTTTCAGCGTAGTTTTACATAAAGGGGGGGGGGGTCAAAAAAATGCAGTCATCAGTTTACACTAGTGAAACACACCTGAAAACAAGTGAGGCCACTTCTGCTCAGGCCCCCTGCCCTGCTTAGTATGCCTACATTAGTGGGAGGCCCAGAGAAAGAAAAGGGCTGACACCTCTACCTGTTGCTGCTATACAGGAGATAATGAGTGCCCATTTCCCTCCAGAAAGGCCACTCAGACACCCACTGGGCCGCTGGCGGTATAGTCGAACAACAGACACATCGCCCAAATCGGCCCCCAGGCTGCTCAAAACCAGCCCTCAGCTGGAACTCGGACCCCTGCCCCTCAGGCATTGCCCGAATGCCCCCGTTACCAATCCGACGCTGGACATAGCCGAAGAAGCCAACCTGGCCCATGCAGGGAGACAACAGACCCAAATGAAAACCCAACTTGCGCCTTTTCAGAAACATACAGTAAAACACCGCATCCTGCCCACCTTGTTGGCCCTTATGCCCAATTGGAGAGCTGCATTAGAAAGCATTTTCATCAGTGACTAGGAATTTGCAGAGCTTGCCGAGTCATGTTATGCTACGGGTTAGTTCTTCCGTGATTAGGTGGCCTAGAGGCTGAATGAAAGCACTCAGAGGCAGACTAGTCACAGGACAGAAATCGCGTAAGTGTTTAGTCGTGCTGGGATTTTAAAGTGCTTGCAAGGTACAGGGTGCATTCAGGATGCAATGGAGGGGGAGAAACTGAAGGAACCGGGAAGTAGGTAGTGGCATCTGAAGCGAGCGCATCCCTCAGTGCCCGATCATACTGTAAAACATCACTTCCTATGTGAGTACTCAAACTAAGTCCCTTTCTTATTATATTTGGAAATGAAAACTCCCTCTGGGAGAGCTCCCTGTTAACATTCTGGTTTTGTTAAATAGCAGAAGCCCTTTGGTCACCTAGTACCTGGAAAATAATGAGCGCCACGAGAAACACAGGGACAAAAAATGCTTGTTTTTGCTAGGCGTGGGGAGATTAAGTGATTGGTCCAGGATGGTTGGGCCTTCCTGCCGAGACTCGAACCGGGTTTCCTAGCTTCGAGGTCGACCGCTCTAGACTTTAGGCCACATCTTCCCCCATCGAATGACTTGCAAGGTGCAAGTAGGGCTACAGATGGCACACAGCAAAATAACTGCGACACCAAGGAGCGTTTCCTAGGGAATTGATTACTTGTAAGGATACCAGGTGCAGAGATATGAGGAGTGGGCGTCCTGCTCAGGCAGACTCCAGTTCCCCGCCCCTCCCCCCTCTCAGGACTGCAGTTAAGACATCAACAAGTAAGTAAGCAGGCTAAACCTTTTACGTTTCATCAACACTAATGGGGGGGTCTCCAGCTCGAAAGTATTTAGAGTCATACTAGTGCACACGGGGTAAACAAAGCGGCAGTCTGTCGATTCGGAAAATGCACGTTTGTAACTAACGTTTGGACATTAACACCAAAAGATCTGAGCCCATATGATCACTGACTCATGACTTGACGAGGGTAAGGACAGGACACGTGTTTTTCACAAAGTAAAATCAAATGTCGAAGATGAGGACGGGGTACGGGTTCTGCAAACTAAGAATACACACTGAATTCATCATTATTTTTTGGTTATCTAAGGAACTATGACTCTGTAACGTAACAGGTACAAACCACTGAGAGAGCGCAAACTGACCTAAATGTATGAGTGCATCACACTTACCTGTAGTAAGCACAAATCATGAGGAGAAATGCCATGAGTGCTAGTAGTATCTGCAATTATATTCTGAATGTATAGCTAATGTAGAGATTTAAGTAGAAGTGGAACTAATACAGAAATGTTTGACACTATATGATTTTATTAGATGTGATTATTCCTGAATCCATGTCGTGTAGCTGTTAAAATGTAAGATGGCATGTGGTTAAACGCAGAATGTGGTAGGCCTCAGGGCCAGAGCTAGAAGGGAAGGGGAAGGTGTTTCTTTTCACGACATAGATTGAAATAATGTTTTGGCCATTGCATTAATGGGCCATGATTTATAGATGTGTTTACTGAATAATAGAATAAGAGTATTAACATGCTTTAATTAATGAAGAAGTTGAATGCTATAATCATTATGAGAAATGTTGTAGGCCTGAAATGTTTTAACATTGATTTACACGTACATGTCTGGGCCGAGAAATGTTGCGAACCTTTTTGGAAGTCTATGAGAGTTGGGTTCTTGGCTGCAGATGTCTGTCTGCAAAAGAAAGGGAGGATCTGATTATAAATAATATGAATAGAGGTCTGTTCAGTAGACGGCCCAGACATGGAGGAGGGTTCCGGAATGTTTTAAGGGGTATCAGCGGGCCGGAGAAGAGTCTGAGAAGCAAGGTCAACTCCAACGTATGAGGCCCAATACAAAGCAGCATGGAAAAAGCCAGAAGCTACACCACGTGAGGGGCGTCTCATGAGGGGCGTCTCAAATGTTGTTGACTGTTTTGTATTAGGGACAGCACCCCTGGGTGGAGTTAGAGCAGATGCCTGAGGACCCTTTAGAGAGCGGATGGGTAGGCAGAGAGGGGTCATGACTGGAGAACTATAGGTTTTCACCAAGAGACTAAGAGTGAGTGACTTCCTTGGGGGTCATTCACTGCTGACACCTTTGTTAGGTTGAGACTTGGTTAAGTAGGGATACCATCTAGAGCAGGGTAGGGACAGCCTAACCTGTGTGTTTTCCTCCAACTTAAATGAAGGAGAGATATGCGTCAATGCTGATAGCTTTATTATTCTTAGAACTTGTGCTGGTAATTTCCGTTGCTCGTCTGAGGGCTTTCAGAGAGCACATGTATGTAGTTGGACCTGTGTATCTCGTGAATCTCATTCTGAGATGTCTGTATTTGCAGCTTATCCTATCCTTACAATAAACTTTTGAAAGCTAGAAGTTGTTTGTGATCTTTTGGAGCGGGGTCCTTTATTGGGTGTACTAACTTGGTAGCAGAGGCACTTTCTTCCTTCAATGACAGGCAACAAAGGTTCAGTCGACCAGATCGGGGTTTAGATCAATAGTGATAAGGTATCGATCAAAATCTCGCCCTTCCAGTTGGTAGCTATAGAGGATGGTTGCCTTCTTGAGGACGGTGACCTAGGCCAGGTTAGCTTACCCCAAGGCCCCTAGAAATCGATGATCGGAAGAACCGCCCGCTGAAGAAGATCCGGATGACGTGAGACAGTAAAAGCAGCAGTATCGGTCGAGAGTGAGTATAAAGGGTCATGCGTGTTAAATTGCGGTGTTTTTGTATTGTATCTATGTTGTAATGTCTGGCGGAGTTGAATGTCTGTAGAGTGACTGTGGAACAGGTTGTGAGCGCGCGCAACCGGTGGAAATCTTAAGTGAGAGCTTAAGTGGTTCGGGTGTATCGGACACCCAGAGTAATTGTCAAATAGTGTGAAGGGGGTCATGAGGTACCATTGATCACCCGAAAGACCGAGATAGGGGGAACGTAAGAGTGAGTGCGTGAGTAACGGACGCTGGTCGGAGGTTACTGTGTGTGTAAGCAACCTATCAGAGAGACGATAGACATTTCGTCAGTTGTGTTGACAATTACATATAGACTGTGGACGTACAGTCGAGGGAAGTGACCGCTTGGTCGGAAGTAGTCATTTTTCGGTGTATGAATGGGACGCATGCATGACCGGGAGACGAGTTGAGAAAGGAGGGGTGCT
This sequence comes from Lissotriton helveticus, assembly GCF_964261635.1. Taxonomy (NCBI): domain Eukaryota; kingdom Metazoa; phylum Chordata; class Amphibia; order Caudata; family Salamandridae; genus Lissotriton; species Lissotriton helveticus. The sequence continues at coordinate 1,284,400,538 of NC_136057.1, read as the reverse complement.
GCTGCGAAGCGGAGAAAAGTGACGTCAGGAAGTGTCGCGCAGTGATTGGCTGACCGGAGAAAGACCGCGCTGTGATAGGCCAGCTAGCAAAGACGTCAGAAAGTGTCGCTCTGTGATTGGCCGACCGGAGAAAGACCGCGCTGCGATAGGCCAAGTTAGCAAAGCCGCGACAGGATTGGTGGATTGTCATCAGGAAGTAAACAGAGTAGCGAGGCTGGATATTGTGCGCATAATTATGAAATGTTTTAAATGGTTGAGAGCGGCGTTTAAAAAAGAGAAGCGGGGATCGGATGAAGGGGAAGAAGCCCCGCCGGAGGGTACGCCGGCTCGTTACATGGCAGTGAATGTTGGGCTGCATACGATCCTTTGGATATCAGAGTGGAGTAAGATCACAGAAGGAAATGAGGAACTGACGTTCCCGAAGTACGGGACGTTCAGATTAGAGGTGTTACATCGATTAAAATCAGTCATGACCTCAATGAGACCCTTGCCTAGACCGACCCAGTTTGAAGCCCTTGATGCATGGATTAGGGCAGCGCATGAAAAAAATATGAACAGACGACAAGAAAGGGTGAAACGATCGGTAAGGGCAGTGCAGGATGCCAGGTGGGATGCGGATGCTAAAAGATGGAGAGTGCATAACATGGAAGTAAATAAACTGTACCCAGTGTTAGAGGTGCCTGGAAATAAAAGCCCCCTAGAAGAAGATGATGAGAGCGAAACAGAGGACAGCCTGATAAACAGATTATTGACAGACAGGCCACCCCCGTATAATAGAGCAGGGGGAGAGGTCGAGCATAGTGAAGGAGAAAAGGGGGGCAATGCAGGAGAGCATAGACCGCTTCCCAGTTCAGAGTGGGATCCTGAGGCAAAGAAAGAGCTGTCCCAGCCTAGTCAGGTGCAACAGGTAGTCGGGAGGTTTGTGGTACAAAGAGCGCCGGAAACGGAGAGCGCCACATCCTACGCATTACCAGATGCACTGCAGGTACCTGTTACCATAGGTCCTATAGTATCGATATATGACCCAGAGAGAGCAAGAGGGGAAGAACGGGTACGGAAGGACGGAGAAAGAGCAGAGACGGCAAGGAGGAACGATACGATCAATTCCCCAAGTCAGATGCCGATACCCAGAGAGTGGAGCACCCCGATGCACACAGCAGGGGATCCAGGAGGGGATCCCGGGGGCCCTAGATGGCCAGTGGATCTGAGGGGATCTGAACGAAAATCCTTTCAAGAGCTAAATGAGTACATGAAGAAGTGGGATGAGGCAGTGGAGGCTCACAAGAGCATCATAGCTGCAGAAGCTGAAAGGGAAAGTCAGGACAGCAGAGCTCGGACTCACTGCGGGGCTGGGGAGAGCAGCCCGGAGTGGGACTGGAGAGAGAGAGATAGTAGGGGAGTCACCCATTGGGCCCGGAGTGGAGATAGAACGGACCTGGAAAACGGGGGCCCCGGGAGTGGAGGGGTGGCGTGCCCAATACTCAGTGAAGGGGAGAGGAGAGCGCAAGAGTACAGAAACAGCTTTAAGTGTCCACACTGTGTGCCCGGCACCAGAGAACAGAATGGGAGTTGTGAGAGGTCGCACCATAGTCCCTGTGATGACGGAAATGAGCGCAGCCCAGGGAATATGGGGAACCAGGAAGGATCGTATCGGATACTGAGCGATACTAGGCAAAGGGAGAGTAGCGACCAGAGGGAAAATAACAGAGAGGCGTACGGTGAAAGGAGGGAAGCAGGAGAGAGTGGGCAGAGCAAGAGTGGGGGTAACAGGCCCGTGTTCCATCACCTTCCAAGATCGGATGGCCGAGCATGGGACCTGGAGAGATGGGAGCAAGGGAGAGCACTCATTAACTCTCCCGAGCCCAAACGTAGAGCTCGGAGTTGGGATGGTAGGGAGACCAGTGAGCCCCCTTCGAAAGACGTATTGCGAGCTGAGATAAAAGCTAAGAGACTCGATGTCGCCAGCTTAAGGTCAGACCTGGATGACATGATAGATGGTACCCTGCCTTTAGAAAGAATGGAAATGTATGAGCAGGATGAAATACTGTATATGGCAAAGGACATCACTCGAAAAGCGAGAGCAATCCATGAGAAGTTAGTCGAACTAGCAGGCAAATATATGGTGGACCTGTCAAGAACCAAAGCATTACAGGGTAACCACAGGCTACATTATACAGATCGAGACCTAGATGAGAGGAGAACGATTGGGCTGAAAACGCACATAAGGGAACTGATCACGGGAATAAGGACATGGAGGGCACTAGATAAGTGGGAGGAGAGGTGGTCCAAGAAAGGGACCGTCAGGAGAAGCACGCTTGGTACTGATGGAGCGAGATAGAAAACAAAATTTTGTTTAAACTCGCAAAGTCACATTTCCATAACATGAATAAAATTATTAATGATTTGTGATATGTCGTGCTAATACAACCTAGATTAAACTTTACACGTGGGGGGACTAACATGTGTGCTCATAAACGTGCATAAATGTTGCATCTTTTTGTTCGTGCAAAATAATAAAATAATTTATTGTTTTCGTTTTTGTCATTACTAACTGCTGCAAACTTAAATAAGCATGTGCTTGTTTTGCTTTTTCTCGTCTGTGTGATGTCATTTCTACTATTCTAGGTGCATATGGGTCTCATAGAAAAACGGAGACTGGTAAATATAAACGCTGCTTTATTTGTTTGCAATGGCTAGGTAACATTTTGATTAATCGGGTGGGTTAATTAATTAGTAAACCATGGGGTGGATACAGAATATACTTTATTTCTTTCATTAATACTTTTCTTGTGTTTGTTTTATACTAGAAATCATAAGTTGCCTGCTTTTGAGGCCTAGCTATTTGAGCCGCAAAATAAAAGCTGAACTATAATTCTGCAGAAAGTCACGAGACGCCCATTCTGAATTAAAACGTTTATTGAAGCTGCATTCACAAAGCAAAAACTGATGAGCTGACATCATTCTGTCGGACATGGCCAAGGTCGAAAGTGAACTTTTTGTCAGTCCTTAACTTGGCATCCGCGGAAGTTGCACTGTAAGACTATGGAAGCTGCGAGGATGACTTAAAACAAAGTTGCAATCGCAGGAAGCCTCTGGCTTCACGTGGAAGAGACAATGGTCTTTGTAAGACATGAATTTGTGGAACTTTTTAAGAATCGGGTGACATGTCACTTGTCACTCTCAGCCAATGGGACGTCGAGTATTTCTGAAAATTTTCCTTTGCTAGTTTAGTTAGCGTAGAAAGGTATAAAAAGTCATGCCCTTAGGGTTGGGCTGGCTGCTGCTTTCTGACTTTCCGATGAGGGTGATGTGCTGCTGGACTTTGCGTGGAGCACGTAAGAATCCTCAAAGAACTTTACTTTAATTTCTGTCTATTTAGCTCAGTTAGGGAAATAGGTTTTAGAAATGCTAAACTTTATATAATTTCTTTAAACTGATTCAATTGCTTAAACTGTATTTTTCTTAATTCTTACTATCATGCTTGCTTTATTGCTAATAAAATTCATTTATAAAACTTACAACATATATACCATAATTTAGAAAATAAAATCTTACTTTTGACAAACAAGCTGGTCTTGGTTATTTAGAAGTATAGGTTACCATTAGCTAGATCACGTCGCCTATGGTGGTCGTTTAAATGGTCGAGTTTTATTCTAATGACAATATTCTTTCTGCAAATGTATAAATATGTTTATAGTTTGTAAATAATGTGTATATAGATTTATTTGACCACCTGATTCAGTAGGCCCAAAAATATATCAGGTTCATAAATGGGTCCATGTATAGTTTAGAATTTTGTTTATAGGTTATGAAATTGGGTAGCGTAGTTTATGATATATTTTCTATAGCCCGCTGGATCAATTATCTGGTAGCAGAAATTGATGGTTGCTAAGCGGTAACCAAGGTAACATGTTGGTTGCTAAGGATTGCGTCATGGTATGCAAATAGGATTAATGTTTTAACACTTGTTAAGTTCGTTTTTCGTGCCTATCTGTAAGCTATACCGGTATAGATTGTGTGGCGAGAAATTAGTCACGCAAGCCATCTGTTCGTTTGTAGTGATATCGCCGAGTATCACAAGAGGTATCGCCGTGTACCATAGTGTTGTCGCCGAGCAGCACAGTTTTAGGGCTAGGTCTGAATCTTGTATAGTGAGGAATTTCTAAGAAATCAAAGCAGCATGAGAATAGGGACAAAGCGCCTTCCATAAAACTCACTGTGATGAGAGTATTAGTTATATCCGAGCTTGAGTGAAGGGTAAAATTTAACGTCGGTGCATGATTATCTATAAACAGGTTAGAGTCCTGTACGGGTACATGTTTCATATCTATAAACAGGTGAGAGCCCTGTACGGATAACGTCGTTATTTTGCTAACGGTGCATGATTTCTATAAACAGGTGAGAGTCCTGTACGGATTTCGTGTGTGTTTGAATTTAGGGAATTTTCAGTGTAAAAGTGCGAGTTTGAATTGTATTTTATGTTCAAGTGGAACTCTTAGAACTTTCACTTCGCGGTGGGTTCAGAGCAAAGCGAGTTCATAATTATACTTGCTTGAAGGGTGGGGTAAGGTTACTCTACTGACAATTGAATATTATCCTTAGTGTGAATAGCGCCGTCTATTCCGAAGTGTGGATACTTGAATGTATGTAAACTATCCTAATTAGTGAAACGAACAGATGTTGTCTTTATAAGTCATTGTTAAGAATTAATTTACACTGAAAAGTGTTCTTAAAATGGCGCTGTGAAAAGATTTTGTGAAGGAGGGGTAAGCGCCAAGAGTGAGAAACGAGAAACCGCAGCTGCTGTGTACGTCACAGAGCCGCGCAGGGATTGGGTGACCTACGTCACAAGCTGTATTCTGATTGGCTCCTGAGTCTCTGACGGCCTGTGAGCTGATTGGTCCTTAGGAAAATCTCCAAAATTATTGGTTGAGCAGGAAACTGACGTAGCTCAACTGCCATTGGCTTGTTGGTGTGTTTCGCGCACGGATTGGTTGTTTTGCGGAACATCCCGGAAATATTTTACGAACGATTTTGTGAATTAAATTTAACTTTTAAAAATGAGTTATCATTTTAAACATGTTGAGAAAAAGACAACATTATTTCAGAAATTTAAGAATTTATTTTCACCTGACAAGAAAATCGAAACGCGAGGTGGTAAACTACTTCATAAGTATAAAACACCTGCAGCGTACATGGAAGGTGAATACGGATATCATACTGTCTTATGGTTCGACAGTTGGAAACGTTATACTAAAAACGATGGTGTTTTGGCTTGGCCTGATGATGGTTCATTTAATGTAAGAGTTTTAAGAAACTTACGAGAGAAAATGAATGCTCTTGTTCCAAAACCGAGACCAACTCAATTTGAAGCTTTAGTTGAGTGGGAAGATGAAATGTATCAGTTACAAAGAGAAGCTAGTGGAATTAAAAGACCTTCTAAAAATCCATCATGGAAAAGAGAAACTCATGAAGATAGATTGCGAATGTGGAGACAGGGAAACATGAGTGAAGGATTGTATTTAATTCATGAAATGGTAATGGGTTCTCCTACAGGGAAATCTATGGAAAGTGAATCTGAGGATGCAGTTATGGAAGAAATATATACAACTGCTAGAAATAAACAGCCTAATCAGCCTTTGAGACCTCCTAGATCGTGGTCTACTCCGGTGGTTTCTACTGAAACTTCACCGAGTGCACCTCCAATTAATGAAGCTCCTAAACTTTATCCAAATAATTGTGAAATCACTGAAACTCCTAGAAGACCAGAATTTGAGAATGCTCGAAATGAGGGTAGACATTTTTCAATGACTCCAAGAGCAAGGGAACCTCCAAAAGATTATACAAGAGAAACAAGAAATGTTGAGGATGATGATTATAATGAATACTTAAGGTCTAAAGAAGAATTAATTAAAAGAATGACAAAAGGCATGGAAGCTGTCACAGTTCCAGTAACAATAGGTCCTGTTCAACCTGTATTTGATCAAAGAAATACAAACAAAACTGGATTAACTATTCCTTTAAATACAGAAATTCAAAAGCCTGCTGAAAAATTTTATTCAGATTTGACAGAATTAAACACTTCTAGATCAAGAATGCCTGATTTAACTTTCAATGAGGATTTATCTCCAAAAACACCAATGGGTGCTATGTCAGATGTAGGAAGTCCTGAAGTCAGGGTAACTACACCAAAGCTTGATGTGGCCAAATTAAAGGCGAATATAGAAGAATTAATAATTGGTACAATTGGCCCAGATAGTTTAAATTACTATCGGGATGATGAACTACTATTCATTTGCAAAAGTATTCAGTGGAAAACGAAAAATAAATATGATCAATTAGAGGATCTAGCTGCAGAACTTGAAATCGATGTGAGTAAACAAAAGAATTTTGCAAAACATTACAGATTAGATTTCTCAGAAAGCGACATTGAGAGTTTGAACTCAATGGGAAGAATAGTTCACATTAAAGATTTGATTGTCTATATCAAAAAGCTAGGAGAACTGAACAAATGGAGAGTGAAATGGACTAAAAGGAAGGAAGATGAAAGATTGGAAAGAATGTCAAAACAATTTCCAATGAGAGAAGTTGCAGGTGGAGGATATGTTCATGTCCCATGGTCGAGACAGGACATTCTGTTATTCACAAATGACTTTCCTAAATTAAGAGAGAAACCTGTTGAGTGGTACAGGCAAGTCGATAGATTTATCAAAGTGTCAAAAGTTCTGTGGATTGATTTGGATGGATTTTTTGACATTGTTGTTCCATCTGATCTTTGGACAGAATGTAAAATTTCTATTAGTTGGCCAAAAACAGAACCTGAGCGAATCAAAGAAACAGGTGCCCCAAATCCACTCGTAATGGATTTTTACGAGAAAGTAATTGTTTGGATGAAAAACAAAATTCCACCCAAAGAAGTTGATTGGGTTAAAATAGAAAGAACAGAGCAGGAAACAAAAGAATCAGTTCATTCTTTTTATGAAAGACTACTGTTAATCTTTAAACAATACAGTGGTTATGAAAAATTAGATGAGAAAGACATGAGTCATTTTATCTATAGATTTGTTTATGGACTAAAACCTGAAATTGGAGAAATGATCAGAACTAGTATTGTCGGATGGCAAGCACTATCTATTGATGATATTCTGAGAAAAGCAAAATATTGTAGCGATGAATTAGAAGTAAAACAGAAGAAGCTAAAGGAGAAAGCCATGTGGGCACAGGTAAAAGTAGCTGAGCAACAGATTGCCAGCATGGGTAATAAGAACACTAATTTTGTTCAAACTGGAAATACGAACCAGATACAAGGAAAGTTTAAAGGTAATAATTTCCAAAAGAAATTTAGCCCAAAGATAGAAGAGCTGAAACAAAGATTACCTTGTTTTAATTGTGGCGAAATTGGACATTGGAGGGACGAGTGTCCTCATCCTCCTAGAAACTTAAAGAATCCCTTATTGAATCCACAGATGCAGAATGGTGTTAACGTGCAGCAACAGCTACAGATGCAACAGGGGTTAAATGAATTTAATATTCAGCGACAATTACAACAACAGCAACAACAACAGGTGAATAATCGTCAGGACCAGTTGCCACAACCACCTTTTCCGAATTGTGGGGGAGTTCAAAAATATAATCCAAACGTGGGATTTCAGGGATGTGAACAGGTAATAAAACCACAAAAACAGCAAAAGCAGCAAAGGGTTCAAATGCAAAATGCTACACAACAATTTTTATTAACAGAAAGCCAAGACAGTGATTCTGATGATTATTGCTGACGGTGCCCGGGAGAGGAGGAAGAGTGTGTTGTTGGAGCCACTCTTGAGGTTGACCAGTCTGGTCCTTATGTAAACGGGAAAGTTAATGATGTAGACATCACTTTTCTAGTGGACACTGGTGCTACCCGTTCTACTGTTAGATCAGTGGAAATTGAAAACCTACCTCTCTCTGGGGATACCATCCAAGTTGTCGGAGTAAGTAATAAGCAAATTAAAACAGATTTAACTGATCCAGTACCAGTTGAAATTGGAAATTACAGAGACAAACACAGATTTGTGGTTTGCAATAGTAGTCCAGTAAATCTATTAGGTAGAGACATCCTATGTAAAATGAATTGCAGAATATATTGTTCTCCTGAAGGAGTTGAATTACAAACAATGGAGGAAGATGGTTTGTACAGAATGACAATGATGATGATGGAAGCAGAAGAAACAAAATTGTTTCCTGCATTTGAAGAAAAAGATTTACCTGAAGAGCTAAAAGAAACAGTGAAATCTGAAATATGGGATTTTACTGGGAATGAGATGGGTCTGATGAAAAACGTAGATCCTGTTAAAATTGCATTGAAGCAGGGAATAGAATTTCCAAACACTCCACAATATAAAATGAAAACTGAGACAATTGAAGGTATTACACCTGTAATTGAAAAATTAATCAAGCAAGGTGTATTGGAAGAAATGAAGAGTAGCTCTTGTAATTCACCAATTATGGGAGTTAAAAAGGCTAATGGAACATTTAGGATCGTACAAGATCTGAGAAAGGTTAATCAAATTGTTATTCCATGTTGTCCTGTGGTTCCAAATCCAGCAGTGATTCTATTTCAGATTCCATATGATGCTGAATGGTACACAGTCATTGACCTTTGCAATGCATTCTTTACTGTTCCTCTACACCCAGACAGTTATGAAATCTTTGCTTTCAGATTCCAAGGTAAGACCCTTGGATGGACAAGAATCCCTCAGGGCTATACAGAAAGTCCTTCAATCTTTAACGAACTGTTAAAAAGATCATTAGAAGATTTAGACTTACCAGGTAGGTCTACGCTGGTGCAGTATATTGATGATTTGTTAATAGCTGCTAAGACAAGAGAAAATTGTGTAACAGACACAATAATTCTGTTAAATCGCCTTGCAGAAGAAGGACATAAAGTGTCCCCAGCAAAACTACAGTTTTGCAAACAGGAAGTGAAATATCTTGGTCACAGAATTGCAAAGGGAAAAAGACAAGTAACAATAGAGAGAATAAAAATGATTCAAGCAATGTTACCGCCAAGAACACAAAGACAGGTCAGAATGTTCCTGGGAATGGTAGGTTACTGTCGACAATGGATAAGTGGATTTTCAGTAATTGCAAAACCACTACAAAGACTGACCAAATCAGATATAAAAGATCCAATTATTCTCAATGATGTTGAGATGGAATCTTTTGAAAACTTGAAAAAGAGCTTATGCCAAGCTCCTGCTTTGGGTATGCCAAATTATGAGAAAGATTTTGAACTGTATTGCAGTGAGAGAGAAGGATGTGCATTATCTGTGTTAATTCAGAGACATGGAAACCTAAAGAAACCTATTGCATATTTCTCTGCAGTTCTTGATCCAATTGCAAAAGCATTACCAGGTTGTTTAAAAGCAGTTGCAGCTACAAGTATCAGTCTTGAACAAAGTGAAGGAATCATTATGGGATTTCCTGTAAAAGTTTTTGTGCCTCATTCAGTTGAAATATTACTAACAAGAGGTAAGACTCAACATTTAACAAGTAGCAGATTGACAAAGTATGAGAAAATCATACTGGGAGCAGATAATGTTTCGATTTCAAGATGTTTGAATCTGAATCCTTCTACATTACTGCCTGATTCAGAAATCGTTAATGACATTGAGACAGAACATGAATGTTTAGATGTCATGGAATTCTGCACAAAACCAAGAAAAGACATCAAAGACAGACCTTTGCCTGAATCGGATTTTGTCTACTTTGTAGATGGCTCATGCTTAAGATCCGAAGGTGGTGTCTTGAAAGCTTCATACTCAGTTTGTACAGTCGAAAACATTAAAGAAGCATCATGTCTTGAAGGAGTTCGTTCAGCTCAAGTAGCTGAATTGATTGCTTTAATTCGTGCATGTGAAGTATCAAAGGATATAAGAGTTACCATCATTACTGATAGTCAGTATGGGTACGGAGTTGTGCATGATTATGGACAACTCTGGTCACAGAGAGGATACATGACATCAACAGGGTCACCAATTAAAAATGCAGTTTTCATTAGAAGATTAATTGAAGCAATACAATTGCCAAAAGAAATTGCCATAGTCAAGTGTGCAGCGCACACTAGAGGAACTGATTATATTTCCAAAGGAAATGCCTTCGCAGATGAAACAGCAAAGTACTGCGCAAGGAAAAATTATTCTTACAATCGGAATAGAAGTACAGAAACTGATTCAAATTCATTAATGCTAACAACTATTGTAGAAACATGGAATGAGATTAGAGATTTACAAAACGAAGCAGATGATGAAGAAAAAGACCAGTGGTTAAGATCAGATTGTAGACAACGTGATGAAGATGGAGTGTGGGTTTACAAAGATGGGAGAGTAGTTTTACCAAATTGCATGATTTCTGACATGGCCAGATTATATCATGGTCCTGCACATTTAGGAAGAGATTCTATGGTCAGATTGTTTAAAGAAACATGGTTCAATACCAAATTTAGAACCATTGCAGAATCTTTTTGTCAAAGGTGTTTGTCATGCCAACAAATGAATCCTAACAGAAAATCAGTGGTGGGGACAGGAATAATTGGTCGAGAGGGTGGTCCCTTTACCAGGTTACAAATAGATTTCATTGAAATGCCATTACACAACTGTTTGAAATATGTACTTGTAATTGTATGCTTGTTCTCAAGGTGGGTAGAAGCTTTTCCTACAAGACATTGTGATTCAATTACAGTAGCAAAACTAATGCTCAGAGAAATCATCCCGAGGTACGGTTTTCCAGTCACTATTGAGAGTGATGGAGGAAGTCATTTTGATAACAAACTGTTGAAATTAATTTGCGAAGCTATGAGTATTGAGCAGAAAATACACTGTGCATACAGACCAGAGGCATCAGGTGTAGTTGAACAAATAAATGGAACTATCAAAAACAGAATTGGGAAAATGTGTCTAGAGACAGGAGTGAAGTGGACTGATGCTCTTCCACTTGTTTTGATGTCAATAAGAAGTACACCAGATAAAAAGACAGGTTTGAGTCCTCATGAAATTTTGATGGGAAGAGTTATGAGGCAAGCTTTTGTACCTGTAGGTAAACTGTTGAGTATAAATGACAGTGCAATTTTGGATTACTGTAAAAGGTTATCTGATATGGTAACTTCTGTGTCTAATCAGGTGGGAACTGAAGCACAATCAAATGACAAAGTTTTGACACATGATCTGAGACCTGGAGACTGGGTCAGAACGAAAGTACATCGGAGGAGGAATTGTCTATCTCCTAGATGGCAGAAACCTAGGCAGGTAATCTTGATCACTACTAATGCTGTAAAGTGCAGAGGATTGAAGCGCTGGATTCATCCAAGTCATACTATTCCAATACCAACTCCTGAGAGTTCTGATGTTGAAAGTGATACCACAGATGACTCTGATTCTGAAGCAGAAGACAGAACAGAAGGTGAAGTAATTCCAGATTCTGAAGATCGACAAGAAAGTCGACATCTGGAAACTGTGCCAGTGAATGGAAATCTGACAAGAAAAGACTTAGAAATAATTGAAATAGATTCTGAAGGTGAAGAGAATCTGTTAAAAGGAAGGATAACTGAGGATTCGGTTGTCTATGTTGAAGACAGAGAAGCTGAACCAAAAGAAGTTTCAGACCAGGAGAGTATCGAAAGGCAGAGAACAAGCTCTGAAGTAAGGAACAAAAATCCGAAATCTGGGAAGCTAGAGGTAATTGAGGAAGAGGAGGAGAACGAATTACCGAGTACCAGTGATGGAAGACAAAGCGAAGTTCCTGAAGGAGTAAAATTGCCGAATAGAGAAGTTCCTGAGTCAATTGAAATTTCAGACTACGAAACTGAAGAAAGTGACGTGGAAGGTGGAAGTGAAAACAGAAAGAAAAGGACTTGGAAATCTGAATCGAATAATTCTGAACCAAAGAAAAAGTACGTGAGAAAAGCAGACTACTGGCCTGGTGGAAGATTGAGAGTCAGATTGATTAAAAAGCCAATAGAACAAGTTGAAGAAATAAGTAGTCAAAAGAGTCCAGGAAAAGAAGTTGGAGTTGGAAGAAAAATTGAAGTGATATCAAGAAAAGGGAAAAGAATAATTAGACCAAACCAGAAATACAAATCTCCTGAGTGGACTTACTTAGTAATTCCACCTGTTATAGACATATATGATAGTAGTGAAGAAGAAAACGAAATCCAAGAAATTAGTGACAATGATTGAAGTACAAATTTATTAAATTGGCATAAGGCTGAAGAAATCCTGTTAGTTGACACAAGGTCGAAGAAAACTGTCTAATAGAAGAAAACTTATGTATGACATAAGGTCGAAGAAATCTTGTTTAGGGTTATAAAAAGAAAAATATTTTAAAAGGGGGGTGTATATAAATTTAAAAATTATTTTTATTTTTTATTTTTTTATTTTATTTTTGAGGCTAAAACTAACCTAAAAATGCCTTACATTAAGGAGAGCACTTCAAAATGTTCTGTTTTTAAAAGATGCTGTAAGATGACTCTGGTATGTCTGCTCATTTTAGTTCTGCTCTGGTTGGTACTAGCTGTGATTATACCTTTAGAAATGAATAGAGAATTACACAAAGTTAACATAACAAGCAAAGCTCTGGTTAGCCAAACTAAACATAGTGCATCTGCTAAAGTAATTGATCATCAGCCTAACATTCATCAAGATAAATCAATAGGTGATTTTTCAAGCAATACTTTCACAAAGCTTTTGAGTGAATATGTAAAGGTAATGGATGCAAAGGATTGTTATGTATGCGTTAAGTTACCCGCTTCTGTTTCTGAGGGAGTAACATATAATATGCTTCCTCTCACTTATGCTGTTACATGTAGTGTATTAACTAGTTTATTTTATCAAACTGGTCGTTTAGAATATTACTATTCAAATTATGATGAGATTTTTGCTAATGTCAAGATTGATAATGCTTTAAATAAGCATAAGAAAGCTAAACAATTAAGAGAATATTTCCTTGTTACTAACGAACTCACTTATGAGTATGCTTACAAGAATAATCTAACATGTAAATTAAGTGCTGAAGGGAAGAAATTTCTGAATATGGTTGAGGAGAGAAGAGCAATTTATAAGAGAAATGAATTAGTCAAGCAGACTAAGTCATCATTCTGGCAAAAAGAGGATGAGAAACTAAATGGCAAAATGCTTGAAAATATTGCAATTCACATAGACAAACCTGTTAGTGGAAAACTTTGCATTAGAAGAGATAACACACTTTTTGATAATTATTTTGTAGGTGCAAGCAACTGTGAAGATACTTATCAGATTTTGGGAGGTTGGGGATTTAAAGGTGGAAAAGATCCTATCTTTCCTGGAATTTATTTTGTTTGTGGTGACAAAGCCTACTACAACCTTCCAGACCATTGGTATGGAACTTGTTATGTGGGAATTGTTTTTCCTAAAGTGTTTCATGTTGACAGAGATTCAGAAGGATTATTTAAAATCCATAATTATGTAAATAGAGCTAAAAGAGAAACTTTTACTGAAGTTCTGGGAGATATTTTCCAAGCTGTAATACCTTTTGTTGGTATAACCCTAAATGCAGGGAGAATCAGAAAATTGTCCACTATAGTTGATAGATTATCAACTGACACTGCTGATGGGTTTCAATTAGTGAATGTTGAAGTTATTGCAATTAGATCCATGGTAATTCAAGACCGTCTTGCTTTAGACATACTCTTAGCAAAAGAGGGAGGAGTCTGTGGCATTTTACATGTCCAACATTGCTGTACATATATACCGGATGAAAGTAAAAATATTGAAATGTATATTAAGAATATTACACAAATGCATTCTGAAATAATTCCTTTAGAAGAAGAAGATTTTACTGGGAAACTTTCAAATAGGTTTCAAGCAATCAAAAACTGGTTTCATAATATCGGAAGTTCAATTCTTGGCAAGATTCTGGCACCTTTGATTATAATTATATTTATTTTTATTTTGACTAAAATAGGTTGTCTGTTGCATAAAAGAAAGAAGCATTTAAGAGAAAAGAAGAGAATTTATAAACTCAGAAAAGAAGAGGAAAGGGAGATTGAGTTGCAGGAGTTACATAGAGAGCGTCATGTTAATTGTAAAGATTATGCTGAAACAGACTTTTAGGTTTACTAATACAATGAATTTGAATCGATTTCTTTAAAATTAAATTTATCAAAATTTTGAGTGCTGGTGTGGTGATTTGTTAATCACCAGATGAGGGAGTTGATGGAGCGAGATAGAAAACAAAATTTTGTTTAAACTCGCAAAGTCACATTTCCATAACATGAATAAAATTATTAATGATTTGTGATATGTCGTGCTAATACAACCTAGATTAAACTTTACACGTGGGGGGACTAACATGTGTGCTCATAAACGTGCATAAATGTTGCATCTTTTTGTTCGTGCAAAATAATAAAATAATTTATTGTTTTCGTTTTTGTCATTACTAACTGCTGCAAACTTAAATAAGCATGTGCTTGTTTTGCTTTTTCTCGTCTGTGTGATGTCATTTCTACTATTCTAGGTGCATATGGGTCTCATAGAAAAACGGAGACTGGTAAATATAAACGCTGCTTTATTTGTTTGCAATGGCTAGGTAACATTTTGATTAATCGGGTGGGTTAATTAATTAGTAAACCATGGGGTGGATACAGAATATACTTTATTTCTTTCATTAATACTTTTCTTGTGTTTGTTTTATACTAGAAATCATAAGTTGCCTGCTTTTGAGGCCTAGCTATTTGAGCCGCAAAATAAAAGCTGAACTATAATTCTGCAGAAAGTCACGAGACGCCCATTCTGAATTAAAACGTTTATTGAAGCTGCATTCACAAAGCAAAAACTGATGAGCTGACATCATTCTGTCGGACATGGCCAAGGTCGAAAGTGAACTTTTTGTCAGTCCTTAACTTGGCATCCGCGGAAGTTGCACTGTAAGACTATGGAAGCTGCGAGGATGACTTAAAACAAAGTTGCAATCGCAGGAAGCCTCTGGCTTCACGTGGAAGAGACAATGGTCTTTGTAAGACATGAATTTGTGGAACTTTTTAAGAATCGGGTGACATGTCACTTGTCACTCTCAGCCAATGGGACGTCGAGTATTTCTGAAAATTTTCCTTTGCTAGTTTAGTTAGCGTAGAAAGGTATAAAAAGTCATGCCCTTAGGGTTGGGCTGGCTGCTGCTTTCTGACTTTCCGATGAGGGTGATGTGCTGCTGGACTTTGCGTGGAGCACGTAAGAATCCTCAAAGAACTTTACTTTAATTTCTGTCTATTTAGCTCAGTTAGGGAAATAGGTTTTAGAAATGCTAAACTTTATATAATTTCTTTAAACTGATTCAATTGCTTAAACTGTATTTTTCTTAATTCTTACTATCATGCTTGCTTTATTGCTAATAAAATTCATTTATAAAACTTACAACATATATACCATAATTTAGAAAATAAAATCTTACTTTTGACAAACAAGCTGGTCTTGGTTATTTAGAAGTATAGGTTACCATTAGCTAGATCACGTCGCCTATGGTGGTCGTTTAAATGGTCGAGTTTTATTCTAATGACAATATTCTTTCTGCAAATGTATAAATATGTTTATAGTTTGTAAATAATGTGTATATAGATTTATTTGACCACCTGATTCAGTAGGCCCAAAAATATATCAGGTTCATAAATGGGTCCATGTATAGTTTAGAATTTTGTTTATAGGTTATGAAATTGGGTAGCGTAGTTTATGATATATTTTCTATAGCCCGCTGGATCAGTACGACACCAGGAGGGCTGCAGGGAATAGAAGCATACCCTTTGCGTGAAGTCGCAAATGGGAATTATGTACATGTCCCTTGGAGTAGGGGAGATTTAGCTGCTTTTACCACCTCCTTCCCTAAATTGCGGGAAAGCCCAGTGGAGTGGTACAAGCAAGTTGAGAGATTTGTAAAAATCTCAAAGGTCCTATGGATAGATCTGAACACGCTGTTTGACATTGTAGTACCAGGAGATCTGTGGACAGCATGCAAAGTTAGCGCTGAGTGGCCCACAACGGAGCCGGAGAGAGATGCTAAGACTAATGGGCCGTCCGAGATTGTGATGGCAAAATTCGAGAGAGTGATGACTTGGCTGAAAGAGAAAGTGCCAATGCAAGACATAGATTGGGTCAAAATAGACCGAACCAGACAGGAACCCAAAGAGACAGTCCACGAATATTATGAGAGATTGCTGAAGGCGTTTAAGCAGTATAGCGGCTTGGATGTAATGGATCCAAAAGACATAGGGCAATTTGTGTCCAAGTTCGTCCTGGGACTGAGACCGGATATTAGTTTAATGATTCAGCAACACTTGATTTGTTGGCAAAATAGACCCCTAGACGAAATACTGAGATATGCCAGGTACTGCTGTGATGAGATAGACTCCAAGGCTAAGAAACTAAAAGAAAAATTGATGGTGGTACAGATGCAGGCAGCAGGGAAGGGGGGACAGCAGCAACAGCAGCAAGGAACAGGTACAGGAGGAAAGAAGCAGTACAGTCAGAACAAGGGCAATGAGGAGAGTTCCACCTTTAGACCCAGAATAGACATAGCTGCCTTGAAGAAAACGACTAGGTGCCACCAGTGTAACGAGGTGGGGCATTGGAAACGCGAGTGTCCCTACAATGTAGAGATAGGAGAACAAGAGGAAGAGGAGGAAGAGGTCCAGAGAGCGCCCACGAGAGGGGTGACGCCATACCAGGGAAAGGTGCTCAAAGGGGGGGGGGCCCCTCCCCGAGCCCAGTTCCCGCAACCTCCCCGAGTAGGGAATATGGGTAAGACCTATAGACAGATGCCCCTGTTTGTAGAAGGAGAAGAGTGCTATTATGTGGACCCATTAACCGGACAGAGAGTGGAAAGAGAAGACTGCACCCTCGGGGCAGCCTTGGAGGTGGACCAGAGGGGACCCTATGTCGAAGCAGAAGTAGCAGGGTGCCCCACGACATTTCTGGTGGACACAGGAGCCACTAGGTCCACGATCAGATCAGCTGCAGTTCCAGACCTGCCCATGTCTGGAGAGACCATACAAGTGGTGGGGGTCGCAAACAGGAGAATAACCAGCCAATTGACAGAACCGGTACAGGTGAAAATAGGGAAGTACAGCGATGAGCACCAGTTTGTGGTTTGCGATTCAAGTCCTGTGTGTCTGCTAGGCAGAGACCTGTTGTGTAAATTGAATTGTACAATATACTGTACACCTCAGGGAGTGGAGGTATTGACCAATGATGATGACGCAGACTTCAAAGTTGCAAACTCAAGAATATGCGTGGAGCTGTACCCTACTTTGACAGTAGATGAGCTCCCCTGGGACTTGAGAGAGACAGTGGCACCAGAAGTATGGGACTTCACTGGGGAAGAGATTGGATTGGTCAAAGGGGTGGACCCAGTGAAAATTGTAGTGAAACCGCATGCTGAGTTCCCAAGAACACCCCAATATAAATTGACTCCAGAAACGATTGCAGGCATAAAACCCGTGATCGAGTCCATGATTAAACAGGGAATACTGAAAGAAATCGTGGGTAGTCCATGCAACTCCCCGATTATGGGTCTGCAGAAACCAAATGGGAAATTCCGGATAGTACAGGACCTTCGAAAGATTAATAACATAGTCGTTTCGTGTTGTCCAGTGGTACCGAATCCATCAGTGATACTGTTTCAGATTCCATTCCAAGCTGAGTGGTTCACTGTGATTGATCTTTGTCAGGCTTTCTTTTCGATCCCTCTGGACGAAGAAAGCCATTTTCTTTTCGCATTTAAGCTGGAAGGTCGCGTCCTAACATGGTGTCGTATTCCTCAGGGGTATACAGAGAGCCCATCGATCTTTAACCAGCTTTTGAAGAAAAATCTTGAAAGTCTAGTGCTGCCCCAGAAGTCAGTTCTGGTCCAGTACATAGACGACCTCCTCGTGGCGTCAGAAACAGAAGAAGCTTGCAGGGAGGACTCCATTGCTTTGTTAAATCACCTAGCTGCCAATGGGCACAAGGTGTCCCCGGGAAAGTTGCAGTACTGCCTGACAGAAGTGCAGTACTTGGGACACAGAATAGAGAAAGGCAAGCGAAAGGTGTCACCAGACAGGATAGAGGCGATCATGAAAATGAATGCGCCTAAGACACAGAGAGAGGTCAGGATGTTCCTAGGGATGGTGGGTTATTGCCGACAGTGGATCGCGAACTTTTCACTGAAAGCAAAGCCCTTGCAAAAACTGACGCACAAGGAGGTGAGCGATCCGGTACCATGGGACAAAGACTGTTTGATGGCATTCTTACAGCTGCGAGAGGACCTGTGTCGTGCTCCGGCATTGGGAATGCCTGATTACAATAAACCATTTTTTCTTTACTGTTGTGAGAGAGAAGGTTGCGCGTTGTCTGTGTTAGTCCAAATCCATGGGAATGCCCGTAGACCAGTTGCTTATTTCTCGGCTACTTTAGACCCAGTAGCCGCAGCGTTGCCCGGATGTCTCAAATCCGTTGCTGCAACGGGTGTCAGCATTGAGAGATGTGAAAATATCGTCATGGGGCACCCGTTAGAGGTGTGCGTGCCCCATTCTGTTGAACTGTTGATGACCAGGACCAAAACACAGCATCTGACCAACAGCAGGCTCACGCGCTATGAGCAAGTTATTCTTGCTGCAGAGAATGTGACCCTCAAGAGATGCTCTGTTTTGAACCCTGCCACCTTGATGCCACTCCCAAATGATATCGAGGATGATGATGAATGTACAGACCATGACTGCCTCGATGTGACTGAACTATGCACCAAACCCAGACCCGACATCGTAGATGAGCCACTGACTGACCCAGATGAAATTTTCTTTGTCGATGGCTCATGTGTAAGAGACGAAGTTGGGCAGTTGAGAGCAGCTTACGCTGTTTGTACAATTACTGGAGTTGTGGAAGCTGGGTGCCTGGAAGGAGTACACTCCGCTCAGGTAGCCGAGATTATTGCCTTGACACGTGCTTGCTTGGCAAGCAATCAAATTCGAGTCACCATATACACCGACAGCCAATATGGTTATGGGGTGGTTCATGATTACGGGCAGTTATGGTCTCAAAGAGGGTTCATGACCTCTTCAGGCTCTCCCATTCGTAATGGAGAGTTTGTGCGCCTGTTGTTAGAGGCGTTGCAATGTCCAGCAGGTATCGCAGTTGTAAAGTGCACCGCACATACCAGAAATGAGGACTTCGTCTCGAAAGGCAATAGATATGCCGACGAAGTCGCGCGGTATTGCGCAGAACAAGGGTACTCTTTCACAGAGGTGGAAGTGGGTGGAATAAATGTAAGGACTGAATTAGCTATGATATTGGAAACTGTTGATACTTGGGACGAACTGGCAAACATGCAAGAAAATGCTCCTGATTTTGAAAAAGAAACATGGGAAAAGGCAGGATGTGTAGTGGGTGAGTCCCATTTTTGGGTCTCAGCAGACGGCAGAGCAGTGTTGCCCAATGAGATGGTGAGCCCAATGGCCAGACACATACATGGTCCCGTACACCTAGGGAGAGACGCTATGCTGAGAGTGTTTAGACAGACTTGGTACAATCCTAAGTTTAGAATAGCAGCAGAAGCAGTGTGCCAGCGTTGTGTAACCTGTCAGCAGCTGAACGTAGGGAAAAGAACACCAGTTGCACTGAGTCACATAGGAAGGTCTGGAGGTCCATTCAATCGAATGCAGATAGATTTCATTGAAATGCCGAGATGCAACCGCCTCCGCTATGTCCTGGTGGTTGTTTGTGTATTCTCCAGATGGGTTGAGGCATACCCTACACGTAGGTGCGACACCCTCACAGTGGCTAAGTTACTGCTTAGGGAACTCATTCCGCGCTTCGGGGTGCCGGCCTCTTTGGAATCAGATAGGGGAACGCATTTCAATAGCGAGCTTGTGAAGATGATTTGTGCAGCTCTGAATATCGATCAGAAGTTGCATTGTAGTTACCGACCAGAAGCCTCAGGAATTGTGGAGCAGATCAATGGCACGATCAAAGCCCGAATTGCAAAAGTGTGCTCCTCAACGACCCTGAGTTGGCCTGACGCCCTGCCATTGGTCCTCATGAGCCTTCGTAGTACCCCAGACAGAAGAACGGGGTTGTCACCACATGAGGTGTTAATGGGGAGAGCAATGAGGCTGCCATCTGTCCCAACGACTGCACTGTTAAATATCACAGATGATATGATCCTGGACTATTGTAAGGGGCTGTCTGACGCCATTCATTCTGTGTCCCTTCAGGTGCAGGCTGCCGAGGTTCCATCGTGCCAGGGCCCGTGCCATGACCTGTATCCTGGGGACTGGGTCCTGGTGAAAAAACATGTGAGAAGAAGCTGCTTGGATGTTCGTTGGCGTGGGCCTTTCCAGATCATCCTAATCGCGAATACGGCTGTGAAGGTGGGAGGCCTGCCCAATTGGATCCACGCATCACATACGCGAAGGGTTCCAGCACCTCGGGAAGAAACAGCTCCTCTCTTGGATAGACGTCCAGCAGAGGACCGAGAAGCCATAGAGGGGGCTAGCCAAGCTGAAGAGGTGCCAGCGGAAGCAGGGAACGAGTCTGACCAAGCTGAGGACGGTCAGTACAACAGCGAAACAGACGACGCTACAGAAGGAGAAAGTAGCTGGGAGTACGAGTCAGACACTGACAGGTCTGACAGAGAGCGAGAACAGACAAGAAGGAGAAGGAGTAGAAGGGCACGTGGAGAAGCTAATTGGCCGAAAAGAAGGAGCTCTAGCCTGAGGTCAACTCCAGAGATAACCCTTCCTCCGATATCAGAAGACTCAGACCCGGAAGAAGGTGCTCAGGGCGCGGAAGCACCGGACCGAAGAAGGTCAAGAAGAGTGCGTGTGCCTAGCAGAAGATACTCCACCCCTGAGTGGACATATCTGGCGACAAATGTCTTTGAAACAGGAGACAGGGAGGATTCGAGCGGTGGTGGTGTCCAGTTCTGAGCCCATCGTCACCGTGGAAATACGACTGTTGGTACCCGGAGTCGAACAAGAAGGGTCACTAACATTCATGCTCCCCAGACCTCCCCGCCTCAGCAAGTTAAAACACATGTTTCTTTCAGAATTGCAATTCCCCGACTTTGGTACAACGATAACAGCCCATGAAGAGCACAATCTTCGTTTGGAAATACTGAACTTTGCTATCGAAGCTGCAGGCACAAACCTGATAGTAGATGCTTAAAGGACTTTGTAAATAAAGCGAGCAGAAAAAGAAGATTACCTAGCGCCCAGGAAGCAGAGAATATTAGGGAACTTCCCTTGAGTTGATGGAGAAGGGCTAGGGTTGTCTTTATTGAACTGTTAAAGGACTTTTTGCGAAAAAGGTTGTCAGCTTCCAGTTGTGTGGATTCTAAAGACAAAAGGAGTAAAAAGAGACTGTAAAGGAACGAGAAGAAAGGAACTTTGTGCCAAGATAAGAGAGAGCCATATTGTCTGACGAAATGGAAGCCGGCACCCAGAACCGCAGAGCTAAATGTATAATAGGTACACTAATAGTAGGAGTGATAATATTAATAGCTTTAGTGGTAACAATTTCTTATGTAAAGGGACATGAGGAAGAGGCGAAGGTAACTGATGTGAAATCTGTAGAAACGCTTACACCCACTGTTGCTGGTGAGAAAAGGGAAAACACTCAAGAGAAAGCGTTATTAGCTGCAGAAGCCCGCAGGTTACACGTAGATGAGTCCCAAGGAGACTTTAGGTCAAATGCTTATGCTAAACTCTTATATGAATACGTGGATGCCATGGAGGTTAAGGACTGTTACGTCTGCATGCAGTTGCCGGCGTCTGTAGATGAAGGCATTAGATATCATCACCTCCCGCTGACATATGGCATTACATGTAGCTTATTGCTTAGTATATTTTATGAGAGAGATAGTTTTGAATACTATTTCTCCAACTATGATTCAGTGTTGCCAGAAGTCCCAAATTATAAGCAGATGAACAAATGGGACTACTGGAAGAGTGAAGACAGATTGGCCAAGTTCTTCATTCCTTGGATTACCTTAGATACTTCACATGCCCGTAGAAATAACCTGACATGCAAAGTGTCAGAAGTCGAGAAGAAGTTCATAGGGCAGGTGGATGATCGTTACAGGAGACAAAAGATTTTGAAAAAATCAGGACAATGGAAAACAGATTGGACCGAGGAAGAGAAGGCACACAAGAGAAAGGGTAGTAGTGGTCCAATAGCTTTAGATAAGACGCAGAAAGGAAAGCTATGTCTTCACCGAGCCAAAACGTATTACGAAAATGTATACGTGGGAGAAGTCAGCTGTGAACATGCTTTCAATATAGAGTACTATACTAAGGATTTCCTGAAGGGAATGCAAGTGATTCCAAATGTGTATTTTGTATGTGGAAGAAATGCCTACGTGAGACTACCTGACAACTGGTATGGATCATGTTACCTAGCAATTGTCTTCCCCAAAATATATCATGCACAAGACTTAGTGATCATCGAGGGCAAGACATCATCGAGGGGAAGGAGAGATATAGGAGATGCAGAAATGGTTGGAGATGTCTTTGGAGCTATGTTCCCTCTTTTGGGACTAATCCTTAATGATGTTAAAATTAGACGACTGGCAACAGTCGTCGACAGGTTGTCTGCCAGCACTGCTCAGTCCTTAATGCTGGTAGAGGGAGAGATGCAATCGATAAGGGCTATGGTTCTTCAGAACCGTCTTGCGTTAGACGTCCTACTAGCAAAAGAGGGCGGAGTCTGTAAGGCTTTGAAGGTCCAGGAATGTTGTACTTACATTCCAGACAATTCGAAGCCCCTTGAGAAAGTTATTAGGAACATAACTGATATTCACAAGGAGATCGAAGACTTGAGTAGAGAAAATGTCTGGGAAAAGGTGGGCCACGGAATGAGTGAAGTTGGAGGGTGGATCTCCACCTTAGGCAAAAGCTTTGTGTGGTATATACTAAAACCTATCATCATAATATTGATCTGTGGGATTATATTGTGGGGATTGGTGAGGGTATTCAAATGGTACAGAGCAAGAAGGTCAGAAAGGGCCCAAAGAGAGCAGCTGCAGAGATTGGCTGCCATACAAGATAATCAGTACCGGAGTCTGAGGGCTCTGGAAACGCAGAGACAAGTTATGCTAGCAATAACTACAGTTTAAATGTTAGTGATGACCCCGAGAGGTCATCAAAGGGGGGAACTGAGAGAGCGCAAACTGACCTAAATGTATGAGTGCATCACACTTACCTGTAGTAAGCACAAATCATGAGGAGAAATGCCATGAGTGCTAGTAGTATCTGCAATTATATTCTGAATGTATAGCTAATGTAGAGATTTAAGTAGAAGTGGAACTAATACAGAAATGTTTGACACTATATGATTTTATTAGATGTGATTATTCCTGAATCCATGTCGTGTAGCTGTTAAAATGTAAGATGGCATGTGGTTAAACGCAGAATGTGGTAGGCCTCAGGGCCAGAGCTAGAAGGGAAGGGGAAGGTGTTTCTTTTCACGACATAGATTGAAATAATGTTTTGGCCATTGCATTAATGGGCCATGATTTATAGATGTGTTTACTGAATAATAGAATAAGAGTATTAACATGCTTTAATTAATGAAGAAGTTGAATGCTATAATCATTATGAGAAATGTTGTAGGCCTGAAATGTTTTAACATTGATTTACACGTACATGTCTGGGCCGAGAAATGTTGCGAACCTTTTTGGAAGTCTATGAGAGTTGGGTTCTTGGCTGCAGATGTCTGTCTGCAAGAGAAAGGGAGGATCTGATTATAAATAATATGAATAGAGGTCTGTTCAGTAGACGGCCCAGACATGGAGGAGGGTTCCGGAATGTTTTAAGGGGTATCAGCGGGCCGGAGAAGAGTCTGAGAAGCAAGGTCAACTCCAACGTATGAGGCCCAATACAAAGCAGCATGGAAAAAGCCAGAAGCTACACCACGTGAGGGGCGTCTCATGAGGGGCGTCTCAAATGTTGTTGACTGTTTTGTATTAGGGACAGCACCCCTGGGTGGAGTTAGAGCAGATGCCTGAGGACCCTTTAGAGAGCGGATGGGTAGGCAGAGAGGGGTCATGACTGGAGAACTATAGGTTTTCACCAAGAGACTAAGAGTGAGTGACTTCCTTGGGGGTCATTCACTGCTGACACCTTTGTTAGGTTGAGACTTGGTTAAGTAGGGATACCATCTAGAGCAGGGTAGGGACAGCCTAACCTGTGTGTTTTCCTCCAACTTAAATGAAGGAGAGATATGCGTCAATGCTGATAGCTTTATTATTCTTAGAACTTGTGCTGGTAATTTCCGTTGCTCGTCTGAGGGCTTTCAGAGAGCACATGTATGTAGTTGGACCTGTGTATCTCGTGAATCTCATTCTGAGATGTCTGTATTTGCAGCTTATCCTATCCTTACAATAAACTTTTGAAAGCTAGAAGTTGTTTGTGATCTTTTGGAGCGGGGTCCTTTATTGGGTGTACTAACTTGGTAGCAGAGGCACTTTCTTCCTTCAATGACAGGCAACAAAGGTTCAGTCGACCAGATCGGGGTTTAGATCAATAGTGATAAGGTATCGATCAAAATCTCGCCCTTCCACCACGATGTGCACATTGGACATATGTCTCTTGAAGTCCCGCATGAGCAGCTGTCTGTCTGGGGTTGACATCGGGCCCCAGCTCTTTTTACGGCTTCCGGTTATCGCTGCTGTTGGGAGACATGGGGATGGCGTGGCAGCCTGAACAAGGGCATAACATTAAAACATAAAACTAAATAATAACTGGCGGCTTCCTCCTGTGGGTGAAAACCGGAAGTTCGGGAGTTTCATACCTGTCGTGGGGCTGGCCCAGAGGAGCAGTGGTGACCCGGGGCTCCCATGCCTGAGGGAGAGCCCCCCGGTGGCTGCAGAAGTCCGGAGCCTGTAGCAGCGACAAAAGAGCCCGGTTAGCTTAGTTGTACTGGGGGGGGGGGGCTGATGCGTGTTTTTTTTTTTTTTAGATTGAGTAGGCGTACACTGGCTGGGTGTGGCTGCTACGTGTGAGTATGCGCTTGTTCACAAGTTGCGTGCATTGGCGGGGGTGGGTGTGTGTGTGTGTGCGTGTGTGTGCGCGCATGTGCCTGTGTGTGCACGTGTGTGTGTGTGTTAAAATAATGCTATTGTAGGAGGCTGACTTGCCTCGGAAGCGGGACAGGAGATGTGTGCGGCACGTGGCTGTACATGCGTGTACACCTGCTGAAATCGCCGAAAGCTCTGCGCATGCCCATCTCCTGTCCCACTTCTGAGGCAATTCCCTAACAATGAAGCTCGCTGGCGACAGCAGTGCTTCGCACTGCTTACGCCAGGCTCGACCTAAAAAGATTGGATGCTAATACTCAAAAGTCTGGTTTGGATTGCATTAAGCGAGCTAGTTTATGCGGTTACGTTTGAGCTTATATAGAGCACATACACAATCAGTTGCGGCTCGCATGACTCGCGGGTGGGGGGGCAGTAGGCAGGGTCGCATGTTGATCCAGCGGGTTACCAACCTGAGAAAATGTATCACTTTATATTCATCTGGGCCCATATACACAGTCACTCATGTAGGCTGGGTATCGCCACTGGGAATCAATTTTTATAAATGCTTTAAAAATGGATCATTTACCTATCTCATCTCACTAATCTTTTCACTGATCATAAAGCCTTTTCCTTTTAGTCAATGGACCTATTTAGTTGGAATTAGTAGATGGTGATATGACATAGGTGCATTTATCTTCTAATTTATTTAAATAACCACAGACTCTGTAAAAGTTTAAATGTTTTATCTAGTATAAATCGTATGAGCCAAAGCAAAACTTACAGTACGAATTCCATTTCTCCGTGGAAGTAAGATCAGTTTACCCAATTTTTAGTATTCTATTTCAATGAGGTTTTCACAACAACAGTACATCAGGAAAAAGAGGATAGAGAAAGAGCAGCATTGACACAGAAATATATTTTTACCTAGGATGCTGTGGAAATCAGACCCCTCTGGCCAAGAGATTAATGGGTCCCCTGGAAAAGAACAGGTGACAGGGACTTCAGGACAGGATAGATGACCTCTTCTGGATGCGACGCCTGCGTCTCACCCCTCTCTGACACTAACTTCCTCCTCGATTCTTCCGATATCTTCTTCTAATTAGATTACCTCCTCGATTCGTCAGCGATTTCCTTCTAATTATTTACCTCCCCGATTCTTCTGCGATCTTCTTCTAATAATTTTGTTTTAGAATTCTAAGTCTGCTTCTTCACATATTCGATCAGCAACCGGACAACATTCCAGTCTCTCAGCATTTATCTTGCTGCGACTGCACACTGTTCTAACTAACTATCTCAATTATACTTTTCTAATGACATGTACCACCCATAAATGTTTCAACTTTATGAAACTCCTCTTTCTGAATGGACAAGCTGAGGGGATGATCATCACACCATGCTAAGTTTTAAAACATTTTCTTTAGTTCCTTGTTTTATGTTCCCGCCCATTAATTTGTTCTCCCAAGCTTTATTTCCTACCTGTATTCACAATTTTATCAATCAACAACAATGTATACATTTTACAGTTGTCCATTGAATCTTCAGGATGTCCCGCTGGTTCCCAGGACATATACTGAGAACGGCCTTGGACTGGTTTCAAGATTTGACATCACTGCTTCTGGTTTGTCATCATTGCACCTGCGTGAGGAGTCATGTGCAGTGTATACTTTAGCATCGTTCAGAGGCCCAAATACGAACTAATAGAGAGGTCAAAAGAAAAAGTATTAATTTAAAAATAAAATGATTTCACTGTATACCACCTATCTCTACTCTAATACCATTTGCTTATAAAGACTCTCCCCGCATTAGCATTTAGTATATACTTCATTTTAATTTTCAGCAAAACAGATGCTCAGCATCTCAGTTTCCAAGCGGCCATTTTAGATGCTTTTGCGCAGAAGCAGGAATTTTCCCTCCAAGCGTAAAGCGTCATTTGGTGTAGATGCAGTTGATGCATGCGCAATACAGTTTCCCGCATTAGCAGCCATTTTAAGTTCCACTTGGGTTACTCTTTAGTAGAACACATAGGCAAGCTTCATCTAGCTAAAAATATATGAAAGGCGGTGAATAATAGTATCACAATACATTATTAATACTACGTTACGGGTTTATATTAGAGGATTACGTCCAAGCAAGTCTCTTTTATACGAGTCTGTGTTCCATCAATCCCCTCTCTGATCATAAACTACCCATACCCAACCAGATGCCAACTTTAGCACATCTCAATTCCCTTCCTTGTCTTATCATTCTCCACTTCATCTTTATCTTTCAAATGTTTCATCTTCTTGTACAATTCTCCTCTCATTTCTTCAAGCTTAATTTCTTCATATTTTCTTTTCTTTCCCTGTTTATTTACTTCATACCTTCTTCTCCTTCTACAACATTTGCACCATATCATTATTACTAGAGCTATTATTGTTATTCCAAGTATAGGTAGTATTATTTGGGCAACAACTCCTTTACCTATATTAGCAAACCAAGACCCTATCGATGTTAGGCTATTTGTTAATTTCTTCCTTACATTATCAACTTCCAGTGGTTTCAAATCTTCTTCCAATTTTGTGCTAATTTTAATGTACCCTCCAATTTCTACACTTTTATCCGGAATATTAGTGCAACAATGTTGCGCTTTCAGCATTTTCCAACTCCACTCTCTTTTGCCAATAATATATCCAGGGCAAGTCGATTTTGTAAAACCATTGATCTAATCGCTACCATTTCTGTATTTATCATTAGAAAACCTCCAGCAGTATCAGTCGATAAACGATCAACTACTGTTGATAATTGGCAAAATCTACGTGAATTCAGAATTACTCCCACTGAGGGTATCAATGCACTAAATATGTCACCTACTATTTTAGAAACACTTGCTCTTTTATTACGGATTAGTTCTTTATTGTTGTCATTGCTTCCAATGATTCTTTTCACCTGATAAACTTTAGGGAATACTATTCTAAAATAGCAACTCCCATACCATCCTGCGGGTAGCTTGAAATACATACATAGTAAACTCCAGGAAATATTGGATCAGTTCCCCATTTTAGTCCCCAACCTCAAAGAATCAAAAAATTATGTTCACATTCACTGAAACCAATAAATGCATTGTTATAGTCAGTCCTTAATCTATGGAGACAGATCTTCCCTTTCTTTTCGAAATCTAGAGACATTGCCGCATGAGTTTTGCCAGGTGTATAAATTCCTTCCTTCTCAGCCCAAGGTGGAATATGGCTTTTCTGTTCAATGGCATTCTTCTGAAAGTCCTGTCTCCTTTCTTCAACTAAATTCAAAAATATATTTTCTTCTTTTAAATTATTCTTATGGGCTTCTGCTATATCTATTGCCAATTGTGTAAAGAAAAATTCACCCATAAATGGTGCAGCTTGATTACTAAGTACTGGATTCATATTCTTTCGAATGGGAACCTCTGAAAATATCACATCTAAATTTGAATAATAATATTGTAGCTTTCCTGTTCTATAAAATAGACTGGTTAATACACTACATGAAATACCATATGTTTGTGGTAAATGGTGATATGTGACACCTTCTGCTACTGAAGCTGGTAATTTCATACATACATAACAATCACTAATTTCGAAAGTGCCTACATATTGAAACAATAACTTGGTGAATACATTTAAAGCGATGTTATCTGTCACAGTGTGATGTATTTCTAACTAATCTGATGTTTCTAATTCTACTCTATCTCCTTTTATGTTAGCCAACTTTCCATCTGTGTCAGTATTATTTTTCTTTTCTACTTTCATCAAATAGGGAACTAGCATAGTTAAAAATAACCAAACTACTATCACTAATAAAATGCTACGTATACATATTCTACAAATTTCTTTAAGCAATTTTGTTTAGGTCTTCCAGCAACTCTATCCTCAGCCATTTTAGGACGATTTCTCTTCTTTCTTTCACTTTATTTTCGTATTTCTTTTTTTTCTTTTATTAGTTCAAGGAGGTCTCACCTCTCCTTCGTCAATCTGTTCTGCAATACATTTTTCATCACTTTCTTCATTTAAATCTAAATTCTCAAGCTCCTCAAGAATCACATAGATCCATTCAGCGCCTTTAAATGTATTAATCAGTATTTTTCGTCTCTGACTTCTTCTCCTGGGTTTCCAATTGATTGTCCTGACTGTCTAGTGATTTCATTCACTTGTTCAGGTTCCTCACTTATTGTCTTTATGTGATATTTTAATCTTTTGATACAACTAGGCCAGTTATCACCTTTTCTAACCCTTTTACCTTGCACTGCACTTTCACTTTCCTCTTCTCTCTCAAGTGTCCTTTAATTTTTGTTAAGTTGTGCACAATTTGATTTTCTTCGTCTTCTGAGTCCCTCTCTATCTATCCTGGTTCAGGGCTTATTATTGTAACACCATTCACCTGAACATGTTCATCTTCTTCTATCTGATCCTGTTCAGGTCTCGCTTCAACCTTTTCTTCTTCTTCCTGAACTTGTTCTTCTTTCCCTAACTGGTCCTGCTCAGGTCTTATTGCACTTTGCTTGTTTGCAGCCTGAACGTGTTCTTCTAAGCCTATCTGTCCCTTCTATGATCTGTGAATACTTTGGTTGACCTCTGTCTGAGTATATTTTTCTTTCCTTATCTGTTCCTGGTCAGGGTCTCCAACAATCTCATTTTCATTTTCCTGAGCTTGTTCTTCTAAACCTGTCTGGTCCTCTCTAGTTACTTGCTTTTCTTATCTTGTTCTACTTCTTGTTTTAATAATCACGTCTGGTTTGTCAACCACTGGTATCCAGTCTTTCTAACTTGTACTTGGTTGTTCGTGCTCAGCTACTTCAGAGTCTGTTATTTAGATTCCTCAGCTGCACAACCTTCAGCAACCCCAACTGCTGGTGTCAGTTGTGGGTCTCCTTCAGGAGCTGGTACTCTCTTGGTATGACAAGCATGTATCCAGTTAGGCAATCCTGCACATTTCACTGCTGTTGTTGTAACCAGTATGGCCTGTCTCGGTATATCCCACCTGGGTGCTAGACACGTCTCTCGGGTGTGATGCTTCACCACCACCCAGTCTCCTGGATTGAGATCAAGTGCTTCATCCGGCTGCCTGGCAACTGCGTCTTTTCCAACCTGATGAGAGATAGAACGCACTAGGTCAGCCAATCTTTTATAATAATCTAATACCAGATCATCAGTTATACTCAACAGTTTGTGTACTGGTATGAAGGCTAATCTCATTGTTCTTCCCATTGAGTGTTTCATGGGGACTCAACCCTGTATTTCTGTTAGGAATGGTTCTGAGTCACATCAGAACAAGAGGTAATGCATCTGGCCAACACAGTGATGCGGATGCGCACACTTTTGCCAGTCTCAATTTTATTGTGCCATTCATTTGTTCTACCACTCCAGAAGCCTCTGGGCGGTATGCGCAGTGCACTTTTTGTTCAATTTTCAATGCTTCACAGATTAAACAATTATTTCCTTATTAAAGTGAGATCCTCTATCTGATTCCACAGTTACTGGAAAACCGAAACGTGGAATGAATTCTGTTAACGGTAATCCGGCAACTGTTATGCTGTCATTTAATTTAGTAGGATATGCCTCCACCCAACGTGAAAACAAACATACTATAACAAGAATGTACTTCAATCCTTTACATGGTGGTAATTGAATAAAATCAATCTGCAACCTCACAAATGGTCCTTCTGCCTTTCCAATTTTCCCCCAACTGACCACTGTTTTCCTGCCTGGGTTTATCTGTTGATCAATTAAAAATCTCTAGCAAAGGCTATCTGCGACAGTTCTAAACTTTGGATTGTACCAATTTTGTCTAAACAGTCTGATCATGGCATCTCTACCTATATATGTATCCCCATGGTACATTCTGGCTATTTGTGAGAGCAAGCAGTCTGGCATGACCGATCTACCATCTGGATAAACCCGGACGTCATCTTCAGCCCCCTTTGACACCCTGATTTTATCCAACCTTCCTTTTCACTCACTTCCACTTAATCCTGCAAATATCTTACTTCATCCCATGTTTCTAATGCTGAGAGTAGCATAAGTTGGCATCTGATTCCTCTTGTTTCTATTTTTTTTTTACTGATATTTTGTTTCTGGCACAGTACTGGGCAACTTGGTCAGTATATCGATTACCAGCTACCACATAGTCCTCTCCAGACTGATGTGCAGCACACTTGACCACTAAAACAACAAATTTCCCTTTCCAGCATTTTGCACAAAGGATAGGGTCCGAATGGGCCTCTATCTTAAAACAGAATATGGGTCAATAATGGTGAGTCTGGTCTATGCGTGAGTTACCAAATTTACAGGCTTATATAAAACAGCAATATTCAACATAAGTATATTCAAAGGACATGAGTATTAAAATTTCATCAATTTATTAGAATTGTGGTATTTAAAAAAACAGCAGATTTTGCTGATTATACATTGTATATCATAATTCGAAACAAATCAAAACATAATATTCATAATTTTTTTTTTTTAAAACATGCACCATTGCACAGTATTGCAGAAATTAATAAATTTTCATCAATTTAAAAAGAACAAACAAACTGTCGACGCGGCGTTTCGGTGCCAAACACAATCTTGCACCTTCTTCAGGACTTTGTTCATAACATTGATTTCTCATCAATCATGATGACATCTCCAAGTGTCTGTCTCCTAGAAGGACTTGGTGGGTCACGTCTGAGTTAAGCTAGGAGTTATTTCCTTCCTGGCAGTATCTTTTCAATCTCAGGAGCTATTTGTCTCCAAATTAAAATTTATTTCCCCTTCCTGTGTGTTCTCACACTTGAGTATATAGCGAGGTCTCCTTGAAGTTAAAAATGGGACCATCTCATTCCCAAAATGTCTTTATTGATCCTTGTTGTAGTTGGGGGACACCTTAGAATGTTAGAGGTTCCCAATGTTCTAAGTTCTTATCTTAGTTCATTTGGAAAGACTCCTTGATAGTATAAAATCCTCCTTTCCTCTTCATTAGGGTCAGGGGCCACTGGTTGCAGGAAAAGGAACTGAGAGGGAGGACGCCGTGCCAAGCTGATACTACTGATCAATTGGAAATAATTTTAAAACATTTCCAAACCAGTGGCCCCTGACCCTAATGAAGAGGAAAGGAGGATTTTATACTATCAAGGAGTCTTTCCAAATGAACTAAGATAAAAACTTAGACCATTAGGAACCTCTAACATTCTAAGGCGTCCCCCAACTACAACAAGGATCAATAAAGACATATTGGGAATTAAATGGTCCCATTTTTAACTTGAAGGAGACCTCGCTATATACTCAAGTGTGAGAACACACAGGAAGGGGAAATACATTTTAATTTGGAGACAAATAGCTCCTGAGATTGAAAAGATACTGCCAGGAAGGAAATAGCTCCTAGCTTAATTCAGACGTGACCCACCAAGTCCTTCTAGGAGACAGACACTTGGAGATGTCATCATGATTGATGAGAAATCAATGTTATGAACAAAGTCCTGAGGAAGGTGCAAGATTGTGTTTGGCACCGAAACGCCGCGTTGACAGTTTGTTTGTTCTTTTTAAATTGATGAAAATGTATTAATTTCTGTAATACTGTGCAATGGTACATGTTTTAAAAAAAATTTTTTTGTGAATATTATGTTTTGATTTGTTTCGAATTATGATATACAATGTATAATCAGCAAGATCTGCTGTTTTTTTAAATACCACAATTCTAATAAATTGATGACATTTTAATACTCATGTCCTTTGAATATACTTATGTTGAATATTGCTGTTTTATATAAGCCTGTAAATTTGGTAACTCACGTATAGACCAGACTCACCATTATTGACCCATATTCTGTTTTAAGATAGAGGCCCATTAGGACCCTATCCTTTTTGCAAAATGCTGGAAAGGGAAATTTGTTGTTTTTGATTATAGACCCATTCCTTTTCCGGGTGAAAGGGTAACTCCCTCCTTATAGTGGGCACACTTGACCACTGCCACTTCCGTTGGCAATTGTATTGCTTCTGAAAGCTCTTTAACAAATTTTCCATTTTTCATAGGGTTTTCTGAAGGTCGTGAAAAAGCTGGCCATAATCATGCACCGCCCCTTAACCATACTGGTGTAAATGGTTACTCTCCAAGTTTTTCCCAATTTTACATGCTTTAATCAAAGCTATCAATTCGGCTATTTATGCAGACTTAACTGCTGGTAAATAGGATGCTTTGACGATACCAGCCAATGTACAGACAGCATGGGCAGCACTTAATCCTCCTTCCTCATGCCTCATGTACACGCCATCTACAAAAAGCTTGTTTTTACATTCTTTCAGAGGCTCTTCCTGTATGTCTGGTATAATATTCAGTAATGTCTAGACAATCACGCCCAACTTCATCTCTCACTCCTTCCTCATGTACATCAGGCATTAGAGTAGCCGGGTTTAGGATAGTACACCTGATCACTGCCACATTTTCTGCTCCTAAAATAATTTTTTCATACTTAGTCATTTGACTTGGAGTAAGATACTGAGTTTGTGTTCTAGTTAAAAGAATTTCCACTGAATGTGGGACATAAATCTTTACGGGGTGTCCCATCACAATGGACTCACTTTGTTCAAGACTCATGCACGCAGCAGCTACTGCTTTTAAGCAGCCAGGTAATGCTGACGCTACAGGGTCCAAAATAGCAGAAAAATATGCTACCAGACGTTGCATCAAACCATGTCGCTGAGTTATATGGCACAATTTTCTCGTTCACAATAAAATAATGGCAATTATTTTGTATAGTCTGGCATTCCTAGAGCAGGAGCTTCACATAAACAATTTGTAATCTCACAAAAGCCTCCATGCCTTCATCATCCCAAACTATTGGGTCCTTTGTTCACTTCCGTGTCATTTGTATTAGTGGTTTGGCCAGTAGAGATAAACCTGCAATGCATTGTCTACAATACCCTACCACACAAAGAAACATGCTGGTTTCTCTCTAGGTTTGTGGTAACTGCATTTGTTTTATTATTTTTATTCTTTCAGGCGCTGGGAATCAATTTTTATAAATGCTTTAAAAATGGATCAGTTACCTATCTCATCTCACTAATCTTTTCACTGAACATAAAGCCTTTTCCTTTTAGTCAACGGACCTATTTAGTTGGAATTAGTAGATGGTGATATGACATAGGTGCATTTATCTTTTAATGTATTTAAATAACCACAGACTCTGGAAAAGTTTAAATGTTTTATCTATTTTAAATCGTATGAGTCACAGCAAAACTGACAGTACAAATTCCATTTCTCCGAGGAAGTAAGATCAGTTTACCCAATTTTTAGTATTCTATTTCAATGAGATTATCACAACAACAGTACCTCAAGAACAAGAGGATTGAGAGAGAGCAGCACATTGACACAATACACAGAAATATATTTACCTAGGATGCTGTGGAAATCAAACCCCTCTGGCCAAGAGATTAACGGGTCCCCTGGAAAAGAAACAGGTGACAGGGACTTCAGGACAGGATTCAGGACAGTATAGATGACCTCTTCTGGATTAGACGCCTGCGTCTCACCCCTCTCTGACACTAACTTCCTCTTCGATTCTTCAGCGATCTTCTTCTAATTATTTACCTCCTCCATTTTTCCGCGATCTTCTAATAACTTGGCTTTAGAATTTTAAGTCTGCTTTTTCAAATATTAGATCAGCATTCGGACAGCATCCTGTTCTCTAAGCGTTTATCTTGCTGCGACTGCGCACTGCTTGAACTACCTCAATTATACCTTTCTAATGACATGTACCACCCCTAAATGTTTGGACTTTATGAAACTCCTATTTCTGATTGGACAAGCTGAGGGGATGATCATCACACCATACTAAGTTTTAGTACATATTCTTTAGTTCTTTGTTTTATGTTCCCGTACATTCATTTGTTCTCCCAAATTTTATTTCCCACCCGTATTCACAATTATATCAACAACAATGTATACATTTTACAGTTGTC
Source organism: Lissotriton helveticus (assembly GCF_964261635.1). NCBI lineage: Eukaryota > Metazoa > Chordata > Amphibia > Caudata > Salamandridae > Lissotriton > Lissotriton helveticus. The sequence goes on along the minus strand of NC_136057.1, from coordinate 1,284,365,544 downwards.
CATTGATTCTTCAGGATGTCCAGCTGGTTCCCAGGACATGTACCGAGAACGGCCTGGAACGGGTTTCAAGATTTGAAATCACTTCTGGCTTGTCATCATTGCATCTGCATGAGGAGTCATGTGCAGTGTATACTTTAGCATCGTTCAGAGGCCCAAATACGAACTAATAGAGAGGTCAAAAGAAAAAGTATTAATTTCAAAATAAAATGATTTCACTGTATACCACCTATCTCTACTCTAGTCCAATATACTTATAAAGACTCCCCCCACATTAGCATTTAGTATAAACTTCCTTTGAATTTTCAGCAAAACAGATGCTAAGCATGTGAGTTTCCAAACAGCCATTTTAGATGCTTTTGCCCAGAAGCATGAATTTTCCCTTCAAGACATCATTCTGCGTAGATGCAGTTGATGCATGCACAATACAGTTTCCCGCGTTATTAGCCATTTCAAGTTCCACTCGGGTTACTCGTTAGTAGGACACATAGGCAAGCTTCATCTTGCTAAAAATATATGAAATGTGGTGCATATTAGTATCACAATGCATTCTTAATATTATGTTACGGGTTTATATGAGAGGATTGTGTCCGAGCAATTCTCTTTTATACAAGTCCTTGCTCCATCAGTGGGTGTTCGCGCGGGGTTGTGGGGGGAACCAAATTTAACAAACAAAAAATAAACAGTACCTTACCGGGTCCCTTGCCGCCTCCGCTCCAGGCCGTGTCCCACTGCTGGAAGAGGAACAAGCCAAGGCAGCCTTCCTCCCCTCCCCTAAGCCAATCACAATGCTGTAATGTCAGCGTTGTGATTGGTGTGGGCAACACCCAGCTGGGCGCCTGTAGGGAGGCCATTTTCTCTATGTAGGCTGCATGCAGCCTACATAGAGAAAATGTACCGTGCACATGACTGGTTTGGTCGGCCCACAACACTGGTCAAGCCACTACTCCCTGACCTGAACCATCCAAGCATACCCTCCCGCCCGCCCTCAACCAGGCATACCGTTCTGCTTTCTCGCAGCGCAAGAAGCCAAAACATAAAATGGTATTTAAAATACCATTTTATGTTTCTGCTTTACGCACTGTGAGAAAGCAGTGGGGCGACGCTCCTCTGCCCTAATGGAGGAGCCGCAGAGGCGTAGCTAGAGTGTGTGGCACCCGGGGCAATCCTTCAGATTGCCGCCACCTGTAAGGGTGCTGGGGAAAAAGGACGGCGAGCACCTGAAAGAGGTCAGAGAGACATATAGTATCACAGCTAATAGTCAGGTGAAGCTCACAACTTCTCCTCCACAGGCAGTGGCTGCTAAGCTGAGCTCTGGAATTGGGTGTGAATAAATGTACTTGGGACGAAACAAGCAAAAACTAATCACTTCCTGTGCTCGTCCTTGACAAATGTGCAGTAGCTTGAGGCATGTTACCTACCTATGCCTTCCAAAGCTAGAAATGGAAAAATTGAAGAGCATACCAGAGTACCTGCTTGTTTCTGAGAAGTGCTGGTACTCTGTAATTAAACGTACTACGTCACTCTTGAGAAGTGCCGGTACTCTCCAATTAATCGTAATACATCACTCTTGAGAAGTGCATATACTCTCCGTCTCAAAATAAAAAAGTTCCGGTACTCAGTACCTGCCCATTTAAAGCACTGATGCCTTCTAAAACACAAGTGCTAAGCAAAGTGGGTACAGGTCTACTTCAGTGTTCACTATCCATCAAATAGCAGCTCTGCCTCTTTATTAGTCTGTCCTAAGTGGGGAGGAGTGGGACACGCCTTATAAGCCTGACATGGTTTTATTCTGCTGTTTGTGGAGTAGCTGTTGTCCCTTTTATTTTCAAGCAAGGTGTTTAGAGTACTAAGGATCTGAAGGTTTTGGCCTGCACTTGGGTGTTGCAATTGGGGCATGGATATTCACATAGCTTACCCAATTTTGTTTTAAAGGGGTGCTAGCGTCTGATGTGGATTTGATAGGGTGAGAGCTGAGTTGAAGTATTGGTTGTCTACAGAGAAGCTTTTGAAGGATCTGAAGGTTTGATCTTCTCTTTTGTGTTGAGCTTGGCTTGGTGGGAGGATCCCGAGCAGGGAGACTGGGATGACAAAGTGGTTGGTCCAGACCATGGGTAAGGGTAGTGTACATTGATTGATGGTTACATTCAGAAGACATGGTTGAGGTTGTGGCCTTTGGAGTGTGTTGGTTGTGAAAAATACTGTACCAAGTTAAGTGTATACATTTGGTTGAAGAGTCAGTTAACTTTTCTTTGCTTATCTTGAGTTATCCGGGAGGTTGAAGTCACCCAAGAGGGAGGATTAAGCATGTCAGATGGTAGAGGTGGTGAGGAAACCTTAGAATACATCAATGAAGTTCATGATCTGGCTTGTTAATCAAATGTGTCTTCAGATTAACTCAAGCTACTCTCAATCACAACAAGGCAGTAAGAGACAGAAATGACAGCTATAGAAGTTTTTCTCAAACTGACCTTGCTTCCCTTGCTTCGGTTGGGTCGAAGAGTTGACAAACATGATGAAACAGTTAATCTTAATTAACAGACCGGCACTGGGGTAGCAGACTCCAGGTACAAAATCAACAAAGAAGCCCACAGTTGCTCAAGGGCTACATTAGTGTCAGACATGAGATAAATGCATATGGAACAAACAAAAGGAACAGGTTCAGTGGTGACAAACATGAGTGGCATGTGGATAATGGGAAATACTTACAGTAGTGCGTAATTTAGTGTGCTTTAGTGGCAAGAATAACTGGATTGTATACAGTAGTGACAAACACAAGGAGGAGTGGATTATTATTAGGTAGGAAACAAAGATGAATGATGAAGGCATTAGAGGATTGTGTGCATAATTGTGGATATTGTAGAAATGTGTCCAAAGCTAACAGATCATAATGTCTACACAAGTGAAAAATATGAATTAAGCACATTAACAAAACTGGGAAAATTATTTTAATCAACAGGTCTGCACAGCTGACTTCATTTGGCACAACCCCTGCCCTGGTGGGCAATTTAAAAGCAGTGCCACTGGAATTAAGCATTTCTACGACTGCTGCGTTTTTTGCAGGTTTAGGAACATTTGTCACATAACCCATCTTCTACTGCACCATCTGCAGGTTTCAACAAAAAAAAAATTGTTGTTCTTCTAAAATGGATCAAATGTGTTGCTGCGCAGTGGAAAGCCCTTCTCAAAGGTTGACCGGTCACTTTTCAGCTGCTTATTGCTGTATTTGGGTATTACGCCAGTGCTAACGAGTTGAAACCTTTGTTCACACAGTGGTAACATCTACAAGTGACAAAACAATGTAATAATACTATCAAAAAATGTGCAATAGTATGCTGCATAAGTTGACTTTCTAGCCGCATAATGTAGTCAACCCAGCGGCGTAGCTAGGGCACAGGGGAAAGACGTGTGGTGTGCCCACAGAGCAAATGAACTTGGGCAAAACATTCATGCACGCGCTCCCAGGGGATTCAACATGAAGAGGGGTGCGTGTGCCATGTCAGGGTGATTTGTGTTATATCTGAGATCTCAATCTTTTTTGTGCTGAATAGCCGCCCACTGCTTTAAAAGGGATTCCGCTTTTGGCAGCTAAGAGAAACGAGGCAAGAGACTTGGCCATGATTACTCAAGTTACAGCCATTACCACCCAGTAATAACTGCCTGACAAAATCCAATTAACGGCATTCTGGGACTTGCAGTCCTGATTTAATAAGGGTGCGATCAGACCTAGAAAGCAAGGACGCTGAGCTCCTCTCGTGGACCTGGGAAGCTTGAAAGCACTATACAAATACAGAATTACGTAACATGTGCCGTACCTCAGGCTCAAAGTCGTCGGCTCTCTGCAATTTGCGTGCCTCTTACCTGTACACTGGCAGGTCTGGTTGAAGAACTTGACCGGCCACCTCTCCCGGTTTCCATGTTCCGCAGGTTGTAGGGGCCGCTCCACGGCCGCTCGTCCATGGGCCCCAGGCGCGCAACTGCCCCAGCTCTGCAGAGAACCGCACACGTTGGAAGGCTCCGGCCCCAGCGGCGGGCAGCACTGCTTGGACACCAGCGATTCCACCATCATGCATGCCCGGGGGAGCTGGGCGTGCACAAGGACAAGCCCGAAGGCTGCCAGCCAGAACAGCACCCCACAGAGCGGGGGCACCGTTCTGAGGCAATGCTGCGCCATTACTAGATGTAGGCTAAATTACCGTATTAGTTTACCTAACAGCACCCTTTATAGCTTTCAAAGGCTACCTCTAGAACACACGGCGGATGACTGGAGCGAACGAGTTTTAAAAAATGTGTGGCAAGGTCTCTCTGCCTGCAAGTGTAACGGGAGACTAAAACAAACTTCAAGCCCAACAGCTTTGAGTTTAAATACCCCCCGGTGGACGTCATTTCGGTAGGGGTTATTTTGTGTCTGACACATGACAGACAGCACGGCACAGCCCCTTGAGAAGTTGAACTCAGACCTCGTTTTGTGACTGTCCTGTGGTTCTGAAAGAATCACAAACACACCACAAACGCTGAGGTACGCCGCGCACCTTGGAACGTGCGCAGTGCGCTGCAGGCAGCATTTTTTGCTTTTAGTTTTGGCAAGCAGGTGCGCACTGCGCAGACAGCGTTTGCACTTCAAACGACTGTCGTGCGGCACTGGCCCGTGGAGGCAGCCTTTATAACTTGGGTACACTGACTGACAGTAGTATCACTGAGTGTCCCCAAATAATTTATAATGGCCAGGGCCAGTGTGGCGCGGCCACCGCCCTCAAAATAGTGCCGTCTGAGGCGGACTGCCCCCCCCAGCTACGCCGCTGAGGAGCCGCCCCTGTACACAATATATATTATTAACTCTTGCTGTTCAGGAAAAAAAAATCATTTGTTCTAGTATCTGTTATTCAGGTTAAAAACACTCTACTACAATGCCTGAAGGCCTTGGAATACGTTATTCCTACATAACATACAGTGAACTGAGTGTGACGGGGTCAAGAGGAATCGGTAATAGTCGGGTTTTAGTTATAGTGGGTTTTATTGTATTATACAACAAGTCGGTGCATTTCTTTCTCAAGTTTATATTCCGGCGGGGAGATCTACTTGTGCTCGGTCTTCTGTGATGTCGTTCAGTTGGATCGAGTCGTCGAACCACCTCCTTCGTCCGGCGGGATTTACGTCTGGATCCGTTTTGGCTCTCGGATTAAACAAACAGAAATAGTCTTACGTGAGACAGGAGTTATATATATATATGTTGAAAGGGAAAAGGGAGTGAGGACACATTTACCCATGTAACTCTCTTAGCGTTGAACTAATGGCTGTGCAGGTCAGTGCTCAAGGAAAAGGTACACTGGGTCAAGAAATGATCAGGGTAGTTTAGGAAAAACGCCCTTACGTCCCACCCAGTTCCGTATCGAATTTCGTACCTGTGTTAGCCACACACCTCCCCTGGGTGTGTGGCCCGGTGACTCGTGAAGTCGTTGGCCTCCTGGCTTCTCCTCTGCTCTTGGGGTCGTGGCTTCTCCGCTGTTCGCGTCTTCCTTTCTCTCCGTCCCCGCGTCTACTCCGCTCTCTGCGTCTTCTTCCCTCTCGGTGAACAAGCACACCTGGTATTCTCGCTCGTCCGTATATGACGCTTCCGCCTCGTCATACAGCCCCGCCCATTCCTCTGCTGAGTCTTCATTAAAGGGCCATTGACTCTTCTCATTCTCCGGTATGCTGTTTGTTTTCTCTGCGCTCTGTGAAGGGTAGAAGAGGGGAGTTGAAGGGGAAACAATGTCCTGCAATGTCTTTTTAAAGTAATCGGTCTCCTCCTGTACCGACACCCCGTTACACACCTCCCCCCTTAGACACTCACGATCGGTGAGTGGGTGGCGAGAGAGAAAATCAGCCCCAACATTGTCCAAGCCTCTACGATGATGTATGGTAAATTTATAGGGCTGTAGGGATAGAAACCATCTTAGAACCCTGGCATTGTTCGATTTTTTGCGAGCCATCCATAACAGGGGGGCATGGTCAGTATACAGAGAGAATTGGTGGCCTTCCAAATAGTATGCAAGTTTCTCGACCGCCCATTTAATGGTGAGGCATTCCTTTTCAATAGTTGCATACTTTAGCTCACGCGGAAAAAGCTTCCTGCTTATGTACAAGATGGGATGTTCATGAGAGTCGGCCCCCATTTGGGACAGTACCGCGCCAATGCCATAGTCTGAGGCGTCGGTGTGCAAAATAAAAGGTCTCGAAAAATCCGGAGAATTAAGGACCGGGGTAGATGTGATGATGGCTTTTAACCCCTGAAAAGCGTTCTGCATTTCCGTGGTGGGTGTAATGGGAGTTGTTGATTTCCCCTGCATTTTTAGAGAATCAGTGAGAGGGGCGGCCAAGTGAGCGAACTGGGGTATGAAGCGTCTGTAATATCCAACCAACCCGAGGAAGGCCCTCATTTGTTTTCGGTTTGTAGGGAAGGGTGTATCAACAATGGCTCGGATTTTTTCAATCTGTGGTTCAATAACACCATGTCCAAGTACATAGCCCAAGTACTTAACTTTCTGAAAGGCCACTTTGGATTTCTTTGCATTTATTTTCAATCCAGCGTTTCCCAAGACGTTGAAAACAGAGCGTAAGTGTGACATATGAGTGGACCAATCTGGGCTATAGATGACAATGTCGTCAAGATATGCCGAAGTGAAGTGAGTTAGACCTTTCAGTACAGTATTCATTAGACGCTGGAACGTGGCGGGTGCCCCGTGTAATCCAAATGGAAGGACGGTAAACTCAAAGTGACCATCCTCGGTGGAAAAAGCCGTTTTTTCATGTCATCATCTCTGAGGGGCACTTGCCAGTATCCTTTCGTGAGGTCTAGCGTGGTGATGTATTGGGCATCACCGAGTTTCTCAATAAGTTCGTCAACCCGGGGAATCGGGTATGCATCAAACGTCGAGATGTCATTCAGGGCCCGAAAGTCCATGCAAAAACGCCGACTCCCGTCGGGTTTCGGTACCATTACAATGGGGCTGGACCAATCGCTCCTAGAGGGACGTATGACCCCCATGTCCAACATGTCATTAACTTCTTTCCTGATGGCGGCACATCGTGCCTCAGGGATCCTATATGGGCGAATCTTCACTCTTTGACCTGGAGGTGTGTCAATACAATGTTCAGCCAGGGTAGTCCTACCTGGAGTATTTGAAAACAGGTAATCATGACTCCGTAGTACATCTTGCAGGTCTTTCTGTTGCTGATCGTTGAGTTCATCATTCAGAAGCAATTGGTCACGAGTGGACGTGCATATTTGTGGTTCCGATACCAAGTGCACGCTATCCGGTAGTGGACCCAACCACTTTTTAAGCAAGTTGATGTGGTACGTTTGCTGTTTGCTCGGTGTTACTTGTAGTTTATAGCTTGTTCTTCCAACCATTTCAACTACTTTGTAGGGTCCCACCCACTCCACTCGAAACTTCTGCGTGGAGGAAGGAAGGAGAACCAGAGCCCAGTCATCCACGCAAAGATGTCTCCATTTTTTTCCTTTATCATAGGCCGTTTTCTGGCGTCTCTGGCTCTCTTCAAGTTGTCTCTCGGCCAATTCTCTCAATTTACCCAGTCTAGATTTCAAATTCCTGGCATAGTCGAGAGTGGCAGCAGTTTCTTCCGGAGTTTCATTCACCCAAGCATCTCTAGTCATTTCTAGCAGAGAGCGCGGAAGGCGACCATATAGGAGTTCGAATGGTGACAGTCCGAGACTGCTATGTTTCTGACTCCTTATCGTATACAATGCGAGGGGCAGCATCTGGTCCCAGTCGGACCCACTTACTTCCATCATCTTCCTGAGGGTGGACTTCAGAGTGCGATTGTATCGTTCCACCAGACCGTCCGTTTGAGGGTGGTATACTGACGTACGAATCTGGTGTATGTTCAGGTTGTGGCAAATATCTTTCATCAATTTCTATACAAATGGTGTGCCCTGGTCCGTTAAAATCTCTTTGGGAAATCCGACCCTGCTAAACAATTCAATCATTTTTTCACCAACTTGTTTAGACGTAGTAGTTGTTAAGGGAAATGCTTCTGGAAACCGAGTAGCATAGTCCACAATCACCAGTATGTTTTGGAAACCTTTTCTGGTCTTAGGCAAGGGTCCAATAAGATCCTTTCCGACCCGTTCGAATGGCTTTCCAATGATCGGTAATGGTTGCAAAGGCACAGACGGTGGTTTGGTCATGTTTTTCCTTTGACATATACCGCACTCCCTGCAGTATACAGAGGCGTCTTTATATATTCCGGGCCCAAAAAAATTATTCAGGATATTTTGCGTTGTTTTCTCAGAACCTGTATGACCCGCAATCAAATGACTATGTCCAAAAAATAAAACCTGTTCCCGAAAAGGTATGGGCACTAGGAGTTGTAAAGGTTCCTCTGGTTTTCCTTGTCTATACAATAGATCATTTTGTATTACAAATTTAGGAAATACATTGCTCTCTGTACCCTGAGTAGCATGAGCCTGTTCCCAAGCATTATAGAGGGTAGAATCGTTGACTTGTGCGAAACGGAAACTTTTGTCCAGGATCCAGGGATCTGGGGACAGTACCGCCAGCGATGTTTTATTTGGTATGTCGGTGGAACCAAATCCTCCTGCACCCCGTCCCGTTTGATCTAGTGTCTTCGTTTCCTCCAAAGTAGGGTAGGATATGCATTCACAAATCAGTTGTGCCACTCGATCACCTTTCGTCACTTGAAACTCTGTTTTTCCAAAGTTAAACAGTATTATTCCCACATTCCCTCTATAGTCTTCGTCAATAACTCCAGCCCCTACATCAATTAAATGTTTTGCCGCTAGTCCAGACCATGGGGCGAGTCTTCCGTAGCAGCCTATGGGTACGGCAATTTGAATGTCAGTTTTCACGAGAGTTTTTTCTTGAGGAGGAATCGTATAGTTATAGGCACTGTACAGATCGTACCCAGCGGCTCGACAAGATCCTCTTGTGGGTGAGGTGGCATTGTTAGACAGTTTTACGAAGCGAAGAACACCCTCTTCATCTTCTTGGTATCTGCCCTCTTTCAATACTGTTTTTTTTTTTAAAACCTCTTGTGACTGGATGTCCGAATTTTGCTCTATCGTCTTCTTAAACATTTGTAAGAATCTGGGGTTGTCTGTTCCGATGATCAGGTCTTCAGGTAAAGTTGCCAGAACTCCTACTCTGATAGTATGAGGTTTTCCCAGGGTAGGTTGGATTGGTACGTCGGCTAGTGGGTAAGGTTTAATATCCCCATGTACACATTTGATATTTACTTTCTTTTGTGAAATGTACCGATCAAGGGGAACGTGTTGAGATTGGATAACTGACTGCCGACAGCCTGAATCTAGGAGGGCTTGTACACACGAACCATTTACTTTAACACTTACTCTGTAGGTAGCTCCCATTTCGGCGGAATATAGGACAGTTCGTGGCAAGTATCCAACCTCCATGGGTTCTTCTGAGTTCCGTCTTTTTGGACACATCCGTGCGATATGGCCCCAGTTACCAAAATCGAAACATTGTGGTTCCGATGGTCCGGGGTGGTCCGTTCTCCATGTGCGAGAACGGGAAGGTTCTATCGGTCGCATTATACGTTTTTCAGTTTTTGGATTTGTTTTGAACGATTTTTCCCCCTCCCAGCTTGGTTTTGTATTTGTCTTGAAGAACTTTTCATATTCCCAATTTGGATTTTTCGGTTGAGCTCGTGAAAATGTAGAAGCCATTTCAACCGCTTGACTGGTTGTTAGGTTATGATGCTGTCTAAGCCATTTTTGGGTTGCATACGGGAGGGCCTCTAGGAACTGTTCAAGATATATACGATCTAGTATTTCCTCCTTACTACTGGTAGTTGGGGTAAGCCACTTATCCGCAGCCATTTTTAATCGAACAAATAAAGTTTTTGGATTTTCTCCTGGGTTCCCCCTTTCTTTGCGGAACCGTAGTCGATAAGCTTCAGCGTCGAGCCCTAAGTGGTCTAGTATTATTTTCTTTATGTCCGCATATGTAGTATCTCCCGTTGGATTTGCCACCTGATATGCGACTTGTGCTTCGCCTACTAGTAAGGGCGCTAGAAAGAATGGCCACTTTGTGATAGGCCAGCCGCATGCTCTAGCGGCTCTTTCAAAATTTAACAAGAAAGAATCGGGGTCTTCCCCCGTCTGATATTTTTGGAGGGAAACTGCTGGGGCTCCATGTTGTATGGGTCTTTCTCCGTTCCCGGTTCGCTGTACCGGGTCAGTCCACGGGGCAAGGACTTCTGTTTGTGATTCTAAAGCTTTCTTCAGTATCTCTCTATCCGCTTGAGCCGATGATAGTTGCTGTTCCACTACCTACTCCAGTCTCTCTTGACCCTTCACTAATCGATCGATGACCGTTTCCATCTTTTCTATACAGACGGTGTTTATGCCCGCATTCTCCACCACTGTGACGGGGTCAAGAGGAATCGGTAATAGTCGAGTTTTAGTTATAGTGGGTTTTATTGTATTATACAACAAGTCGGTGCATTTCTTTCTCAAGTTTGCATTCCGGCGGGGAGATCTACTTCTGCTCGGTCTTCTGTGATGTCGTTCAGTTGGATCGAGTCGTCGAACCACCTCCTTCGTCCGGGATTTACGTCTGGATCTGTTTTGGCTCTCGGATTAAACAGACAGAAATAGTCTTACGTGAGACGGGAGTTATATATATATATGTTGAAAGGGAAAAGGGAGTGAGGACACATTCACCCGTGTAACTCTCTTAGCGCTGAACTAATGGCTGTGCAGGTCAGTGCTCAAGGAAAAGGTACACCGGGTCAAGAAGTGATCAGGGTAGTTTAGGAAAAACGCCCTTACGTCCCACCCAGTTCCGTATCGAATTTCGTACCTGTGTTAGCCACACACCTCCCCTGGGTGTGTGGCCCGGCGACTCGTGAAGTCGTTGGCCTCCTGGCTTCTCCTCTGCTCTTGGGGTCGTGGCTTCTCCGCTGTTCGCGTCTTCCTTTCTCTCCGTCCCCGCGTCTACTCCGCTCTCGGCGTCTTCTTCCCTCTCGGTGAACAAGCACACCTGGTATTCTCGCTCGTCCGTATATGACGCTTCTGCCTCGTCATACAGCCCCGCCCATTCCTCTGCTGAGTCTTCATTAAAGGGCCATTGACTCTTCTCATTCTCCGGTATGCTGTTTGTTTTCTCTGCGCTCTGTGAAGGGTAGAAGAGGGGAGTTGAAGGGGAAACAATGTCCTGCAATGTCTTTTTAAAGTAATCGGTCTCCTCCTGTACCGAAACCCCGTTACACTGAGGCAAAACTCACTCTGCTTTCCACACATCTATGGAAGAGACCTACGTTCTTCAGGTACCAACATTTACATCAATAGGTAAATATTAAAGAAAACTATGTCCATGCTGTTTAGAATAAATAGCCGGCGTTGATAGTGTTTGATTTGTTGCTTTCCAGAAGGCCTTATTTAAATTGCATGTGCTCTAGTGGGTTACAATCGTACATACAATGGGTGTCTATTTGTATTATTCATTCGCCTTAATATAGTCTCTGCGGAATCTGGACTAAGCGTTTCTATGTGAAGAACATTGTGAATCGAAAAATCTCCAGTCAAACCTTTCTGCTGCACTTTCTAGAAGGATTGCTTCTTCTACTAAGCAGCTGTCTGTAGGCTTCCAGTCCGAACAGAATGTTCCACTAGTTTATAAAGATAGCCAGTGTCTCGGTTGTGCACACCTTTATGGACCAGATATATGTTTTCGAACTCTAATATTTGCTTGACTAGAAGCTAGTGTAGTCACATTACTGCAATGTGCTCTTTTTCATATGTTACAACATCCCATAATACGTTTCCAACCCTAGAATAGGGTGGAATTGATGTTTCATTCCCTTCGCTCACCCTGATGAGGCATTGCTGGTCTGGTACAAATCGGAGCCTATGGTGTATCTTGGCCTTGGGTCTTTTTCTGGTGTGATAGGTTATTCTTGTGGTTGAAGAATTGTGCTCGTTTTTGTAGTGCATTTTGTGTTTACTCTGGTGCTTAATAAATGCAATTTGATGAAACTATATTTAGCTATGTTATTTTTTATGTTTGAAGTGTAATGGTGCTTGAGCCCTTGGTGGCAAACACATTGCATTTTACACATACACTTTGGGGCTTCGGTGCAGCCTCCTTCAGCTATCGGCTTCTTTCTGTCTATAATCATCTGTTTGGGTTGTTTTCAATCCCACCATTAAACAACCCACTGGATTATTTTAAGCTTACCTTATTTCTATTAACTCTTTGGTGTGTCATTCAGTCTTCAATGGAATGCACAAGAGACTACTTTACATCCGGAAGGTACACTGGAGAATGTTTGCATTGTCAGCATTCTGTCCATCATTTGTTTGCTGTAACACTTTTTGCCCTTAGTGGGATGGGTATGCCCAGACGTGGGTCCCTTGCTCCCTGTGCAACTGGATTCAAGCTAGTCTGGCTGAAGAAGAGTTACATACCCTGAAACTGGTCCTAGGATGCTTGTTTCTGGTCCTGGAAGGACCGGGCCTGGCAGTTCGGTCTGGACTGTTCCCATGGGGGACAGGGTCAAGACTGATTTGCATATGGCTGGGTCCAAACTGGGGTGGCGTAGTGGGCAAAAGAACGATGGATTTAACCCAGATCTTTTGACTGGGGGAGAATGTTTGCATTGTCAGCATTCCGCCTATCATTTGTTTGCTGTAACACTTTTCGCCCTTAGTGGGAAGGATATGCCCAGACGTGGGTACCTTGCTCATTGTGCCACTGGATTCAAGCTAGCCTGGCTGAAGAAGGGTGACATACCCTGAAACCGGTATCAGGATGCTTGTTTACGGTCTAGGGAGAACCTAGCCTGGCAGTTCAGTCTGGACTGTTTCCATGGGGCACAGGGTCAAGACTGATTTGCATATGGCTGGGTCTAAACTGGGGTGGCGTAGTGGGCAAAAGAACAATGGATTTAACCCAGATCTTTTGACTGGGGAGAATGTCTCCATTGTCAGCATTCCATTCCGTCCATCATTTGTTTGCTGTAACACTTTTCGCCCTTAGTGTGATAGGTATGCCCAGACGTGGGTCCCTTGCTTACTGTGCCACTGGATTCAGGCTAGCCTGACTGAAGAAGGGTGGCATACCCTGAAACCGGTCCCAGGATGCTTGTTTCTGGGCCAGGGAGGACCTGGCCTGGCAGTTTGGTCTGGACTATTCCCATGGGGCACAGGGTCAAGACTGATTTGCATATGGCTGAGTCCAAACTGGGGTGGCGTAGGGGGCAAAGGAACAATGCATTTAGCCCAGATCTTTTGACTGGGGGAGAATGTTTACTTTGTCAGCATTCCGTCCATCATTTGTTTGCTGTAACACGTTTTGCCCTTAGTGGGAGGGGTATGCCCAGATGTAGGTCCCTTGCTCACTGTGCCACTGGATTCAAGCTATCCTGGCTGAAGAAGGGTGACATGCCCTGAAACCGGTACCAGGATGCTTGTTTCTGGTCCAGGGAGGGCCTGGCCTGGCAGTTAGGTCTGGACTGTTCCGATGGGGCACAGGGTCAAGATTGATTTGCATGTGGCCGAGTCCAAACTGGGGTGGCGTAGGGGGCAAAGGAACAATGGATTTAACCCAGATCTTTTGACTGGGGGAGAATGTTTGCTTTGTCAGCATTCCGTCCATCATTTGTTTGCTGTAACACGTTTTGCCCTGAGTGGGAGGGGTATGCCCAGATGTGGGTCCCTTGCTCACTGTGCCACTGGATTCAAGCTATCCTGGCTGAAGAAGGTTACATGCCCTGAAACCGGTCCCAGGATGCTTGTTTCTGGTCCAGGGAGAACCATGCCTGGCAGTTCGGTCTGGACTCTTCCCATGGGGCACAGGGTCAAGACTGATCTGCATATGGCTGGGTCCAAACTGGGGTGGCGTTGTGGGCAAAAGAGTGATGGATTTAACCCAGATCTTTTGACTGGGGGAGAATGTTTGCATTGTCAGCATTCTGTCTATCATTTGTTTGCTGTAACACTGTTGTTATAACACATTTCATCCCGTCTCGTCTGTGCATTGCATTCGTAAACCAATCCTTATTTGTTTTTCTCTGTTGCAGGCATTTTTGTAATGCCTTTGACAGCGCTGTAGTTTGAAGGTCAAACCTATTGGCTTTGTCAGTGCTTCTTGTTGTTCTATTTATGTATTTGAGATAGCTGCATTGGGTGATTACCCTGTACGCTGCTCTGTGTCCTTTTGAAGATGACTGATGCATTTAAGTTTTACATGGCTGCATTGGGAATATATAATGTGCCATTGACATGGGTTTCTGTGAGCAAAGGGTGTAAGCAGACATGAATTTGTATTATGTATGTTTGAATAAGCGTGCTTCTTGTTTGACATTAAGAGAAACCTTTATATGAGTGTTAATGTTTATATGTTTTAAACTGTGGTTAACAAATGAAAACAAATAAAATATCTCTCATAAGATTACTTGATTAAATAAAGGCTAGAGAGAGAATATTTATATATGTATTTACTATTTTGTTTGCTTAGGTTTTTATGCATATTTTAGAAAGTTTGTGTGTGGTACATAGTACATTGTGCGGTTTTGCATAAATAAGGACTGTTTCATTTAGAACCCGCCCTAGAATAGAATTTGGTGTTTATTAATCAAAAGTTAATGAAACATGCCTCATTTATTGTTGCATAAATTGTTGATACAAATGGATTGCGTCTAGCTCCTTCTTCATCCTTCAGTGGTATCATACATTGTTCGTTTCTCTTTCAGGTGTTTCTTAAGAGTGATCGTGTTGCCAGAATGGTTCAAAGTGGTGGATGCTCAGCCAATGACTTCAGAGACGTGTTTAAAAAAAACATAGAAAAGAGAGTCCGAAGCTTACCAGAAATTGATGGACTGAGTAAAGAAACGGTGCTGAGCTCATGGATAGCTAAATATGATGCAATATACAGAGGAGAAGAAGACCTGCGCAAACAACCCAACAGAATGGCACTGAGTGCAGTGTCAGAACTCATCCTGAGCAAGGAGCAGCTCTATGAAATGTTTCAGCAAATTCTAGGTGTCAAGAAGTTAGAACATCAGTTACTCTATAATGCCTGTCAGGTGAGCAGTTCCACTTATTGTTACTGTTTTTAATGTCTGATTTACTCAAAGTAAGTATGCACACCCGAAATCACCAACATGACCAATGTAGATGTTCCAGATCCATGAGAAATATTTTAAAGAATCTCTTGCAGTGTGAGCTGGGAAGATATCAACTCTTGGAGATAGACCAGTTGCAGTAAAGCTGTTGGAAATGCGAGTTTGAGGGAAGTTCAGTGGTCTTTTCTTGGATGAAGAACCAGGTTCAGTCAACTGGCAAAACTTCTGATGTGCAGATTTTAAGTAGCACCCATCCCTAACGTTTTTAAGAAAAATGCCATGACTGCAAAGGACAGCAAGTTATGTGATGGCTTTAATAGAATTGTTTATTTTGGGTGGACTTGGCTGCTATTTATTTTGCAAAGAATAGTTCTGACCTATGTGCCTGTAGTTGCTGCATTATACAGAACATTTACAGTACCAGAATGGAATTATCGTGGATATTGTCACCCTAGGCATTTATCTTCTTTGTCATCTCTTTTTATATGTAGGATTGGGCTTTTTATTTGTTTTGATTTGTCAAATTGGTTGCATTTTCTATATTTGTGCTCAGTACTTTTTAGGCATAATAATCTTTGGTCTGTTTCTCTTTATATATGAGTTTCGTAGACTGCTGATAGTTTTGTATTACCTACCTGGTAAAGTCTTAGCCCAGTGAGTACACCATAGATAGAAGAATTTGATTTTCCGTATGAAACTCGTCACTCAAAATAAAACCGTAGTTTTCAAGGACAAACATGTTAAAATATACTATGTCAAGACTGTCAACTAAAACAGTATGGGGCTCTATTTTACTACGTCTAAACAAAAGGAGTGGCAGGGAGAGTGGAATGACACTCTTATTCCCCGGTAATAGTCAATAAACAAGAAAAGAGTGTCCAATGGTAGTATTCGACCACAGAAAGGAGCAAACAAACGGCTTCACTTAAGACGTTAAAGAAAGCCCTCACTCACCACCTAGTGATGACATGCTTCATCATCGGGCCCCACCAAAGAGACCGAGTGCCTCGTTGGTGTGCTGCAACGCCAGATTTACTGCGGAGCGGGTTGGTGAGTTCAGGCAGTGTTGTGCAAAGAAAAGAAACTAGTGAGTGGTGGATGATTAAAAAATAGTCCGTAGTGTATCAAAATTAACTTTATTTTAATGATCACTAAGGACGGGTTGATAAAAAACTTATGTGTTGGGAATTCGTCCAAAGTTAGTTGAGTGGCAGTTTCCTAAATATCTGATAGAGGGAGTATCGGAAAAGGCTTCTGCTAATTAATCTTCTATGAGTTCATGCGAGTAATGTGTAGCTTTCTAAAAGGAGAATAAGTGACCTTCAGTTCTGCTTTTGTGGATGTGGGGTGTGTCCGCGAGTGTGGCTGAGCAGACATGTCTGCTCAGCTGGGGACAGTGTATGCGGTTGTTCAGATATGCTGGTCCAGTGTTGTGCAGTGGTTTGTATGCATGCGTGAGGAGTTTGAATTGGCTGTATTTGTGTATGGGGAGCCAGTGGAGCTCTCTGAGGTGTGAAGAGATATGGGTACTACAAGAGAGGTTGTGAATGAGTCTTGCTACAGTGTTCTGGGTGGGCTGGGGTCTGTATAGGAGCTGTTTGGAGATCCCAGTATAGAGTGCATTGGCTTAGTCAAGTCTACTAGTGATAAGTGGTTGTGTTGGTAGGTCTGGTGTTCTGGGGCTACCATTTGAAGATCTTGCATAGCATGCATGAGATGTGGAAGCAGGAGGAGCTGACTGCGTTGACTAGTGCTGTCATGTTGAGGTTATCATTCAGGATAATTGCCAGGTTTCTGTTATGGGCGATGAGTTTTGATCTGGGTCCTCGGTCTGGCAGCCACCAGGTTGAGTCGCAGGAGAGATTTTATTTTCAAAGACCAGCACTTCCGTCTTTTTTGGAGTTGAGTTTCAGGCATTTGGTTCTCATCAGTTTTGCTTCCTTGATCACGCAGCTGGTGAAGCTGGTTCTTTTGGTGGTTGTCTTGTTGGTAAGGATTAGAACGAGATGGGTGTCATCGGTGTAGGATATGATGGTGATTCCGTGGAATCTGAAAATCCATCAATTGTTCTTTTTGCATTTGTCACCCGAGTGAGATGGGTATACCCAGACATGGTTCCTGTGCTCTCCGTGCCACAGGAGTCAAGCCATGATGAGGGGTGAAACCCCGAAACCGGTCCCAGGATGATTGTTTCCGGTCCCGGGAGGACCGGGCCTGGCAGTTCAGGCTGGACTGTTCCCACAGGTAACAAGGTCAAGACTGATTTGCATAAGGCTGAGTTTAAACTGGAATGGCATGAGGAGCAAAAAAAACGATAGATTTAGGCCCATATCTCTGTACTGGGGTGAATGTTTGACATTGTTCAACATTCTGTCCATCAATTGTTCTTTTTGCATTCAAAATCTGATGAGGCTGGCACATGGAGTCATGCATAGAGGTTGAACAATGTGTGACTGAGAGATGATCCCTAAGGGACACTGAAGATCAGGTTCTTGGATCCCGATGTGTAGGGTGGTAATCTTACTCTGAGTTCTTCCCCTGAGGAAGGAGCCTAACCAGTGAAGTGCCGGTCCCTTGAAGCTGATTTTGTGACATCTCCTGATGAATGTGTGGTGGTTGACAGTGCCGCAAGTAAGGGTGGTCAGTAAACTCAGCTCGGCCAGCAGAGTTCACAGATTGTTTGTCACTCCACTACCCGCTTAGAGAGACGAGTTTGACAAGAACTCTGCCTACACCGCGTAGCAGAGTTTATTGGCACCTGTAATTTCCCTATCAGTCGCAGCCTTCTCCTACCATCGAGCTTGAAGTCCCTCTTCACTGTCCCTAGTAGAGATTTGGTCCTGCCCCCGTCTGCGTGTTTACGGAAGTGCCTGTGATGCATTCAAGGAGCTCGGGATTCTGGGAGAGAGGCGGGGATGACCGTGTACGCCATGCTCGAGTGGGAGGAGCTATGCTGCTGTGCCCCATGTCAACCCTGGAGAATAGCTAGCCCGCAGGTAGAGTACTTCGGGGCCAGAGTATAATATTAGCACTTTCCTTCGCTGAGAGTATTTAGAATGAAGGAAAGAACCATGCCTTACTACTAGCCAGCCCAGGCGGGCTTCGTGTGCGGCAATAGAGTGCAAGCTCTGGGCCGTGGCAAGGATGCCAAGCAGAACCAACAGTCCGTGGCCATCAAGAAGCTGCTGGAGGAAACACAGAGTGACCTGCGGTACCTGTCACTGGAATGCAGGAAGACTTTTCCCTCTGTCAAGAAGGTAAGGCGGGCAGAAGGTCTTACACTTGATTCACACCCTTTCTAGGACACACACAGTTACCCCTACAGTCAGTGACATCTTTACGTGTGTTCAAATATGCCACCAGTCGTGAGCTGAAAATCACAACTGCAGCCACGAGCATGAAATACATGCAAGACCACCTGACAGGGAAATGAGAAAGGCGTTCTCTAAGGTGGGGCGCCGGGCATTTACTTGGTACATAGTCAAAAACACTAGGGAGGAGGGGCGACAGGAATGTTGAACTGTGTGTGTGTGTACCTTGCTACGTGAGATGACAGGTTCCCATGACCAACACCCCGGCCTTCGACTCAAGGGAGGCGTGCAGCAGGTTTGGCCAGAATGTGCCCTCTATTACCCAATGTAAGCAGAGGGAAAGGAAAGGGTCTTAATTGACTTGAACATTCGCTCAGACAAAGGGGGGACCATAAACGCTATTTTCTCAACCTGCTTTCCACAGGCATTAATTAGCTCAGTTTTACCACCTCAGCAGGCGAAAGGCAGATATTTGTTTTTCCTGCAGAGTACTGATTGATGAGGCGTGGGGGGGAGGAGGGGTTTGGGAAGAAGAAAGCAAGTTGCCAAGGCATGTGTGAATTCATGGAGTAGGCCTCCCTTCAGCTCAAAGAAGCCTTCCTTCACTCCATTACCTGCCAGGGATGGTGTTAAATGTTTAATTCACTCACTTGTTGATTGTGCAAACTGACCCACGGACAATTGTCCAGCAGGACCCCAAATAAAGAAGTATTTTTAAATCGTGGATGTTGTGACATCTCATGCCCTAGACCTGATGTGGGACAATGATGTTTTCAGGTTTTTGTGTACAGTACTTTCCTAGAGTGTTGGGGCCCGTGTTGTCGTTTAACGGTGCAGATATGCAATAGTGGGCTCAAAAAGCACAGCGCTTTTGTAAGACATATGTAAAGAACCACATTTGAAGGTAATAGACTCATGTTACTTATCTTGAGTCTTCTTTCGTGTTGTGTACTGCTTAATGTCGGTGCCAATATGTTTAGCCTGACATATAAGCTTTCCACAACAGCTGTTTATATTTCGTGGCATTACCGGCCTGCTGGGGCTCCACTGTCTCGGGGAAAGGTGAGCAGTTACAAGACACTGGCAAATAATTGCTGTTGTTTTATAAATGTAAAATCTTCGTTTAGTGGTGTGCGCATTGTGTGGGCTCGAATTAAAGATAATCCCATTACCATAATGCTAAGTTAATAGTAGAAAAACAGATTATGTAATTACCAAGCATATTGAATTAGAGTTGGATTTGTGTATTTTTGGTTTGCAAGGCTCAAGAGTGTGTGCGCAGTTAAGAGACTCGTCTTAGTGATTCACAATGCGAGCTTCCAATGGGCGCCTGCAGTATCTGCTTGTCTGTAACTTTACGACTTGTTTAAGCAGTCATCTGTGAAACATGACAGGCGTTTAGGTGAGTGGAGCAACTCCACCAGCTCTCGGAACTCCACAATTTTTATGCAACTCCACAGAATTCCGCGTAGTGCAACTCAGCGACCTCCTCCCACCCTTAGCTGAAAACTGCGGAGAGGTCGAGCAGATGAGGGATGTGGTCTCTCCTCCGGTCAGTATGGTTCCTATGTTGCCTGGGCAAGTTGGTAATGCGGTCTCTGGGGGTCCGGTAGGTGTTCGAAGTTACTGTACATGTTTGCTATTTTGCTGTGAAAGAAGTTGAATAAGTTGTCTTAGGGTTCCTGTGAGGGGGTGATGCTGTTGACTGCACCCTCGGGGTGGTGAATTTATTGACAATGGAGAAGATTTCCTTGCAGTTGTTGGTGCTTTCCTCAATTATATGCTAGGGACTTACAGACAAGTAAAATATATCAATTAGGACAGGCTCACTAAACCATGATTAAAAGGGAAGCACAGGCATTTTACGTCTGGTTATCAGGGGTAAAGTGCACAGAGTTCTAAAGCCAGCGCACAAACTTGATCAACTACGGTGACCATGCAGAAAAGTAAGATTTCTTACGAGGTTCTTATTGTAGATGAAAACATTTTGAGAATTAATGTTACAAAAGTGGCATCATAAATAAAGGGATACTGTGGTAAATTAGTTTGGATCAATATTAACCTCCTAGCTACCAGGAATGTGAAATGTATTTTAATCTAGCATAATCCATATAGCTTGAAAAAGGAATATTTTGCTCATGTATATCAAGTTTCCACCTAGTTTTTATCCGTGGCAGGAGCACCAAATTCTCTTCAGGCGCACCTTCAAGGTGAATGCAGCACTGAACGATTTGATATTCCTGACTTTGATTGGTATGACCTTGGTTGTTAATGAGTTTTAATCCAAGAGAAGAGAAATACCAGAAGACTCAAATAAGAGGTTATGATGTACATTCTTTTTTTGCTTCCATGGCTATTTTAATGAGGTACTCGAGGGCACCCGCATGTCAATATTATCTGTAGAAATGGAAAAAAATCACTAAGGTTATGCTACTCATAAAGCCTTCTTTGTGGCCTAACCCTAATATTCAGATGCATGACAAATTGCTTTTTTGGAGATCTTTGATCAATAGAGGGATATTTGTTGTGAGTCAAATTCATTGCTAGTAAGAGTTTGTGATGTTTACTTTTCTTCAGCAAAGGTTTTCCCCTCCGAAAATTGAACGCAGTAAATATGAATAGATGTCCAATGCTTTTAGAGATTTTTTTCACCTCAAAAGAAGGGAAGCGGGTTGTTCATTGCCTCTTCTTCTTGTTAGCTAGACAGAAGGTTTTTTGTCTGCATTTATCTTGAATAAATTAGTAAGGTCTTTGGTGCCTCTCATACTTTTGTATGTGAGCCTTGATCTAATGAAATGGAGCCTCATTTAGAAATCCCTAAAGGGGGCATCTTTTTGCATAATAATCTCTTGAGAACTTCGGATGTTAAACTTTACTTGACAAAGCTAAAAAAATATTTTAGAAAATATTGACCCTCTGTCCATATCTTTCAGTGCTGATTCTGTGCAGGCTATTCTTGCTAGGGATAAAGTAAAGATTCGGTCTCACTTTCCAACATGTTTTACTCCTCTGAGCATGAATGAAATTTGGAATGCAGTCTGTCTCTGAATAATTTAGTAGCTAACCTAGACCTTAGGGGTTCAGCATTATTAAATCTCCACCTTAGAGTGTGGAGTTTTGTTATTAAGGCTTTCAATGTAGCCAAAAAGTCCTTACGTTGTGGTAGACAGGATATAATCCAAGGTTGCATTTGGTTGAAAGGCTTGATAATTCAATTAGATTCTGCTACGCCTCCTGAGCAAGCGGTTTCATTGGATTCTG
The DNA here is from genome assembly GCF_964261635.1 of Lissotriton helveticus. Taxonomy (NCBI): domain Eukaryota; kingdom Metazoa; phylum Chordata; class Amphibia; order Caudata; family Salamandridae; genus Lissotriton; species Lissotriton helveticus. Next base: position 1,284,343,864 of record NC_136057.1, on the reverse strand, counting down.
ACAGCATGGCGTAGGAATTCTATCCAGTCGCTGATTATGAGCAGACTACATTATGGCAATGCCTTGAGATTAGAAATGGATGACTATGTGTTTAATTTCCTGCAACTCATATAGAATGAGGCAGAGAAATTGATTTGCAATAATTCTAGAAGAAGTAACTTGCTTCAATTTGCTCCCGGTCTGGAAAAGGGTCAAGTTTAACCTACTCAGCCATGTTCATAGATCACTCCATTGTAGTGTAGTTCCTGTATCCCTGATAGGCTCTGTGCATTGGAATAATATACACTATAGATTTGACATATGACTGAGGACAGTATGTCTATCGAGTACATTAAACTTATTTATTTGAGTGTGCCAGCTAACTCAGAGGTCACTAGAAACTTTCTCGAATGAAAATGAAGGGTTTAGTTTCTGACAACCGCATAAACATGACAACTTTGTTTCCCCTAGAACCGGAACAATATCTTCAGAGTCGTGGAAACAATCAATAACTATTTCACCCAGTCAATCGTGCATGCTTCGTTTCTACAGAGTTGCATAGAAATAGAGAGACAGGCGTTTCAATAAAAGGGTTTATTGAACAGTTGTATTTCTCGTGCAAGAGATATGAACTGCTACAATCGGTAGACAGAATGCAAAGTATAATGCGTACAGCGTAAACAGTAATATAAAATAATACTGTAATATCATTGACTGTTGCTATTACATATATAAAAATACATACATAAATAACATAGGCTAAAATACTCAACTGGTGCTTCTAAAATACACCTACCCCAGTGTACCTAATCTAGGTCTAGTACGAGGGAAGAGGTAGGTGCTGTCTTTCTCATATGTATAGTTTTGCCAACAATTGGCAAAGGTTTCTCTAGGTTCTAATCAGCTCCATACCTTAGAATGAGAGAGGTTGGTATCTCTTTCTCGGGACTCGATTTCCCAACACCCGCAAGGGGAGTAAGAAACACTGGAGCTGGATTCTCGGCAGGAGGATGACCGCTTCTGGTCAGTGCATCAGCTGGAGAGTTGGCTTCCTTCGGCACTTGCTGTAGGGAGCTGCGTCGTACAAGTAGGTAGTCGAACTGCACTGAACCACACCGTGCTTTGCCATAGCAAGTGAAGGTATATTTATACCTGGAAGGTGTTTAGGAATGCCAGTATTGACGTAAAGTCGGACATATGAATGAACTACTAAGGAATAGATGTTCATGCAAAATAAATGAGTTCTTGGAGAGATCAATATCCAAGCAAGGGGAGTCCCTAACGGCTTAAGAGTCTGGTTTTCCTAGAACTCGTTGTGACATAGATGAACGGATGGAAGTAGCCATGCCTGTTTTGGGTAGCATGGGCTATGCCTAAATAAGGACTGGATATCTATGCCTATATAAGGGCAATGTGAAATGTACCTATATAAGGGCATGTATCGGGAAATGCATACGGAATCTAAATCGGCATACAACACCCACTCCACTTTCTTATGTACGACATTACTAAGTTCTAAACATGTTAAACATATCTGAATCATATCTACACATGAAGTGCTAAAAGCATGTTTCAAAAACATTGTAAATGATGTATCCAAGCTAAAGCATTGGTGCTGTGCACATTAATGCAAGTATTCATTCTAAGCACATGTTGACATTTTTAAATGCTCACTTAATGAATCACGAAAATATACATTAATGAAATGGCTCGTTAAATACAGACGAAAAAGTGCTGAAATCATTTCATGTCAGATTACATAAAACTGTTTGTATGTGGACAAGGTCATATATTGGCTCTAGAAGTTTTTCAAAGAATTCTTGTTCTCTATGAATAGTTCTACTGTAAGCAGATTACTTGTGCCAAAAAATGAAAACTACAAATTTGGAGAAAAAAAATTAATCATAGGAAAAAGAGTTCCAAAGTTAGTACCTTGTTTTGAAAAATTAAGGTCAAATTCAAAGTCTCTCAGAACACTGTGTGCCAAAATCAAAAGTCAGTGTTGGACTCGGAGAAAACATGAAATCTTCTATGTCTGATGACCAAAAGTCGTCTACCATTGTAGGTGAAAGTTGGATTACCTTGTTTAGAAGATTTACTGCACATAGATTTGAAGTGGTACAAAAGGGGGTGGTGATGGACGGAGCATCTGAATCAATCAAACACTCACACCCAGTCAATAGATCTGGGTTTAATCCATCACCGTTCTTTAGCCCACTCTGCCACCCCAGTTCTGACATGGCTATAGGCAAATCAGTCTTACCCTGTGCCTCATGGGAACAGTTCAGCCCGAACTGCCAAGCCATGTCTTCCCTGGACCGGAAACAAGCCTCCGAGGACCGGTTTCTGGCATTCCAGCCGTCTTCAGCCCAGCTTGCTTGAATCCAGTGGCAAAGTGAGCAAGGGACTCACGTCTGAGCATACCCTGCCACACTTATGGCGGCCAAAAGCGGTACAAAAGGGGGTGGTGATGGACGGAGCATCTGAATCAATCAAACACTCACACCCAGTCAATAGATCTGGGTTTAATCCATCACCGTTCTTTAGCCCACTCTGCCACCCCAGTTCTGACATGGGTATATGCAAATCAGTCTTACCCCTGTGCCTCATGGGAACAGTTCAGCCCGAACTGCCAAGCCATGTCTTCCCTGGACCGGAAACAAGCTTCCGAGTACCGGTTTCTGGCATTCCAGCCGTCTTCAGCCCGGCTTGCTTGAATCCAGTGGCAAAGTGAGCAAGGGACTCACGTCTGAGCATACCCTGCCACACTTATGGCGGCCAAAAGCGGTACAAAAGGGGGTGGTGATGGACGGAGCATCTGAATCAATCAAACACTCACACCCAGTCAATAGATCTGGGTTTAATCCATCACCGTTCTTTAGCCCACTCTGCCACCCCAGTTCTGACATGGCTATATGCAAATCAGTCTGACCCTGTGCCTCATGGGAACAGTCCAGCCCGAACTGCCAAGCCATGTCTTCCCTGGACCGGAAACAAGCTTCCGAGGACCGGTTTCTGGCATTCCAGCCGTCTTCAGCCCGGCTTGCTTGAATCCAGTGGCAAAGTGAGCAAGGGACTCACGTCTGAGCATACCCTGCCACACTTATGGCGGCCAAAAGCGGTACAAAAGGGGGTGGTGATGGACGGAGCATCTGAATCAATCAAACACTCACCCCCAGTCAACTGATCTGGGTTTAATCCATCACCATTCTTTAGCCCGCTCTGCCACCCCAGTTCTGACATGGCTATATGCAAATCAGTCTGACCCTGTGCCTCATGGGAACAGTCCAGCCCGAACTGCCAAGCCATGTCTTCCCTGGACCGGAAACAAGCTTCCGAGGACCGGTTTCTGGCATTCCAGCCGTCTTCAGCCCGGCTTGAGTCCCTTGTTCACTTGGCCACTGGATTCAAGATAGCCTGGCTGATGAGGATTATGAATCCGAAACTGGTCCCAGGATGCTTGTTTCCGGTCCAGGGAAGGCATGGCTTGGCAGTTCGGGCTGGACTGTTCCCATAAGGCACAGGGTCAGACTGATTTGCATATAGCCATGTCTGAACTGGGGTGGCTGAGTGAACTAAAGAATGGTGATGGATTAAACCCAGATCAGTTGACTGGGGGTGAGTGTTTGATTTGTTCAAACGCTCCGTCCATCATCCCCTTTTGTATCGCTTTGTTCGCCCTAAGTGTGGCAGGGTATGCTCAGACGTGAGTCCCTTGTTCACTTGGCCACTGGATTCAAGATAGCCTGGCTGATGAGTATTATGAATCCGAAACCGGTCCCAGGATGCTTGTTTCCGGTCCAGGGAAGACATGGCTTGGCACTTCGGGCTGGACTGTTCCCATAAGGCACAGGGTCAGACTGATTTGCATATAGCCATGTCTGAACTGGGGTGGCTGAGTGAACTAAAGAATGGTGATGGATTAAACCCAGATCAGTTGACTGGGGGTGAGTGTTTGATTTGTTCAAACGCTCCGTCCATCATCCCCTTTTGTATCGCACATAGATTTGAAGCTTCGTCATCAGCATTGGTCGCATTAGCAATGTTCGTAATGGATGGTACCTGCGGCCTGTTTCCTCTCGTACCTCAGCAGTTGCAATTTGTGTTTGTGAGATCTCAATAAATGCCGTCATCAGAATTGGTAGCTGCTGGGGACAACACAGAGCATGGGCCGTTACAGGGTCCAGCAAAGTATCAACATCCGTTGGCATGACTGATGGAAGTTTCAGACAGATGTTGAAGAACTGTAATCTTCATTCTCAGGGGTCTCACTAATACAAAAGGACTTGGCACAGAAGCTGAAATATGAAAAGACATCTTTATTAAACTTAATTAAGTGAGACTACGTCACACAGGAGCCTTTAGCAACTGAATGAGGCAGTCTAAAGAGTACAAAACACAGAGGCCTTTTATATGCTTAGGTTTACAAACTCAGCATAAAAGAAAGGGGCAGTCCTAGCTTCTGCAAGCATACAAAATGCCTAATATGGACATACAAGATCTGCAAAATATTAGCCAATAGAAAAAGCTCATGTAACCAGAATGTCCCCCTTACGTCGTGTTTCTGCCCAACCCATAAGTCAATCAATTACAGCACTTATAGGTCAATCAGTAATGGCAGAACATGTCTGTATGCAGTTAGGCCAGCTGGTGTCTGAGATTGCTTTCAAAACAAGGACAGAGGGGGGTTTTCTACACGTTGCAGTCCAAAGGGCAGAAACACTTCATGAATAGAGCAGTCTGTGTAAAGGCAACACAAATTGATGACAAATGTAAGACGGAGTCAAAATTAAAGAACCTCAGACCCTCCTTTTGCCATTACACAGGCAAATCCTAAAATTATTTTGCAAACATTATGTATTTCAGTGACTATTGACAATGCCAATAAAACAATAAGAATCAGTCTCCAAACACCCATTGTATGCCATCGCACGGGAAATACCCAGGGTCCGTCAAAGCCTCTCTGGCTGGCTTCTATTGTCCATCAAATCCTGTTTCTGTTGTTTTCTTCTGCATGGGCCTCTTCATTCCGTCCTTTCATGAAAATGATGTTACTCAGTATCCGTTGGAGTGCCTTCCTGGCAAACACTCAAAGCTCACTTGAAAGTCTCAATGTCTCAATGCAGTGCATCAATATTTCCTGTGCTGCAGGCACTACAGATAGTGTGCTCTTCATTGAACGGTCTGAAATGGGGTGGCTGAGTGGGCTAAAGAATGTTGATGGATTAAACCCAGATCAGTTGACTGGGGGTGAGTGTTTGATTTGCTCAAACGCTCCGTCCATCATCCCCTTTTGTATCGCTTTGTTCACCCTAAGTGTGGCAGGGTATGCTCAGACGTGAGTCCCTTGCTCACTTGGCCACTGGATTCTTGATAGCCTGGCTGATGAGGATTATGAATCCGAAACCGGTCCCAGGATGCTTGTTTCCGGTCCATGGAAGACATGGCTTGGCAGTTCGGGCTGGACTGTTCCCATGGGGCACAGGGTCAGACTGATTTGCATATGGCCATGTCTGAAATGGGGTGGCTGAGTGGGCTAAAGAATGGTGATGGATTAAACCCAGATCAGTTGACTGGGGGTGAGTGTTGGATTTGCTCAAACGCTCCGTCCATCATCCCCTTTTGTATTGCTTTGTTCGCCCTAAGTGTGGCAGGGTATGCTCAGACGTGAGTCCCTTGCTCACTTGGCCACTGGAATCATGATAGCCTGGCTGATGAGGATTATGAATCCGAAACCGGTCCCAGGATGCTTGTTTCCGGTCCATGGAAGACATGGCTTGGCAGTTCGGGCTGGACTGTTCCCATGGGGCACAGGGTCAGACTGATTTGCATATGGCCATGTCTGAAATGGGGTGGCTGAGTGGGCTAAAGAATGGTGATGGATTAAACCCAGATCAGTTGACTGGGGGTGAGTGTTTGATTTGCTCAAACGCTCCGTCCATCATCCCCTTTTGTATCGCTTTGTTCGCCCTAAGTGTGGCAGGGTATGCTCAGACGTGAGTCCCTTGCTCACTTGGCCACTGGATTCATGATAGCCTGGCTGATGAGGATTATGAATCCGAAACCGGTCCCAGGATGCTTGTTTCCGGTCCATGGAAGACATGGCTTGGCAGTTCGGGCTGGACTGTTCCCATGGGGCACAGGGTCAGACTGATTTCCATATGGCCATGTCTGAAATGGGGTGGCTGAGTGGGCTAAAGAATGGTGATGGATTAAACCCAGATCTGTTGACTGGGGGTGAGTGTTTGATTTGCTCAAACGCTCCGTCCATCATCCCCTTTTGTATCGCTTTGTTTGCCCTAAGTGTGGCAGGGTATGCTCAGACGTGAGTCCCTTGCTCACTTGGCCACTGGATTCATGATCGCCTGGCTGATGAGGATTATGAATCCGAAACCGGTCCCAGGATGCTTGTTTCCGGTCCATGGAAGACATGGCTTGGCAGTTCGGGCTGGACTGTTCCCATGGGGCACAGGGTCAGACTGAATTGCAAATGGCCATGTCTGAAATGGGGTGGCTGAGTGGGCTAAAGAATGGTGATGGATTAAACCCAGATCAGTTGACTGGGGGTGAGTGTTTGATTTGCTCAAACGCTCCGTCCATCATCCCCTTTTGTATCGCTTCATTGATCAAGGGCACAGATCATCTCATGCAGACCCAAGTACTATTAATCGGGAAAGAGCAATAGACTGTCACTCTCAGCAACACTTTCAGGCTCCAACACTCTCTATTCAGTGTCAGAGGATGCTCGGGCTGCCCTTTCATTTAATCATAGGTACCACAATGTAGTGCCTTTTGCCATAACTGGATCCTCCGGTGCACTGCACTTCCGTTGGAGCAAAGGAAAAGGGTTGTGTGGCCAAAACTCAGGCCAAGGGGCTCAAGGGACTGCACACTGTCAGAGGTTACCAGCACATGACAGGTGGAAAACTGAAGCCTCAAAAACAACAAGAATCCTTCTCTTTCGCTCTTTTGCACTGAAATTTTTGTTCTGTGGCAAAACCAGATCCTCCTTCTTTTCTGATGTTCAACGCCTTCTGATGAAGCAAGTACAATACGTTGGAGATACCACTGATGGCACGCTGGCGATCGCTGTCCAATTTTGCTACTTTTCTGGGTGCTGGGACTTTTCATCTGTTAGATGTCACTGATGGGATTGTGGGTGAGTTCCGCAGGTTATTATGACTTAATCCCGCAGAACCTAGTGACGTAGGAAATGTGACACAGTTGTTTCCTTCAATTAAGTACAAAAACAGTTCATTGTATAACAAGGGGACTGCAAGCAAGTGGCCTGCAATCTTTAAAGGAGTGGCCATACGTCATGGGACATTTCTGGTCTAGAACACACTGTCATTCTCAAAGGCAATACAAATACAAAGGCAGTAGGCAAAACAGTGCCTCTAGCCTCTTTAATTGGGTTTCCATGTGAGAGCATATCCTCTACCATCTAAGGGTAGATAGCGACATGGGAATTCTATCTGAATGGATGTCCTCACATATGGTGGCATCATCTAATGGGGTAAACACATTTTTTTTCTCTCAATGATTACATATAGGTGTTCCCTAATTCCTTATCTACAACACCTCAAAAGAGAAATCGCATAATACATATTATCAAGGACATGTAGATACCTCCCTTTTAATAATTGTGCATCAGGTGCACTATACAATACACAGGCTAATGATCAAATGTGGAAACAAAAGACGAGAACTAGAGAGTCCTGGTATTTCCATTATTAAAATACATCTGGTCCATCAAAAATTAAAGCAGCAGAAAAAAATGAACTAAAAACCAAATTAGAATAGGCATTGAATTTGGCATATCCAAAAAAACGTAAGGTGACTCCTATTGAGGTGGAAAACTTATCTTACTATAATATTGAGTCAGTTAACCAGTCCATCACTACCCTGACAGTCAGACTGGAAAACATCAAAGTAGGCCTAAAGAAAAATCTTGAAAACCAGTCTATGGGGTCTCTGGTACATTACTGCAGTCTGGAAGTGTGAACCTGAGCAATACAAAAATAATAAAAGGGCTAACTGGTGAAAGGAACATGGAAAAGGGAAATGGAACTAGGACACAGCTAAAATCCCCAATAGCTAGGCACGATGCGACATCGGTCAGGGGAGAAGCAGCAAAAGAAAAATCTATAGGAAGAACAAGGAATTACTTGGGTGAACAAAAAATCTAAAATAGTTCACAAATTTTAACTCTACCACTGGCCGCTAAACCATATACGATAATCTCAGCTAATGTTCCAGTTCCTTCTTCAGGGAAAAATGAAACCTTGTTTCCTTTATGGTACAAAGCCATACACTACTTAGGAAGCAGAACAAAACTGACTTATGTAATATAGAAATTAGGTCACCATGTACAAGAGTCACAAATCTATAATTTATCCTTACGTCCAATCAGGATACATACATTTAGGGCTGCCTGTTCCTTAAAGGAAGAGGACAGTATCGTGACTAACAGCAGATTACACACTTTGATCCTGTATATCTCTTGTATTTTACTTCAATACTATATAGCCAAATTTGACATACACTGGTGAAGTGTTGTCTTGTTTTTTTCACAGCACGAAAAATCATATCTGTGAAATTTAGTATCAGCGCAAAAAAACCCCAAAAAACACATATGCCAAGCCATCAGATATACGCGCTGTATATCAAACACAAAAAGCATAGACAAAGTACAATAGCATATGTAAATAAGCGGTAACACACAACACCATTGCATGAACTTTATGCACTGAGAACCTGCAGCCCAAAACAGAATATTCAGGCCTGCTTAATTTGTCAGGCTTAAAATCCTCACCCTCCTTTTGACAGCAGATCACCAGTTAGTGGATATTTGGCTGTCAAACACAACTAACTGTGTCGCTTCTGACACACAGGACCACTAGGAACAATTCATAAAAGGATAAAATGCAAAAATATGTAAAACGCACGAACATTTCTGCACATAACACACAAAATATCAACTGTAACAACCATCTTTTGATAACATGCTAAACCTTTTTAATTTTCCAAAAACTTTTTCACAGACACTCTGCGTGTCTCGTGCGCCAACACCCTTTGAGGCCCTGCTTTTCCAAGCAATTATTTCTCCATCTGTTTACACTTACTCCTATCCTACCTCACTGACCTTAAGGTCAAAATCTGCCTTGCGGGCTCATCGGCCCTCTATCTCTTCCTCACTCTAAGGCTGAAAAAGACAAAAAACCTTCCCAACTCTTTCTAACCTGCAATAACCAACCCTATTTAAAAACACATGATATATATATTACTCCTGTTAGGGGCTACAATTTATTTCTATACTTAGATTATTAAAACAGTTACTGTGACTAATTCGCAAAACATAATAACACACATACCAGTTTTTAGAACAAATGCTTGTTTGCAATGGTACTCATTTCATCAACCTTAAATGGATGAAGGTCTCAGTTAGGTCCAGCAAAAGTTAAAACCTTCCACCCTGATATTAAACTCAAACCTCTGCACCAGGCACATTGGCTCACTGACCTATTTAAAAGCAAACCCAAATGGGAACAACCTGAAAATTTGTATTATACCTAAATGTATGCATTTACTGAAGCCTAAAGCACTTTAAAGCTATTGTAAATGGCAAAAATGCCCAAATTTTACCCAAATTCGACTTTGATATTTGGGGCACTTAAAAATAAAGATCCTACAATTGCATTACTTATTAATCATCCTCAGACTGTTCTTTACAAATTGCAGAGATTGGACATTAGACATATCTCATGCAAATCCTTAGAAAAATGAGTTTTTCACGCCTGCGCCAAGTGAAATTCTAGATGCTAATGTCCTCATTATGCAGTATACCATAACTTAAATTAAATTATAATGCTAGGAGGTCACAGTATAAGTATTAAGCTTCATGAATAGTAGAAAACGAATTTTGTAGCACTTATTTTTATAACCCAATCATTTTTGATAATTCCACATATTAAGGCTCTGTAATTCCTCGAATCTGACTTCATTTTCTTTTTTTTTTATTTTCTCTGTGCCACGTAGGCCTGCAAAGAACAAAGTGGCCTGGCCTCCCCAGGTCATGTACACATTAACCAGATTAAACTGTAAGAAACTAACCTCTTCACCCGAAACTGACCTCGCAAAACCAATTTCCCTGATTGATCTTTATCTGAGATTGCCAATCAATGTTCAAGACATCGTTAACTTTTTAGTTTCCTTGGACTTGCCTTATCTTGTTTCAGCATCTGTTACGGTTTCTTTCTTTTTAAATGTTTCTTCATTACATGGGTTAATTATTATTTAGCAACTGAGCTAATAATATACTTACAGAAATGCTTAAAGAGAGGAAAACCCTTAATTGAAATGTCTTCCTATATTACAAAATAATGAACCTTAGTTTTGGAACCTTTTTAAAACAACATTCTGAAATGCAAAGTTTCACCTGTGCAACTGAGGGGAAAGTCCTGGCTGAATCAATATTCCTGTTTATTTAGCTTGTCTCTAAGTGTTTGTAACATGAGCAGCTGGCAGTCTTTTTCAAACTAAAACATATCAATGCGTGTTCTATATTATTTTGAGTTCAGCAGGAATTTACTTCAGCTGATCTGTTTGCCTGTTAATATCTAACACAATGTATCTAAGGAAAATGCTGTAAGTTTATTTATTTTTTGCAAAACACCCAATTTCGTTTTTTGGGGGCTTTTTTTATTCCTAGTGAATGTGAATTTACATTTTAGTTTTGAAACATTTAGACATCTTGCTTAATAGACTGAAAACATCAAAAAGAAACACAAACACACAGTTGAGCTCATTTCAGACATAAACAGAAAAGGGGTCAAACACTCAGGACACACAATACGGCGCGCTTTAGCCATGCATTTCATAAATAGCGCCAACTCTATTCACTTACAGAAATTGCACTAATGGGAAAACCACATAGACATTTAAACACACATTTAACCCACAAACCAATACTCAAAACAAAAACAAAGGATAGCCCACAGACTGTACTTAAACCAAACCATTTGTAAATACTAGTTGTAAGTCATATTTACAAGAAATGCTTCTCAATTGTGTTCCAAAAGACTGCAAAAACAGCCCAACAGACTGATGTATGTCCAAGAAGCGAAAATACACTCGATTCACTAGCTTTGACTAGCAGAACACCAAAAATCGCTCTGCATATCTTCATTCATAAAATTGCACAGAACAAAGGATCCTTGTATGTATTATGTCCATATTTTAATTCCCTGGGGATACAGAATCACCAAGGAAGAAATAGGTTTATATACCTAAACCTATTTAGGTATTCCTTCTAGGAGAGCCGGCTAATTAATTTCACATCACACTATGGTACCTTCCAAATAAAGCAACACATTCCTCTGTGTGAGCTTTGAAACAGGCATGCCAAAAATATTGCAAAATATACAATATTATAATCAAAATAGTGCTTAACCCCTTCCGCGCTGATGACAAAGCCAGCTCGTCATGGGCGTTACCTGCGCTACGCGGATGACGAGCTGGCTTTGTCACAAACCGCGCGTTTTTCAAAAATCAGCGCACAGCGGGAAAACGTGGTAGCGGTTAATGTACTTTTCGTACGTGCACCGTTCAACTAAACCAAATAGAGAAACTTCTCCTCATTACCTGTCTACACAAATTGCAATTCGCATATACAAACCTATACAAATCCAAAAGTTGGCCAACACAAATTCCAAAGTGCCAAAGCTACAGTAAGCATTACTAAACTACCTTACTCTTCCAAAGCTACAGTAAGGGTTACTAAACTACCTTACTCTTACCAATCAAAAAGGTTATCTAAATTCTAACTGTCAAGTTCTAAATGACCTGACGGTCTCTTTGTTTTTTTTTTAATACTCACGCCAAAAAGGTTCTCAGTCAGGAGTGACATCATGTGGAGGATCAAAATCAGGAAGAGCAGAAATATACTGGGCTGCAGAGACAAAGAATCTCCATAATCCCTGTGCACAGAGTACCTTCTTAGTAGAATCCTGTTCTGTCCTCCTCAGTAGATTTCAGTCTTCTGAGAAGATCACTCCCACAGAAAGTCACTTCTCTGATGAAGCCTGCGTTGGCCGCGCCATCTGAAGAACTGCAATCTTCATACTCAGGGGTCTCACTAATACAAAAGAACTTGGCACAGAAGCTGAAATATGAAAAGACATCTTTATTAAACTTAATTAAGTAAGACTACGTCACACAAGAGCCTTTAGCAACTGAATGAGGCAGTCTAAAGAGTACAAAACACAGAGGCCTATTATATGCTTAGGTTTACAAACTCAGCATAAAAGAAAGGGGCAGTCCTACCTAATATGGACATACAAGATCTGCAAAATATTAGCCAATAGAAAAACATCATGTAGCCATAATGTCCCCCTTACGTCGTGTTTCTGCCCAACCCATAAGTCAATCAATTACAGCACTTATAGGTCAATCAGTAATGGCAGAACATGTCTGTATGCAGTTAGGACAGCTGGTGTCTGAGATTGCTTTCAAAGCAAGGACAGAGGGGTTTTTTCTACACGTTGCAGTCCAAAGGGCAGAAACACTTCATGAATAGAGCAGTCTGTGTAAAGGCAACACAAATTGATGACAAATGTAAGATGGAGTCAAAATTAAAGAACCTCAATGTCTAGCACGCATTCTTCTCCACATAGCAGGCAGCGTAGAACAGGTAAGATGCAATCTTGCCAGATTGGTCTGAATGACAGAAACCATGTGGTATTTAATTCTCGTAGACGAGGTAGTCCTTGAATTTGGACTACGCGCTAACGACACTTCATCACCAGCAGAGTTGTCTCCATGGAGAACTGTGTGTCGCTGGTGATTTGGCTTGCCATATCGCAGCAGTAGGTGCAAAAATAGTATCCCTGCAACGAGTCCTAAAAGGAGGGGCAGTTCGCCAAACACTGAGTGCACAAAGTTTGGAAATATTCCTAGGACTGCTTGAAAAGGTGCAAACAGTCCGGAAAATACGGTCTTAAATACACTTACAATACCGCTCGTATCAGAGATGTTTAAGATACGACTTAACATTTCTGAGAAATGTATAGGGCAGTTTGTAGTTAGAAGGGCATGTATCTCGGCAGAAATCCTTGCAACTTGTAGATCTTAGGTCCCTTTGCCTGAGGTCAGTGGCAACGTTTTTTGCAAAAGAATGACTTTTATTCTGCTTAGAGTATCAATTTGTATAGAAGAGATGTTTAGTGAAGGCCAAAGTGACGACTCCCTCACTAACTTGGTTTTTGGAAATAATACCTGCATACAGCAAGTGACCCTGGATATGACAGTTACTATATATGGTATGCCTGGCAACATGCCACAGCAGCTGTGATTGTTCAACATGAGGTAACTTCCATTTGAAAGGTGTCTAAAAGTTAGATCAATCACCGCAGCTGGTGAACCTTGCAGGTGGCAGGACAAATTGTTAGAGGAACCATCGCAGGCCCCCGTGTAAGTTTACACTCTGACAAAGGAGAGAACCGCTTAGTGCGTTCTCACAGTTTGAACCGCTAAGAAACACTTCACGTCCCCTACTCCAAAATGTGTGTGTGTGGTAATTCCCTGGATGTCTTGATGTATTCTTTACCCAACCTTTCATATGTGCCTGCTGGAATGTGTTTTAGTGTATGTGTTTTAGGCAATACAGAAAATGGAAAATTGTAACAGCAGAGTGATTGTTCCATGTATAATCCATTCAGTAGCTGTTTTCTCTGCTACTGCAAATGGCAATCTTTCCAGTTTTTCAATGCTCAGCACCGGGTAGTCTGCTCCTCTTTGTGCCAATGTGATCTGTTTATCATTGAGATTGAATTCTGAAAACAGTGACGTAGTATTGATTAAACGCCAAGGCACATAGCCTGAACTAAGATTTTGCAACGTCCAGCCTAGTAGCATGATAGAATGTAGTTGCGACTGACCATGTTGCAGCATGACTAAGTCCTGTTCCATGATGTCTATGGCAGAAGACACTATGCTGTCCAATGAATATATCCTGGACGACAGAGTTGTTAACCCATTGTCAACTACAGAGAGAGTTTTCTCTAAATTAATACGATCAATTTCTTGTATTCGTTCTGCAGTCTCTGCTTGCGTAATCTTCCATGCTTCATTATAAGCAGCATATATACCTTCATATATAAAACATTTTTGACGCGGTATTCTTAGTCCTAGCAAGAATTCCCTAAGATCAGCGCCATCTTTAAGTAAAGATAAGTGGTGCTTTACATCCTTAAGTGAAGATCTTTGTAGCCAATCAAGGCAGAGCTTCCATACACTGTATGTTGTTGATCTTGGCTAATCCAAAGCAAGACGTTTGTTGGACAGTGTCATTCAAAAACATAATTTGCTCATTTATGATACAGGCTCTAAACAAAGCTTCTACCCCCTGCACTTGCCAGTCTTTTGAACCGCAGACAGTTTTTGTCTCAATGTTGTCTTTCCAAAAGTCAAAACCCTGTCTAGACAAATGGGCATAAAAGGCTGCAGAATACATCTGTTTTGTATTGGTTAACATATTTTTCATTCCTGTTTTGTTCACATTTTTAAAGTAAAATATTTTAGCATTGGATACATTGAACCCTGAAAAATATGGAAACTTATTCGCAAAGGTTTTTGAGCTACCCTTTGGAGGCGTAGGACAATGTTCCCATTGGTTATACATAAATACATTTTTAGGCATTGTAGATTTGTGCAAGAAAAGATGACCATAACGGTTATAACAATACATTTGTTCATAGTCTGATGAACCTTCTCAATATTTATGATTTGTGAATACTGCAGACCTCTCTAGATCAGACATCTTATTATTAACAGTCTCGAAGTCCCAATCATCAGAAAAGGTACTAGAGGTAATAAAGTCACTTAATGAAATCTTGAACAAGTGTGGAATCTTCAACAGCTCCGGCAGGCCAAAAATGTCATCTTCAGTTGTGCTCCAAGCTATACCATCAGGTATAGGAAGGGCTGTGATGTTCACTGCTGACAAGTCTCTTTGTTCACGATGGGATGATTTGTGTGGCTTGAGAAGTAAGTTGACTTTCTTACTTGCTGTGTCCATTTTGACATATCTTCCATTTATCAGCATACCCAGAGTTATTACCAGAGCTAACCAAAGTAGAAGAAAAAATATTTCCAACACAATCCATAGTTCATTCCATGGTGAAACCAAATAAGTATTTTCCAGGTGATGAAAAGGTCAGTGGCTTGTTCTTTAAAAGTTCTTTCGGCTGGCGTTGTTTCAGGTTCGCTGGGATCCTCAGAAAACGTATCAAAGTTAATGAAATACCCAGAGGCAGTTATGTCAATGGTTGGAATTGCATCCGGATTTGTTGAAATCGCTAGAACATCTTGATCACTTGTTACGTTTGTGTAGACAGGTGTTTCAGGACGAACTGTTATTTGGGTCTCAAGAGGAATGAGTTCCATAGCTGTGTTGCTAGTCCTCTTTTCTCACTGCAGAATCTTCAATGGTGATGAGTCTCTCAGTTTGAACCTCTTGGATTGTAGCTAGAGGAGTGCATCTGCTACGTTGGCAGAGTCCACTTGGCCTACTGCTTAGTATCAGCCACATAGTGTGGTTTGTTCAGGTCGATAGACACAAATCGGTTCTCCTTTTTACCAGCAAGGGGCAGCAGTATCACTGTTATTGTTCTGTAGATTGCTAGGACAGGTACTGGTTGTCTGTAAGAAGGCCCAAATTCCTTCTTGTCTGCGATCTTTTCTCTGACAAGATCTCCAAGCTTTGGGATCCAGACAGGCCTTGCTAGGATGGTTGGTTTTCCCCAGTGGTGGTTGGCTTCAGGAACACGTTGCTTTGTTTCGTTCTTAGTTCCTTTAAGTCCTGTAAAACAGCCAAACAATCTTTGATATCAAATTTCTTATTTGGCCCTTAGTTCCAAGATGTTGATGTGCATCTGTTGGTACTGATGAGACCATCTTCCCTGGATCTGAAGGTCCTGAAGGTGACCTCCCCAACCTTCCATGGACGCATCCGTAGTCAGGGTGAACTCCGGAATCTCTTGGAGAAAGGTGAGGCCCGGCGACAAGTTGTGCGCCTTTGACCACCAGAGAAGAGCCTGTTTCATTTTGACAGTGACTTTGATGCGGTCGTCGAATGATCCCTCGACCTGCTTCCACTGACAGTAACTCTTCCTGCAACGGTCTCATTCTGAGTCTTGCCATAGGAATGAGGTTGATCGCAGATGAACACATCCCCAGAAGGGAAGCATATATCCGAACTGAAAGCGACTTTTTTGCGGATATCTGTTTTGCTAGTTTTACGAGCTTGTTTTGTCGCTCCTGTGTCAGGTATGCCTTGCACTGGCATGTGTCCAAGACTGCTCCCAGAAAAGTCAATCGTTGACGAGGTTGGAGCTGAGATTTCTGTGAATTGAGGGTCAGTCCTAGATTCGAGAATAGTGAAAGTGTCCTGCTGACCGCTTCCATTGTCGAGTTTCTGGTTGGACCTTTTAACAGCCAGTCGTCGAGGTATGGGAACACCTGGAGTCCCAGGGACCTCAACATTGCAGCCACTGGAGCCAGGCATTTTGTGAAGATTCTGGGGGCCGATTTGAGGCCGAATGGGAGGACTTTGAATTGGAAATGGACGCCGGCCACTTGAAACCTTAGGAATTTGCGGTGGTTCGGGTGAATAGGGATGTGAAAATATGCGTCTTGCATATCCAGAGAAGCCAGAAAGTCCCCTTCGTTGAGACAATTCAGAATGTCCTTCAATGTCACCATGCGGAAACTCTGTTTCTTTAGATATTTGTTGAGTTTGCGCAGATCCAATATTGGACGCCACTCTTCCGAATTTTTCTCCACAAGGAAGAAGCGAGAATAAAAGCCCATCCCTTTCTGAGAAGGATGGACTCGTTCTATCGCATTCTTGCGTAGCATCTTTAAGGCTTCTTTGAAGAGTAAGCGCAGGCGAGGGGGAGGGGGACCCCTGGGCGGCGTTGTTGGAGGCTTCTGCAAAAACTCCAAAGTGTGTCCCTTGCTGACCAAATCCAGGACCCACTGATCTGAAGTTATCTTCCGCCATTGATGGTAAAAGGCGGAAATCTTGGCGCCCACGGGAAGGGAAAGGGGAGTGGCCGACATCCGGCAAAGCTCATTGGCCCTTGTTAGAATCTCGCCCTTGATTGCCTGAGCGCCGTTTCCCTCCTTGCCGAGAGAAAGAACCAGAAGCAGGCTGCCTGTAAGAAGATTGGTAGTAGGGCTTGTTGTAGTTAGATTGATACTGTCCATTTTGTTGGTTGGAATAATTGCCTCTGGATGAGTAGCCACGACCTCTTGCTCCTCTAAAGGACCCCCTCTTGTATTGCAGGGTTCCAAGAGATTTCGCTGTATCGGTATCAGTTTTAATAGCCAATAAAGCGTCATCAATGTGCTTCCCAAACAATGACTCACCATCTAATGACATGTCCAAGATCTTGGTTTGGACCTCAGGTCTAAAAGTGGTAGCCTTGAGCCAACCTTGACGTCTAAGCACAATTGCTCCAGCCAATTGTCTAAAGTTGGTATTAGAAATGTCTAGGGCGCAATCAATAATTTCTGAGGCCGCCCTTTCGCCTTCCTGCACAATTCTGCGCACCTCCATCTGTTGATCCTCCGGGATCAGCTCAAGATATTCCGTGATCTCAGACCACATTTGTCTATCATAACGAGCCAGGATAGCTAAAGAATTAGCCGCCTTAATGGATGCTGCTGCGTTTGCTGAAAACTTCTTTCCAATTGCATCAAGCCTTCTTCCCTCCTTGTCAGGTGGCATTGAAATGGGAGCAGAAGGATTTTTGGACTTCTGCTGCGCAGCCTGAGAAATGACCGAATCCGGTCGAGGATGACCGATTAAACAAGCAGGAGTATCAGATGGTGCTCGATACTTTTTGTCTATCCTCGGCAAAACAGCCGGAATGGAAGCTGGAGTTTTCATTATATTGAGACCTTCCTTCCATATATAATAGATAATAGGTATGGCTCTGACCACTCTCCGATATCCCTCTTTAAAGTCATGTAAAAAGCAGTCCGACTGCTCAACTGTGACAACTAATTCAAATCGATTAGCAGCTCTCTGCATAATATTGTGAAAACCCCCAATATCTTCAGGTGGAGAGTCTGAAGGACGGGGAGGAGGTGGAGAAGGTGTAGGGATGACATAATCCTCCCAAGGATCCACCGGAGTGTTATCCGGTAACTCTCCCTCTTCCCTACTTTCTTCACCATCATTGGAAGAACTGTCTACAACTTGAGGAAGTGGAACAGTATGTTGTTGTGGCGACAATGGAGCTCTTGGCGACGGAGGTCTTGGCACAGGAACTGGAACAGGTGACCCAGCGGGCGCACCTTCATTGGGTGGAAATCTCTGGCGATAATCTGCCAACATAGCCTGCAAATCCTGTATTAAGGAAGTTGGTAAATGTGTCGTGTCCTCAGACCGAGGAAGTCTAGTATGAGGTGACTGATATGGTGTTGAATAAACGTCATGCATATATTGTTCCTGAACCTCTTCTTCATCATCCTCTTGAAATTTAATATTCAACTGAGAAGGGGTGACGGGCAATCCCAAAGGGACCATCATCCTCTTCCCCTTCATCCGACTCCTCTTGCATGTATGTCTCCAAAATGTGCGATGGCAAAAGTGGAGAAATATGTGAATAATCCTGCCTTTTATACGTTTTCATTTGAAAATGAGTGAATTGTATCTTTGCTGGTGGGGAACCGTGCATCCGATGAGCAGAAGTCCCAGTAAACGGATCTTCGTCGACGAGACTGTCGATGACGCCTTCGTTGACGACGAGGCCGTCGATGGTGGCTTCGACGACGAGTCCTTTGGTGACAATGTCTTCGTCGACGACGGCCTTGCGGTCGTCGACGGAGCAGACGATTTAGTCGACGGGGCCTTCGTTGAGAAGGATTTCGACGACGGTAACTTGGTTTTTGACAGCAAAGGTGGAACAGACATCAAAGGTGACGTGATAGCTGAAGTGGTAACCACAGAAGTAGAAGAGGAGGTAGAAGTCCAAGTAGTAGTAGGTACAGACACCAGAGAGATAGTCTTAGCCTGGGTTGTACTCACAGGTGAAGAAGCCGATGCACTCTTAGAGGGTTCTGAAGCTTTCTGAGAGGTTTTCAACATTTTCTTTCTCTCAGGAGAAGCATTGTCCGTGGATCTAGCTCTCTTGCTAGAAGTAGAGGCTTTGTCCTCATCATCTGTGGATGAAGACTTCAGCCACAAAAGAACCCTTGCCTCCCTATCCCTGATGCTTTTCTGAGGGAAGGTACGGCAAATTCGACAGTCCTTCACCACATGTGAAGGGTGCAGGCAATAAATACAGTCCGAGTGCTTGTCATCCACATGGACTCTCTTCTTGAAGCAGGTTCCACAAGGTTTGAAAAGAGCCTTCTTTTCAGACATTTTAAGGTTTGAAGATCCAAAAACTGAGTAGGCACTCAGGGAGACTCCCTTACACACGAAGTGCGGTGAAAATCTGAGGAGAACTGCCTGAGCTGGGAAGGTTCTAGAGGGTGAGGACAGCTGATTGGCTGAGGCTACTATTTCAGGTCTTTTTACATAATGATGTAGATAGGCTGCTAAGTTTTGAGGCCTAGTTAGGCCTTTAGGCTTTTCCAGCCTACTACAAGAAATTTTAGGCACTGCTATTATATATATTATTTACCGTGGGACTCCCGCCTCGACGACGGGGAATGATTCAGGCATGTGAATCTATGAAAGATACCAATACTGGATAACCGTAGTTACAGGTAAGTAACTTGTTTTCTTTCTTTCGCTACAGCGGTTTGAACTGCTGTCAGAATTTTTTCCGTAGAAGTGAATTTCAGTTCTGCTTGTATGTACAAATGTGATTTGTATGCAATTGGTACTTTTTCATTTTGTTAAAAGTTAGGTAGGTGAATCCGCATTGACCCGGAATTATCCAGATCACTAAGTTGCGTACATTTACGCGCTTTTGTAAATGTTTTGTTGCTATATGTCTGTTTGTAGTGAACGCAACATTTCTGTGTGTTTTTGTGTCCAATTGATTGTTTTAAAATCAGGTTTGATTAATTCGTAGAGAGGTTTAACCCTTTCTGCATAATTTAGAATGTATGTTCTTCCGAAATTCAGGAATCCTAGAATTGACTGTAAGCTTTTCAGCGTTTTTGGAGGTTGGAGCAGCGCACACTTTTCTAAAAAGTTGGCTGCCAGGTTTTTGCCTTCACTTGATAACTCATATCCTAGGAAAAGGACGTTGAGATGGGCAATTCGTGATTTTTTAAAATTTAATTTGTACCGTTCAGAGGTGAAACCCAGAATAATGGTATTTACCCTGTTTAAGTGCCTGTCCAGGTCATCGTCTGTCAGATAAATATCATCGACATATGACAATGATTCGTCATCGTGAGTTTGTAGTAACTCTGTTACCCTTGCTGAGAATAACCCAGGACTATTCTTGAATCCTTGAGGGAGACGACAGACGTGACGCTGTGTCCCCATTATTGAGAAAGCGGTCAAAAACCTACTTTCAGGTGCAATGTTTTGACAAAAGAAACCATTTGAAATATCCAATGTGGTTTTATATTTTTTACGCACAATGTTATTCATTAATGCTGTACTATGTGCATTTTGCACTGCAAATTTTTTGCCACAAGAGTTTAGATGTCTGTAATCCAAAACTAGATGATCTGTATTGTCTGGTTTGGAGACAGGAAACAAAGGATTGTTCATTAATGTGGTGCATGTTTCAATCACCCCTTGGTATTCAAGTTGATCTAAACTCTCCCTTACCTGTTTTTTAGTTTCTTGCTAAACTGGGTACTGCCATTGTGCAGTTGGTTGATTTTTTTACTGGATTTTATGGTAAGGTGAATCCTCATCCCATCCTACATGATTTTTGCATAATGCTGGAGTTAGGGCAACTGCCCATTTCCTGGCATAAGTATATTTTAAATGTACTGGAATATGGTTAGAGAAGGCTGGAATAATGATGTCTTCGCCATGTGGGCACTCCCTGACAAATTCTGGTGGCCAGTCTTGTTCAGCTAGAAGTATATCATAACCTTTAGAAAGTTGCTCCCAAAAGAGTGCTTTCACTTTTCTTGGTATGTCTCCCTCCATCCAGAGCGTTATGTCATACAACCTATGTGGAGAGCTAACCCTGGTGTCAGCAGTTTCAACTTGAATATCCTCATTCAAGTCCACTGTCTCCAGAAGTTCCTTTAGGTTCTGGTGAGCTATTGTTACTTCTGCTGCGCTGTCCAGCATTGTCTGAGCCCATTTTTAATTCTTGAGTTGTGTCCTCAAGATCCTCGGCATGTCTGATTTTTAGACCTGCTACCTTCTTTTTGGTGTATTGAGGTTTTGGTTTGCTTTTCTGAACGTGTTGATCGTCTATGGACTTCACGCGTTCTTTCTTGTTGTCTGACCGTCCTCTTCTTTCGGATGTCTGTGATGATATCTGAAAGGTACAAGAGGAACGTGTATCAGTGTCTTGATAGCTGTCAGGTTTTCTCAAATTATCCCTATTCCTGAGGCTATACCTCCTTTCAGAGGGCTCCTTTTGAGGAGACCTCCCTCGGGAATGAGAACGCTTCTCTTTGGAAGGTTGTTTGCTATTTTTCCACTTCTTTTTAGAAGATGTAGGAGTGTTTTTAGTAAAGACCTTTAACTGTATAATTCTATTAAATTTTGTATGTTTGGGGTGTGACTTGGCGCCAACGAAGATGGCCGCCTAGGAGAGAGCTCCGCCGGAACTGAGCCCCAAACTCCCCCTTAAATCCAATCACAATCCTGCAGGCAGCATCCAAGTGCCGTGGTAAAGATCGTGCAACAGCCAGCTGTACCTGACACCAAAACCGGAGGCTCTGAGATGCCTCCTTCACTGTTGCGTGCCCAGAACTCGCAGCGGCGGCCCGGAGGGGCCGGGAGTCGGAAGGCGGACACTCCCCCTGCCGCCTACGCAAAGGCCCGATGCTGAGGCCCGCAGCGGCGCCTGCACTGAAAGGTGGGCTCCGGACTTGGCGTCCCCACTACTCCACTTCTCACAGCCGAAGGGGACCGCGCAGCGGGCCGCGACCCTTGTGACATGCAGAGGGCGGTGAGGTCGAGACTCGGCGAGGCCCTGTGAGGCCCCAACAGCTATTGGGTGAGTGCCAGCCATGTCGGGCCGCATAAGAGATCTGAAAAATCACGCAATTACAGATTTGGGCACCCGCGGATCCTGAGACGTGCCTCCACCCACGAGGGGCCTCCTTGCGTTCCAGCGGCCCACCCGCCCGGCTGGGCACTGGGGGGAGAGCTCCTGACTGAACAAAGGCACCGTGAGGGGGTACAGGCCGTGGGCCGATGGGGATAAGACGCCGGACTACCCAGTTGCCGCTAGTATGGAGGCGGGAAGGAGTGCGAGGTAGACAGCGGCACGACACTGAACTGTGCCCACCCCCAGAGGTGATAGCCACTCTGAAGTACAGTAACTCAGATACACAGCTTCTCTTGGCGGAAAGGGGCCCAGCAGGAGCACCCGCAGCATCCACCTTGGACAAACCCGTGGGTTGACTGAGGGCCTGAAGCGGTGACAGAAGGCCCGGCTGGCATATGGCGCGCGCTTCGGATTAAGAGAGTGGCGACCCGCACGCCCACCGGGAAAAACGGTCGAAGATCCTGCTGAGTGACGGAGGGACATTGCAACATTGAGGGACGGCAAGAAAGACCTGACGATCGCTGCCAGTACCTGCCTATAGCGGGTTAACAGGACGACCTCACAGAAGTTAAGGAAAACCCAGCTTACAGCGGACCAGATGAGGGAGACCACAAAATGAAGCTAACTGCGCAAGCTGAGCCCTCCGTAGCTTCAATAAAGGAGGCCATCCAATGTCTAGGGACTACCCTCGAGACTGAAATTGATAAGATGTCCATTGAAATGAACCTCATACAGGCTGATCTCAACAAGACGTCAGACAAGGCCAGAACTAATGAGACGGACATCCGGGAGCTCCAAGCCTCCTCCAAGAAGCTCGAGCAGAGGGTCAATGAACTTGTACACCAACTCCGTCAGGTGGCCTTGAAGCTCGAGGACTAGGAAGGGAGGGCCCGCAGGAACAACATTAGGGTGGTAGGAGTTCCGGAGGGTTCAGAAAGGCCTAGTGTGGACCTCTTCCTCGTAGATTTGATCCTCAATTATTTGAAACTGAAACTGCTCTCTACCATGTTTACCTTTGAGAGGGCGCACCGCGCGCCAATCCCCAGGCCCCAGCCAAGAGCACTACTGAGGACCATCAACGCGAAAATCCTCAACTACAGGGACCGTGATGCCGTCCTGCAGGCCGCCAGACAGCTGGGAGACTTACAATACGAAAATGCAACAGTCAGGTTCTTCCCAGACTTCACACTCAAAGTACAACGGGAGCGGCGCTCCTTTGATGGGGGTGAAAGCGACATTTCGGAAAATGGTATTAAATACATGATGTTCTTCCCCGCGAAGCTCAAAATCATGGCCGACGGAAAATCCCTCTTTTTCACTACGCCATCGGAGGTACAAGACTGGCTAGACAGAGGCACCGCACAGACATTGACGACTGCGACAGGTGACGAAGGGAGAGATACACGTGCCAAGTCACCGGGTTCATCAGACGGCAGATAGGACACCGACAGACTGAGTCAGCACTCCTGGCGTTCGAGATCAAGCAGCCCTAGTACGAGGGCCGCACAGAGATGTTAAAAGATCCATATTAACTGGAGTGACTACATCAACAGACCTCTACAATCTGTAACATAACGTATAAACATTTCTTAGGATATCGGGGGTCTAAGGTCCTCGGGGCGGCGCCAACCAGGCGGAAGGTGTGCTCGACACACCCGGAACTGGGTGTGGGATAAAAGTTTAAAAATTCTCAGCTGGAACGTCAATGGGCTAGGGGACATGGATTAATATAAATTCACAATATTCTTCTCATTTTTTTCACATGCTGGTGGTTGTCATATTTCCACAGAACAACCTCGGTCAAAGCCTTGTCTTCCCTTCAACTTCGTTGTACCACTATTTTGATTTGCGTATCCGTCCCCAAGTAGAGTGCCTCAATGAATCGACATCTCCCGCAAAAGGTCGACCTTGGGGACGAATACGCCAATCAAAATAGTGGTACAACGAAGTTGAAGGGAAGACAAGGCCCTGACCCAGGTCGTTCTGTGGAAATATGACAACCACCAGCATTTGAAAAAAAGGAGAAGAATATTGTGAATTTTTATTAATCACATAGCTAAGATTATTGTGTGCAGCAGTGGGTCCTTAGCATCCAAACTCCTTGGTTAAAGAGCAGAGAGGAGTCGCTACCTTTTTGTCTAGTATAACGGTATCGATGTGGGAGTTATTCCATACACTATTGAGAAGGTCTTTGCCCTTGTGATAATATTCAATTACAGTAAACCCAGGGTGTGAGAACCATAGGTGTTATTTGGCGGGTCCTGATGAAGGTGGCTCCTATGTCCTTTTATGCCATCGAAACGCGTTGATCAAGTCCTTTTACAAGCCTACTTTTTAGCAGCAGCCCTGTATAGGGTCACAGAGACTAAAAAACAACTAATCGTGGAAATTGGGATAGCCTTGTAGAGTTGTGGATGGGATATGGATGTAATGTATATGTATGTATGAGTGGTATGTGTGGGTTGTTCTCTTCCTGGGTGTGAATAGACTGTAATTGTGATAATAAGTTTGTAATAGAGACCATTGTAAATTATAGATATATGTATTTTTGATAAATGTTGAAAATGAACAAAGATAAATGAATAACAACAGAGGAAAAAAATAAAAAAGGTCAAAATAAATATGCTGTGATATGTTATTGATTTTTTGGTTGAATAGCCCATAGTTGAAATGTATTTTGAAATTGAAAGTAATTTCATTTAGGTCATGAGGGAGCATTTCTTGTACTGTTTGTTATTTCCCCTCTTCTCCCTGGCCTTTAAGTAGTAAATTGCTTTAGAGGGGGTCTCAACATTTTTTGCACTAGGATAGATTACATCCTTATGCCTCTGCAACACGACACTACCATCCAAGAGATCAAGCACCTGGCACGAGGCATATCCGACCATTCCCCCATATGGGTTCACCTCACTATAGGGGAACAAACAGTAGGCTGTGTTAAGCCTCTAAATCCCTAGTTCCTCTGCAACCCAGAGACCAAAAAGAAGATAACCCATTCGATCGGCCAGTACTTCCAAGAAAACGAAGGGACAGTGGAGTCACCTACCGTCCTTTGGGAAGCGTTCAAAACAGTAATAAGGGGTGAAGCCCTCTCCACAATTGCCGGACAACGCAAAGAAAAGGAGAAACAAATGCTAACCACCGAGCATGACCTTCTCGCTCTGGAGGTTGCAGCTCAAGTTGATGGAAATCCGGAGGCTCTGCATCAGATGAAGCTAAAGGCGGCCGAATACAAGGCACTGACCACTGATGCCGCTAAAAACCTAGCGAGAGACAGGGACGGCCGCTTGTACCACCAAGGGGACAAGGCTAACAAATTAGTAGCCTGGTTGGACAAGAAACAGAGAGCGCAGAGGGTGGTGGCTGAGGTCAGGAACGGGTAGGGCACCCTCCTCACTGAACCACAGGAGATAGTTTGTGAATTTGCTGCACATTTCAAAAATTTGTACCGAAGGGGATCGGAGCTCTCGGAGGAAGAGTCCTCCGTGCTCTTGGCTGACATTAGGCCACCCACTGTCTCTGACAACGACTGAGAGGCCTTGGAGGGTGCGCTCACTACGGAAGAGCTGGCCAAGGCGATCAATGAACTCCAGCCTGGGAAAGCCCTAGGACCCAACGGCCTCCCTATTGAACTGTACAAGCTCAAACCCGACAGCCTGGGCCATCACCTTAAGGGTATGTTCGAGGACATTAAAGTGCTGGGGAAACTGTCGAGAGACCAGCACATCGCTACATTGGTAGCCATCCCTAAAGAGGGGAACCCAAAGAGATGTGCGCCTCTTACAGGCCGATCTCACTATTAAATGCGGAACCCAAAATACTCGCGAAACTGCTCGCAAATAGGATCAAGCCGATAATCAACAAATTGATCCACCCGGACTAATCGGGCTGTATGCCATGCTGCAACACCGCACTTAACTTGGCAATCAACGCGCTTAAATGGCCATATATGATGGCAGTCCTCAAAAAGATGGGTTTCGGCCCTAATTTCATTGGGTGGATACTTCTCCTCTATACTGAGCCATTAGCTCAGTTAGTGGTCAACACAAAGATCTCAGAGGTATTCACATTGGAGAGTGGGACGCGGCAGGGCTGCCCCCTCTCACCCCTCCTCTTCACCCTCTCCTTAGAGCCGCTCACGGCCTAGATACAGCAAGACCTCTCACTACGGGGGCTCAGGTGGGCTGAAGGGTGGGCGGATCGGATTTTGATCTATGTGGACGACATCCTCTTATACCTCGCCGACCCTTCCAAGTCACTTAGAGTTGCCTTAGACATCTTCACCAGTTTCGGGAGAAATTCCGGATACAGGATTAACTGGGGTAAATCGTTGCTCTACGTCCTGCAGAGCGCCCCCCTCCTTCTATACCGCGTGACTGCCCGATTAAGACGGTCACAGAGGGGTTCGCATATGTTGGTATCTTCATCTCCACTGATCTGATGACCCGGTATGAGAGGCACCTCTTACCACCTCTGCAGAGGTTCAAAAGGGACACCACCACTTGGAAGACGCTCCCGCTGTCCCTACTGGGATGGGCAGCTCTTTTCAAGATGATGACACTGCCGCGTTTCCTATATGCTCTCCAAAATTACCCAGATTTTGTCCCGGGAAAGTATTTACAGACATCAAGGCCACCCAGAGGGACCTATTATGGGCTGGAACACCACGCATCTCACTCCATAAACTTACACTAGGGTGGTACGATGGTGGAATAGCACTCCCGGACATTTGGAAATACTACTGGGCAGCTCACCTCTCAGCCATAAACCAGGGCACGTACTGTGGTGGGGATGATCCCCGCTATGGGATGGATATGTGGCTCCTCTCGGTGGGAACTTCGACGTGGCACTCTACTCTAAACCTAACAAATACCCCCTTACAGGGCCTACAAGACACTCGGTACAACTCTGGCCCATTGTGAGCCGCAACCTGGGATGAGCTGATAAACTTACGCTGGCTACCCCGTTCTGGGTTTCTGAAAAGCTGGGCACACTGAGTCGCACTAAAGGGTTTCGTAACTGGGACTTGATAGGGATTTCCCGTATAAAAGACCTATGGGGGCCCAATGGTATGGTGTCCTTTGCTTCCCTACAGCAGACATATGAATTAGCACAAACGGAATACTTTTGTTACGCACAGATCAAGCACTCACTCCAGGCCAACATTCTACCCGGAACACCCCTCACGGAATCCTCCCCCCAGAGGACACACTGCTGGATATTTCCAATACCCGACTTGTATTGATGGGTAGGAGTGAGGAAGGGCTCTGTAGGAGACAGTGTGGGGTGATGGGGACGTTCGTGCACATAATATGGGAGTGCCCCCTGATGCAAACCTACTGGAAACAGGTTCACAACTTTAAGCGTAATGTCTGGGAGGTAGAATTGTGACTCGAGGTCAAAAGGCACCTCTTAAACATTTGGGAGCCCAAAGATATGACAGCAAAAGGCAGAACATGGGCGACTCTTGGTCAGGCTATTGCAAAACGTAACTTAGCACGCCTATGGGGGGCAGTAACACCGCCAACGCTCAGTGCATGGAAGAAGGACATGGACTGGTGAATGTTGCAAGAGAAGACAGTCTATGTGGCCATGGGTTGCCCCCAGAAATGGATAGCAATTTGGTCAAAGTGGAACGAGTACTGTGGCAACCTGTGTGAGCCTCCCTTGATCCATTCCCTTGATGAACCAGTAACACCTTAATGTGATATGTATTGTTACCAACATATATTCTATTGAAGTTGTGAGATTTGTATAAGATCCTGTCTATGTAACACTGTAAACGTTATGAATTCCTGCGTGTAATGACCATCAAGCTTTCTTGTGCAAATAAACAGAGATATATAAAAAAAATGTGTATGTTACTAAGTAATTCCTCGTCCGACATTGATTCAATGTCAGGGTCAGGTGTGTAGCCGGTTAAGGCCTACCATGTTGCTCCTGGTCTTCCTAGTGGACCGAGCCTGGTAATGTGATTTAAATGTTTTAGGGTGCCTTTAAACCAGAGCTCATGCTCCTGGTATGTGAGTGGAATTTCAATATCCTCGAAAGGAATATATTCCTCTGGTGGATCGTCTTCTTTGTAGAAGTGAAACACATGTGTTACTGGATTTGATTCTGGGAATACTATCCATGAATAGAATACCTCTGTCTGGTGATATTCATGTGCCTCTATCACAAAAACTGCTCTACCACCTCGTGATGTTAGGCCATGTTTTATAAGTTTTAGAGTGATGGCTCTCCTTAAATTTGGAGGAATGATTCTAGCATTCGCATCGGTTTCTTGGAAACCTGTTAAGTTAAAAGCTAGTACGGCGTTGTTGCCTGTAGCTCCACCGTCTTCGGTGTTGTTGGCTTTGTCAGCCATTGTTTAATGAAAGTTACAGAGCAAGTTTCAAGGGAACAAAGAGAAGGTGCACAATATTTTGGAACACTGTATCCTTCAACGTTGAACAAACCAAAAAAGTTAATGCATAGGAGTTTTTCGTCCTACTCCGCTATGGCGGATATTATCCCATACCCACTCCAGACGTCTATTGGCGTATTATGACTAGGAGGTCTCTGAGAAAAACACGACTGAGTTGCTTCAGTACCTAGCATTAAATTAGTGTCTTACCAAACCGTTGGGCGCCATGTAGTGTAGTTCCTATATCCCTAATAGGCTCTGAACATTGGAATAATATACATTATAAATTTGACATAGGACTAAGGTCAGTATGTCTCTATCGAGTACATTTAACTTAATTACTTGTGTGTGCCAGCTAATTCAGAGGTCACTAGAAACTTTCTCGAATGAACAAGAAGGGATTAGTTTCTGACAACCGCATAAACATGACAACTATGTTTCCCTTAGAGTCAGAACAATATCTTCAGAGTGGTGGAAACAATAGATTACAGTTTCACTGAGTCAATCGTGTATGCTTTGTTTCTACAGAGTTTCACAGAAATAGAGACAGGCGTTTCAATTAAAGGGTTCATTGAACAGTCTTCTTTCTCATGCAAGAGATATGAACTGCTACAATCATAAGACAGAATGCGAAGTATAATGTGTACAGCGGTAGCAGTAAGATAAAATAATGCTACAATAGCATGGACTGTAGCTATGACATATATAAAAATACATACATAAATAACACAGGCTAAAATACTCAACTGGTGCTTCTAAAAGAATCCTACCCCAGTGTACCTTACCTAAGTCTAGTACGAGGGAAGAAGTAGGTGCTGTTTTAGCTATAGTTTAGTTTAGTTTGGTTGTGCCAAGAATTGCCAAAGGTTTCTCTAGGTTCTAATCAGCTCTATACCTTAGAATGAGAGAGGTTGGTATCTCTTTCCCGGTACTCAATCTCTAACACCACGCAAGGGAAGACAGAAACACTGGAGCTGGATTCTCGATGAGGAGGATGACAGCGTCTGGTCAGTGCGTCAGTTGGGGAGTTGACTTCCTTCGGGATTTGCTGTGGTGAGCCGCGTCATGCAAGTAAGTAGCCGAACCGCACCGTGCCTTGCCATAGCAAGTGAAGGTATATTTATACCTTGAAGGTGTTTAGGAATGCCGGTATTGACGTATAAGTCGGGCATAAGAACGTCATGAATGAACCCCTAAGGAATAGATGTTCATGAATAATAAATGAGTTCTTTGAGAAATCAATATCCAGGCAAGGGGAAGTTCTAAAGGCTTAAGAGTCTGGTTTTCCAAGAACTCGTTGTGACAAAGAGGATCAGATGTAGTTGACCATACCTGTATTTGGTTAGCATGAGCAGTCCGTAAATAAGGGCTGCATTCCTATGCCTAAATAAGGGCAATGTGAATTGTAACTATATAAGGGCATGAATCGGGAAAATCTATATAAGGGTATCTAAATCGACACACTACACCATGATTCAGGGCCAGCTTTATTATGTGGCCGAGTGGCTTTCTATGAGCCTACAAGAGCGCTTGAATATCCAAGTTAAGCCTTGGTTTGCAGTAGATGAATTAAGAAAGCCAGAATTTGTGGCTGCTCTATTAATTAATTAACAGCACTCCACTGAAATTCTTTACCCCTGGAAATTTGTCTCAATGAGAAACCCCCTGGCATTTCGGAAATTATTGAAGACTTGGTTATTCCCCCTTTAGTGCTGATGAGTGGGAAGAGTTGAGTCTCTTTGGTCCAGCACTGGGATATCCCTTAAGGGATGATGGTGCGCTTCATAAATATTTTAAATACAATAAAATCAATTAATGTAACATGTTGTAATGATTGTGTTGTAGTTGAGGTGCAGGGTCTTCATACAAGCGACTGAAGTCACTCAGGTAGGAGGGAAGTTCTTTATTTTGTGAAAAGCAGTTAGGTCATACCTACAGCAGCTATATCCTGTCAGGGCTCTACCCTACACTCCAAAAATGGACATATAAATGGATTACGTGTTCTGCAGTTTTAACGTGGAAGGCATACCCATAACACATCACCCAATGTGCTCAAAAACAAAATTGACAGAACCGAGCAAAATAATAATGTTTAAATATTAGATGATAAAGGAAGAAGAAAAAGGTTACAATTTAAGACCTAGGTATATTCCAAGGTCTGAGTGCACAGAGGGAAAAAACATACAGAATGCCTGGCGAATTGTTCTGACTAAGACATACAATAGAGCAGTAGGTATATACTCAATCTTCCATCTAAGTTTGTCTTTTCCTACTCTCGTTTAAAAAGTGCTCTGAAATACATCCTTCTTATGCAACAACGTGGCAAATTAAGGAAATTAAATTATTCCAATTTGGCAAGCAAACAAGTGGAAATCTTTTTTCCGCTTTTGTAAACTTTCCTCCATATGCAATCAATCCGAATTGGAATATGTATGTTTGACAATTTAAAAGGCAAAAGGGAACTTTGTGTTCAAATGAAAAATTATGTACTCTGTTTTTAATGTTTTCTGATGTAATTCACAATTAAATCTAAACAACATAATTTTGCATATTCCAATTTCATTGGTCTTCTGTTTGGTGTTAACATATATAAGGGTGTGGGACAATAAGTAAAATAATAATACTTTAAGTAAGGTTGAGATAGTGGTAGGCTAATCCTGCGATATCTGGTAAGAAAGAATTATTCATAGTAAATATGGCATGAATTTGAAGCCAGGATACCACGTCCTTTGTCAGCACTGGTGACATGCACATGAGTACCTCAAATGAGGGTACACCTGCGCAGTGTGCACTCTCCCAAGAGTAGCTGGTACGTTGTTACTCTCATACATTAGTGTTTGTTTTCTTCTTACCACTGATGCTCGTAATCATTTTCTTTTTCAAGAGTAGTCATTTTTCAAAGTGTACAAATGTCAATATACACCTCTCACAGTGTTCTAAACTCACGGAGCAGGTAAGTAGTGACCAAGTTGTGACAATATATTTTTCTACGTCAATAAAGTTCTAGCAAATATGGTGTCATGGGTGTCTCCAGATCCCAATAATGGTGAAATACATGGATGGGTGTTCTTAAGTTCTAAATGGAGTTGTGAGCAACATCACTAAATACCAAGAAGTAAGGCATGTCACCGCAACTGACCTCTGGAATTTTTCCCCTCTTCAGTTCAACAAATTCCGTATGACATGTGAAGGTTGAATATAACAGTATGTGCAGAAAGCATGGCTATATCACAACCCTTGCAGTCTCAGGAAGTATTTCATTAGCTTGATTTTGCTCTAAATGATATTGAAGCATTTGGGAGTTGTTTTGAGGAATGTCATGCATAGCCAAATATCACGGTTTGTCCTTTTCTATCATAATGTGGTGAGAAAATATTGATTGGTTTTTCTTTGTTTTACCTTCGTTCTTTTATTCATTTCCTCTTTCGTTGTTTCTTTCTTTTTACATTTCCTTCAAAATGTAATAGTCATATTTGATTGGGCTAGGGTGAGTTGCTCATTGTTATAGAATTCCAATAGATTTTTAAGACAGAAGATATTGTATTTATACTTAATTAGTTAATTTGCCTTCTCAAATTTAGAATGGAACAGTTGTTTTAGTTAACAGACTAAAACCTCCTGGGAAATCCTTTTATGTCTTTGTAAGCTTCCGTCCTATAACCAGCTTTATTTAAATAAAAGTTAAGCAATAAAAAGAAGCACAATAAAAGTAGTTGCTATAGATCCAAAGTAATTTATTTTATATTATGTTGAAACATTTTGTAGGCGAACATGTTCTATAGTGAAGGCTAATGCCTCAATTTGCACAATTTAACTAAGGAAAAAAGGAGAAGGATATGTTACATTATTTAATGTGTCAAATATGTCATCTTTTTATCATGTAGCTTGATAATGCAGACGAACAAGCCGCTCAAATCAGAAGAGAACTCGATGGACGTTTACAGCTAGCTGAACAGATGGCAAAGGTACTGTGATGGTTCATGATCCTATATTGCCAGGAATAACGTTTGTTTTTGAGATTTAACAGCCACGTGTGTGACGAAAAGATAGGACTAATTTGGCAAAGTGGGTATTGCATATAAAAAAGCCTAACCTCCTCACCACTAACACTATAACGAAAGCCCCATCTCTAGTACTCATTAACTGTTGTATTGTATTCTAATTAGCACTACTCCTGTTTGGAATGACGACGTCCTGACTGCATACCGACTTCCACCCCAATGTGTGGATGAATATGCATGGATGGATGCAGTCAGATCGCTAACTGAACACAGGCGGAAGTAGCTTTGTTTTAGTGCCCTAGCTATTTTTAAACAAGGTCCCCACCTCACAAATCTTCCAAGGTGCAGGTGCAGTTTGCCATCACCAGGATACATTAGTACAAGCACAAGTCACTTTATTTCGGTTACAGTAAGTAGCCATAAAAGCACATCAAAACAAAACAAGTACATATCCATATCGTAAAACAAGCAGCAAACCGAGCCGCATGCAACATAGTTGTGGCTTACGAGACTCATTAAAGTTAAGGTAAATCATCCCTCCACCGTATACCATTGATGCAAATGTATACATTTGTTTCCTTCATGCCTAGGCACTGGTTACAGTAAACATTCTAAAAAGTCGATTATTAAGAGAGTGATAATAAACAACCCACATAGGAAAGCACATGCCCAGATAAATTGTAATTCATTTGAAATTGTCAACCGCCACAGACCCCTTAATAAAACCAAAATGTAGACCCCTTAAAATATCCACCCCTTTAAACTTCAATCATTTCCTTCTATTGAGGGCACATTTTAGAAAGGGGAAAAAATGTGATAGAGTTGCATGGGGCCAGTTGCTTCAGATAGACCAAGGCTGTTCTAGAACTTCTGATTCCCTTTACTTAATAATAGGAATTAGAAACCTTTTTAGTAAAAACAAGATACAATTGACAGAAGAAAGTAAAATCCAACAATTTTTGTGAAGAAGATTCATCACAGGGACAAACATTTAAACTTTGGATGGATCGAATTGACGAAGGGTAAACCCAAATTGCCACCTCACAAATCCTACCCTAAACCTGGCTAATAGTAAACTGTCCTAGGAGTCGTCAGACCATGCCAAATATGTTTACAGGGGTAAGGAATTATGAAAATCCAAATACTCCCTGACAGTTAACTACATTCCAACTCCGCCCTGCAGACTTTCATCCTGGTCCTAAAAGCAATTCTAACCCAGTTCAAATCAGTTTGAGTTATGGAAGTTGGGTTAGTAAAAAAGGTCTGCCTTCCAAGTTTCGTCAGTTCTGGCTTGACATAACTTAACCAGTGGATTTTCAGGGCTCTCTCTCACGGTAGGCAAGCCTCAATTACCTCCCTATTAAGTGAGGTGTCTGGATTTGCCCAAACTGAACACCACAAAAGCAGGGTAATATCCTCAACGTAGTCCAACACAGCTCATAATGCGAACTATAGGTAGAACAGGCAGGGGGAACACCAAAAATTCACCTAAGTATCCTGTTTTGCTCACCTTGTAGGGGGCTTATATTAGACTATCCCCACATACCTGGGTCGTATGTAAGTACTGGGAGAGACATCTCCTATAGATCTCTAAAAGGGGGCAGCAGGTTTTTTTCCCAATGAGTTTAAAACTAAAAATATGCCCCACTGATCTTAAAATTTTTAAATGCACAATAGCAATGCAGGGTCCCCAATTATCCCTTGCATCCATAACTACCACCAAATCGGCAAAATACCGAGCCTGTGCAGTGGGTTTACCTTGCAAAAACATACTCCTCATCTTAAGCTGGCTAGGCTTGCAAACTATGATATAGGTTGGTGCTTGATTATTGCCCAAACCCAATGACCCCGTAAAAGAAACAAATTCTTGAAATAAGGCATTTAGGCCATTAGGAGATCTCGACAGTTAAACTGCATCGTCTGCATATAAAAGTACTGCCATCTTTTTCCTGCGTTAGATAGGACTGTGCCTAGGCCATTGATATATAAAAGAAATAATAAAGGGCAAGGACACAGTCCTGGTGCTTTCCTCTCCCCAGCTTAAAGCTGTCCGTCCAGTCACCTGAAGGGCCATATTTGACACGGGCTCTCAAAAACTATACCAAATCCCTCTCTACACCTAAACCAGCTAAGATCTCCCAAAGCTTGGACCTAACTACGCTATTGAAGGGGCAGGAGAGATACATGAAGGCCAGGCAAAACTACCCTGCTTAGTAACAGTGTACTTAGAGACTAACAGGTGTAGATTAAAACTTTGCTCCAGCATGCCTAGCCCCTCCAAAATAGTGTTGTTCTCCCTCATCCATGTAAGGAAATACTCAAGTACAACCTTCCCTGCCAACTTCACAGCTGACTCCAGCAAGGATATTATATGATAGCACTCCAGTAGATGAGGGTTGCCATTCTTAAAAATCTGCGCAATAACAGCAGTGTGCCATGATTTTGGAAGTCCCATCTTCCAAACAACATTAAAACAATTACGTGAAAGAGGGACCCACAATTCAGGTAAAGCTTTGTACAAATCCAGGGTCTTCTGGGACGGGCTCCTATTAATTGCCTCAGTAACCTCTGTAATGGTGAATTTCAAGTCTAAGGGGAAAAACACCTCCTCCTCAGCATATTGGTTGGATTCACTATGTCCGTAGATTTTTTTTAAATTATTAACCCAAGCTTACGGGCTAATGGAAGTTTGGACGTTTTTTGGTTTAGTACTCTCAAATTTTGTATGATTGCCCTCCAGCCCTAAAATCTTTCAGCCTACAAGCCCTGAACAGCTTCACCCAGGATTCGTTCAGTAATTCTTTTTTCCTGTACCTTAGAGCAGCATTATACTCGGCTCTGCTGTAAATTTACCAATATCCCTGGGTGTCCCCTTTAAAGCTTCATGTAATAACGCAGAGGCCTTTCTACAGTGCTGGTCGAACCACTTAGCCTTGTGCAACCCTGATTTACTAGGTTTCAAAAGCCACCACTGATGACTACATTCAACTAGACAAATTGACTGGCCACCATGCTGAATGAAGCATTTCTTTCCACAATCTTAGATATAGGTCTACAACATATGCACGATTAAGGTTTAATTTCGGTCTTACCGTCTAGTAATGCATCCCAAATATTAGAAAATCCTACGAGCTCTAACAATAACCAGGAGGAGACAAAGGCACAACCTACAGATTGCATGGACAATTACACCAAAAGCAGCATGGGTGATTCTGATTTTCGGGGGTTCTGGAATCTACGTCCATGTTTTATCGTCCCTCCAGAATGCTACTGTATGTGGCACTTATATATTTTTTTAAATCTTTTTTTATTAACGTTGTGCAAAGTTATACATATCTTATCAGCTAATAACAGCCTTGGATGCATCTCCATCACATACGTTTCACACTATATCAAATGCTAATAAACGTGATTCCTACAGAACGTGCAGGTACATATGGTAAGAGATACAGTGTTACGTTCTTGTAGCGTCCGCATTTGTTCTTTTTGCTATGCACACTACTCCATAAACATTTCACATTTCCTAGAGCTACTATGTCATATATATATGAACTATGGATACGGGTATCAACCAAATGAGGACAAAACAATATAAGGGAAGGGTGGGTTAACTGTGAATGGGACGCTGCTGCACTCTTTTACTATGTGTACTATTTTATATGCGTGTGTATTATGGCCTGTTCATGTACGTCCCTATCCACCAGGTGTTGTAGGTAGTGTAAACCCCTCAACTGTGCCTCTGCCTCAGTGGAACCCTCTGTTTCTGTTGAAGAGTCCCCCACTGTCTCATCCAAGCCCCGCAACTCTAGCAATACGGTCTCATATGTTAAATGTCCTGCCTTTATCTCCATCTACGATAAAACTAACTTTCCAACTCAAAATCAAGGTGTGTCATTGGCTTTCCAAAAATACTGACTTTAGCATCATCGGTTTTGGAAACCTATTGTTTGTTAGAAGAGTGGATTGAATTGGTCAAAGAGACAAACAATTTGGGGAGATTGAGTGGTTATTAATTGTGAATTCTTAGACTTAGTACATTGCTTAATCCAACAAAACCCAAGTGATTCCAACCTGAAAGATCATGTGAATATTCTGCCTCAAGGTTTTTTCTATAGAGATCTTCAAAGTAGACTTGCTGCTTCGTTCCCATGCTTGCACAAATGCCTCGCTCAACCGAACCCACTAACATCTTAGCCTGCAATCACTTTTCCCCCCTTGCAAATGTGAATGAAATAGAATGACTGCCTAAAGGTTTCAACATTGATAAGGGGGATGTGCGACCTACAGGAGATGTATTTGATTTGACTTTGGTGAACAGACCTACTGGTCCATGGATTAACTTAGTCTGTTGGAATCCCTCGGATATTAATTCAACGGATTTCAACAGTGATTTTCTTCCTTATGTTCTAAGTTTTTACATTGTTATGAGGCAAGAAACCTGTACTGTTGAAGACCTTATATGGGATTGGTCTCAAAGCGTCTGTACTCCAGCCACTCCGTCCATGAGTAGCCGAGCACGGGAGGGCTTTCTAACAATTCTCTCAATGATTAATTTGGTTAAGGTTACACCCATTACAGTAAAGATTTCAGGTTTCCTAATCCTATGGCAGGTTCATCCGAATACATTAAAAAAATTCTTATAAACTTTATAATTCATTTGATCAACAGAGTAAGGGTTGTCAAATTGATACTTTATTTTGTGTGTTGGCTATCCAGAGGAGTAGATCACATTGCTTTATGAGGATTTAATGCAATGATTGGGGGTAATTTTGATGCAAAAATAGGAACCAGTGTTACCCATTGTGACCCTTTTCAAAATATTGATAAACCCCCTTGAGCACAAAGAGTTGATATTGGGGGGAGGGGGTTAATTTATACAAAATTGTATTACAATTTGGTGTTCATAACGTTATGGAACTCGTTAAAGATATTGCCAACCAGATAGCTGAATGGGGTCAAGGCACAATTATTAGTTATATGTTCATCTCAAAAGGCAATTAATGAGTCTGTTTATTCTGGGACACATCTGAAAATATTTATAGTGACTACAATCCAAGTGGACTTGTGCTTAGATTAACAACAGGTAGCAGTAGTCCTCCAGAAAAGGGGATTTCTGACTTTGTCACCATAGATAGAGGGCTAAGATTAAGGTGGCAGACTGATCACATCCCTACTTTGCTATTCTCTGGCCTTAGTGTCAAACATGATGTGATTTATGCCCATTTGTTGATTGCCTGAGGCTTTTGCAAATTGAATTATGTTAAAGGTAGAGTGTTTAGATCTGCAAAAACTGTTAAGAGCCCCCAACCATGTTTGTTTAATTAAGATTGTAGGGTGGCAAACCATCAGCTGTGTATTGCCCTCTGTAGTATCCCTAGAAATAAGGCTTATATAGTTAAAACCAGGCTTGACTAGAAATTGGCTATAAAGAACTGGAAAACAGCCATTAAGGAGAAAACCAGGGACAATATTGTAAGAGAATGAAAGGGCAAAGATACTGGAGGTTTTTGTAGAATTGTAAACAAATAAATCTAGTGTCTGCCATTCTGACAGGTTAGGCACAAATATAAGTGCAGATAGTTGGGTGGAACTTTTATTTCCCAATGTATTCATTTGATATAGAGGGTAATGATTCTTTTCAGGTGGAACCTATGCCATTCCCATTAGATATCCCATTAGAGCTTCCAGAAGTTACTGCTGCCATCACTGCTAGCCCATCACAAAAGGCCCGTGGTTTGGATGGGGTCTTCATGGATCTGTAGGAGTAAAATATTGATTAATATACCACAATAATCACTAATGTTCTCAGTGCTACAGTAACCACCAGGATACCGCCTTCATGTCAGATGGCAACTAGAATTCCTATCTATAGGAAGGGAAGTAGGCAAGGCTCATTTCAAGATCTAGGCCAATATAAATGATGGTTTCTGTGGGTAAAATAGTGGGTCATATTATATTACTTAGGAATGAGCAGAGGAATTCTAGTGTTAACAGTGACATTCAGAGAGATGTTTGGAACACAAGAATAATGAATAAATCTGCATTTAATTATAAATAAATACACAGTTGCTAAGAGGGGGATCAATTTACCTCTTTTATCGACCTCAACAGCACATTTAATAGGGTAAAACAATCAAAACTTTGTAGGTTTACCAGTGACCTTGATCGACTTCCTAAGGGTTAGGGTTACAGCATCAGTTAAATATGGAACGGAGGGTAAGTGAATTGAATCTATTAGTGTAGCTCAAGGGGTCTGTCAAGGCAATGTAGTGTTATGTTATGTTATGTTAAATGAACTTATATAGCGCACGTACACCCAAAGGTTTCATGGTGCTAAAGAACAAGAGAGGAGCTGTAACAGTAATGCATTTGAATTACAGATATGCCTGAGTAAACAGAAAAGTTTTAAGTAGTTTCCGGAACTGTGAATTACAGGCAGTGAGCCTAATTTCCACAGGGAATGAGTTCCAGAGCTGTGGAGCCAGTATCGTGAATCCAAGCCCACCGTGTTTCTTACGTTTAAATGCGGGGGTGGTCAACAAATTAAGAGTCGAGGAGCGCAGTTCTCAGGAAGGGATATAGCGCTGAATCCTGGAGGAGAGGAAGGCCGGGCCATTCCCCATTAAGGCTTTGAATGTGGTGCATCCCAGTTTGAAGGCACCACGTTTAGAAACCAGGAGCCAGTGAAGGCTCTTCAATAGGGGTTTCATATGGTATCATAGAGGCTGGTGGGTGATGAGTCTGGCTGTGTGATTTTGCACCAGTTGCAACTGTTGTAGTTGATATGCGGGGATACCAACGTAAAGGGAGTTGGTGTAATCAATACGCGATGTTAGCAAGGCAAGAACAGTCAAGGTTAAGGCCTCAGTGGTTAGAAATCTACTGATCTTCCTGATTCTGCGGAGATGAAAGAAGCATGCTGAAACCACTGCGCTTATCTGAGCCTTCATGGATAGATCGTTGCTAATCATGATCCCTAAGCTCTTAACGGACGTTGCAGTAAGTGGGGGACTTCCTAGAGTCGGGGGCAAAAAATTAGTGTTCCAAGGATTAGCTGTTCCCCCTGTGAGGATGAGCTCTGTTTTGTCAGGGTTTCATTTCAGTTGGTTGTCATTCATCCAGGCGCTGATGAAATGTAATGTGGATTGGAAATAGAGTGCTGAGGAAATAGTAGGACTGATATCAAATACCAACAGAAGGTCATCGGTGTACAAACTTTTTCTCAAGCAGAGAACAGATCAGGGGGAACAAGTATATATTGAACAACAAGGGAGAGAGGGAGGACCCCTGAGGGACCCCACATGTCAATTTCATTTTCTGGGATGAAAAGTTTGCCATGCGAACCGCTTGGAACCGATTTGTGAGGAAGGAGGAAATCCATCTCAAAGCCATGCCCTGGACTCCAGCCTTACTGAAACGATCGATCAGAATCTCATGGTCGACCATGTCAAAAGCAGCTGACAGATCGAGGAGTACCAGGGCCTGGGAGAGCCCTCTGTCCATCCCTCCTCTAAGTTCATCCATGACTGCAAGGATGACAGACTCTGTTGAATGTGCCGGCCTAAATCAAGCCTGATGGGGATCCAAGAAATTAGATTGTTCAATAAAGGAGCTCAGGAAGTTTGCCACATAAGCTTCTAGGATTTTCCCGAGATAGCGCAGCAGAGAGATGGGCCAGTAGTTACTAAGCACC
Organism: Lissotriton helveticus; assembly: GCF_964261635.1. Classification (NCBI taxonomy): domain Eukaryota; kingdom Metazoa; phylum Chordata; class Amphibia; order Caudata; family Salamandridae; genus Lissotriton; species Lissotriton helveticus. The sequence goes on along the minus strand of NC_136057.1, from coordinate 1,284,303,568 downwards.
GATGGATCCACATTAGGTTTTTACAAAATTGGGATAATCTCAGCACTTTTGAAAATGTCAGGGACAATACCAGATTTTAGCGAGTTGTTGAGTAGTGATAAAGGGGTGTCGGGGCAAGTAAGGAAAGCCTCGCGGAGGATGTGGGAGGGCAGCAGTCAGTGGGAGAGCCAGAGCTGACTTTTTTAAGAGACAGAAGAAGATTTTCTTTGAAATATGGGGGATTTGGTTAACTACAGGTGTATTTTTACCTTGGGGTGAAATCGCTATAACAGAGGAAGCTGGTGGAATGCTAGTTTTAATCAGGCTGATTTTATCAATGAAATAGGAATTGAGCGAGTCACATAGACATTGCTAGGGGGCAAGTTTAGCTATAATCCTGTCTGGATTGGTAAATTCGTTAACTATAGAAAAGATTTCTTTAGACTTATTTGCTGAGTTAACGATCTTCGCCGATAAATAATCCGCTTTTGTCTGGAGAATTGCATTTTTATAGTCTTTGAGCGAGGTGACGTAAAAGGCTCTTTTATCCAAGGAATAATCATGTATCCACCTACGTTCGGCTTGCCGTAATGCAAGTTTTTTAAATTTTAGCTCGTTAGAGAACCAACGTTGGGCATCATGGGGTTGCATGGTCTTTATTTTCTTGAATAGGGCAATATGATTGCTAGCAGATTCAAGCCAGATTGTAATGTCTGCTGCCTGGGTATGCCGGAGTCTCCCGGGATAGGGGCTGTGGCTGTAAGTATGGAGCAAAATTCGCCCATATTAGCGTGATTCCAATTTCTCGCGAGAATATTTTTGATCTGAGCATTTTTCCTAGGTGGATTGATAGATATAACAAAGGTAAGAAGATGGTGATCCGACCAAGTGCAAGGTAAAATAGTAAATTTAGATAGGTCCAAGTTGGAAGTCCATACTTGGTCTAAGGAGTGCCCCTTTATATGAGAGGCAGTCTTCACATGCTGAGTGCAATTCATTCCAGTTAGGAGATCGGTAAATTCCGTTGAGTTCACCCTCTCTTTTGCGTCATTTGGCCAGTAATTGAAATCTCCAATTATTAGGAGTCTGGTATGATTTATAGCTAGATGGGAGATCATATTGCATAATAGTTGAGGAAAAGTTGGCATGTGACTAGGGGGTCGGTAAAATAAAGCACAAATGAACGAGGATTGTGGAGATTCAAATTTAATTATGAGACTGTCCACAGAAGGGATACCTACAATACCTATTGTAGTAAACTGGAGATTCTGATGGATGATAGCAGCCACCCTGTCACGATCTTACCTACTTTATTTTCGCGGGAATGTCATGGAACTGATGTATGGTCCTCAACTTCGCTAAGTCACCACTTGCCACCGACACTTAGTCTCTGCCAGGTAGCAAGGGTAATCGGGGAAGAAGGGAAACAAAACAAGGAACAAAGGGAAAGAAACAAACCTGATCTTCAGCACCACGGGCACCTTCTGGAAGATGGTTTTCTGCAAATAGTAAAAGGGTAGCTGTTACAAAAGGATAATATAACTATAACCCTATTAAATCATGCACTACAAAATACATAACTACCTCCAGTTTCCCTTCTTCGTGGCGTAATGCTTAATAGCCTTACAATGATGTATGATGCGCTCTGGTTCTAGAAATACTGGTGCTAGGAAAATAAATAAAGAACAGAATAAACCAACCTATACTTTAACAATTGGCAAAAGGGTATTTTTATGCCTGTATGTTTTTTTTACCTATTATTATGTAGCTTGCTGAATATACTTTCAAATGACGCTAGATAATAACTTAAAATTCCTTAATGCAGGTACTAAATTGCAAGCCCTAGATTAAAGGCCTTGTTTCTTTTATGGGTGGCAGAAACAAGAAAGGAGCGAACCCCACAACGCAGGAGTAAATACAAAATAATATTGAAATTAATATTGACAGCGCAGGAGCGCTGTTACCGTATAAACCAAGAAGAGTCTTTGGTTTAAATGTCTTCCGTTCCTCTAAATGTAATCCAAGAGTTCTAGGAAAATCTAGGGAGCCACGAATCACGACGACGCCCGAAACAGGTATTCCAGGGAGCCGCAAATACTCCGGTGTCAGGAACAGCCCTAGAACGCTAAATTACACAGAAGGCCCGCCGAGCACAAAGCGCGAGAGGAAGCTGCTCGAAGTCTAAACACCGCCGACGACAAGAAGATCCGAAAAGCACAGCTTTCAGGGACACAACAGGTATGTAGGACCATCCACACAAACGCTAAGCATTTGCCACTTGAGGAGAGGCCGATTATGATCTCCCTGGCATTTCTCGTGAAGGCGCAGTAACGCCCGGCGGCCATTCAAGTAGTTTTTACATGCGCAGTAATTTCTTAATCGCGCAAGCCTGACACACCCCACCTCCGGCTTTTTCCAGAGGTCTGTTAGCCTGAAGAATGTAATAATTTTCAGGTATTGCTGCTATAACATCAGGGACAGTTTTGGTGGTGAGCCATGTTTCAGATAAAAGTAGGATATCTGGTCTATCTAAATCGATGAGCTGAAAATTTTCCAGCTGATGTTTTACCAATGAGCACGTATTGAGGTAACACATTTTTATTCCCTTTGTGTTAAGTTTCATGGGGGGTGGGGCTGTGGGTGGAAGGGTCTCATTGATAATGGGACTTACTCCACTGCTGATAGCGTGAGGCGATACTAGATAGGTGTCCCTGAATGTTAGGATCCCTGCCTTGTCTAGAATGGTGCACATTTCAGGGGCTAAAGACCAATTCCCCTGGAGAATTCCCCAGTTCGGCCGCGGACGGGCACAGACGGGCTTGCCTTTACTGGAATACAAGCTTCTCTTAAAGGTTGGGCGGTCTGGGAGATCGGACTTAGTAGAACCATTCTCAACCTCCAGGACATGGGTCACAATCAGATAAACCATTTGACCTGCGGTTCAAGAGTGCTTAACCACATGCTTAGTGTCACTGGCAGACATTGCTCTGGATGCCTGTAGTTGTTCCATCTGATCTGTTGGAATAAAGCCAACAGGCAATTTTGTTATTTAGTGTTTTAGTCTCCTGTGATGAATTTGAGGTGAGTCTGATATATGGAATCGATCATGTGTGTTAGTTACGTTACTGACCCTGAGCTAAGGTTTGCCAGGATAGAATGGATATAACTGTGTATGATGGAAATATGCCTGACCCCGGGAACAGAGCCTGTTGGAATAACTACACCCAGTAGATATCTACACTCTGACAGAATATTTTGTTTTCAAAGAACAGGTCCATTCGGAGTCAAATCAACAAGGTCCCTGAAGGTCTCCCCGCAGGTGATGGTACTGCTTTAGTAGCAAATGCAATATACCCCAAACTAAACACCAGCTCTAGTGCCCATGTTTCCTGCAATAATATGATATGATGTTGGTCTATAAAGGCACTTTATTCAGGATCCGCTAACTTAGCTCTAGCCCCCACTGCGTTCCATGACAGGAATTTTATAGTCTTGATCTGACGCGTGTCTTCCCCAGCGTGTTGGACTAGCCTATTTGTGCTCTCCCTCTCATCTGTTGCTACCATATTAAGAGCACTAATGGATGCTCCCTCATAAAGTTTAGGTGAGGGTTCTGTTGTAAGGGATATGGTTGGTAATGTGTAATTCAGCTGAAGTTGTCTAGTAGCGTCTAGCTGGTTTTCTAGTATTCAGACAGTTTCAGACAGATTGCCCTCAGGGGGAGCTGGGAGGGATGGCGGCTGGTGGCACATTAGTGAGTTCAGATTATGAGCATTACCTGAGGTGGATGCTAGGCATGGGGAATTTGCCTTGAGTCTTGTGTGTTACTCGATGAGAGGTCGGTAACTATGCTCCAATGCTATCGGCCCTACAAACGGTTTGTGACATACTAACTTCATACCAATATAATCAAAAGTTAGGTGACCGCTACAGAACCTAGTGCCATTTAGTATGTCCTCTCTAATGACAAATCTAAAGCCCCTCACCTTCATCCTGTTATCATCATGTTATGGTGGCCAGTTGTACCATTAACCACCACGTCTTCAACAAGGCCGACTCCACCATCGCACCCCAACTCCGGGACATCATCAACACCTCCTTCAACACCGCCACCTTCCCGGAGAGCTGGAAGCATGCCGAGCTCAGCGCCCTACTGAAGAAACCAACAGCGGACCCCACCGACCTCAAGAACTTCCGCCCCATCTCGCTCCTCCCTTTTCCTGCCAAAGTCATCGAGAAGATCGTCAACAGACAGCTTGCCCCCTTCCTCGAGACGAACGGATCCCTCGACCCCTCGCAGTCCAGTTTCAGAGACAACCAAAGCACCGAGACCGCCCTCATCGCAGCCACCGACGACATCCGAGCCCTGCTCGACAACGTGGAAACAGCGGCACTCATCCTCCTGGACCTCTCTGCAGCGTTCGACACTGTCTGCCACCGCACCTTAGTTCAACGCCTCAGCAACATCGGCATCCAAGAGAAGGCACTGGAGTGGATCATCTCGTTCCTCGCCAGAAGAACACAGAGAGTCCGCCTCCCCCCGTTTCGATCCGAGGCCACCGACGTCATCTGCGGCGTACCGCAAGGATCATCACTCAGCCCCACCCTCTTCAAGGTCTACATGAGACCACTTGCAGCCATCGCACGCCAACACAACCTCAACATCATCTCCTACGCCGATGACACCCAGCTGATCCTCTCCCTCACCAGAGACCCCGACACCGCCAGAACCAGCCTACACGAAGGGATGAAAGAGTGGATGAAGAACAGCCGCCTGAAACTGAACTCAGACAAGACGGAAGTCCTCATCCTGGGACCATCGCCCTCCGCCTGGGACGACTCCTGGTGGCCCCCCACCCTGGGCACCACTCCCAAGCCAACAGACCACGCACGCAACCTGGGCTTTATCCTGGAGTCCTCCCTCTCGATGACCAGACAAGTCAACGCCGTCTCCACATCAAGCTTTCACACCCTTCGCATGCTCCGCAAGATCTTCCGATGGATCCCGACCGAAACCAGGAAGACGGTCACCCAGGCACTCGTCACCAGCCGACTGGACTACGGAAACACCCTCTATGCCGGAACCACAGCCAAGCTACAGAAAAGACTCCAACGCATCCAGAACGCCTCCGCCCGACTCATCCTGGACATCCCCCAACGCAGCCACATCTCCGGCCACCTGAGGGACCTGCACTGGCTCCCCGTCAACAAGAGGATCACGTTCAGGCTCATCACCCACGCACACAAGTCTCTCCACGGCCTGGGCCCCAAGTACCTCAATGACCGCCTGACCTTCTACACGCCCACCCGCCAGCTACGATCTACTAGCCTCGCCCTCGCCGCCGTACCACGCATCCGAAGAGCCACCGCCGGAGGCAGATCCTTCTCCTACCTGGTGGCCAAGACATGGAACTCCCTCCCCATCCACCTTCGGCTGACCCAGGCCCATCTCGCCTTCAGGAGACAACTCAAGACCTGGCTGTTCGAGCAGTAGCGGACCCCTTCCCCCAAGCGCCTTGAGACCCTTCCGGGTGAGTAGTGCGCTATACAAGTGTTATGATTGATTGATTGATTGAACCCATGAGCTTCTGTAGGCCTTGAATCACAACCCTGAGGTGTACTTGGAATACATTCTTGGTTAGGAAGGAGCATGGACGTCCCACCAGTCACTCTAGTAGTACCTGAGGCCTTTGTTACATGGGCCCAGTTTCGTAAGCATGTTTTGGGGCCATTTATTGGAGTACTTCCCAAATTAATATCATGGCTAGGGCAAACAGGGTCATCTTTCCCTTTAGTTTGGGGTAGGTTGTAACTGAGCTTCAATACCAGGGCCGTCAGGCTGTGTACATTATAATTAAGGGCCTTAGACAGCTTACCCAGGTAATCTCATAGCCTAGTTATCTCTTTTTTGTAGTGAAATTAACTGCCAGGTTGGAGAGTCCCGCCCAGCAGGAAGGGTACTATTATGGATTGTTGATGTGTGTGTTTTCTTCATAGTTGGTTCATCCATTATCCCTAAAGCTTCAAGCAAGTTGCTACATTCAATAGTTAATACAGATGTTGCAGTAAGTGAATCAAGCCACTGGGTTATTGTTGGGCTTTGTTGCCCAATTGGAAGTATTTAAGAGGTGCTGGTGTTATCTGCGATGTTGTGGGCCAGTGTTTCAGTATTCCCAGATTTTTTAAAGAATTTATTAATTTCATCCATCCGGCCCTTCCCTGGTTGTTTCCCTTTTGCCTTGGTGGCCTTGGTAGCAAAGAGGCTTTTGACTTTTTCTAATAATACATTTATTTATTCTACGGCTGCATATCTTGGCTGATTTTTTGCTTTCCCTGTGTCAGGTGACTTAGTGTTGGCTTTTCGTTTCATCGTAGTATCTAGTGGGACTGGATTGTTAGGGCATCACTTTGCAAAGTTATTACCACTGTTAAAGAAAATCAGCAAATTGTTTAAAGATTGTCACCCCAAATGAACCAGTTATAATAGTGTCCAACTAACTAAGTTGAACAAAGGTTTACAGGGGTACTAGGCCTAGGTGGCTATAATTTCCTATGTAGTGAGCGAACAGATGTAGTGCACAGACAACAGTAGTGTTCTAAGTTACAACTTTACCAATTCACTCTTAATCATATAAGCTGTGTCCCTTCTACCAGTTTAAGAAGAAGGAAAAAATAAAAACAACTTAAAAAGACAGTCCTCAAGTTCCCTCCTATGGAGACTAATGCTGAATAAAAGATAAAAGCAACAACAACAATAACAAGCATTTACAATGCAACGGTCTCGCCTTTGCAAAAGTTAGAGCTGTTGGCATTGTAAATTACACATTTTTCTCTATGTGTTGTTTTTGAAAAGAGATAAATGGCATTGCCATTTACAATGACAATAGCTTAATCTCTTGCAAATGTGAGTAGTGAATAGTTGTAGTAGAGTTAGTAGTAAATAGAGCGAGTAGTATATTTATTTGAGAGTAGAGAGTAGGAGAGAGTGAGTAGTAGAGAATGAGTAGTAGAATAGTAGAGAGTAGTGGTAAGTAGAGTAGTAGAGAGTAGTAGAGCCAGTAGTATAGAGTTAGAAGAGTTGTAGATAGTGAGTAGTAGATAGTAGAGAGTGATTAGTAGAGTGTGAGTAGAGAAGAGAGTAGTGGAAAGTGAGTAGTAGAGTAAGTAGTAGAGTGAGTAATAGTGAGTAGTAGAGTGATTAGTAGAGAGCGCATAGTAAAGGAGTAGAGAGTGTGTTGTAGAATATTAGAGTTAGTGCTAGAGAGTAATAGAGTTATTAATAGGGAGTGAGTAGTAGTGAGTAGTAGAGAGTTGTAGATTACTATAGTGAGTAGTGAGCATAGTGAATAGTACAGTGTGAGTCGAGAGTAGTAGAGTGGGTAGTAGAGTGGGTAGTAGAGTGGGTAGTAGAGAGCGAGTAGTAAAGAGCGAGTAGTAAAGAGTGAGTAGTAAAGAGTGAGTAGTTAAGTGAGTAATAGTGCATAGTAGAGAGTGTGTAGTAGAGTATTAGAGTGAGTATTAGAGATAGGAGTTATTAAAAGAGTGAGTAGTAGAGTTGTAGCGAGTACTACAGTGAGTAGTAGTGAGTATTGTGAGTAGTAGTGTGTGAGTAGAGTAGTAGAGTGAGTACTAGAGAGTAGTAGAGATTGAGTAGTAGAGTGAGTAGGGAGTATTAGAGAGTTGTAGAGTAAGTAGTAGAGTAGTAGAGTGAGTAGTGGGAGTATTAGAGAGTGAGTAGTAAAGAGTGAGTAGTAGTGAGTGAGTAGTAGAGAGTAGTAGAGTTGAGTAGTAAAGAGTGAGTAGTAGAGGGTAGTAGAGAGTAGTAGCAAGAGTAGTAGAGAGTGAGTAGTAGATAGTAGTAGATAGTGAGTAGATAGAGAGTAGTAGAGAGAGTATTAGAGTAGAGTAGTGGAGGGTGGAGTTTGAGTTGGAGGGTGGAGTTTGAGGTGGAGGGTGGAGTTTGAGGTGGAGGGTAGAGTTTGAGGTGGAGGGTGGAGTTTGAGTTGGAGGGTGGAGTTTGAGTTGGAGGGTGGAGTTTGAGTTGGAGGGTGGAGTTGGAGGGTGGAGTTGGAGGGTGGAGTTGGAGGGTGGAGTTTGAGGGTGGAGTTTGAGGGTGGAGTTTGAGGGTGGAGTTTGAGGGTGGGAGTTTGAGGGTGGGAGTTTGAGGGTGGGAGTTTGAGGGTGGGAGTTTGAGGGTGGGAGTTTGAGGGTGGGAGTTTGAGGGTGGGAGTTTGAGGGTGGGAGTTTGAGGGTGGGAGTTTGAGGGTGGGAGTTTGAGGGTTGGAGTTTGAGGGTTGGAGTTGGAGGTTGGAGGTTGGAGTTTGGAGTTGGAGGTTGGAGGTTGGAGTTTGAGTTGGAGGTTGGAGTTGGAGGTTGGAGGTTGGAGGTTGGAGGTTGGAGGTTGGAGGTTGGAGGTTGGAGTTTGAGTTGGAGGTTGGAGTTTGAGTTTGAGTTTGAGTTGGAGTTTGAGTTGGAGGTTGGAGTTTGAGTTGGAGTTTGAGTTGGAGGTTGGAGTTTGAGTTGGAGGTTGGAGTTTGAGTTGGAGGTTGGAGTTTGAGTTGGAGGTTGGAGTTTGAGTTGGAGGTTGGAGTTTGAGTTGGAGGTTGGAGTTTGAGTTGGAGGTTGGAGTTTGAGTTGGAGGTTGGAGTTTGAGTTGGAGTTTGAGTTGGAGGTTGGAGTTTGAGTTGGAGGTTGGAGTTTGAGTTGGAGGTTGGAGTTTGAGTTGGAGGTTGGAGTTTGAGTTGGAGGTTGGAGTTTGAGTTGGAGGTTGGAGTTTGAGTTGGAGGTTGGAGTTTGAGTTGGAGGTTGGAGTTTGAGTTGGAGGTTGGAGTTTGAGTTGGAGGTTGGAGTTTGAGTTGGAGTTTGAGTTGGAGGTTGGAGTTTGAGTTGGAGTTTGAGTTGGAGGTTGGAGTTTGAGTTGGAGGTTGGAGTTTGAGTTGGAGGTTGGAGTTTGAGTTGGAGGTTGGAGTTTGAGTTGGAGGTTGGAGTTTGAGTTGGAGGTTGGAGTTTGAGTTGGAGGTTGGAGTTTGAGTTGGAGGTTGGAGTTTGAGTTGGAGGTTGGAGTTTGAGTTGGAGGTTGGAGTTTGAGTTGGAGGTTGGAGTTTGAGTTGGAGGTTGGAGTTTGAGTTGGAGGTTGGAGTTGGAGGGTGGAGTTGGAGGGTGGAGTTGGGGCTGGTGATGCGTCAGCACCGTACAGAGTTGCTTCTGGGGTGCAGGTGGCGCCGACATTGGTGGAGGCCGATGGAGCGGCTGACAAGGGGACAGCTGCCAAGTGATTTCTTTATATAGCGCTGTTACCAGCTAGTGGGGTAACTGTTGACGGCGGCATAGAAGGGTGCACATACAAGCAACAGTAGATTTATGGCACGTGACTGAAGCTCTACGCATTGGAGCTGTAGGATTTTGAAACAGGTTAGACTGTGGGAGTTTGAGGCTTGCCTTAACCAGGAGAGTATAAACTGAAGGCTCGGATCATGAGTCAGGAGTGCATGGGCAGAGATTCCGGCCGGCCGCTTTACTCTTTAGGCGCCTCTGCCTCTTTACTCCTATTAATGGTTTACACCTCTTGGAATGGGTGAAAAACTGTGCGGATATTGAATTACCCTGTGCTGTTCTGCGTGGGATTTTCTTTACCGAAGGGTTTAACGCAGACATTTACCACCTGCTCAAGCTCCTCACAGTCTTTGTAACGCATGAGCCACAGGTCTGTAACTAAAGGTCTCATGCATTCTGTGCCAAAGCACTCTTCACTGTCTAGCGCCTACGCTCACAGTGCATATGCACCACAAAGCTCATCGCAGGCTGAGTGGCCCGTCACGCAGTCTGTGTGCCTGAAACAAACTCCTTAGTCTGCGTGCTTTAACTAGAAGAGCAGTCCATGTCCCAACTCCTCGAAGTGTATATTCTTACGAGCCCATAAGCCCAAGCGGCGTACACTAAGATTCATCCTGTTTCCGATCCTATGTCGATGAAATGCGGAGCATTGAGTTGAGGTGCGGGGGGCACAATGCTGGTGCTCACGCCTCTGTGCAAATGGATGTTATTAATATCCCTGGCTCGCCTCTCCTCGGAAACCATGACTGTGAATTATCCACAGACCGGAACGTGGACGCCCAGAACGTTATTTACATTTTAAAATTTGCAGTTATTTCCATTATATCTATTTCAAACCCAACTCGTGTCTGTCCTGAAAACGCCCCTTGTATGATTGTGGAAGTAAAGGTCCACTCCCACCTCAACCAACACACGTCCCGTGCCTGCTGCACGCCAGGAGACGGGTGTCACGCCCGGACAGTCTCCTGCAGAACACCAACATGGCATTTCAAAGTCCACAACCGAATGGTTGACACGCTCTTTCTGAGCCCAAAAGGACATCGCTTTCACAACAGCAACGTGTTCTGTATATAGGTTTTACCTCAAATCTTTTGATTGCAGATCTACAAAAACATGTATTCATTTGCTGAGATGTAAAACTACGGAAGTTTAATCTCGGACGTCTGCAGCCAATGCGTTACCTCATTCAGCAAGTGCAGTAAAACATCAACAAAGTTTGGGAAACGTCGCACGCCATGTCTTAGCGCCTACCTCTGATTCCCTCCGAACAGCGCTGAGCGGTGGATGCCTGCACTGCGAAGACGTATTTCTTTCTCTCCAAGCCCCATCCTTTTCAGACTGGGGGGGCGTGTTTTTGACTGTTGTTTACATTCCAGCCAATGGAGAAGAGGGGAGAAAGAAAGTCAAAAACACGCCCCCCAATCCGAAAAGGACGGGGCTTAAACCCGAAGAAGAACGTCACTGGGACCTCTTCTCCAATGGCTGGCCACCGTTTGGGAGGCCAGCCAATGGAGAAGAGGGGCGGGGCTTAACCTCGCTGCTCCAAGTCATTAAATCTCGCCAGCGAGACTGCACATGTGCGCAGCCTACGCTAGCCGAGACCTAAAAAGGGCACAACACGATGGTAGGTTTAGGCAGCAAGTCTTTTATGTCAGTCAATCCGACATGACAAATAGCGAGGAATGACTTGCAACACGCCAGCTGGCCCCCGCTAGGGATGAAGTTATCAATCCAGCCCCGTCCTTCAAGTGGAGTTGAGGCGCCTGGTCTCAGAAGGTCTTGGCCTCCGGAAACCCAAGTCGTCGCAATCGAGAGGGTACGGAGGCGAGGCTATGTAGTGTTTATCTGTCAGTTCACAGAGCAATAGGACAATACAGGAAACTCTTGCTGCTTTAAAATGTCTTATATTAGAGCCAAGAGTGGTAAAGTGTGGCCCAGTTCACAAACAAGGTGTGGTCTGTCTTCGTGAGGTTCAACAGTACATGACAATTAGCCAAGTGTGCCCACTTCAAGCCTTTCAGAAGTCTTATAAGTACTATGGGTTGCCTCCCCAGCACAAACAAGAATTGTAGAGGTAGCATGGAAGGCTTTGAAGATTGTGTCCACTGAGATCAGGCACAGATACTGCTTATTACAAACACCACTGAAGGGGAACAGGAACACTAAGAGCCACGAGAGAGCTTTACAAGCAACAGCAGAGGCTTACCAGCAAAAAGAGGTAAAACTCAAGGGGGGTGGCCCTGCCCTGGCTCTTCCTGACAATGACGGACAAGGATGGGCCCACCCTTGGCCTGGGCTTTGCACGGGCACATCCCATGAAACAGGATGGTAGAGGTGCTTTCATCGGTGGAGTAGAGGCCCACCCCCATGCTCTGTGCTGCAGCCACACCGCCTGACACATGTCCTGTTGGGGGATGGAGTCCCCTGGCACGGGCGAGATCCAGAGGGGCTAATGACACCAAAATCGCTCAATAATATCTCCCGCGGAGTGGGATGGCAGAGGCGCTTTTAGCGCCAGAGTGGAGTCCTCGCCTCTTTAGTCCCTTTGCTGCAGCCCCACCTTCAGGCATGTGTACTTCGGGGGATGGGATCCCCGGGCACTGGTGATGTCCAGAGGGGCTGATGACTCCAAAACCACTCAATAATGTCTCCTGGAGAGTGAGATGGAAGAGGTGCCTTTAGCCCAGGAGTTGAGGCCCACACCCTTGGTGTCTGTGCTGCAACCACACACCCTTGTGCATGTCTGTTAGGGGATGAGTCCCCGGGCACTGGTGAGGACCATAGGTGCCTATGACCCCAAAACTGCTCAATATGTCATTTAACATGTCATGTGTGATATCATAGCTAAGGTCCTAAGGAGAGCATGGCAGTGGACAAGGTATGACTAGTTTACCTAATTATAACTGATGATATTTAGATGTCTTTATGTTTTGCTTTGTAACCATGATTGCAGAGTAACTGGATTTTTTTCTCAAGTTTTTTATTTTTTAAAATACCACTATTTATAAAAATTACATTCTGGCAATAGCCAGTGTGTTGTTATAGTTATGTCAGAGTTTCCATTAAAAAGTCATTTTTTTCTAATATCTTTGGTGCCTTTTGATGAATGTGCACAAACCATTCCCAAAAAGGTTATCTGGTTTAGGTGTGGCATTACAAAAATGTTAGCGATATCTGGATTGTTGGTCCATAAAATGTCCTTAAACTTGGGTTTGCAGACAGTTTGTGGTTCCAAATGTAAAGATTAAATTAATCTGATTGGATGCAGGAGCTTTTTGCTTGTGTGATCCATTTTAGATCTACAGACCCAAAGACCGATTGGCAGGCAGCAAAAGGACATTTTCCCTTGTGGCCACCAATAACACCACTCAGTGCTCAGTCCTCTAATGTATATTTATATATGCATATATAAATATATTTGAACTGTCCATACAAGATCCAATTTTAACCAATCATACTTCCTGATCAAGCATCTATGTGTGTTGAGTTTATTTCTGCCTGTCAAACTTGACTCTCTCCAGCCTGGCAATGGAATTTGTAGGTCCTCATCCTGAAGAATGTCTATTTGCTACAATGCAGTAATTTCTGACCCTAGCATTTCCCCCCAGTCACCACTAGTTGTATCTAATCTTTAGAATCCTCTGCTAAAAGAGTGACTAATAAATCCTCTGGATTGGATATCTGGCACTCTAATATCACTGTTTCAGGAGGTAAGCTGTATAGTGCTAGTTACCAAAATATTGAACAACATAGGTGGCTCCTTTTGCACTCCCCTCAAGAAAAGCGTGCCTGTCTTGTATAAGGACATGGTATCTCAAGTCATCTGAAGATGACGCAAATAAGTTCCCAATCAGTGCTTGGCTATCAGAATCCTTATGTATGTCTGTTGGTACATGAGCTTTTGGATTAAATATTTCACAGACAAAATACTCTAATATGGACATTCTCCTCTACCTCACTTCTTTTTTTTTATTGTTTTAGCTAAATAGCCATACAGTAAAACCAACATTGATAAAATGGCCTATTAAGACACAAAAATAAATGTAATTACCCAAAATTGTTTGAAGCAGGTTATCAAAAGTGCAACTTGCAAAGTCCAGGTCAAGTTGCATTCCAAGTGGAGACTATAAGTGGTGACCAAGAGAAAAACGACAGAGGATGAAGCAATTGCTTCCTTATCGACAAGGTTTTTGTGCATAACCGCATAAAGTGCTTCAAAGTCCCTTGGTTGCCTAAGTCACAATTACAAAGATCTGTGCAATCCCAATTATTACTCCAGAATTGGAACTTTCTTAGATTCACATGCTTAAATCATTCCCTGTCATCAATATAGGAGTTCCACGGTACATAAAAATAGCTATGCATTGTTAAACGTAAATTAGAAAGGCCCTGGCCCTTTAGGTTTGTTACATATCAGTCTTTTTTTTTTTTTTAAAGAGACCAAAGTTAGATTCAACCAATCAGGTTGCCGTTCCCCCTTAGAACACCCCTATTTCCTAAGATGTTCTACTGCTCGTTGTGTTGAGGAGTTTCCCCTGAGCTCTGATCAGTTATATCTGTTCTACACTTTACCAGGCAATCCAAACCTCTTTATTGCTTCAAGGAACATACAGACGACACTTTAACATCGACTTTGGTCTGTATTCAGCTACTTTTAACTGACATCATCATGTCAGATAAGGAAAAGAAGAAGCTTTCAGGACCTGTGGTACCTGTGCTAAGAATTGGCTTCATTCAGTTGACCCTCAACAGGACTGTATTTATTGCCTTTATCAAGTTCATAAAACCAAAGAATGTAAGGTATGTCATAGCTTTTCTACCAAAACTCTGAAAAAACTGAAAGGTGGCTGCTGATATGGCTACAAAAACTAAAGCAAGGAAGGAGCCAGTATCAAGTGGCAATAGTAAGGATTCTTCTTTATCCTCCAGAAGGTCGCATAAGAGAGAGGTCATCCCATTCTCACTCCTCTTTAGAGCAGACTATGAAAGCCTCAAAAAAGACCATCAAGGGTCTTACAGGGGGCACAGCCCTTCTAAATTACTTCAGGAAAGGTGACCGGAGAAGAATGCACTTTCTATCTCCTCAAACAGATTGAAAAAGGCTAGCTCTGAGCCGCCTACACCTCCTCCTCAGGTTCAGCACTCTTTGAAAAAAACAACCTCTTTAGTGCCATCTACTTACAGAACATTGAGTGTTTCCCCGTTGCCGAGAATATCATCGTCAGTGAAGACATGCACAGCAAAGTCAACAACAGCTACCGCTAGCACCATCACTACGCTGTCTATAACCTCAGCTGTTTTTCCAATGACATTCTCAATGATGGCTCTTCTGTACTAGACAGTCGACGCTAAAAATGACCATAGCCTCATCATCGACATCAGCGAAGAGGACATCGCCCATTCTGCCAACAGAAATCTCTTTCGTGTTGTCATCGCTCAAACTCTCGTCAACTTCTCCGTCGGTGAGGCAGTGTGAGTTAATGAGAGAAAAAAGTCAAAAACATGGAAAAGACAAGGCATTCGACCCCTGAACAAACCTCTCCTAGCAAAGTGGCACCAATGCTGCCAGCCCATATATTGGAAGAAGAGGACTCTGATGAGGATGGGCCCTTTGAGGTTGCACATCCCATCTGGAATCCAGTCAAGTGCCAGGAAGATGACTAAATTGAAGAAAAATATGATGAACAAAGTTATTATGGCACTCAGGAGGAATACTACCAGCAATGGCAGGAAGAAATTGTATGCTTTCTTTCCTCATTGATTACTGACTTACACTTTACGCTCTCAGATTTACAAATGGTGTTTCCCTCCAACTTCGACTATCACAGCATCGGCTTCCTCACCTGCAAAATCTCCATCTGTGCAGCCATCCACTTCACAGCAAAGGCCAGTGTTACTGCCTACTTCGGTAAGACACACTCTACAAACAGTTCTTCTCCAAGATCCTGGAACTTCCGATGATGATAGGAAAGAGGGTGAGCTTTGCGACGCCCATACAGAATGGGATGATTATATGTTATCTACACCATTATTCCTCTTACCAATTCTAGTGGATTCACCACTTGAGGATATCGGGGGGTTTCACAAAGTGCTATAAAGAGCGGCAAAGATATTCAAACAACCCATGCCCACTAAGCAGACAGACTGCTTTCTTTATGATTTTAAAGAGCCACTTCAACAGAGTATAAGAGCTATGCCCGTTGCGAGCTACATATGGGACTTACGGTTTAAAAGTTATGAAGACTCCTGCCATGGAAACTGTGGTTCACCCCCGCCTGGATAAAAAATACAAGGCTGCAGAGGATGCTCTTGCATGTTTGGCTGGCCACCCAAAGCTTGATTCAGTTATCATGAAGGCAGCCCAGCACAGATCTAATAACTCATCAGCACCAATCACAGCACCTCCGGACAAGGAAGGTAGGTGCCATGATAATATTGATAAGCGTTTTTCATCCATGTCACTGTACGACAGCAAATTCCCTAGCTGTTATTTGACTATATGACTACCAGATGAGGTCTGATATCGTCTCATATCTGGACCAGCTCCCTGGGGGCATTAAAATGAAGAAGGGGAGCTCATGTCATCGGAGGTGATAGACTGTGCCATGGACTTTACCATGAAGCGATGCAAACCTCAAAAACAGACACAGCTAAGTCATTAGGAACGCTTCAGTATAGAAAGGTGCCCTTTCAAAGTGCCCGAGGAAGAGAACTTCCCTCCTACAGTATTCTACTCCTCATATTTATCTTCCTCACAACAATTTAATCCCCAGTGCTCTCAATGCCACCCACCAAAAGCTGTCTACAATAGGCCTGCACCAAGAGGTAGAGCGGGGCTCCAAGGAAAGGACACAGGCTGTCGTCATTGACCGCTTACAGGCTCCGGCTATTCCCCTTTCATTACCAGTCTGTCTAGGAGGAAGAATATCCAGCTATCTCCATCACTGGCAAGTGATAATTACAGACCAATGGGTATTAAACCTTATTCAATTTGGCCAAACATTGGAACTTATCCAGACCCGACCCAACCTCAATCCTCTTTTCCAAAACATCTACACCTTATCAAGTTGGAGGTCATAACAATGCTCAAGAAAGGAATGTTAGAGAGTGTTCCTGCCTCACAACAGGTGAAGGGATTCTATTCCCATTTCTTCTTGGTCCGCAAAAAGCTCAAAGAATGGTGACCAATTCTAGACCTGAGAAATCTGATCACCTATCTCAAAAATCAGTTGTTCCGGATGATAACATTTCAGGGCATTCTGTTGCTACCAAATCAGGGAGGTTATATGATAACTCTCGATCTTCAGGATGTGAGTTTTCACATCTCCACCATCCATTGAACAGAAAATTCCTATGATTCACAGTAGCCAACAGCCATTATCAGTTCAGGGTCCTTCCTTTTTGCCTGAAGTCTGCCCCCGAATATTCACAAAGTGTTTAGCACAGGTGGCAGCTTTCTTGAGAAAAGCAAAACCACCAAATGTTCCCGTATCTAGATGATTCGTTAGTCAAGGCACCTTCCAATTATGCTGCACAGACATTAACAGCTGCCTGTACAACCCTGTTCAGTAAGTTGGTCCTTACAATGAACCAGAGAAAGTCAGTCCTAAACTCATCAAAGAACATCACATTCCTGGGAGTTACATGCTCAACAAAGCGTACCCGACATCAGAAAGACAATTACAATTAATATCCCTATCAAAATTTATACTAAGAAAAGGGTTTCTTTCAGTTCACCTTTACAAATCCCTATTAGGGATGATGTCATCCATTCCTCTGGTTCCAGTTTGCTGTCTAAGGATGCGTTAGCCCCAGGACAAATTAGAAAAACAATGGCTACAGGCAGCAAGGTCTTTCGATGGTCTTCTCAATGTCACTCTGCCCATGGCCAATGCCTTATCCTGGTGGATGCAACAGGCAAATCTGTCAGTCGGCCTTTCTTTCGTAAGTCTACCTTCTCTATTGATCATAACTACTGACGTCTCCCTAGAAGGATGGGGAGTGTACCTTCAAGACCTGCAGGTCAGAGGCAGGTGGCAAAAGTCTCATCCACATTTTCATATCAATCTGCTAGAACTCAAGGCAGAGAATCTAGCCTTGCAGGCTTTCCATCCATGGATAAGGAAATCAGCCATGCTCATCCAAACGGCAATACGACCACGATGCACTACATCAATAAGCAGGGCAGTACAATATCACACCTCCTCTCTCAAGAGGAACAAGGCATCTTGGACTGGTCCCTCCACCACAGAGTGCATCTGTGGGCGGAACATGTCCCCAGAAAACAAAACACAATAGCGGGCACTCTCAGCAGACTGAGGTCATCTTGCCATGAATGGGAGCTGGATCAGAAAATTCTCAGCAACATCTTTCTCCGATGGGGCACACCGAATCTCGACCTCTGTGCAACCCTCCAGAACAAAAAATGCTGGTTCTTCGCAAGCTGGCATAACCATCAGAGATCATGGGGGAATGCATTTTCAATGGCATGGTCTGGAATCTTTGTTTACGCCTTTTCACCAATTCCTCTCCTCCTGAGGGTCCTCATGAAGATGAAGGCAGAACCATGCAGGATGATACTAGTAGACCTAATATGGCCACACCAGCATTGGTTTATGGAGCTCCTTCTCCTCTCGCAGAAACCTCACACCCAGTTGAAGCTGATATCTTCTCTGCTAACAAAGTTCCAGGGATAGGTGTTTAACTGGGACGCTATGTATCTTCACTTATCTACCTGGCCCCTGAGTACAATGAATTCGCCAATCTAAACATTTCTTCAGACTGCAGGGACATAATGTTCAGAGCCCATGCAAAAAGTACAAACAAAACCTATTCCCTTAACTGGAATCAATTTTGCATATGGTGTCAACAAGCTAACTGGTTTCTATTCTCCTCTTTGCCTGAAGAGATCCTCTCATATCTTCTGCACTTCGCGGCATCATGATTGGCTCGCGCATTCATCAAGGTCATCTGGGCAGCCATCTCCCGCTTCAGGAGATCACCCACGTCATCCTCATTATGTTCTGCCACAATAGCTAAACAATTCCTCTAGGGATTATTTAGAGATTTTCCCCCAGTAAGACATTCTCCTCCGCTCTGGCAATTAAACATTGTGCTCTCACAGCTTATGAAGCATCCGTTTGAAACCATTCACAGCGCGGATATTACATTAATTTCCTGGAAGGTTGCTCTCCTCCTAGCTTTAACATCCGCCAGTGAAACATTGGTGGGTTGAAGGAGGTAGCTCACTGTCACTGAAACAGGTGTTGTAGCACTGTCTGACCCCCTGCTGCATTACTGTCAATTGCAGAGTAAGTAATGCAAGGTACAGGTGTATCTATTGATGAAACTGGGAGAGCCATGCAATGCTGTCAATGTCTTGACCTGCAACCTTGGTACCTGGCCGTCCTTTCGGTACCAAACATTCAGCACCGCAGGCCTGCTTTTCGGCAGTATATATATATATATATATATATATATATATATATATATATATATATACATATATATATATATATATGTATATATATATATATATGTGCGCAAACTCCAGACAACGCCACTGCAGCTCAAGCGCAAGAACCGGAACAGCGAGGCAAGCAGGAGACGGACCACAGCTGAAAATTCACAGGTCTTTTAATTGCAGGAAAGGTGTGGGGCAAGAGGGCAAAATATATATATATATACATACACATATATATATATATATATATATACAAACACATATATATATATATATATATATATATATATATATATATATATATATACTGCCGAAAAGCAGGCCTGCGGTGCTGAATGTTTGGTACCGAAAGGACGGCCAGGTACCAAGGTTGCAGGTCAAGATATTGACAGCATTGCATGGCTCTCCCCGTTTCATCACCCACTTGCGTAAAAAGACTTTTATCTCAAACTACATGTCGGCACCCACTGGGGTTTAATAGGGGAACTTCAAAATGCAGGATGCACCAGCACACGCCCACTGGGGCGGGACTATTGATATTTAAGTTTCCTTAATGCCGCTAGTTTGAGAAGGCCAGTGAACAAGGACTCGTGGTAGTCTGAAACGTGTATGGCTGACTTACTCGCTGAAAGGGGAACCTTGTGCTGCTGTAACCTGCAATAAAAGAAGTAACTTACCTCTCGTGTGTGGCGTGATCTTTCTGGGCAACTTTTTGTGGATATTTAGCGGGACGCCTACACCGTGATCACGCCCTGCTGCCGAAAAGCAGACCTGCGGTGCTGAATGTTTGGTGCAGAAAGGACGGGCAGGTACCAAGGTTGCAGGTCAAGATATTGACAGCATTGCATGGCTCTCCCCGTTTCATCACCCACTTAGGTAAAAAGACTTTTATCTCAAACTACATGTCAGAACACACTGGGGTTTAATAGGGGAACTTCAAAATCCAGGATGCACCAGCACACGCCCACTGGGACGGGACTATTGATATTTAAGTTTCCGTAATGCCGCTAGTTTGAGAATGCCAGTGAACAAGGACTCGTGGTAGTCTGAAATGCGTATGGCTGACTTACTCACTGAAAGGGGAATCTTGTGCTGCTGTAACCTGCAATAAAAGAAGTAACTTACCTCTCGTGATCTTTCTGGGCAACTTTTTGTGGATATGTATATATATATATATATATCTCCTCACACCAAGTCAAAACACTCCTATACCAAGGTACGGGGAGACGACGCCATGTCTTGTGTAGAAAAATAATTTATTCACAAACGGCTGCTGGACGCGTTTCGCCTCACGAGCAGGCTTGCTCACCACAATGTGATTAAAGTTTGCCACCATTTAAAACTGATATATATATATATATATATATATATATATATATATATATATATGTATATATCAAAACAAAACCCTTTCAGGCATAGAGTGACGCATAAATGTCTGTTTTTCTATCAAAGTCTTTAAGCATCAGATTAGCAAAGTGCCATCCACGCCAAGATAGAAAAGGACAAAGTCTTTTGCCATTTCTACAGCAAAGTTTTTAAGCATAGGACTAGCACAGTGCTGTCCTTGCCGAGCTGTAAAATGACAAAAGCCATTTATCACTCCAGGCACTGTATTACAGCTTTGAAATGGTAAAATACGAACTCAAGCCAACCTGAAATTAGTAAAAGCAACCCCTGACACAGTGTTTCGCTCTAATTAGAGCTCTTCAGAGAGGTATAGCTTTGTCCAGACACAAGGGAGCACCCAGTATAAGTCAAAACAAAATCCTTTCAGGCATAGAGTGACTCATAAATTATGCAAAAAAGAAGGAGAGAACTCTGGGTAGTTCTCAAGTTTAGGTGGAAAGCAGCTCCTGTTAGAGCACTCTCAACACTAGCGACACTCTAGATCTGCTCACCTCAAATGTCTGTTTGAGGTGCCATCCACACCGAGATAGAAAAGGACAAAGTATTTTGCCATTTCTACAGCAAAGTCTTTAAGCATAGGACTAGCACAGTGCTGTCCTTGCCGAGCGGTAAAATGACAAAAGCCATTTATCACTCCAGGCACAGTGTCGCTGGTGTTGAGAGTGCTCTAACAGGAGCTGCTTTCCACCTAAACTTGAGAACTACCCAGAGTTCTCACCTTCTTTTTTGCATATATATATATATATATATATATATATCTCCAACACAAGGACCTGACCGCATGCACATTTCTCAGCATTACAACAGGAACGGACCTCCTCACAGGAAAGGTTAGTTTCATCAGTGCTTTATTCTCCCATATCACAACATGATGCGTTCTGACCAAGTCGCCTTGGATCTTGATCACATGACATGTTCGAGACCAAACGTGATTTTAATGCAATTGCCACAACAATCACCTCCCCTTGTGTAACATGGAGGTAGAAGACAGACTTCTAATCAAGTAACATTTGTTATAAGAAATTCAAATACACAATTTATATTATTTCTCCTGCATTAAAAAACTTTCCCCACAGGTAATCATTTTTATATATATATACATGCATAAATTAATATTCGCATATACGATTTCCTCATTTTGACACAATGTTGCAAAATACTGCAAATCAGCAATACTGGGCAAGTGCCCTAATCCTAATTGGCTTGTATTCTCTAACCAACACTCAAACCTTCAAAATTCATTATAAGTCTGTCACTATGTTAAAGTGCAAAGTGCATTTTGTTCTAAGTCCAAATAACGGACTAAAGTGCATGTTTCAACCCAAAAGTGCAAATAAGTACAGGTAAACTATTAACAACATGGTAAACACGATAACGTTTTTAAAAAAAATTGTATTTAGCAGAAAGTGCCGATGTTGATAATACTTCATGTTTATAAAGTGCTTTTATGTAAACATATTTCAATGCCCAAGAGCAATTTATCGATCTCACAAGCCGTGAGAATGTGCAAAATATCTGCAAGAAAGTGCAGATCATATATACATAATTATGTGCAAATTTACTCAACATCAGGTACCCCATCATATTGGCATATACTATCTACACTCAAAATATATATATATACATTTATTAAGTGCAAAACCAACTACCATCGGACTCGAATTCCACACAGACACCGAATAAAAACCAGTAAAACCAGAAATCTGGTAAAACCAGTACAATCCTATAAAAGTGGGGCTAAAATCCAATAAATAGTCAATTCTACACAAATAAATATACATATCTAAAATAGTCTAAATACACTTTGATTCCATTATTGTTTTAGCTTTTGAGGTCAGTGTATACTACAAGGGATTTGCTTGAGAGTAACAAACAATTGTAATTAGGAGTAGTACAACAGTATCGTCCTCCAGTAAATCAAATTTGATTATACAGTTCTGAGCTAGTGTTCATCAAGCAAGAAATGGAAGGAAAAGAACAAACGGAGAAAATGAATTAAATGCAAAAAAGGTTGTTTTATATTTAGTGTCAGAGCATCTTATGGGGAGATACATAAACTGAATCAAGCAAAACAAAGTTATGAACAAAGGTATAGATTCAATCGACTCATAAGTTCATAACAAAAACATCAACTCCTAATGAATTATACAAACAACCAAAGCAAAATAATTAAAAATGGTCGTCTGTTGGTGCCATGCAACGCTTTTCGGAGATGATGGCAGTGTCGACGTTTCGGTCTATATTGCTGTCGTCAAGAAGACCATCATCAGGACAATCATAGATCGTTGCTGGGACAACCCCCTGGTTAAAAACAATACATTGATATTACTATCAAACTATATTAAATGCATTAATAAATAAGCAAATTTTCGAAATACAATTTTTTTAAAAAGCATAAGAACTCCGTGAGACCATAACTTAAATTGGTTGGACTAAGCATGTCACCCCTTCCTGGTGCTGCCTAGTTGAAAATTACATTATTTAGACAACAACTTAATAGATAGTTGTATCATGGTATTTTCTAAATATCACAAAAGATTAACAATTCACATAATTACACAAAATGCAAAAACGAAAAAACATTCTTGTTCTACTAAAAAACATACAGATAAACCAATGTATATATAACCATTGACTAACTTAGATTCTGTAAAGCTGATCAGCCAAAATTGTCTGAAACTGTCACAGAAAAATCATCGGAATCATGTTTGTCAAGTGAAACAATTGGCTCAGTCCATGTGGTAATGAATCATATTTAAAAGCCATAAAAAGTGTCGCAAAACGCAAATGGCAACAACTCAAAAAACACCTGTATCTGAAGAGAGATGGGAGTATGAATCATGGAACCTTATCAAGGCGAGTCGCAGTGTGAACGTCAGCTGAGTCAGTGATCTGTATAAAAATAAATAAGCAGAACTTGGTTGTCTAGCTCACTAATTTTGGACTAGAGCGAGCAAAGGGGGTATTTATAGTTACCTGTAAAACAGCGATAGAAAATCAAATCCTATTCGTGGAGTTCTATCCGCCCAGGTGGGACTCTTTGCGATTGAAATGAATGCACAATTATCTGTGAATAAATTAACACTTTGTCAAAGTGTTTGTTAAATAAACATTGTGACAAAAATCACAAAGGTGTTGTTTGAACTCCAAAGTGAAACCTCATGAATCTAAGGCTCGGCAAAATGTGGCTGATATAGTGCCAGAATATACTCAACACCCACTCAGTGTGCTTGACCAATGTTTAAAGTTAGTACTGCGGCAGATGGATAGTAAAGTAACATATATATGCCGGGCAACAGTATGTAAATAAAGGACGAGGCCATCGCAGAGGAGACTAAAACAGTGAAAACTAACGACCATAATAGAAACCGAAACAGAGTGACCACTCTAAGAAGCAACTAATTTGCGAGGGAGCTGGTAGGTACTTACTTAATTCTTTTCCTTATTATTGTTTTAGCAGCAACACTTCTCCAATTATAAAGTTACAGAAAATTATACAGATCTTCCCCCGTGTTCAGGCCCTTAGTATCAAACCGTAAAATGTATTGACTCTTTAATTGACGTTGTTTTTTCTCTCTGTTACCTCCCCTTATTGATTTGGGGACTGCATCAATTACAAAATAACTGAGGTCATTAAGATTATTTTGGTGCACCAGCTTAAAATGACGCATGACTGGATAAGTAGAGTCTGAATTTACAATTGCGCGTAGGTGATGCAAAATCCGGTTAAATACTTGAAGTTTTGTACTTCCTATGGACTGTAGATGGCAAGTACATTCCAGTACATAAACTGCATGGTCAGTTTTACACGTGAATAGGCCCTTAATTTTATTTGGGAAGGGTGAAAAAGCATCTAAAAATTCATTTTTGTTCACCCCAAACCTACACGCCCTGCACGAGCTGCACTTATGAACCCAGTTCTATTTGTCAACCAATTACTGGTTTCAATTACTTCAGGACTTGTTCTTACTAGGGCATCCCTCATAGAGGGCGCCCTTCTGAATGTGATGGCTGGTAGTGCACCTAGTTCTGGGGCAAGAGTGATATCGGTTTTCAAAATGGGCCAATCCTTATTAATGATCCTTCTGACCTTCTTCTCCTGACAACTGAAAGTAGTAATGAGTCTGACCACTGATTTTTTACTTTCCTGAGTTTGTGGTCTATCCATTGATAACACCTCATCATTATTTGACTCCAATTGTACAATGTCATGATCATGTATTTTCGAGAGTGCAATCTGTAGATCACTCATTCTGTAACCACGTGCCGTGAACCTCTGTACTGACTCAGCTAAACATACAGCCAGGTCACTCTTATTGCTGCATATCCTCTTAATTCTTAAAAACTCCCCATAGGGGATGCTTTTAATCAGGTGTCTGGGATGGGTACTGCTGGCATGTAAAACAGAATTTCCAGCTGTGGCCTTTCTATATAACTTGGTGTGAATGATGTTAGAATCCACATCAATCTCCACATCTAAAAATTCTACTCTTACATTGCTGATGCTTGCAGTGAATTCCAGATTCAAAGTATTTGCATTGATTTCATTTACAAAATTCTGTGCTGACTCCTTTGAACCCCACCACACCACACACACATCATCAAGAAACCGCTACCACTTGATGACATTATTTGAAAATGCGTCACCGTGTGTGTGCTCGAGGACATGCCTCTCCCCCCAACCAACATGTAAACATGCATAGCTGGGGGAGAAGCATGCCCCCTCATAGCCACGCCTCTCAACTGATGGTGTACCTCTTTGTTGAATAAAAAGAAATTATTTGTTAGACACATCTCTATCATTTTCAACAACATCTGGTTGTGCTGGTAAAAACACATATCTCTGTTTGAAAGAAACTGGTGTATACCATTCAAACCATCATATTGATTTATGCTGGTATAAAGAGAGCATATGTCCATTACAATGAAATAGTAATCTTCCTTCCATGTGACTTCTCTTAAATTTTTCAAAAAATTACTCGTGTCCCTGATGTATGAGGGAAGGTTTTCTACGTAATCATGAAGAATGAAGTCAACATACTTTGACGTTGATTCCAGCAAACCCCGTTGAGCGGAGATAATTGGTGACCAGGAACAGGAATCACCTGTTTATGCACTTTAGGAATGAAATGCAGAGTTGGGCTAATAGGATGATCTGTTCTCAGAAAATTATGTTCATCTTTAATAATTAAACCCTCTCGCTACCATTGTGCTAGTTCTTTGAACACATGTTCTTTTACCATTTTTAGTTCATTAAAAGAAGCTTTTCTATAGCACATGGAATCATTCAAGTGTCTCATGGCTTCCTCCATATACGCTTTACGGGGCCAGAGAACTATATTTCCCCCTTTATCTGCTTTATTCACTATGATGTTTTTATTGTCGCTGATCTTTCTCATGAGTTGCGAATATTGTTGTTCAACACGATTTCTGTGTTTGTTTCTTTTAACACAAGATCTATTGAGCAGCTTTAAATCTTCAATAACACAGTCACCAAATATATCAATAGCTTCCCTCGGCATCATAGGGAAGAACGTTGATGGGGGGCGAAAAGGAGTTTGAACCGCACTGGCACTGGCGATGCCCATGCGCTGAAGTTCATCCTGAGTATCTAAAACTGATTCATCTGCAAGTCCAGCTAATGTGTTGACAGTTCTTAGAGTGGAAACATCTGAGACCTGAAATTGTAGACTTGGTTGGTCTTCTGCAGTAATTGATTAAGCCTTTTCACCGGCTTTGTTGAGTTTGTAGAATTTCAATAATTTCAACTTCCTGATAAATTTAAACACGTCAATACGTGATTGCACATACTTGAAACCTGTCTTTGGAAAAAAAGATAAACCCAAAGTCAAAAGCTGCATTTCTGCCAAATAAGA
Organism: Lissotriton helveticus; assembly: GCF_964261635.1. Lineage (NCBI taxonomy): Eukaryota > Metazoa > Chordata > Amphibia > Caudata > Salamandridae > Lissotriton > Lissotriton helveticus. The sequence goes on along the minus strand of NC_136057.1, from coordinate 1,284,277,507 downwards.
GATCGACATCTGTTAAGTTAACTACTGTCTTGGTGGGCGTATCAGTACTCCTATTTATTGATCCAAGGCCTGATTCACCATCCCTCGTCTTTTCTTCTTGAAGCCGCCTCGCCTTGCTTCTCTGTTTGCGTTGTTCATTCCGCGTGCGGCATTTGGGTTCTGGGGAATTCTTGGCCTTAATGTGTGCCTGCGGTCTTCAATTATAAACCCCAATTCCTCAGATGGACTGAAATTTATTTGGGGTTGCAGCCATTGATTTAATTCACTGCCATCGTCTGAGTCCAAACTGCTAATAGCTGAGCTCAACTCCGTATCTGAAGGGACCACATTCACTTGATGACTGACAGCCTGCACTGGGTGTGTTTTTTCACTAATAGCTTGCCTTTTAACCGACTCGAATTTCCTAGAAAATATAAAAATTCTTCCGGTTTCATAATCTCGCTTGTCTCGAGCGAATCTAAAAGCTTTACAAGTTTTATTCACCCCCTCATTTTTGTCAAGACGTTTCTTGATGTCGTCTCTTCCTTTCTGTACTAGTTCTTTTTGATTTAAGGCATCCAATTCGAGGTTGAGATTATCTATTTGTTTAACGATGTCAGTTCTGTCTATTTCGGGGTGTTTAATCAAAATACACACCATATTCATAGATGCATCAAGATTATTGCTCGCCCATTCCTTCAACATTAGGGGGTTGGGGTTCTCCAAAGATGGAGCTATAGGAACCCGCTACCCCCTGGGGATTCTACCCACTTCCTTATACTTTTCCAGGGACTTTTTTTCCCACCATTTTGTGAGTTCGGTACGTAGAAGTTTCTCCAATTATTTTAACATCATTTTCAAATCATTAGTACCTTTTGCTCTTTCACTTGTATCCTTTTGTTTTTCGACTGGCTCGGGCAAATTAAAAAACAAGGCATCTGCCGCTGCTTCACGGTCCAGAAGCACATCTGCTGTTGTTGCCATTGCGGCTTCCTTTCCCGGGAATATGTTAAATGCACTTTATATTTATATATATATATATATATATATATATATATATATATATATATATATATATATATATATATATATATATATATATATATATATATATTACCTACTGGCAGTCGCCAGTAGGTATATATAGTTAGGATTTTTTTCCTATGGGATTTTTGAAAATTCTATGTCGAATAATGTTGGCGTTTGAGGACGGAATTGGCTGAAATTTTCAGGAAAATGGAACATTTTGTTTCTGAGCAGCCCCTGAAAATTTGGGGGGGTTTGGTCAAGGGGGGGCCGAAAAAAAAGTGGGGTCCCAAAACGCGTTTTTCCCATGCAATTTTCCATAGGGCGGTTGGACTCACTTTTAGCTCGAACGGCTGAATGGATTTCCACGAAACTTGGCAAAATTGTAGATATTGTTTGCCCGATGTGCCTTTGCTAGGTCTCAATATATGTGCTTCAGTGGATTTTGATAAATTAACGTTAAAAAAAAATATATATCTGTAACAGCGCTCCGGTTAGCGCCCCGGTTCGCGTACCTGACGCGTAACGGAACTTCGCGAAGCGAAGCGGATTGGCTCCCCGGTGACTGTCAACATTCTAAACAGTCCGGAGCGGCCGCCATCTTGTCTCTCAGTAGGATCGAGAGACAAGAGGTGAAGAAAAACGAAAGGGGAAATTAATGAAATGGGACAAGGTAGACCCCTCCTGACCCCCTAGGATTGATGAGGGGGCAATAAAAGTTCCCGCGGGGTAAAAAATTAAAAAAATAAAAATTTCAGTTTTTTCGCGGTAGAGGCGCGCCCCGGTTCGCGGACCGGGAAGCTAACCGATAGCGTAACGGGAGTCTGCCATCTTGTGTTTCGGATGCATTTAGACACAAAATGGAGGATAAAGAATGTTGGGAAAGGGTATAAGGGGGCACAGGAGACGTATCCTGACCCCCTAGGTTTTCTAAGGGTGGCTGAGGAGGCTCATATTAGTCGAAAAAGAAAAAAAAATTGAATTTTTCGCGAGGTTAGCTGCCGGTACGTGAACCGGGTAGCGAACCGGGAAGCGAACAAAAGTGAAAATTTGTGAAAAAAGGTACATTTGAAATTTTAAAAGAGTAATCATAGTTAAGGTAGCTCTGAAAAGAGCTTTTGGGTCTGTGGTAGATTTAGGTACTTATAAGTAGGTACCAATACATAGTCTTAAATTCAGGATGAAAACTCTGTTCCCCTCATCTGAAAAGTGAACGCCATCTCCTCTGTAGATATCTTGCATGTAGTAACGCAAGTTATTGTTGTAGATGGAGCCCATTCCATGGTCTCTCATGTAAGCTGAAACAGACTTATTTACATGCTTCCTCGATTTCTCAATTTGTGGAGAAAATTGCTTGGACCACCTCCATTTCTGTCTTTGGCATATATTTGAATATACCAAGGCAGTTTGAGGAAAAAGTGCCATCAATTGCTCAAAGGTGTCCTTTAAAAGCATTTCCAGACCTACCCCAGTCAAAGTGCCCAAGTCATTTCCTCCACAGTGCACAATTAACAGGTCAGGTTTTGGCAAATGCAAAAAGGTTTTCACCAATGGTATCAATTGGTGACATCTCAATCCTCTGTGGCCAATCCATTTAATTTCCACATTTTGTAAATTGAGGTTGTGTAAATTTCTGTTATCAGCATACCTTTCAGCCCAGTGGATGTAACTATGTCCAACAATCCAGACAGAAAACATGGTGAGAGGAGGTTCTGCTGCAGTCAGATGAAGTGTGGAAATGAAATGACAGTTAAAACAGTAGGAGTTTGTAATGAAAAAAACTGTGGAGTTTGTGTGCTAATGATTCAGTAGCAGTGATTGGTGGATTTTGATTGCTGAAAACAGAAAGTTAGTTTGCATGGATGAGTTCTTTGAAAGATGTAATTTGAATGGTCAAGAAAAAAATCATTTTATGAAAGATTGCACTGGATACGCAGGTGTACTGAGAGTTCAGAGTTCAATTGAAACAATGTTGTGTGAACTTGCAAACATCAGAGGTCTTTCAGGAGGTGGTTGCTATGGAAAAAAGGCAGAAAGGGCAGAGGGGGGAAGGGTGTTGATTTCAAAAAAGTGAGGGAAGAGTTTTGATTGGGTGACATGAGAGATATGTGTGATGAATTACAGCATTTCTGTGCCTTTGTTGGTTGCAGCCTCTGGAGTGCATACCCTTTGCTCTGCTAAAGCCAAATTGGTGTGTGTCTGAGACTGTTTTAAAACTCAAAAAGTATTTGCTAAGGTGAGCAAAGATTCATTTAATTTAAATAGAGATTAGTATGCTTAAGGAGAAAATTATGAAGAAAGTTGTGTATTTAAAATGTTGCTTTGTGTCAAGTGTTTTACAAATAGATTTGGTTTCTTTGAGTTACATAGCCATGTTAAAAGTCACTTCCCCATGAATGTAGGTATATAATTGCTTAACATGATGTGTTTAAAAACGTTTTTTGAAATCAATTAGGTTTCTTAATATGTACTGCTAGAGTTTCATAGGTTGCTTGGGGCATATTTACAAGGCCTTTGAGTTCCTTTGATGTTATTTTTCCCATTTTAATTTAAGGCATTTCCCCGTGGTGCAAGGTCCTTGTAAATACGTCCCCATGTGTGCTTGGCAAATTTAGATTTTGATTCTTTGAGTTACATAGTCATGTTAAAAGTGACGATAAAATGGTGCAAGGGCCTTAAAAAAACGCTTTCATGTGTCTTAGGGCATTTTAAGTCACTTCCCCATGAATGTAGGTATATAATTGCTTAACATGATGTGTTTAAAAACGTTTTTTGAAATCAATTAGGTTTCTTGATATGTACTGCTAGAGTTTCATAGGTTGCTTGGGGCATATTTACAAGGCCTTTGAGTCCCTTTGATGTTATTTTTCCCATTTTAATTTAAGACATTTCCCCGTGGTGCAAGGTCCTTGTAAATACGCCCCCATGTGTGCTTGGCTAATTTAAGTACTGATAGGGTGTGCTTCTACATAGGACCTGTGTTGTGTTTTCAAATTATGACCAGAAAATCGTTTTTTTTTAAAAAAAAAACACTTTTCACATTTATGAGGTCATATTGGTGTCTGCTTCTTTAAATAAATATTGAACTGAGAAATATTAAACTGAGGCTTCTGTAAGTGTCAAGGGAGGTGAGTAATGTACATTGCTCTGTTGTATACAGTCCTCATCTTCTGTGTACTCTTGGATATGCTAGACTACATCTGCACAATGAGATAACTAAGCTGAGGAAACACAGGTGATGTGATTGTGAAATGAGCAAAAGAAATTCCACATTTTTCAATTACATCACCTGTGTTTCCTAACATTACGAATCACATTGTGCAGATGAGGTTTAGGCCTGTCCAGGGACACAGAAGAGGTCTGGCCTTTGTTGAAGAGTGCAGTGGACATGACTCACTTCATTGGTAGGCCTGCACATGTATTATCTCCTCTGTACTCTTCAACAAGCCTAAATTTCATCTGCAACCCTGAGTAGGCCTCACCTCAAACAAACCTCTGGATAGTCCACACCTTATCGTCATCCTGAATCAATCATTTAAAATGTTAGGGGCAGATTTATGATGGCCGTGCGCCTCTTTTGTGCCGCTGTTGCGTCACTTTTGTGATGCAGCAGTGATGCAAAAGATGCACCATGTTGCAAGATAGGCCTCACTTAATCTCCAACAAGATACCGTCAGTTTAAACTGTAAACATTTAGGACTGTGTAGGGGGCATGGAGAAGCTGAATCTTCTGTAAATGTCAAAATTGTTGCATACAGTGCTCAACTTCTGCGTACTCTTTGATATGCTAGACTCCATCTGCACAATGAGATACCTAAGCAAAGGAAACACAGGTGATGTGATTGTGAAATGAGGAAAAGAAATTCCACATTTTTCAATTACATCACCTGTGTTTCCTAACATTATGAATCACATTGTGCAGATGAGGTTTAGGCCTGTCCAGGGACACAGAAGAGGTCTGGCCTTTGTTCAAGAGTGCAGTGGACATGACTCACTTCATTGGTAGGCCTGCACATCTATTATCTCCTCTGTACTCTTCAACAAGCGTAAATTTCATCTGCAACCCTGAGTAGGCCTCACCTCAAACAAACCTCTGGATAGTCCACACCTTATCGTCATCCTGAATCAATCATTTAAAATGTTAGGGACAGATTTATGATAGCCGTGTGTCTTTTTTGCGCCGCTGTGCGTCACTTTTGTGACGCAGCGGCGGTGCAAAAGATGTGCTATGTTGCGACATATTTACAACTTGATGCATCTAGGCAGATGTGTCATGCTGTAAAGTCCTGTGCCACATGAAACCTGCGTCAGGTTTCATGTGAGTGTTTTGTTGTAGGGTGGGCAGTCATTTGCATGAAAGCCCTGTAAAACTAACACAGTAAAATTAAGAAGATTTCACTGAGTCACCTTTATGGCATTGTTGAATCAAATCCTTACGCCTGTTTGAAACAGGCATAAGGAGTGATGCACCATGCAATGTGTGGCTTGCCCCTGTGCATTGCAGTAGATATGTCGCGCTTATGACGTGATTCCTGAAATGCGCAGTTTTTGTGGAACAGATGCGTGACGCATCTGTGCTGTTTTTGCTCAATGGTGCTCTGCATTGTAAATGCGGCACATCATGGGTGGCAGAGCAGTGGCGCACGTTAACTGGTGCATCCCTGGGGATGCGCCAGTTAACATAAATCTGCTCCTTTAAATTTAAGTATTAGCAGGGGACACAGTGTTGGTGAGGCTTATCCAAGGTTAAGAAGAGATGAGTCCTGTTCACTGAAAACTTGGACATAGGCCTCACCTCCTCAGCATCGCTGGACATGGTTAAATAATATCTGCAAAATGTTACTCTTGTTAAACAATTTTACTATTATAGTCTCTGAGATTTGTCTCTTACTCTGCAACATCTCATTGTTGTTCTCTTTTTTTAAAGATCACGACAACATCAAGCATGAGTGATAATGAGCAATCTGTTGATCTCGATCTTATCATTGAACTTGTTATTGAAACGTCAGTGGAAGTAGATCCTTTGGATGATTTATATCCTGTGGATGAGGAAGAATATGATGAGGATGCTGATTTGTCAGAATTGTATGACATAGGGTGGGCAGCTGACCTGCTTGAGCCTATTAACCTATAAAGACTTTTAAAAATAAATTTAAGTTACTCGAAATGAAAAGTAACCATGTAAACCGTTTCATTTAAAATTAAATACAACTTCAAAAACAGATTGTGTGAAGTGTCTTTATTAAAATAGTGAAATATGCTAATAAAATTAGTTCAGATTCACATATAAAAGAGCACAGGTCAAATGTAGAAGCATTCCATTTCTTTGATACTATTTGTGAGTTTTAAATTTGCTAATGCACTAAAAATTATTGTATGTAGAATTGACAACTAGTCTGTTAATTTTTTGACGACTGTTATTGATTTACTGTTTGGTAATAGTGGTTAATAACATTTTTATTATATTTTACCACAGATTCAACTGCAGATCATTTCAAAATTATACGATGCCTTCGAAGGACAGGAGGAAAAAGGCTACAAAACGTCAAACAGAGCAGCTTACTAAATGCTTGCAGCAGTCCTCTACAATAAAAACTTGTCAAGTCACCAAGAAAGCTCCGGGTAAGACAACAAAATCTTTTTTAAGAAACATTTGCAGACGAAAAAGTATCAGTACAGAACATGTTTTAGTCCAGAAAAAGAGAGCCAATTTAAATGGGAAGGAAAGGCCACTCAAAAATGTTACTGCTAGAGCAGGAGATAACTCTGTGCATGGTAGTAGAAGGAAAAATCAGTTTTGGGACATTCGTAGACGAATGTTCCGCAATAGGATAATTGGCAATTTGTTAAAAAATATTAAGAAAAGTCAACAGAAAGTGGCTTTTTATAAGAGAAAGAAAGGTGTAGAGAAAATTATTGATCAGGCTTTCGAAATTAAGCGAAAGTTATTAATTTTGATAATCAATAGAATTAGGAAACTAAACAAGGCAATTTATGATTTCAAATCAAATAGTAGATGGAAAAGAACAGTTAATCGTAGTAATTTTTGTGAAGTTTTTTCTGGAGAATGGATGCATAGTTCAAGTTGTGAGGCATTTTTTAATGAGGAGAGTTATTTCCAGGATAATGATTTGGTGTATGCAGTTGACACCAGTGGTCGAGCATATGAGGTGAAAGATGGTTGTCCAGTTGAAAAAGAAAAACTTGTGACAACAGAGGCAGAAGAGGTGCTAGGTAATGAGGTTTTAGGAAGACGTCCTAAGGGACCAGTGTATACCTGGAAGTGTAGTAGTATTTGCAGTGTGCGACAGGATTCCATCAATTTGCTTCGTGATTTTGTACGGACATTTAATAAGAAAAGTTTAAAACAGAAAATGAAGTTGTTGCAAGAATTAGATCCTTGCAGAGTGAGAGAAGTGACAGGTTTGCATGGTCATTCATTGGCTTGTCTTTCCAGGAGAGTATGCCAGAGTGTTTTTCATCATTTCAGGATGCTAGCAGTGCATCATAATAAAGTGAGGAAATTAGTTAGAATGTTGTATTATGCTAAGAGTCCAGCAATTATGCTTAAACAATTATGCACTGCTCTTTTGCATGGTTCAGAAGTAGATGTGAAGAATATTTGTGCAGAAATTGAGTTTTGTTACTTTGCAAGTAAAGAGGAGAATGTTGAAATTGACCCAGAAGAAGAAGGTAATGTGGAAGAGAGTGTACAGGTTTCCAGTACAGATAATTTTCAGAAGGAAATTGCCACGTTTCAGGTGAAATCAAGTGAGAGGCCTAATTTCACTTGTGTGTGTTGTCGACGCACTTATTATAAGAATCAGACTAAGTTAGTGGATTTATATGCGAAAAGTGAAAGGGAAAATAATAGTGAATGGAAGGATTTCGCAACATACTTGATGGTAGAAAATTGTTTTGATTTGGGATTGGATCAACGTGTATGTACTTATTGTTGTAACAAATTAAATCAAAACCAGATGCCTGCTAGAGCGGTTCATAATAATCTGGAATTGGTTGAGATTCCTTCTGAATTGAAGGATTTAAATACTTATGAATCTATTTTGATTCAAAGTGTCCATCCCTTTCAGGCTATTGTACGAATGGAGCCAAAGACAGGGAAATTGCCTCCATCAGATTTACAGAGAGGATTAAAGGGAAGAGTTGTTTATTTGCCTCTAGATTTGAAGAAAAACATTAATACAATTGGAGTAGAGAAAGTGTAAGAGGAACCTCTGGTTATCTTAGTTAATGGGGTTCCGACAAAGAGTAAGAAAATATGGCAAGATTTAGTGGATGTTAGGAAAGTCAAAAAGGCAACATTGTATTTGAAGAAAAAAAAAAGTACTATAAGAATGTATATGTTGCAGAAGAGGAAGTAAGTGAAGAAGAGGATAGCGATTTGTGTGCTGGTCAAATTTAGAAAGTAGAAGCCTCTAAAAATGAAGGAATATATGAACATTATAGTGTTCATCCTTTGCATTCCAAGGAAGTCATGGGGAATGCTATTGAGTTGTTGCAAATGAAACAAGCCAAAGGGAGTCCCATTAGTGTTTGGGAGGAAAGTTTGGAAGCTCAGTGTTTCCCACAGCTATTTCCAACAGGTGAAAGAGGACGATATGATGAGCGACCTGATCACATTCCTGCTTCTGAATACCGTACTTTACGATTGTATGCAGAAGATCCTAGGTTTCGTCAATGCATTCCCTATTTGTTTCATCTCCTGTTTGAAAGCGATCTGTCTGGACTGTCATATGCAGTGAACCACATCTTGAAAAGTGGTGTACAGATGCAAAATATCTCGGCAAGGGACTTTATGGATAAAGTTAATGTGCAAGACAGTATTTTGGATTCTCACCTGATTAATCTCATGGCGTGTCAGCGTGGTACTAATGAGTACTGGTACCGTCGTCATGCTGATTTAAAATGTATGCTGAGGAACTTAGGAACTCCCACATGGTTCCTCACTCTCAGCTGTGCCGAGTATGGCTGGGAAGACTTACTTGAATTTCTACGAGAGGCAAATGGAAACATTGAAAATATCGAATTCAAGACACCCGGAGAACTGTGCTCTTTGGATCCAGTGAATGTATGCAGGTACTTCAATCATAGGTTTGAAGCTATGATGGCTTTCATCATGAACAAGAAAAATCCACCTCTTGGAGAGGTGTTGGATTTCTTCTGGAGAAAGGAGTACCAAGCAAGAGGTGCTCCTCATATACATATGCTGCTATGGATCAAAGATGCACCCAAATTTGGAACAGATCCGGATGACTTAGTGATGAGTTTCATAGAACAGTATTCTACATGTGCTGTTCCAAAGACAAAGGAAGACAAAAGCATAAGAGAACAAGTTTTACGCTTCCAAAGCCATCGTTGCGGAAAGTACTGTCGTCATAAATTCAGAAACAAGGACAAGTTCTACACAAAATGTTGTTTCGGCTTTCCACGACCGGTGATTTCTAAAGGAAGAGTGAACAGTTTGATGTCTTCGCTGCGACATAATGTGATGAGGAAATCACCCAAAAATACATACAATTTGAAAAGGAACGAAGAGTCCAAGTACATCAACGACTACAACCCAGTGATTTTGTCCATGTGGAATGCTAACATGGATATACAGTTTGTGGCTGATAACTGTATGGCTGTGGCTCGGTATGTGACATCTTACATCACCAAAAAAGAAAAGACAGAATTGAAGGATATGTGGGAGGACATTTCCCATGAAAAAAGCCTCAGTAAGAAGTTGTACAGTTTCAGTCTGAAGATGTTGTCGCATCGAGAAATCGGAGCTTACGAATGTTCTGACTGGTTATCTTCAGCAAGTCTCTATGCCAAATCTAGGAGTATCATTTGGGCGAGTCTTGGTCTTGCTGCAACGCGTAATCGAGTTCTGAAACCTGTGCGAGAAATTGAGTATTTGGCGGAAAAGAAGCTAAACAGTACCGATATTTTGAAGACCAACATGTTGGATACATATTATCCAAATAGAAGCAGTCACCTCGACAATGTTTGTCTGTATGAGGTTCTACAAAATTACATATTCAAGAGGAACATCAAAGAAGATATTGATAAAGGAGTGTATGCTGTAATTGGAAGTGAGGGATGTCTGGTCAAGCAAAGAAAATGCCAATTGGTAAACCATCGAAAATTGAGTGGCGAATCTCCTGAAAGAAAAGAGTTTTTCTATTTAGCTCTTTTGCAACTTTTCAAGCCTTGGCGTGCAGAAGAGGAACTGCTTGGAGATTTCCTCTGTTACGAAGACTCTTTCAATGCCGCCAAGGAGACCATAGAATGTCCTGTTTTTCCCAAATATCTAGAAATGTTGAATGCGGAAATCGAGCAGGAAGCAATGATTGCAGCCGAGATTGCTAGAGACAGTTCTCAGGACAGTCAGAGTTCTGTTTCATTGAGTCAGGATCCACTAGGAGGACCAGTTATCGAAAATGAAGCTGCCACTGCCATGATTGAAGTGGAAAGAGCCATGGCACATGCTCAGGAGGATGCGGTTAACTTAGAAGACTTGGAAAGACAACTCAACGTTGAGCAGAGGAAAATATATGATGAAGTTACCAACCAAATTGATCATGGATTAAGTCATGAGAAGAAAGAGTGCTCATGTACGTCGTTGAAGCCTCTCCGACTGTACGTGAGTGGAGAAGCGGGAACTGGAAAAAGTTTCCTCATTAAAGCAATTTCATGTTATTTGCAGAAAAGGACTGAGTCATCGCTGTCTTGTGTTGTCACCGCTCCAACTGGACTGACAGCACATAACATTAAAGGTATTACTTTGCATCGTCTACTGATGCTGCCAGTGGAGCATGATAACAAATTACAATACCACAAGTTATCTGGAGATGCTTGTTGTGAAGTTTCAAGAGTCTTGAGGAAAATGAAACTTCTTATCATTGACAAAGTAAGCATGGTTTCCAATGTCATGCTTGCCTTTGTGCATTTGAGAATGCAAGAAGTTCTCAAAACAGAGTATGATGTGTTATTTGGTGGCAAACACATCATTGTTTTCGGTGATCTTCTGCAGCTGACACCAGTGAAAGGACAACCTGTGTTCAAAATGCTCACGCATGAAGATACCAGGAAGTGCCTAGGGAGCATTGGCAACGTCAATATATGGTTAAACTTCAATTATGCCGAACTGCGTGAAAATATGCGTCAAGCGAAGGAAGAAGATTATAAGAATATTCTACAAGATGTTAGAATCGGAAAAGTGACCGAGCATGGGAAAGAAGCTTTACATGCACGATTACTGTCAAATTTGTATCCAGAAGAAGACGTTGTGCCTGAGAGTATTTTTCGGAAAATTACTGAGAAGAAATCTGGAATATATTTGATGCCAACTCTTGCAGAATGTGCCATCTTCAACAACAAAATGTTGCATTTAGAAAACTAAGAGATTGTGAAACTGGAAGCTATTGACAGAGTAGAGCATATGGGATCAACAATTATTTTGTCTGAGAATTTGAAATCAAAATTGGATTCATTAGAGAAGACTATATCTAAAACTGCAGGTTTTGAAAAGACTCTGAATGTGTGCTTAAATTGCCGTATAATTTTAAGAAGGAATTTACATGTTGAAAGAGGTCTGGTAAATGGATCAATGGGTAATGTTGTTGATTTTGAGAAATAAAGAAATAGAGATGGAATTGAATTTTTAAAAATTAAATTTGATGGCATTGAGGAAGTACAGCTAATTGGTCGTTGCTCTGCTAGGTTTTTGCTTGTAAAAGACTTATATGTTCGCCGTAAGCAGTTTCCTGTTTGCTTGGCATATGGGGTGACAATCCATAAATCGCAAGGTTTAAGTGTAGACAGTGCATTGGTGAATATTGGCAGTTCTGTGTTCAAGGAGGGTATGGCATATGTGGCATTGTCACGAGTCAGAAGTTTATCGGGATTGTACTTGATTGAGTGTGATGTCACAAACATTTGTGCGGATCTAGATTGTGTTAAGGAATACAATAGGTTAAGAAGAGAGTATGCGCCACATTTGCCTCAATATCCTTTGTTTGAGAAACGTGTGGTAGGCCGGAAACGAAGAAATGTGACCAATAGTAGGGAGGTTGTAGCAAAAAGACGAAAAGTCGATGAACCTGAAATTATAAGCAGAAAAAAAATGGATTCTGTTGAAGATGTTGTTGGTTTTCAATTTAAAAATAGTTCTGGTGTCAACTGCTATGCTAATGTAGTGGTTAATGTTGTCTTTTCTCTAGAAACTTTAAAAGAAGAGATTGTGGTCAATTCGGATCAAAGATTTTGCAGTTTGTTGAATTCTGTGTTAGAGAAATGTAGCACTGATAGAACAAAAATAGAAAGTGTGTCTGAAATTCGAAATCTGTTAGACAAATGTTCAGGTGAAATGCAATTCTCTCAAAATATTCAGCAAGATTGTCAGGAGTTTTTAATGTATGTGCTTGATGTATTGCAAGATGAAGGTGTAGATGTAGATCATCTGTTTGGCCTTTCTTATCAATGGCAGCATGACTGCGAGAACTGTAGGGTATCAAGTACTACTAGTGTAGAGTCTGAAAGATTTATATATTTAACTTTGCCAGACAGTAAATCAGTGTCCTTTAGTAAGCTAGTAAAAGCAGCTGATCACAACATGGAGTGTAGCCAATGTAAGCCTGCAATGTTCTCCACATTATTTATACGAACATATGGCCAGTATGTCATTTTAATGTTCCAACGATGTAGGCCTGATGGAACAAAATTGACAACTTGAATTAAAAATTTTGTGGCTTCGCAGTTGTCAATATCAGGAAGGACTTTTTTAACTGCAGCAATTATATATCATGACGGTCCTTCAACAACATCAGGACATTACACAGCTTATTTGAAGTCTAGACACGGCTGGTCATTCTGCAATGATTCTGTTTTAACTTAAAAAAAAAATTGCCTTTTGACCTTAAAAATTCTTACCTGGTGTTTTTACAACCAAAATTTTAGGGTAGGAATCTCGGGATTTGCTCTGAGGAATTTCAAGAGGTTCTAATGGCTCCTACGCTATTTGGCCTTGAGGATAAGTGTAGTACAGAGTGAAAAGTTAATGTGGAACATGAGTGAGCAAGAAGGGTGAGATATTACTAGTACAGGATTGTGAAAGTGATCTTGGACGTTTTCTTTCTAAAAGTTGCGGAAAAAGAAAATGACGGGATTTGCTTAGAAGAATTCCAAGAGTTATAAATGGCTCTTACACGATTTGGCCTTGAGGAGAAGTGCGGTAGAGAGCGAGAAGTCATTTATTGTATGTAACATATTTGTCAATACGATGGAGCTTTTCTTTCAGAAAGTGGCGGGCAGAAAATAATAACAGCACAACAGAGTATAAGCTGTTCATAGGACATCCTTCGACGTCATGGAAAGTAAGTTACTTTTCAGGAGTTCTGATTTCTGATTGGTTATGTTATATGGGTTTTTTAAACACAATCATTTTGATTGTGTTTTTTTTCCCCGCTGTTATATGATGAATACCTTCAACTCACTGTTTTTAGTGAAATTTGATATATTCTGAGAACAGCAAAAATAAACCATTTAACATGTATAATTATTTCTGTACCTTTTTGTATTTATGATATACATTTAGAACTGTGTAGGAGGCATGGAGAAACTGAGGCTTCTGTAAGTGTCAAGGGAGGTGAGTAATGTACATTGCTCTGTTGCATACAGTCCTCACCTTCTGCGTACTCTTGGATATGCTAGACTAAATCTGCACAATGAGATACCTAAGCTGAGGAAATACAGGTGATGTGATTGTGAAATGAGCAAAAATATTTGCATGTTTTTCAATTATATCACCTGTGTTTCCTAACATTACGAATCACATTGTGCAGATGAGGTTTAGGCCTGTCCAGGGACACAGAGGAGGTGTGGCCTTTGTTCAAGAGTGCAGTGGACATGACTCACTTCATTGGTAGGCCTGCACATGTATTATCTCCTCTGTACTCTTCAATAAGCCTAAATTTCATCTGTAACCCTGAGTAGACCTCACCTCAAACAAATCTCTGGATAGGCCACACCTTATCGGCATCCTGAAACAATCATTTAAAATGTTATGGGCAGATTTATGATGGCCGTGCGCCTCTTTTGCGCCGCCATTGCGTCACTTTTGTGACGCAGCAGCAGTGCAAAAGATGCACCATGTTGCAAGATTGGCCTCACTTCATCTGCAACAAGATACCGTCAGTTTAAAATGTATATATTTAGGACTGTGTAGGGGGCATGGAGAAGCTGAGGCTTCTGTAAGTGTCAAAGTTGTTGCATACAGTGCTCACCTTCTGCGTACTCATTCATATGCTAGACTACTTCTGCACAATGAGATACCTAAGCAAAGGAAACACAAGTGATGTGATTGTGGATTGAGCAAAAAAAATTGCACGTTTTTCAAATACATTACCTGTGTTTCCTAACATTACGAATCACATTGTGTAGATGCCTCACTCAGTCTGTATCTGACACTCTTTCCTTCACTTCCTCTGTCTCCTCTCTCTCTCACTCTCTTTTCCTTATTCACCCTTTCCTTATATAGTTTACCTTACTCACTTTCTTTTAGTAGCTTACACAGCTTCAAATTAGTTTACTCTTCTATCCTTCTTTTCTGTCACTGAAAGTATCTTCTTTTTTTCTCTCTAAGTAATTTACTCTATTTAAATTTCTTTTTGTGTCTGACTGTCTATCACCGTTTCTTTCTCTTTTATTTCTGCATGTTGATCTCTAACTTTATTTCTTTGTAAAATTGGATGATTGTCAATCTTTTCCCTTGTCTTTTCTAATTTTTAAATACATGTTTTAATATTTTTCAAATTTTTTTTTTCACAGATTAAAAGTATAAAAATAACAAGTGACTAAGTTAACGACAATTATAAGGTAAGTGTTTTGTACTCTTTTCGTTACATTTCTATCACATTTAACTTCTATTAGTTCCACTGCTTCATTTCTTTAACCCTCAGTTTCCTGCCTTTGCCACTTCCCTCATTCCTTTCTCTATTACTTACTTACTCTACTCCTTCCACTCCTTTTCTCAGTCCCTCTGTTCTCATAGTTCCTCACTCTTGTTCACCCACTCCATCTCTATTACTCTCACTGTCTCTGACTGATCACTCTTTCACTACTTGTTCATTATGCTTTCTCCCTGTAGTTCAAGCACACTAAGGGGCATATTATCAACACAGGCAATAAAATTATCGCTGCTTTTATCGGCAGAAAACTGCCGCAAAAGCGGCTTTAGCTGCAGTTTTCTGACGCAAAAGCGGCTTTAGCGGCAGATTTCTGCCGATAAAAGCAGCGATAATTTTATCGCCTATGTTGATAATATGCCCCTATGTTATTTACATTTCTTTGCTGTTTCAATCATTCCTTTTCTGTTACTTCTTCTTTTCTGCTTTCTGTTTTTTCTCTCTGTTATTCCACATGTTTTAATCTTATTTTGAACATTCACTCACATTCTCTAAGAAACTCTTGTTTACTATTCTTCTACTCTCCTTTTTTTCTTTCACTTCCTTATCTATTTTGTTTTTCACAATTATACCCTCTTCCATCTTTTCTTCGGTAAATAGATCTATTAAACAGTATCTCTGGTTTACTCCCTATAGCTGTCTTTCTTTTAACATTACTCTCTGTTTCCTTCCCTTATACTTACTCTTCTTTTTTTTTTTTTTTGGTTCGCTTCTGGTTCGCGTACCGGCGAGCGAACCGGGAAGCGAACCAAAAGAAATAGAGGTTGCCAGAGTGCTAAACATTCTAGCAATTTTTTTATAAAGGGGAGGTAGTTCTGAAAAGAACTTTTTTTTAATTATTTTTGTTGTTTTATATTTTTTTTATTATTTTTCTGAACATTTTTTTACTTTTTTTGTATTTTTTGAACGGTTTTATATTTTCTTTGTTTTTTTTTGGGGGGGGGGGGGAAACGAAAACGATTCATTCTAAAGGGCTCAACAGGAGCAACAAAAAAAAAAAGATAATTTATTTTCTGTGCCGGTTTGGACAATCATGATTGTCAATTGCTAAGTTGATTACATTGATGCTACTTTCTCTGTAGCAAATCAACTGACCGCAACGCACGCACACTTGTTTGATTGTCCCGAACCTCATCTGTATATTTGGGACCGTCTCCCTCGCCTCTGGTCCCGTCACTTCCTGTACATTTGATCTTCTGGCCACAGGAGGGGGGTTATCCTGCAGGTCACGTACCTGCGCAGCACTGTAGTTGTTAGGGTGCCACCTCTCCATATGGCGATGCATCGTATAATTGCCATAACTATATTTTTTATCTGTCCCACTGGACAGATCTTTTTTGCAAATAAGGCAAGTTACATACCGAGCATTCACTTTTTTTTGGCCCTGGGGATATTTAAAAAATTGCCAAATAAAATTCACTTTGACACTGGACCTCCTAGGCTCTTCTCGCAAAAAATGCCTCTCTTCTTCCTCTTCCTCTTCTTCCTCTGCTTCCTCCTCTTGCTCAACCATAACCTGAGGAGGTGGTCCTCTCTTCCTAAAAGGTGGGGGTGGTGGTGAGGGTGCACCAGCTGAAGCTACAACACTTGCCATTGCTAAGTGATGAAAAAAGGTCTTCCTCTCACAAAGATGAAAGTCAGAGTGAAGAAACAAGGAGGGGTTTTCATCATTTGGCAAAAAAAATAGTTCTAAACCAATGAAAAGTGTTATTTTTAGGTCACATGACCTAGCCTTACATCATTAGGAAACCAAATGTGAAATGAATCAATGAAAAGTGTTATTAACAAGTCACATGACCTGTTATGCTTACGTTACGCGCTCCGCGCCGCGTCCCGGATCGCTTCCGGGAAGCTGTGCTTCGCGCCTCGCTTCGCGCACCGGAGCACTTCCGGGTGCGCTAACGCGGCGCGTCATAAGACGCATTACGCGACAACGCGATACGTCACGGTTACGCGACGCGTTACGATGTAGTTTTCTAACGCGGCAGTTGCGCAAACGTAACGTTTACCGGTTCGCGGACCGGGTCGCGGCAGCAAATTGAGCTAATGGGAAGCTACCCGGTTCGCGGACCGGAAGCGAAACAAAAAAAATTATTTAAAAAAAATATATAAAAAAATTGTATTAAAAACATATAAAATATATTTTTCGATTTAAAGAAGAATACATTTTAAAGCTTTTGATATTTGCTATTAAAAAACCATTGAAATTCACTGAAAAAACCATAGGTTATAGACCATATATAGTTAGGAATTAGCATTTACAAAACCTTGAAAATTCACTGAAAAAACCATAGGTTATAGACCATATATAGTTAGGAATTAGCATTTACAAAACCTTATTTTACTCACACAAAACCATTGAAATTCCATATATAGTTAGTTGCACTAACTATATATCGCGCACCCGCAATCCACTGCTGATGATGTCACATATTACATCATTCATGACATGGTCAGTGACATCACTGATGACATCACTGATGACATCTCAAATGACATCACTGATGACATCACTGAAAACAACATCCAGTAATTTTATGTTTCTGTAAAGTTTAAATATGTCTTACATATTGAAGAATGAGTGGATGTATAAGTGTCTGGATGAAGGATTTAGTAGGTGCATGACTGACTGTATGAGTGAGTGATTAAATATGTCTCACTGAGTGCATGGGTTAGTGACTAAACTGTCTTAATTTTTGCATCATTATGTCTGTTGTTCTGTAAACTGCTGCATGTGTTGATCAGTAGCTATATGAGTAACTATATGGGTTATTGATTGATTGCCCAAGTATTTGTATGGGAGACTGAGTGTGTGTGTGGCTGGCTGGGAGGTGTGTGACTCTGTGCAGATCAATGTGTACTTGTATCAATGATTGTATAAGAGAGTAAGTATGTGTTAGTATATGTTTGAAAATGTAAGGTGCTCTATGTTTAACTGTATAGATTAGAAAATGGAAGTGTGATTGATTCTTTACAGGACTGACTAGGTGTGTGAGTAACTCCATGGATGAGTGGCAGAGTGTGAGTGTCTGTATAGGTGTATGAGTGCATATGATAGTGTTGTAAAGATGAGTGATTGTATGTATGAATGATTGTATGGGTGAATGAGTGAATGTGTGTGTAGACGTAGGAATCAGTGAGTGCGTATGTAGTAACTAGTATTGGTATGTCAAAGGTTTCAAAAATTATACTCTGTATTTAACACTGGGTGTAACAGAGGTTATATTAAAGTGTGAGGAGATGCATTGTATTGTCACATGAATGATATCATCAGTGATGTGATCATTGATGTCAAATGAGAGGTCATCAGTGATGTCATCAGTGATGTCATTTGAGATGTCATCAGTGATGTCACTGACCATGTCATGAATGATGTAATATGTGACATCATCAGCAGTGGATTGCGGGTGCACGATATATAGTTAGTGCAACTAACTATATATGGAATTTCAATGGTTTTGTGTGAGTAAAATAAGGTTTTGTAAATGCTAATTCCTAACTATATATGGTCTATAACCTATGGTTTTTTCAGTGAATATATATATATCTCCTTAGGTTACTCACTTCTCAAAACCCTATATGTGTGTGGGTATATATTTTATATATATATATATATATATTACCTACTGGCGGTTGCCAGTAGGTAGTTATAGTTAGAACCTCCTTTCTATTCAAAAAGAATTTTTTTTTGCCAATATCTTTGGCGTAGTTTTACAAATCTTTGCAAAATTTTCAAAACTAATGGGGTCAGCTCCTGTCTTGAAAGTTTCGGGGTGAATCGTCAAGCAGGGGCCGCGAAAAAAGGGGGTGTCCCAAAATGCATTTTCTCCATGTTAATTTACATAGAAAATGTTAGACACTGGTACAGGCCGAACTGCTGAACAGAATGACACAAAATTTGGCAAAAAGGTAGTTCTTGGTTCAGAAAGCTAAGCTTTTTTTAAATGTTGGAAATCTGTTCAGTAATTCTTGTGACATTTAAAAAAATAAAAATATTGATATCTGAGCACTGAGGAGGAGCTGCGACTCAGCACGAGCTGACTTCTGATTGGCTGTCAACACTCCAAACCAGGAAGTGTTGGCAGCCACCTTACTAAGTCACAAGAAAACTGTAAAAACAAATAAAAAAACAAAAAAAGGGGGCACGGTAGAAACACCCTGACCCCCTAGGCCTGCTGAGGAGGCACAGGGACCCCCAGGGCCAAAAAAAACATTTATTTTTTAAACTGCAGAATTCGCACTGGGTGCGCGAATCCTGCAGGGAACATTTAAAAAAACCAAAGTGCTGACTCCCGCGTTTCGTTATTATTAAGCCCCCGGGTGGGCCAGGTCCAGGGGGCAATCCCAAATTATATAGCCGGGGGACTACTACCTCCCCGGGGCTCTTTTTTTAAAATAAAAGTGTGTGTGTGGGGGCTCGAGCCCCCCCACATGCCCCGGGGACCACTACCTCCCCGGGGCACTAAATATTCTAATACAGGGATCCGTAGCGAACCCCCGGGCCCCGGGAACCGGGAACCATCACCTCCCCATGTCTTTGAAAATGCTGGAGCCCTTGATGGCCCTGGGGAATGCCACCCCCAGCGCCGGCTCCTGCAATGGTCCGGGGTGCCCACCCCCGAGAAATTTCTGTTTGCTTTGGCAGGGCGGGAGCACGGTAAACCTGCTCTCGCTATTATCAAGCAAAGCAGGATTGCTTTTGCACTAGGGGGGCTGTATGTCCGCAGCTCCCCTTGTGCAAAAGCAGCGGCGGCTCCCATAGGAGGCAGGGAGCCGGCGGGACCGTGGGGGAATTGGGGCTCCCCCCACAGTCACTAACGGAGAGGCCAGGCCCCGGAAGATGCGTTCCCCGTGGCCAGAAGTGGCCCGGGAGGGGGGCACGCAGCCCCCTCCCCTGCAAAATAAAAAATAAAATCAAAAAGGCTGGCCCTGGGGAATGGGTTCCCCAGGGCCATAATTGGCCTGAGGAGGGGTGCCACTCCAAATAATTTAATTAAAAATTTAAAAAAGTGTAGTCTGGTTTTCTAGACACTGGTGGGGCTACTTTACGTGAATGTTGATTTTCTTTCTTCAGATACTTGTTGCTTGTTCCACAAAATTTGCAGGTTACTCCCAACTCTTGTAAATAGCCAGATTTTGCGCAGGAAAGTCTCCAGATCATCGCCAAAAATAATGTAGTATTTGTGTCCATACATACTTGAAGAGATGTAGCCGAGGCAGATGTAGATAAGTTGTAAAGTAGGTTTATTCAGCCTTAGATAAGTTAACAGGAAGTATTATGCTGGAACAAGCAGCCCCACCAGGAGCAGCCTCTTAGCTACTCAGCCCATACTCCAACTGCCAACCCTCATACCAGTCACACAAGCATTCCATCCATGTCAATCACACTCACATTCTAACCTGGAACACTCACACTGGCTGAGTAGCTAGATGCAGAGAAGTGCAGCAATATAAATACTAAACCCAGAATACTACAAAAAGTCTGGCCATGCCCCGGGGATGTGGTCCCCAGGCCAAAATTGGCCTTAGGAGGGGGGCCAAGCAGCCCCCTTCCCATTTTTTTTTTATTTTTATAAATAGGGGTCAGGCCCTAGGGGATGGGGTCCCCAGGGCCCAATAAATAGTAAAAGAAGGAGGGCCAGACATCCACCCTTCTAAAAGAAAAAGCTGGCATCTCGCCGGAGGTCCGACCCCCTCCCTGCACCACTCTGCAAACGCGCCCCGTGGCACGTTGTAAATTGGGAAATTAATTCCCCTTGAATACTGGGGGTCCCTGGGTGCCAACTAGCTCACCAGGTGCCTCCAAAATGCACCACAGAGCGCGTTGCAGAGAGGTGGTCCGAGGCCACGCCTCTTAATACACCACTCTGCAAATGCACCTCTTGGCGCACTGGTGGTGGGGCGATTAGGTCCTCTTGTGTCCTGAGGACCTCAGGACACAAGTGGACTTTATCCCCCGAGCAGCAGTGCGCCAAGAGGTGCATTTGCATAGTGGTGTAAAAAGGGGGCGTGGCTTGGACCACCTCTTTGCAATCCAGCTGTGTGTACTTACTGGAGGTACCTGGTGGGCTAGTTGGCTCCCAGGGACCCTCAGTATTCAAGGGGACTTAATCCCTCAATTTAGAACGCGCCTGCGGGCGCAATTGCAGAGTGGTGGAGAAAGGGGGCATGGCCTTTGTCCACCTCTCAGCAATCCCACTGTGTGGGGCTTATTGGATGTAAAAGGTAGGCTAGTTGGCCCCTAAAGGACCCCCACAGCGAAGGGGACTTCAATCCCCACCCAAGAGCGTGCCAGGGAGCGCGTTTGTAGAGTGGTGGGCAAAGGGGGCATGGCCTGCTCTCTGAACTTAGCAATCCTGCTGTGTGGGACTTACTCGAGGTAATGGGAGGGGTAGTTGGCCCTCAAGGATGTCCTTGGGGGCCAACTACCCCTCTTGTTACCTCCAGTAAGTCCCGCACAGTGGGATTGCTAAGACGTTTTAGGAGGCCATGCCCCCCTTTGCAAACGCGCCTCCTGGCAGACTACGGGATGGGGGATGAAGTCCAATTTACTCCTGAGGGACTTTAGGGGCCAAGAAGCCCTACTGGTACCTCCTGTACGCCCTACGCACCGGAATTCCTGAGCGCTGGTCAGAGGTCCAGCATCCTTTCTCCACCACTCTGCAAACACGACTACCAGTTAAAGAAGTATTTGCAATGTAATAGGTTTCACATTTGCGAGAATTAGAGCTATTGGCGTTGTAAATGCAAACAATTTTTACTAATGTTTCTTGGAGTGGATGTACGTTGTGTGTAGTGGAATTATGTGATATGTTGTGCTTTGAAATTTTGTGGATAGAAAGTATGTGGTATTTAGTGTATAGGAATTATGTAGAGTGTGTTATGGGGAGTAATAATGTGGTATGGAAGTCTGTGTTGTGGAGTGGTAACCTCAGGTTTAGTCTTCCTCGTTTCCATAGAAGCTCAACTATGAATTAGTGAGACAAAAAAAGATGAAATCACTGAGGAGCACTTGTGTACCTAGTCAGAGGTATGGGCAGAGCCACTGGAATTATGTGACTGTTTGGCTGCACCGACTTTCACACAATTATACATTTTCTGCATTAGCCACATCATTTATCATCTGCACCCTAATCTGCAGATTTGAACAAAAAAAGCCTTGTTTCTAGCTCAAACGGCTCAAACGTTACCAAAAATGCAGTGGCAAGTGTTACAGCATACTGGAAGGCCCTTTGCATACCTAGAATGGTCACCTGTTACTTATTGCTAAATGTGGGTGTTAAATTGGCACTCCTCTTGCCTCTTTCTGCACCCGTCTTCCCTCTCTCTTGCCTCAGTCTGCCAACCTGTTCCCTCTTTCTGTACCTCTGTTGCCTGTTTCTTCAACTCTCTTGCCTCTTTCTGCAGTCCTTTTGCCTCCTTCTGTATCTCACTTGCCACTTTTTGCACCTCTGTTGGTTATTTTGCACTGCTCTTGTTCTTTCTGCACCTCTCTTGCACATTTCTGCACCCCTCTTGCCTCATTCTGCAATTCTTTTACCTGTTTCTGCACCTCACTTGCCTCTATCTGCACCTCTGTTCCCTCTTTCTGTAGCTCTTTTGCCTGTTTCAGCAACTCTCTTGCCTATTTGTACAACTCTCTAGCCTCTTTCTACACCTCTCTTCCTTCTTTCTGCACCACTCTTTCCTCTTTTTGTACCGCATTGCTTCTTTCTGCACTTCTCTTGCCTCTTTCTGCACCCTGTGTGCCTCTTTCAGCACCTCAGTTGCTTCTTTCTACACCCCTCTTCCTTCTATCTGCACCCCTTGTGACTCCTTCTGTACTTCTTTTGCCTCTTTCAGCACCCCTGTTGGTTCTTTTTGCACTGCTCTTTCATCTTTATGCACCTCACTTGCCTCTTTCTGAACTTCTCTTGCTTCTTTCTAAACCTCTGTTGCTTCTTTCAGCAATTCTCTTGCCTCTTTCTGCACTTCCCGTGCTTGTTTCTGCACCTCTGTTGCTTCTTTCTGCAACGCTCCTGCCTCTTTCTGCTACCCTCTTCCCTATTTGTGCAACTCTCATGCCTCTTTCTACACCTCTCTTCCCTCTTTGTGCACCACTCATGACTCTTTCTGTACCTCTGTTGCTTCTTTCTGCACTTCTCTCGCCTCTTTCTGCACCCTTCATGCCTCTTTTAACACCTCTGTTGCTTATTTCTGCACTTCTCTTCCTTCTTTCTGTACCCCTTTGGCCTCTTTCAGCACCTCTGTTGCTTCTTTCTACACTCCTCTTCTATCTTTCTGCAGCCCTCTTGCCTCCTCCTGCACCTCGGTTGCCTCTTTAAGCACCTCTGTTGGTTTTTCTGCACTGCTCTTGCTTCTTTCTGTACCTCACTTGCCTCTTTCTGCACTTCTCTTGCTTCTTTCTTCACATCTGTTGCTTCTTTCAGCAATTCTCTTGCCTCTTCCTGCACTTCTCTTCCTTTTGTTTTGCACCCCTCCTACCTCTTTCTGTACCTCTGTTGCCTCTTTCTGCAACTCTCCTACCTCTTTCTTTACCCCCTTGCCTCTTATTGCACCTATGTTGGTCCTTTCTGCACTGCTCCACTTCTTTCTACACCTCACTTGCCTCTTTCTGTACTTGTCTTGCTTCTTTTTAAACCTCTGTTGCTTCTTTCAGCATTTCTCTTGCCTCTTTCTGCACTTCTCTTCCTTCTTCATGCACCCATTTTGCCTATTTTTGCACCTCTTTTGGTTCTTTCTGTATTTCTCTTCTTTCTGTACCTCACTTGCTTCTTTCTGCACCCCAGCTCCCCGTTTCTGCACATTTCCTGCCTGTTTATGCACTTCTGTGCACCTCTGAGTTAGAAGAAGTTTTAATCCCCCTGCCCTATTATATCCCTTTTGATGCGCCCATCGACCAATGGCCATCGCGAGCACTACCTCCATAGTGCTGCGCACATCTGTTGGCCAACATGGCCCCACCCACTCAATCAAACCGCGGAGGAATTACCGCCGGGGTTATGCGGATATACTAGGGCCTTACAGGGGAGATCATGCCAATTACAGGGGTACCCCTACCCACAGTGTACCCTAGTGTATGCAGGTGTTTTCACTATATTCGAAGTGTCTGTCAGCATGGCACTGGCTCCAGGCTTGGTTAGGCAGAGTCAGTTACCACCAGTAGTGGTCAGTAAAAAGTTGGGGGCACAGGATGACTTTGTGACAATGCCTTTTTCTGCTCCTCTGTTGGTTCTTTCTGCATAGCTCTTGCTTCTTCCTGCACTTTTCTTCGTCTTTCTGGACTTATGTTGCCTCTTTCTGCATTTCTCTTGCTTCTTTCTGTCCTTTCTTCCTCTTTCTGCACACGTCCTACGTCTGTAGGCATAGTTAGAAATTAGCATTTAAAAGACCTTTGAAATTCACTGAAAAAAACGCAGGTTTCAGGGACGTTATAATTAGAAACTAGCATTTACAAAAACCTTAAAAATTCACACAAAAAAACCACAGGTTACAGGGATGTTATAGTTAGTTGGACATTTCACTCGTACAAACCAGAGAAATTCCGCCGTTCTAGTTAGTTCAGCTAACTATAACTCGTGCCCCTGCAATGCACTGCTGATGATGTCACATATTACATAATTCATGACATGGCCAGTGACATAACTCACGACATCACTGATGACATCTCAAATGACATTGCTGATGACATCACTGTTGACATCATCCACGTGATAATCTGATGCACCTCTTCATACTCTAATATAACCTTTGTTATACCCACTCTAAAATACAGACTTCCATTTTCGAAACCATAGGCACACCAATACCAGTTAGTACATACCCACTCACTGATTCTTAGGTCTACACACACATCCACTCATTCTCCCAGTCACTCATACATGCAGTCAAACATCAATACGGCACTATCATATGCACTCACACACCACCACTCATCCATAGAGTTACTCACACACCTAGTCAGTCATGAAAAGAATCAAACACACTCCCATTTACTCCCCTCTATAGTTATACACACACCACCTCACTTATTCAAACATGTACTAACACATACTTACACTCTTATACAATAACTAATACAAGCACACACTCATCCATACAGCCACTCTCGCAATCACTCAATCTCACATATAGTCATTGATATACTCCAACACTCACAAATACTGCCTTTCACATATGTATTTACTCACACATTTACCACATCTAAATACTCACCAACACACCCATACATACACTCACCCACACATACAACCCTTCACAGATGTACTCTTAAACCCATACAGCCAGTGAATCACCCACTCACACATCTATGCACAAAGTCACCCACCCCCCACCCACACAGACACTCAGGCACCCATACAGATACTCAGACAACCATCAATAACCCATATAGACACTCATTTAGCTACTCACCAACCCATGCAACCCCTTACACACCAACTGACAAACTAAACTGTGTGAATGTCTCTAACAGACACTAACCCATGCATTTAGTAAGACACATTTAATCACCCACTTATACGGTCAGTCACGTACCTACTAAATCATCCATTCAGACACTTATACACCCACTCATTCTTCAATACACCTTAGTATAGATATAAAACATATTTAAACTTTACAGAAACGCACATTCACTGGATGATGTCATCAGTGAAGTCATTTGAGATGTCATCAGTGATATCATGAGTGATGTCACTGACCATGGCATGAATGATGTAATATGTGACATCATCAGCAGTGCATTGCGGGGGCGGGAGTTATAGTTAGCTGAACAGCTATAACAGCTGAATTTCTTTGGTTTTGTGTGAGTGAAATGTCCAATTAACTTTAACGTCCCTGAAACCTGTGGGTTTTTTCAGTGAATATATATATATATATATATATATATATATATATATATATATATATATATATGTACGCTCCAAGGTTTGTCCAACCAGTTAAGCAGCACCCCAACAGCAACGTGCTTACAAGCCTTTATTGAGGTATGGATAGTATGCTGATTTCCGATTCCTTTAACAGCTTTCCGTCATTTCGCCTGACGCGTTTCGAAGCCTTTCATCTTCTTCCTCAGAGGCTGACGTGCAAGCCGGTCACATGTCCCCTCGTTTAAATAATCCAATAAAGGAATCGGAAATCGGCATACTATCCATATATATGTATATAGTAGTATTAAGCTTTATTCGATAAAATGTATCATAAAAGCATGTACATATAAAAATTCAAGTACTAAAAACATATAACCACTAAAAATGCATCAAATTATACATTAAATTCTATACAGTTAAAAACCACAAAATTAAAAAGTAAGTGGGGGATAAAAAAGAGGGGAAATCCATTTTCTCAAGGCCAATAAATTCGGATTACAACCATAGAGGATATTGCACTAAACATTGTTCTCTTAGAGCTTCGCTCTTATCTTATCTGTCAACCATGCGCATCTCAGGTGTTGAAACGTATCACGTTTATCGCCTGGATCTTTGTTCTTATCAACCATGCGCTTCCCAAATATTTGGCTACTCCGCAAATCAATGTCAAAGAGGAAGTATCAGTCTTTAGGATACGTAATGCAGCACAATGGTTCATTAGGCCTACCATTTTACAGACCGGTTTGAGCCATTTGGCTCTAGCCATCCTGTAGGCCGGGCATGCAAAAAAGAAATGGGCAATAGACTCATTGGGGTAGGCACAGCCTGGGCAAGGCGCTGGTGTTGAATTGGGCCCCTTTCAAGATGCTGTCACATTATTAAGCGGGAGGGTCCCTAATCTCATCTTCATATATAGGACCCTGTCCCTGGGAACCTGTATAAAATCGAGGTAGGGTTCTAATTTACAGATGGATGTATGCTCAAAGAACACCTCAGTAAGTTTCCCTGTGTTGGGATTAGATAGCTATTTCGCATCTGCATCCAATCCCAATAGGCACGCTTTAGGTCCTGTTTGGATGGTGGGGTCTGGCTAGCCCAAGCCTCTCTGAATCCATTATCGGTTAAAAGCTGCTTAAGGTCTACTATCTATTTGATCCTGCTCCCTGTGTCGGCTGTTACCAATTCATCGAGGGCAGCAGCATATTTAGACAACTCAGCGGTCCTTCTTATGCGCGCCCAAAAGAGCAGGGGACGAAGGCGTGCAATATCCTGACTGGAGCGTCTTCCCATATCATAAAATAGAGGCTTCAAATGGGTGGAAATAGGAAAGGAGATAAGGTCTCTTAAAAACGTGTTTTCTGATTTAGCAAGCTCGCTAGTGTTCTCGAAGCCCCAGAGTTCGGCCCGTATAAGGCCGAAGGTAATGCTTTGCCGTCATAGACCGCAAGCGCCGGGGCAACAGGCCTACTTGCAGACAGATGTTGTTCTCTGACGATAGCCCAAGACACCCGCTTGTGGCTTAGGAGCATTTTGGTAGGTGGGAAATCCATTTCATATTTTTAGAAACCCGAATTCCCAAATAGTCAAAAGACTCGACCTTGTCTAGAGGGGTATCGTTCAGGGCGATGCCATTTCTGAAACGTTTCAATGCGTTGATGGTAATTAATTTGGTTTTGTTTGTATTGATTGTCAACCCCCGAGATTTGCAAAACAGACTAAATCTATTTAGAAGTTTTTGGATGCCACCCGGTGACTTGGAGATCAAGAGGGTATCGTCGGCAAACAGGAGGGTTGGTGTCTTCTCCCCCGCCAAAGTTGGAGCGTCAGTTGTTTCCTCTTTGAGGTGATCCACCACCCCATTGATAAATAGCGAAAAAAGGGTGGGGGCCAGCACGCATCCCTGGCGCACCCCCCTGTTCACCACAATCCTCTCTGTCAAATGCCCTTGTGATCCAGATGTTTTAAAAAGTCAAGGCTCTGGGGCGAGATACCCAGTTGTTGTAGGACCTGCCAGAGCTTATCCCGGGGCAACAGGTCAAAGGTAGTCTTCAGATCTATGAAGGCCAGGTACAGGCTGCCTTTCCTTATGGTCACTGTTTTCCAATAGATCATGAAGAATCTGAACACCTGGTCCATTGTTCCCACCTTTTGCCTAAACCCCGCTTGATAGTGAGAAAGGATGTTTCCATCCTCCATTCATGTTCTGATCCTCCTAAGGAGCACCCTGCCAACCACCTTCTGGATTACATCGATTAAACTAATCGGTCTGTAGTTGGCAGGGTCCTCCTTATTTCCCTTCTTGAAAATTGGGACCACCTCTGCGCCTTTCCAAGAATCCGGGACAGGAGATCCCCTTACTATTAAATTCATTACAAGTAAAATAAATTGGGCCCAAGGCTTAGGATCGTGCAAAAGCAGGTGCCCGGGAAGACCATCGGGACCCGCTGCCTTTCCTGGAGCAATGCTATTTATTGCTAGCTCCACCTCTTGGAGCTCAAAGCTGTCCAATGACTGGGGGGCACCAGTGATAGTTGGGGAGGTCTCAGCATTTGGGAACGCAAGACGTTCTTCTCCCGAATAGAGATTGGAGAAGTGTTCGTGCCATTGCTGACCTGTGATATGGTTAGGGATTAGGTCAGATCCTTTTCTGTTCCGTCTATTAATTAAATCCCAAAATAGTGTTGCGTCCCTCTGTTTCGAGGCATATTTAGGTTCCTGCCAGTGGGCCTCATCCCAATTATGTTTTGCTTCCACCAGTGCCTTGGAGTAATCTTTCCTTGCTGTTTTAATTGTTGGTAAATCTTTCTTTCTAAAAGCAAGAGATAGTGCCACCCTCTGTTCCCTACAGCTCAGAGAATACCATGGATTGGTAGGTCTTACTCGATCTCGCTTTGGGGCCGATTTCCCTTCTACGATAAAAAATTAACTTAGCTTATTGATTGATTCTTGATAAAATTGATGAAAATTGGATTGCTTCCCCATTTCACTATAAAGCACCACTAGTTCCCTGTTCTTAGACTCAAGGACCTCCCTGATGCTTTGCAGTTTATATTCTTGTTGGGAGACTTTGTGCCATTTAAGGCGTCTATTGCAATTAGAGGGGATTACCTCTCTGGTTGACATTAAGGGAGGACTGCGTGCCTTTGTCCCAAAGGGTCGCCAGATATTGTTAACTTGTAGACAGATTATGGTCACTGTCTATAGAGTGCGTGACTACCATATCTTCAAGGCCCCCCCATAGTCGAACATCAATAAGAATATAATCTATTCTGGACGGGGAGCTTATCCTATTAAAGGTATTGGCTCCGCTTAAATCAGAGCGTGTCCTCCCATTCACAGCTCTTAGACTATATTCTAGAGTGAGGGCATTAATTTGAATAGCTATCTGGGACCACTTCTTAATGGGGTCTAGACTAAGGGGCGGGATAGCCCATTTTGCATCCACTTTGGCGGTTCCCAGAAGATCGTCCGTACTCAGAGATTCGAATGTAACGTTAAAGTCCCCAGCCACTACAATGTTGGAGTGTGGCGGAATGCGAGATAGCATACTTTCCAAAGATGTTATGGTCGGTGATGTCTGGGCACCTGCAGAACCTCTTGCATAGATGTTGAATAATTCTAAGGCTGTACCATTGGGTGTGCCTCTAACAGTTAAGTGCAAAATGTCCCGTGTTAGACAGGTGTGTGTGGCGATCGTCCAGTTAAGGTAAATACTAATACAGATTTGTAATCCCCCAGAAGGGCGTCCCTTGCCTGAACTAGCTGCTGGAATAAAATAAGAAGTATAGCCGTATTTATATATGGGAGTTAGACTCCATATCTCCTGGAATAAACATATCTCAAAGTTTTCAACAAATGTATTCCATTCGGGGAGCAGTAATTTCTTCTCTAGCCCCGCTATGTTCCACGAGTGGAGATTGAGCATTATTGAGTTAGTCGTGGCCTCCACTGCTACACTATCAAGGGCACCAAGCGATGCCCATGCATCTTCTGCAACCAATCCCTGTCCCTTTAAATTTCCTATAGATGGGGAGTTGGCAGGGGCATTGGTCTCTCTACGTCTGGCTCTAATTAAAGCAGTGGTACTGTTTTCAATGGACCCTGGGTTTGGTCAATCTACCCTGTTCAGGCCAGACCCCCCTCCCCTTCTCCCTGCTGTATTGTGGTCTGCCACCCCCGATAGTGCCCAAAGTGGAGAGTGTCTGATCTGAATGGCAGAATGCTCTGGAGAGGAGTTGCGAAACTCCAAGGCCAGCAAATTCTCAGCGAGAAGAGCATCAGTTAGCAACAGCTCAATGCAGTCTAGCTCAGAATTACGCGATGCAATCCTCATCACTCTGAGGATATCCTCACGAATTATGGACCTGCACTCCCTCACATGTCGCAGCCAATGTATTGCCTTGTTGCGGAAGGACTCACTGCTTTCATACCACTTCCTACAGGAGGGTTTTGGGACTTTCACCATGTAAACTGTTGCCTAAGTGTTCATGATCATGTCTGGAAGGGGTTGCCCCTGGGGCCTCGAGGTGTTAGAAGGGGTGTGTCGAGCCCCAGGAGCTTTCATTGAATCGGCATAGGATTTTTTAGAACTAAAGACTGGGGCCATAGGAGGGATGGCATTTCCTGGATCTCGCAACCCAGAAGTGGTCCCACCACCCCCCCTCATAAAGAGCACCGATCAATGATCTGTTCAAATGTGGAGAAAATATAGGGGAGGAGGTTAGGATAACGAGATGGCAGCTGGTAAAGGAAGCTTGGCCCTGCAGTTTAAAGCTTCCACCATTTTCCTCAAAAAGTCCACCTCTTTTTGGAGTAGTTCCACTTTCTGCAACAACCCCTCATTGGAATCTCTACATCCACATCACTTCGCCGAGTCACCAGCGCCAGTAGGGTTGCATTCATTCCTAAATGAGGGTACAGTTCCTTCTGCCAAATGCTCCAGCACTGCGAATCTATTGGAACAGGGGATTGGAGGAGAGTACTCATCACCTCGACTGGTACTTGTGACCCCTAGGTCATTTCGATTTGGAAATGGTGAAGAAGATGTAGGTGGAGGAAATTCCTCAATGTCCTCTACCGGTAGACTATCAAGAATTGGATTAGTGAATTGGTGAGCCTGTTTTTTGAACATAGATGGAATTATTCGTTGGAGGTTATTAACTAATGCATTCTCCTGGTGATCTGTACCAGTGTCAGATGCTACATTGTTACCTCCTAAAATCTCTTCCCATTCGGGTACTATTGTCTCCAGTCTGTCAAGACCACAGTTGTTGGCTGCATGGCTCGCTTTTTTAACCTTTTTACCTTTCTTGTTCCCAACTCCCCCCCCCCCACCCTCCATTGATTTGCTTTTACCCATTGGTAAATTGATGGCTATCAAAATGGGGCTTTAACAACGACGTGCTAACAGAACGCAACTTTCGCTGCCTACAGTTCGCCAATGATGATAATAGAGATAATAAAGGCCCCCAGGTGTGTACCGGAAAAGTCCCAGGAAATGATGGTAAAACAGTACCTTGTGTCCCGTAGCTAAAATGACAGGGGGGGGGGAGCCTGCCCTGCCTCTTCCTGGCGATGACGGGCTAGAACGGGCCCGTCCTTGGCGTCTATATATATATATATCACCAACAGCAATGCTCCTTCTGAAAGCAAGGACCTGTGGAATGTGGCACTTGCACCGATGGAGCATGCTGACAAACAATCTTTACATTGTCAAACACTTGAAATAACGCACTCTCAGGGCACAGAAAAAGATGATGCTGTCCAGCAACCTTGATCACATGTGTGATCAAGGCTGCTGGACAGCCAAAATGCGCTATGTGAAGCTAAGTAAACAGATTATCAGCAGCATCTTTTTCTGTGTCCTGAGAGTATATATATATATATATATATATATGTATATATATATATATATATATTCACTGAAAAAACCATAGGTTATAGACCATATATAGTTAGGAATTAGCATTTACAAAACCTTGAAAATTCACTGAAAAAACCATAGGTTATAGACCATATATAGTTAGGAATTAGCATTTAAAAAACCTTATTTTACTCACACAAAACCATTGAAATTCCATATATAGTTAGTTGCACTAACTATATATCGCGCACCCGCAATCCACTGCTGATCATGTCACATATTACATCATTCATGACATGGTCAGTGACATCACTGATGACATCACTGATGACATCTCAAATGACATCACTGATGACATCACTGATGACATCTCAAATGACATCACTGATGACTACATCCAGTGACTGTATAATTCTGTAAAGTTAAAATATGTCTTACATATTGAAGAATGAGTGGATGTATAAGTGTCTTGATGAAGGATTTAGTAGGGGCATGGCTGACTGTATGAGTGACTGATTAAATGTGTCTCACTGAGTGCATGGGTTAGTGACTAAACTGTCTTAATTTGTGCATCATTATGTCTGTTGTTCTGTAAACTGCTGCATGTGTTGATCATTAGCTATATGATTAACTGTATGGGTTATTGATTGGTTGCCCAAGCATTTGTATGGGAGACTGAGTGTGTGTGTGGGTGGCTGGGAGGTGTGTGACTCTCTGCATAGATGTGTGAGCAGTTGATTGACTAGATGTATGGGTTCAAAAGTGCATGTGGAAACAGCTGTATGGGCGGTTGACTGTGTGCATGAGTGTATTGGTGAGTGAATGGATATCTCAGTGCTACATGTCAAAGTAAGTACATATGTAAAACACAGTACATGTGAGAGTTGACATATATAAATAACTGTGCATAAGAGCCAGTGAATGTGTGAGTGGCTGTATGGATCATTGTGAACTTGTATCCAGGATTGTATAAGTGAGTAAATATGTTTTAGTATATGTTTGAATAAGTAAGGTGTGTATAACTGTATAGTTGAGGAAATGGAGGTGTGATTGATTCTTTGCATGACTGACTAAGTGTCTGAGTAACTCCATGGATGAGTGACAGTCTATGAGTGTCTGTTTACACTGAGTGTATCTAAGGTTATATTAGAGTCTGAAGAGGTTCATCGTATTATCACATGAATGATGTCATCAGTGATGTGATCAGTAATGTCAAATGAGATGTCATCAGTGATGTCATCAGTGATGTCATCAGTGATGTCATTTGAGATGTCATCAGTGATGTCATCAGTGATGTCATTTGAGATGTCATCAGTGATGTCATCAGTGATGTCATCAGTGATGTCATCAGTGATGTCACTGACCATGTCATGAATGATGTAATATGTGACATGATCAGCAGTGGATTGCGGGTGCGCGATATATAGTTAGTGCAACTAACTATATATGGAATTTCAATGGTTTTGTGTGAGTAAAATAAGGTTTTTTAAATGCTAATTCCTAACTATATATGGTCTATAACCTATGGTTTTTTCAGTGAATTTTCAAGGTTTTGTAAATGCTAATTCCTAACTATATATGGTCTATAACCTATGGTTTTTTCAGTGAATTTCAATGGTTTTTTAATAGCAAATATCATAAGCTGTCGAATGTCAAGTACGTGGTAAGTGAAAACATTTTCGTGTTTATGCACACTGATCTGCTTTGAATGGTGCCCCCCCCCCCTCATTTCTATTAGGAGTACTCTCTCTTTGCAGATAGTGAAAGGTAGTTAACGCAGGCCTTTGCCCCCGTTGTAATCCGTCGTGCCTGCTTCTCTCTCCATTTGATTGATTGTTATCCAAGTATTTACTGTTTTAGAATTAATTCTCTTTGGTTCATTCTCTATTTACAAACAAACACAGAGTCGCAATACTCTGTTTAGTCTTTGCAGATAACGAAAAATCGTGTAAAAGAAAAGGAATCGAGCAAAATCAGTAGGCCACTAATGGGATCTCTTTTTGACCTCGCTAAAATAGAAACATTAGGAACAACCCCTCATGACAAATACAAAACTAGTGAGATGAACTGAACTCCACACAATGATGGCTGCAAAACAGCTCGGCTCCGCCACCCACCCCGCCCAAAATAACGATAAAGAGCGGCTGCCATGATTGGTTGCGGAATGGCCACGACGGAGCTACGAAATGGTGCTGCTCTCATGCTAACCCCAGCTTCAGTCTGAAACATCCAGAAACACTGTAGACTACCAATTCGATCAGTTCCGGTAGCGCCCCAATGTAACCCGGTAGAGAAGAACTAGCCCTCCCCTCTTTGACTGATGGTTCTTGTTGCCTGTCCCTTCTGTTGTCATTTAACAGAACTATTTAGCCTGCTGAAAGGGGTTGTGTTCCGACCGCTGGTTGGTGGAGACATTTTGACTATATTCTGGACCTGCGTTGTCGCGTAATGCGTCATATGACGCGCCGCGTTAGCGCATCCGGAAGTCATCCGGGGCGCGCAGCGCGTAACGTAAGCATAACAAGTCATGTGACTTGTTAATAAAACTTTTCATTGGTTCATTTTACTTTTCTTATTGTAATGATGAAAGGCTTGGTCATATGACCTAAAAATTACGCTTTTCATTACTTCCGAACATTATTTTTTCTTAAATATATGTTATAATGTTCCAGGCTAATGTACTTTCCCGGAAATTTTACAACTGTCCTGCAAGTAAAATATATTCTTTTTTCGAGAAAAAGAGCGTTTCTTCGTCCCATGACGGAGCCGTTGAGCAAAAGAGGGTCGACCTGCTGTCTTAGTCGCCGATACGCCTGAATATGAGATTATTATCGATCACTTTATGTTGCAGGAATAGAAAACACAACAGCCCTTGACCATTTATCTTTACTGCGTTCCTTCGTATTATACCTTTTACCCTTCATGTAATTGGTCTGCTTTATTTCACTTGCCTTTTAATGATTCTAAAACAGTGACTATTATTAAAAACTTTACCAATGTATATACTACTACCATGTTTTCTTTTAAAAACCTTTATTGTGAAAATTTCATTATACAAATACGAGCCTATAACCACGTGGGCCTGCCACGGAGCAAACTGTAATCGTATATGATGAATAGACATTTACACTGTAGAGGAACGTAACGGGCGGGCCATTAGGTTGCAAGAACTAAGGTGTCTAACAGTTACGGAATCGGTGGACGTACATTTTATAATTAAAATACGACAGGGCCAGTTACAATAAAATTATCTAGATATACATTTGCGGGCAAGTACCATGGGTGACGTTAATTCGAACTTTCAACAGTACAGTAATCAATAACACATCAGAACTTAATATCAATAGGGATGTCGAAATATTCAATCAATTCTCGTCCCCGCCCGCCATGTGCTTCAAAACTGCATACGTATCTCGTGATTTCAAGGTTCTGCAACCAGTACACAACAAGGAGTTACGAGTCCCATTTATTCCGGCGCCATTTTGGGCGAGGACGGGCAGGTCCAGGATATAGTCAAAATGTCTCTACCAACCATCGACTATGATGATGTTCATATGCTGTATTTATTAGAGTAACACTCATCTGTCCACATGAAATTAATTTACCACAATCTAAACATGTCATTTTGATCTTTCCAAAGTTCTTCTAAATATTTGGGACCGTTTCCCTTGCCTCTGAAGCTCTCAGTGCCACTTCTTTGATGAATGTACTAGCAGGTCAGGGGTTCTCCTCCAAATCTCTCTTTTATGCAGCACTATAATTAATTGGTGCCACCTCTCCATATGACGATGCATGGTATAGTTACCACAACTATATTTTTTTTCGGTTCCTCTGGAGAGTTCATCGTGGCAGATGAAGCGTGTAACGTACCGGGCATTTACCTTTTTTGCATGTACAGGAAAGGAAAAAAAAATCGAGCGTCCGAGTTCTAAGGTGTCCCAGGGCCATTTTAGTGGACCAGGCCCAAATCCAAAGAACAGGCTGCCATTTTGAGAGTCCTGTTGCAGCCGCCTGTCGCTGTAGCATCAAGAGCAGCCGAAACTCAGCTGAATGGCAACTGAAACGGTAAAGGGGCGCCCCACTACAGCAGACGAGCCTCCACCTAGGAAGGCCCATTCACGCCGCCTCCCCCCCCCCCTTCGGGCACCCCACGCCGTTATTCGGAGCAGTATTGTAGGATGGCCACACCAGTGCGGCAACTTGCTAGACATCACCTCGGTGGTAACCGAATCTCAACGCCTTGTGGTGTCTTCTATTCAGAAAACATTGTTATGCTGCCTTCGACCTATTCGCCGCAAGTGCGCACACAACTCAACTGCATAGCTTGCTAGACACCACCTCGGTGCCATCCGGATCTTGGAATCTCAGCGCCTTTTGGTGTCTTCTCTTCAGAAAATATTGTTGCGCTGCCTTTGGCCCCATTCGCACATCAGTCCGCTACTGACGCCATCTCACAGGCTAATGGGGCGCCCCACGCCGACTTTCAGCATTGTAGGATGACCACACCAGTACAGCAACTTGCTAGACATCACCTCGGTGCCATCCGGATCTCGGCGCCCCACTGCAGATGAAGTGCCTCTCAACTATGAAACCACCACGGTGACATCCGGATCTTGGCGCGTTGTGCTGCCTTCGGCCTATTCGCACATCGGTCCGCTACTGACGCCATCTCACAGGCTAATGGGGCGACCCACGCCGAGTTTCAGCATTGTAGGATGACCACACCAGTACAGCAACTTGCTAGACATCACCTCGGTGCCATCCGAATCTTGGCATCTCAACGCCTAGTGGTATCTTCCATACAGAAAATATTGTTACGCTGCCTTTGGCCCCATTCGCACATCGGTCCGCAACTTAGACATCACCTCGGTGCCATCCGGATCTTGGCATCTCAGCGCCTTGTGGTGTCTTCTACTCCGAAAATATTGTAGAAAATATTGTTGCGCTGCCTTTGGCCCCATTCGCACATCAGTCCGCTACTGACACCATCTCACAGGCCAACAGGGCGCCCCACGCCGACTTTTACCATTGTACGATGGCCACACCAGTGCCACAACTTGCTAGACACCACCTCGGTGCCATCCGGATCTTGGCATCTCAGCGCCTTGTGGTGTCTTCAAATCAGAAAATATTGTTGTGCTGCCTTTGGCCCCATTCGCACATCGGTCCGCTACTGACGCCATCTCACAGGCCAACGGGGCGCCCCACGCCGACTTTCAACATTGTAGGATGGCCACAGAAGTGCGACAACTTACTAGACACCACCTCGGTGCCATCCGGATCTTGGCGCGTTGTGCTGCCTTCGGCCTATTCGCACATCGGTCCGCTACTGACGCAAACTCACAGGCCAACGGGGCGCCCCACTCCGACTTTCAGCATTGTAGGATGGCCACACCAGTGCGGCAACTTGCTACACACCACCTCGGTGCCATCCGGATCTTGGCATCTCAGCGCCTAGTGGTGTCTTCTATTCCGAAAATATTGTTGCGCTGCCTTCGGCCCCATTCACACATCGGTCCGCTACTGACGCCATCTCACAGGCCAACGGGGCGCCCCACGCCGACTTTCAGCATTGTAGGATGGCCACACCAGTGCGGCAACTTACTAGACACCACCTCGGTGCCATCCGGATCTTGGCGCGTTGTGCTGCCTTCGGCCTATTCGCACATCGGTCCGCTACTGACGCAAACTCACAGGCCAACGGGGCGCCCCACGCCGACTTTCAGCATTGTAGGATGGCCACACCAGTGCTGCAACTTGCTGGACACCACCTCGGTGCCATCCGGATCTTGGCGCGTTGTATTGCCTTCGACCTATTCGCACATCGGTCCGCTACTGACGCCGCCTCACGTGCCAACGTATTTTCTCCGCATTTTATACCCTATGCCGCATAACAGGTCATGTGACTTGTTTATAAAACTTTTCATTGGTTCATTTTACTTTTGGTTTCCTAATGATGGAAGGCTTGATCATATGACCTAAAAACAACACTTTTCATTGGATGAAAACTTTTTTTTTTTCCCAAACGATGAAAGCCCCACCTTGTTTCTGGATGTTTCAGACTGAAGCTGGCGTCAGCATGAGAGCACCACCATCTCGTAGCTCCGTCGTGGTCATTCCGCGAGCAATCATGGCAGCCGCTCCCCACCAGAAGCCTGCAGGAGTCGGGGCCCCCAAAACTTTTGATGAATTCTCAAGGCGGAGGGGACGCTTTCGAGAATGGGGTCCAAGACCTAGCAGACAAGCGTCCGATTTCCAAGGTGTCCCAGGGCCATTTCAGTGGACCAGGCCCAAAAAGGAAACAGCCTGCCGCCATTTTGAGAGTCCTGTGACAGCCGCCTATCGCTGCACCGCAAGAGTGGGCGCAACTCAGCTGAATTGCGGCTTTTGACACAGTGGACCAAAAACGGACGGAATGGCAACTGAAACGGTAAAGGGGCGCCCCACTACAACAGATGACACTCCACCTGGAGAGGCCCGTTCACGCCGCCTCCCCCGGGGCGCCCCACGCCGTTATTCAGAGCAGCATTGTAGGATACCAAAACCAGTGCGGCAACTTACTGGACATCACCTTGGTGCCATCGTTCTGCTGCCTTGGAACTATTCGCACAACAGTTTGCTACTGATGACCCACCCCCCGCGACTCCCCACGCCGGAAATCTGGACATTGTGCTGCGTTGGGACTATTCGCACAGCCGATCGCTACTTCGTTGTTTTTCCCTAAAAATGTTTATATGTTATTACTATTTTTGTTTTCTTGTATATATTTATAAATTATTAAAGTTTTATAATCTTACTACTTTGTCGGAGTGCTATATATTTTTAATGTGACACATAATTGTAAAAACTTTGATGTACAAAGAGTCATCCCTGGAATCTTCCGCTTCAGACTCGGTCCCCTCCCCAATCACAATACAGGATGGTTTTCAGATAATAGCAACGCTTCTGCTGTGACGGATCTCATCGAGTGTGGGCCTTGATCTACTATAACTCCTTTGAAGAGGGGTGATTCTTTACAGCTGTGGCCATAAACTACATCTGCAGGGCTAGCTGATACCCTAGGACCAGCCTGGACAATCGGACACAGAGGAAAAGGAGTGTCAGAGGGTGCGGTAGTGAATAGGGCGAAAGGGAGGTGTCGGGCAGGCACAGGGTGTGATTCTCAGGGAAGAGCAGTGCAGATGGGGGGAGGTTTATTACCCATACATAAGACAGAGAGCGGGGGTGACCACTGCCTGGGGGAGATGCTTGCGAGGGTGGGGAGCCATGCTAAGGATCGACAGCGTGCACAGAGTGGGTCTGGTCAAGGCATCTAAAATGGCTGCCGTGCACGACAAAAGTGTGGCATTTGAAAAAAGACAAGATGGCGCAGACAATGTTTTTCAACACTTCCTGATTTCCTTCGAATCGAACGTTAACAGACGTTGGGGCATATTACCAAAGTTAAGCGATATTTATCCCTAACGATGCTTAGCAACGATTTTTTTACCGTCAGAAATTATCGCAGATAAACCTTGCTATTATCAAGGTTTATCGCAAATACGATAAAAAACGACCGCAATGCATTAATATCGCTGAAAACTCAGCGATATTCATGCATTACCGAGCTAATGCTCTTAGCCATGTTATCCACCTCCCATTGGATAACATGGCTAAGAACTGCTCAGGGCAGGTGCTAGCTTTTGGAGATATTCGCGCTTATCTCGAATATTTCCAAAAGTTGATAATAGGAGATAGCGATGTTAGCGACTGTTTCCAGTCGCTAACATCTTGGCATGCCCACTTTGCATGTCATTAGTGATAAATATCACTCACATGCAAAGTGGGGCCCAAGATGGTCGCTATCTCCTACTAGCCGTCGCTAACTGGTGTTAGCAACAGCTAGGTAATACAGATATAATTTTATCTCCGCGAAGCGGAGCGCTGTTACAGATATATATCTTGTTTTTGAACGTTAATTTCTCAAAATGCACTGAAGCACATATATTGAGACCTAGCAAAGGCACATCGGGCTACCAGTCCCTAATATTTTACCAAGTTTCGTGCAAATCCATTCAGCCGTTCGATTATTATTATTATTTTTTTTTTTTGCCCCGCGGGGCCCTTTTAAAACCTCCACATCAAACCTAGGGGGTCAGCGAGGATCTACTATGCCCCCTTATGGTCATTTGCCCCTTCGCTTTGGCCTCCTCTTGTCTCTCGATCCTACCGAGAGACAAGATGGCGGCCGCTACGGACTGTTTGGAATGTTTACAGACACCGGAGAGCCAATCAGCTTCGCTTCGCAAAGCTCCGTAACGCGAAAAGTACGCGAAGCGGTGCGCTGTTACAGATATATATCTTTTTTTGAACGTTAATTTCTCAAAATCCACTGGAGCACATATATTGAGATCTAGCAAAGGCACATCGGGCTACCAGTCCCTACAATTTTGCCAAGTTTCGTGCAAATCCATTCAGCTGTTCGATTATTATTTTTTTTTTCTTTTTTTTGCCCCGCGGGGCCCTTTTAAAACCTCCACATCAAACCTAAACGGTCAGGGAGGATCTACTATGCCCCCTTATGGTCATTTGCCCCTTCGGTTTGGCCTCCGCTTGTCTGTCGATCCTACCGAGAGACAAGATGGCGGCCGCTACGGACTGTTTGGAATGTTTACAGACGCCGGAGAACCAATCAGCTTCGCTTCACAAAGCTCCGTTGCGCGAAAAGTACGCGAACTGGAGCGCTGCCCGGTCCGCTGTTACAGATATATATCTTTTTTTAAACGTTAATTTCTCAAAATCCACTGGAGCACATATATTGAGACCTACAAAAGGCACATCGGGCTACCAGTCTCTACAATTTTGCCAAGTTTCGTGCAAATCCATTCAGCCGTTCGGGCTAAAAGTGAGGCCAACCGCCCTATGGAAAACTCAATGTTAAAAACACGTTTTGGGACCCCCCTTTTTTCTAGACCCCCCCTGGACGAACCCCCCCCCAATTTTCAGGGGCTGCTCAGAAACAAAATGTGCCATTTTCCTGAAAATTTCAGCCAATTCCGTCCACAAACGCCAAAGTTATTAGACATAGAATTTTCAAAAAACCCATAGAGAAAAAATCCTAACTATATATACCTACTGGCGACCGCCAGTAGGTAATATATATATATATATATATATATATATATATATATATATATATATATATATATATTTATATATATATATTTATATATATATATATATTGTCGCTCCTTTTGCACCTTTCACTGCAACGGGGCACTCCCAGGCGGGTGCCGAGAACACGGTGGTGCTCCGTGTCAATATTACCGCTCCAAAGGTCCCCTCTCCCAGCCGGAAAAGAAGCACGGCACTCGCGGGTGGTTGTCGGTAACTTTTTTATTTACAACGCTTGCACAGACGCGTTTCGGGAAACTCCCTTCCTCAGTGTGTTCACAGAATGTGAACCAAGGGAGCCTATATTTACAAAACACTGTCAAACAGGAAGTAATAAAAATAGAGGTAGGACTGATCACCATTAATGTTTGGTGAGCGCCATCTTAAAATGTGCAACTTTGACTTTCTAAGTCCTAACACAGTGTCAATTTCTCAATATTAGTTATTCATAACTAATGAATAACTAATGTTGAGAAATTGACACTGTGTTAGGAATATATATATATATATATATATATATATATATATATATATATATATATATATATATATATATATATATATACACACACATATACATATCCCGGCTGCATGTATCCCTGGACTTCGTGGCTGAAGCGGTACAGGGGAGCTGAGGAGGCGCTGTTTTGTGGACTGCAAAGCTGTTCTTTGAAGAATCATCACATTTTTTTTTTCATTTTTTTTTTTGAGGGCACACTTGCCTCCCCGCACGTACGCACAAGGAGTAAATTATCACTTCATCCCCCCAGCAACACCTCCAGGAACCTGACATCCGGAACTCTGGGACTTGTAGTTTCCCCTTACCAACCGGGTACTACACAGGTGTGCTGCCTAATTAACTAAGGGGCGGTGCGGACCTGTTACCACAGGTTCAAAAGGGGCGGGACCCATCAGCAGAGTGCTGCATCTCTTGAGGAGGCTTTGGGCGCTGACGAAGGCTATCTACGGCCAGAAATGCATCCGCCACTTACTGCAAAATAAAAGCCTCCAACTGTTTCCCCTTGGGTCTCTGCTCTTTTTCTTTCTGGGAAGGAGATTCGTTGCATATATATATATATATATATATATATATATATATATATATATATACACATATCCAACAAGATGGTTCCTTCATTCCTTTACGGCGCTGCATAGTGGTGCGTGGCTCTTGCGGGAGAACCAAGCCGCTTTAAATTTAACAACGTTTTTATCCAAGGAAAAAACGAATGAGCCGCAACTCCAGCCACTGTTCCTTTTTAGACAAAAGATTTATTTATCTTTCAAAACACAGATATAACCCAACGCGTTTCGGTAGCTCCGTCTACCTTGTTCACGGTTAATTATTACTGTGATTACACACTGTTTAAAAACACACCTTCCCCCCAGGAAAATATGTGATCTCCAAACTTCCTGTGTGTCCCCATGCTGGGAATTCTGGACTCTGTAGTTCTTATACATTTAAACATTTCAATCATGATTATTTACATCATTTCTGCGCATTGCGAGGTCATGAAGCTTTTTTGCTACCGCAATACTTTGTATGTGGAATTTCTTAGAAGCCCACATTTTTAGTCATGACATTGCGCTGCGCTTTCATTTTTACTCTTAATTAATCATGCCCTCCAGTGGGCTACGGAGATATTCACAAATTTCAAAAGCTGCGCAGGGCATAGTCAAGGTATATTCCAAATTCATACCCCAGTGGGTTTGCGACTATGAGAATTTATTCTATATTTACAAAATTATTTTCATTTTTAGTTTGTACGGTTTCGCTGCGCTTTCATGACGCTAAGAGTCAATGATGCCCTCCAGTGGGCTAAGGAGAGGGGGGGGGGCGGAATGTGGGTTTGGGGAGAGGTGATGGGGTTAGAGAAGTTTAGTGTTCATTGTGTTCACAAATGAATGTACAGTTCCTCTGACTGATTCAAGCCGAAAGGGGTCATGGTTCGAAAATTCAGGATATGCCGTGACTCTTTCTGACGCAACAGTTTTTCCCGGTGGCCACCTCGGTTGGAGAGGGACATTGTTTCGATTCCCCAAAACTTTAGAAGTTTCCAATTTCCTTCATTATGGATCTCCATATGTTTAGCTACCGCGTTGTTTCTGTCCTTGTTGACTGTAGCACGAACATGTTGCAAAATTCGTGTTTTTAATTCACATATGGTGCTCCCTATGTACCTCAGCTTGCATGGGCTCTCTATCATGTAAATTGTGTACTGACTTTTGCATGAGATTAGTTCTTTTATTTTCCAGATTTTCTTGTTTGCCATGGTTAATTCTTTTGTGGGTTTGGCGATCTCACACACCTTACAGTTATAGCATTTCGTGAATCCCTTTGTCTTTAGCCATGTATTTTTGGACTTCTTGCTTTGAAAATGGCTGTGGAGCAACTGGTCTTTTAGGTTTCGAGCTCTTCTGTAAGTTATGATTGGGTGAGTTCCCATCCTTTGTCCCACGGTGGGATCCAATTGTAAGATCTTCCAATTTTTTCGTAAAATCTGTGATATCCTTTTTGATTCTTGGCTATAGTCCAGAATTGGTTCTTCTTCCAATTTAGTCTCTTCACCCTTTGGTTTGAGGCAATCCAATCTTTGTTTTTCATTCGCTTTACCCCAACATTTGTTGATTGTTTGTTTGCCATATTTTCTGTTTTGGAATCTTTTAATCGTTCCCGCACTGTGTTTTTTCCACTCTTCCTCTTCACTGCAAATCCGTCTCAAGCGGAGAAATTCCCCGTAGGGGATGCTCGA
Source organism: Lissotriton helveticus (assembly GCF_964261635.1). Classification (NCBI taxonomy): domain Eukaryota; kingdom Metazoa; phylum Chordata; class Amphibia; order Caudata; family Salamandridae; genus Lissotriton; species Lissotriton helveticus. The sequence continues at coordinate 1,284,233,892 of NC_136057.1, read as the reverse complement.
GATCAATGAAGGTTGATGGAAGCTCGTTGCTTCTAGGGTTGCATTTGTTGCTGTGGCTTTGCGATGTAAGGTTGTTTCCATCCGATTGTTTTTTACATACACCTCCGTGTCTAAAAATATTACCTTATTTTTACTTAATTCGTAGGTAAATTTTAAACATGGGGTGCTTTTGTTTAGGATGTCAAAGTATTGTTGGAACTCTAATTCACTTCCCTTCAAATGATGAATAAATTATCAATGAACCTTTTCCAGGTCACTGTGTGTTGGGTGAAGTGTCTATTTTGGATGTTCCATGCCACCTCCTCCTCCCACCAGCCCATAGCTATGCACGCATAACTAGGACTGAAGGAAAAGCCCATTGCAGCTCCATTTCGCTGACGGTATAGTTGGTCTCAAAATAAGAAGAGGTTGTTTGTCAGGCATGGGGAAATCATGTCCATTAACATGTCATCATGTTATTTGTAATGGATGTTGCGCTCTTGTAGGTAATATTGGCATGCTTTCAAACCCAATTCATTGTCGATGTTGGTATAAAGGGCGATAACGTCCATTGTTATCAACAAATAACTGTTTTGCCAAGTCAAATTTTGTATAGTACATAAAAAATCAGTCGTATCCTTGATGTAGGATTTCAGTTTTTGGACATAAGGATTTAGGAAGTAATCGATGAAGTTTGCCATCGGTTCTAGTATTGAGCCCTTTGCCGAGACTATCGGCCTCCCTGGTGGTCTTTTTGGATCTTTATGTATCTTAGGTAGAAAATACATTGTTGCAGTTCGAGGGAAATCCACCATCAAATATTTATTTTCTTCTGAATCGATCAATTTCTTCGTCTCCCTGATGAGTTTTTGATCAATTTCTCTTTTTATCTTCCCAATTGGGTCTGTTGAAAGTTGTTCATAGAAGAGGGGGTTAGTTAGTTGATTCATTGCCTCTGTGATATATGCATTTCTGTCCCATAATACCGCATTTCCCCCTTGGTCCGCCATTTTAATTTCGATCTCTTTATAATTTATCAGACCTGTTAGGGCTTCTCTTTCTTGTGGAGTTAAATTGTCTTTGCAGTTGGTTTTGGTGATTTTGTACAAATCCTGTGTTACTGCCTCTTGAAAGATATCAATCTTGTTTCCTGGGGTTAACTGTGGGTAGAACTTTGATTTTGCCTTCTTTGTACTGGTTCCTGCCCCCAGTTGTTGTATTGCAATGTCTAAGGGAATTTCTTCACCTGTTTCTGAATTCAAATTTAGTACTGTTAGGTAACTCTCTGCTTGTTTGACCCTTAGTGTGGAAGATGGTTTGGGAAGTTCTTGAATTAACTTTGGTTTGTTTTTCTTATCCATGAAATATTTTGCCAATTTTATTTTCCGTATGTACAGATAAAAGTCTATTCTGGTCTGTGCCAGGTCCATTCTTTGTGTAGGGCAATAATTTATGCCTCTTTTTAGTAAGGAAGTTTCAGCAGGTGTTATTTCACGTTCAGATAAATTGACCACTTGTAGTTCTTCCTTTATTTGTCCTTCTGTCTCATACTCCGAGTCTTGGTACCAATCCTTTCGCTTGAACTGCTTTCTTCTCCACCCTCTCCTGGTTGTGGATTTCTGTTTCTCTGTTGCCAAGATCTGCCCCTTCCTCTTCCTCGTTGTTGTCTTGGCGCCCCCTGATTTTGTTCCCAGTGGCGTTGCTGCCGAGTCAGCGTTGTTCGTTCTCGCAGAGCACCAGCGGGATAATTTAAATCCAACAAGATGGTTCCTTCTTTCCTTTATGACCGAGAACGAACAACGCTGACTCGGCAGAGGCAAAAAACGAGGAGGAAGCAGATCCACGCTACCCGGAGATTGGAACCGAGGTAAGAGCGTGTGGCTTCGTCATTAGCAGTATTTGCCTCCCTGCGCTGTAATCAGCAAAAACAAAAGCGAGGGCTCGAAAAGCCACTCGGTTAAGTTGTAATTTGACCCGAAAGAATCGCTGTTTGAAAGGAGAACTGTTTGCAATAAATCCAGTCCCGATGCGGACTAAGCAACATCAATAACACGGAAGTGGACAGCGTTTTTGGGCAATAATTAACAGCCACTAAACAGACAACTAAAATTGAAATATAGAAAGCACAGATACAGAAATGGAGAAAAGAGAAGCTAAGAGAAAGGAACATTTAACAAACATGTTTGAAAGGGGCAACATGGAGAAAATACAGGACAAACAAAACACAGCCGGAAAAAATGACCCCAAAACTAAACTGAGACTATGGGAAAAGTTAAATAAAAAAAGAAATAAACAACTCTTGGGAGATGATTGCTTTACGCCAATATTTGGAGGTGGAAAGAGTCCCAAGAGGACTCCGAATCAAGTTGATGCCTAGCCAACAAGATGCGACCAATGACTTACTTTGTGAATGGGGTGAATATATATTGAATTCATCTTTGGGATTAATTAAAATACTGGTTAAACACATTGAAATAGCCCTGGAAAAAGTAAAGGAACAATTAAAGGAAGTGGAAAAGGAACTGGAATCATTAAAATTAAATCCAGAAATGACGAAATTTAAGGAAGACCTGGAAAAGAAAATTGATAAACATGAGGAAACCGTAAGATTGAGAAAACACAATATATTTGTAAGAGATGCTAATGATTACGCAGCGGGGCGAATATTTACATTTGCTCGGAAATTTGATCCTTTTAAACAACAAGTGAGTGCAACAGGAGCATCATCCATCAGTTTCTCATCCCTGACCTCTAACGAACAAAGTGAAGAAGAATTAACAATGGACAAAGCAAAAAAAACTTTTTTAGGGGATATGCGCCTTGTTCTCCAGCAACGCCAGTGGGAACAATATCAGGGGGTGCCAAGACAACAACGAGGAAGAGGAAGGGGCAGATCTTGGCAACAGAGAAACAGAAATCCACAACCAGGAGAGGGTGGAGAAGAAAGCAGTTCAAGCGAAAGGATTGGTACCAAGACTCGGAGTATGAGACGGAAGGACAAATAAAGGAAAAACTACAAGTGGTCAATTTATCTGAACGTGAAATAACACCAGCTGAAACTTCCTTACTAAAAAGAGGCATAAATTATTGCCCTACACAAAGAATGGACCTGGCACAGACCAGAATAGACTTTTATCTGTACAAACGGAAAATAAAATTGGCAAAATATTTCATGGATAAGAAAAACAAACCAAAGTTAATTCAAGAACTTCCCAAACCATCTTCCACACTAAGGGCCAAAGAAGCAGAGAGTTACCTAACACTACTAAATTTGAATTCAGAAACAGGTGAAGAAATTCCCTTAGACATTGCAATACAACAACTGGGGGCAGGAACCAGTACAAAGAAGGCAAAATCAAAATTCTACCCACAGTTAACCTCAGGAAACAAGATTGATATCTTTCAAGAGGCAGTAACACAGGATTTGTACAAAATCACCAAAACCAACTGCAAAGACAATTTATCTCCACAGGAAAGAGAAGCCCTAACAGGTCTGATAATTGATAAAGAGATCGAAATTAAAATGGCGGACAAAGGGTGAAATGTGGTATTATGGGAAGAAATGCATATATTGCAGAGGCAATGAATCAACTAACTAACCCCCTCTTCTATGAACAACTTTCAACAGATATATATATAAACAAAAGAAGAGAGGTTAAATGTGTCTCAGAAGCCACAGAAACGGAGCGATGCAAGGAAGGAATATCACACCCAATTTGGGTAGATAAGAAAGCCCTTACACACCGACCTAGTCAGTGTCATGCTTCATCATAGGGCCCAACCAAAGAGGCCGAGTGCCTCTTTGGTGTGCTACGACGCCAGAAGACTGCGGAGCTGGTTGTGTGAGTGGGCGTGCAGTGGGGTATAAAGATAAAAGTGCCTAAAGAGTATCTCAAAACAAAAAAAATTTATTGGTAGATCCCTAAGACACGGTTAAAAAGTTCCTATGTGTCTGAATTTACAGCCAAAGGTAATGGTTTGGTTTAATTCAGAAATTACATTAAGTCAGTCAACATGTTTCAGCCTTTACAGTGGTGTTAATTTACCTAGGCATTCATCAGGACTAGTGTAAACCCCGGCGGTATGGACTCTCTAATTGTCCACCCTAACCTGGGGACGTGAAAGTGAAAAAGTAAAATGTGTAGTAAAGTGCAAAAGAAAAGGGGGGAGGAAGAGCAAATAGCCCGTTCCTAAAAAACTCCTGCTTTAGGAGTGTTTCTGCACCTGTAAAAGAAAAAACACAAACAAACATAAAAGACACACACAATTAATAGTAGGTATAGGTCAAGTTGTTTGTCCAGGGTGCTCCAAAGCTGTGGCAAAAATAGTGTTAGCAAATAAACACTAAAGTTATCACCATCCGTATAACCCTGTAGGGATGATACCACTAACTCTAGGGAGTGAAGTGGAAAATGAGTGCTTAGAACACGCTAAATAGCTAAAGGGGGTTAAAAACACATATAAAAGTACTCCATAGGAAGGATCAATGGACCAAAGGTCTGTGACCCCACCAAATAGTTCGTAAACTCAAACAGTTATCTCACTTTAGGTTATGGCGCTAGCTGCACCATGGGTCTCGGGAGGGGGGTAGGAGCGTACCTGGCACACCCTGTAAGTAAAAGGCAGAAGTTTGAGTACATTAGATCGAGTTTACTTAGCTCGATCGTGTAGGTCGTGTTGGATGAAATGGTGTCAGGAACTCACGCCCTCAATGCTCGCCACCCGCTAAGCACCTAGCTTAACCTCTGAACCGGACTCCGACGATGAAGAGCGGGGCCGGTTATCGTGTTTAAAAGGCATTCCTCGTCGCTTTGTGCACTTCCGGGTGGGCGTGGTTGGGCTGAAGCGAGGCTTGGAACGCACCAGTCGATTGCCGGTGGATGTTGTCGCACTGTAAGTGACGCTTGGTTGGCGGCGGCCAATGGGAACAAACTGACAAACGTTTCCATGGTAGCCGGTCAACTACTTTCTGACGGGGATGATGATTAAAACTTTGTTTAATCAAGAAGCCAGGCTGACAATGCCATGCTGCAGCCTGGATACCCCATGATCGAGAAAGGGGAATGTGCTGCACTGTGAAGGTCACAGGGGGCGGATTACTCTAGGGTTGGTCTGGTTGTTAGATGACATGCAATCCAAATGCCAGTGCTAAGAAAAAGGGGCTGGTCAAAGTAATCATAGTCCTACCTTGTCTTATATCCACACAACTATGCAGGGGTGAAGGGGAAGCCGCTGGGATTGCATAAGTTCTCAAGCAGATCAATTATTAGGGATCAGCCTGCAGTATATAGTGAAGGTGCAGGTGTTGTGCGGTCCTCTCTTTACCTTAGTACTGTGTTCCATGGGATATCATCGTTCAGCCCAACTACATTGGTGCCCAAGCGATAAACCCAACGCTGTTCTTTCTCAAACAGCCTGCTTGTGATGTTAGTGGTACCAGTGATTACCTCTATATTAGTCCATCTCAGGTCATTGGTCGTGTGATTGCTGTCCAGGAAATGACGGCTCAACTTGGTTGTTGTTTTCTTGCATCTAATATTACTTTGATGCTCACAGATACGCTGTTTTATTTTGCGAGTGGTCATGCCTACATATCGCAAGGCGCAGGGACAGGTGATTAGATACACAACATTGGTTGAGTTGCAGTTCGTGTGTGCAACCTGTGTCCAGGTCTTCCCTTGCTCTAATGTGAGTGTTTTAGATGCGTCCGTCAGATGGCACACGCTACAATCTGTGCAGGGGTAGTGCCCTGTGACTTGAGGTAAACCCCATGACTCCGTGACTGAAGGGATTCGTGGGGGGATCTTTTCTTTGGGGCGAGTGTGAACCAAGGCGTCTTTTAGACTGCGACCCTTCTTAAATGAGAAAAGAGGCTTCTCCCAGTCCTTTCTGGTAGATTTAATGATGCTCCAATGCTTGTTTATGGTCTTTTTCATGACGTTGGACAGTCTGTTGAAGGTGGTCACACATGTGAGTGATATTTCATCTTGAGTGTTAGTTTTCTCTTCCAACAGTGCATCTCTAGGCTGGTTCCGAGCTCTCTTGAAACCCTTATTCAGAGTTGAGGCAGGGTAACCTCTATCTTTCAATTTTTCAGTTAGTCCAGAAGACTGTTCTTTGAAATCTTTTAGAGTACTACAGTTTCTTCTGAGTCTTAAGTATTGCCCATATGGTAAATTCTCCTTCAGAGGGCGGGGGTGGAAACTGGTAAACTCTAGTAGATTGTTCTTGGCTGTGGGTTTGTGATGGGTTTTCGTGGTTAGACTCGTACCGGAAACCGAGATCACTACATCGAGAAAGACAATTTCAGTTTTACTGGTGGTGTAAGTGAACCTGAGGTTGTGGTCAAGGGTATTAATCCTTGTCAGGAATGACTCAAGGTCACTGTCACTGCCTATCCACAGTAGCAGAATGTCGTCAATGTAACGCTTCCATAAAAGTATGGAAGCCGAGAATTCTGCGGATGGAGGTAAGATGTGTTTTGCCTCGAAATCTGCCACATAGAGTCCAGCTACACTTGGGGCAAAAGTGCTGCCCATAGATGTACCTGAGCATTGGAGGAACAACTGATTCTTGAAGGAGAAATAATTCTCTTTAAGGGCTATTGTGGCGCACTGAATTATGAACGATTATGGTGTTTCAACAGACCCAATTGGGAAGATAAAAAGAGAAATTGATCAAAAACTCAACATCTGGGAGACGAAGAAATTGATCGATTCAGAAGAAAAGAAATATTTGGTGGTGGATTTCCCTCAAACTGCAACAATGTATTTTCTACCGAAGATACAGAAGGATCCAAAAAGACCACCAGGGAGGCCGATAGTCTCGGCAAAGAGCTCAATACTAGAACCGATGGCAAACTTCATCGATTACTTCCTAAATCCTTATGTCCAAAAACTGAAATCCTACATCAAGGATACAACTGATTTTTTATGTACTATACAAATTTGACTTGGCAAAACAGTTATTTGTTGATAACAATGGACGTTATCGCCCTTTATACCAACATCGACAATGATTTGGGTTTGAAAGCATGCCAATATTACCTACAAGAGCGCAACATTCATTACAAAGAACATAATGACATGTTAATGGACATGATTTCCCTATGCCTGACAAACAACCTCTTCTTATTTGGAGACCAACTATACCGTCAGCGAAATGGAGCTGCAATGGGCTTTTCCCTCAGCCCTAGTTATGCGTGCATAGCTATGGGCTGGTGGGAGGAGGAGGTAGCATGGAACATCCAAGATAGACACTTTACCCAACACATAGTGACCTGGAAAAGGTTAATTGATGATTTATTCATCATTTGGAAGGGAAGTGAATTAGAGTTCCAACAATACTTTGATATCCTAAACAAAAGCACCCCATGTTTAAAATTTACCTACGAATTAAGTAAAAATAAGGTAATATTTTTAGACACGGAGGTGTATGTAAAAAACAATCGGATGGAAACAACCTTACATCGCAAAGCCACAGCAACAAATGCAACCCTAGAAGCAACGAACTTCCATCGACCTTCATTGATCTCGAGCATCCCCTACAGGGAATTTCTCCGCTTGAGACGGATTTGGAGTGAAGACGAAGAGTGGAAAAAACACAGTGCGGGAACGATTAAAAGATTTCAAAACAGAAAATATGGCAAACAAACCATCAACAAATGTTGGGGTAAAGCGAATGAAAAACAAAGATTGGATTGCCTCAAACCAAAGGGTGAAGAGACTAAATTGGAAGAAGAACCAATAAGACTAATTCTGGACTATAGCCAAGAATCAAAAAGGATATCACAGATTTTACGAAAAAATTGGAAGATCTTACAATTGGATCCCACCGTGGGACAAAGGATGGGAACTCACCCAATCATAACTTATAGAAGAGCTCGAAACCTAAAAGACCAGTTGGTCCACAGCCATTTTCAAAGCAAGAAGTCCAAAAATACATGGCTAAAGACAAAGGGATTCACCAAATGCTATAACTGTAAGGTGTGTGAGATCGCCAAACCCACAAAAGAATTAACCATGGCAAACAAGAAATCTGGAAAATAAAAGAACTAATCACATGCAAACGTCAGTACACAATTTACATGATAGAGTACCCATGCAAGCTGAGGTACATAGGGAGCACCATATGTGAATTAAAAACACGTATTTTGCAACATGTTCGTGCTACAGTCAACAAGGACAGAAACAACGCAGTAGCTAAACATATGGAGATCCATCATGAAGGAAGGAAATTGGAAACTTCTAAAGTTTTGGGGAATCGAAACAATGTCCCTCTACAACCGAGGTGGCCACCGGGAAAAACTGTTGCGTCCGAAAGAGTCACGGCATATCCTGAATTTTCGAACCATGACCCCTTTCGGCTTGAATCAGTCAGAGGAACTGTACATTCATTTGTGAACACAATGAACACTAAACTTCTCTAATCCCATCACCTCTCCCCAAACCCACATCCCCCCCCCCTCTCCTTAGCCCACTGGAGGGCATCATTGACTCTTAGCGTCATGAAAGCGCAGCGAAACCGTACGAACTAAAAATGAAAATAATTTTGTAAATATAGAATAAATTCTCATAGTCGCAAACCCACTTTGGTATGAATTTGGAATATCCCTTGACTATGCCCTGCGCAGCTTTTGAAATTTGTGAATATCTCCGTAGCCCACTGGAGGGCGCATGATTAATTAAGAGTAAAAATGAAAGCGCAGCGCAATGTCATGACTAAAAATGTGGGCTTCTAAGAAATTCCACATACAAAGTATTGCGGTAGCAAAACAGCTTCACGACCTCACAATGCGCAGAAATGATGTAAATAATCATGATTGAAATGTTTAAATGTATAAGAACTACAGAGTCCAGAATTCCCAGCATGGGGACAAACAGGAAGTTTGGAGATCACATGTTTTCCTGGGGGGGATGGTGTGTTTTTAAACAGTGTGTAATCACAGTAATAATTAACCGTGAACAAGGTAGACGGAGCTATCGAAACGCGTTGGTTTATATCTGTGTTTTGAAAGATAAATAAAACACATATACATATGTATACGTTATTTATATCTGCAGGTGCATTCTTGACATTTATATTAAACAACTGCTTCATAACTGCTATGTAATCTTATTCAAGCATCTGAATCTATGAAAGTTCCAATACTGGGGTGAGAAAATAAGTTACTTATCTGTAACAATATTGTAATCTTTCATAGATTCACATGGGACCTAATCTTCCCAGAAGAAGCTCACCACTCTTTTCTGGGTGTATCTCGTACACTCGTGCTTTGAAAATCAGAGGGAACGAGGCTTCTCACAGGGGTGTTCTAAAGGCAAGGCAACCTGATTGGATGAAGCCTAACTTTGGTCTCTTTTCAAAAAAAGACTATGATATGTAACAAAACTAAAGGGCCCATGGCCTCTAGTCTGTGTTTAACATTGCATGGCTATTTTATTGTACAGTGGAAATCCTATCTCAAAGACGGGGAATGATTCATGCATGTGAATCTATGAAAGATTCCTATACTGGAGAACTATAGTTACAGGTAAGTAACTTATTTTCTTATACCACTTTTTTGTATTGGCTAAAACTGGTAAAAATCCTAATCTGAATATTACATCGAAACTTCTCTTTATTTCTGGTGTATGTGGTCAATGTTTTTTAATGCTTTTTCATAAGATCTCAAAGTATTGATTCTTCAGTAGCTTGATAGCAAGCTCTCACCAGTTTTGTGGAGTTTTATCAAGGCAGATGCCAAATAACATTACTTGATAACTGCAACACTAGATTTATTCGTTGATATTGGACCGTCCCAAAGATCAGAGCATCTTTGTCTTTTAACATTTTGAAAATATGATATAACCATTGCATGTTTTTGTTTACCCAGACGTTGAAGAATGTTTTTAAATACATTTTCAGTAAAGAATGTGTCCATAGTCGAGCCCAATGAAGAGCAGTTTTTTGACTGATCAGTGATTCAGTGCTGTGTAGGATCAGTTCAGACCTTAGAGCTGGAGTGACCCCAGGCCACACGCACCCCAGGAAGAAATGTCTAATCCTTTGCATCTCTGTTAATTTTTTTATGCCTTCAGATCAGCACCATGTGTGATAGCAGCCAGAACTTGCAGAACTATTGCTATCAGTTGTCCTACACAATTATTCATGAAACATAGATGGCTCTTGAGTTTTGGCTCAGGATGGGCTCCTTTTTCCCATTTTGAAATGTCCAAGACAGGTTATCATTGAATCATATTCCCAGGTAATGGAAACTGTGGCCATGGTCAAGGGCAACTCCACTAATTTGAAATGTTGTCTTTAGATTTATTTTTGAGTTCAGCACCTTACATTTTATTTTGTGGATATTGATGGTAAGTTTTATGGAGCTGCAATACCATTCAGAACCTCTTGGTAGGCAATGCATAGCCAGCTCCGTGTGTGCCGAAACTACAATGCCATCTGCAAGTACATCACCTTCATCTACCCCTCTTAATAAGCATTGACATTGCCTCATTTGCTCAGTATTTATTTGGAACAATGATGAAGTGACGAAATGACTAATTGAATACACGTAAAGGCGGTCCCATTTGCCCCTCTTTGGTCAATAATGTTACTGTCCCCCTACCCCAAACCCACCCAACCCACACCTACCCAACCTCTTGTCTCTAAGAGCTCACACCATTCCAGGTCACTCAATTACTCAATCAGACAGGATTTGTAAAGTGCTGCTATTCTTCCAAGAAGGTATCCAGGTTCTGAGAGCCAAGCTTCTTAGCTGGTCTCAGTTAAACAACCAGGTCTTGAGTCCACTTCTGAATTCCTGAAGAATGGGTGATTTCCGGAGGTGGAGGCTGTTCCAGGACTTTGTGGTGAGGTAGAAAAAGGAGCATCATTCAATTCCAATTTCAATTTTCAAAGACTGATTTATTCGATTTTGATTAAAAACCATAAAAGCACAATAAAAAAAGATTTTAAAATGTTACCAAGATAGTTACATATCATTATTATAAATCATCATTATACAGTTTACACCAAACACGTTAAAAGGGTAGCTCATGTTATATACATAGAAATATTAGACTGACCCAGACAATAATTTAAAATTAATGCATTGTAATCCTGTGTCTGATTACGGCTTTTAAAAATGACGACATGGCCAACATAATCAGTTCATTCTCCAACATTTGAAGCCTCAAAAGTGCTGTTCTACATTGTCTGAGTCCCCACTTCTTCAGAATAGATATTAAGAAGCTTCTCCTTGGTAGATCATAAAATTTACAAAAAGATATGCAATGTAACATCGATTGAATGGAAATATCATCGCATGGACATAGAGACAGATTTTTAGACCAAGAGTTTATCTCTGGAAATGTAACCAGTCTAAAAAATTTCCCCCCGCGAAAGCGTGTAAGTAACATGCGAGAATAGCAGCTTTGGACCTGTATTAAATAAGGTTGAATTCCCTGGCTTTGCAGCATCAGGTGGTTCTCCATAACTGAGATCTTGCTTTTCTCTGTAAGCCAACGCTTGTTCTTTAAATAATTTAAACAAGTTTCTTTCAAGTTCTTCCTTGATATGGTTTCTAAACAATTTGGAAAATCAAAATATTCCGGGTAACCAATGTCATAAAATAATTTTTTTACATACTTAATCCAAGATATCCTAGTGACCCCCTCTAGTTCGAGGCAATCCTTAATTATGTCTCGGTTAAAACCAGTCTCAACAAAGAACCACACCTTATGCCACAGTAAAAGGGGATTAAGTTTAATAATATCCGATATATATGGCAGGCCAAGTTCCTTATGGCATGCGTAAGTAGAAGTGGAACCCGGGACAGCTGAAAGTTGAATTTTTTTAACTTCCGTGATTCCCCAGATCCCGGCCCCATATGTCGCTGCGGATACACATTTGGATTTGTATATATCCACTAGCTCTGGGACTGATAGGCCACCCTACTTATTTGAAAAATTGCGAACCGCACCTATGGCTCTGGAGAAAGACAATTTTCTCGCATTTACCGCTGATGACCATGAGCCCGATTTCTCGAAGTTAATACCCAGATATGAGAATCTATCAATCGTATCTATTTTAGTTTTTTCAATAAAAGTTTGATGTATTGATTTTATTTGTACTACAACACATGGTAAACGTTTTACTTAAATTTATTTATAAGCCTCTATCATTCATATAGTTTGTCAAATTGGTGACAGCTCTTTGGGGGCCTATCTGAGTCCGCGCCATGATTACTGCGTCGTCCGCATATAATAATATGGGGACTGGGGTATTCTCAATCAAAGGGTAATCCTGCTTATCCTGGACCAAGTGGGAACCTACACTATTTATGTATAGGTTGAACAAAAACGGTGCGAGTATACATCCTTGTCTAACTCCCTTGTGTATACTGAACTTGGTTGTACATTCTCCCCGCTTCCCGTACCGCACCCTCGCCCCCGCCCCCGGATATAACTCCTTAATAAATAGAAGCAAATTCGGGTCCGCGCCCATTTGTGTCAAGGTACTCCAGAGTTTATCATGATTTAGACAGTCGAAAGCTGAGCTCAGATCGACAAATGTTAAAAACAACTTTGCCCTTCTGGCTAATACATATTTAGCTATGATTAGCACTAAATTTAATCCTTGTTCTGTCGTTCCAAGTCCTGCCCTAAACCCATATTGGAGCTTTGAGAGTGTGCCCCTTTCTTCCACTCAGAGTTGTAATTTGTTTAAAATAGCCCTCCCAGCAACTTTCATAAGTGAGTCCAGTAATGATATTGGACGGTAGCAGTTAGGTTCATTTCTGTCTCCCTTTTTAAAGATGGGCATCACAATAGCGTCTAACCACGTGGGAATAAACCTATATTTATTGCAACTATTCAAAACATTGGTTAGGAGTGGGGCCCATAGCTCAGTGTTAAGCTTATATACGTCCACTGGCACGCCGTCAGGTCCTGGGGCTTTCCCTGCGGCACTCTCATTAATGGCAGTTAAAACTTCTGCGAGTGAGAATTCAATCCCATTCTTAATTTATCCCTGAGCGAAGGCTTTCTGCCCCAGACCTGGAAGCAAGCCATGGTCATCCCTCTGATTAAGAAGCCCAATCTTGACCCAGAGGCACCCTCCAACTATAGGCCAATCTCGCTCCTTCCAGCACTAACTAAGATCTTGGAGAAACACGTGCACAGCGTGCTTTCCAACTTCCTGGAGTCCAATGATTTACTTCATGAATCCCAATCGGGCTTTCGCTCCAACTTAAGTACCGAGACGGCGCTCTTGGAAGTCTCGGAGATCGTAAAAGAGGTACTGGACATGGGAGGCAGGGTGATGTTAGTTATGCTAGACCTGTCGGCGGCATTTGACACCGTCCCCCATGAGGATCTCCTCACCAGGCTCCGTGACATCGGGCTAGGGGGGACGGTGTTCAACTGGTTTTCTTCCTTTCTGGCCAACCGCCGCCAGACGGTCTGGGTCCCACCCGGATCCGCCGCGATGCCGCCATTGGGAGTCGGAGTGCCTCAGGGCTCTATTTTGAGCCCCACTCTATTTAACATCCTTATGACCCCTCTGGCGACATTGGCGGAGTCCTATGGGGCCCGGATCGTCTCTTATGCTGACGACACTCAGCTCCTTTTCACCTGTCGCAAGAGCGAAGAGTTCGATGGAGAAAGGATCCGTGAGTGCCTTGGGGCTGTTTTTAGCTGGTTTTCACATAACAGCCTTAAGTGCAACTCGGACAAATCCGAAATACTATTCTTCGGATGCCCATCAGAACCAGATTGGCAAGGATGGTGGCCTGCCGACATGTTCCCTCCCACACAGTCCTCTAAGTGGGCCAAGAACCTGGGAGTTAAAATTGACAACGAGCTTTCGCTCAAATCCCAGGTTTCCACTCTTACGGGAACATGCTTTGGGATTCTCAGAATGTTGCGCAAGTTCTTTCCCCTTCTTTCGGAGCAACATCGGAGGATCACTGTTCAGGCCCTTATAGGGTCCAGATTGGACTATGCCAACGTCCTATATCTGGGCTTGCCTGAATATCTCCTCCAACGTCTGCAGGTCACCCAGAACGCTGCTGCGCGTGCCATTTTTGGCCTTCATCGCCGTACTAGCGCCTCTAATCTCCTTGTATCCCTCCATTGGCTTCCGGTGCGGAAGAGGATACTGTTTAAGGCCATGACCCTTGCCCACAAGGCCTTGCATGGCAATGGCGCCAAGTATCTCCAGAGGAGGCTGGACTTCTATCGACCTGCACGTTCCCTCAGGTCAGAAGCCTTGGCTTTGGCTCGGGTACCACGCATTAAAAAGGCTCGTCTAGGTGGCCGGTCTTTTAGCTTCCTTGCTCCTCAGCTATGGAACTCGTTACCGTTGTCCCTGCGAAACACCTCAAATCTGCTTGTCTTCAGGAAAGACTTGAAAACCTGGCTGTTTGCTGGATAATTCTTCCCCTTCCTTGGGCCCTGTTCTGTTACTGTTATGTTTCTTGCTCTTTTCCATGGCTTGGAGCTCAAAGCGCCGGGACACTCCTTTGGAGTAGCCGTTGCGCTATAAAAGTCCCATTTTAACATAACATAACATAACATTAACAATGTTCAGGGGGAAAATCGCCAGAGTAACACATTCACTTTTGCTTCAGCAGATGGAGGGAGTGTGAGTGAGGTTGAGGGAGGTTGAGTGCAGGTGTCTGGAGGGTTGGTGGAAGCTTAGGCAGTGCTAAATTTTGGGAGTGAATGGAGCGCAGGTGTCTAGAGGGTTGGTGGAAGCTTAAGCAGTGCTTGTGCTTAATTGTGGGACTGAATGGAGTTTCTTTAGGTGTGATGTGATGTGGGTCCTTCTGGGGAGGATGAAGACGTCTGGCCGCTGAGTTCTTCATGGTCTGCAGTCTTCTCAGGATGTGAGTTTGATAAGATTCATACATAGAGTGCTTTGCCATAGTCCAAGCAGCTGGCGATGAGGGCTTGAGTGATGGTGCATCTAGTGGTGACTGGGAGCCACTTGAAGATCTGATGCAGCTTGCGAAGAGGGAGGAAGCAGGGGCAGGAGACTGCATTGATCTGGTTTTTCATGATGAGTTTGCTGTCTAGGATAAAGCCGAGGTTCTGGCCGTGGTCTGTAGGAATAGGTGAGGGTCCCAGTTCAGCAGGCCACCTGGAGTTGTTCCATGGGGAGGTGTTGTTCCCGAAGATCGGTACATCTGTTTTGTCTGTGTTAAGTTTGAGCCTGTTGTTTTGCATCCAATCAGTGATTTTGGTCATGCATGAGCGGAAGTTGGCCCAAGTGGTGGATGGGTCATCAGATAGAGGATGAGATGGGTATCATCTGCGCAGTAGATGATGTTCAGTCCGTGGGTTATGACGATGTTGGACATGGTGGGTCATGTAGGCGTTGAACAGTGTAGGGCTGTTGTAAGAATCTTGAGGAATGTCGCAGATGATGATCTTGGGTTCCGAGGTGAAAGGTGGATTCTCTATGTTCTTTCTGTGAGGAAAGATGCGATCCATTGGAGGGTGATGAAGCCTCTTGATCAGGTTGTCCAAGGCTGCTGAGAGGTCAGCAGGATTAGGCCAGCTGCTTCTCCCTGGTCTAGGAGGGTTCTCCCTGGTCTAGGAGGGTTTTGATGTCATCGGTGACTGTGATCAGGGCAGTTTTGGTGCTGTGGTTCATGTAGAGTCTGGATTGGGATGGGCCCTGAAGATCATAGTTCTCCAGGTATTCTGTGAGTTGTTGGTTGATTGCCTTTCCAAGGACTTAGGCGGGAAAGGGAAGCAGGGAGATGGGCCAGTAGTTCTTGAGCTCGTTGGGGTCGGCAGACAGTTTTTTGAGGAGGGATTTGACTTCAGTGGGTTTCCATTCTTCTGGGAAGGTGGCCGAGGTGATAGAGGTGTTGAAGATGGCTGTGAGTTGGGGGGCGTGGCTTGGCTGCCGATGAAAATGGACGGGTGAGCGCTGAGCTCCGAGGCGACCTCCCCTAATAATCCTGTTGGAGCTTATTTTGACGACCCTGGGGCCCTGGGATTGCCCGCATCTCCTCCCGCAGACAGTGTGGCCTGATCGGTGGTGGAGGGGTCGACCCTGCAGCCGCGCGGAGCCGCGCCACGCCCGGGATCTCGCGGGCGGCGCCGGCCATTTTCAGCGGCCTGAGTGATAGGCCGCATCCCAGACCTCGATTACACAGGAGGCCGGCCCGCGGTGGGGGCCAGCCGGCCGCCGGCCAACAGGGAGGTCGGAGCCTCGGATTTGTGGGCTTCCAGCGGCGGCGGAACCTGGGCTGCCTTGCCGGACCGGTGAAGCCCGAAGGTGAGGAGGCTGGACACATCCTACGGCCCGAGGGCCTGCCGAGCGCCAGACGCGGGACGCGGGATCGGGGAGGGCCCGATCCTGCACTGCCTTCTCAAGAGTGCTCGACCGGCACTGAACACTTACCGCCGGAGTGCCCTGCTGATGCCGGGAGGCTTGGCGGGCCGGCACTGCGGACCCCCGAGGTGGCCCGATCTTTTGGGGCCCTGCTGACTGCTGCTGACGTGGGGAGCTGGGGCCTGATCTGGGAGCCTACAGATGTAGCGGGGCCCGCATCCCAGGAACAGCTCTCGCCTGGTGTGCTTCTCGTGGCTGGGACCTTGGCTACCCGCCTCTGACGCCGTTGTACTGTAGTGGCCGCATTGACTGCCGCCTGCCGGGCGCATCGCTCCTGGACTCGGAGGGGCAGCTCGCCCGAGGGGGCCCCTCGCGGCTGAGGAGAAGGTTGGCCCGGCGCTGGTGGGGAGCTGCTGATCTTGGAGGCCCACGGCGCCAGCACGTGTGTGGCACGAGGAGTGTCCCTTGGACTTGCGGCCTTGTGTGCTGGACAACCGGCGTGGCGTGCACCCTCGACAGATCTACCCTACACTACTCCTGATATCGGGGAGAGGCGAGGCCGGTTGCCTTCATGGGGAGGCGCCCAAAACCTCCCCCGGACGCTGTAGGGGGAGCGGCGGACAGCCAGGACTCCACTCCGGACACTGGATCGGCGACGGGCCTACCGCAGGGCCAACTGGAGCAGATCTTGAAGGCCATCGCCGACACCAGGGAGGCCTTGCACCATGACATCGGACAGGTATCCACGAATCTGGGCCTTCTACGTGCGGACCACGGCAAACTGGCAGACCGGGTCAAGCAGACCGAGATCCGGATGGACGCCCTGGAACCCGCGGCTAAGGCGACGGAGGCCTTGATGGGGGAGCTGCAGCAAAGGGTGCATCTGCTGGAGCAGAGGGCGGAGGATGCCGAAGGACGCAACCGCCGCAATAATATACGCGTGGTGGGTCTGCCTGAAAAGATTGAAGGGACAGACATGCTGGGCTATCTGGAGTCCTGGCTACGTGACGTGGTGGTCCCGGAGGGTTTGACGCCGTTCTACACTCTGGAACCTGCTCACCGAGTGCCGGCTCGGCCCCCGGCCGAGGGTCGCCCCCTCGGCCGGTGGTGGCACGCTTGCTGCACTACAGGGATCGTGATCTCATCCTGCAAAAGGCGCGAGCACGGGGGCCCTATAAGGTGGACAACGCCCAGGTTTCCATCTATCCGGACTATTCCTTGGAGGTTCAGAGGCAGCGGTCAACCTTTCTGGTGGTCAAGAAGGCTCTTCGGGAGGAGGGTATCCGCTACTCTCTCTTGTTCCCAGCCCGCATGCGGATCATGATGGATGGTCAATCTTCCTTCTACGATTCTCCCGACGAAGTATGGGACTGGCTGGAATTGTACAGGACCGGCGCGGATGCGCATCGGATGTCTGGGGAATGGCGGAGGGCGACACCGAGACCTAGGCGGAACAGGAGACCCAAGAGATGACCGTCTGTCTCACAGACTGAGCTGGAACGCAGGGATGCCCTCCGGGCGGTCTCCACCATTTCCAAGACAGTGGGATCGGCGTCTGCAGTGGAGTCGGGCTCCCAAGGGGGCACCGACGAGGCGGCATTGGAGGAGTCGGGGACTGGTGGCCCGAGCCGCCCCATGTCACTCCTGGAACTGCTGATGAGTTGCTGGACGAATGATCATAATGCCCCCCGAAGTGGTATTGTATAGGCTGCTGTGTTCCTGATTTGTGTTTGGGGTGGAGACATGTCACCCGGGCGGGCGAGGAACTGTTGTTGGGAGGCTACCTTATGCAGTGGCTCCTGCCATAGATAGGTTGGGGATGCGGGGCGCCTAGGGCGCGATGGGGAGGGCTGATCGGGAGGTATGTGTTGCTTGCAGTCCGTTGGAAATAGCGACAGGCCACCCCCCCTATCTCACACCTATTGTGGGACTCTGGTAGTTACCAGGGACTGTTCTTTTTGGTATTTAGACATTTGGATGGGCTTCCACTGTTTGGGATCTATTCTGGGGATGGGTGGGATGTGGGACTGTTGGGTGGTATCAGGGTTCTGGTTTTGGGGTGTTGTCAGTGTGCATACGATTTTTTCTTTATTCGGAACTGTACTTGTTATTGTGAATGGGGACCTTACCTGAGCTGAAGTGTGGGACCTGGAATGTGAGGGGACTGAATTCCATGCTGAAACGTCATAAAGTACATGCCTATCTTGTTCGCAGGGGGATTCAGGTTGCCTTCCTGCAGGAAACCCACATTGACCAAACTGAGGGGCGGACTCTGCAGCGCAGATGGCGGGGACAACTGTTTTACACAATATACTCGGCCTTTGCAAGGGGGGTTTTGATTTGGGTACGGGCAGGGGTTCCCTTCCAACCTTTGGTAACAGTGGTCGACCCTGAGGGGAGGTTTGTGGCTGTACAGGGCCGCCTAGATGGGAGGGACGTGACGCTTTGCAGCGTCTACGCCCCGAATGTGGAACAATCTGCCTTCTTTGCGCGATTGTCTGGGAAACTGGCGACAGTCCTGGCCAGCACGGTCCTGCTAGGGGGGGATTTTAACTCTGTACTGGACGTGGAATTAGATAGATGTCACCCACCACTGGCGCAGGCGGCAGCTCACAGACTAGCGAAGAGTAGGAGAGAGTGGCAAAGTAGCTGGGGCCTGGTCGATGCATGGCGGACCCAACACCCTACAGAGAGGGATTTCTCCTTTTACTCCCCCCCCCACACGATCTGCATGTTCGCCTTGACAGCATTCTCTGCTCACCGGACGCTCAATGCTTGGTCCGCCACAGCGAATACTTAGCTAGGACGATATCCGACCATAACCCTTGCTTGGTAGTGGTCCAATGGATGAGGCGACGTCAAGCTGTCCCGACGTGGCGGTTAAACCCATTGGCGTTGGAGGAACCGGCATTTAAGGCCGATGTACGCATTGGGGTGGAAGGCTATTTCGATGCTAATGTGGGCACGGCCTCCAGTAGGGCGCTGGAGTGGGACGCCTTTAAGGCGGTAATTCGGGGTGTCTGTATTTCGGCTAACGCGGGAGTCCGTAAGACCCTCCTGCAGGATGTTGCGCGAAGCGAGGGCCGCTTGCGCGAGGAGGAACGGCGTAACCACGTGACTCCTGAGGCTCACAGGGCGGTCTCGGCCGCACGGGAGGAAGTAGCGTCAGCAATGGAAAAGCTGCGCTGCTTTGACTATAAGGAGTTTCTTGTTCGTGCTCATGCTGAGCGTGACAAGGTGGGCTCACTGCTGGCGTGGTTGGCCAGTCCTGGGACCCGTGGCACTCCGATTGTGGCGCTGGCCGCCCCGGAGGGATACATGGTTTATACACAGTCGGAGATCAACGATCAATTCCTCACGTATTATGCGCACCTTTATAGGAGCAGGATGCCGGGTGCCCCGGTGGAGTTGGAAGAGTTCCTGTTAGCAGCGCAGCTGCCCCGGCTCGACCCGGAACACGCGAACCGCCTGGGCGGGGATATCTCTGAAGGAGAGATCAGAATGGCCATCAGACACATGGCTGCCGATTGAATTTTATGCAGCCTACGCGGATGTACTGATTCCGCGATTGCAGGCGGTTTATCGGGAGGCCTGGGACACCGGGGTCTTACCAGCGTCTACTCGCGAGGCTCTGGTGATACCCTTACTGAAGCGTGACGGCGATGCGAGCTGCCGTTCGGCCTACCGCCCACTCTCCATGCTCACAATGGACTATAAGATCCTGAGCAAGATCCTTGCGACGCGGCTTCTGGCCCACATGCGCACCTTGGTACACTGCGACCAGGCGGGCTTTATTCCCCAGCGCACCACCGCCACCTGTGTGCGCCGGCTGCTTCGGATCATGGGGGGCGATGCCGCTGCTCGCCCGGGTGCCGCTGTCCTTTCGATTGACATCGAGAAAGCCTTTGACAGTGTTGAGTGGCCATACCTGCTCCGGGTACTGGAGGCCTTTGGACTGGGCGAGTGCTTTGTAAAGTGGACCGCCTTGCTTTATGCCGCGGCCACTGCCCGAGTCAAGACGGGGGCCACCATCTCTGCCCCTTACGCGGTAGGTCGGGGGACCCGACAGTGGTGCTCCCTGTCCCCCCTGTTATTTGCGCTCGCTATTGAACCACTGGCAGCTCACGCCCGTATAGGTCAAGCGTACGCAGGCCTTCCTCTAAGAGCCGACACCCACTACATCTCTCTCTATGCGGACGACTGTTTGCTGTTTTTGGCGGACACAGGCGGTTCCCTGCGTGGGGCCGAGCGCTTGCTGTCGGATTTTGGCCGCCTTTCAGGACTGAGAGTCAACTGGGGGAAATCTTGCCTCTTCCCGCTGGCGCCGGGGACGGATGACTCCCAACCGGAGGGCGAACTACGATGGGAATACCACTGCCTCCCTTATCTAGGTACGCACATCTACCATTCGCCGTTGGCCCTCTTAGAGGGTAACGTCAACAGAGAAATTCGGAGCTTGCAGGGCTGCATGGGATTCTGGCGGACGATGCTGCTTTCGGTCGCGGGACGAGTGGCGTTACTGAAGATGGTAGCACTTCCCCGATTGCTATATCTGTTTCGCACTCTGCCGATCTGGATCCCTGCGTCGGTCTTTAACAGACTCCGCTCCCTAACCTCTGGGTTCATCTGGGGGTCGGGCAGACGGCGAGTTGCACTGGCCACGTTGATGCGCCCTAGGGCAGACGGGGGACTTGCGGCCCCGGACTTCGAATGGTACTACTTGGCGGCGCAACTGCAGTGGCTCACCCAGGCAGTGGCTTTGGAATTCCGAGGTCCAGAGGGAGTAGCGGGCAGACTATTCCCGAGACACGTCATCTCCTTTATAATCCTGGGCCAGAAATTGGACCTCGCCCAGCTCACAATGGAGGAACGTACGATTCGTAGCTGCTGGCTTCGTTGCCACAGGCGCTCCGGTGCCACTCGCCCTTATGCTCCTGAGATCCCGCTAGGGATGAGCACGGCCTTTCCACACGGCGGCGACTGGTCTGCACTGGCGACATGGGAGGAGCTTGGCTTGCAGATGATCGGCGATCTTTACAAAGATGGGTCACTGCTCACGTTTCAAGAGTTGCGGGACGCTTACGATCTCCCGAGAGGTGACTATCTGCTACACGCCTCGTTAGTGGCCGGTATTCGCCGACACTGGAAGAGTGGGCTCACCGAGCCGCCGACCTCGGAATGCTGTCAATATGTGGTCATGGCTGCTGGCACTTACAAGGCCGTCACCTGCCTTTACCGGAGGCTGTCGACTGTAACCCTACGGCCCCTGGATGGACTGAGAGCCAAGTGGGAAGGGGATATCGGGCGACCGATCCCTGAGTCGACATGGCCGCAGCTATTGTGGCGGGCATGGAAGGGCACTAGGAACGCCAGGTTCCAGTTGATCCAGTTTTTCACCCTACACCGAGCGTACCTAACGCCAATTAAGATTTCGCAATATTTCGAAGGTGCATCCTCGCTCTGTCCTAGATGTAGGACAGCAGAAGCGGACTTCGTGCACATGTTTTGGACCTGCGGTAAGTTGGCTGGTTACTGGGAGGCGGTGATGACCTGCCTGAACGCTGTCACGGACCGGCAGATCGATGCCGAAATGGGCGCCTGCCTATTGTTATGGTTCCCTCACACCCCCGTACTCGCGTTACCAGTAAATTTTACGATTTGGGCTTGATACTAGCCAAACGAGAGATCACCATGCACTGGAAATCTAGCCAGGGACCCAGCTACTTGCGTTGGAGGACCACTTTGGAGCGGTGGGCGAAAGCGGAGAGCGCTTTGCGGCTGCGACAGGCCAGGCGCCTAGATAATGACAAGGCATTGGAGGTGGCTAGAGCGTGGGAGGCCCTGGTGGTTGCGCTCCAGCAGCCTGAGAGCGAACTGAGCGAGGATGAGGGAGGGGTGACACGGTAGGGGCACTGTTTTAAGGAGCACCCCACTTCCAGCGAGGCACACACTACTTACAAGTAACGATAGAGGTTCTGAGAGATCAGATTCCCCATTGATATGCGCTACTTACCTTTTACTACGGTTCCTACCAAGGAAGTGACTATGTTAGCACTTGGATGATTGAGAGAGAAGACTACGGCACACTGTCTAGGGGGGTGGGTCACAGGGAGGGACCGGTTTGGGGGAATGTTCTATATAAAAGGTGTCTTGTCGGAACTGTAGTGTTATCCTGACTTATCGGCTAATACCATATTGTTTTCTCCTTTGTACTGTACTAATTTCGTACTTGACTGCCAATAAAAATTGTTTTTACAAAGAAGATGGCTGTGAGTTTTTTGCCAATAGTCTTGTTTCTGAGGTTGAACATGTGAATGGTAAAGGGGTCCATGGGTGCTCCTGAGTGGACTGAGAACATGATGGCAATGGTTCTCTGAATGGTGAGTTGGTGATCCAGAGGTTGGAGTTCATGTCTGTGGGAGCGAGGAGGCTGGTAATGTCGGAGGCGGTGGGTTCGGGTTCAAGGTGTTTGTAGATGGTGGACATCTTGCCAGGAAGAAGTCTTCCAGGGTGTCGCAGAGCACTTTGGAAGCAGTGATGATGTTCTGGGGGGTTGGAGAACTCCTTGAAGACACTTGGTGGTGGTGCTGTGAAGGTGAGGATGATAGAGTGGTCAATCCATGTGAGCTAGATGAGATGGCTGTGCTTGACCTTGTGGCTGGCTGTGAAGAGAGGGTCTTGCATGTGTCCTGCATTTGTATGTAGGGTCGGTAACTATTTGGGGTGAGGCCGATGTTGTTCATGCTTTCGAGGAAGTTTGCTGTGTTCGTGTTGTTGGGGTTGTCGAGGTGTAAGTTGAGGTTTCCGATGAAGATTTTGTGTTCGTTATTGAAGGCTTGCAGTGCAGTGAATTTGGGATGGCATCACAGAAACTGGGGCATGGTCCTGGAGGACTGTAGGTGAGGGTGCCTCTGATGGGGGTTTTGCTGTCTGTTTTGAGTTGAAAGTTGAGGTGTTCCATGATCGGGGTGGTGATGTGTGTGGCAGTGGTTCAGTGGATGGTTTCTTTGTGGTTGATGGCGAATCCACCTCCATGCTTGTTAATGCAGTCCCGGTATGCAATCTTGTAGCTGTTGGGCATGGCTGTGGTGATGTCGGGTACAGATGCCGGGTTGAGCCAAATCTCAGTGAGGAAGACGACGTACAGGGTGAGGGGGTGATGGTGTCCTAGATCTCAATGGCGTGTTTGCAGAGCAATTAGGCATTGAGCAGGAGGCAGTGTAGTTTTTCGGGCGCTGTCAGAGTTGTTGTGGTGGTGTCGATTGTGTGTAAGTGCTCCAGTGTTGCAGGACAAGAGGTATCAACCAACATTGCAATTGTTCTGGTAAGGATATTTTGGATAAACATTAGACAGAGGGTGGTAATTTGCTAATCGTGAGTCAACCACCCTTCATTAATACTGGTGACATCTTGGGATGAGCATGGCAATAAGAATGCAATAAATGGGATACCCTATATGGACTTCAGTAGCCCAATAACACATTTTGGCAGGAAAGAGCTCAAACTGGAATACTCCGTCGAAACTTTTAGTTTCACTGTACCACTCAAGAATGTTAACGGAAGTTTACGTACTCTCCTTTCTTCTTCCTTGCAAGGGAAAAATGCTGATTGGGGTGACACAGCTATATTAATTGGCACAACGCTGTTGGAAATATTCTACCATCTTCCAACCACTTTCCATATTTTTTTCAAGACAATCTAAAACCATGGTATTCTGAGAATATATAGAGTTTCTTCTGTTTTGTGCAAACTACTTGACTGATGAAAGAACCTTACATACTTTTTAAACATGTGAGACCGGGATATTTATACACACGTTTTAGTTTGCATTCATAGGCCGCCGACCAGGTTGCCTCCCTTTATTAGAATTATATATTTTTTAGTTTTTGTGGAAAAGGCAAGGTATATACTTCGTAATCTTGTTGGAGAACCGTAATGTGCTCTTTAACAGTTGGATAATATACTTGAATTTTAAAGGCAGCCTGTTTTAAATAAGATTTTTTTTGTCAAAGGACCCGAAAGTAAACGAACATCACCGTATTTTGTGGCATTTTGTTTATTTAAAATGGTGTAATACTGCATTAACAAAGACGTGCTACACTTTAAGCCATGATTTATGGACTTTATAGAAATACTCACTCTCGTTTTATTCTACTTATATATTGATTGTCTATTTCAAAATGATGCAAGCTTACACGTTGTCTTCCCATTGACCCAACAGTTGTTTCCTACAGAATTTAGAACTTTGTGCATGTAAATAATAAAATGGCACACTGGAAGGATTTTAATTACATTTTCCCCCATTGATGTTCAGGAAAGAAAATTTCCAAAATTTGTTGCAAAAGAGATGGAGAACATGTACATAGAAGAGCTGAAGTCATCAGTGAATCTCTTAATGGCAAATCTGGAGAGTCTTCCAGTTTCCAAAGGCGGTCCAGAATTTAAGCTGCAAAAATTGAAGCGATCCCAAAATTCTGCATTTCTGGATATTGGTGATGAAAATGAAACTCAGCTTTCAAAATCGGATGTGGTTCTGTCTTTCACTTTGGAGGTAAGTGCATGTTTGTATGTATTTTTCTGTTGATCTTTTCAAATGTCAACATCAAATGAAATGGCTGTGCTTATTCATGTTGTCTAAACAGAGGTGCCATTGGTTGAACGATGCGTTTGTTACTTGCATGCCGTAAGTGATTAGAGCTAAAAAGCAGGTCAGCAGAAGGATGCAATCCTACACCATTAAACAGAATTTAAACACATTATGTTTACTTTAAATAACGAAGATTTGGGCTGGGAATTAAGCCTTAAAATGTATTATAAATCAGAAAATTAATGTCATCGCATATCTGCTCAAGAAACGGGGCTTCATTCATTTGACTCTGCAGATAAGAGGAATGATGTTGAATAAATCTGCCCTTTTTAAGGCCATCTTCCTGCTGCACACACCAGAGGGTTAAGAAACATAATGTACTAAAATGTCACTGCACTTTTGGGAGTTAACACTTAGGGCCCCATTAGGATGGCGGGCGGATTGCCCCCGCCAGGCTGGCAGTAGCCACCACCGGCCTGGCGGGGGCAATCCGCCCGCCATCCTTGCTGCATAGACCCCCCGCCATATTAACATGACTGGGGGGTCCGCGGCGGACGGAAAGACCGTCCGCTGCTTTTTCGCCCCAGTCGCCTTGCGACCGGGCGGAAAAGGGTTTATATGGTGGCGGTGGTGGCGGTGTCTATCAGACACCGCTAGCCATATTAGTATGGGCTTGTGCTGCCACGGAAAGGCATGCAGAGTCTGCTTTGGGGGCCCACATGGACTCCAGGGGGGTGGGGGGTGCACTTGGGGGGTACCTATGGTACCTCCCAGCAGTTCCATGCACAGCATGGCAGGCACCGCCCGGTGCCTGCCATGCTGTGTATGGAAGTGCACAGCATGCCTTCCTGCCAGTTTGGTGGGCGATGCTGAGTGCACCACCCTCCACAATGGTAGGAATGCTGGATGCGCCCGCCACTGTGGCGGGCGCATCCTAATGCTGGCCACGGGGCCCCCACCCTAATGGCGGCCGGTCCCTTTCACCACTAGGATGACGAACGGACAAAGTCTGCCCGTCATCCTAATGACCCCCTTAATGTCTGTAAAACAATTGGGTTATTGGTTGAAGGGGGTGGAAGCCCCACTCAGGCAAAAACCACAATCCTTGTCGGAATGAACCACAAAAGTCACTAATTTAACCTTTGCTTAACCCTCTGGTTGCTCGGCCCAAAAGCAGTCAGGCTTAACTTAAAGGCAATGTGTACAGTATTTATGCAGCACATAATCAGTAATGAAGTCAAAACACTACACAAGAAAAGTCCCAAAACAATTAAGAAAAATAGAGTACATTTTAATAATTATGCCAGAATGGCAAATCCAATGATTAAAATCAGAGATATTTACTTTCAGAATTTTAAGTTGAACTAGCACATTGAAACAGAAAGTGCTACCTGCAGTCACAGTCACAAGTTCAGACTGACAGTGATGAAGTGCAAACTGGGTTCAGCACCAGGGCTGTCTGCTGGGATTTGTACCTTTTTGTCCCTGGTGCTATGATGTGAGGTCCTGCATTGGACTGCAATGCTGTGCCAATTCCGGTGTAGTCGCTGGTCAGGAGTAGCGAGGTGCTGCAATGCGACGTACCACACCGGGCTGCATCCCGCTCCATCTGTTCCAATGAAACCTTGAGTTAGGCAATGAGGCGTTATCTCTGAAGCTTGTTTTGTCTCTATAGCTCACTGACGAGGCTAGCCAACTAGTTCTTGCAGTCACTCTGGTGGCCCTGGGTTCCAAGAAGCAGGTCCAATCTTCATTTCTCAGACAGTAGGGCAGCAGGCTGTCATTTTTAGTAGCAGGGCAGTCCTTCTGAATCTTACGCAGGTCCAAGAGTGTACTGCTGAGCGGCTCTGGAGGTACAGTATGTATACCTGGTGTCAGTTGTTGTGCGGGGGATTCCCTGTGTTACCCCTCACATCTGTCAAGTTCTTTGCCATTGTTATGTTAGGTGTATTTGTAAAGACCACTAACAAGTGTATCTTGCTCTAAGGAGGTGTGTGTGCCTAGCCCTGTATATGCTAGGTTGGTTAATTGGTAGGCCAGGTCTTCAGCTTCCTGAAAAATTCAAGGGGAGAGGAGGAGGCTCTGATGTGGAGTGGGAGGGCCAAACTGTCTAGTCGTGACAAAAGGCAGGTCACGCATTGTGTCAAATTACGTTGTGTGTGCATGAGACCAAGCCTTTTAAAGTGTAAGTGAGGTTGGACACAGCCCTTCCCCAGCCATCCTGTCCACACCTAAGCCGCCTTTGTGTTACTGTCAGGAAGCAATACAGAAACCCCAACAACAGGGACATTCACATTCATGTGACTCAGGACACTAGCAGGGGCCACACTTTTACGAGACAAGAAAATGCTGCCTATCTACAAGAGATATTTTCACAATTGTAACTTAAAATCCAACTTTTTCCATCAAAGAGGATTTTAAATCACAGTTTATTTGAGTGTAAACAGCATATTTCTATCTGCTCCAAATCTAATGTTAGCACTCATTATATGTATTAGGATCACCCAGTGTTAGTCAATCGAAGAGCTAGACCTTAAGAACAACTTTAGGAGTTTTTCACTGCCCGGACATATAAAACTATGTACACATGTCCTATTTTTTAAATACAAAGCACACTTTCCTGCTAGCCTTTAGGGCATACATTAGGTATGACTTAGAAGCATTAAAAGGAAGGTTTAGGCCTGACAAAAGTTTTATTTTGCCAGGTTGAAAACATTTAAAACTGCACTACAGTTTGAGGCAGGCCTCAGATGTTTTAAAAGTGCTATTTTAGTGGGTGGTACAATGAGTGCTGCAGGCCCACTCGTAATTAAATACATGCCCTGTGTACATATGTAACCATTTAGTAAATGTGTCAATGAGGTATTTGCTAATTGTACCATGTTTTAGAGAGAGAGCACAAGAACTTTCCCACTGGTTAGCTGGGAAAAAGTGACAGAGTCCTAAAGCTAACAAAAACAGGCACAGCAACAGAAGGTAAAAAACTGGAGGTGACCCTGCAACTTGCCCGGTCCAACAGTGTCCTATTTAAAATTATTCAAACTCTGAAAAAAACAAGCATTATAACATCTAGTACCTCTGTCCCAAGACCGTTGCAATTAACACCAAACTTTAATTTTCAAAATACTGTCTGATTAAGAGTAAAATTAACTAATTCTCACCCAGTCTGCTATACAAGAGTAACCATGTTTGACCATAATGTCACAGGTCTAGTTAGGGCTTATTTAACACCAACAACATGCTAAATGTAAAGACACGCATTACTCAGCCTCCATGTCATAAACATCTAACTCCAGTTTATAACTTGATTGCTCATTTTTAGCTTCTGCCTTAACTATGAGAATTAACATCACTTACAAATCCTTCTCAAAATTCATGGCCCCTCAAAGCCTCTGGCATCACCTTTACCAACTTTGCACTGGCAAACTCCTGGGGGAACTGGCTTAAAAACTGGACTGTGGAACAGTTGGTGTCTTGATAACTATTAGTCAGGTCTGTGCCTAGTGTGAAGGAGTTTGGTCTTGATGTTAAGGTATTCAATAGCCCATAGAGCTTGAAATGGTTCATTTGCAGATATTATTCCAAATTTTCATTGTTCAATGAGGAAACTTTCCATGGAGTAATATTGATGGAATTTCACCAGCATGGCCCTTTGTCTGGTTCCTTCCTTTCTATTCTCCTCAGATTGACATCATATTGTCATCCATGTTGTCTAGCTCTTCCTTTCTTTTCTTTGCATGCCACTTACAAAAACTGTTATATTCTTTATTCACCATTCTTCAGGTAATTTATGTTTTCCATTCCCTGCTGTGAGATTCCATATGGTATCTTGTGAAGTCACCATTTCCTATGATTAAGTACTTGCCATGGCCCGATCCCAGATGTAATGCCAATAACAACAGCCAGGGTGTGTCTGGCAGGTACTGGCAGAGGCCTCTGTTTTTTAAAGTACCCAATTCATTATATCTCTTTGAACACTTATCCCTTCTATTTTTGCAGGATGTCCGGGGTAAGGCTCTGCCAAGTAAGTGAAGAGGTCTGAGTGCCTGCTGTGGCTTTCCACATCATCAACTACTGCATTACCATGTATTTTCCCCTTGCAGTTTTAGCCTACTGCTTGAGGATCTGATTTTCTCAGGGGGCCAGGGTTACTCTCCGTCCACTTGTGAAGGATTCCTGGAATCTCTTTTTCACCTCCCCCATTCACGATGATCTTAATGCGAGTGTTTGCTGCTTCTGCCCCCCTCAATTTTGTGTTTAGCCATAAAGACTGGCCAAGGTTGTTCTGGCATTAGGATCTGTTCCACTTTTCTACCACAGTCCCTGATGCTGGACTTCCTTACAGTAGAGTAAGTCTGAACCGTACAGTTGTTTTAATATTTATTATCCACATTTGTTTTGGATGACATATCGGTCTGCAGATGTTTAGCTTGTTGCTAAAATGATCTTCCCTAGCTGGCAACTCACCTGGAAACTCCTTAGTATTTTCTCCCTTTGGCTTTGTTTGGGCCTCCCTTACAACCCAGACTTTATTTGTCCAGTACCATGACCTCTCCCCTTCTTTCCTGATGCTGCCCCATCCATTTGAGCCTCCCTCAAATTGTTATTGGTCCACCAAGCAAACTGTTTATTTTTTCCCTGATAGGGTAGATTCTTCTCCCAAACACAAGCCCTCCTATTTTCATAAAGGCCCGTTAGGTTTGTGCATCAGTAAAAAGTAGCCTATTCGATGCATAATCTTTTAAAATTGATTTGGTACTGGATGTTCAGTCTGGAGAAGAGACTTTCTCGCCATCGCCGTTCCCAACTTCCTCCTACCATACTCCTGCGATCAGTGTGCACTTTTGATTAGGCCCTGCTTATGTGCATTTACAATTATAAAACACAGACATGTTATAGAGTGCTGTACAAACAGCTGATCTGCAAGTCCTTTGTTAAAAATCTAAAAAAGCTTTGTTGTCTTTTTTTTAGGTTTGATTATGAAATCATTCTGCCTCCATTGTCCGATAGGTGGTGTACGCCATATTGAATTTTTATGATCCTTTATTATAGACTGAAAATTTTATTTTTCATTTCTGCCATAAACTACCTTCTTTCTAGGCCTGCACCATTTTAACTATGTTATAACCTGAGAAAATGTTTGGAAATATAGTACTATTCTTCGAGGTCATTCCCTGAGGTTTAACTTGTTGAAAGGCAAGATGGAGGGGGGACTGGCTTCGGTGGGGACCCTTGCAGACCCATCCTTGCCTTGCTTCGTATAGTGAGGGCTACTTCTTTTTTTTGTTTAAATTTGTTTATCGGGTTTTTGTTTGCATTTTATAACCAGCATAACAGTGATTATGTGGTACAGTAGTGCATGACCATAAGTACACTGTATCAGGAAACGCTGAGTAGCCTTCCCCATACAATAATCATGTGTTGATCGAACATACCAAGCTGTTCGGTCCATTCATGTTTACCATATAGTCCCCTGCAGGGCCAGTAGCTTACCCCTGAGAAGAGCAAAAACTGTCCGTGGTGAGCGGTCTACCATTCTGAACGTGGTGGTGACCTTATGGTAAGTTGATTGTTACTCAATCGTTTCAAATAGTGCCAACGAGGTCGCCATGATCTGTGCCTGCATGTGTCGTCCTGACGTCTTTGTCTATAGGTCTTTCCAATAAACCATTGGTAGGGGGGATACCCCCTCCAGTCCAAACTTTCTAACTTTTTTAACCTTTGGGGTGAACCTGGTGGGGTGGGGAGGAGTCTAGGGGGGAAGCGGGGGGTTATATGCTGCGCCGGGGTGGGGCGTCCATGTTCCTAGGTTGTATAGTACGACAGCGTGCGGGGAGTCAGTGGCGCGCGCCGGATAGCAGGGGTCGCAGGGTGCAGCCTCTTACGATTTTCCGGTAGTTTTGTGGCTGTGTCATTGAGGTGCAGGGGCTGGTGTGGCTGTTCGGATCTGGGACTGCGAGGCCGTCGGTGACTCTTGGGGACATGTTGCTTGTGTAAATCCGTACATTAACTGGGCTCAGTCTAGGGATATAGGGTGTTTGCGGTGCCCCCTCACTTCCTCCTCCCGGAGTATCTCCTCCTCTGCTTTACCCCATTTATGCACGGCGCCTATCCAGGCCGCTTCCGGTGGTCCCGTGGGGGTCCTCCAATGCATAGCTATTCCCCGTTTTGCCAAGAGAATGGCCAGTGAGAGGAAACAATACTGCACTTTCTCGGTTTTCCGCCTGTGGAAGATCCCGAGCACGCATGCTTCCCATGTGGATATGGTTGTGATGGCAGTAACCTCTTCGAGGGTCCAATGGACTTTACCCCAGAACCCTTGGAGTGTGGGGCAATCCCAGAACATGTGCTTAAAATCTGCCTCCGGGGTTTGACATCGGGGGCAAGCAAAGTGTGTATCCGGAAAGAAGCGATGCAGTCGGCGTGGTGTGCGATAGGCTCTATGGAGGATGTTGAATTGTATGTTACGGAATCTTGCATTTCTGGATACTTTTTTGGGGTATTCCAGGGCTATGTTCCATTCTTTGCCGTGGACCACTCTGCCTATGTCCGTCTCCCACTTCTGACGTAAGGGTTGAAGGGATGGGAGGAGGAGTGTACATACTGCCTTGTAAAGCCAAGTGACCAGATGTCGCCCCACTCCCATGTGTAAGATCGTGTGTATCACTGGGTGTGGCGTGGGCTCCCCTGTGTCAGGATTCCAGTATTTACGACTGCTATCTATTAGTTGCCTGTGGAGTAAGAATTGCCCGGGGGGGAGATCATATTGCTCCATCATCTGAACGTATGTTTTCAACTGCCCCTCTTCGAAGAATGATTCTATCTCCGTGACTGACAATTCTGTCCAGACTCGAAGTGTTCCCTGTGTGTAGTATGTGTCTCCTCGTGGGAAGCCCACCAGTAGCAGTGGGGGTGAGTACGGCGGCTGTGTTTTGGACATGCGGTGAATACGCATCATGCAGGTGCGGGCTATGGACAGCTGTAGGGGCCGAGTACGTATCGGTTTAGTACCTGGCAGCAGCATCCGATGGATAGCTGGTTGTGGCGTGGGGCCGTCTGCAGTGATGGTCTCCCCTATGTGACACCCTGCCGTCCAATATGACAGCCATTGGAGCTGGGCCGCCAAGAAGTACGCCTCGAAGGCCGGTGCTCCCAATCCTCCCTCCGTGGAAGGCAGGTAAAGTGTGGATAGCGCTACTCGTCGCCGTCCCCCGCCCCACACTAACTCCGTTAGGAGACTGTTCAGTTCTTTAAAGAACGATCGTGGCGGAACCACTGGGAGGTTTACGAAATGATGCAATAGCCTGGGGACCATGATCATTTTTGCCAGGGCCACTCGGCCTATAGGTGCTAGCGGTAGCGTTTTCCAACAGCTCACTGC
The DNA here is from genome assembly GCF_964261635.1 of Lissotriton helveticus. Taxonomy (NCBI): domain Eukaryota; kingdom Metazoa; phylum Chordata; class Amphibia; order Caudata; family Salamandridae; genus Lissotriton; species Lissotriton helveticus. Next base: position 1,284,201,613 of record NC_136057.1, on the reverse strand, counting down.
TGACCGTAGCCCAGATAGGGTTTTACGATGATTTCCCTCGTATAGGTCCTCTGGGGTGTGATACAACCGCACTCCCAGGTAACGGGGGGCCTCTGCATTCCACGCAAGTGACCGGGCGCCTATTCGGGCCTCGAATGGGGCCATACGGGGGCTTAGCGGGTACAACGAGGACTTCCCCCAGTTGACCTTGAGGCCCGAGATGTCCGCAAAGTCCTCCAGTGTTTTCCAGATGCAGGTCAGGTCGCTGGTAGCGTCCCGAACATAGATTAAGAGGTCGTCCGCGTATAAGGACACACAGTGCCATGTGTGCGCTAGGGGAATTCCCCATTCCTCGCCTTCTTGTCGTAGGCGTGTTGCTAGGGGTTCGACCGCTAAGGCGAATAGGAGGGGTGACAGCGGGCACCCCTGCCTAGTCCCTCTCTCCACCGCGAACTCTGATGAGATGTAGGTGCCCAACCGGACTCGGGACGTGAGGCGCGTGTATAGGAGCCTTGTGTATGCTGCCAGGCTTGGGCCAATGTTGTTCTTTCTGAGGACCTCGAATAAGTACGGACATAAGAGAGTGTCGAATGCCTTTTCGAGATCTAATATGAGGCAGGCTGCGTTAGGGAACCGTTCCCGTGTCGTGTCCTGGATATGAAATAGTCTACGGAGGTTGTGGGACGTGTTGCGGTTTGGAAAAAACCCACACTGGTCTGGGTGGACTAACTGGGTTAGGACCTGGGCATATCTCTCCGCTAGCATTTTACCTAAGATTTTGCAGTCCGTATTAAGCAGCGTGATCGGTCTATAGGATGACGGGAGCGTGGGGTCCCTGTGTGGTTTCAGGAATGTAACTATTATCGACACCCTGAGGGATCTCGGCAAGACCCCCGCCTCAAGCGCGTCATCGAACATGGTGACCATCCGTGGGATTAAGTGAGTCGAGAAGGTACTGTAGTACTCCAAGGGGAAGCGGTCCATCCCTGGGGCTTTGTTTCTGGCTAATGCTCCTATCGCTTTTTTTACCTCGGTCGGTCTTAGCTTTTGTTCTAGGTCTTTCTTAACTTTCGTCGAGACTTGGGGGATTGGCAGAGTGTGGAAGAATCTGTCCATTGGCTGGGGGTCTCCCTGTCTTGGGGGTTGGTATATAGTGAGGGCTACTTCAATGTGAAATTTGTTATTCCCTAGAGTGAGTAGCCCAGACTGTGGTGGGGGGAGGAGAATGCCCTAGCACCTGGAGGAGCCATTAGTCCGATTCAGCTGCCTCCTTTTGCCTCTGAAAATCTTAGGAAAGTGCTCCCCCTCCCCGGCAACACCTAAGATGGACGGCCTCCACGCCTAGCTTTTTCAGAGACTTACAAGAGGTGTCTGGGCCTCATGACTCAAGAGGTGGCCGCCCCCATCACAAGAGCAGAGCCCTGCCAACTGAGAATGCCACCCAGATTCACAACCATAGCACCATGTGAGGACTCGGCTGTCTGGGGGCGTAGACAAGGCAAGGTGCGGCTGCTGTGAGTGGCAGGCCCTGTGGATCTGAGGAGTGATGCAGACTCTCGGCCAGGCCTGTGAATTTTAAAAAGGGCCTCCCTCTACCTAGCCCCTGGCCATTGTAGTGAGCACCCCTGATGCCTGGAGGATCCGATGGCTTGGGTGACAGGCCGCAGTCCAGACGACTCTCGAGGGCTGCCAAAAACATCACAGGAGGTGGCCTCTCCCGACTACTTCTGCCATCCTTGGAGGGGGCTGTGATGACATTTCTCGCTGGAACTTCTGCAGTCTGACTTGTGGCAGCCATGTAAACACATTGCCTGGTGCCTCAGACCAGCATTGTTCTGGGTCTGGGCTTGGATTTCAGGACAGAGACCTGAGCTACCTTAGGAGTGGAAGTTGGGTGCAAGGATTTGTTTGGTAACTGTAGGGACCCTTGGCATTGATCCCCAGTGGTGAGCCAGGTGAAGAGTAGTCTGGTCACGTCTAAGGGTGAGTCGGAGTCATACCTGTGCTGGAGTATGCAATCTACTTCCCATCAGCGTCTCCAAATTCCACCAGCAGTCATGTGCTTTGGGGGTCTCAATCAAGTACTTCTTACACCCCGGGGACTATTGAGGGAGGGTTTACCATACGTGCGTAGTGACTTCCCCGCAGGATTGATTTTGCCCTCTTGAAGTGCAACTAGACCTTGACTTCCTCCTTACAGGTGGTGTGGATCAACCTGCCAGATGGCGAAATCAGACAGGACCCTGTGGAGGTTCCACTATAAAGAATTACTTGCTGGTCCAGAAACCCAGCCTGCGGTGGCCTCCCAGGGGATAGGTAAGAGTACACTTCTCTGGACTGACTCCCCCCAAGCCACTGAGGCTAATGCCCCATCCACGAAGGGTGGCATGCAACAAATTATGGCAATGTTCAAGGCAGAGATGGGCCTCTTGAGACAGAACTTTGTCAAGTTAATTACCAAGCTTGATCATGTTGTCCACAAATTTGATACACAAGCAGATCACCTGGTGATACCCGTTACTAAAGGAGCTTGTGAAGGAGCCAAACTGACCGTACACATAAGCGAATTTGAAAAACTGTGCCAATGGATCACTGACGAGGTGAAGGGCAGAAAAAACTTTTCCTGCCGGAGCAACTTTCGTATCTGGGCCTACCGGACAATGTTGGATCAGGACCTTCCTCAATATGTTGAGGATCTTTTCAGTTCCCTTCTGTCAGACCCTGGAGATGTCACAATAGAGCTGGACCTACATGGTCTTTCATGCCTATCAAGCCAAGAATAACCTGACTCCAGATGTTCTTATGACAGGCCACTATATCCAGCAGAAGGGTGAGATAATGAAAGCTGCCAGGCAATCAGACTCAATAGTGTTTAGAAGCTGGGGTCTCCAACCTTTTCTGTACTGAGAGCTACTAAAGTTAAATGAAAAACATTAAGAGCTACTAATATTATTAGTGTTGTATAATCTCAATTTTTTTATATGTATATTAATTCAAACAAGCAAAAGCTTTCTGGTTTAATGGGCTGGGCTGCACACGGGTGAGCTACTCAGAGGTAGCTGGAGAGCTACAGTAGCTTACAAGGTACTGGCCATAGACCCTGGTAGAGGCTCCACCTTAGCACTGTATCACAATGCCTCACCGGACGAACACAGCGCATCAGACTACCTTTGTTCCTCTCCGAACCCATAGAGATCAGTTGCAGAGCCCCTTAGAGTCCCTCCCTGAGCCCAACCCTCTACAACAACTACATTGACTCCGTTACGACCATCATCAGGAACTACGGACTCAACATCGTCTCCTATGCCAACGACACCAAAATTATCTTCTCCCTCACCAACGAACCGAAAACCGCCAGAAACAACTTCCACAGAGGAGCCACCTGGATGAAACCCAGCTGTCTCAAATTAATTTGGACAAGACTGAAGTCCTCATCCTAGGACCCTCAGCTTGGAACAACTCATGGTTGCCCTCCACACTGGGATCCCCGCCCACTCCCAAAGACCAAGCAAAATACCTCAGCATCATAATGGACCCCTCGTTCACAATGAACCATCAGATCAATGCCGTCCCCTCATTATACTTCCACAGACTCCACCTGTTTCAGAAAGACATTCAGATGGATCCCCACTGAATCCAGAAAAGCATTCAACCACAAACTCATCAGAAGCAGACTTGACGACAGTAAAGCACTCTACACTGGCGTTACCCAGAAACTCATCAGAAAACTTCAGAACTTTAAAAACGCCACAGCCAGACTGGTCCTCGACATCCCTCACCGCAGCCACACCTCCGCACATTTTAGAGAATACCCCTGACTCGCAGTCAACAAAAGGATCTCCTTCAAGCTCCTCACCTACAAAGCCCTCCACAATTCAGGACCAGAATACCTAAACCACCGCCTCTCATTCCACGTCCCCATCAGACACCGCCACTCGACGTAGCGGGCCCTGGCCACCGTCCCTCGGATCCACAAGACTAGAACTGGAGGAAGATCCTTCTTCTACCTTGCCACCAAGACCTGGAACACCGTGGCGACCCACCACAGACATTCCCTGTCGCTTACCCAATTCAGAAAGGACCTGGCTCTTCGACTGAACACCAGAGCGCAGATCGGTCAGCAGCCCCCCACTTACCTCCCGTCCCAGCACCTTGAGACCCTCCCAGGTGAGTAGCTGTGTTTTATAAACTCTGATTGATTGAGTGATGCCTTTGCCTTGATATTAGCAAAATGTTAATCCCTTAAGATAGCAATGAATTACCTCAGGGTTCACAAAATCCCCTAACAGTGGGGTTTACCTACCTGCCTTATAAACAAAATGACTAATCTGCCCAGATAACTACATGGGAGGAAGCACCAGCGCTGTTCCACCAAGATGCCCACCATCCCTTAGAAGACCATTTGGATCAACGGCGCCTGTGAAGTACTGGGTTTTTCAGAACCCAGCGGTGCCAGGGGACACACCCAAAGACTTCGAGTTCTCCTGTTTCAGACTACAGAAACGCAGAGTCTTCTTGGTGACTTCAAAGATCAAATTTATTGGCTGCAGCCAGTAACAGGTATCCTAGAAGTACAACACAGTGTATATTCTCAGGAGACTGCTCAATCTTACAAAGCCAACCATCCCTTTTTATACAAAATATTATGCTTTAGGCAAACATTCCTTATTTTACAGTTGACCATTCACATATTTTCACGACAAAGAAAAAGCAGATTCATGATGACAAGCCCATTTTCAGTTTGTCCAGCCCACATACAATTACCCGGCAAGGCCCAACATTTTTCATCAGATATCGACGGACCCCTAATAAAATCGGGCACCTCCTCCTCGTAAAGCAAGCCATAAAGTAAAGAACAGAGACAGGTGTGAGTAAGATTAGACATAGTTGTGTGCAATGAAGGGTTTATGGTATGCTGTGCCTTGATTCTAATCTCGAGCGGCCACTGGGAAAGGAACGGGCCGAACAGGTTTGGCTTCGGGCAGTGGAGTCAGCTTGCCCAGGTCACACAAAAGTCAGCAAAGATGTACGTGTCCTTAAGACTCGTTTTGGCCTTAGTCATCGGCCTATGTGAGGGCAACCACAAGATGGCTGCCATGCACAAAATGGAACCCGAGGGTTCAGGACGGAATCTCTGATTTCAGGGTGATCTTGTCACTCGAATACGCCGAAAATACTCGTATATAGCATACTCATTATTTTCGGTCTGCTGATACCAAAATCGTCATGATACGACGATGTTTATGACATGGGTCCAGAATTTTCAGTACCACAGACCCTCCTTTTGCCCTTACATAGGCAATTAACCTACACTCACGCTAATCTGAGTCCAGGTCTATATTTATAAATTCATTGAGATGTTGCTGTAGCATCATCCTATTACTTAGCTCGTCCCTCGATACAGGTTTCCTTACGCACGATGTAGCAAAGAGGCCACATATAGTAGGAGCACAATGTACACAAAGACAGAACAGGAAAAGGATGGCTAAGATCATCCCAATGACCATCAGAAGTTTTCATCCCCAGACGGATAACAGTTCCCAGAACCATCCCATCAACGACCAATCTCCTTTATCGACATGTATAGATTCAGAGATCTTATGTAGTTTGGAAATGGCCTGGTACACTGTCGGAGCGTTATCCGGAATGAAAACACAGCAACTTGATTGGATCACTTTACATACCCCACCTCGGTCTGCAAGTACGACATCTAACGCAACTCTGTTCTGAAGAGTCATAAGACGATCCGACTGGAGCTCAGCAGTCAAGTTACTAAGGGCACCGGCAGTTTCAACTACAGTGGACTCAACCACCCTTGTCAGTTGCCTTATGTTCCTGCTGTTAACCATAGGTCCCCAAAACGGCAGAAAACCCTTCAAGAAATTTCCCAATTCTTGTCCTGCAGTGTCTTCCTTGCTGAAGACGCCTCTAACTACCCTTGTCTTGTGGTAATCTGCCGCAGCTGTGTAGGTGGGAGGCAACAGGAACGAGACAAAACATGTGCCCGAGAAGTCAGGGGGCAACCATGTGTACGCTCTATCATGACAGATGAAATAGGTACCCTTAGCTGCTAGGAACGAAGGGGAAGTCTGGGACGCAAAGACATACGTCTCATTGCAGATACTCTTCCCTAGCTGAGCTCTGGGATTCTTCCCATTACCTTGCAGACATAGATGACCCTGATGGGGTACGACCCAAATCGGGGAGGATCTTTTTGCTCGCTGGTTCTCACTCAGACTAACTCCATATCCAGTCACGTTCCATCCAATATATGCTAGTGTCTCATCTCTCGGAATAGTCTCATAAGAGATAGTTCCTTTAATCATGTCGACTATACCCTTAACCAGAGCACTATTCTTCGGATTATCTTTCACAGAACGTAAGGGGTGGACTTCACGGGCATAAATGAACATTGTTCTGTATGCCCACACAGAACCATTATGACTAAATGGTAGGACTAGATAAGGAATACCTTTATCTGTTGTATGAGGCATGAGACCACACACCCAACAGTTAGTCGTGTTCACTACTAATTGGTGTTGGTGTAGAAGTTGAACGAAGGAGTTATTGGCAAATTCTAATCTTCTAACAGACTCGTGTTCAGGCAGAGGGTGAAAAGAATGTGAGGAAACAGTAGAAGGAGGTATGGGCGGTGTAGTGGGTGCAAATGTCACTCGAAAAGAGAATAAAACATATCCTATTAAAAACGTCATTACACTAAGCAACATGAAAATGCATTACATCAAAAAACGTTTCTTGGTCATCATTATACACAATTTGGCTTTAAGGTTCATCTCTTTGGCAGGTCTCTCCATCTCGAAAAACTCCATCCTCTAACCTTGCTGCTTGCGGAGGTAGGGTGTTTAGTGCTAAGGAATGCGCCTGTCAGTCCAGGGAACTCCTAAGGACCAACCAGAACCGTCGACCTTGTGTCTTCGGCTTGCACTCCAAAGACTTGTCGCCCGCGACCCTACAGCTGAACCCGGACGGTGGTTCGAAAAACAAAAATAAAAAAGTTTCTCAGATGAGAGAGCTGCACTTTCAAAAATAGCAAAGAAAAGGAGTTTATTTGTCCATAGTTCTCGGCCTCAGATTATAACGGCTTTTTCCAGATAATGTCTGGTCTTGGAACAAAAGTTCAGACTCTGTAGTGTCCAATCGAATTGACGGTGGCACAGCTTCTTGCAAAAGATTGTCACTTTCACGTTCAGAATTTGTTCCCTTTACACGTGCATCGCTGAAAGGCAAAAACCGAGGCACAGTCTCAGTCTCAGAGTCAGCAATACCCTCCTGGACCCACCGGTCGTACGGCAGAGGCAAAGGGACCCTCTTACAATGTACGCCGTGGATCCAGTTCTTCTTTCCTTCCACTCGAACGGCTGATCTCGTTGACAAAAGGACTAGATGGGGGCCGGTCCAACGGGGCTGATCATTCTTTGTCCGCTGGAAGTTTTTAACAAGGACCCACGAACCAGGGTTGATAGTGTGTCCTGGATCTTCAGAGACCTGAGGCAGAGTATCGTGAACCTGTTGGTGTAAAACACACAATTTAGCCGTCAAATCATACAAGTAATCAAGCAGTACAGGGTGTTCAATTTCACTGAATTTTGTCGGCCTTGGGACTCCCCATATGATGGCCGGGCGGCCAAACACAATCTCGTATGGACTAAGTCCCACTTGCGAATGCACAGTCATTCTTGTCGATAGAAGTGCTAATGGTAAAGCATCGGGCCATTTAAGACCAGAGCTCGCTTGTATCTTGGCCAGTTTAAGTTTTAGAGTGCCATTGTAGCATTCTACTAGTCCAGCTGATTGGGAGTGATTTGCAGCGTGAAATTTTTGCTGGATTCCTAGCCCTTCACATACTTTCTTCATCACTCGACCCACAAATTCACTCCCATTATCACTCCAGACCATTCTCGGCAAACCAAACCTAGGGAAAAATTATTTGACAAGGGCTTTTGCTGTGGATAAGGCAGTGTTATCTTTCAGGGGGTATGCTTCTACCCATCTTGAAAAGGCACAAACAACAACGAGCAAGTATTTCAAATTGTTGCACCTTTCCATGTGGATGAAATCTAGCTGCAAAGCCTCGAACGGATACGTAGGATGCGCAAAATGACCAGCTGGAGTTGGGGTTCCCCTACCAGGATTGTATTTCAGACACACCATGCAATTCTTGACCACATTCTCTGCACACTTAGGAATTCCAGCATTTTGCCATACTGGAGCCAACAACTTACAAATCCCTTTCACACTGATGTGAGCCATTCCATGGGCCATTGTAACCACTGCAAGCACATACGCATCGGGTAACAACCATCGTTGATGCTCTGACAATTCAACCCAACAACCATTTTCATCCAATTTACCCGTACTTTCTCTCCACACACTCAACTACTTCTCTGTAGCTTCAGCTTGAATAGACTTCACACTCTCTATCATATCTTCACACATTCCAACGTCACCAACCCATCTTGCAGGGCCTGCAACATACATTCGACTCATCACATCCCTTGCTGTTTCTTTTGCGACTTCGTCAGCAAATGCATTGCCACGACCAACATCATCAGTAACCTTCTTGTGTGCACTACATTTCACAATCGCAACTTGCAACGGCAGGGTCAGTGATTCCAGAAGCTCATTCACCAAGTGACCATGCTGTATCTTAGCTCCATGAGACGTAAGGAACCCACGTTCCTTCCACAGGCGTCCAAAACTGTGAGCCACACCAAACGCATACTGGCTGTCTGTATATATGGTCACTTTCATTCCTTTCGACAACACACACGCTCTCGTAAGTGCAATCAACTCTGCTGCTTGAGCTGAATTATGTGGGATACGTGCAGTTTCAACAATCGTATGTAAAGTCGTAACAGCATATGCCGCAGTCGTATCACCATTCGGGAGCTTGAAACATGAACCATCCACCCATAAGGTACCATCACACTTCACAAGAGGAGTGTCCTTAAGATCTACTCTCCCTTTCGTTTCTTCTTCTGTCCTGAGAAAACAATCATGCTGTTCAGAAGCATCTGTCTCTGTTACAATCGGCAACAACGTAGCTGGATTCAACGTGTTGCATCTCTTTATGTGCACATGGCTCTCCAAAAGTGTCAACTCGTAACCTGACAATCGAGCACTAGTTAAGTGCTGTGTCTTGGTCCTGTTTAACAAAGTGTCCACTGCATGTGGAACCATTACAATCAATGCATTATTCATCACTAAACCAGCAGACTGCCGAATAGAAACAGCTGCTGCCGCTGTGGCTCTCAAGCAACTCGGCAACGCTCTAGCTACCGGATCCAAAGTCGACGAGAAATACGCGCATGGACGTTGCTTGTCCCCAAAAGACTGTGTCAACACTGACAATGCACATCCTTCTTTCTCATGGACATACAGTGTAAAGGGCTTACTGTAGTCGGGGGTACCCAACACAGGAGCCGAACACAATGCATCACGCAATTCGGAAAAACTTTTCTGACAATCTTCCGACCACGGAAGGGGATTCGGTGTATCTTTACAGGTCAATGCTACGAAAGGTTTGGCCAGCAAAGAAAAATTCGGTATCCATTGTCTGCAATATGATGTAATACCCAAGAAAGCACGCACTTCTCTCTGTGTTATTGGCACACTCAATTTTGCAATTGCCTGAATTCTTTCTGGGGTCAGTTTCCTTCCCTCCTTCGATAAGAGATGACCTAAGTAGGTCACTTCTTGTCGTCAATATTGCAATTTTGAAAGAGACACTTTGTGATGCAAATCAGACAAATGACGCAAAAACGACAACGTGGCTTCTTTATAGATCTCGTCAGTATCTGCAGCGACTAGCAAATCGTCGACGTACTGAATAAGGGTAGCGCCATCAGGTAGAACAATCGTATAAAGTTGTGTTTTTAAAGCCTGACTATATATCGATGGACTTTCACAGTAGCCTTGAGGAGCGCGTTTGAACCGAAAGCTTCAACCTCCTAAACAGAAACAGAAAATATCCCTGCTCTCTTCGGCAATCGGGATGCTGAAGAAAGCATTCTTCAAGTCAATCACCAAGAACCAAGTCGCGGTAGCTGGAATCATAGTCAATAGGGCAGTGATATCAGGAACAACTAGAAATTGTGGCACAACGATTTTATTCACCTCTCTAAGATCAATCACAAACCTGTAAACAGGTGGCTGAGAAGGGTCAGTATGTTTCAAAACAGGCAGAACAGGACTATTGCAAACGTTACCTCTTCTTTCCTCAATTACATCTTTCTCATCCAGATCATAAATTATCGCTAGTAACGCTCTTTCACCTTCACTAGAGATCTTGTATTGGGGAATGCGTGGCATTTTAACATTGGTTTTCAATGTCACAACATAGGGCGGTATTTCCAAAAGACCTACATTATTAGGACCAGTAGCCCAAATAGAATCAGGAAGAGAAGTCAATTCTGTCGGAAGTTTATCCTTCGACAAATACATAGGAGAGACCACTTTCTTACCCAGTGTAAGTTGTACTCCCGAAGGAGAACAATACAATGTCGCATACAATCTTTTCAACAGATCCAATCCCAACAAGTTCTCACCACAGCCCGTCATCAGAATAAGGGGTGCTTCGAATTCACAAGGTCCAACAGAAATGGACATAGGACTAGAAATCGGGTTCCTAACCGGGGCGCCAGAAAAACCTACTGAAACATTAGTTTCGCCAGACAAAGGTGCGCCAGAGAGTTTAGAGTGCATATTAGAACTCTTTGTAGCACCAGTATCCAGCAGAAAAGGCTCTGACACACCAGATGTAATCACCTCAACATAAGGTCCACTCTGATCTACTGGAACTGAAACAACTCCCTCTCTTCGTCTATGGCCGTCCTAGCAATCATTACCTTCCATATTCTCGTCTTCTGCATAGTAGTCATCAGCATAGTACTGAGTCGTCCTACCAGACGCGTTATTCTGCTGATCAAAACTATTCATTGAATTTTGAGGGGGGAAGGGACGCGCGTTCTGGGGGAAATTTCCACGTCCTCTACCTCTAGGAGCTTGTGAAATGCCTCGACCTCTTGCGCTAGAGACACCATTCATACGCTGCAATAAAGCAGGGCAGTTACTTTTAAAATGTCCCTCTTCTTTGCAATATGCACACTGATTAGGACCTACATGAAAACATGGTTGAGAAGGCTTGAACCTTTGCGAGTTTCTCTGAAACTGCGGAAGCTGTTGATAATCACGCTGGTTACTACGAGGCGGATACGCCTGTTGTAAAAGAACCTTCGTCTTTAACTCTTTAGTTTTCTTGTCTGCTCTATCCTTCTCGTCTTTATCCCTATTTTCATAATACTGCGCAGTAGCCAATATCTGTGCTGAAGAGGAAACGGCCCAAGAACTCTCTGAATCTTTCAATTTCTTACACAGTTCGGGAAGCAAATTGTGCACAAACTTGTCAACGAACAACCGTTGACCACCTTCTGTACTCATATCTTGACCACTGTGGTCGATAAACGTCTCCTCAAACATAGTGAAGAAATCAGACACGGTCTCCTCTTTCTTCTGCTTACATGCAGACAATTTATCCCAATTTACACGCATCGCAGGCATTAAAGTCTTCATGTAAGTAACGATCTTACCAGGGAGTTCTGCTACTAAAGGCTCAGGTTTAGCACCGCCTACTTGTCTGCCATCTGCAGCAACAATATTAACCCATGAATCACCTAATTCTTGCGCATGATCCGTATGACGAATCAATCCCCACAAAGGCCGTGGAACAACATTCCCAAACAACATGTCGATGTCCGCTAAATTCATAATGCATGAATCTGCAGTCTGAGATAATTCCTTGTAATACCCCGCAGGATTTTTACGAGGGTCAGGTAATGTCTGCTTAAGGGCCAGAACTTCAGATCTTTTCCATGGAACATGTATCCAAACACGCTGAAAGTGCGCTGGCACAGCTGGGGGGTTATTATTTGCGCCAGCAGGTACTTCTTCCTTCCATACCGGAGGAACTTCTCTCATTGGATATTGTCGCGCTTTTCTTCTAGCAGAGGGATCAGGTTCAAACAACGACCGAGAGATAGCCTCACTCCTAAATGACAACAATGTCGCAACTGCTCTCTCAACATCGGAACCCACAATCGTGCCCTTTGCAAACTCGAACCGTACACGGCACAACTCAGGCGGATTGGACTCCAAATCATTGTCCTCCAATTCTTCACAAAGAAAAGCACACATTTTCTCAAAAACATATCTCTGCTTCGGTGCTTCCCATTGTCGGAAGACATCCATAACAGACACTAACTCATATCTTGTGGGATCGGTAACCCATTTACGCGCCATACGGTCAAACATTTCTCTCTCTCTCTCGAGAATCAGGCAGTTGACTACGCGACTGTTTACGCTCCGAATCAGGGGTCACACCAGATGACCCAAAGAGAGGAAATATAAGACTAGCAACAGTATCAGTCATTCTCTGTCGAACAGAAGGAGAAGTCGACAGGACGGGAGATAAAGCAGACTGAGGAAAGGTCAACATAGGAACAGTAACCGAGGTAGTAAGAACTGGTGAAGAAGTTACTGGAGTTGAAGGCGGAACAGGTAGCGGAGCAGGTAGCAAAGTCAGTGGCCCTTGAGAAGGCTGGACCAGAAGAGTAGGAGCCAACTGAAGAGGTGCTGGCGGTAGTGGAGGAGCAGGAGGCAACACAACCAGAGGTTGCGCAGCTAAAGGTTGCGGAGGTGCTGTAGCACTCTGCGCATAAGGGGGTGGTGAACTCAATAAATGAGACATTAAAGGGTCTTTCTCAAGTTCCTTTGCTGCATCTTGCTGGAGAAGCGGCAAAGCAGGGTAGCATTTATTGATTACCATTTTACGTTGCCTGTGCAACTGCTCACTCATCTTTTCTTCGTTATCTTTAAACTGCATAGCAGCTTGCATTATCGAGATACCCTTTTCTCTTTTATTTCTCTTTGCTAATTTAATTTCCTTCTGTTTGGCTTCCTTTCGCCATAGGCGGAAAGAGTCAAACATCGCCGGCCGGGCTTTCTTCTTGAAGAGTTTAACCTCTAAATTATCCAGAACTTCGGTGTCAAAACTACCATATTGGGGCCACTTCAGGACACCATCCTTCCTTGTGTACCTAACCCATACTTCATTATACGTGATAGGGCCTACTCCATGCTTCACGTAGAGCTCATAGGTTGGAGTTCCAATTGGAGGAACCGGACACGAATCCCCCAATCGGGAATCCCTATTACAACCAAGACAAAACAAATTTCCAAGTCTGCTAAGACCAGGCATCTTCGCTCACTAGTCTAGCTTCAAACTTCAAAGGATTATCGAATACGATAGTCTCGTGAATACATGAGTCCCTCGGCTTTGGTACTTGCAAGTTCCAAATCAAAGATCCCAAGGGGATACCAAAAACTAAGAACCAAACTAAGGACTGGGAGACGCTCCACTCATACTTAACTGAGGTATCGATGATGTCACCAGAAGACTCGTCTATCGTCTCGCTCTACAAATCATCAAAGGGTCCAAAACAGGGCGATAGTCAGGGCAGCAGTCCTTCGTAGCCGTTGGAAAGCGGGGAACCTCGCAGCAAAGACTTTCGGACCACGACGACATACAGGGGTCGATGAAGTGGTTGGCCTTCCTCCAGAATTTCACACGAAGCTCCTCACGAACCTCTGGCTTGGACCGGTACCGCTGAAATCGCCCAACGTTGGGCGCCAACTGAAGAACTGGGTTTTTCAGAACCCAGCGGTGCCAGGGGACACACCCAAAGACTTTGAGTTCTCCTGTTTCAGACTACAGAAACGCAGAGACTTCTTGGTGACTTCAAAGATCAAATTTATTGGCTGCAGCCAGTAACAGGTATCCTAGAAGTACAACATGGTGTATATTCTCAGGAGACTGCTCAATCTTACAAAGCCAGCCATCCCTTTTTATACAAAATATTATGCTTTAGGCAAACATTCCTTATTTTACAGTTGACCATTCACATATTTTCACGACAAAGAAAAAGCAGATTCATGACGACAAGCCCATTTTCAGTTTGTCCAGCCCACAATCAATTACCCGGCAAGGCCCAACATTTTTCATCAGATATCGACGGACCCCTAATAAAATCGGGCACCTCCTCCTCGTAAAGCAAGCCATAAAGTAAAGAACAGAGACAGGTGTGAGTAAGATTAGACATAATTGTGTGCAATGAAGGGTTTATGGTATGCTGTGCCTTGATTCTAATCTCGAGCGGCCACTGGGAAAGGAACTGGCCGAACAGGTTTGGCTTCGGGCAGTGGAGTCAGCTTGCCCAGGTTACACAAAAGTCAGCAAAGATGTACTTGTCCTTAAGACTCGTTTTGGCCTTAGTCATCGGCCTATGTGAGGGCAACCACAAGATGGCTGCCATGCACAAAATGGAACCCGAGGGTTCAGGACGGAATCTCTGATTTCAGGGTGATCTTGTCACTCGAATACGCCGAAAATACTCGTATATAGCATACTCGTTATTTTCGGTCTGCTGATACCAAAATCGTCATGATACGACGATGTTTATGACACGGGTCCAGAATTTTCAGTACCACACCTGAAATGGTGACGATGTTAGTCACGCAAGGGGAAACACCGAGAAGCACAACTCAACCGTTGAGATCTTCCATCCTCTACTGATGAGTACCGATACCCCCAGACTGCTTGAACTGTTGCTAAGTGCCATGCCTTAGAGCATATCCTGACTGCTTGGGCCCAAAATTGGGCAGTTTTGTTGCTGGCCTCTTCCTCTCCCAGGCTACTCAATGGCAACACCAGTTGCACCAAATGTAACCGTAATGTTAAATAGAATAACACATTTCCCCTCTAGCCCTGTGGAACTAGCTCTCTAAGATGCTGAACAGTAGCACTCCTGGCATGTTCTTCATGTTTCTTGTTCCCCCTTCTTCCTTGCAGACCCCTCTGACTGGGACCTGAGCCCTATGGGTTGGAAGAAATTCCTTCATCTATATTGTGTTTCAGTTATTTGTTTGTTATATTTTATTCCCACAGGCAGACTTATTGGCCTAATTGTTACGCATACTGACACTTCATTGCACACCTCGCAGTTGCTGGCACAGGAGGGGGTTTGCCCATATTTAAGATTGTGGCCTCACATTCATCTCCTTGATGCAGACCATATCATTTTCCTTTACCATACTCTCTTTAAATGTGCAGTAACGGAACACCTAGTTAAGAGAAAGTCCCTGTTCCACTACTTCTGTGCGAAAAGAACAGACATTATACAAGAGACCCATCTCCTGGCCGGTGTTGTCAAACACTACATATGCCAATATTTCTCAAATCAGTTCCACTCCAAGGCCATGACTAAAGCTATGCTCCTGTTTCACCTCGCCTAGACACAGGGACCAGAATGATAGAATTGTAGTGCCTGTGAGTGGAGACATTGTTAACTGCCTCAGTTTGTGGCTCAAATGACAATAAATAATAATTCTTTACTTGGCCATCTCCCTTGCTGACTCATTCCAGTGAGAACCTGGTGTTGGGAGGGGATTCAATGTAGCTCTGAGGTCAATACAAATAGGTCCCATTCTTCCTGACACACATTGAATTCCCATCCTCCCTGACCCAAGGACTGGCCAAAATGAAAATGATAGACATTTGATGCACAATCCAAGGTGGGGAACAACACTATACTTTCTACTCCCACGTACACTGGTCCCACTCATGGATTGACTACATTATCGTCTCTCCCTCAATTCACTCATGGATTAGTTCTTCCGATATCCGCAGTAGGGACCTCTTGGATCACCCACCTGTAACAGTACAGATTTATGTATCTCCCCCAGAGTACCAGCCCTGTAGACCTTGAAACATTGAATGAAGTTGCATTTTGAGATCCTGTTCTCTGGAACCAAATCAAAGAAGCACTGGTCAAATATTTCAAGGAGAAAGAGACTGCTGAACTATTGCGGGCGACTATATTGGACACCACTAAAGTGGTAATCCGGGGTGCATTCGTCAATCACACCACCACCTTCTTAAGATTGACCTGCACTAAATGGCTAGAATTGGAAGCGGAAGTTAAAACACGTGAGACCGATCTTAAGACTAAACTGTGTCCTAGAGCTCAAACCGCATTGTGACTGACCCAAGGAGCATTAGAGCTGTCTTAACTAAAGACGCTGTCCATACACTGCCTATGAAAGGAAGGAGAGATAAGCATATTGCTTATTAGCTCACAAAATACGAATCTATAAACTACAGAATCATATTAGTATTGTGGTTGACCATCAGGGTGTACTTCATGCATCGGACCACAGAATATTGCAGAAGTTTATGCATTATTATACAATTTTCTATGGTAAAGAAAGCTGACCTACAGGATGTATATTTGACCGGTATTTCCTTACCGGAACTCAACCCCGAAATGTAGTGTTAGACCTGATACTCTTCAGGTAGAATTTCCCTAAACTTTCTACTTTTTGCTCCTGGGTTTTGCTGATACTCTTGCAGTTTGTAAAGAAACAAGGGAATCAAGAAAGTCAGAGACCTAGGGTATGAGAAATTTCTACAGGAACAGTGGTCCCTTTCAGAAAAAAGTATATAGAGCAATGGAACACAGAAATACAATGATGTCTATGATTTTGATTTCCAAATGGAATAAATGTATTCAATCAAAAATATATATTTATGAGAACCATAGAAGTGGAACAATATGCAACAGAAAAAAGAAGCCATGAGAACTTCAGAACACAGGCATTGCGCAACATGTGGCAAAAATACAGACAATGAACGAGCAAAAAATGCATAGTACCTTTGCTCATATTGGAAATAATGAGTGAACAGGTAAAGTGAAGGTACTGAAGCTGATGGTGTTTCAATCACAGAGTAAATGGAAATGCAGTGTGAAAGTGTGCGTGCCCTTGCTACACACCTTAGGAAGTGGTGCTTACCTTCTGTGCTTAAACCGTGGTCAAGGCTTCCATTGAGAGCTGGTGTGCGCATTTTCACCAAGAATATATAAAAAATATGTCCAGCCTGCCATTGCAGGTCTGTGTGGATGCAATTGTGCTTCGGCTCAGGCTTTTAAAATCACTAGCTTTCCTGAAAGGACATTTCACTACCACTAGGGCACCCTGAGGGTACGTCTTAAAGGGTGAGCAAATGGTAGGTGGAAGGCAGGGCAGGTGCACATGCGTCTTCCCTGCCCAGGTAGTGAGGAATACCCATGTGTGTTTTCACTACCTATGAGGTTTGCCCTTTCCATACACTAACCTTGGGGAAAGGTTGAAGTTACTTCAGGCTGCAATAGTGGATTCCAGTGGAGGAGCCTCATAATGTTTCCTATCATTGGATTCACAGTGACAAGCCCTTTCTGATGGTAAAGGTGGTTCTGTCATGATTAGCGTAGAAATGCCACTACTAGAAAGTTGGCATTTCTCTGCTCTAAAACTTTGCGTACCTTTGTGCTTTATTCCACTCCACACTGAGGCTGGGGGAGGACATCTGGGCTTCCCCAGTCACAGCTATAAAACACTGGGCATGCAACTGGAACGACTGAGCTCTGCCATTTCCTGGCCTAGCTGGAAAGATTGGAGGAACAGGTTTTGACACATGGCCTCTGGAGCCAGATCATGGTCCCACTAATGTTTAAGATCTGCCTTCCATGGCCTCATGGCCGACCAGACTGAAATTTAGAGGACACATATGTAGGTCAAAGGGAGACCCATTGAACCACTCCCAACTTCAAAGCACACTACAGTATAACTACAAGTACCATACTTCAGCAGGGCAAAGATATACTTCTGGAGATGTGGAACCAGAGAACCTAGAACTGCGCTGTGCACACTACAAGAGGAATCTGTTGTGTACAAGGATGATTACTACCTTTGAAAGGGACCGTGTGCCCTTCCTGAGTAGTGGCTGGCCTGGGCTGACTACCTGCTGCTGTGTGGCATCCTGAAATATGCTTTCCAAGGGCTTGTTGGCTTTCCTCTATCCCTCTTAAGTGCCCACATCATCTGCTGGATCTGCACGGCATGAGCGTGGAACTTCGAATTGTACCTGGGGACCGGATTGCCCAGTGTGGAGCCCCAGAAATCATGCCTGCATCTACGGTGTGTGGCCCCTGCATCATGGAAACCTCTGTACACATAAGCGTCTTGTTAAGGGTGAGCATTTTCACTGGTTGTAGGATCCAGCATGGCCTGTTTCATCGACCGTACTGCATCTCTCTCATGCGTCACACCGACTGCATGCTCTTTGCATGTGGTGTCCCATCCACAGGTTGTGAACCTCACCGGTGGGGACATAACAGTAGTTGGGTCTCATTCTACCTCGTGAGGCTTTGCTGAACTTAGCCGGTATGTATGACCGTAATTGTCTGTTGCAACTCATATCAACATGCACCGGGCGTTGTGCCTCCTTTCCAGAGGGATATGGAATTTGCAATTCTTTCTTGTGTGTGACCAAAATGCTCTGGTGCGATCCATATCATCACGTACCAGACAATGTGCCCATATTACCTGTGTGCAACTCTGTTTGATGTGTGCCTGACGGGTTTCTCTTTCTTCCAAGAGACTCCCATGTTCTTTCTCCATTCATAGATTGTTCCCTTTTTGTACCTCAGCACAGTTGACCAACTGCTTTCTCCTCATCCGGCCCCCTGGACGCCTTGTGTTGCCAGGTAGTAATGCCGTCTCAGGCCTGGGTGGTGAGAGTGATTGACTGGGAAGGAGGAATGCTTCCGAAAGCAATTGAAAGCGGGTCGAGTGCGCGACTCCCTGTGCTTCGCAGAACAGGGCTGGTGCTGGGAGGCCCTTGTGAAACCTGTTGGTGTGACAGACTATTGCCCTCAGCCCGCTTCTGCTCCGGATTCTGTGGGTGAACTTTGAGTGATGGCCACTCCTCATTTGACGGCTGCCTCCTGATTTGTCTGCTACCTACCCCAGCTTCCCTGGGACAATGAATAAGTGTGACTTCTGCTGTGTCTCACCTAGTGTCCGGGGGACAGGGGGGGGAAATGGGTTATCTCCCAGTTGTGGGTGTAGGATAGTCAGCGTGAGGTGGAGGGCACAGGGAGGTTTTTGGCCACGGGGTCTGCAGTGTATTAGCAATTGACCTGATGGACGTTAGTGCACTGCATTAGGGTGCTGAGTATGTATGTGTGTGCATTCGTTACATACGTGCCTGCCTGATATCCATTGCCCCACGTATCAGTGTGGAGTGAGTGTGTGTGGGAATGACAGTCTGCAGACCACCTGTGATTCTTGACACTGGCTGGCGATGTTGCCTGACACGTTGGTTTCTTGCAAGAAGAGCATTATGATTGACAATGGTTGTACCCGTGCGGCTTCGGCCTGCGGTGCTACTAAAAAGTGTTATAATTCCTTGTATGTACAGATTTCTGATATTGTTGTGACCAGGGTGCACCCTTTAACTGTGTGGTATTGAATTATAAGAATGGCTGGGGTGCCTGAGGTGGACAACGTGTGGCACTGCATTAGGGTGCTGGTGGGGATGGAGTGTAGATTAGGATCTTTCCCTAATGTGCATAATATTGATGTCATTTTAACACAGCTGGGCCTAGTACTGCTAGTAATAATTCCAAGTATGATTCATGCCCAGATATACATGATGTTCATGTTGTATTGATTATTTTGTGTGTTGAATGCAACCACTATTTACATACATCACATGTGAAGTCTCCTTTGTGATGCTCAGTTTATTTATCGTGAGTGCTGTGCCAATGTTTTACACATTGCCTCTATGATAAGCCTGACTGCTTAGTGCAAAACCTACCCAAGGGTGAGTGCAGGTTAAACAGTGTGTGTAATCACCCGCCCCTGACGGGACCGGAATGTTCTGCCTGGCTAGGGCATTGCCACAGCCAACCAGAAAATGCCTGTTCCAAAAAGTGGGATGACTTAGAACACCCCGTTCCAGATGCACAGCTTTAATTTCCTTTGCATTCCACAAATGCCAATAAACACATCCTTTTTTCTCCAAGTTCTTTCATTTTATCATTGTAATAAAAAGTTAATCATTTCTTCATGCTTTTTGCGCAAATCACAAGAGAGGCCCTTACGTCTTCACCGAATTCTAAAAGATGCAGAACTGCTCATCCAAGCCTTATCCTGCACCCCGAAGGTGTACGTAAATTTTATCCACAAACATAAATCTTGTTTACCCAATGCATTTGGGGCCTTCTGTCCGGCCCTTCGTCAGGGATTTGTTTATCTAAAATGCAAAACACATTATTTAGACTATGCTTAACCCAATCCCACACAATGTTGAATGCACATAACTGCCCTTGGCCCTCCCCCAAATCAACAATTTCCTGCTAAGGAACATAGCTTAGTGCTACACCTTTGAATGGACACACCTACTTTCAAAACTACCTTTCTCCCCTTGTGCCTCTCATCAAGTGCAGCCTCTATGTTTACTACACTACCCCACCTTACAAACATCCATTTGATTTCAGTGGTAAAAAATTCCTGAGTGGCTTATTTGTTATCCATACCTTTCAAAATGTCAGCGCTGTCGTCCTTTCAATTCCTCTGTCACCAAACCGAGAACAACCTAATGTTCTAACTCTCTGGAACAGCTTCTTATACCACTGCTTATCTCCACCCCTCTACTGCACCTGTTACCAATCGGACAATCTCTCAAACGTCACCCTACTTCACTTTCTTCCTCCCAACTCAACATCTGCCTACAAAACCCACAATGCACTCAGCGAGTGCAGGATAAGGCTTGGATGAGCATTTCTGCATCTTATAGAGTTCGGTGAAGACGTAAGCGCTTCTCTTGTGATTTGCGCCAAAAGCATGAAGAAATTATTAACTTTTGATTACAATGATAAAATAAAACAACTCGGAGAAAAAATGATGTGTTTATTGGCATTTGTGGAAAGCAAAGGAAATTAAAGCTGTGCATCCGGAACGGGGTGGAATGCCGCTCCAACTCAGCGCATTATTGTTACCAGCGTGGCTTTGGGCTGTCCACGCTTTCCAGGTAGCACGTGGAAGAAGTGAACATTGAGGAACAAAAAAAAGACAGGATTTCAAAATAGGTGTGCACTTTGTCATTTTTACAGTACAATGACTTAGAACACCACATAATGGTTGAGGGAACATTGCAGGCCATTAAACAGTCCCAAACAACAAAGCCCCAGACCCTGCTGGTTCTTTAATTTGTTTTGTAAGGCCTTTGCAGGCTTGTTCACCCCTATCTAACCCAAGTAAATAATTTGTTCTTGAAAACTTATGAAATGATCCCTAAAATGATGGAGTCTCTTTTTACTTTGATACCTAAACCAGACAAAGACGCTGAACAATGTGTGTCCTATAACCTGATCGCACTTCCTAATGGTGATGTTAAGATCTTCACAAAAAATGTGGCAACCTGAATCTGCCGGGTTTGGCAGAGACTCCTGTCACCTTACCCTCGGTGGATAAGGCTAAGGCCTAAGAAACATGGGTTTTCCTTCTTTCCCTAGATGAAGAGAATGCTTTACGCCACATGGATTGATCATTCTTAATTAAAATGCTTGAGAAGACCTTATTGGGACCCAAGTTTAAGTCACATATTCTAACAAACTATGGGACCCCTTCAACAAAACTGTGGGTCCAATCTCGTCTCTCAGACACTATACCATTGACTCCGGGGCACAAGTCAAGTATCCCCTACCTCAAACCTGATTTTCTCCCTCAGTATGGAGCCTCTATACAAACAGGTAATGCCTAATCCATCAAACACAGGAGACAACTCTTGGGGAGGGGGAGGTCCAAATGGCCCTTTTTCCAAACAACATCCTCTGTTTTTTAACTTTCCCAACTAGTTCTCCCCCCACACTCCTGACAGAGCTAGTACATTTTCGCTTATTTTTAGGGTTCAAGGTAAATTACCAAACATCCAGAGCAATTGGAGTAGGTAGAGATAGTGGGCATAGCAAAGCTACCACAGGCTACAAATGGCCCGAGTTGGTTTGGGTGTCTGGGTGGCCACCCCCCTTACTTTGACTGTGGTTTTTCAGAGTAATGTGCTCCCTCTTCTGGATACCATTTAAAAAACACCTATTGATGGGATAGGCTAGAGGTCTCCTGGGTGGGTTGGATAAGCTGTGTGCAGATGAACCTTTTCCCCAGATAGCTGTATTTGTTCCGCTCCCTCCCATTATGAATTCCCATAGATGTCCTCTATAACAACAAAAATGTGAGCCTTTTTATATAGGAAGGAGGCCCACTCCAGATGACATGGTACCTTTTGATTAGAAAACCTGCAGTGGTGGCCATGGGGGGTCACAGACATTGAGTGTTATATTTGAGTGGCACAACTTATTACAGCCTTAGTCTAGTGTTCCCCAGATGCAGATACATCTTGATGCCTCCTTGAACCAGAATGCAGCCCTCTACTGCTCCTCCAATTGCTGTGGATACCACACTGGCCTACTCCCCTTTACATGCCCTTCTGTGGTCGACATGTGACATTACATCACTGGCAGTGAGCTAAGAGGATAAAGGAGATAATGGCTTACCCCTCTGACCCCTATAACTGGAAATGCAGATTTTCTCGCCAGGACAGATGGACAAATCTTGCTTTAAATGGGGAGGTGACAATACAATATGCATGGGAGAACTCCATACAGACGGTGTTGCTAAGACTTGTAATCAGAGCGCCAATGACTTTGATAGGTCCCAGAGACATATACTGCATCACCCAAATCTTACAGTGAGTATGACATCCAACAGTGCAACCTTATGGGACAAGAGCCACCACGAAAGTTAGACATGTTCTCCAAAGGAGGCAAAACCAAAATGTTGTCCTCCCTATATGCAGCATTAGATGGATCCACACTTACATATTTCAATTGCAATATACAGTTAATTTGCAATTTGACTGAATCAGATTGGACTTTGATATGGCAACTGATGACCCATCCTTCTATTTGCCTCCAACACAGAGCCAATGCATTTAAACTCATGCTCCAATGGTGTATGACACTAACTCACGTTCAGACAATCACTGGTGGACCAGACTCCCGCTTGAGCGGTTGCGTGTAAAAGGATTCTTATTTACACATGTGGAGGGACTGTCCACTAGTGAACAACGTTTGGGCTCAGTTCCTAGGTGTCATAAGAGCTATCACTAATATAGTGATTTCACGGCACCTGAACACAGCCTTGTTGGAGCTACTCGAGGATGAAAAATCATGCACCCTATCCCTACCACACCCAAGTTAGTGTCCTCCTTACTACTAGCACCCCACCTCACAATAGCACAATAATGGTGAAACCATATGCTGCAATCAATGGATATGTGGTCGGGGCCAAAATATGGAACGTTCACATAATGGAAAGCCTTGAGGCCTAGGTGCGTAACACCTTGCTGCGGTACAACAAAATATAGACTCCCTTCTATACCTACACTAGATAAGATATGAGAGTTCCCAGCCCCCAGGGATCCTGCTGAGCTATATAGTTTAATTTTATTATTATTATTATTATTATTACGAATTTTAATATAGCGCCTGGTTGCCATTAGGCATCCCCGCGCTCATCCAGAGCAGAGCAATTTTAAGGGGTTTTACATTTGCTTGACCTAGAGGTGGTGGTGGTGTATCCTTATATATGGTTTGATTATTCTTTAGCTTGATTGACTTGCTTTTAAGCTCTTCATGCCAGAATGGTATTGCAATGTAACTACCGACTTACTGTTTATTATTTATGTACCCCTGCCTGGGGAGTGACAAATAACGTTTATTCTTTATGTACCCCTGCCTGGGGAGTGACAACCTTAAAATAAAGTTGTTAAAAAACAAGTGGTTGTTTTTTAAAAGTTTAGTTAGAAAGCATTTCCCCTATTCTTCGAAGCTGAGTATGGAAGGGATAAAATATGTGAAATAATATTCCTATTTTGGAGGATTTTCTCTATAACCTAAACAATGCACACCATCTGTCCCAGCATGGGGCAATCACTGGTCCATGGGGTGGGGGGCACTGACTTCCTCTACAAATCACTTGAGACTATACATTTCAAACACCTATTTATGATGTGTAAAACTGTAAAGCAAAAGTATCCCCTAACCTATGCAGTTGAGCACATTGCCCAAACTCTGCTCCCTAAATTTGATGATGCCTATGGAAGTACTAAAGCTGGCGCTCGCATTATTAGGACACATCCTCCCACCACACGCCGCTCTTGACCTTATTGCCCAAAAGCTCTGACACCCTGAAGGCCCCAAAAAACATCCATACCATAAGGGTTGAAAATAAACAGGCCTCAAAATCATCCCTACATACTGCTGGTAGCGTTTCCACTACATGCGCCAGCTTCTGCCAGGTAAGGGGGGGCGACGTGCCACACTCTCCCCCCCTTTCCCTAGCCCAACCTTCCAACATCCTCCTACCCACTTCTCCTGCCGACGGAGTGTATCCCCACAGCAGTTTCCGCATGAACGCAATGCCTGCCAACTTTCCAGCAATGGTGACTTTCGTGAGGCCTTTGTCAATGAGTGACAAAGTAAACTGGATAACATCCTCCGACCGACGCCAGACCTCCACACGTTTCCGCACCCCGGATGCCAAAAAGTCCCTTCAGGCTAGTTTATAAACTGCCCATGTGGAAACCTACAGAGAGCCTACCACCAGTTGTAGCACCCTACGTTGCCTACATACCAAAGGTGTTCCGGAATCGGGGTCGGTGTCCTGTCCGCCTCCATGGCCAGCCCACGGAATCTCACCCACTGTGTATGAGACAAAGCATCCGCTATGTCATTGTCCACGCCTGGTATATGCAATGCCCTGAAAGCAATGTCGTGTCTGAGGCAGCCAAGCACAAAAACCCGCAGAATTTGCTCATCTCTAGCAGACTGTCTGTTAATGACCTCTACTACCAGCATGTTGTCCACCCGAAACAAGACTTTCCTGTGTGCCAGCTCCTCGCCCCACATTGTCAATGCTACCAGCAACGGGAAAAGCTCAAGGAAAGCTATACTCCTCCCCCCATCTTTCCACTGTTGTGGCCACTGCTCAGCGCACCACTTGTCCTGCCAATAGACGCCAAAGCCTTCGCCACCTGCCACATCAGAAATAATTTGGACATCCCACTGTACGTCCTCAACCATCTCCAAAAGCACTCCATTGAAAGACTGCAGAAAAACTGACCACATGCACAAATCCTCCTTCACCCCTGCTGATAATCAAACATGGTGGTGAGGTAAATGCCTTCCTGCCAATGCCCTCCCTAACCGCCTGTAAAAGGTCCTCCCTTCTCTGACCAGTCTGCATGCAAAATTAAGATGACCGAGGAGCGTTTGAATGTCCTTCACTGTCACCTTCTGTCTGGACAGCATTCCCTCCAACAACTGCAACATGTTTACTTTCTTGTCATCCAGCAAGCGAGCCCGCATTGCTTCTGAATCAGTCTCAATCCCCAAGAATGACATGACCGTACAAGGACCCATTGTCTTCTCCGGTGCCAATGGCAACCCCAGGTCACGCATGAGCTCATGGAAAGTGTCCAGAGCTGTCTGGCACTCCGCGTAGCCCGGTGCCCCAACAAAGAAGTCGTCATCCAACTAGTGCATCACCAATGTGAGACCTGTGTGCCGCGTGAAGTACCACTGCAAAAAAGTGCTAAAGCATTCGAATAAAGCACATGACATAGAACAACCCATTGGTAAAGCTTTGTCCACGTACCATTCACCCTTGAAATGGATACCCAGACAATCCCAATCATCAGGATGAACTGG
Source organism: Lissotriton helveticus (assembly GCF_964261635.1). Taxonomy (NCBI): domain Eukaryota; kingdom Metazoa; phylum Chordata; class Amphibia; order Caudata; family Salamandridae; genus Lissotriton; species Lissotriton helveticus. Next base: position 1,284,175,907 of record NC_136057.1, on the reverse strand, counting down.
AAGCAACCGTAAAGCCGACTTTGTCACATTTTGCCATCTCCGCAGTCGCGCCTGCGGTCACAACTAGGGACATGGCCACGTCAACTGAGGAATATGAATGTGAGGCCGCCTCTTTGTCAATGAAATCATTAACTGAAGACCACTCAGGCCATGAAAGGTGCTGGATCAACCTGTATTGTCCTTCTTCTTTTTTGGGCACAACCCCGATCGGTGATATGATCAGGTTCTCTGTTGGCCAATCATTTAAGGGGCCTGCCATCCTCCCTTCGTGCACCTCTTTGTCCAGTTTTTTCTGCACCACCACCTTATGTTCTGATACTGATTTCAAATTATCTGCCCATTGTCTCTGTCTTGGCCCACGGTAACCCAAATGAAACCACCACTGAAACACTTCAATCAGAACCTGCTTTGCCCCAAAGTCCCCATACCCCTGCAAGCCCTCCACCAACTTTGCTAGTCTAACTGGCGTAGGAGCCCTTGGGCCCAGCCCCCTGCAACCCCTTGCCTCCCCTATTGCTCTAGAATTGCAGTGAGGGACTAGGGGTGTTGCCACCTCCCTGCTGCCATTGCTGATTTCCTTGTGGCTTGATGCCCCAACAGTTAACGAGGGAGTGGCGCTTCCCACACTCATGCCGAATCTTGCAGTATTCCATTGTGCATAGGCCTTTGTTAAAGTCCCAGCACGCTCCCATCCCAGTTTGTGTTGTCGCTGCGCTTCCCACCTCTCTCCGGGTGTGCTTCCCTTGTAAGGGCCGATGCACCAGTGGTAAACCGCCAGCCGTGAACACTGTCTTACCGCCTGTGGCAGACCCCATTGTGTGTTGCCACAAATCTGTGTACAGTTCCCCCCACTTTGCCTCTGGATTCCATGCCATACGGGCCCAGATCTCCTCATCATACTGAGACCAAGCGTATCCACCCCCCATGGTCTGTGCCTTCCTAATGACATCCATGTACTTAAACAGGGCTACGCAGCGCTCAGGGAACTTTTCGCAGTAAACATTGGCGTAAATTAAAAACGCCGCCATCCAATTCTCTATTGTCACCGGCACCTTAGGCCTTTTGGCCAGCTCATATTCCTCCTCCTTAGAGCCCTCTTTGGACCTCACCTCCCTGTGTAAGAGCTTCAGCAGTTCCACGTATTCTCCTTTCCAGATACGCTCCTTGGTGGCCAGCATTAAATGAGCCCCCAAGGGTTTCGTCTCTCCCATATATGGCAGTTTCTTAATCTTTAACTCCTTACTCTGCAATGGCTACTTGTCCCCCCCGCCTAGCAGCCTCTGTCTTGGTCCCACTCTCCTCCTTCATGCCCCGGTCTGCCCCTCTCACCACCGTCCCTACCCCTGTGTCCTTGACGTATTTACCTCTATGTAGTCTCCCTTCAATCCCCCCCCCACTCCCTTCACCTCCTGTCCCCACAGACACCATTTTCAAGTTGGCCTGTGATCTATTAATCTCACCTGGCTCTAAGGAGGGTGCTTGGACGGGCGCCGACCGCCGTGCCACCGGCTACGTGTGATCCACTGTTCGAGGAGCCCTCACCGAGGGGCCGTGCTCTCTCCTGGATCCAGACGCCATTGCTATGGTATCGGTCGCCCTTGCCGGTGTCTGTAAAATACTATGAAAAACATGAGAGGAACCTCCTCTCTGTGTCCCTCACTTCCCCTTCCTTGGGGCTGTCCTCATCGTAATCCAGAACAATAGGCTCTTCTGCCTGAAACACCTCGTTATCAAAATTCACACCCCGGGCCTTACTGAGCCCAACCTGCCCATTGCCGGCCGTAACGGCCCCTTCATGTCCTCCATGTGGTGGAGCCAACTGTACCCGCCGATACTCCCCCATGCGTTGACGCCTTTAAAAATCCATCTCTTCTGATAAGGCTGACCATCTCGTGGTGCGAGTGGTTGGGGCCTGCGAGGTCGTGCTGGACCTTCGTGCGCTGGACGTGACTGGATCCCCCGATGGTACGGGTTGCGCCGTGCAGGGCTCTATCCTACCTTTTCCTAAGTGTACATGGGCCACACCCTGCCCTACCGAGTCCGCAACACCGCAGCGCTCCCTGACCTATAAAGCAAAAGGTTGGACTGATGTGCTGGGCCCCTCACTTCTGCCTGTAGCCCCCCCACACGAGACCGGTGAACACTCCCCAGTCCGCCCGCACGCCCCTGACCTGCCCTGACCTACCCGCACTCACCAGGGGGGTGGAATACCCCCTTCCTCCTTTCCTCCTCCCCATTCCAACATTGCCTGCACCACCGCCGAAGCGGGCCCAAGCCCCTGCTCGCCCCACCCCCCTCTCCTGCGCCCCGAGCCCCACGGGCACCCCCCACAGCCCTCTCCCTCAAATGTGGCCTTCTAGAACCCCTAAAACCTGACCCGCGCCCCCTGGGGGGGTTGACTCAAAAAGTGCCCGCCACCTCCGATGCCCCGGACTCCCTCTGCCCAGGCAGGAAAAATATCCAGGCCCTCCCATGCCTGCCCCCCCCGCTGGTTCAAGGTCCTACTGCCGGTCCCCCTCCCCCCCAAAAACACCGCCTCCGTGTTCTGACCCCCAAACCTGGTTCCCACCTCCCAAATTAATGGCCCCTGGCCCCACTTGGCTTAATTGAGGGCCCAAACAGCCATCCCCGAAAACCCTGCATGGGAACAAACTGGGCATACTCCCACAGCCCCCACCTGCGCCCACTCTCCCTTCCCCAAGGAGCTCCCCCCGTGACAAAACCTCGCCCCTTAATGAACCCTGAGGCGAGAAAAGCAGGGGGCTGGAAATATGCCCCCCAACTGATATGCTCCCTCCCACTGCCACGGGCGATGATCGGTCTGCCTGTCCCGCGGGTCTCATAATGCCCAAAACCCTCGCCTCCGGGGCCGGGCCGACTGCCAAAAATCAGGCCCCTCCCTCTACACCTCCGTGCATGTCTTCTGACAGGTGGGCACGCGCGAGGGGGGAAGGGCCCAAACACCCTGCCTCCCAGCCGCTAGAGTCCAATCTTTGCAGTGACACAGGAAGCCTAGGGCCCCCGACCCGCCCGGCCTCCCCGCCGCCTGTCCCTCCGCCACAAAAGAGAGAGACGGAAAGCGCCGCTTACCCGCTCAGCCGCCCCCCCCCCCCGCTTTCCCTTCACCGCGGGGGCAGAAATGGCCCGATCTCTAGACTCCGCAGCCCTGTGTGGCTCAATGCGTCAATCGGATTGGCTCCCCGTCCCCCTCCCTGCGGCACCTTCCACCCCACGCCCAGGCCCGCCCGCCTCCCCAGACCCTTCTCCCTCAATCGCTTGCTGCACCGGGCTGCCTTTTTGACTCGAGGGCGGCCCCGTTCACTTACCGGTGAAGTCCGGGATCGCTTCGGGCCACTGCCGCCGCTACACCTGCCGAGGCCTGTCGCGTAGGGCGCGCTGGCCCACCCACCTCTCCCACCACCAGGTCCATCCGGCCCACCTCACTCAGGAGCCCGAGGGCCTCCAAAACGCGGTAATACTCCCGCGACATTATGCCCAGATCCTCGTATTGCAAACTCGTGAGACAACTGCCAAAATACTACGCCAACTAACTAAGTTGACATTCCTCACACTATCAAAAAACCAACAACACCTAAGCTCCCAGCCGCCAGGTCACCAAACCTAAAATGATGGCTGGGAGCAGCAGCCCAATCATTTTATGGTTGGGCTCCCCTTGGGCTTTATTTGGGCTATAAAATTGTGAAGCCCAAAAATGTAACATGGCCAGCCTGAGGCCTGTCACCCCCCCATCCCCCCGCCCCTCCCAAACTGCCCAGGGGTGGCCTCCCTGCGGTCGGACACTCCCCCAAAGCCCCCCTTTCGTTTGGTGGAGTATCGCTCCGAGCAATACACCAGCACCAAATGTTTTAGTTTTTCATGCACGCACTCTAGTCTATACACCTTGTCAGAGCAGAGGCTGCAGAGGCCTGCTTTACTCCCCTGAAGGCCCTAACTATCACAACACAGAAAAGGAAATTCGTCGTCATTATGAGTTTAACTAATGCTTGATATCATAGCAAAGATACCCTCTATCTTTCACGTGAATGTCAAACAATTTAAAAATTGATGGAGAATGAAGGATTGTGTAATGTGTGGATATGATACATTTATTTGAGGCAGATAAACAATTTATGGGCACAGTTTGCGGCTAGACATGCTTACGGTATATCACATCAGTCAAAGGCTGCTTTAGAATTTCATGCACAGAGCCTGTCTGAAAGCCTCTGGAATTGTTTCGAAACTGCAGTATTCAAGTCCGTGCTTCGCTCAATACACAATACTGTGCGGCGTAAATTGGAAGGTTAGCAGATTAACTCTACGTGCATAATCCAAGTGGGAGGTATTCACAAGTAATCTTGCTACGTGGCTAACTGGGGGATAAGGTAATCAAAACGATTCCAAAGGGAAGATAGATCATGATGAATATATGTCTTTACCACGAATACAAATACTCTGCATGGCATTACCACGCGAATTTTACTTCGCAAGTGGCTTTACCACGCAGCTTTTTAGTACGCAGGTTCTAACATCGCATTTAAAAAACGTTACGTTCAGCAGCTTTTACTTCCATCCACCATGGAAATATGTGTGAAAACACGTCTACCAAAACTAAAAAAGGACTACAATTTTGACGTACACTGCCACGTCTTTGGTGCGGCTCTTTTCTTTTACTTTTTAATGACACTGTAGTGCGTTTTTTTAATGTATGTAGCCTGCTCGTTTTTTGTTTTTTTTTAATGGGGGGGAGACCCCTCCAACCCCCCCAACGTCACGCAGAACTTACAAGCAGGACGACCAAAAGGAATACCACTTGCGTGGTAAAGACGGTTGTGGAAGGCACCCGCGTTGAAGAGACGTTTGCGGGTTAAGTGGATCGTTGATAACGTCATGCGTGGAAAAGACTTCGTTGTAAATGATGTTTCCCGATCATGATGTGCTCCATGTAGTGTTGCCACTTGCCAGTCGTGCGTTACTCAGAGAGTGTGTGCATGAAAAACGAAGTCATTTGGTGGAGTATTTCTCCAAACAATACACTACCAGATGTTGTAGTTCTCATGGAAGATATCTAGTCTGAACACCATGTAGTGTCAACATTAGGTGGTGTATTGCAGCAATTGCTTCGATTCAAACCCCCAAAGTGTGTAATTCAAAAACGTATGACAGTTTTTTTTCAAAGCAAAACAGACTGAATTTAATTTCTTCCTCCCTCTCTTATACAGCATCAGTTTGTAAAAGGGGGCACATTTCTCATCAATTTGTATATGCCTCCAACCATAGTTCATTTTATTTTCCTTTGTTACGTAGTTAGCGCTTTTTTTAGCGCTAGTTCACTCAATTCTTCATCCACAAGAGCGAGTAGGGTTTTCACGGAGATTCCGCTCGCGGTGGCCACAATCCTGTTTAAACCATGCGGGTGTGCAGTGTGTACACCTCTGAGGATACAGACGCCGGCACCTCTTCCAGTGAGCTGACACCCAACAGCAGGCATTGCATTGTTATCTCAAAGTCTGTTATGAAGTTTTGTGGTTATACTGAGTAAGCAGCTACCTACATCATTATCATATGAAATCTCTTTATTGATGTTGTAACTACAGTTTCACAGTTGCCTTATTAACTTCCTTGCTTTCTCAAATGTACTTAAAACTTTTTAAAAGTGCACCAATTGCCCACTCTTATTACAAAATGTTCGTACAGGGAGAACACCCCCCCTCCAATAATCCCCCATTATGACAGTGCCGCCCATTCGCTGCATTCGCTCTTAACATTTTTTTTTTTTTTTTTTTTAGAGTTTTATATAGCGCGTACTTGAACCGAACCGAATCAGTTATCAGAGCGCTTTACATAGCACCAGTTACTTTCATTTTTTAACATGCTGCTCATCCCAAACTTTTACACCTCACCACTTTCAAATGTCACCAGCCACCACTGGCGCCATGCACACGTTCAGTTTCACAATGGCGGGTGGCAACTCTTCATCATTCCTCCTCCTGCATCCATTGGCTGCTCTGTCCGACCTCCTTTCTCTCTTTCTCCCAGGGTCTCTTCAGGGAACTTCGCTTCATATTTACAACTGCATTGTTTGTTAGAGTTGGAAGTAAAGCAGAGATGATCAGATTTGTATGATGAACTACTGGCAGGGGGAAAGGTCCTTTTTAAGGAACTTCCCACGTGGTTCGGGCAGGTTGGCATGCTGAAAGCATGCACCCACCGTTAGTTTTCTATTTGTTTACTTTTGTTCAATTGCAGAACTCGCGCTTTTTTAACCCGTTGGCTGCGCCGCCAATTTTGCGGAAGTACGGGCGGGGTTGCATCGGCCATTGGCCGACGGCAGCACCAGCGAGGTAGTGCTGCCGTCGGCCAATGGCCGAAGGCAGCATGAAGGGGTTAAACATCTTAAACTAAAGCACGGGTGCTGCGATTGCTTCTAAAGTTAAGAGATAGTAAAACATTTTTTTCCTAATTCTTTACTCTTGAAGCAATCGCGGCACCAGCGCTTTAACTTAAGATGTTTAAAGCTAAAGCGCTGGTGCCGCCATAGTAATAAAAGTACATGAAGAGAAAAAGTCTGTGGCCGCCATTTTTTTTCTATTTGTTTACTTTTGTAGCAATGACGGCACCGCGCTTTAGCTTTAAACATCTGAAGCTAAAGTGCGTGTGCCACAGTGACTTCAAAGGTAAAGAAATAGAAAACTACATTTTGGTCTATTTCTTTATTTTTGAACCAATGGCTGCACCCGTGCTTTAACTTAAGATGTTAAAAGCTAAAGCGCGGGCGCCGCGATTGATTTGAAGTGCAATAGCTCTCGCATTACGGAAAGTTTGAGCTATTGGCGTTGCATTTTTATTTGCATTGCCAATAGCCCACACTCTCAGTAATGCTAGACCTATTGCATTGCAAATGCTTGTTATTCTGAGAGAGCTGTGTTTTGAAATCGAGCCTGTATGAATCCTTTATGATGTCTTTCATTTTCTGCTTAATTTATTTGTTTATAGTAAGTGGATTTATAATTACATTTGTTTTTTTTAAATTTCTTCTGTGATACATCTTCCCATAAACATAGAATCCTTACTGAAAGATTAAAATGAGCATTTTCTTACCTATAAAATCAAGCATTAGCAGCTAGGGGGTTATCCAGTTTAGTACTTCCATATTAGGTATGAGATTTCTTTATTTATTCCCCAATCTCTTAACATGGGTTTTATTTTCAGATGCTCCTGTAGGAGCATAGGGATGGATTGGGGGTAGAAAATGGTTATTTAGTGAACATTCACTTGCTTATCAGAGAAATCCATTCAGAATCCTCAGGCAATGCAAGAGCCCTAATGACTCACATGATCTCTCCCCTGCTACCTCTGGTGCCCAAACATAACAAAATCCTACTTCTCACGCAACACTAAGTTGACTCAGCCCAACTTCTTGGCACTATGGCATCCACTACAGTTCTACTCAGAGGACTCACAGAGAAGGATACCCACCCCAGGTGAAAAGAGAAAAAGTAATGCGATTGAGAGTTGTTGATATAGGTGGTAATTGGACACGGTTTAGAGGTCCTCTCTAAACATAAAACATGCCAGGGAACTGCTTATTTTTCAGAAACAGTAGTTTATGGCCAGCATGTACAGTGGATGATTTGTCCCAATGGGTCCAGTGGAACTCAATGGACAGATCTTCAATCTACACTAACTGAATTACAGTAAGTCTTAGGATAAAAGCTCTGAATCAGTGCATCTAGCACGAGCAAATATATTCGACCTCCGAGGTTTTGGACAATAAAGGGGGTCAAGCTTTTAAGCGACTCTCAGACTCAAAGGAGGATACAGGCTTATGCAAGGTCAAAAGGAGATTTTTTATTTTTTTATTTTTGCAGAGTTTTATATAGCGCGAACTAGAACCGAACCGAATCAGTTATCAGAGCGCTTTACATACCACCAGTTACGTTACATGAGGACACACTTTCATTTTTAGGCACGGGGAGATTAAGTGATTTGCCCAGAATCACAGGGGGTTTATGGCGTCGTTACCGAGACTCGAACCAAGTTCCCCAGGTCCGAGGTCGAGTGCCTTAGCCGTTAGGCCAACCCCTCTCCCCAAGATTACCTTGAGATTGCACCCTGCAGCCAATAGGTCATGGTCCTATGTGTTCATTACTAGATTTTTAGGAAGGTTTATGGGGGTTCAACGGCGGGACAGAGAAGGAACAACAGGCCCATTCCTTTGGTTCGCTGTTATATCGCAAAATGTCCCTAGCAGCTTCTGGTGCAAAGGCATGACTCCCTTCACTCCCCAACCTAATTCGAGGTGCTTAAAGAGAAATGTGTTAAAATGGACGTTCCAAACGTATTAGCAAGTAAGTTGGGCAATGTAGCTAATGTTAGTCTATGAGGGATGGATTTGATTTTCCTAGACACCCTTTATGAACTCTTAGGTTCGTAATTGACTCTGTTCTTTATAGCCATCGATGGGACAGAGGTGCCCCACAGAGCACTAGAATGTCATGGGATTGTTATGACATGTCTGACCTCTGACTAGTTTCTCAGTGATATTGTGTACAAGGCTGGATAAGCTGGTGACTTAAGTTCTTCTGAGTCCAAGTTGCTGAAAAAGAATTTATATGGATCAAGTAACCCAAATCGTACCACCCAAAATAAACCATGTTTTTACACAGTTTTGAAAATGAAATACTAGGACACCACTAAACCAGTATGCATGTTCTGATGATCAGTTAACTGGGATAACCGGGGGTCTAGTTGAGGCCTCATAACATGATACGAGGATACCTGTTAAGGTACGGGCGCCCTTATAGTTGCCATTCAATGCAGGGGTATTATTTGTGATAGAGCTGCGCTGGTACCTAAATGATACCCCCTCCCCCGGGGTAGCAGTACTTCAGACGCTTGTATCTTGAAACTGGCCAATCATGGTTAATGCTTTCCATTGGGGGTTGTACCATGATTCTGGGTGTACTCACTGGATTCAACTGCTTACTATTTGTGACTGGAGGATCTGCTGTGCCACTGTTTGTGGGACTCTCTGCCCCAGGAGACACTGCACCAGGGGGTGCACACACCTGAGGAGAGGGCAAGGAACCCCCCCTGCGCTATTTAGTGCTCCTGATTCTCCCACTCTGAGGGATGCGCCAAGGCAACACCCGGGCCAAGGGTTGGCCCGTCCTGCACGCATCAGCACATGAAGAGGTAGGGCAGGCACCCCCCCATTGGTTCTGTAGTGAGTTGCTGTATGGTGAGCTAGACAGGATCCACATTGTTCTCAGGTACTACTCCATTTGGTCATCGTTTGCACTTCTTCCTGGAGTTTCATTGGGGATGCTTCTGCCTCCATGCTGTTACTGCTCGGGACTCAGGATTGAGAGGCGAGTGTGTGGGCACTCTGACTTTTTTCATCGAACATGTGACTATATTAATGTAGCTTTATTAATATCCGTGTGCACTTCAGTCTGTTTCTGTTCTGCTTGTATCAAGGGTGGCACCTGAGGGAGACAGTAAGCCCTTATTTTCTAATCCAAATTGGAGAGGCTCAGATTCATCAAAAGCCTCCGAGAGTGCATGCCTTCAGCGACTTGGGACATTTTAACTTGCCAGTTTAAATTGTATACTGAGATCTCTATTTTAGGAAAAAACTCCGTTTGGCTGATACCTTAAAATGTTGTTTTCATTTTTGCTAACATCCTCATTCGCTCTAAACAGGAGTACCAGGTAGTGTCCTTTGTTGGCTCTCCATGGATGATGTGTATTGCCACTGACCACGGTGAAAAGAAAAGCATCCATCACTTTTCCTGCTTCTCCAATGAATTGCACTTCGATAGAATGGATGTTGGAGAGGGCAGAGGGAGTTATAAGCACAGAAACTGTTCTCACTGAGTGAAGATTGTCCCTAAATTCATGTAATAAATCAGTGCCAGTGGATGAAGCATCCTTTGAACGTTTACCTAGGCCCCCCAGCCACTTGTTCTAATGTTAAATTTCCCCAATAGAAAAGGCTGCTACTCCTCATACATGAGGGCACAAGGCAATTGTTAAGAGTAAAAAGCCTAAGGGGGTCCAGCGATGTGGAATATTCGATGCAGCCACACAGACGGATTTTCAAGTAGACAATGTGTAGTGAGGAGGTAAAGTTCAGAACATCAAATAATTAATTTGTAAATTAGAGCCCCACCAGGAGCAGCCTGTCTGCTTCTCAGCCCATGCCCAACTGTCACTTCACCTCTCAGTGTCCCAACATTCCGAGGCACATCATGACACCAACATTCTATAGGGCCTACTGCACAAACACTGGCAGAGCAGGAGGATTAAATTACATAACATTACCAAATGGAGGATACTACACAATGTGCCAGTGTTGTTTCATGGGAATTCTATGGCCCAGCCTTTGACGTCTTTGAAGATAGGCAATTTTATATTCCTACCTGACCTTGGCTGGAAAGTGCGACCTATTGATGATTACATCACCATAGTGAAGATTTTGCTAAAGTTTGAGCTCTCCCCAATTTTTGCCCGCTTGAAAGCTTTTGAAACCCAGTTTGTCCTTTTTGGCACAAAAGTCTTTGCCCCCACAAAATCCTCTTAAAGGCTATTCCGCCCAGCTCTACTGTTCCTTTTTGGGCTGTTCCTTTTTGTTAACTTAACCCCTGTAATGAGTAATCTGTAATGTCATTAGGGGCTCCCCCTCCACCTAGAGATGCTACTTGTCCAGTTCACCCTTCATTCCCGATTACCGAAACTCCAGCGACTATTTCTATGGTGGAGTCCCATCAACAATGTACTTAATCTTGACTTGCACCCTAACTGGACCATTATAAACCTTGTCCAGCTGTGTGTGTCCGTATGTTAGGATTTTGACTGGTGTACCCTCCAACGTAAACCCTGTGAGGAGTCATAAGGGAAGTTGGGCAGCAAGGTACTGGATTGGTTAGCACGAAATAAGGATTTTCCCTTTGTCCTTTCTGATGAAATTCTGTTCACTCGTAGGATTGTCTGGATAGGTCCGGGCCCTATTACCTTTCAAGGAGACTGTTTCATCATTAATTTTCTATCTCACCTGTGGCACAGCCGATATTGGGCAGAAACCAGAGTAGCTCTTTCCAGTGAGTTCCAAAATCCCTGTTCCCCTGGTGTTTTTCTACAAACCACTCCGTCCATAGGTTCACCCCTAAAAATCACTCTCTCTCATAACATGTAGGGAAAGGGGGCGATGTTTTCTTGATACTGAAATCAGTTTCATTACCGCTTATCTCCTCTGCCACCCACTTTAAGGATCTTTTTAATGTACTTGTAGGAAATCGATTCAATATCATCTCAGAAGTTGATTGACTAATCCCAACTCCCCCCCCCCTCCGTTCTCTATTAACCAATGCGTATGGGGGGCTTTTGTCAAAGAAAAGGGGCTCGATATAGGGCTGGTAAGGTCTGGCTATACTTTCTCACTTGTAAGTTGGAATGTGACAGGGTTGAAAGATAATATCTTAAACTCAGGTTCGTTGGCCTTTATTGATAAATTCTCTTTTGTCGTCATGCAGGAAACCTGGATTTCTTCATCGATTTCATGCAGGGGGTTTCATACTACTCCTGTCCTGCTATAGACTCTACTCATTGGAGTGCAGGGGCGGACTCTCAATATGGGTCAAACTTAATCTTATAGTAGAGGTATTGGTTATTAATACAGATAGCCCTGCATATCAGGCCCTTCTTATCAAGGATAGCCATGGCTCCTTTTGTTTTTATTTGGTAACTTTGAGTAATAATGATAATACTAACTCCTTTGATTCCTTATTTGAAGAGTTGCTCTGCTTTATTTACAGTTTAAAAACAATAGGGTCCCGTACCACGCTCCAACCTTGTTTTTTGTTATGTGGCTGAAGTAGCACCGACGGATGCTAAAGGGAAGGAGTTGAAGAAATGTGTTGCCTCATACAACCATGTAGACTTAATTAACTACTTTCAGGGCAAAAGGCTCAATAAACCAACTTATGGGGTGGCATCTTTTATTGACTACATATTTGCTCCCAAGCACTTCCTGCAGTGGTGCTCCAATAGCTCAATTATTGAAACCCAACGAGGGGACCATATTTCTCTCTCAAAAGAAGGGGTTTTTCCTATGAAAAGGTACAAACCTCCAAAGGCGTGTGTTGAAATTACCCAACAAACAAGAGATGGACTAAGATTAGTCTGCTAAAAACCCCAAGAACACCGACAGATGGTTTTTAAAAAGAGTAGCACTAGAATCTTTAAGTGGCAGAGGCATCTGGGGAAATGTTATCTACCTGTTACCTATACCTTTGCTCCTGCATTAAGAATCACCTGCTGAAACTATTGCAGCTCGCCCCAGCACACTCTCCTGGTTTGATGCAAACTGCTCAGTCGATAACCGCTGTTTGAGTAAGGCATTGGCAGGGCGCCCAAGAGATGTTAGGGGTTATCGGAGGCTAGGTGGGACTATAAGCAGTCTCTTACGGACAGGAAGAACTTCCTGAATAAAAGGACTGCGTGTAAATGGAGCTAGGAGCTGCTCAGAATAGTAGTAAGTCATTTTGGAACATACTCTATAGGTTTCACTAGCAGGATGCTTTTCCCAGCCAGCTCCTTGTTTGCAATATTTCTAGCCAGGAGTGGGTCAAGCATTTTACTTCTATTTATCAGCTGCCCGCAGATAAGGCACACAACGACAGGTTACATGTGTATTTAGATATTTCCCCCCTTCAGATCTCCCTTCAGGAAGTGGAGGAAGCCATAAGACATAGCTCAAGTGGTAAAGCCCGGGGCCTGATGGGATCCCTATGAATTTACTTGAATGTAACTCCGGTTTTTGGGGGCCCCTACTCACTAATTTATTCAATAATTATTTGTGTAGTAGGGTTCCTAATTCCTGGGCCCTGTCTACAATTGTTCCAATCATTAAAAACGGAAACAGAGGGTCTCCTTAATGTTATAGGCCAATATCCCTTATTGATAGCTCAGTGAAGATTCTAGAGAGGGTTTTCAATCGTCTGCAGACCTGGGTCTGTGAAAAGAACATACAGTCCGCCATGTCAGTACGGCTGTAGTCCTGGGCTAGGTACAGTGGAGCAGTGTCTAAACTTACACTTGATTGTGAGTAAATTGCCAGGCGCTGCCCACTGTACTTGGCCTTCATGGATTTATCTTCCACATTTAAATGCATAAACAGGGTCAAGCTATGGATGATTCTTATTAATTTGGAAGATAGAAGTTCCCCTGGTATATTTCTTGCACTCCCTATATGATAACTTAGAGGCTAGGAACCACTATGGATGAGCAGGGGAAATCTCTGATGTTTTCCCTTTAGCTTGCGGGGTGCGTCTTGGCACCCCTGATCTTCATTATTTATTATGTATATCAACAATGTAAGCACCCACTTGGCCATCTCAACCAAGGATGTACCGAAAGTTGCCAATTCATAAGTTCTGGCACTATTATACGCTGACAATGCTGTTCTAATGGCTAGGACACCTTGTGCCTTGCACACCCTGGTTGAATCTTTTGTCTCATTTAAGGGGAAATTAGATATGATGACTAACTTTGGGAAATCACACTTAATGGCCTGTGGACCTGGTAGGAGTAATGTGTCATCCCTAAAGATGCAAGATCACTCCCTGAGCTCTGTACAGAATGTTTGTTACTTGGGTGTCACCTTTGAGTCCTCCAATTCTTGGCAACCCCAAGTGAATGTAGTTCTTATGAAATTGGCCAGGGCGGCCTGAGTCCTACTCAATATTGTTTCGGAGGGGTGACAGGAGCAGGATTTTCCCAAACATTAAGATTTTTAATTAGCAATGTGTCCCTACCGCTACATATGGAATAGGGGTTTGGGGATATATTAATGTTTCCCCCCACCCAAGTAGAGGAAAACAGGATCCTAAGTCGGTTACTGCTTCTCCCGCCAACCAGCCCCCACTTTATCTTACACTCTGAACTTAATTTAGAATATGCCACAGACAGAATCAAATTAGCCCCTCTCCTGCCTTGGGTGAGTGTTTGGAAAAATAATAAAGCTAGTTTTAATAGAGAAATTATTTTAGATTTTCTTAGTTTAGACAATGGTCTCTCTTTTCCTTGGTTGAAGTAGTTAGGAAGTGCTTCACTGCCATTTGTCTCCCTGAAATGTTTACCGCAGCTGATACATTAAGTAAACAAGATAAGTGGCAGGTAAAGACTCGCTAAGTAGAGCTCAACCTCTCTCAGAGAACGGAGGAGGATCTTAGTAAGTACTCCATGCGTAGCTATTTTATGACTCTAGCTACTGGAGATATGGCATTTTACCTAACTTTGGAGCTCTCACGGTGGGAGAGTTTTCTTCCCTTTACATTCAGGGTAGGCTCCGCGTCACGTCTGCTGTGCTTTTCTAGTGGGCCGAATGTATGAGACAGCAACCTATCAGCATGCCCGTGTGATGGGCTGGTTGAGCAATCCGTGCAGGCATATTATGTTTTTTGTAAATGTTGCTTTCGCTTCTTCCAACTCGGTCTTAAGCACAACCTGAAATCACTTGGTTTCAAGAAATGCAGGGAGGCTCTAACTTATCTCCAGATATAGGGTTGCCCCGATTTCTGTTTTAGTGTTAGTTGATTTTCTTAAGATGTCTATACAAAGTAGGAAATCGATGGAGGTGTAATGGCAATGGAGGTAGCTTATTGCTCAGTAAATGCACTTTTTACCTTGCATATGACGGATTTTGTATCAATGTTTTAAAATTCTTTTTAATGATCTATTCTTGTGTATCGGTGACGCATTGCACCGGGGGATTGCCCGGTGCCCGCAAAGGCCAGTCCAGGCCTGATTGCATTTCTCAAATCGTCTCATATGAAGCGGGAAAAACGATGGAGGAGTTACGGGAATGGAGGGTGCACATTGCTAAGCTATTGCACTGTATTATAGTTGTTTATTTTGCACTTAAACCATGTTTTAATTCTATTTGTATTAATGTTTTAAATTGTATTCTGCCCTTTTATGATTTTTATCTAAAAATAGAATAAAGATAGTTGAACTTGACTGGAAAATTGGAATTCAGGATCGGGGTCTAATTGTAAATTAAATGATGTCATACCTGAATCATAAGGGTCACAGTGATCATTTAAATGATTCTAGAATAATCAGGTTGACCAGCCAAAGCCCAAGAGGCACAATCGTAAAGCCAAGGGTGACAAGGAAAAGCCTTTATTGGACTGGGAAAGGGCATCAGTTACACTGTACATGATTTCCATTTCCCACTCACACAATAAATGTTTAATGTTCACCGTGCAGAGCAGATTTAGCAAATGCAGTGAGGGGGTTATCGATCCCAGGAAATACATGCAATAATATTATAAAGAATGATCAGCAGTTATTGTGCCCCAGCAGGAAAGGGATAAGGCTACCAGATTACTCCATGTCTTTGGGGACACCATTTTCCAGTTCAGAACTATCCTTTAAAAACATAAAGCCTTTGGAGACTTTTAGTATTCGTTGAATACACCAACTGGACTTATGTACCTGAAAACAATGATTTGCAAAATACAAGCTCAGGACTGGAACATGGTGTCCCTGAAGACCTAGTTTCATTGAGCAACCTTGTGAAATAAAGGCCTGGATCCAGCACAGTTATCCACTTTTAAGAACTTTATCCCTCCACATATCCTGACAGCAGCCTCCCTTGACTACAGGTAGACTTTAGATGCATTGGGATCCTACCAGAGCTTAGAGCTCTGCAGTCAAGCATCAGTAAATGTCAAGGAGATCCTTCAGTGAACTTGTAAATTGCCCTTGGTGAAAAACTCGAGTCAGTCCAGACAAAAACAAAAAAAACTCTAGCAGGAAAGCATGCTTTTCGGCAAGGCAAATGTGAGATCCAGAGAAGGGGAAGTGTATCAGGGCATAATGATGCATTTTAGGGAGCAGAAAGGGACATGCGGAAGCTCATGGAAGCTACATGCCCATGAAAACTGGTTAGTATTCACTGTACAAGTGTTGAAGAAGGCAGGCATGCAGCATGGTGAGAGCAAGCAGGATCACAGGTCTGACACAAACGAGAACTGCAAGGGTAGCTGCGTGGCATCAGCATTGGGCTCCGCACTGAAGATTGTCCAAAATGTAGGATTCCTGTAAAGAGGCCTGGTATTCACAGTGCTGCTAAACTGTCCTATTAAGGACCAGCATATCTCAACCACGGTCTCAACTTCCACCCACCCGTCAGACAACTCCGCTACACCCATCTCGCCCTGGCCTCCATCCCATGGATCCACAAGACCAGAACCGGGGGAAGATCCTTCTCTTACCTCACCGCCAAGACCTGGAACACCCTGCCCATCCACCTCAGGCGAGCCGCGTCGTTGTCACAGTTCAGGAAGGACCTCAAGACCTAGCTCTTCGACTGAAACTCCCCACCCTTGCGGACCAGCAGCCCCCTCCCACCTCCTTCGGCACCTTTAGACCCACATGGATGAGTAGCCATGCTATGCAAACACCTGATTGATTGATTGATTGATCAAGTCATAAGTAAAAACAAATAATTATTCTTTACCAATATATTGTCAGGAATACAAAACTGGGATGATACATTTATCTCTATTCTAGAATTCTTTCGAGAAGTCAAAAATCATCATGATTCTTATGAAGGGAACTGTCTATTCAGTGTTTGAAAAATATGTCCTTAGGGACGTCCTAGCCCCTATTTCTATGAACAGTTTCCGCTGCCGGTGGTTATTGTTCTTCCTAACTTTTACCTGCGGTCTGGTTCCTGCAGGGTACAGCAGACACATGCACTTCTGGCATCAATGCAAACAAGAATGTGGGTTTGTGCAGCTGGAGTCATGCACAATGTGCGGGTCTATGGATGGAGTTGAGTTGGAAGTTCCCATTCACCACTCTAATGCCAATAGCTCCGCAACCCAGAGTATTTGCACACTGTGATCACTTTCAGTACTCGTAAATTTCGCCCCAAGGTTGGCTTTCCCTGACTTCATCAGCAGTTGGCGTGGTGAATGTCCCTCTGAACCACTGTGTAGCTCATCCATTCAAGGTGCTTGCCTGGAGCTTGTAGTCCGAATTTTATAGTGTGAGCAAAAGGACCACAAATCTCTGAATGCAAAGACTAACCTTGGCCTGGTTAAACTCCTCACTCGAGGACAGAGAAGCTTGAGAGCCTTGGTGAGGAGGTTGGCAAAAGTGTTAGATGGTGGGGGTTAGGGTTTATTCCAGGTCGGAGACCTTTAATTAAAAATATTTATGGTTCGAACTCTGGAAAAAGTAAGATGCTCAAGCTTTCAGCTCAATTGTTCATCTCAAACGCTTTTGTATAGTCGGACCATATGTTTAATATTTTGATTCATTTCTGTTTTTGTTGCTTTTAATACATTAAATGTTGAACTTTCAACCTTGCGTCATTTAATCATCTCCTACTTGGAGACTTATAGACACACAGTTTCAATATATCTCCATGATGGGAGGTGGGGAAGAGTGGACATGCCACTGGTGCCCTGTTTAGTAGCTCTACTGCCTTTTGCGGAGAGGAGGGAGATAGAGTGCAAGAGGAGAACAAGGGTATGCAGTGCCTGCTCCTTGTACTTTTTAAGCTTATACACAGTGAGTTAGAGAATGTAGCCAGATCCCGCGATGTATTGATTTATATTCTCAGCTGTCCCTCATTAGCACAATTCACATTTATATTGGGGGAACCTTACTTTTTTCCCCCTCAAATTTAGAATTTTTAGAAGGCACCTTTTTTCTATGGGTGTAAAATGTAGAGATGGAACAGGCTGCATATTAAACCCTCAGGCCCTGCTTTCATTATTATCAGATCCAGTTTTTCTCATTCGTAAACTTGTAACCTGCAGACTACGGTTGTTAATTACTGTCATTTCCCTTATGGGAGGAGGGGGGGGGGGGTGCATTCTAGCATGTGCTGTACAGGTAGCGGGGCTTTAAGTGGGTATGGTAACATCCGACTTTGAAGCGGGTCTCTATCAGCCCGTATATTCATGGCCTTAACTTTACAGGCGAAAACACTGATAGACTTCTCCACACTGACTGAGAAAACCCCTCCGGTATCAGTATCAGCGATGCAGTACGTTTACATTTCACATTTTGTACTTAATCTGCATTTTCATACTGCAAGAGTATTTGCTTTTTCAACATGGTGTGTTTCTGTCGTTTTCTTCAGGCAACGTATGGCTATTATATAGAACATTCTGTAAAATGTGTCGCCACTAGGTGTGTGGGCAGACGTTTATACCATACCATGGCATGATTGAGAACAAATGAACTGGAGCTGAGGCTGTGTAGGCAGTGCGAGTTTCCCACAGTGCCTCAGTGTGTGCAAAAGTTGTTCGGGTTGCATGCACATCTCATCCTTGGCCTCTCTCAAAAGCACACCGCGCGATGGCCACACGTGACCCATATGTCATTAGGGGAAAGTACGTGAAGAAGGTGCACAGCTGTCAAAATATGAACAGTGCAAAAGGAAAATAAAATGGAGTGCTTACATGTGACTGGCTCGATTATGTGTATGGAAAAATGGTGAAGTAGAGAAGATGAAAGCAGGTGCATGCAGAAGACGCGCTTGAAAAGACAGTTCCAGTGAGGAAAGAGATGGAACGTGAGGTATGGAGATGGAGAATATTAAAAAGGTGTGGGGAGAAGATGGGTGTAAGTGTCTAACAGAGTGAGAGACTGCAGAGGAAAGTGGTGTGCAGGGGGAACAGGAATGATCAAGACACTTGAACCATCATCCATTACACAGATACTCAGCTTCTGCGTATTTATGCATAGTTTTGTAAAAAGTATGCATAGTTACAGGGAATGCAAAACGGGCATTTGCTGCAATATTTTAATCTGTAATGCGGTCTTTGGATCCATTATGGACGCGGAGAACATTGTGTGCTACAAAAATAGCACACAAAACGCAAGTGCTGCAAACAGTAGCCGCTTTATTCTGATCGTTCTCATTGTTCCTGTATACTCGATCTAAATTTTTGCTGCAAACAGTGCATAATTACATGGCATGGCATAATGAAATAATTTGGAAATTTCGTATTACAAGCGTAACGTGAAATTACTAAAATGATGTGAGATTACGCCCGGGTAATGAAAATGTTGCCTGCCCAGGTCTATTATTTATTTACTACTGCTAACGAGCACACACCATAGCTCTGACTTGTTTTAGACTTAAGTCTCTTGCTATGGTTCATGGCTAGGTGCATATCGTTCTTAGCCATGGTGTTCAGGACTAAGGGAAATACTGCTCAGGAAAACACTACTCGGGAAGTTGAAGCCAGGTCTATCGCTCACGAGCAGTAGCAGTGTCTTTTCATCTCCTACTCACAAATGAAGCAGGGCTTGTACATCAGAACTGCCAATGGTCTTTGGTGGTGCTCGGGTCTGATCACAATCCTTCACCTTCATCACATTCTCAGCAGGTTTTCACCAGGTCAACTCCTTATACTGAAGGGTTTTCCTCAGGTGTGAATCTGCCTTGTACTTGTGAAAGCGAAGGGGACTCTGTGGGATTGCCCCTCAGGCATTTGTAATGTCGGCAGTGGCACTGCATTAGTGAGCCTGATCTCACGTAGAGGCTTGAAGCCACAACATGAATGATTAGTGTTTGTATTAGTGCTTCATGCTGTGTCATCCTGAAGTTCTGTAAATAATGGATGGCGCTCAATAACTCTGGGTGTAACACACTTGCTAGAGTCAAAGGTTTGGATACTCCCAACCAGGAGGTTTAATTTGCCTGCTCTCGAGCAATGCTTGTGATGCAGTGGGATAGATTTGTATTCGAAGGGACACAGCTCAGTGGGTAAATGTTTTTGTTACAGAAACCCTTGTGTAATTGGTAGTTCTGGGTAAAATGTCTGAGTTGTACACACACTGTGCAGAGTTGTCGCACAGTCGCGATTCAGGTCATTAATCAGAAGAGACGGATTTTAAGTACTCTGCATTCCTCTCCTGTTCGGGACTGCACCTGATGTAAGAGCCAGATTTTACCTTGCCCTCTTGAGTTGCTGCTGGACTTGGGGGTGCGGGACTGCGAGGGCCAGAGGTCTCTGCGCATTTCCCATCACGCGCACTGGTGCCTCTTCCCGCCCCCTCCTTCTCACACTTAAGGAACGCCCCTCACGCTACCGCGGGACGGAGCGCGGGGTGAAGCCCGGGCAAAGGGTGGGCCGTCTGAGGCCGTCGGAGGACGACTGAGGCCGGGCTGGGCCCCATCCCATTACTTTCATTTTTCCTTACTGTGAGACCTTGGAACATTGATAATGCCGCCGAAGCGTGGAAATGGTGGAATAAAGTATATGGGAGGGAAGGTAAGAGGCACTTTGGAAGCTTTTTTGTCAAAGGCGGTCTCGAATTTGGACCATGAGATATCTGTTGTGGAATCGCGATTGTCCTTTGAACTTCAACAAAGCAAGCGCTCGTCATTAGGTCCAATAAGACAGATACCCTCTCCACCAACACATAGTTCCCAGAACTTAGGGATTTCGCCACCAATGGATATTAGTATCCCTCTGCTCCTTCAGGACAATTCTCCAATTCGAACTCAAGTCCCATTGATGAGTCCCAATTATGATCCAACTACATCAGATCTTTCTTTGGATTTTTCCCCAACTGAGCCCTCTATGTTACAGCTCCCAAACGCGACCCCTAGGACAAAAAAGGGTACACCCCCGCAAAAACCATCTAGACAACTAACTCCAACGAAAAGAAAGAGAGGAGAAAACGATTACAGGGGTAGACAAACCAAAGTACCAAGACTAGGCTCAAGCCCCCAAATGGATACTTGTAAAAAAACACATCAGAACTCTCAGCCAGCATTAAATACAAAACTAAAGCCCTTGTCAAAGAAACAATTATTTGAATCCAAGTCAGTTATGAACGACATAGAACACCTAGTTAGATCCTTACTTCTCCCCGTCTTAGAAAGGGTAAAAAGATTGGGTGATCAGTTAAATAAGCTAGTGGTAGAAACCACTTTAAATTCCCAACTCTTAAAGGTCCTGGTAGCCATTAACACGAACACCAAAATTAGTGGACCCCAAGTAATAAAAAAGGCCGCCCCAAAAGCCAATTCATCCGGCTTTAACACAACCAGTGGGAATGCTAGGCCTCTTAAAGATACTCGCCCCGATCCGAATACCCCCTGTGGGAAAGCGGGAAAATATGATACATTATATACTCAATCCACTCTGAAAGGGTTGAGAGAACCATCTTCTCCCTTACTTAATATTCATTTACTAGGTACTAACCAGCCAAACACAAAGGATGCAGATATAGGCATTCGCCAACCTCCAGACAAATCCACAAAAATTATAGGTTGTCACATCGATCTGCCACCCGAGGCGGTCCTATACGCCATAATTCTAACAGGTGTCCCAGAGCTTATGGAGGGAAAAAGGGAAGGCTATTCTGAGCTAAAGAATAAAGTTATTCATTGGCTCAGTCATAACAGGCCATTGCCAGCCCATTTAGATGGAGATATAGTGTTTGTTAGAAGATTAGCCTGGGTAGGTTCAAGACCAAAAGACACTGCAGGGGACGTAATTATAATCAATTTTAGAGATCAAAGGGTGGTCCCGCACATCGCGGATTGGTACCAGAATCAGGGACGCAACAGCATAGTGCCCCGAACTCTAACTTACTTTCCTCCAGAGGCACTAATTGTACCCCGCGGCCACCACGGTGTGCCTGCATATAATATACGCCACCCTTATCCTCTCTATCCATCGAAATGGCCCCTACGGTCTACTAACTACTTGCCTTTTCAGTATGTAGAAGGACCTACCAAACGCCGGAATCTGCTTACTCAGCAAGGTTTTGATCCACCACACTGGTCACTTCCCCTATCAAATCGATATGAAGTTTTTTCGGACCTCAACGATTTGGATTGACAACAGGGATGTACAGTGACACATATCCCGGAAACATTATGCTGTCCAATGCTAACAAATTCCAATCAGAGTGGGCGGCCTAAAAACAATCCAGTACCAGGGGACTTTATGATTCCTACTGCCCCTACTGGGCTTGTGTTAAAACAGAATGATCAATTAGTCAATCCAATCGTTGTATTTGATTCTTTTTTGGCCCAGCATAATGTCTCTGAATCCCATCGACCAAATATCTCTAAACTGACAGATCTTACCTATAGTTTTCTTTCCTGGAATGTGGCTGGTTTAGCCGATAAAGTGTACCAACAACATTGGCTAGACATTGTTACCAAGCATAACGTAATTTGTCTTCAAGAGACATGGTGCCTGGAAGCTCATCATATTATTGGTTACCAAACCTTTCACACCCCAGCCGTTCAAAGTGCACACGGCCGTAATAAAGGGGGTCTGTGTCTATTTCTATCAATTGGTGGGGGTTTTGAAGTCAAAAGGTTTTTGGCAACTGAATATTATCAGATATTGTGGTTAAGATGGGGCCCTCTCCAAAATGTTATCATATTAAACTTCTATAATAACATACCTCCTGATAGGAGTGAGATTATTTTGACCAAACTTTTTTCGACTTTGATCTCCCTATATGATCAGTTGGTTGGTGATAATACTATGTTTTGGGTAGGAGATTTTAATTGTACGATCTGTCCTCATGACTCGCATGGTTTGTGCGGCCTATCGGATTATGGGGAGGATTGCCCTACCCATTTTAATCATACCCCACTCGGTATCCTTCTCAACAATATACTCCTCTATTTTAATTTAACTTTTATAAATGAGATTTGTATACCGAGTATACCATTTCAACCTACCTTCAATGGGAGGGGGTGTAATACGATAATTGATTTTACTTTAATCTCTGCATCTCATGCAGGGTTAGTGGCAACCTGGGAAATGGGCCAGGCCCCTCACTCTGATCACTTCCCTATAGTGTTTAGCATCAAAGTTAAATCACTAACACGCAAGGCTGAGGTTAACATTCAATATACCTCTGAGATAAGATTAGCTTCAAAAAATGGCTACACAATTAAATGGGATAAAGTAGATCCCCCAGGGTTTTTGGAAAAATTAGTTGCTTCTAACATTGAAGACATAATGACCTGCTTAACCCAAGAAGAGGCACCAGATCGAGTAATGAACTCCTTTTCTAAAATCTTAGGCACAGTCAAATCCCTACTGACAAGAAAGTACCGGACGGGGGTTTCAAAACCCCACAGGTGGTATGATAGTAAGTGCACTAAAGCACTCACATTCCTCAAAAAGGCATTGCAGACAACTCCAAAAAACGGGATCTAGTCCGCATAGCCAGAAAAACCTATAAAAATACCATAAAATTGAGAAAAGCCACCCTAAAGAACAAGGTCTGGGCAGCCCTGAAAGAAGCTTAAACTAAAAGAGACAACCGGGCTTACTGGAAGGTGGTGAAGGACTCCTTCCTACAAACCAAAGAGGCCGATCTTATCGATTTGGCAATTACAGGCGATCCATGGGTAGCTCACTTTAAACATCGGTATGGTAGATCAATTTCCCTTGTTGACGGAACCACTTCCATAGACGAGGATATTAATTCCCTGGCAGGCAAACAGCTTACCCCTTTCCCTTTAGCCATAACTTTTAGTTATGAGGAAGTTATTAAAGGTATAAAGGATAGCTCGTCTGGTAAGGCCCCGGGCCCGGATGGTGTCCCTATAGATACCTACAAGGCTGAGATAGATCTATGGGACCCAATGATAACCAATGTTTTAAATAAAGCGAATCAAGAAGGTTTCATAACCACTTGGTCTGATGCTTTAGTTATCCCTATTTATAAAAAGGGCAAGAGGAATGACCCGACCTGCTATCGGCCAATCTCTCTGCTTGATGCGTTGGCAAAGGTGGCAGATCGAATTATTTTAAATATAATACAAACTTGGGGGGAGGAAAAACAAATTTTTAGTAACCTACAGTATGGCTTTATTCCAGGAAAAGGGACAACGTAACAATGTCTACATTTGGCTTTTCTTACTGCAAAATACACACAGGCCAAAAGTGGGAACCTTTTTATTTCATTTATAGATTTAAGTTCTGCTTTTGACTGCGTTGATCACGAATTCCTAGGATTACCACTTAGTGATCTGGGGATTGACAGTCAAATTATATTATACATTAAGGAACTCTACAGAGAGGCAGGTGCAAGGGTTAGTTATGGCCCTAGGGGGGAATGCTCAGATAAATTCCCTATAGAAAGGGGTGTTAGGCAGGGGTGCATTTTGGCACCCCTGTTATTCACCCTATATATTAACTCAATTGGACTTTACCTTAGGGACTTTCAGCATGATTATCCCTCTATCAAAGGAATCCCCATCCCACTGTTACTATACGCCGATGATGCGGCATTAATGTCACGGACCAGACTTGGGCTACAAAGAACCGTAGATACATTTGACACCTATATGAAGCTCCGTGGCTTGAGAATAAACGTTTCTAAAACTTTTATAATGGTTTGTGGGAAGGGTAGAAAAAGGGTACCCTGTCCAATCTTTTTGGACAATAAGAGAATTGAAATTACAGATACTTTCTCGTATTTAGGGGTAAACTTTCATAGGGGGGGCTCTTGGCAAGCAGCGGTTAACGCTAGGAAGCTAGCCTTTTTGTGCTCCATTGGCGCATTGCGTAATTTTAGCACTAAGCTAGGGGGGAAGCCAGTCAAAGATTTAATTTACATTTACAAGGCCAAGTGCGTTTCAACTGCTACCTATGGTGCTGGCATCTGGGCATTGAATACGCTCAGGGGATACAAAGCTGTGAAAAACAGTTTACCGCCTACCTATTGGGGGTACCTAAAACCATATCTTCGTATATGTTGCACATAGAAGCTGGCCTTTCTCATATAACCGACACCATAAGGATCGCCCCGATCCTTCTCTGGCGTAAGGTATGGGTTACCCCAGAAACCTCTTTAAACAGGGATTTAATAAATGATTGCCTCTCGCTAGATGGGGTGTCTAAAATCAAATGGCTATGTTATATGAGAAACATGCTTAAGGAGCTAGGACACCCGGAATTTTTTGTAAAACCCACTTCGATGGAGACGGTACCAAGAAGCCTGATTAAAAAGATGGCCTTGGAACACCTTGTTACATCTAGGTGGAATGTAGAAAAAGAAAAATATACCACCATTAGATACCAGCAAATTACCTCCCATGAAGGGTTACAAAAATATCTAATACTAGTGAATAGCCCTTATGCCCGCTCGTTGCTTACTCGTTTTAGGTTAGGCATCTTCTTTCGACTGGTCACTTTCCCCAATGTAACAACTGGTCTATGACAAATTTGGTATGTCCCTGTGATGATATTTTGTATCAATCTAATATCCATTGTGTCCTATTGTGCAAATTTTATCTGGCACCACGCAGGGCATACTTACTACCCATCTTAAGGACATGGGGGATACGAACTTGTAAGCTAGCCTTTTCCAAATTACAACGGCTGGAAGAAGAATACGTTATGCATGCACTGAACTGCTTTTTAAAACTTGTTGTAAAGTTCCGTCATTAAATGAACTGATCAATGTACATTTTTCTAATGCATATTTTCTGGGCAGTATCATTTACTTTGGCTTCGATATGCTTAGTATATGTATTATTCGTTGTAACATTTCTTTTTAATCTGTGTGCTTTTATGATTTGAATTTTTAAATCGAATAAAGCGAGTTTTGATTTGGGAAAGGCTTATCTATGCAGCGCTGCGCTCTGCATACCATTTAGGGCTAAAGCGAGCATATTAGGAAAGTAGAGCTTGATTTTAAAATAATATCCTGAATTTGTATATTTTTGTTAAAATATCGTTTTTACCCCTGATTTTAAATAGTTCATACTTCGCATACCTGCATTTAAATTGAGGCATTCACCGCTGTTTTAGCGGACTTTTCCTTCGTTTTTTCGTGGTTCTACCACCATCTTGGGGGTAGCTGGGGGGCGTGTGTTAGCACAATCCTGTGGAGCGCTCTAGCGTTCAGGCGGCCAGGCGAGGTGAGGGCTCTATTTAAGACGACTCTTCTCGGCGAGCCTGTCTTGGGAAAGGCTTATCTATGCAGCGCTGCCCTCTGCATACCATTTAGCGCTAAAGCGAGCATATTAGGAAAGTAGAGCTTGATTTTAAAATAATATCCTGAATTTGTATATTTTTGTTAAAATATCGTTTTTACCCCTGATTTTAAATAGTTCATACTTCGCATACCTGCATTTAAATTGTGGCATTCACCGCTGTTTTAGCGGACTTTTCCTTCGCTTTTTCGTGGTTCTACCACCATCTTGGGGGTAGCTGGGGGGCGTGTGTTAGCACCATCCTGTGGAGCGCTCTAGCGTTCAGGCGGCCAGGCGAGGTGAGGGCTTTATTTAAACCGGTAATGAACACGCGCAGCGGCGACACGGAGCGGGCGCGCCGGACTCGCGCCGGAGTCGAGCCAGAGTCCTGCCCGTCTGCACCAAGGAGGCGCCTAAGGAGGTAGGCAGCGCTTCATGTAGCTCTCTTGGTAATGACCTCTTAGGCGTAGGGGATGATCCATTGCGCTTGCATAACAGGACCTCAACACATTGTCATGAGGTCCTAAATCCTATTACATGGGATGGCCCCGTCAGTTGTCGTCAGTGTAAGGCTATGTTTGCTCCTGAATTACCCGCCCCACTATATGAGGCGGTAACTCATGATTCTACTACCTTACGTGGTGGTCTCATTAACGCTCGCTCACTCTGTAAGAACGCTCGAAATATCAACGACCTGATTACGGAGGCTAATTTAGACTGGTTGCTTATTACAGCACGTTAGAACAGAACTTCACGGATATTTTTTGTTAAAACACCTACAGGGTGGAACTATCCCCTGGGGTCTCCAGGTTAAGAATACCCCTGTCATCTTTGTTGAAGACACTGAATATAAAAAGGGATTCAGCCAGATCAACACCAAATGCAGCCGGGACCTAATGGTTCACACCATTGAGATGGCGCAAAGGTTGTGTAAGAAGGAATTGGAGGAAATCGAGGAGTTAACTAAAGCAATAGCTGACAATCCTGCAGTTACTGACGCCAAGACTCTTCTTGACAAGATCCAAAAGGATATACAGGTTTTTAAGGACATTACTATAAACAATAAATCTTTAAAATACGAGAAGGATAGTAAATCCTTCAAGCTTGAATCAGTATATCCGTTCCTCAAAGAGGACTACTATACCCAGGCCGAGTCACGCAGGGCGCTGTACGACTTCCAGGGTAGATCTAGAAATCGTTTTTCTACTTTCTCTGACACTTCGTCTTCAGGGTCATCTGATCCTGACTTTAGAGGCAATAATCCAAGAAAGCAGGTTGCTTTTTTAGACAGGGGCCAGCAAGGAAAAACCAAGCCCAAAGCCCCTTGGCAAATGCGAACACGGAAACGGTTCTACCAATCTTAGGTAAACCGAATGTGGTAGTGAATTTATCTGCCCGGACATTAACCACACAAGAGGAATCCTTATTAAATCTGGGCTTGAAATTCGTCCCATGCAAACGCACTGATTATACAAAACTGAAAATAGAAATCTTGGAGTTTTGTAGAAAACTCAGGTTGAAAGCCTTCTTCTTCAACCAACCATTTGCTCAAAATATGGAAGTAACGGGATTGAGGAACAAGTGCACTTTTGTTCCTCATCAAAACATTCCTAAGCAAATAATAGCTTTTGAGCAAATTATGCTTTCCTCCATTAATAAAATGGAAAAATCCAAAAGATATGTGCCTTCCAATATCAGTAAGGGCGAATTGCAAGCACTACAAAGCCTTAAAGAAGACCCCACCCTGGTCATAAAACAGGCCGACAAGGGTGGTGCGGTCGTCGTTTGGCCCCGTGAAAAATATGTCACTGAAGGATTAAAACAGGTCAACAACACCACGTGGTATCGCCCCTTAAATGAGGACCCCACAAAACAGATTCAGAGTTTGATCTCCGATGTTCTAACGCAAGGGAGAGATGCAGGTTTCTTGGGTAGCAAAGAGTTTGAATTTTTCAATAAAAAATTCCCCCGTACACCGGTTTTGTATTTGCTCCCCAAAATCCACAAAAACCTAGCCGAGCCACCAGGGCGCCCGATTGTGTCGGGTGTTGATTCCTGCTTAGAGCCACTATCCAAGTATGTGGATTTCTTTTTAAAGCCCTTTTTGACGGAGGTTAAATCGTATCTCAGAGACACGACTGATTTTTTAACAAAGGTGGAGGGTATCGAGTTTGATTCATCCAAACAAATCATGGCAACTATGGACGTTACGTCTTTGTATACTCAAATCCCTCAGGAAGAGGCGCTTGAGGTCATCGAATTAGTCTTAGACAAAAGGGAAAGGCCCCACAGGGTGCCTACTGCATTTATCCTTAAACTTGCAGCTATTGCTCTACAGAAGAATTTCTTCACATTCAATGGCCAGTTTTATATGCAAATCAAGGGCACTGCCATGGGGTGTCCTTATGCCCCAGAAATGGCAGTGCTCTACATGGCACAATATGAGACTCTGTTCGTAGACAATAACAACCCTTACAAGGAGAATATCCTTCAATGGTGGAGATACATTGATGATATCTGGCTCCTGTGGCAGGGGAGCCAGATCGAACTTTTAGAGTTCCATGAATGGATCAACAACAGACACCCGGATATTAAATTCTCCATTGAAACAAGTACCACAAAAATGACGTTTTTGGACGTCGAGGTAACCTGTGAGGAGGGTAAACTCAAAACATCACTGTTTAAAAAACCGACTGATAAGAATACCATCCTCCACCACAAAAGCTACCACCCAAGAAGTCTTAAGGCCAATTTGCCCTATGGGCAAATGTTACGCATCCGAAGGAATTGCTCGGAGCTTGGCGATTATGATCAACATGCACAGACATTTTGTAACGAAATGATCCATAGAGGCTACCCAAGGAAGCTCCTTAGGAATTCATACAAGAGGGCACACTGTACTCCACGTGAAACCCTATTACAAACTAATGAGAAAAAGGAATTGGACAGGTTGGTATGCGTGACCACCTTTGGGCCGGATACCCATAAGTTGAGGCAGGCAGTCCTCAAGAACTGGCACCTGTTGGAGGACCTAGAATGCCCCTTCCAACGCCCGATTTTCGCATACAGAAAGAACCGTAGTTTGGGCCAACACATTGTGCGAGCAGATCTCCCTAAGCCCCCTCCTAAACATGATCTCCGAGCTCTATGGGACATGAAACCGATAGAGGGACACCATAGGTGCGGGAATTGTGTCTCGTGCAGTAGCACCATTGAGGGTAGTGAGTTCGAACACCAAGGAACCAAATGGAAACATCTGGGGTTTTCAAATTGTAAAACCAAAAATGTTATTTACGCTCTGATCTGCCCCTGCCCTAGGTTATATATAGGGAAGACAAATCAGCAGGTGAATCTCCGAATAGGACAGCACAGATCAAGGATCAAAAAGAGAATATTAACAGCCCCGGTGGTAGAGCATTTCATCGAAATGTCCCACAATGAGAATGATTTCAAGTGGACTGTTCTACACACCATGAGCCACGTACAGCGCCCTGCGGACATTGACAAAATGTTACTTGAAAAAGAAGCTTATCTAATTTTGAAATTTAATTGTACCATGACTGGCCTTAACAACATGTCTGAACTGTCAAGAATTTGAGACTTCGTGCCATACTGCCATGTTGTCACTATTATGCTCCATTCATGAATGATATATGAGGGAATTGTTGTACCCCGTAGCGTTTCAATCTCTCACAAGCTAAATTCGCCTATCATTGTTTGTCATATAATCAACCTGGGATTGGCTTGATTACACCAAAATGGGTTTTGCACTTCAAATCCCAGAATGCACCTTGGTCTAAGGAGCGTCCCCCCTTTGTTTCTAAGCAGTGTCCCTTTAAGTATGTAGAAATGGCCGCCGCCTCTTCTAGCTAACAGCGAGCGAGAGAGAAGCATCGTATCCAAGCTGCGTAAAGAAAAGATTGTAGAGGTGAGCGTAACAAACAGTCATGTCAATCTGCTAAGAGATCTACATCTGTTGTGCCTTCCGCAGACTAACCATCCGTGCGTCTTTTCAGATCACGACGGTACGTGACTGCAAAGCGCGGCGCGGCGCGGAACCAAGTCACTGTGATTCCCGACAGCCCCGGCTGGGGCCGTAGACTGGGGGCGAGGGGTGCCGCCAACAGCAATAATTAAAGGTACATTCAATTCCGGCGCACCGAAAATCTTGAAGTGTGCCATAACGCTAAGTCTAGTTTTGTCAGAAAATAAAAAGCCCATATTCATTCAGTTTATTGCTCTTACAGGCACAGGGTAGAAGTGTCTGCCGCCTTCCAGCAGAAGAGCGTGAAAGGTATGACAACTCGGTAAAATATTTTGTTTCAAAAAAAGAAACTATCATGTAATCACGGAAGTATTCCCCTCATGACAAATGGGTACATATTTCCCATACAGGATTCTAAGAAAAGATAACCCTCCGCCCCCCAGACCCTTTTTGGCTACAAAATCGATCCACTAAAGGTATGAATCTTTTAATATTATCCCCGTTTTGTAAATATAATGCAGGATGTTATTCCATACCCAAGAGACCACATGTCAAATAAAGACAACACCTCTTTTCTCAGGTTGGTGCTGTCACTGAAGTTACCCTGGTTGTGTCCTGAATAGAGGATTTGGTCCATTTATAGAAACCCATACAGGCCAACCAAATACCAGTACTCAGGTACTTTTAATTCTATTCAAACGGTTCTTCTTTTTCAGAAGAGGCCATTTGGTTGTATTAAAACGGTTTGTTTTTTACATTCCAACAGAAGAATTACAAGAGCCCTGATGATAGTTTGGAAACTCCATGCCCAAACTTGAAACGCATCGGCAACCCAGCAAGAGCTAATTATATACATTGAATGTGTATCAAAAACATATCTGCCTTACGCTTTTTTGCTCTTGTATTGAATTGGCTCTTTCCACGTATTTTTGATTTGTCTGTATAAAATTGTCTAATTGTTATGTTTATGGTTCAGCACTGTATTATTTGTGGGATGTTACACTTGAAATCTTTTTTTCACAGAGTTTGTTAGTGGTATTGTGTTAATGTAGGCTAGTGTTAATTGTCAATAATTGTGTATGTTGTATTCTCTATCTGCCAAACAAAATTGTTTTCGAAATAATCATTTAAAGAAAAAGGTATAAATAAAGATACCGGACCAAATTTAACGTCCATGTTTATTTGGTCCCCTAAAAACTTAAGTGATTGAGGGGGCACAGTTTGTTGGTTTGCAGTATATAGGGTCCAGCCCTCCCTCAGCCCCGCCAAGGACCTTTCTCCTTTTTGTGTGCTATTACAGAAACCTGGCTTAAATCTTGGTGTAATCCTGATTTGGCTGTGGCTCTTCCGCAGGATTTCTTGATACAGCGACTAGACAGGCCCCTGCAACGGGGGGAGGTCTGGCAATTCTTTATCGTAACTCATTGACATGTACCTCACAGGAGCTGCCAGATATTAAAGGTGCGGAGGCCATGGCCTTTAGTTTAGGTTTACATGACTCCCTCTCGCTTTCTGGCGCTCTAATCTATCGTCCTCCCGGGCCTTCTGTGGAGTTTTTAGAGAGTGTGGGAGATGTACTGAGTGATTTAGTGCTTAGGTCTGCCAATTTTACAGTCCTAGGGGACCTGAATCTTCACTTAGACTCACCGAATGAGCCAGGAGTAAGCTGTTTCATGGACATTATCAACGTCCTAGGTCTTACCCTTCTCACTCTTGAACCTACACATACAGCAGGACATGTCCTGAACTGTATTTGTTCCAATTTAGATAGGTTGGTAGTTAAATCTCCCTCTCCTCAAATCTGGACTGATCACAACTTCATTCCGTTTGATATTTCTCTGAAGCGTAATGTTCCTGCAAATAATAGAAAACAAATAGATGCGTCAAGTAAACCAGAGTGGAGGAATCTATTCACTAGGCCAGATCTGGTAGAGACCTTAAAAGAAAGTGAGCCTATTCCTACGGGCCACACTTCCACGGATTATCAACAATTCTGCAGTTGGATAATGACAGTTGGTACTCTCTTAGTTCCAATCTGTAGGAAAAAGGTAGGAGGCCCAAAAAGTAAAAAGAGTGCCCCATGGTTCTCTCTTACCCTAAAGAAAGAGCTGATGGAGGTGAGATCTTTGGAGCGTAGGTGGCGTAGGGATTACGAGGCGGCTGCCCGTGATGTTTACCTGCTTGCCAGAAGACGATATCATGCAGCAATTAAGTCAGCAAAAAAGGCTCATTACCTGCATGCGATAGCTACCTCCAGAAATGGCCAAAAAGAAATTTTTAAAATAGTGAATCATTTAATTAACCCTTCAGCTCGTCTACAGGAAATCCCCCCATCCCTATCTCTTTGTAATACCATTGCCAACCACTTTGAAAATAAGATCTTGGACATTGTGAAGGTTTTTCCACCTGTGTCTCCTACTCTTGGAAATATGGAGGCGGCTAATATAACTACTGGCCTTCCAAATCTAACTACATTTGCCCCTATTTCCTTGGATGACACAAAAAAAGCCATCTTAGTAAGTAAATCTGGGTCCCCTTTTGACCCATGTCCACCATCAGTGGTGCAGGCTCTAGTGGAGGTGGCCAATCCCATCATCAACAACATCATCAACTCGTCTTTGGCCACGGCAGAAATTCCCAGTGACTGGAAGCTTGCTGCAGTCAAGCCTCTTCAGAAAAAGGCTGTCCCCCACCCGACCACCCTCTCCAACCTGCGCCCTATTTCCCTGCTCCCTTTGGTGTTCAAACTGACAGAAAAATTTGTTAATAACCAGCTCACAAATTTTCTGGAGGAGAATGACATCCTGCACCCCAACCAATCAGGGTTTCGCTCGAAACACTCTACCGAATCAGCCTTGCTATTTACGGTTGAGACCCTACGATTGGCTATGGACCAGGGAAAGAAGGCCGTCTTGATTTTACTCGATCTATCGGCGGCCTTCGATACGGTCTCACATACCATCTTAGTGGACCGTCTAGTTAACGCAGGTATTGGAGGGGTGGCATTGGCATGGTTTAGAAATTTTCTGAGCGATAGACGCCAAATTACGGTACCGGGCCAGCATCAATCTGAAGCTAAAATCATCAGCTCAGGGGTCCCTCAGGGCTCGAGTTTGAGCCCTGTACTTTTCAATCTGTACATGGTGCCCCTGATTGAGCTAATCGCGAGCTATTAGATTAGCACAATATCTTATGCTGATGATACTCCGCTTATTCTGGTCCTGGACAGGGAATTGCCTGGGGCTGAGGAGAACTTGAAAAACTGCCTTACAGCCACATTTAAGTGGATGACTAACAATCACCTCAAATGTAATTTCGGTAAAACGGAAATTTTGCCGTTTGGCCCTCAAAATCTGTTCTCTCCGAAAGACTGGTGGCCTGATGATGCTGAAGTCCCCCCAAACACCATCTCCTCTGGCCGGAACTTGGGCATTAAATTTGATGATCAGTTGTCGTTTCAACAACAAGCGGTGGCCGTGGCTGGTACGTGTTTTCATCTTATTAGATCTTTACGGAAGTTTTTTGATCTGCTTCCTTTGTCAGCAAGAAAAACAGTGGCAGTTGCTTTGATTACATCTAGATTGGACTACTGCAATGGCCTGTATGCAGGAGCAAATAAGTCCGTGCTCCACAGGCTGCAGATGGTCCAACACGCAACTGCCCGTCTGGTGTTACGCTGGCCCCGAAAATCGTCTGCCTCGGCCGCGCTTAAAGCACTTCACTGGTTACGGATTTGTAAACGGATCCTGTTCAAGATTCTTCTTATTACATTTAGAGCTTTCCAACAGTCAGGGCCTAGATATTTGGCCAGTGGCTTCAAGCGCTATCAGCCGACGTGTTGTTTAAGGTCTGCAAATCAGAACCTGTTGGTAATACCCAGATTTAGGCGGGCAACCAAGGGTGGCAGATCTCTCTTTGTTTTGGGCGCTAAGGCCTGGAATAAACTTCCGCCGCAGCTCTGATCAATTTCTAATGAGAGCAAGTTCAGGAAAGTGCTTAAAACTTGGATATTCTCACTGACTGATGCCGCGTGTAGAGCCCTGGTGTAGAGTGTATTGTTACTGAGTATGCCTTCTTCCCCCTGACCCTTTTCATCTGGGTTGGTGTTAAGCGCCAAGATACTCCCTGGAGTGGTAGCTGCGCTATAAAAATGCACTTTACATTACATTACATTTGATTTGTATGTAATAAGCAGTGCTTAATTTGAATCCTTGAACATTTTTATTCATTACTTCTTTTTTGCTATCGTTATTCATTTAGATACATTGGCCGGTAGAAAACACTCCATGAAGCCCCAAATATCGTTTTTTATGTGCTATATTAAAGGTCAATAGTAAAATAACACTCAGATATGTTTCTCCTGCCGAAAGGTCAGCTTCCTTGCCTGCCTGCCTCTGCTTTTTTGCATGGGTTCCTTTCGCAGGGATGTGGCGATGCACCTGATCGAACTGCTGGCTTTCAGTGCCAGCCTGCCCCATGTAAGCCAGTCCTTGCTTACATCATCTAGCAGTGGGGCAGGGATAGGTGGCCCAGTTCTAGTCCGATGTTTTATTCTTTAGAAATATGGACAAGACTGTGGGTCCTGTTGGTGACACTTCAAAAGGATAAACAATATCACGCAATTGGATTGAGGACCCCGCCCTTACTTCTTTCATCTGCCGCCTCTTGTCACCTCATTTCATGCCAATCTGAGAGACCATTATCATTTCTGTATTTGGGGTGAGGGTGGGCAGATCAATGAGTCTGGGTTTTGTTGGATTTAACTCTTAATCTTCCATCTTCCTGTCTCAGCATGGACCCACCCGCATTCCTTATTATCGCTCATCAGGCAATGCTCTTATGAATAACAAATTGAGGCTTCCCATCAAATGACTGCTCCATTGCCAGTGGGTGCGGAATTGAGTGATGTTTAACTATGCTTTTGTGGTTTGGGTAAGGTGTTGGATAGTATCAATATTTTAGAGACTGTCCAGCGTAAATGTGTGTATTTAGATACTTGCCAAATGCTACGACCAAACTAGAGAGATTTTCTTTTTTAGTTAAAAAAAAATTCCAACTAGCATAACATTTCAACTCCAGTGATGTTGGGATGGAAAAGTCTTCTGCATGTTAAAGTGGTGTACCTCTGTCCTCAGTGCCCAACTGTACTGTTGTCTGGATCCCTAATGCTGATTTGTTTGTCAATGGCGAACACTGACCATGCATGTGCACCATTACACATGGCTGACTCACAGATTGCGGTCTTGTTGGACCAGGAGGGGTGCCTAAAGCACTAATCTCATAGTGGTGGAAGGCTAACCGCCTTCACAAGGAGATAAGCGGCACACACTTTGTGGTTGCAGCATACTGTATAGTGATCAATAGTTGTGAACAGGACTTTTTTACTCTGTGTCATTAGAGTGAAGCCTACAGTCTCGCTCACCTTAGTTTTGCTGCTGGGTGCTTAACTTAACCCTAGCCTACATCAGGTAAATGTGCAATGCTGCATAGAACAGGAGTGGTGATTCTGTGTTTGTGCTATGTGTGCCTGGGAAGAGTGTAGTACAGGGATGGTGCAGTACATGTGTGGTTAATACAAATGCCGGGTGTATGTATGCCTGAGAGGAATACATTACATGAGAGATGTAGTGTGGTGCATTGCATGTGCGGGAACTGCATGTGTTGGGTGTATATGTGCTTGCTTGGAGTACAATACATGAATGGTGAAGAATTGTGCACCGCACACATAGTGTGTGTGTGTGATGGCAGTGCATGTGTTTTGAAACAACACACTCTGGTTAAGGATAGAAAAACGTCAGTGCTCAGAGACTGAGTGTGTGTGCTGAATACATGTGTACATGTGTGGAAACAATAGCATAGAGGTATTAGTGCTGAAACAAAAGTGTGCTATGATTGTACACTGTGTGAGTGTGCCTCTAATGATAGTGTATGGAGGATTCTGGGTTACATTTTATCAAACCCAATCCTTTCTGGTAAAAAAAAAATGGGGAGGAGAGAAATCCAGCAGCAAGCACAATGAGATGATGGACATAGTGCTGAAACCCCCAGTCACTATTAGATCTGGGATGGATCCATCATCGTTCTTAAGCTCACTTCACCACTCCAGTTCAGACCCAGCCATATGTAAATTAGTCTTTACCCTGTTCCTCATGGGAGCAGTCCAGGCCAAACTGCCAAGCCTGGTCTTCCCTGGACCGGAAACAAGCCTCCTAGGACCGAGTTCGGTGTAACACCCCTCATCACCCATGCCTACTTGAATCCAGTGGCAGAGTGAGCAAGGAACCCACGCCTGGGCACACCCTGCCAACCTAGGGCAAACAAAGTAAACACAATGAGATGATGGACGGAGCGCTGAAACATTTCAGGCACTCACCTCAGTCACTATTAGATCTGCGTTGAATCCATTATCATTTTTTAGCTAACTTCGCCACCCCAGTTCAGACCCAGCCATATGCAAATCAGTCCTGACCCTGTTCCTCATGGGAACAGTCCTGCCGAAAAAAGAAGGAATCTCCCCAGACATTTTTGTGTACTGCTGTATTCCTGTGAGCTTGGCAGGGACACACTGGTGGGAAGGAAGAGACTCCCTTTTCATCTCAATAGTCTGCTCTTTGATTTAGTGATAGATCACAAGGAAGGAGGATAGACAAATCTCAGGAAGGAACATGGGGCTGATAAGAGAATCATTAAGGTTAAGACTGAGGGTCTGGGATTAACCCTTTGATGCACATAACACTGTGCCTGACATCTAGGTGTATCCTCTGGTCACTCCCATGAATTGTGTTGTGGACACTCTGCTTCAGAGTCATGCCTGCTGTAACAGAGCTCTTTCATGAAGGAAGATGAGAAGGAAAAGTGGTCACTTCAAAAGAAGCAGAACCTTAACATAAAACTTCAAAGTCCCACACCCTAAATTACATTTGGTGTCTGGAAAAGGACTATAAGAAGGGGAGGTTGAGTCCACAAAAATTGGTGAACTGCCAATCAGCCAGACGTGCTGTGTGAGAAGAGAAAGTTCTTCACAAACGTTTGCCTGTGGCCAGGACTTGGGGTTAAGACCTGCTTAGTGAGAGGTCATCACTCCGGGAAACCAAGACCACCTGCCCTGGAGCTTGGTGCACCAACACCTACCTACTTGCCAAGAATGGTGTGCCCTGTGAGGAAGAGGACAGCATTGGACTGAGAAAAGTCCAGTGGGGATCCCTACCATGCACACACCCTGAGGATTCTACTGAGCACCCATCGTTCCATCGCCTCTGTGCAGGACTGTTTTCAGAAACCTTTGTATGCTAGGAGAAGGCCGCCGTAGACTGAGCTGAGTGTTGAATACTGTGCGGATTTTGCTATACTTGTATCGCTATGCGGAGGTTACCTCGGAATGCCAGAGGGGGCCACCAGTAAAGTGTTTCCAAGAGTGTCCAGACTTGTGACTGACCGGGCTGGGGCACTGCTGCTGGAGCCTGAGCCCATATCACCACATTCTGTGGAAATCCCATAGGCCAGAAGGGGTTGTCGGCACCAACGTTGTCAAAGGATTCAGGCTGCTGTCTGAAGGAGAGACTGAGTCTACAACTTGCCGATTGGACCTGTACTGCAAGGGAACTTCCCCTTATTCACCACAGAGGGCTGCCAGAGACTTGGTCAATGATGCATCCTTTTTTACTCCAGTTGGAAACTGACGAAATAATTCCCTACCTCCTTTGAACAAAGTCAACTCACTGCTTCTTTACAAGAAGGGATCTGCTCTCTCAACTGAGAGCCCTCCTGCACACCACTTCAGAGAGAGATCCTGTGCTCACAGGTGCTTCGGCAAGGGTCCGAGAGCAGTCTGACCTCTCCACGTGGAGCAGGACTCATCAGTGTGCGTTTGAAGGTGCCCACTACCATGCGAAACTCTTCTGTGAAGTGAGTGCTGGTAAGACGAGAGCTGGGCCAGTTGGGCCCCAGGTGAATGGCTTTGAACGGTGCTGCAGCACCATAGATACTTTTTACTAAGGTCCTAAAAGGTCATAAGGGAGAACTCTTGAGTAAAGCCTAATAAATTGCCTTCTCTGATGTAGCAACCAGTGAATGTGGAATAATCCTGGGCACTTTGCAGGAAGGATAGTGGGACATGGATTCGCCTGACAACTATTCGAGCACCGACATCAAGGGGATTTTGTTATTGTATTTGAATGTCGCAGTTCATTGCCTGTGTAGATGTAAAAATAAAATACTCGTCCCTATAAAAGCAAGTATTTGGCTGAACATTAATTTATTGTTCGTACTGTTTGCACTTTTGAGTTAAGAGTTGTGATCACTAACCTGTGCCTACACCCTCCCTGAGTGAGCATTAACTGCTCGCCCACAGCTACAACAGAGATTCAAGTGCAGAAGGGGTACTTGGAAGGTCAAGTTCAAGTTCAAGTATTTATATAGCGCACTACTCACCCAGAGGGTCTCAAGGCGCTCGGGGAGGGGTTCATTATTTATCAAATAGCCAGGTTTTAAGTTCTTTTCTGAAGGAGATGTGGTTCTGTGTAAGGCGAAGGTGGGTGGGGAGTGAGTTCCAGGTCTTGGCCGCCAAGTAGGAGAAGGATCTACCTCCCATGGTGGATCTTTGGATACGCGGAACTGCGGCGAGGCCTTGATTGGAGGATCTTAGTTGGCGGGTGGGTGTGTAGAAGGATAGTCGAGTGTTGAGGCATTCGGGCCCTACTTTGTAGAGGGCCTTGTGTGCATGGGTGAGGAGACGGAATGTTATTCTCTTGTTGATGGGAAGCCAGTGGAGGTCTTTCAGGTGGCCGGTAATGTGATCTTGGCGAGGGATGTCCAAAATGAGTCTCGCTGATGCGTTTTGGATGCGTTGGAGTTTTTTCTGTAATTTGGCTGTAGTTCCGGCGTATAGGGTGTTTCCGTAGTCTAGTCGGCTCGTAACCAGTGTGTGGGTGACAATCTTTCTTGTTTCGGCGGGGATCCAATGGAAGATTTTTTTGAGCATACGAAGTACGTTGAAGCAGGAGGATGAGACGGCGTTGACTTGTTTGGTCATCGAGAGTGAGGAGTCTAGGATGAAGCCAAGGTTACGTGCGTGGTCTGTGGGAGTGGGAGCTGAGCCCAGGTCCGCAGGCCACCACGAGTCGTCCCATGCAGAGGGGGATGATCCTAGGATGAGCACTTCCGTTTCCTCAGGTCAGGCCCAGAGACCCAGAGACATCAGGATTAAATGGCCTGAACCACCACGGTTGGGTCCAGTATCCCCTGCTTGCCCCCTGGCCTTCTGAAAGAGATTCTGACAGAAGACATAACATAACCTCAGTAACAGTGATGTCGTCTAAGCAGGATTACTGTAATTGACACTGACCATCAGTTTCTGAGCCCTGTGACTAGCCTTAACCTGACTAAAAGACTCCCTTTGCATAGCTGTTCAGAAATGTACGCTGTCCAGTAGCTGGGAAAGAAGGCCTGTATTTAAAAGCATTAGCTCAACAGGATGTTTCTTCCTTTGCAGGTATTTGGTTGTCTCACCATAGCAAGTTCATTCACAGCTTTCAGAAAATAGGATGTCTAAACTTTGGTTGATTCCCATTTCCGTGTTGCCTTTCCTGGCAAAGTCTGTATGGAGGATCATTGAGATTGGTATTTGGCAGTCTAATGTGTAATGTGAATTTCCGGAATCATGCTGGAGCTAAATGGGCTATTATCAGAAGGGGAGTGGTCATTCACTTCTCCCAAAAGGGCGACACACTCATGAAACTTGTCTGGACTATTTCTCTCCACAGCACTCATGACTTTTCATAATATTCTCATAATCTTAACCCCTTCGACGCGCATGGCAAAGTCAGCTCGTCATGGGCGTTACCTGCGCTGCGCGCATGACGAGCTGACTTTGTCACGTAACGCGCGATTTTCAAAATCGCAGCGCGCAGCGGGAAAACCGCTAGCGCGCATGTGGTTAACCTTCCTGGAAGGAAACCAGTCCCGCTTCAGAGATGGGAGTAGAGTGGTTAAGAGCTACAGATAAACTGTGCGTCTCAGATTGGTCCCACATGTCTGGTTTTATTCAAGCCAGAGTTTTCCTGGAAGTCTGGAAGGGTGGGGTGACTCATTTTGTAGCAGTGTAGCAGTTTTGAAAGTACTGCAAAGTTCCCTGTATATTTAGCAGTTTGTGTGCAAAAATAAAAGTGTCAAGATAACTCTGGTGATTAATGTACCTGCTGTAGAGACATGCGAGTTTTGTCTATGTACAGTTTTGACTCATCTAAGGTAGCACAGAGGGTTATTTAGCCTGCTGCAACGAATGTGCATCATGCCTATCGAAGAATAATATTTTAAGTACATAGCTCAGTGGGTTACTGTTTTGTCACAGAGATTCTTTTATTACTGTGTAGTTTATAAGTTACAATCGTAATCTAGCACAATGAGCTATGGACAACCATCAAAGAGCTGCTTGCAAGATGCATGCAAACTGCATGATACAGGTTAGAAAGTTATGCTTTCTCCCAGTCTTTCATTATCCTGATGTTGCTAAAAAGTTTTGTTTGGTTAGAAATGCATTCTTATTATTAGAGTCAACCCTAACTATTGTATTGCGTTCGGAATTTTGAGTTTGTGCTTCTCCAGACCAAGCACTCTTGAAAAATGTCTACCAGTATGGATGACATGTGAATCCTACACCTTGTAGTCTCCTTTCCCCTACATAACATTTTCTATACACTGATT
Source organism: Lissotriton helveticus (assembly GCF_964261635.1). NCBI lineage: Eukaryota > Metazoa > Chordata > Amphibia > Caudata > Salamandridae > Lissotriton > Lissotriton helveticus. Next base: position 1,284,135,219 of record NC_136057.1, on the reverse strand, counting down.
TACACACATATGATTCATTGTCTCTGTATGTGTGTGTGATGTAAAGTGCTCCGACACCCTACTCTGTTACGAGAAGTGAAGTGCTATAAAAAATAAAATACATGTGAGAGAGGAGCTGTGGAGAGAAGAGAGGCACTGTTGGAGGTTCATATGGAGGGAATCATTGAAGAGACCCAACAAAGAATGTTGTATCCTGGTGCACAGCAAGATCATAATTTACTATGCTTTAAAAGCTACTACAATTGAATATATAATGACAAATGTGCTGCAGAATGCACCATTTGCCCCCATATTTTCTTGGGGTAGATCCCTCCCTACCACCTGCTTTGTAGTGGTCAGGTTCGCTTGCTACACTCTTTATGCACAACACGTGGACTGATGACATTTGCCAGGGCTGCTTTAGTTTCCCAGACCGGCCCTGGTTTCATTGACTTGCATACAGCACAATCAAAAGGAGGGCAACAAGTGTCAATTAATGTATTCTCTGGTTGCTATTGTCTTGTGCTTAACTGTGAGTAATGCATGCATTTATTGCCCTAAAGATTGCATCCCTCTCCTATTAGTTCTCTGCCACAGGATAACTGAATAATGTGCAGATATTCATGGGCATACAATAGTGCACCTTAAACTCCAATCTTGGTACCATTATTTGCACAAAAATACTTCAAGTCAACCAGCTGGCTTACCATTTGCTACCTCAACAGTGTATTCAGGGCAGGCTACAGCCACACACAGCCTACAGCAACAGTGCGCTTTATACACAATTCCTAGCACCATTGTGCCATACATAGTACGCTTCAATTTATACAGAAGTAGAAAACATATGAATAATGGATAAACCTGTGTTGTGTCTTATAGCTTTATGTATATATTTGTAATAACATGAATGCACTCATTTTTCCAAATAACTTCAAAATAATGTCCTTAATCCTTCTCATTAGCAGCACGCTGCCCCAGCCTGCCACTTGTCCTTTGTAGTTGGGTTGACCACTTCTTGTTGTAACATCTCTGACCAACACACCCCTAACAGTAATCAATCATTTTTCTTCCATCACAGATCGTTGTCATGGAAGTGCAGGGTCTGAAATCGGTGGCTCCTAATCGAATTGTATACTGCACCATGGAAGTGGAAGGTGGAGAAAAGCTACAGACAGACCAGGCAGAAGCCTCGAGACCACAGTGAGTACATCCTGTGTTTCGTTGGATTGCGTATCATCTTATTGGATCAGTAGCACACTGTTCTGTTATATTTTAAGTATAGAATGGGAGGGTTGACTAGTTACAAGCAACCATTAATCCATTGCTTATTATGAGTGGCATATGGGTATGCATTTCTATCAATGGAGAGTTGAAGAATTAGAATGTGTCGCATTGAAGGATGATGATTATGATGAATTAGCATTTGTCTCTGGAGTGTGGAAGAGGAGGTTTTGGGCAGGGAATTGATGCAGTGATCAATTGTCTTGTTGCCAGGTTCATTGATGATGTTAGTATAGTATATGACCTTGGCTGATGTGATGAGCTACCTGCACGTTGTGCGGAGGGATTTCAGTAGCATGCAGTAATCATGTGTTTTACTTGGTCACCTAAGGCTCAATCACTAATTATTGGTTGGGCAGGTAGCTCAGGAGCCATAATAATGGTGCTATAAAAATGCTCAGGCATAGTAAATAAACTACCAGGGATAAACTTCTACAAATGTGGTAAAACAAAAGATATCTATGCAATAGTTTTTTCTATTGTTGATATTCAGTTGGAAACTGAGTGTATCTCTAACCATTAAAGATATGCACTTTTGTTTTGCTATTTAAATCCGAGGACTCTGTGTTGCAAATATAGCCCCATTGAAATTATGCATGTTGCAAGAATGGGTGTCGCCCCCCCCCCTCATTATATAGCATCGTCCTCTGCAGGCAGCAAAGCACAGGAAGGTATTGAGGCCAATGAGAGTGCAAGAGTGTCAGCATCCACCAGTGAATAAAGGATGGGCCTACTTCTGTGCTAGCACTACTCCACTGCACACATTCTCTTATCAGTAATCTGCATACATACAATATGAGTTAAACATTTCCGGCTACTTATTGCTGATTGATGTACTGCATCATTGCCATACACCCACAGCCTTACAACTAGTAAAATACTGTAGGGAATTGGAAGTACTGGTGTAGGGTCTGAGAACCCACCTCAAATAGTATTGACAATACTTGTGTGAGTGAACCACTTAAGTCACTAAATGTACCTGTGCTTAACCCTCCAGTAGTTTGACACCAAACAGTCAGGCTTAACTTAGAGGCAATGTGTAAAGTATTTTTGCAATACTCAAACAATAATAAAGTTAAAACACAATGCAAAAAAAATCCCAAACATGTCCTTCTTGTCTGCTGCCGCTCCACCAATCCGGACCGTCCCTCTGCTGCTCATGCAATCAGTGTTTTGCAATACGCCCGCATGGCCCTGAAATGGCATCCCTAGCCAGCAGAAACCTCCCCCGGCTTGGTTGTGCTTCTAGTGGATGACATCAGTGTTTGCAACACAGCTGCACAGCACTGAGACAGTGTCCTGAGCCGGCGGAGACCTGGTGGTGCTTGGTGGTGCTTGGAGGTGCTTAGAATGCATGCACTGGGCGGTTTTTGTTTTGTGACTTCAATGAGATTTCTGTCCCTACCTATCCTTATTCTGCGCAGTCCCAAGATACATGCAAGACTTAGCGTGTCAGCCCAGGTGATTCGTGTTTGGGGCAGCTGTTGTTGGTCATCCACCAGGGGCTCCACTCCTCACTGAGTCCTATCCCCTCGTGGGTTTGGCCGCGTGATGCTCCTAGGTTTTAGCTGGCCAACTGTTAACCTACTTACCAAATAGAACCTAGGGAGGCACACAGAGACCAAGGTGCCCCGGGCCCGGAGATGAAATCCTTCCTCTAGACCTGATCATCGATTCTTCGGTACCTACGCCTATATTGTGGATGAAGATGACAACCCCTGTGAATACGAAAGGGGTTTTAAAACGGTCTCTGAAGGAATGCAAAGAAACTTTGTAGTAAGTGGGTGAGGCGCAGCAGTTGGGGTGTGTTCAAGAAGGAGGTAAGTACAACTTTTGTTTTTTTTCTGAATAACAATTTCGCCTTCTTACCATTGGTTCAGTAATGAATATCTCCTCTTGCTCACCACCTCCGGTCCTTCGCTGTAAGAGAGCCCTCCCCAATGCTCCAAAATGTAGATCACAGGAGAGAGTTTGTTAAAGAAGGAAAACAGGAGGGAAGAAGGTGTCTGGTCAACCCAATGAAAGTGCTCTATCAAATAGGAAGCTCCACTCTCATCTCTTGTTACCTCAATAAAGAACTTTGTCCACAAACATTTCAATAATGGAGTCCAACCGTCATTGGAGGAGGAGATCAAGATACCCAATGAGCTGCCCAGTGCATCGGACTTAGCAGCAGATGTATTGTGCACAGCAATGGATGAAGGGCAAATAGCCAACCTTTCGGTGTCTTCTTCTCAGGCTATATGTGCGACTGCAAGCAAGGGCCCAAGACTGTCTTCTTCACCCTGGTTAGATATCTTTGTCACCTTCCCGTTCCAATGATTCTGAACTCTCCCAGCAGAATTGCAGAGAAGATCAACTGAATTGAGCTATTTCATCGCCATATAAGGCTCCCCTGGACGGGGAACCAAACTCTACACTTGGATCCCAGGGAAGGTCCATAACAATTCAGTCTACCGCTTCGTCATCTTTGTTAGATGTAATGCTGCTTATCTAGACCACTCTACATGGGATCTTGGAAGCTCTGGTGTCAATAAGGTCAAATCAAGTGGACCAATCAGAATTTTTGAAAGACATTCGACATGAACTGCAGCATTTTAAAAAATAATGTGGGCTAAACCATGATCACTCAGCCACCCACGGCAATAGCGGTCACAGAGCCTTGGGGGCCCATAATGCTATTTCATGGAAAATGTAAGGTTAATTCATCCCTTTGATAATCAGGATGGCTGGGAGCCATCCTGAGCCACAGTGCTCGTGTACTCAGGACGGCTCCCGGCCGTCTTCGCACATGGCACTGGAAATCCCTCTGGTGCAGGCTCCTGAGGGATTTCCTTTTTTCCCCAACAACCTCGAAAGCTGTGGATGAGCTTCCCCAGCTCCTGAGTCTCTCCCACTGGTTTGTGTGAAATGACGATCAGCTCAAACGTCGCGCTGATGTCATTTCATAGAAACCAAAACTGAAATGAGTCTTTAGGCTCATTTCAGTTTCACTTTCTATGTGCTCAGGAGGCTATCTCAGCCCCCGAATACATAGATAGATGGGAGAGGTATCATTGGAAAGGGGAGAATGGTACCTCTCCTTAGTGGATCCCAGGAGGGTGATCCCCAAGTATGGATCCACCCACTAGACGCCAGGGAGGGGGGAGCAGCCCCTTGGGCAAGGGCCTTTACTCCCCTAAAATATTTTTGGCCAGTACAGTCTTTCTGCCCCCCCCCCCCACCCCGGGGGCAGAAGCCCCACTAGAATCAATGGATTTTTTTTGTGTTGATGCAGGGGTGGGTACTGCCTAAAATGGACTATGACTATGCCCCCACCCCCCAGAGAAATTCCAGTCTTTCTGCCCCCATAATAGCCCCCAATCTGACCCCGGGGGTTAGAAAGTCCACTAGAAGCCAGGGATTTTTTTTAAAACTTGATTTAGGAGTGGGGACTGCCCAAGATGTGCATGCCAATGCCCCCACCCTCAGCAAATTTCCAGTCTTTCTGTCCCCCCCCCACCCCCTGGGGGTAGATGGGGCAATATCCCCCAGTCTATCCCCCGGGGGCAGAAAGGCCACTAGAAGCCAGGGTTTTTTTTATTGGATATAGGAGTGAGCAATGCCCCCACCGCCCCAAAAAATGCAAAAGTCTTTGTGCCCCTCAGAGGCAGATGGGAGCAGTAGCCCCTGATCTGACCCGGGGGGGGGGGGGGCAGAAAGCCCACTAGGCACCAAGGATTTTTTTTATACATAGGGGTAGGGGCTGCCCAGAATGGGATCGCCAATGCCCCACCCCCAAAAAAGTGCCATTGTCTTTCTGCCCCCTGGGAGGCATATGGGGGCAATAGACCATTATCTATATACCCTCGCCACCCGTATCCGGGTATATTTTTTCAAAATTCTGGGTTGGGGGCTGCCAAATCCCCTTGGGCAAGGGCCTTTACTCCCCTAAAATATTTTTGGCCAGTACAGTCTTTCTGCCCCCCCCACCCCGGGGGCAGAAGCCCCACTAGAATCAATGGATTTTTTTTGTGTTGATGCAGGGGTGGGTACTGCCTAAAATGGACCATGACTATGCCCCCACCCCCCAGAGAAATTCCAGTCTTTCTGCCCCCACAATAGCCCCCAATCTGACCCCGGGGGTTAGAAAGTCCACTAGAAGCCAGGGATTTTTTTTAAACTTGATTTAGGAGTGGGGACTGCCCAAGATGTGCATGTCAATGCCCCCACCCTCAGCAAATTTCCAGTCTTTCTGTCCCCCCCACCCCCGGGGGGCAGATGGGGCAATATCCCCCAGTCTATCCCCCGGGGGCAGAAAGGCCACTAGAAGCCAGGGTTTTTTTATTGGATATAGGAGTGAGCAATGCCCCCACCGCCCCAAAAAATGCAAAAGTCTTTGTGCCCCTCAGAGGCAGATGGGAGCAGTAGCCCCTGATCTGACCCGGGGGGGGGGGGGCAGAAAGCCCACTAGGCACCAAGGATTTTTTTTACACGTAGGGGTAGGGGCTGCCCAGAATGGGATCGCCAATGCCCCACCCCCAAAAAAGTGCCATTGTCTTTCTGCCCCCTGGGAGGCATATGGGGGCAATAGCCCATTATCTATATACCCTCGCCACCCGTATCAGGGTATATTTTTTCAAAATTCTGGGTTGGGGGCTGCCAAATCCCCTACCCCCACCAAAATGCCACAATATATCGCCCCCCCTCCCAGGCAGTAGAGCAGAGAGCCTACTAGCCGCCAGCGATTACGCTGGCTTTTTCATACGTGGGGGTAGGGGCTGCCCTGGTTGGGCATACTAATGACCCCATCCCCCAAAAATAGCTACAGTCCTTCTAGCCCCCTTGGAGGCATATCAGGGCAACCCCCTCCTATTCCCACCCCCAGGATGGTAGAAAGCCCACTAGGCACTAAGTTTTTTGTCGCAATGTGCCTACCTGTGGATTTTGGGCCCCAGGGCAGCCGGTACCTAGGGAAACCTAACAACCCTCTACATTTTGGGAAACTAGACACCCAGGGGACTCCAGTATGGGGTGACTTGTGTGGCTCTCGCCAGGGTCTGTTACTCAGAATGCCTTGCAAACCTCAAACTTTGTAAAAAAAAAAACACATTTTCCTCACATGTCTGTAATGGAAAGTTCTGGAATCTGCGTGGATCCACATAATTCCATGCACCCCACATTCTCCAAAGTCTCCCGATAAAAATGGTACCTCACTCGTGTGGGTGGGCTAAGTGACCACGGCAGGGAAGGGGCCAAACGTATTGTAGAGACATCACAATTACCTGTAACAAAACGACCTAGTTTGGCAAAGAGGGGAACCTGGGTTTTTGGCCTGTGCTCGACGGTCATCTAGGGAAACCTATCAAACTCACACATTTCTGAAAACTAGATACCCTGGGGAGTCCAGAGAGGTATGGCTTGCATGGATCCCTAACGTTTCCCTACTCAGAATCCCCTGCAAACCTGAAAATTAAATGCTTCTTACTGCATATACTTTTGGACTGGGTCTTTTATCTTGCAAATCAAATTACGTTTTTTAAGACCTCTGTTTTTTAAATATGAGGTTCTCCATAGGAGGAAAGCTGTTAAGTTGTTGTCAGAAAGATGTTACTTAGATGTGACAGTTGGAATTGCTCGGTTTTTATGGTCTGTTAAACAGAGTTTTAATGATGAACTGTAGTGTGTAGGGGTTGTTGGGTAGTTAGGATGAGCCCTTTTAATGGTTTTAATCTTCAAGTAAGGTTTTATGTTGTATGGACAATTGTTTAAATAAACTTGTTTTCTATCTACCCAAACCATTTTAGAAAAACAGAGGGTATTTTATTAAATAAAATGACACCAAAGCAACACAAATCCAATAAGTAGAACAGGAGATATGATTTTATTAATGTTTTCAATTAAAAGTAGTGTTAAAAAGCAAATGCGCCATCTGCAGTTATTTGGCTACGCAGACAGGGTCAAAGTCAAAAGTTAAAACAAACCATGATGGATCACTAGTCAGATATTGGGACCAGATTCGCCCAGTAGAACGTTGACCTTCTGACTTAGAAACTTTTACAGGAAAAAGTGGTTGTCTATTAGTTGTCAGGCAAAGCTGCAACGGTGGGTTGTAGAAGAACAGAGTCTCGGTGCGGTCGTCGACGGATGCGAGAAAGCTCCAAACAGGTGAAGTCCATTCCCAGGAAAGCCTCAACATAGATCAGTTGCTGCTCTGTGTCGGCTCAGATGAAGCTCTATATGTTCAAACTTACACACTTTTCTGAAAGGTGGATCTTCTTTATCAGGACAAACCAGCAATATGAGATCCATTTGCGATTCAATGGCTGTGGCTTCAAATTAGATCCTAGTCTACGTCAGTACTTCAGGCAGAAAAGGTAAACAGTTTCTAAGTTCCACTTTCTGCAGTTTTTGTAACAGGAGGATTACACTCTAACACCAGCCAAGGGTCTAAAACCTGCGGTCTCCACTTGGGTGTTAAGACTCACTCCAGCAGAGACCAGCAGCAGGGTTTAGGGCAGGACCAATTTGATCTCAGCAGTTGCAGGAAGAGAGGCCTCTGGAAGCTTGTTGTGTCCCTAAAGGTCAAACAGGCGGTCCATCAACATACCATTGGAGCCTCTTCTGGGGTCAAGGCAAGTAGGTCCAGTCTTCCTTCAGGTTCTTCATCCAGCAGAGCAGTCCTCCTTCTGATTTCTGACAGGTCCAGTGGTGTTCGGACGAGAGGTCTGTTAAGTCCGCTTCCATGTCTAGCCCCTGTCTGTGGGTTGAGGGCAGGCATTTCCTCCATTCCTAAACTATTACAGGTCAGTTCCTCTACTCCCAAAGAGTTTGGTGCCAATCTGACTAGAGAGACAAAGGAGAGGCAGCCCTAGGGGTGGGGTTTATTTGCCAGTGACAAGATAGTCATTGATTAAAGCTCAGGAAGGGGCTGGGTACAGCCCTCCTGGTCATCTAGTCAAGGGAGAAGTCCCACATTCCCCACACCCATATCACTTTGTCCACTATCTGGGAGCAATACACATGTCACTATAGGGGAGCCATCAGGGGTCAGGTGACAGTGGGATACTGACAGGAAAGCTATTTGTTTTACGCAGAAAAATGACAACTTTCTAAAAGTATAGTTTTCAAAATAGTAATTTGAAATCCAACTTGTATGTTATGTACGATTTTAAACTACTATTGAATGAGTCTTTGAACCTGTTTTTGCATGCTGGGCGCTTATGTACTACATACAGCAATCTATTAATTTATGAGACTTATAGGAGGAAGAATGAGACATCTTTGTATTTTATGTATTATGGCCGATTTTATGATTGCATGCACTGAATTTCCTTCCTGTGTCAGTTTTAATGAATTGTCTTTCTTATTTATTTATTTTGAAGGTTTTATATAGCGCGAACAAGACTCTTGTGAGTATCAGAGCGCTTTACATGACCAGTAGAAATATATACAGTATATATTACAATATAGTGAACCACGAAATAAGTAAGTAATACATACATCTAGATCAAGAGAAGGCAGTGCGAAGCTAGTGCAAAACAGCAAAGATAAACAGAAGGACGAAGCAAGTAATACAGTACAGTGAATAGACATAGAGTTCACGTGAATTGAGCCATGAGAATAGCTTTCACTTCTCTTTTGAAGGAGGCAGAGGAAGGGTTCATTTTGGTTTCACCGGGCAGAGCGTTCCATATCCTTAACTTTATTTTTCCCAAAATGTGCATACAGGAATAAAACGATCAGTACATTGCAAAGTAGAATATCAGCAGCAGCAGGAAGAACATGAACATCAGACCAAGCATACATAATAGGAGATAATGATGGAAATGGACAATGCATTGCGGGCATATCATAATGATAAGGTAAAATGCGATCAAAACATAGATTGGCAGTATTAGAGGACCATTTCTCTAGGAGAAATGGAAATGTCATATGCAACATAACCGCGCCAGTGGTAGCCATCGAAGGATGATCGTTAATACATTAAACCAACACTAAGTAGCAAGAAGTCAGGACAAAACACCCAACTATGTAAGGGTAAAGGAGAGGAAAAAATTCAACTAATATTGTGTGCTAAACCAGTCATGCTTAGGTCATCCATTCTGTTTGAACAGATTCCCATCAGTCACCATCCGAATCCGCCCTTCATCATCTGGGATCTTTTATACCATCAAGGTAGAATGGAATATCCACAGCTGACTGGTAGATGTCAAAGCCTAACCTAGCCTGTGGGACCCAGTGGTTCAAGTGTCGTGTGGGATGTTCAATGGTGGCTGAGAAGCAGTGCACACTCTCTTTCACACTTTTTAGCACTGCTTCTCAGCCACCATCGAACATCCCACATGACACTCGAACCACTGGGATCTTTTATACCTTGATGGTATAAAAGATCCCAGATGATGAAGGGCGGATTCGGATGGTGACTGATGGGAATCTGTTAAAAAAGAATGGATCACCTAAGCGTGACTGGTTTAGCACACAATATTAGTTTAATTTTTTCCTCTCCTTTACCCTTACATAGTTAGGTATTTTGTCCTGACTTCTTGCTACTTAGTGTTGGTTTAATTGTTAATATAGGGAGTGTAGCATTGTAGGTCATTAAACTTTCCCTAGGACCCTCCTCCTCCTTGTTATGTATAGGATCGTTAATACAGACACGAGTACCAAAACTCTCGTCTAGCTGACCCCCTCAGGAACAATACCATTAGCTGTCTGAGATTTGATCAGATCGTTTCTTGGCAATGTATTCCCTATATGGGCCCCAAATGTCCACTGGTCGAGACGAGCTGATATGATTTATTTATTGTTTTATGGTAATTATTGTAATTCCTTCTAGCCACTTTAATGGTTATTTTAACAAATAAAGTACTTGTGATTGATTGAGACTTAAAACATTTTTTCTAGCTACTCCCAAACTGAATTTAGTATTTAATAAAGGTAATCATGTAAATCAGTGTTAACCTATGGGAGAGCCAGCCTTGCCACAGTAGAAAACAACTTATGAGGTTTTTCACTTCCAGGACATGTGAAACCTTAAATCTACATGTCCTTCTTTTAAATGCTATGTACCTTCCCTTTCTGAGCTTATTAGGCCTACTTAGGTGCAATTTATGGGTATTAAAATGGTGGGGGTTAGGCCTGGCAAAAGTTTAATCTTGGGATGTCAAAATGGCAGTATAAAACAGGACATGCATGCTGCAGTGGCAAGCCTGGAGACCTGGTTGACAGACAACTACGGTGGTTAGCACAATTAGTGCTGAAGCCCACTGGTAGCATATAATATACTGCCCCTGGGTATATGTAATACCATATACCCAGGGGCACCATTCCCTTTCTGATAGGTCTCTTAGAGACTTATGATGCGAGAAAGATTTCTCAGCTAGATGGGAATATGCCAGCCTTAGAGGGTACCTCTGGGGATCCAGACCTCCCCAACACTGCAAATGCAGTTGAGGAGGAGGATCAAGAGGAACTCTCTGGGGATGAGGTAGACAAAGGTCTTGAGGTAGTCAGAAGGCTAACTAGGGCCAACTTAGACTTACTTGGGCTAGGATCTGGGGGACCCCCAGTACTGACCCGAAGTGGGCCTAACCTTGGAGTTAGGAGAGATAGATCTCTTTCTAGAGACTCCAACAGATCTCTGCACTCTAATGCCTCTTCTCAGAGGAGAAGGAACTCTCCCCAAAGGAGATTGACTTCCCTTCAGAGAATGGAGCATGAAGCAAGAATGAGACAGGCTGCTCTGAGGATTGAAAGGGAAGAACTTGCCCTGGCCAAAGAAAAGCTTGCCTTTGCTAGAGAGCAGCAGATGAGTGGGATAGTTCCCACTGGTGGCAGCAATCTCCCAAGAGATAGAGAGAAGGGTTTAGATACTAAACACCTGACAAAGATAGTGCCCCCCTTTAAACAAGGGGACGACATCCAGAAATGGATGGCTGCTTTGGAGAGGGCCTGCACTGTGCAGTGCATTCCCCAGAGTCAGTGGGCAGCTATACTGTGGCTCTCCTTTGATGGTAAAGGTAGAGATAAGCTCCTCACTACAAGAGTAGAGGATGCTAACAATTACCAGGTCCTGAAAAATACACTGGTTGATGGGTTTGGTGTAACCACTGAGCAGTACAGGTTGCTGTTCAGAGACACCCAGAAAACTCAGTCTCAGGACTGGTCTGACTTTGTGGATTGTGCCACTAAGGCTTTGGAGGGCTGGTTGCTGGGTAGCAAGGTTACTGATTACACAGGATTGTATAATCTGATGATGAGAGAACACATTTTAAATAATTGTCAGAACCAGTTGTTGCACCAGCACCTTGTTGATTCAGATCTGACCTCTCCCCAAGAATTGGGAAAGAAGGCAGATAAATGGGTCAGAACAAGGATCAAGCAGAACCAGAACCAGAACCAGGGTGGTCAGAAGAAAGCAGACCAGAAGGGTAATACTAAGAGTGAACAAAATGACCAGAAGTCTTCACCAGGTCCCCAACAAACCAAAGAGGGTGGGGGTCAGGCTTCCCAGAAGAAGAAGACTCAAGAAGGCCAGTCAAAAAGGTGGTGCCAGTACTGTAAAAGTAAGTCTCACTGGTTTAGTGAGTGCACCAAAAGAGGAGGGCAAACTCCTACCACTACAGCCCCTAAGGCAACTGCACCCCCTAGTACAGTCAGTAGTGGTAGTGCACCTTCCAAGGCATTAGTTGGGTTAACCTTGGGAACTGAGGGGTCTGACAACTTAGTTGGCACACTTACTCAGGCTGTCCTTGTCTGTACAGGGGATATGGATATGTCCCCTGAAGTAAGTCCCAATACTTTGGGCAAATACAGGCAGACACCTTTGATCAATGGCAAAATGGCTCAGGCCTATAGGGACACTTGTGCCAGTGTCACCATCGTGACACCTAACTTTGTGGACCCTGGACAGATCATGCCAGGTACAGATTTCCTGGTGACCAATGCCAGCAACGTCACTACCAGTCATAGTATGGCGATTGTTGCTTTCTCCTGGGGAGGGGTAAGTGGCCAAAAGAAAGTTGTGGTTAGTTCAGACCTCTCAGTGGATTGTTTGTTGGGCAATGATTTGGAGTCATCACTATGGTCAGAAGTGGAGCAGAGGACTCACATGGAAATGTTAGGCTTGCCAGCACATGTGCTTGCTGTGACTAGGTTACAGGCCAGAAGATGCCCCACTGAACAGGTGCTGGATCCTGGAAGAATGGACCAGACACCTTCCAAGAAGAAGAGCAGTAGGGTTAAGGCTTTGCCTTCCCCCTTGCCCCAGGTTGAGGATCAAGTCTCTGAGGAGGCTGATCTGAGAGAGCTGAGGGAAACTGAGCCTAAAAAACTTTAACTTGATCAAGTTGAGTTTCTGGGCTCAGGGGGACCCTCCAGAGAAGACCTGGGGAAGGCACAGTTAGACTGCCCTTCCCTTGAACCCCTCAGACAGCAGGCTGCTGCTGAGGCTGCAGGGAATGCCACAGGTGCCCACAGGGTATACTGGGAAGATGGACTCCTGTACTCTGAGTCAAGAGACCCCAAGCCTGGTGCAACCAGGAGGCTGGTCATCCCCTTGTCTCTGAGTGGTTTCCTTCTCACCTTGGCCCATGAGATTCCCCTTGCAGGTCACTTAGGTCAGACAAAGACTTGGGACAGGCTTGTCTCACACTTTCACTGGCCCCACATGAATGAGAATACCAAGGAGTTTTGTCGCTCCTGTGTCACTTGCCAAGCCAGTGGTAAGTCAGGTGGCACAACAAAGCCCCCCCTCATACCACTACCTGTGGTGGGGGTTCCCTTTGAAAGAGTGGGGATTGACATTGTTGGTCCAATGGAACCCCAGACAGCATCAGGGCACAAGTTTATACTGGTGGTGGTGGACCATGCCACCAGGTATCCTGAAGCTATTCCACTTAGGACCACTACAGCACCTGTAGTGGCAAGGGCCCTAGTTGGAGTGTTCTCCAGAGTGGGCTTCCCTAAGGAGGTTGTTTCTGACCGAGGTGCAAACTTCATGTCAGGATATCTGACTGCAATGTGGAAGGAGTGTGGTGTCAACTACAAGTTCACCACACCCTATCATCCACAGTGCAATGGGCTTGTTGAGAGATTCAACAGGACCCTCAAAGGGATGATTCATGGACTACCTGAAAAGCTCAGGCGTAGATGGGATGTCCTGATACCCTGCCTCTTGTTTGCTTACAGAGAGGTCCCACAGAAGGGGGTTGGCTACAGCCCTTATGAACTTCTGTATGGGCATCCTGTAAGAGGACCCCTGTGTTTGGTGAAGGAAGGATGGGAGAGACCTCTCAAAAAGCCTGCAACCAACATAGTGGACTATGTACTTGGTCTCCGCTCCAGGATAGCTGAATACATGGAGACGGCATCTAAAAACCAAGAGGCCAGCCAAGAACTCCAAAAAGCTTGGCATGACCAGAAGGCTGTCCTGACTGTGTACCAGCCTGGACAGAAGGTGTGGGTGCTGGAACCAGTGGCCCCAGCAGCACTCAAAGACAAATGGTCTGGGCCCCACACCATCATTGAGCAAAAGGGAGAGGTCACCTACCTGGTGGACCTTGGAACTCCCAGGAGCCCCCTCAGGGTGCTCCATGTGAACAGGCTCAAAGCATATGTTGACAGGAAGGACATGAGCTTGCTCATGGCCACAGATGAGGGACAGGAGGAAGAGAGTGACCCTCTCCCAGACCTGCTCACTCAGAACCCTGATGATGGATCAGTAGATGGTGTTGTCTTTTGTGGCAGCCTCTTTGAACATCAGCAACAGGATTGTAGACAAGTTCTGCAAGCCTTCAGACATATGTGCTCTCTGACCCCCAGTCAAACTGATTGGTGTACCCATGAAGTGGACACTGGTGACAGTCTGCCTGTCAAGAGTAAAATCTACAGACAGCCTGATCATGTCAGAGACTGCATCAAGACAGAGGTGCAGAAAATGTTGGAGCTGGGAGTCATTGAGCCCTCAGATAGCCCTTGGGCTAGCCCAGTAGTTCTAGTGCCAAAGCCTCACACCCAGGGTGGTAAGAAAGAGATGAGGTTTTGCGTAGACTACAGAGGACTCCATGCAGTCACTAAGACTGATGCCCACCCAATACCAAGAGCAGATGAACTTATAGATAGATTGGCTTCTGCCAACTACTTAAGTACATTGACCTGACAGCTGGGTATTGGCAAATCAGGTTAGCTGAGGAGGCCAAGCCCAAGACAGCAATTTCTACCCCTGGTGGGCATTATCAATTTGTGGTAATGCCCTTTGGTTTGAAAAATGCACCTGCCACCTTCCAAAGGTTGGTGAATCAAGTTCTCACTGGGATGGATGACTTCTGTGCAGCATATCTGGATGATATTGCTGTCTTTAGCTCCACCTGGGAGGTTCACCTGGTCCACCTGAGGAAAGTGTTAGAGGCCCTGCAAAAGGCAGGCCTCACTATCAAGGCCACTAAGTGCCAGATAGGGCAGACACAGGTTGCATACCTGGGCCACCTTGTAGGTGGAGGCCAGGTTCAGCCCTTGGAGAGTAAGATACAGGCCATCAAGGACTGGGCTCCTCCAATCACCCAGACTCAGGTTCGAGCTTTCTTGGGCCTGACTGGGTACTATAGGAAATTTGTCAGAAATTATGGGTCCATTGTGACCCCCCTTAATGACCTGACAAGTAAAAAGATGCCAAAGAAAGTTCAGTGGACAGCAAGCTGTCAGAAAGCATTCGATGACCTAAAGCAGGCCATGTGCACAGCACCTATCCTAAAGAGTCCAGACTTCTCCAAACCATTCATTGTCCAAACAGATGCTTCTGAGTTGGGTGTGGGAGCTGTTCTATCTCAGCTGAATTTTGATGGCAACGACCAGCCAATTGCTTTCATTAGCAGAAGGCTGACCCCCAGAGAGAAAAATTGGTCAGCTATTGAGAGGGAGGCCTTTGCTGTGGTTTGGGCCCTGAAGAAGCTGAGGTCCTACTTGTTTGGCACTCACTTCACAGTTCAGACCGACCACAAGCCCCTCTTATGGCTAAGTCAGATGAAGGGTGAAAACCCCAAACTACTTAGGTGGTCCATTTACCTACAGGGGATGGATTTTACAGTGGAGCACAGACCTGGTACTGATCATGGCAATGCTGATGGGCTCTCCAGGTATTTCCACTTAGAGCAAGAAGACTCACCTGGTCAAGGTTAGTTTATTGTCCCAAAGTTTGGGGGGGGGGTCATGTAGGAGAGTAGGGTCTGCAATCCTATGATCACCCAGATTTTTGCTTTTTGCTTCACTGGTTTATGACTTTCCCTGGCTGTGGGCCTGCTAATCAGACCCACAGCCTCGCTGTTCTCTCTACTCCAAATTGTACCCAGGTACTGAATTGGCACTGGGCCCTTTCCAAGTCCCTGTACCCAGGGCTGAGGTGCACCCAGAAGTCTCCCAGGGGCTGCAGCATGTATTATGCCACCCCTGGGCTGACTTACTAAATCAGACACAACTGGCTGCTTGACAGCTGGGGCAGAGTGGTGTACTCACCCTCTGCTGTAGATATAGTATTCCTATATCTAAACCTAAATGGGCACACAGATCTCCTATCAGTCACTCCTATGGCAGGCCTTGACAATCCTGAAGGCAGAGTGCTTGGAATCGTGTGAGATGGTGCTCTGGCATGAGCTGAGCCTATCTGCGGCTTTCGGGATCTATCCCTTAGCCGTTTCCATGATCTCGCATACCATATACTCTTAAGTGCATTATAATCCTCGCGGTTATATGCCAACTCTGGTATCGCTTTATCAAAACATGTCGAGTAAGGTGTCATACGAATTGGAATACTAACCCCTCGCCAATTCTGGCGACGGGGTTAGCATTCCACCCTTCTAGAGGGACACGACATGTATGTAACCTATAACCCCGGTTAAAGTCAGACAGAGCCTTAGCTCCACAAAATGGATGCTGCCACCGAGACACAAGTCTGCCCTCCTGCTGCTGGGATTCCTCCCAGAGCAGGAGGCAAGGACAAAGGGTTTCCTGCCAGGGGCGGTGCCAGCACCGTCCCAGACAGGGTTTTGTGTATTCTAGGTAGGCAGGGCTTTAGAGGAAGGTGACTGCAAGTGGCACCCCGGTGCTCACTATGCATAGGCCGGCTTGAACCAGTTCCAGGGGCACACCAGACCCTGAGCTGGGGAAAGCCCGCCAAAGGAGAGGGGTGTAACCACCCCCCTCCTCGTCCCACCCATAGGGCAGGACTTAGTCGCGTGCCAGCCCCTTTTTGCAGGATAAAGGTAGGAACTGGCCCCCTTCCAAATCAGATCATCTTTGAATCCTGAAACTACTTTCCACGAAAGGAACTCAAGACTTCTTCCCAAGATTCTCCCTTGTGACTAAGGAGTAGTCACCCTGCAGCAGCAGGCACCAACCAAGCATCGCGGTTTGTTGCCAGTCTCTCCTCCGGATCAAGACTGCTCCAGCATGACGAGAACCGGCTTCCCTGGCACCTCTGACCTCAACCTACATCATCAGCCCAGCTGTGACCCGTGGGTGCGACGAGACCTCGAGGGACCGGCCATCTTCAGAACTGCACGACGCTTGTCCAGCACGACCACCGAGTGACCCTCGACCGAGTGCTTTGGGGTAAGAGAAGCCCCAACCCTGAGCAGCTCCAGCACCGAAGTTCAGCCCCCCTGCATCCACGAGATCTGCGTGGGGCCCTTCTGCTTTTTGCTGCTCACCGCGTTGTCCAGGTCGCTTGCCCGTTGGCTAGTGGCCCCCTCACGACGCTCCACGACGAAAACCACTGCTGGTCTGGTTGCTCCAGACTAGCCCTTGCTCCCCTCCAAAAGAGGAGCACCCTGGACCCTCCTGGTCCACCCAAGACGCCATTTTAGGTCCACCGCGTGGGCCTTGCATTTGCCAAGACTTGTTGCCCAATCCTGGGTCCAGCGACGTCGACAGCAAGTACCTTCGTGGGACAGCTCGCACCTCCATCCTGGTCGCCGACAACACCTCCTGGTCCGAGAGACTGCAGAGCCCAGCAGCGCCCACTCACCTGGCCGAGGTGACTTCGTCCGGTGCCACCCTGGTGCCCACTCAAATCACTGGCTAGTGATTCAGAACTTGGTCCCCTCTGCTTACAGGTTTCTTCTTCCCTGATCCAGGCTTGGATCACCACGAACTCCTTCACTGGCCGCCTGCCAGCAACTTCTTTCTTCAGGCTCCTGGATCTTCAACGAGGGTTTCCGACGCAACTTCAACCCTATGCAGCCGCAGCCCCTGGGCTAGGTAACCTGAGTACTCCGGTGCTCCAGCATAGTCCAACACCCTAAGTGTTCGGATCCACTCCCGTTTTCGACCCACCTAGTTGGGTTCGCCCGAGAACAGTAACTTTGCAACTGCTAGCCTCCATAGACTTTTTCCCGCCTTACGCGTGAGAGTTCCCACTCTGCACACGACGTCCACAGGCCTCCTGCATCTAATCCCAGTGTTTAGAATTGTAGGCCTAGCGATTCCTGAGTCTAGAAAAGTATTACTTACCTGCTAGCAAGTTCGCATTCCACTTACTGAGTATATGGTTTTTCGTGCCCCTAGGGCATCTGTGTAAATTATGCGACTTAAAGTATTTTCGTAAGAGTTTTGTTGTGTATTTAGCTCCCTGACTCATAAAGAGTTCAGGGTAGACTTGTTATAAATAAATATCTGTTTATTTTCATAACAACTTGTGTGGTGTCCTTTCACTTGGTGTTCAAGGGGTAATGTGATGGTAAAACAGCTGGCTTAACACGCCCTCTAGAGTCTTAGCCTTAGACTGCTCGTATCCATGCTACTAGGATAGCTGGTCTATAAGGTTGACTTACAACCAATCATCAATAAGGGTTGTTTGGACTGATACATAGTGATCACTAGAATAGTGAGCACTGCATATCAGGCCAACTTCTCACAGGCTCCCCTACCATCAATGTTAGGGCTTCAGCACCCCCACCCAGTACTAGCAGACAGAGGCTCAGGACCATGGCAAGTGTAGCCAAGCGTTTACAATGCAATATGTCTCGCAATTACTTTGTTTTGTGACATTGAAAATATTATTGGTTTTTTTTTCCTTCGTGAAGCATTAATCAAGTAATCGCGTTGTAAATGACAATGTGTTGTACCCCCTGTTGACCCCCACAAAGCTTATCAGCATGTGCCCGTCATAAAAAGGCACTGGCCGCAGGTATGATAAACACGGTACACGTGACGTGAAAGAGATCGAGAGCTGCCATTCAGAACATACGTGAACTTGCAGCTAGCACACTGTCAGCACTTAGCACGTATTTCTGAAAAGAAAGGCAACACTGATTTCAACTGCATTAGGAGAGTGTTTACAGCAGTCAATAAATGGTTAACCGGCCTTCTTTAAGAGTGCGTCGTACTGCGATATGAAGCCCCGCTGGGTGGAGCTGATGCTACATAAGATATTACATAAATAAATATAAGGGGGCTGTTAATTTTGTCATTCTCTTCTGAGATGGGGACTCTGTCCTTTAACTGAAGACCCAATCAGAGTAGTCAGCTAACACTGGTTTGAAGAGGCGACCCCTTTCACTGGACCTATTTGCCTCTCTTATCACGAGCGGGGCCGCTATCCCCAAATTAACCCCTTCAGCCACCTTTTCAGATCTCTTATCCATCACCAGCGGCCTCCACCCATGTGAGAGACATTAAAATTCTGTTTGCACAGTAGGGCCGAGTGCCTGGTATCAAAGGATGGCTGGTTATACACCGGCCTGTTCACAGAGCCTTGGCAGTCGGCATCCCCTCTGAAGAGGAGTGAGGCAAACACGCTTGCATCCTGAAGCTAGCCAGCCGAGCATGCTTCGAGTTGCTGCGTGCTGCGCTTGAGGCAGCCGCTCTTGTTGATTTCTGAAAAGCACTGCTTTATCGCGCGCCAATAACTTCACACTGTCCAAACTTCCCCAGAAACAATTTCTGCTGCCGTATCGCGGACTCTGATAGCAGAGGTGTATTGAACATGCTGCAAAAATTGCCGAACTGTAAATCTGCCAAACAAGAATGAGCCTTGCAACTTTTAACTTTATAAAAATCTTTATATCGATTCTAAGTGCATTTCTAAAGTATGTGTTTATTTGGAAAAGGACATAAAAAGGACTACAAGCTTCCAACCACACCCCCTTCCTGGTAGAGTTTGCTGCTCATGTGTGCAAGCACTTCACATAGGGGCAGCAAGCGCTATATACATGCTACAATGCCGTACAGTCTGTTTGTAAATACAATAAAGACAGTGTGTATGGTCTTCAATAAACACAGGGTTTATTCTCTCAGGGAAACATCTTAAATCTTTGTTCTTTTCACGAGGATACAGTACAAAACCTGGGACATGACGCCTCACCCAAATCCATACTTTATAAATCGGAACGCAAAAGTCAGTGAGGCATCCTTGCTACTCGCTGACGGTCCAAATAAAAAAAAATACATTTTTAAACAAAGCGACACAGAATCTAATGCACCAGAGGCATAAGTGGCAGTACAGCAGCACCCAGGACACTGCTTCACTGCCAGAGTGGCAATGCTACCAGCACGCAGTACCAGCACACACATCACCTTTCAGTTACCTTTTTTGGGGGGTGTCCAGTGTTGATGCACGAGGTGAGCAGCGCGTTCCAGATCCTGCACTCCACGGGAAGGTTTCATTTATCCAAGGCTGAATTACAGTTCCTCGGAGCTGTCGGGTAAGGCGCCCGCCATGTCTCAGCCGCTCCTTTGCTTTCTTTTTCCAAAGTGAAACTCTGCATATGCATACCTGCCTCCAAACTTATGAGACACTGTAATCAGCCACTCTCGCAAATGGCTGTCTTGACATACACGTTGAACCGTGACATCACCGAATTCCCATGGTTACTGAGGCCCAACCTACCTGTGCCTGCACGCGGTCTCTACCTGTAGGACCTGACGCCGCTGCTCACGCTCTTATTGAAATGATATATCCCGAACTGTTGAGAGTGTAAACAGACGGGGAAGCTCTGTATTGGACACTTTAACGAAACTGCTATGTCTTTAATAAACAACCAGGGACGTCCAGAAGGAGATGAGTGTCCTGCAAGGACAGGCTTTCGGTGCCTGGCACTCCCAGATCGACAAATCACTTAGAAGGAAGAACTCTTCTTCTGCAAATAGTTACAGAAAAAACTGAGATGTTTCTGACACCTGGGCTGCAACTGTTTTTCTTTAGAAAAAACAAGGGAACCCGAGAATTGGCTAGGGACCGCGGGTAACAATACTATTAAGAGGAACAATGGTCCTTAGCAGACAGAAGAATGAGAAACCAAAAGACAATATAGATCACAATGGGTTGCTATATGAATCCACTGTCCAGCCGGACATGGAGTTTTATTCAACAATTGTTAGGAATAGAATCAGCAAATTTTTGAAGCACAAATTATATGATAGGGCACAAGCCTGTACCCTACTCTGGGAAGGAAGTGTGGAAAACAATACACAACGTTTAAACAAAACAAGGTAACATAAATACACGCAGAGACTTTGAGCTGTGGTAACTCGCATGTAATGTACTCTGCAGCAAGTTGAACCAAAAATAGGTACCACAATAGTTAGACACAATGGAAATCTGTGGCGCTATTTACAAGTGTCGACGTTTCGATCCCATGCTCATTAATTATCGGGATCATCATCAGGACTAAATCATAACATTTGCCTGGTATAAACAGTATCGGCCTGTTGGGGTAGAAAACAGGGAGGGAAAAAATACAGTGGTCTATGAGAGACAACTTGGACACGTATCTTTACATTTACATAGAACAGCTGGGCAGCAAGACAATTAGTGACTTGGGTGACTTAGACACACTAAGGGCACATTCAACCGAACGTGCGGGTGTGCGGTCAAAAGCGGATTTGTGAGAATTATGGTGTATCAATAGAAATCGTTTGCCAAACGGGGGTGACCGACAAACTGTCATTGCGGCTAGCCTACATGGTCAATTCACATATGGTGTATTGAAACACGGTTCGGCGACATAGTAACACAAACATGCGGGCGTGTGGCATAAGAATAGTGTATTAGGTGCCTACGGTAGACCAGCAAGAACGCGATGGTGGCTTCATTTACTATAATGTTGGATAACACTGGAGAACGATAACAAAAATTAATTAATAATGATAAAACGTGATAAAGTGATTACGCGGTGATTTGGATTTAGGGTGCTCTTGGTGACACGTAGACAGCCGTGGAATTCAGGTGAAGCGTTAATAAAACCGTCCAAGGTTGGGTGACCCCTGGGCACTCAAAACTCCTTTAAAAGCACAGGCTTTTAAAGGAGTCTAACTATTGTGGTACCTATTTTTGGTTCAACTCGCTGCAGAGTACATTACATGCGATTTACCACAGCTCAAAGTCTTTGCCTGTATTTATGTTACCTTGTTTTGTTTAAACGTTGTGTATTGTTTTCCACACTTCCTTCCCAGAGTAGGGTACAGGCTTGTGCCCTATCATATAATTTGTGTTTCAAAAATTTGCTGATTCTATTCCTAACAATTGTTGAATAAAACTCCATGTCCGGCTGGACAGTGGATTCATATAGCAACCCATTGTGGTCTAATTGTATTTTGGTTTCTCATTCTTCTGTCTGCTAAGGACCATTGTTCCTCTTAATGCAACTGTTATTCTGGCACGTTCCGGGCTTGCATAGATGAGAGACGCATAACAAGTTCAGCAAATCTCTTATCTTTATGAAGCCATGTGTTTCTAACTAGCGTGGAGGCGCGCACTACCCAGACCTCTCAAAGGAAAAAAATCTTGAAGAAACCAAGATTTTTTTCCTTTAAGAGGTTGAGGGCAGTGCGCTCCTCCACGCTAATAAGAAACACATGGCCCCATAAAGATAAGAAAGTGCTTCATGACAGGCATGAAGCAGACAAGCCTGTCTGGATGGGCCGTCTGAAAAAGGGAAAGGGCAATGGCTACAAACCCCATTTCCAATGGCAGGCCACCATTTAGCATAAACTGTGACGCTAGCCAATGAAAATGAGGGGCAGGGCTTTAAGCCTCTTTCTCAAAACTCCTCTCTAACTATAAGTCTTGGGCTGCAACGCTAGCCGAGACCTAAAAAATAAGCACCCTCAGCCCCACAATGCTTGCATTTATCATCAGGGCGTAACTTGTAGTTGAGCTAGTGTGTAATAGTCAATGCAAATAATGATACGGAAGCTGCTGCTAGAGGTCGTACATGCCGTTTGTAGACAATCACTCTAATTTTGGAACAGCTGGGTCATGCTTGCCTATGCTGTCTTAGTAACCAATCTGCCACTGTTCCCAAGATAGGTTTTTCGAAACTCATTTTGGCAAAGGCAAAATAAAAGCACTTTCTAGAGAGTTCAAACTCTTAAAATGCATAGAATTCTGTGGTTTTAAAAGAGGGCTATGTTTAGAAGAAACAAATGTAGGTATCCCTCCAATGCAGCACATTGTGTCTCAAATGTTTGCAGCAAAGTTTTTTGTATCAGTTTATTTTTAGTGTGGTAAGGATTGATACAGTGCCAGTTAAAACATTCTGAGCATGCTTAACAGCCCATATTTCATGAACTAAGGAAGTTAATGGCTTGACAGTTGTTTCTGAGGAGTTTTCAATACACCATCATCGTTTTCCAGGAACCATTTCTGTAATGATAGCACTCATGGCAGAGCCATGGTGTTAAACCTCTTGTGCTCAGGGACTGTTTAAGGCATGGGTAAATTGGGCAATTTCCCAGGCCAAGCGTCCCGCAAGGGACCCCAGGTGAAAGTTATTTGTTTCTCTAGCTCACTTCTGTGTATTATTGTATCTTAATCTTTAACATAAAATTCAATGTTATTAGGCAATGAAGGGATTGAATTAACAAAAAATGAAATATAAATTCAGAGTTATTCCAAACAGTGCCCCCAGAAATATTTCTCACCTGGTGAACCCAAAATCGATAAGAAGATACCTGGGCTCCTGTGGCTTTTGCTCACTGAATGTGATGATAAATGACCCATCTTGTGACAGTGGTGTAACGAAACTTCAGGCCCCCCCTGCAAGTTACATGGAGGGGCCCCCTCCAGACTCAACCTAGGAGCTCTCAGGTCCTGTCTGCGGGTGGCCTATGTTACGCCACTGTCTTGAGAGAAAGGATGTCTGAAGCTAAAAATGCTACTCTTTTAACATCAAAGTAAACCTGTGATGCACAGAAGAGCAGGCTGCCAAATTACATATTTCTGTTAAATTCCCCCAAACAATTTGCAAACATGGTCTCCAGGCTAATATGCTAATTACAGTGACTTGATTTTCCTGTTTTCGATGTTTTGTTAACCGCATGCGCGCTAGCGGTCTTCCCGCTGCGCGCTGCGATTTTGAAAATCCCGCGTTACGTGACAAGGTCAGCTCGTCACACGCGCAGCGCAGGTAACGCCCATGACGAGCTGACCTTGTCACGAGCGTGGAAGGGGTTAAACATCACGTGCATTCCTGCAGCTACTTAGGGGAACTAGATTAGGGAGGAAAGCAGTAAGTATTTAGTCTATTGCAATTAGAGTCTAGTCAAGTGGACAGAAGATCCCTTGCATGGCAATCTTCATGTCTTCATCCACTGCCCTTGGTCAGTCCTCGAGTCAAATTATTGTCTGCATAGTTGTTCTAGGAAGTATGGTTCTGCCCTCAAATGGCTCAAAGGTTTTCCAAACTTAAGTCCCTGTGGCCCTAGTGAACGCCTGCTATCCTCCAGCCCTTTACTAGACTGTTGCTGGTTCAAGTGTGTGGTGCCCAGTCAGATTACCAAGTGTTGTGTAATTCACAACCTAACGTTTGCAGATTCCAAGGTTGTTGTACTTGGCCCTCACTGCAGGGTCACCTCCAAGCGTTTTGCCTTCACCATTTCAGTTTTTAACCTATTTAGGTTGGATATTAGGACTCTGCTCACTTCACCATTGCTAACCTGTGCTAAAGTGCCTGTGCTCACTCCTTTAAACATGGTAACATTGGCTTACACCCAATTGGCATATTTAATTCACTTATAGGTCCCTAGTAAAGTGGTACTATATGTACCCAGGGCCTGTAAACTAAATGCTAGTAATGGGCTTGGAAGAAAGTCCATTTAAAAAAAAAGTAAACTTAAGAAAATAAACGGTTGAATAAAAACCTAACCACCAAAGGAATATAGTGTGGTTTCTGGAAATTAAGAAGTGGGAATCCAGGTCCTCTGTTGTTGTAATTACTAATGGGCTTGCAGCACTTATAGTGCTACCCACTTACGTAGCCCCTCAAAACAATGTCTCAGGCTTACATTTGCAGCCAGTGTGCAGTTTAAAACTACCATTTCAACCTGTAAAGAAAAATCTTTTGTCAGGCCTAAACCTTCCTTTTTAATACATATAAGTCACCCATAGAATAGGCCCTCAACAGTTCATATGGCAGGGCCCATTCCATTCAAAAAGTTGGACATATACTTTTAAGGTTTACAAGTCCTGGTAGTGAAAATCTCTCATGTTCGTTTTTTTCACTAATGCAAGTCCTACCTCTCCAATTGAATAACATTTGGTTGCTTTATTACATAGAGTAGGTAAAATAATGTCATGTTTTGTGTCAGAGGAATTGTGATTCAAAACAATCTTCAAGCGTAAAGTCGTATTTTAAGACACAATTCTGAAAATGCTACTTTTAGAAAGTTGGCATGTTCGTGCCCTAACCATTTGGCACCTGTATCCTGGGTTACATGCCTAGGTGTCGCTGGCAGTTGGCCGTTATGTATTTCTCTCAGACAGTATCATAGTAGAGGGTTTATGTAATGGCAGGATGGGCCTCACTGACTTGATTGGGGTGGGGGGAGGTTGGCCCTGTCACACTTGCATTTTAAACACAGTGCCTCAGTTCACACAAAACAAACTTCACACCAGGCTATTGTGACTCAAGGCATCCCGAGACCAGGGCAGGTATGCAGGAAATTCCAAGCACCTCTATTAGAGGGGCGGGGCTCCAGAAGCTTCTCCCACATCAAATGGGCACCGGGTATAAAAATAGTACCTCAAGACCAACTGTTCAATACACTCCTTGACCTGTGGATACTACAAAAGGACTGCCCTGTTGACGAGGGTCTGCCCTCTGCCTGGTAAGGAAGACCGGAACTGCACCCTTCATACCAGGCTACCTGAGTTACTCCAGGAGCTAGTTAGCTAGCCGCCTGTTCTGAGCTACCGGTATACAATAAGCTCCAGAGGTCTCCTTGCAACTGCCCAGCTGGCCTGCTGCACTGGACCTGACTGGACCTGTAAGTGAACCTGCCTGAGCCTTGATGGCCTCTGCTGGAGTGAGTTCCTGGTCCCCAAGTGGTTTCCCATTAAAGCTCAAGGATCATTTAAAACATCATGTCTAGCATACAAAGTGCTGCACTTGCAATCCTAAATACTTGCCACAAAAACCCAAGTGGACCTAAACTACCGAAAAGCAAATACCCTCTTGTCTAAAAGAGTACCCAATCCAGATCCTTCTCAGGACTTCTATCCACAACATTTAATATGCATCTCCTTCCCTATTTTCATGTAACCACTAATGATCTACTTCTTTTATTTGATCTCTTGAACTTGTGTGTGTAAATCCTATTTTCTACATACCTCTAAAAAATCAGTACTGTTATAATCACGTTTTTCTAGATAATGTCTTCGCTTTATGTTCTAGCACAATCTCTTTTGGAAATCCTGAAACATATCCTCTAATCGGGCTGCTGTTTTACTAATGTTATAATGTCCCTCTAGATACTTATTGTGAAAAAAAACTATTTTATGTAATACATTTATACCCATGTAAACTTTATTTACATAAACGTATATATAAAGTATCATCTTGTAAACCAGTATGATATACAGATCATGTCTGTCTTCATATTAGCTATATGTCTTTTACATTCATATCCTTTGTACAGCGTTTAGAACTGCAAGGGTTAAGTGAAAACTATACAAAAGGCGTGTAAATAAAAGAAATGCAAGGGTATTTTGTCAAACGAGAGATTGTTCTTGTTAAAGACCTGTCTTATCTCTCAGCAAATTCATCCCTTTCCCCCCTGCTGGCAACTCTCTCCCATCACATTACATTGATTTGTTGTATGTTTTCATGGCTAGATCTTCTCACAGCAGCATACAAATAAGAAACCTAATTTCTTTCTTTCAAATGTGTGTGCAGAATGTTGGCTATATACAAAGCAGAGAGCATCTAACCTGTAGTTGATCACCATGCTTCTATAACAAGTAGTGACAAAGTTGCAATTCAGGAATTAAATTTAATCCTATGCAGCAAAACAAAAGCAAATCACACTGCCCACATCTGTCAGGCCTGCTTACTAAAGTAGGTAATGATAGGAGCCTCAGGAGGACACACTAAAAACATGAAAAACAGAAAGCTGAGGGTCCCTAGCAATCGGGGCTCTGGGTACTTATGCTTCAGCCGAAAGTGAGTCTCACATAGGTGGCGTTTACTAGCTGAGTAAAGAACTTAAGACAAGAGAGGAAGTAGTAGGAGGTGGTTTAGGTACAGCACTGGTCCACGACCCCTTGGCAAGGGACCTTGTAGTAAATGTCCTCTCGACTGTTCTTCACTAGATAGACTGTACTATGTCATCTGTGACATCATAGAATGCCTGGGTGACTCTCTGGCTCACAGTGTCTCTCTCTACCTTACTATGGCAGTTGGTTAACTCAGGCTGAGCTGCTAACAGCTGGCTCCTGGTGGGGTTTTACTCTCTCTACCTTACTATGGCAGTTGGTTAACTCAGGCTGAGCTGCTAACAGCTGGCTCCTGGTGGGGTTTTACTTCTGTACTTATTATCTTGACTCATCTAACTTACTTGGAAGGAACTTACAATAAAGGATCTTATCTTACACAGTTGGACTGTGCATCTTCCTTTACCACAGACCTCAATTACCATAATACATTTTAAATTAAACTAATTGTCATAGAAGTGTCGCTGATTGTTTTAGTGTAAATCTGTCCTGTAGTTTCAACGAAATTTGTATTACAGAAATATGGCAGTGAGCTTGAAAGGGCTCAGATATAAGATATCTGCTCCATTAATCCACAGACAATCCTTCAACCCGAATTTGTAACTGTCTTCAGACTTAAATTTAATAAAATAAAAGCTTTTTGCTTCAGTCATGCATTTCAGGTGTGTGGTATAAGTGGCTTTGCGACCCCTAAACAGGATTCAAAAACTGTAAAAAGTAAGGGGCAGACCACAGGCCAGGTCCAGTCCTCCATCAAACCCTTGCTGTGCAAGGTGACTGGTCTGGCACATAGCCTTTAGCCACACAGAGAAGAGGTTTGCCATTCACACTGGGTTGGAAGCATGCCCTGGACAGAGACCAAGCCCTGTGGCCAAAGATCTCTTTGCACAGCTTTCGGTCATCTCACTGCATATGTCCCTTTACCTTTGCCCTCCTTTTTAGATCTTGTTGGAACCTGACATTTATACTCTTGGCTTAACTTGCTAACAGCCTGTCAAATACCATGAATCTATACAACTCACGAGACGAGAAGAACCTCTACTTCAGGGTGATGATGATGCCATAAATCCCCCACTTTAAGGGTGGACCAGTGGGTCCCACATGGGTAAGAAGTGAAAAGAGAGGAAGGACGAAAAAAGGCAAAAGGCCTTAGAAGGGGACTGGAAACTCTAGTGCCGGAGTCACCTCTGGATGTTAAGAACCTCTTCGGGAATCACAAAGGATTGTAAATACTGCCATCACCCATCAATAAGTGGCATGCTTCATCATAGGGCTGCTACGACAACCTGACACATACCAACGTCGAGGAAGAAGCATAAGGAAAAATCTAGAATATAGAAAAGGAAGAATGGTAGGGATTCCTATTGCAGAGAAGAATATACAACTGTCTAAGTGGGTACCCAAGACCTTTATTATGGATCCCTGTTGACGAATGTATGTCAATACATCGCATAGTAATACCACGCATGCCATTACAACGCAGGTATTACTACGCGATGTCAATGACATCGCATACCATTATATCGCATACTTTGACCACGAGGATGCCTTTACCACGCAAGCCATTACAACACAAAGGCATGCGTGGTAAAGCCATACTTGTGGTAAAAGTATGCAAGGTAAGTGACATCCCTACCCCTACCCCTACACCTACACAACACACTACTACCACCCCTACAGTACCCCAACCCCAAAACACTATCACACTACACTACCCACACTACTCCCACTCCTCCCACTCCTACACTACCCTAAACCCTAAACCACTACTACACTACCCACACTACTCCCACCCCTACACTACTCGCACCCCTACACTACCCTAAACCCTAAACCACTACTACACTACCCACACTACTCCCACCCCTACACTTCCCTAAACCACGCTACCCACACTACTCCCACCCCTACACTACCCTAAACCCTAAAACACTACTACGCTACCCACACTACTCTCACCCCTACACTACCCTAAAACACTACCACGCTACCCACACTACTCCCACCCCTACACTACCCTAAACCCTAAAACACTACTATGCTACCCACACTACTCCCACCCCTACACTACCCTAAACCCTAAAACACTACTACGCTGCCCACACTACTCCCACCCCTACACTACCCTAAACCCTAAAACACTACTACGCTACCCACACTACTCTCACCCCTCCACTACCCTAAACCCTAAAACACTACTACGCTACCCACACTACTCTCACCCCTACACTACCCTAAACCCCTCAAACACTACTACGCAACCCACACTACTCTCACCCCTACACTACCCTAAACCCTGAAACACTACACTACACAAACACTACTCTCACCCCTACACTAAACCCTAAAACACTACTACGCTACCCACCCTACTCTCACCCCTACACCCTAAAACACTACTACGCTACGCACACTACTCTCACCCCTACACTACCCTAAACCCTATAACACTACCACGCTACACACTTCTCTCACCCCTACAGTACCCTAAACCCTAAAACACTACTACGTTACCCACACTACTCTCACCCCTACACTACCCTAAACCCTAAAACACTACACTACACAAACACTACTCTCACCCCTACACTTCCCTAAACCCTAAAACACTACTACGCTACCCACACTACTCTCACCCTAAACCCTAAAACACTACTACGCTACCCACACTACTCTCACCCCTATACTATCCTAAACCCTAAAACACTACTACGCTACACACTACTCTCACCCCTACAGTACCCTAAACCCTAAAACACTACTACGCTACCCACACTACTCTCACCCCTACACTACCCTAAACCCTAAAACACTACACTACACAAACACTACTCTCACCCCTACACTACCCTAAACCCTAAAACATTACTACGCTACCCACACTACTCTCACCCCTACACTACCCTAAACCCTAAAACACTACTACGCTACCCACACCACTCTCACCTCAACACCCTAAAACACTACTACGCTACCCACACTACTCTCACCCTACAGTACCCTAAACCCTAAAACACTACTACGCTACCCACACTACTCCCACCCCTACACTACCCTAAAACACTACACTACACAAACACTACTACTCTACCCTAAACCCTGAACACTACACTACATAAACCCTACAACACTACCCTAAACACTAATACACTACACTAAACAGTACACTACCCTAAAACCTAAATCACTACACTACATAAACACTGCACTACCCTCCCTAATACACTACAAAAAACAAACATGACAACACCGCAACACACACTAAAACTTTAAAAAAACACACACAACACAAACATAACCACACTACTTTTAAACGACCCTAAACGCTACAAAAGTACCCCCCACCCCATGCACAAACCCCCTTACCTCTCTCCTCTCCAGCGTCGCCGTCGGATCCTGCTCCCTCCTTCCTGCTTGCTTCACGTCATTGTGAGGAAACAGCCTAAATGTCCTCACAACGACGTGGATAGCCGCCCCCGCCTCCGCCTTTACACATTACATCGCATGCGTTGTAAAAGCGCATGCGATGTAATGGTATGCGTGGTTTTACCACACGTTGTAACATCGCATGTGTTGTAATGCATGCGATGTAAAAGCAAAGCGTGGTAAAACCCGTGTTGTAATGGCTGTTCCCTCTGTTGGCAGGATTAACAAGGAAATTAATATGGATATATGGGAAAAGTAACGTCACCATTACCCTATCTGCTGTATCAACATGTTTCTGCCCTCGATTGCAACCCGGTAGGGTCTATAGCATTCATGAGGATACAGATCCCTAAAAAAAAGTCCTAATAGTGTTCCCTTCTAGTAAAATCACTAGCTGGTAGTAGACCTATCAGTGGCAATACTTGCCCTTTTGTAGACAAAATAGTCTGTGTACCTTCTGGAATAAAACGACATACATAATTATTATTACATTTCATCCATATAACTATAACTGTCCCATACCCTCTTGTATTTAGCAAAGTATCTTTTATCTTATTGTGTTCGTGTCTTCACCTCATTCTATGTTCCCCTTAATCTTACAATCGTACACTCTGAGGAAAATAACACACTCCCAGTGATTTCCGTTATTTACCACCAAGTGCCCAGTTCTATGTGAGGCGCCCAACTTACCAGAGTCATCAGTGATGTAGCTAACCCAGGGACAGAGTGGGGACCTCGTCCTGTAGTCTCACTCTAAAATGGAAAACCAATGTCAAATGTGTAGAGGTTTAAAAGTCGATTCAACAACCACCTATTGCCATACGTGGGAATCTGCCTCAGGTGATTAGTCTGCTAAAGTGCCACATTCCCGCTTGTCACCATCTCATTATGTGAACCCCTAGCTTCTCAATGATGTTTCTCCAGTATTGTATCTTTTATAGATTCACCTGCTTGAATCTTCCCTGTCTTCATGGTGGGAGTCCCACGGTAACAGTAAAATAGCAGTATAAAAGCTTAAAGAATAATCTCCCTTGAAAATTATTAGTAACCATTTAACCTCATTAAAGAACATCCAAACTCCAGCTAATCACATCACAGACCCAGAGTATCCATTCCCTGCAGGGCCACCATACCTCAGATTTCTTACCGCACGTCGTGTGTCTCTGCTCAGTCATAGTGTTTCTACCTTGAACTTTTCAACTTTGAACTAGCATTTCCTTTTCCTCAACCTTCTCTTCAACTGAAGTGCTGCAAGAAAGGGAGTTTATCCTTTTCTTTCTGAATTTGCTGCAGAATGTCAGTCTAAAAAAGGGCTGTTTATGCCTTGCAGGACTTGTGGAAAGTCCAGGCTCTTCTCTGAAGATCCTCATAAAGAGTGCTTATACTGCCTTTATCCAGATCAAAAGCCTAGGAACTGTAAGCACTGCCAGACATTTTCTTCAAAAATCCTCAAGGATCATGAGAGGAGACTTCTCCACTGGCTTCAAAAGAGAAAATCTAAAAAAGATTATAACTCTGAGAGCGAGGAGAGGCCTCATACCTCCTCTCAGAAAAGGAAGGAAGAAGATCCTCCTTCTGTCCAGAGAGGTCCAAAAAAGTCAAGATCGCAGAGCAAGGAGTCTGCTGTGGAAAAAAAGGGCAAAAAAGAAGCAACCTGGCTCATCTCTTGCCCAAAAAAGATTTGGTTCTGCTCCTCCTTCTGCGCCACACGCTCCCTCCTAGAAAATCCGCCCGTCGACTGGCTCGTCCACAAAGCATTCTCTGCCTGCGACCGTTGAAACGAAGGCTCCGTCGACGGTTTCTACAGCAACATCTACAGAGTTGACAGTTAAGATGAAGACGGCTGTGGCGTCAATGAAAACTGAAGTGATGATGTCATCAGCAGCTTCTGTGAGGTGTTCAACATTGTTGAGAGCTTCGCCGTCAACGGTTCAGTTGGGAGCTGCATCGTCGACGAGCGCTTCCGGCCCGTCGATGGGCATTTCCACACCGTCGGCGCAGTCTATAACTATGATCCCTTCGAGTATCCCGTCAGCAAGGAAAATGGACATGCCATCTTTAAAACAATTCCTTCATTGTTGCAGGACCTTTCCAAGATTTCTCCTCTGCCTCCTTCTCGCCTTCTGGATTTCCAGGAATCGGAGAATGAAAGTCCTTATGGCCCCGCTTACAGCCCCTCTCAACTTAGTAAAGTGCCAGTAAAGTGCCAGGAATCAGAGGAAGAAGTCCAACCAGATTACCCTTCTGCGTACTTGGAAGGTGAATATTCCTTTTCAGACAGACGCTCAGGCATGCAGCTCTTGGACAGTTTTCAAGAGCATTATCCCAGTTATGAGCAGGAAGAGGAGGACCGTCAACAGGAACCCTTCATTAACGTTCCGATGTCACTGGTTATGAACTTGCGTATGATGTTCAGTGACTACTATATGTTTCCCTGATGCTCATGTTGCTCAAAACCAGTTCCCTGAACAGGAGGATCCTGTCATTATACCAGATCAGGAAACTCCACCTACTCCACCAACACAGAAGTCCTTACTTCACCTGCAGGTTCCTGCTCAAGCATCAGACAGTGGTGACCAACAATTAGAAGAAGGGGAGCTACAAGTGGATTCTGATGTCCATGATGAATGGATGGACTATGTGGCACACACACCACCTTCTCCCATGCTGCCAGTGGCTGATTCTCCTCCAGAAGATATCAGCGGCTTTCCATGACCTTCTCGAGAGGGTGTCAAAACGCTTTGACCTGCCAATGCCGGTCAAGCAAGCGGAATGCTTCTTGTATGATTTCAAGGCTGCCACACAGTGATCTGTTAGGAAAATCCCTTTTTTCACTTCTTGTGGCAAGAAGGCATTAAGTTGATGAAAAATCCAGCTTCTGTGCCAGCATTTATTCCAAAACTAGACAAGAAGTACCAGGCACCCAAGGACTCCTCCTGCATGTCTCATTGGCCATCCAAAGCCTGATTCTGTTATAATGCAGGCTGCTCAAAGGCGATCTAAGAGCCCTGCTTCACCATGTACCTCTCCGCCAGACAGCGTTCCCTCCATTCCCACTTATACCAAAAGTTTTACAGAAGATGAAACAGGAGTTTTGCTGCATCATTCTCATTTCCCCAGAGTTGGCAAGGCAATTCTGGTTCACAGAGCTGTTTTGCCTTTCAGAGGCTTCTCCAATACATCTTCATCCTTCGGAGCATCTGCTTTCCATGGACCAAGGCCAAGTGGTTCATCCATAGATTCACTCTCTTCACTTGTCAGCCTGGCTCGTCACCATACAAAGCCTGTGCTCCCTCCACTGTCAAGTGTTTATCAGCCAAATGGAAAAGATACTGCTCCTGGTGTGCAAAACACTCTTGCCATCCACTCTCTTCTCCTCTGGAGGATGTTTTGCAGTATCTCTTATCTCTGTCCAAGGCTGGCGTTTTCCACTCTTCAATTAAAGTGCATTTGGCTGCAATTACAAGGTATAGGAGACGTTCAAATCAGTTGTCCGCATGGTCCTGCAGTCTAGTGAAAGAATTTATAAAAGGTCTTATAAGAGCATACCTGCCAGTTTGGCCTCTTGCAGTGCTCTGGCAATTGAACATTGTTTTATCTCATCTCATAAAATCAAGTTTTGAACCATTTCCCATGTGTGATTTGAAATACCTGCCTTAGAAGGTGGCTTTTCTTTTAGCCATCACGTCTGCTAGAATGTTGGACTTGGGCCTTTTTGCAGGGTCATCCCTAAACCTTTTGCCTATCTCCCCGCCTTATTTCTGACATGGTGTTGGTGGTTTTAGGCCTCTGGGCACTTTAGCACTGTGGTCCAGTGTACAGTGTGTGCGCTCTCTGTGTTACCTTGCTGAGATTGGCCTGCCCGCCTATAGGAATGCATAGGGGATTCCCTGATCAGTGTGTGTCAGTGGTAATTCATGGTATGGGAGGAGCAGTGTGGTCAAATTTAGTATGTATGAAATTGTGAGAATAAATGCTGTGAAATGGTGTGCGCAGATTTATTGTGGTTATTTTAGAAATGCCACTTTTAGAAATTGCCATTTCTGTGTGCTATGTGTCTACCTGCCTGATGTGAATTGCATGTCTGGCTTGTGAGTGACAGGGGCTGGGAGGAGTGTGTGGCTCCAGGTGGGGCAGGGTGAGTCAGCGCTGGGCTGAATAGGACATCTGTGCTGGGAGTAGTGGGAGGAGTAATCCCCTGACTCTGAAAAGGAGTGTGCCTGCCCTGTACAATGCTGGCTCCGCCCCCTGTGGTGATGTCTGATCGCCTAGCCCCCACCTGACATAGCCCCCACCTGACAAAGGGGATGAGGAGCTAGCAAAACGAAGTGCTCCAAATCCACCCTGAACCAGTTGCATCTGGTTCCCCCATGCCCTGCACTTCAGACAAAGGAAATGTTGGTATAAATAAAGGGGCTGTGACCCCATGAAAAGGTTCTCTTCCATGATGCTGTGCTGTTCCTGACGGGAAACATCCTAAACAACGAATTCTAAATCACGACTTACCTGAACTACGAAGTCAGAACAACGAGGAATTCCGAACAACGACTATTCATTTCAACGAATTCCTGAACCACGAAATCATGAGAAGTTGTAAAATTGCCTGCCTGGCACTTGTCCAGTTGCCAAAATTCATTTCATTAATGGTCGGGGTAATTTGGCAATCATTGGGTTTGTTTTATTCTATGTGCTACTGTTAAGAAATGTCTTATGTCGCTCCTCGTATGAGGTTTATTAATTTGGGGAACTTGCATAGCAACGGACTGAAAACTGAAAACAACATCAGGATCGATTTATGGTTTTAGAAGCTCTGACTGACGACCGTCCCTGCTAAACAATCTCTTATTGGTAGATAAAAAAACAGTATCCACAACGTTTTTTTGTTTGGTTTCTCACCATTCAACCAGAACTTCTGGCGATGCTAATTCTGTATGCGGGGTACTCTGCCTCCATTATCTTGTTTCACTGTAGTCTTTAGTAAGCAGCATTAGAGAAAAATGTAATTAATGAGCTTTTAGGGAAACACTGTATTCACTGCGACGTTTGAGAAAATATCCTCTACTTAATTTAGGCTGTGTACTAGAACCGAAAATCAAATTTGACATTTCTCTTGTTGACCTCCCCAGTCCCTTGCACGCTGTCGCCTGCCCCAATCCCTCGCACGCTGCCACCTGCCTCCTCTCTTGTCCACGCTGTCGCCTGCTGACTATATACATTTATATATACACAAAATTAAAAGTACACAAATACAAAAACAGATCCGCACCAGTATTGACTCATTACAGCACTCAGAAAACTTTGAACACTTTCATCAAAAAACTGTACAACGATTCCAGTACTTACATTAGAAACAATATAGATTTGTTTAAATAACCTCAAAAAACTATAAGCATACTATCATTTACAAAAAATAATCAATAATTTTTAGTTTGTGCTGTTTGATTAAAAAATTAAAATATATTAAAATATAAGTAGAACAAATTATAAATGAAATGGGTAATGAGCAATTTAAAATATTTCGTGGAAGTATTCTTATTACAATAGTGCCATCTATTGGCCAGTCACAAGGTGTGTTTTTTCCGTGGTTTAGGAAGTCGATGTAAAAAAAAGTAGTGGTTTAGCACTGCTCGTTGTTTAGCTTTCGTGGTTCAGGAAGTCGTGGTTTAGGTAGTAGTTGTTTAGTCATACATCCGTTCCTGACCTTGCTGGGGCGTGCTGCTGCTGGGGCCCAGGTGGAACTGCCATGAAGGCTTGCCTCCCTGGGCCCTGCATTGCCCCCTTTATTTCTGAGGACTTACGCTTTTGGAGCTATGGCTCCTTGCGCCCTGTGAGCACTACACCTTGTATTTTCCTGGTGCCCTGGGAGCGCGATATCTTGACTGGGGAGAGGAGCACATTGGCTTTGCAGCACGATGCTGCATGAAGAGTGAGAGAGAGAGTGGGAATCCCCGGTGAAGGGATTCCCCCACTGATGCTAGAAATGGCGGGAGCCTACCCGCATTCTTTTCGTGCTTTGCGGGTGCCCACCCCACCTTTGTACCTGTTCTGGCGGGTGCCCACCCCGCCAGCATCTTAATTGCGGGTGCCCACCCCGCATTCTAGAGAGAGAATCACCGCCGCTGGCCCGAGCAGGAAGACAGGCACCGTTGCCTGGTAGTGGGCGGGCCTCATGATGGCCGGAAGCGGGGAGTTCGGAGCCTCGCAGGACCAACATCCAAGCCCCGGGTCCCCGGAGGGGGCCCGGGTGAAGTGAGGAGATAGGCTGCCAAGGCCCCCAATGGCAGCGCGGGGATCTCGTGAGTGAAGGGAAGCCCCACTTGGAGGAGAGCAGAGCTTTCCCCCGCCAAGAGGAGAACGGGAGAAGTGGTCCCAGACCCGGTCCCAGCCGCGGGATGAGGCTGAAATATAGTCCTGCTCCCAGAGCCAGTGAATGGGGGGGCTCGGTGAGACACCGGGTTGGTGCCCCTCATGGCACATTGCCGGTGCCTGAGTGGGCCCGCTAGAGAGCGGGCCGCTCCTACGATGGGGGCATTGTTGATTTCGAGGGCCCCAGAGGGGGGCTCCAAAGCGCATGTTGCGCCACCACTGTGCGCAGTGGTGGTGCCCGAGCGGTCCCGCCGTTGCGGGGCTCTCCAACGATGGGGGCATTCTTAATAGAGTCCCAGTGGGGGCTGGAAAGGCACCGTGGTGCCAAGCCCCTGTACTTTATTCACAGCTGCACCGCCGTAGCGGGTAGCTGCAACGTTGGCGGCATTTTGTTGTCGAATCCCTCAGTGGGACAGAGGAGGCACCATGGTGCCAGGGCTAATTTCTTTTCCCAGCTGCACCGCACCAGCGCGGGCAGCTGCAAGGAGATGGGCAGGTGTTTGAGAAGTCCCTGAGTGGGACAAGAGAGTGCACAGTGGTGCCAGGGCCTTTCTTTGATTTCCAGCTGTACAGCACTTAGTGACAGCTGCATCATTTAGGTCTGCACAATTGCGCACTTTGGGACTCTGCTGCATTGGCAGCCGCCCTGAAATTGTGGACATAGGGCATTTGAGCCCTCCAAGAAGGCCAGTTGGCAAGGGGGACTGAGGTTAAGAGGGCGCCAGGCACTAATGTGATTTATGTGGTGCGCAGGAAATATGATTCATGTCCTGTAATCTATACACCATGATTTATGCATAATGTGTTTGTGTGAGGTTATTGTCTAATGCTTTTAGATTTAAGAGGTTATTGCATAATGTGTTATGCTTGTGAGGTTGGCACAGAATGTATTTCACTCCTAATGTGATGCTGCTTGCATAATATGATTTATCTTGCAGGAGATGATGCAGAGTACAGTATTTTGCCAGTAATTAGTGGTTCTGTTCTATATTTTCTATTAGTTCTACATTTACTATTTGTGCTTGTGATGGTTCTGACAGTGGCCCAATTGGCCCGGTCAGGTGTATATAATCCCCTGTAAATATTGCCTAGTGCGAGTTGGCACAGTGTACATTGTGTGATTACTATTCTAATGTGTTTATGATAATAAGAAGGCTATTTTTATAAATAAGCTTGTGTGGAGTTCCTTTTTCTGGTGTGCCTAGTGTGTTGCTGCTGAGTGAGTGTGTTGCGCCAATGCTTTACAGATGGACTTCGGATTAAGCCTGCCTGCCCGTGCCAAGCTACCAAGGGGGTGAGCAGGGGTTATCTTTAGCGTGTAACTCCCTTGCCCTGACTAGAGCGATGGTTTCTGCCTGGCTTTGGTGCAAGCCTCAGCCAACCAGAAATCCCATTTCTAAGATAGATGTATAAGCGATATTCAGGCTTTCCTGGCTATGGAGCCTTACCTACAATTTCTGCAGGACAGAATGCTACTCCGCACTAATCCTTCGTTCATCCTTAAGGTCCCTACCAAGATCCACCTCAATGAACCTGTAGTACTGCCTTCATTTTATCCTGCTCCTTCTACACTGGCGGCGAGAGCTCCCCATTCTTTGGACATAAAACAATGCTTGAAGTTTTACCTTCAAAGGACAAGATCTTTTCGTAAATCTACCCAACTCCTTATCGCCGTCTCTGCCCCGGGAAGGGTCAGGCTTTGACTAGAGCTTCTATTGCACATTGGGTTTCTTCCACAAAGGTGTACTGTCATGAAAGAGCGGGACGCCCACTAACATCTAAAGTAACTGGCCATTCCACTAGGAAGATGGCAACGTCCACTGCCCTCTTTGCCAGAGTGTCTCTACCCGACATGTTATGTTATGTTATGTTAATTGGGTTCTTCTATAGCGCAACGGCTACTCCCGTAGGAGTGTCCCGGCGCTTTGGCGAAGAGGACATTTATTGGAAAGGAAACATAACTGCAAATAAAGAACATCACAATTCACTAGTAAAAAGCCAGGTTTTTAATGCCTTTCTAAAAGACATCAGACTGGAGGCCTGTCTAAGAGCAAGAGGAAGTTCATTCCAAGCGCGCAGGGCCAGGTAATGGAAAGAGCGCCCCCCTTGTCTGGTTCGTTTGATCGGTGGAACGACCATTTTATACAAGGAGGCAGATCGCAGAGCTCTGCTCGGTTTGTAAAGAGCAAGACGCTTTCTAATGTACCTAGGACCCAAATCATGAAGGGCCTTGTAGGTTAGCGTCAGACTTTTAAAGAGAACCCTCTTGGCTATAGGGAGCCAGTGCAATTCCCTCAGCAAATTAGAGGCACTAGCACGTCTAGGGAGTCCATAGATAGCCCTGGCAGCTGAATTTTGGACAACCTGGAGTCTCCTTACGAGATATTTAGGGAGACCTAAATAGAGGGCGTTTGCATAGTCCAGACGCGACCCGACAAGTGCTTGGACAATAACCCTTCGATGGTTCACAGAAATCAAAGGGAGAAATTTCCTGAGCATCCGCAGGATTCCAAAACATTTCCCCGAAAGACAGGCTATTTGAGGTCCGAAAGTCAACTCATTGTCAACAACGATACCAAGGTTTTTCGCCTTGGTACTGGCATTAGCAGGAGGAAACAAATCCTGAGGCCACCAACTTTTCCAGTCTGGCTCAAAGACGCACCCAAAAAAAAGCAGCTCCGATTTATCGGAGTTGCATTTCAGGCCGTGTCTTTTGAACCAATCGAAAACTGCTTCTAAGCAGCCTCTGATACGGATCCCATCAAACACCTCGTTCCTGTTGTAAGTAAACAAGAGCTGGGTGTCATCAGCGTAAGACACGATCTGAGCGCCAAACGACTCCGCAACCTCTGCAAGGGGGGCCATAAAGATGTTAAAAAGCAGGGGACTAAGAATGGACCCCTGAGGTCCAAGCTAATCATGTGGCCTTATCCTGGTTCTCAAAGATTAACCACTCAGACATGGTAATCCTCTTATTCTCGGAAACTCATAGTATAAGTTATATAAAATGCCCTAATCAGTCAAAGAACATCTAAGGGGCTTTCGTATTCACTCTAACCCTACTATATCACCATGTATTATACAGATGGTGCCAGGGGATGGAATCATTCAGTTCCTTTTCACTGCTCTTAAGTCTGTGTTCCCATCTTTGTTCCTAAAGGAACAACAGTTTTGTTTTGTCTCCTGTAGTTGGAGGAATATAGGGTTTATCTATGACTAGCCACTTCAGGTCTTTTTCAGTGTTATTTGTTTCCTCAAAATGCTCTGTAAGTTTTACAAAATCGTATACTGCTCATCTGATCCAATATTCTGACTTTGACCCGTCTAGTGGTCATTCCTACATATTGTAGACCACAGGGAAAGGTGATCAAGTAAATACAATTTTCTGTGTTACAGGTCATGTGATTCCTCAATTCCATGGGTATTTTAGTCCCACATCTACAGATTTCGTGTCTGAAGTTAGTGGGCAAGCCTTACACGACCCACAGCAATAATGCCCAATCAGTGGGGGAAGAGCCCTGTCTCCAAGAATTGTCTGATTTCTTTTTCGCTGTAGTTGCGGTCTCTTATGCACTAGCAAATTACTTATGCTCACATTTTTTTGTAATAGAACAATGGGCTCTTTAAATGCAGGCCAGTTGTATTCAAAATACGCCAGTTTTTGGTTAGGATTTCTTAATACAGTTGGATGCTGTGCTAAAAGTTGTCCCACATTCGTTCCTGTCTTTCCAGGTTCTCTTGGCTCTTTTGATTATATTTTCTGGGTAATCCCGGTTATATAATTTCCCACTCAGCACCTCAGCCTCCTTTTCAAAATCATGGATATCTGAGCAGTTCCTCCTAAAATGGAGGAACTGTCCATATGTAAGATTTTCACTCAATGATTTGGGGTGAAAGCAGGGAAAGGATAATCAGTTATTCTTGTCTGTAGGTTTGTGAAACACTTTGCTCCTCAATTTACCATTATGTGGTTTTATAAGAGATACAAAAAGAGAAGAGACCCTGTGGTAATAGTGGAGGTGAAAAAGGGTAGGGATTTCTTCCATTCAATCAGGACAAAAACTCATTGCTGCTGATAGATCTCCATGCTAGATACCATGCATCTTAATTTACCAGCTTCAGAGTTATTAGCAAATGAAGACAGTTTTGCTCATTTTTCCCTCATTCCCCTGACCCCGTTCAATAAATTAGCATAAGACTTACTATAATAAGGATAAGAACCATATGCTAAGGGTCTGCCTAATCTCATACAAACACATCACATGGCACCAAAGATACTACCAACCCAAAGTTTGTTTAACCCCTTCCAGGCCGGGGGCCGTCCAACGTCATGATGGGCATGTGCGTCGGACGGGCAGGGGCCATCCAAACAGGCCACGCGTCGTTTTTTCAGCACCGCGGCGAAATTTCAGCCGCGGCCAATGCGTTAAACCCCCCCCCCCCCTTTTAACTTTTGCCCTCTTGTTCAGAAGTGCCTGAAACCCAATCTGTGACCATAGCCAATCAGAATGATGTAGTTGGTATAGTAGGGCAGGCAGACAAATTAAACAAACTCCAGAAAATAAGTGACTTGGTTTGCTAGTAAAAAATACCAAACAAAACATAATTTTTTAAAAACTGTTTTTATTAACAGAGAACAAAACACAGTTTTAAACACATAACTTAGGAGAGGCAGCAGAAATAACAGAACTCGCTGGTATGGAATACATTTCCGAGGATCAAGCTTTCTACACCACATACATCTCCACTTCTTAGCAAGTCTATCTGAGTAAGAATATGCTACCTGTATCAATTCTATTACCTCTATTGACAGAAAATCTATACACTCTGGTGCTTTGATTCATATTTCCATGCCCCAACCTGAGAATTAAGGTAAGGCTAAAGAGTTTAATTCAGAAAGATAAGACAAAAATCATCAACTAGAATCTATCATCAAGCTCCATCATAGTTTGGGATCTCAAATAGATACCTGTACAAAACGGCTGTCACCTAGAAGCTACACAGAAGAAAAACCTCTTGGCAGATTTGGCTGCTGAGGACGTGGAGCATAGGAGACCTGGAATAAAGAGACAACACTTTTTTTGGCTATAGCTTAAATACAAGTGAGAAATGTGTTAATTAAATTTACCAAGGGTAAAGGAGCCAGAGACAAGTAGAGTACACACCTCATATTCTGCAGTCAGACCCCAAGTGACTAAAAGCTCACATTAGCCCAGGTGTTGGCTCCTACAAAGCGAGTAAAGTAGGGTATTTCCTCCGAAACTGCAAAGACCCTAGGTTAACACAGTAAATGTGTGTACACACTTAATAGCTCGTTTACAGTCTTCGGCATCTAGGTCTAAAAGAGGCTGAAGAGGGCTGTTAGCCCGAAACCAGTCCCAGGATGCTTGTTTCCAGTCCAGGGAGGGCCTGGCAGTTTGGGCTGGACTGTTCCCATTGGGCACAGGATCAAGACTGATTTGCATATGGCAGGGTTCAAACTGGTATCGCATGGTGAGCAAGAAAACGATGGATTTAGGCCCAGATTTCTGTACTGGGGTGAATGTATGACATTGTTCTGCATTCTGTCCATCAATTGTTTTTTTTGCATTTGTCAACCCGAGTGGGACTGGTATGCCAGGACGTGGGTCCCGTTCTCTCCATGCCACTAGAGTCAAGCTATCCTGGCTGAAGAGGGGGGAAACCCCGAAACTGGTCCTAGGATGCTTGTTTCCAGTGCAATGAGGACCTGGCCTGGCAGTTCGGGCTGGACTGTTCCCATTGGTCACAGGATCAAGACTGATTTGCATATGGCTGGGTTCAAACTGGTATTGCATGGTGAGTACAAAACAATGGATTTAGGCCCAGATCTCTGTACTGGGGTGAATGTATGACATTGTTCTGCATTCTGTCCATCAATTGTTTTTTTTGCATTTGACACCCCGAGTGGGACTGATATGCCCAGACGTGGGTTCTGTGCTCTCCATGCCACTGGAGTCATGCTATCCTGCTGAAGAGGGGTGAAACCCCGAAACCAGCCCTAGAATGCTTGTTTCCAGTCCAGGGAGGACCTGGCCTGGCAGTTCGGGCTGGACTGTTCCCATTGGGCACAGGATCAAGACTGATTTGCATATGGCTGGGTTCAAACTGGTATCGCATGGTGAGCAAAAAACACGATGGATTTAGGCCCAGATCTCTGTATGTGGGGAATGTATGACATTGTTCTGTATTCTGTCCCTCAATTGTTGTTTTGCATTTGACACCTCGAGTGGGACGGGTATGCCCAGACGTGGGTCCCGTGCTCTCCATGCCACTGGA
Organism: Lissotriton helveticus; assembly: GCF_964261635.1. Lineage (NCBI taxonomy): Eukaryota > Metazoa > Chordata > Amphibia > Caudata > Salamandridae > Lissotriton > Lissotriton helveticus. The sequence goes on along the minus strand of NC_136057.1, from coordinate 1,284,092,405 downwards.
GTCAAGCTATCCTGGCTGAAGAGGGGTGAAACCCCAAAACCGGTCCTAGGATGCTTGTTTCCAGGCCAGGGAGGACCTGGCCTGGCAGTTCGGGCTGGACTGTTCCCATTGGGTAAAGCATCAAGACGGATTTGCATATTGCTGGGTTCAAACTGGAATGGCATGGTGAGCAAACAAACTATGGATTTAGGCCCAGATCTCTTTACTGAGGTGAATGTATGACATTGTTCTGCATTCTATCCATCAATTGTTGTTTTTGCATTGGATCTAATGATGGCAAAAAACTCTTAACAGAGAGATGCTAACCAGATGTAACAAGCAGACTGGTTCAGGATGGGTGATTCTATAAAAAATAAATGATGATAAGCTTCACTGATATTGTGAGCTCAAATCTCACATACTAACACAGGGAGATCAAAGCGGAACCCCAAGATATTGCCCGGATGTATCTACCCAAATGTAGTGACCCTTGTAAGGTTGGAATTGGGAGGACGGGAAAAAGTGGGAGTTAAGGTTGTGGTAGAAGAGTGGATATAAGCATCAGCTATTAACAAGGTATTTGGGTGAGGGGAGCATCCGCTGAATGTGAACAGAACTTACATAAAATAATTAACCCGGGCGGAGCAGGCGGAGTTGCTCTACGCGGAGCTCCACGGAGTTGGGCAAAGACTCCGTGGAGCTCCGCTCCGCACCTCCCACCCCTCCACAATAAATATGTTTCAAATACAATTACAATTAAAGTAAATAAAATAGCATTTACCTTTATCGCTGCATCCCGGGCTGCCCTCCTCCTCGCCTGCCGAATCCCCTATATCAGACCTCCGTCATGGTAGGACTGCACATGCGCAGTCCTACCATGATGTACGTCTGACGTAGGGGATTATGGTGAGGAGGGAGAGGGCAGCCCAGAGACACCACAATAAAGGTAAGTGCGCTTTTATTCAATTTAATTGTAATTGTATTTGGAAAATATTTATTGAAGGGTGGTGGGAGGCGGAAGGGTCTGGGGCTGAACTCTGCTCCTCAGCGGAATAGAGAGTTTTGCAGGAACTTTACGTTCTCCGCGGAACGTGGAGTATGCATAAATCCGCAAACTCCACCAGCGGAGTGGAGCTTGTGGCCCGGGGTTAAAAATAATAAAAATACAGGTTATTATTAACTTACAAGAGATCCTTCTTTCAAAGTCAAACAATTTACGAGTTGGATAAATGTAGCAAAAGCTATTCAGTATCTAAAAGTTACGCTTGTTGGCTAATTTTACCTTACTAGAAGAGAGGGGTCACCACGCTAATACTCAATAGCTCATTGAAAATTCAAACCTTAAATACTGATAGGTAGGCAGACGGATATTAGCAGAAATAGAACATTATTATTGCTAGTAAAACTTTTAAATAGATTAATTGACAAACACGTTGTTCTGATTTCTTCATATACGCCAATCAAGTGTCCAAAATTCTTTTCAGAATTTATGCTAGAACTAAGTAACTATAATGTACCTATGATTATAATAGGGGATTTAAATGTTATACTAGACCCCTTAATGGATACCATTAACACAGCTTACAGCAGACATATAAATAAAACAGGAGGACACGCGTTTTAACGTGGATGCATGAGAATTATTCAAATCATGAATGTATGAAAATCTTTGAAAAATATATTACATGTTCTTCTCTTAACCTCAAAAACAATATACAGGCAAACAGTTAGTGCTTCATGTTGTTAGGCTTGTGCACACACGTGTATATCAATGTAGAAAATAGTATACCTTTTTTCGGAGTACCAAGCAATTTTAATGACACTTCTCTGCAGCTTTTCCATCCTGGGCATAGACTGACAGCATGTGCTGTAATCTCCCCCTGCCAGGCATTAAAAATGTCAACAGTCCCCCTATTTGTAACATGCCAGACATGACTCATCTCGCAATGACTGAGATAGAATGTATTAGCGAGCACTGTGGAGCCAATGTTTCCAGTATCTTTGTCGGACACGGTAAATGTGATATAACTATAGAGAACATTCCTTTTGAGTCACCTCCCTTTGAGTGCCGCCTTCCTCGTGGACTGATATTTCTCAAGCGTCACCCACAAGATGGTCATGCATATTTCATTTGTGATACAAAAGCTTACAGTTTGGCTCCTCTTAGATTGGATTCGAACTTGCTATCCAGGGTATATATTTCCCACCATAAAGCATTTTGATGGTGATACTTTAGAATTAAAAAGGGATCGGATGAATGTGTCAACTATCTCTAGGCCGTTCTCCTCTCTAATTCCCATGTAGGTATGACTGTGGCTTTTTTTTTAAATAAAAAGAATTGCAAATTCTACCCCAATAGAAATGAGGTTAACTGAACAGCTAGATGCTCATGCCCAAAAAAATGTATCCAAATCTCAAGGATTACATACTAGCAGCCTAAAGGAGGATCGGTAAATAGAAGTATCCACTGGTTAGGGGATAACCCTCTGGGCACTGCTCATAATCCGCTATATAGCGTTCAAATCTTAAATGAAATAATAAAATGAGAGTATTAAGATTGCTTGCTTGTGTTTATTCAGAAGAAAATTGTATTCATTGACTTCTTAAATAATCGTTGGTTGTATGCTTCATAAAGCTTTACATCTTCAATTTTTCATTTTCGAAAAAAAGCGTTCCCAATGCATTTCGTGCATCAAATGCACTTCATCAGGGAAAATCTAAACGTAAAGAAAAATGAACTCATTTAGAGGATAACGTCCTACTGAATAGTAGGTATACAATGTTGAACGGTGACATTATTAATGATTCAAGTGAAATAAAGTCCATTACTATGTCAATGATGAAAAAAGCTCCATGATAATGCGTGACCAGGTAATCATGAATAGTTCGTGGTTGTTATTGGATAATTCGAATAGTGTCTACACGTCGTTAGGGTGCGGCGAGCATTGTAAATCAAAATCCGTGCTATAAAGCAAAGGTGGACGAGTGATGTTAGTTAATGTGCAAGCTATGCAATATAACCAGCGTGATGGATTCGGGGGTAAGACGAGTGTGAAAGTAGGAACATTATCCGTGCTATGAAGTAAAAGTGAGCAAATACTGTTAATAAATGTGTGCACTGTATAACGAAATCTGCGCAATGGATTCGGGGATTATTCGAAAATAGAGGTAGAAACCTCTTACCTGCCGTCATGCGGGTGAGTTATTAGGTGTGGCTGCATCTTCCGCGGTCATGCCGGAATCGGATGCGAACCGGTTTTCATTCCCTTGATGTGTTTGGAAATCGAAATAGGACATGAAGTTTCTCAAGGGTTAGTATGGGGGCCATCTTGGAAAGGTGAATAGAATAGCAGAGTATAGTGATAAATGAACTATGAACACAAAAAAAAATGTGTTAAGATATAAGCTGAGTGTCAACAATGTCAATACTTATAAAATAAAACATGATAAATCTGCATAAACTGACTGTGCAATAAACATTACATGAAACTACAATATAATAATGCTGAGGTTATTAAAGATAGCACGCAAATTCCAATCTGTCATTAAGTCCATTCGGTTTCAATGAGTTGAGAAAATAAATCCAATGATTTTCTCTTTGTAAAAGGGTCTTGTTTATGTCTCTTCCTGGTATTTTCATTATGATTTCAAGAACAGCAAATTTCAATTGACTGATGTTGTGGTGTCTTTCGTTAAAGTGTGTAGCAACTGTAGATCGCAAATTATTCAGTCTGATGTTACTCTTATGTTCTTGTATGCGAGTCTTGATTTTTCGAATGGTTTTGCCCACATATATCAGTCCACATGGACATTTCAAATAATATATCACGTTTTGTGAATCACAAGTGGCTGAGGTTTTTAGTTTTATGGTTGTTCCTTTCATTGGATGTTGCATGGTATTACCCTTGATTATGTTGTTGCAACAACTACAATTGTAGCACGGTATAGTGCCTTTGTGATTCTCTGTTCCTCTATCTCGGGTGTTCCTCAATATGTCCTGTATATTGTTGCTGCGTGTGTAACCAAATGTAGGTTGTTAAGCTACAATTGTTTGAAAATCTGGTTCGTTCGTGAGGAGTGGGCAATGATTTTTTATAATCTTCTTGTATTGGTGACTATGAGTGGAGACTTTGGATACGATCACAGTCTTGAGTGATTTGATTTTTTCTGATGGTTTCAGGAGATCAGTTCTGGTTTTAGATGTGCATTTCTGCAATGCTTTATCCAGAATGAGTTTAGGGTATCCTCTGTTTTCAAATCTCGATGTCATGTTTTGCATTTGAATCTGTAGTTCTTGCTCCTCTGAGACTATTCTCTTTACTCTGTAAAACTGGGATGTAGGGAGATTGTTTTTGAGTGGTGTTTGGTGGAAACTCCTATAATGCAGTAAATTGTTTCGATCTGTCGTTTTTTTGTACAAGGTAGTTTCTATCCTGTCGCCTTTGCGCATGAGTAGAACATCCAGATATGCAATCGACTTATTGTTAGTGGTGTAAGTGAATTGAATCCGGTCATTGATTGAGTTTAGTTGGTTGAGTGCTGTATGTAAATCTTGAAAAGTGCCTTGCCATAATACGAAAATGTCATCAATAAATCTCAGGAATAATAATGCATTTCTCTGCCAGGATTCTTGACTGAGGATGTACTTGTTCTCGAAAATGTTCATAAAGCTATTCGCGTATGCTGGGGCAGCACAATTGCCCATGGATGTTCCCATAAGTTGTAAATAGTGCTCATTCTCCCATGTAAAATAGCTCTGGTACAAGGTAAATGTCAATAATTCCATCAGGAATATTTGAAATTGTTGGTCAAGGTCCGAAGATAAGAGGATCTCCTCTATTGCTTCCAAACCTAGGTTGTGCGGTATCGAGGTGTAGAGGGACTTAACGTCAATGGTACACATCCAGATCTCTTGTGCTTCCTGTAGACGAATGGTCAATATTTTATTTATGAAGTCTGTTGTATCTTTAATGTATGTGTTCATCTTGGTGACAAATCTTTGCAGATGTGTATCCAGAAATTTTCCGATTGGCTCATGTATGCTCCCTTTTGTCGAGACGATAGGTCGAAAAGGTGGATTGGTAGGATGTTTATGCATCTTGGGAAGTATATAGATGATTGGTGTTTTAGGGTTGTCTTGTGTGAGATCTTTTTTAGTTTTACCTGTTATTGTTCCTTCTTCATGGGCTTTCTGTAGGATTTGTTGTAGCTGTTCCTGAAATTTTGATGTTGGATCATGGCCCAATGCCATATAGGTGTCTTCATCTTGTACATGTAATTGTACTTGAGAATTATAAAATGTAGAGTTCATCACAACTAGAGCTCCTCCCTTGTCTGCCCGTTGGCATATGATGTTGGGATTTTTGCCAAGGTTTCGTAAAGTGTTCAACTCTTTCTTTGACATGTTTTGCATTTTACTTTTCTGTTTAAAGTTCAATTTGTCTATGTCGTTTTGAACCATTTTTTCAAAATTGTCTAAAGTCTTGTGGCTCACTGGTGGTTGAAAGGTGCTTTTGATTTTTAAATCCTTGAGTTGGTCATCGGTTTCTCTTTGAGGTAATGATATGACATTCTCAAAATAATGTTTTAAACGTAGGTTTCGCATCAACTTAAACAGGCTCACATCCAGTTCTAGTTTGTTTGTATGATGGGTTGATACGAAAGATGAGCCTTTTTGTAGACTGTTTAGTTCAATTTTGTTAAGACGATAATCCGAGATGTTAATGACTAGTTGTTTTGTTTCTTCGGTTTGTTGCGTCTGTTCAATTGAATGGTCTGTTTTATTGGTGGGGTTGTGTCTTCCTTGTCTTTTTCCCCTCCTGGGTCTGTGTTTGCCATAGGGCCTGATTCTAAAAAAGGCACCGTTGTGCTGGTTGTGGGTGCTCTAGAAGTTGAAGCTTGATCAGTGGGTTTCTGTTGTGAACTTCTTTGTTCATCATCCGATGAAGACGTTTCTGTGTTAGATTGTGGAGGTTTGTTTTGTCGTCTTTTGGCATAAATTTCGGCCCATGAGTAGACTTCGCCCATTTTATAATCAATAGTGTCTCTCCTATATTTCCTTATTTTCCGTTCGTTGATTTCTTCTGTGTATTTGTTGAGTTGTATCTGTGTGTCGTCCAGTATTTCTTGCCAATCTTCTTTAGTTGTCATTTCTTGTAGTTCTGTTTTTATTACATTTATGTCTTTTTGTAGATCTTCTAGCACTATAGAAAGTTCTTCTATTATGAGATTTATTGATGACATTTTCGTATTATGGCAAGGCACTTTTCAAGATTTACATACAGCACTCAACCAACTAAACTCAATCAATGACCGGATTCAATTCACTTACACCACTAACAATAAGTCGATTGCATATCTGGATGTTCTACTCATGCGCAAAGGCGACAGGATAGAAACTACCTTGTACAAAAAACTGACAGATCGGAAAAATTTACTGCATTATAGGAGTTTCCACCAAACACCACTCAAAAACAATCTCCCTACATCCCAGTTTTACAGAGTAAAGAGAATAGTCTCAGAGGAGCAAGAACTACAGATTCAAATGCAAAACATGACATCGAGATTTGAAAACAGAGGATACCCTAAACTCATTCTGGATAAAGCATTGCAGAAATGCACATCTAAAACCAGAACTGATCTCCTGAAACCATCAGAAAAAATCAAATCACTCAAGACTGTGATCGTATCCAAATTCTCCACTCATAGTCACCAATACAATAAGATTATAAAAAATCATTGGCCACTCCTCACGAACGAACCAGATTTTCAAACAATTGTAGCTCAACAACCTACATTTGGTTACACACGCAGCAACAATATACAGGACATATTGAGGAACACCCGAGATACAGGAACAGAGAATTACAAAGGCACTATACCGTGCTACAATTGTAGTTGTTGCAACAACATAATCAAGGGTAATACCATGCAACATCCAATGAAAGGAACAACCATAAAACTAAAAACCTCAGCCACTTGTGGTTCACAAAACGTGATATATTATTTGAAATGTCCATGTGGACTTATATATGTGGGCAAAACCATTCGAAAAATCAAGACTCGCATACAAGAACATAAGAGTAACATCAGACTGAATAATTTGCGATCTACAGTTGCTACACACTTTAACGAAAGACACCACAACATCAGTCAATTGAAATTTGCTATTCTTGAAATCATAATGAAAATACCAGGAAGAGACATAAACAAGACCCTTTTACAAAGAGAAAATCATTGGCTATCTTTAATAACCTCAGCATTATTATATTGTAGTTTCATGTAATGTTTATTGCACAGTCAGTTTATGCAGATTTATCATGAGTTTTCTTTTTATAAGTATTGACATTGTTGACACTCAGCTTGATATCTTTACACATTTTTTTGTGTGTTTATAGTTCATTTATCACTATACTCTGCTATTCTATTCACCTTTCCAAGATGGCCCCCATACTAACCCTTAAGACACTTCATGTCCTATTTCGATTTCCAAAAACATCAAGCGGAATGAAAACCGGTTCGCATCCGATTCCGGCATGACCGCGGAAGATGCAGCCACACCTAATAACTCACCCGCATGACGGCAGGTAAGAGGTTTCTACCTCTATATTCGAATAATCCCCGAATCCATTGCGCAGATTTCGTTATACAGTGCGCACATTTATTAACAGTATTTGCTCACTTTTACTTCATAGCACGGATAATGTTCCTACTTTCACACTCGTCTTACCCCCGAATCCATCACGCTGGTTATATTGCATAGCTTGCACATTAACTAACATCACTCGTCCACCTTTGCTTTATAGCACGGATTTTGATTTACAATGCTCGCCGCACCCTAACGACGTGTAGACACTATTCAAATTATCCAATAACAACCACGAACTATTCATGATTACCTGGTCACGCTTTATCATGGAGCTTTTTTCATCATTGACATAGTAATGGACTTTATTTCACTTGAATCATTAATAATGTCACCGTTCAACATTGTATACCTACTATTCAGTAGGACGTTATCCTCTAAATGTGTTCATTTTTCTTTACGTTTAGATTTCCCCTGATGAAGTGCATTTGATGCACGAAATGCATTGGAAACGCTTTTTTTCGAAAATGAAAAATTGAAGATGTAAAGCTTTATTAAGCATACAACCAACGAATATTAAAGAAGTCAATAAATACAATTTTCTTCTGAATAAACACAAGCAAGCAATATTAATACTCTCATTTGATTATTTCATTTAAGGTTTAATCGCTATATAGCGGATTATGAGCAGTGCCCAGAAGGTTATCCCCTAACCAGTGGCTACTTCTATGTACTTGAACTCAACACTCTAAGAGGTAGAGAGTGATACCTCGGGAGCACGCCACAAAAACTCAACCATTTGCACCCCAAGCCTGTGCGCCAACCCTATAACTTTATTAAAGGAGGATCGGCACAATTGTAGGGACTGAATAACATAAAAGCAGATAAATAACATTACGTAGAGTGTGAAGAAATTACACAAGACAAAGGGGCCTCAACCGGAGTCCAAATGGTGTCTGGACATGGGTATGGGGGAATTTCAACCTGCGGGGTGTGAAGACATTAGAGTCTTACTGGCATTATCCTGACTGTGGTGGTTATTTATGTTGCAATTAAATTGATCCTGTGCATCCTCCAGCGCTCGTGCAAAAACAAAGACACTGTCAATACTTTTATGTTTGCTACTTCATGTATAACGTCCCTGTAAACTTTGTTTTTTTCCAGTGAATTTCTATGTTTTTTCAAGCACCAATGGTGTTTGCAGAGCGGTGGGGAAAGGGGGCGAGTCTCCAACCAGCTCTTAGGAATCCCGCTGTGTACGACTTATAAAAAGTACCAGGAGGGCATCTTGGTCCTCAAAGTCCCTTAGCATCCAAGTGAACTTCATTTCCCTTAGTGTGCCAGGAGATGCGTTTTCAGAGTGGTGCAGAAAGGGGGGTGGCCTCTGAAGATCTATTAGCAAACTCGATGTGTGGGACTCGCTGGAGGCAGCAGGAGGGATAGTTGGCACCAGGGCCGGTACTAGGCATGTGCAAACTGTGCACCTGCACAGGGCCGCCAAACGCCAGGGGCCGCCACGACGAGGATCGGATCGGAAGCCGAAGGATCACTGGCGGACCCCTGGCAGGATTTGGCGGCCTCCGGGCAATGGCAGCGTGAGCGTTGTTGTCTTCAATTCATAGGTGACTGCATCATCCCCGACCTGTGAGTGAATTGTTCACTTGGGAGCAGGGGCGTAACAAAGGCCCACACAGTGCGGGGGGGCCCGCGCTCCAGGGGGCCCCTCAGCCTCTTCATGAATTAAATGCCCGGCTGGCGCCGCGGCCTCTTAATAAAATGGTGCGCCATGCGTGCTGCACTCACGCCTCGGGGGCTTCCCGCTCCAGGGCCCCCATAACACAGACTCTCTTCATGAATTAAATGGCCGGCTGATGGCCTCCAAATAAAATGACATGGTGCGCATGCACACCTCCGGGGGCCCGCGCTCCAGGGGCCCCCTCACAGACTCAGCAGCCTTTCATTAATTAAATGGCCCGGGCCGCCTGGCAGCCTCTTAATAAAATGGTCAAGGTGCGCACGCACGCCTGTGCCCCGGCCGGGCCTCCGGTGATGTCGATGATGAGATGTGCAAATAGTGAACGGGGTAATGAAGTGATTAATTTGCACTGTCACTCAAACACACACACTAAATGGTGGTGGTGTGCGGCCCCGGCCAGGACCGAGCCTCTGCCTGACTGAGGATCTTTAATAATTTATTAAATTGTGGCGGGTGCGTGTGGGCGGCGCGCTGGTGTCATCGCGAGAGGTCCAGCAGGGGCTGATGACCAACCAATACCTTTTATTTTAAATTAGTTGTCAGACATGCGCATTGCGAAGCGGCGCGCCCGCAATTAAAAGTGCGCTTGATGGTAAGACTTGTGAGCCTAAGGTGAGCGAGGGCGAGGCATCGTGACCCAGCCACGCTATGCCTAACGCCCCGGCCAGACACTGAAAAGGACCGTCACCGGCCCCGGGCCATAATTTAAATTATTACTAGCCCTGGGCCCTGCTGCAGTGCCTGGCTAGCTTGCCTTTGCCCTGCCTTTTGTGCTGCCAGTTCGCCCCTGCCTCTGAGTCTGAAGCTGCACGCCTGCCCTCAAGTCAGTCAGGTGAGTCTGCCCGAGGCATGCGAGGGGGGGCCCGCGCTCCAGGGGCCCACTCACTCAGCAAGCCTTTTCTGACTTCTGCTGCTTATGAATGAAATGGTGCGCACCACGCCCGCCACCAGTGACACGGCCTCTTATAATAAATTAAATCGTGCGCACGCACGCTGGGCCCCAGCCGGGCCTTAGAGGCACTTCATAAATTAAATGGTGCCTGTTTCGGATATTTGTATGATTCCAAGTGTATGACTTAGACATGACTCTGATACATGAAAGTCATTTAACAATTATTTCTTACGCTGTGCACCAGTTAATTTAGAGTTTCTCGTTCCTCAAATGAGTGTAATTCTCACATTTTTATGTTTTTCCTTATCTTCATAGCTTGATTTTGCGTGCAAGAAAATGTCACTCATGTTCATTAAAATGTCACTCATAATTACTCTGAAATTATGAAAATGTCACACATGGCAATCTGAAACCTTGGCAGCTATGCTCTTCCTATAGTTTAGAGGTGTGCAAACTTAATTGATCACTGATATATTCAACAATTAAAGAGAGCCTTATGGAAACATGGTGGCAGCTTGACTGACACATATTGGAATGGTGTATCTACTCTGATTAGTTTGGAATTACAGGCAGGACCCTTAAGGAAATACAGCGTCCCAAAGTAAATTTTTGGTCCTTTTTTAGAATTTCTCTATCTGTAATGTTGAATGGATGATTTATTGAAGGTCCCAAGATTTAAGTTTGAGGGAACTTTAGATGGAAGACATGTCCAGATGAGACCCGAAAAATTGTCACGGGTCGAAAAGTCGACATCCCATCCCTACATTGCTTTCAAGAATTACAGGGTTCCCTAGAAGATACTGTATATGTGCAGATAGGATCTCTACTTTTGTTTATTTCCCAAAAATGTGTATGCAACCCTAGGTTATGTTCAGAGTCTTGTTCCATGTTTTATAAATATTTGTTCACTGTGAGCACTGCGTAATCTGCAGTAATTTTGAGACATAATAAATTTATATTGTTTCTATACCACAATTGTAAGACTTAAAAAGGTTTTTTGTTGTAAATCAAACAATCATCTAACGACTTTTCTGGACGTATTATTAAAACACCTTCCTGAGCTCCGCCCCGTCCGGACCCCCTCTTCCGGGGCCCCCACCTACGCTCCCTGCACAGGGCCGCCATGAGCCTAGAGCCGGCCCTGTTGGCACCCAATGAGCCTCAATAGCCAAGGGGACGTCATCTCCAAACTAGTAGTGTGCCAGGAGGTGCTTTTCCGGAGTGGTGGAGAAAGGACGTCCTTGATGATTGCACAGGTAGTGTTTGTGTAATTCTATGAGTGCAGTTGCCAAGGATACACTGTGAATACCTGGGTTTTTGACAAAGTGTAACACATATATGGACATTTGGTATATAGAGTTTCAGTGCAGCTATTTAGTAAGAAAATAATTTTACATTCCCCTTTGTATTCATTTGTTGAAATAACAACATCAAAAGTGCATTTTCCTTCTTCACAGCAACACTGGAGGTCGCAATGACATAATTAGTAAAATGTAAATGTAAATCCGTATGTATAAAGCATGAACTACTCACCCTTATGGGTCTCAAGGCGCTGGGGGCCGTCGTGGAAATTATGTGAGTTATTGCCCAGAGTCACATGGTGCTGAGCTGAGCTGCCGTTGGAGCCGGGGATCGGACCGTGAACCCTGTGCTCTGAAGTCAGCTGCTCTGGACGCTGCACCACACCTTCCCACTAGTCACACATGCAAATGACAAAAACTAAAACAGACATATTTTACAGAAAGTTTGAGTCTAGCTGTTTAGTAACATTATTCTTTAAATTTATTTTAACTAAACATTTACCAAAAACAACAATTAAAAAAAATAATTCTCAACATCTGAACTCACGACTAGAACATAACTACATAACATAAACACCTATCAAACTACCCATTCTCACCCAGAGTCAAAAGGAATAACTGCTCCAAAACTAGTGCAATGAATACTTTGTGAAAAGACCTACTCTAGAGGGATAAACAAAACATATTCATGTGGGATAAAGTCCATTGTCTATCTTCTTAAAACCTAACAAATCAAATCAAATCAAAACTGGCTTTATTCGATTTAGTAATTCAAAATCATAAAAGCACACGTATTAAAAACAGTTATTACAAAATGATACATATAATAAGACATATCCAGATCGAGGTAATTGATTTTGCCCGTAAAAAAGTTCGATATTTCTCATCAAGAATTTTTTGATCAACTCATTGTGTTACGAAACTTTACTACAAGTTTTAAAAAACAGTTCAGTGCATGAATAACGTGGTCTTCTTCCAGTCGTTGCAGTTTAAGGAAAGCTAGCTTGCAGGTTCGGATCCCCCATGTCCTGAAAATAGGTAATAAGTACGCCCTGCGTGGTGCCTGATAAAATTTGCAAAATAGGACACAATGTATATTAAATTGATACGAAATATCATCGCAAGGGCATACGAGATTTGACATGGACCAGTTGTTACATTGAGGAAATGTGACCAGTCGGAAAAAGATGCCTAACCTAAAGCGAGTGAGCAACATACGAGCTTAAGGACTACTCACTAAAGTTAGATATTTTGTAACCCTTCATGGGAGGTAATTTGCTGATACCTAATGGTGGTGTGTTTTTCTTTTTCTACGTTCCACCTAGATGTGACAAGGTGGTCCAAGGCCATCTTTTTAAGCAAACTTCTTGATACCTTCTCCATGGTGCTTGGCTTTACAAAAAATTCCGGATGGCCTATCTCCTTGAACATGTTTCTCACATAACGTAACCATTTGATTTTGGGAGCCCCGTCTAGCAAAAGGCAGTCAGTTATTACATCCCTGTTTAGTGAGGTTTCTGGGGTAACTCAGACCTTGTGCCAGAGAAGGATCGGAGAAATCCTTATGGAATCTATTATGTGGGAGCGCCTTGCTTCTATATGCAACATGTACGAGGATGTAGTTTTGGATACCCCCAGTAAGTAGGCAATGAACTGATTTTCACAAACTTGTATCGCCTGTGCGTGTTCGGTGCCCCATAGGCCAGCACCATAGATAGCAGTTGAGACGCACTTAGCTTTATAGATATAGATTAGATCTTTAGCTGGCTTCCCCCCCAATTTGGTAGAAAAGTTTCTCAAAGCGCCAATAGAGCGCAGAAATGCTAGTTTCCTAGCATTGACCGCTGTTTGCCAAGAGCTCCCCCTGTCAAAATTCACCCCTAAGTAAGAGAAAGTGTTTATAATTTCAATTCTCTTATCATCGAGGAAAATTGGGCAGGGGGCCCTTTTTCTGCCATTCCCACAAACCATTGTGAAGGTTTTAGATATATTTATTCTTAAGCCACGGAACTTCATGTAGGTGTTAAATTTATCTACAGTTTTCTGTAGCCCAAGTCTAGTCCGTGACATTAATGCCGCGTCGTCGGCGTATAGTAATAGTGGGGTAATCGTGCTGAAAATCCCTGAGGTATTGTCCAATTGAGTTAATATATAAGGTGAATAACAGGGGTGCCAAAATGCACCCCTGCCTGACACCCCTTCCTATAGGGAATTTGTCTGAGCACTCCCCCCTGGGGCCATACCTAACCCTTGCACCTGCATCTCTATAAAGTTCCTTAATATATAATAAAACTAGCAGCCCGTCCCGACGTTGTCCGGGTATGAATTGTTGCCGGCCAGTAGTATATTGTTTTGTAGGATTTCGTTTTGATAGCATTTCTTATCTGTGACAGGCCTGTGAAACGCTCCGATTCACAGTGCACTGCTGATGCACTTAAGAGTGCGCTTTCAGTAGTGTGTGAACTAGAGTTTCCCTACTTTATTTTTCCTTGTAATATTATATAGCGCAAACTCGACAACATGGCATGAGCACAATTTACATTACAGAAGAACACATTCATTTGTGGTAGGCACGGGGAGACAAAGCGATTTGCCTGGAATCACAGGATGTTGAGCTGATGCCGAGATTCAAACGTAGCTCCCCAGCTCTAAAGTTCGCAATTCTAGAACTTGTGGCGGGAGGTGTGTCTAAAAGTGTATGTCGGTGCTGGCCATCAATGAGAGAGACCTGTGCATTTTTCAAATGGGTGGTGAAAAAATATGAGTATGTTGCTGGAGATGTGGGCCGCCGTGCCACCAATGTACTTACCGGGGGAGTGTAAACACCCATTATTCCACAACTTTCTTTCCGCATACCATCACTCCGCATACTTTCATCACGAAAGTACCATGACTCCGCAATGCCATTATAACGCATGGCATTACATTTTATATGCTTTTACCATGCATACATTTACAACGAAATTAGTTGTAAATGCATGAATGGTAAAATCATGTTTTTTAAAAATGTTTGGATAAGGTAAGTATGGGTATAGGGGTATATGTTTTGGGGTACTCAGGTATATGTTTTGGGGTGTTTGGGTACTTTAAGGGTTCAGATATAGTTTTGGGTTATGGGGTACCGGGGTAGTTTTAGGGTTTAGGGATAGGTACGGGTTTTGGGGTACAGGGGTATTTTTAGGGTTCAGGGCTAGGTTTGGGGGTATAGAGGTATTTTTAGGGTTCAGGGGTAGGTTTGGGTTTTGGGGTACAGGGGTATTCTAAGGGTTCAGGGCTAGGTTTGGGTTTTGGGGTTCAGGGGTGTTTTTAGGGTTCAGGGCTAGGTTTGGGTTTTGGGGTACAGGGGTATTTTAGGGTTCAGGGGTAGGTTTGGGTTTTGGGGTACCGTGGTATTTTTAGGGTTCAGGGCTAGGTTTGGGTTTTGGGGTACAGGGGTATTTTTAGGGTTCAGGGGTAGGTTTGGGTTTTGGGGTACAGGGGTATTTTAAGGGTTCAGGGCTAGGTTTAGGTTTTGGGGTACAGGGGTATTTTAAGGGTTCAGGGATAGGTTTGGGGGTACAGGGGTATTTTAGGGTTCAGGGGTAGGTTTGGGGTACCGTGGTATTTTTAGGGTTCAGGGCTATGTTTGGGTTTTGGGGTACAGGGGTATTTTTAGGGTTATGGGGTAGGTTTGGGTTTTGAGGTACAGGGGTATTTATAGGGTTCAGAGCTAGGTTTGGGTTTTGGGGTACAGGGGTATTTTTAGGGTTAAGAAGGGTTAGTGTTTAAGGGTTTTGGGGTATTTTAAGGAGTAAGGGTGGGTTATGATTATGGGGTGCAGGGGTAGTTAAAGGGAGCAGGGTGGGATTAGCACAAGATATGAGACATGGCATGAAGGGCGGAAAGTACCACATGCCCCCAGCGTTTGTCACGCCCCCCAGCACACGCCCACAGCACAACGCAGACACGCCCACAAGAGACTACTTTGCTGGCATGGTTCTTTTACCTTTTAAATGTATATGGTGGGTGTCTGCATAGCCTATGTCCTTCTGCTGCAACTGCCCTTTCCAACGCTGTATTGGGTGTGGTGATTGGTGCTGTGGTTCCTGAGATTACCCGCCTCAAAGGTTTGGGCTCTCTCTTTATTATATTAGTATGGATTTGACTGTCGATCCCCATGTCGCTAAGTGTTGACCATAGGAATTCGTGATCTACACAGTCAAAAGCAGAACTTAAATCTATAAAGGAAATAAAAAGGTTCCCGCTTTTTGCCTGAGTGTATTTTGAGATAAGAAGGGCCAAATTTAAGCATTGTTCCGTTGTCCCCTTTCCTGGGCTAAACCCATACTGTGAATTGGTAATAATTTGTTTTTCCTCCCCCCAGGTTTGTATCCTATTTAAAATGATTTGGCCTGCCACCTTTGCCAATGTATCCAACAGTGAAATTGGCCGATAGCAGGTCGGGTCGTTCCTATTACCCTTTTTATAGATGGGTATAACTATTGCGTCAGACCAAGTGGATATAAAACCTTGTTGATTCGCTTTATTTAAAACATTGGTTATCATTGAGGCCCATAAGTCTATCTCAGCCTTTTAGGTATCTATTGGCACGCCATGCGGGCCCGGTGCCTTGCCCGACGAACTATCTTTTATACCTTTAATGACTTCCTTGCAGCTGAAGATTATAGCTAATGGGAAAGGGGTAAGCTGTTTACCTACCACGGAATTATTTTTCTCGTCTATGGAAGAATTCCATCGTCGAGGGAAATCAATCTGCCATACAGGTGTTTAAAATGAGCTACCCATAGATCACCTGTGATTGCCATGTCGATGAAATCAGCCTCTTTGGTTTGCAGGAAGGGGTCATTTACCACCTTCCAGAAGGCCGTGTTATTTAGTCGAGGCTTCTTTCAGGGCTACCCATACCTTTTTCTTTAGGGTGGCTTTTCTCATTTTTATTGTGTTTTTATAAGATTTTCTGGCTGTACGAATTAAATCAGGATTTTTAGGAGATGGCTGCAATGCCTTTTTAAGAAGTGTTAGTGCTTTAGTGCACTTACTATCAAACCACCTGTGGGGTTTTGAAGCCCCCTTCCGATGTTTTCTTATCAATAAAGATTTGGCTGTGGCTAATATCTTAGAAAAGGAATTCATTACTCTTTCAGGTGCCTCTTCTTGTGTTAGACAGATCATTATGTCTTCGATGTTGGAAGCAACAAATTTTTCCAAAAAGCCCGAGGGATCTACTTTTTCCCATTTAATTGTATAGCCGTTTTTTCAGGCTAATCTTATCTCTGGAGTGTATAGTGTGTTGACCACAGCCCTGCGTGTCAATTTTTTAACTTTAATGCTGAACACTATAGGGTAGTGATCAGAGTGGGGGGCCTGGCCCATTTCCCAAGTAGCCGCTAGCCTGACATGGGATGCAGAGATTAAAGTAAAGTCAATTATCGTATTACACCCCCTCCCATTGAAGGTAGGTTGAAATGGTATACTCGGTCTGCAAATCTCATTTATAAAGGATAAGTTAAAATAAAAGACTATATTATTGAGAGTAGTACCGAGTTGCGTGTGATTAAAATGGGTAGGGCAATCTTCCCCATAGTCCGATAGGCCGCACAAACCCGGCGAGTCATGTGGACAGATCGTAAAATTAAAATCTCCTACCCAAAACATGATATTATCTCCTGCCAGCTGGTCATGTAAGGATATCAGAGTCGAGAGAAGCTTACTAAGTATGGCCTCACTCCTGTCAGGTGGTATGGTATTGTAGAAATTTAGTATAGTTACGTTATGCGAAGGGCCCCATCTTAGCCTCAGTATCTGATAGTACTCGGTGGCCATGAACCTGTTAACTTCAATGCCCCCGGTAATGGATACAAATGTGCACAGACCCCCTTTGTTACGGCCTTGTGCACTTTGCACAGCTGGAGTATGAAAGGTTTGATAGCCACTGATATGGTGTGCCTCTAGGGACCACTTTTCCTGAAGACAGATTACGTTATGCCCAGTAACAACATCTAGCCAATGTTGGTGAGACACTTTATCAGCTAATCCAGCCACGTTCCAGGAAAGGAAGCTATCGGTAGAATCTGTTTGTTTAAAAGTTTCAATTACCTGGGTTTGAAACAATTTGCTTATAAGTCTTTGGTCACGGATGCGGCCAAACAGATGTTCCGGGAGCAACAGGGCCGTCTGTATGATGTGGGGGACAAGGCGGGCAAATTATTGGCGTGGTTGGATAAGAAGGAGAGGGCGAATCGTGTGGTGCCCGTGATTCAATCATCGAATGGTGTGAGAGTGACGGACCCGATTGGAATAGTTGCATGTTTTGCTGAGCATTTTCGTGTGGT
Organism: Lissotriton helveticus; assembly: GCF_964261635.1. Taxonomy (NCBI): domain Eukaryota; kingdom Metazoa; phylum Chordata; class Amphibia; order Caudata; family Salamandridae; genus Lissotriton; species Lissotriton helveticus. The sequence goes on along the minus strand of NC_136057.1, from coordinate 1,284,074,560 downwards.
TTATACCCCTGTGTCTGGACGGGATGTTGCTGACTCTCGTCTTCTGTTGCGCGATATAGCTTTGCCCAGTGTCTCCGATTTAGACTGTAAATCGTTGGAGTCCCCTTTTACTACTGACGAGATAGCTACTGCCATTCGCTCCCTCCGTTCGGGCAAAGCCTTGGGCCCGAACGGGTTGCCAATTGAACTGTACAAGCTACGTCCTGATAAGGTGGCGCCCTATCTTCGCGACATGTTTTTGGAGTCCCGGGAACGGGGTGTTCTCCCGTATGATCAGCGTCTGGCTACGATAGTCATAATTCCCAAGGATGGTAAACCGCCGGACCTTTGTTCGTCTTATAGGCCCATTTCCTTGTTAAACGTTGAGCCCAAGGTCCTGGCTAAGCTCCTGGCGACCCGCCTCTTGACGGTCATTAGTGACTTGGTTCATCCGGATCAATCCGGTTTTATCCCACATCGCAACACGGCTCTTAACCTGCGTCGTCTCCACGGTGCTGTTGCGAGGGCGGGGCTTCTGACGGAACCGGCCATTTTGGCCTCGTTGGATGCCTCGATGGCTTTTGACACAGTGGAGTGGCCCTATCTTTGGGCTGCTCTTGAAAAATTTGGTTTTGGTCCTGAGTTTATCGGTTGGGTGAAGTTGTTATACGCTGAACCCTTAGCGCAGGTAGTGGTGAACGGTAGAGTTTCTGTCCCCTTCTGCCTTGGTAGGGGGACCCGTCAGGGTTGCCCCTTGTCTCCGTTGCTTTTTGCGCTCGCCCTGGAACCGTTAGCTGCGTGGCTTCGATGGGAGCCTTCACTCAAGGGGATCCGTTGGTCACCGGACTTTGAGGACCGCGTCTCACTTTACGCGGATGACATTCTTTTGTATCTTACTTCCCCGCGTAAATCTCTAAATGTTTTATTTGATGTTCTTACCTCGTTTGGAGCTAACTCGGGCCTAGTTATTAATTGGGCTAAGTCCTGCGTGTATGTTCTTTCGGGTGTTTTGCCCCCCTTGCCGGACAGATTTCCTATCCAGGTGGTCCAGTCTGGCTTCCAGTATTTGGGGATCTTTATTACGCGGGACTCCTCACTCCGATTCGAGCGCAATCTCCTCCCCCCGCTTCTTAGACTGCGACTAGATGTGGCCCGTTGGCGTAAGCTGCCCCTGTCTCCTCTGGGCAGGGCGGCCCTTTTTAAAATGATGTCCTTGCCGCGGTTCCTCTACGCACTTCAGAATTCTTATGACGACGTTCCCGCTACCTATTTCCGAGAGATCGAGACTCTTCAAAGACAACTGATCTGGGACGGGCGCCCACGTATTGCCCTTGCGAAACTCACCATCCCTTGGTATGACGGGGGCATGGCGCTCCCCGACATCAAGAGATATTACTGGGCTGCCCAGCTGTCTGCCATCAACCACGCGATGTATTCACCGGGTCGGGATCCGGCCTTTGAGATAGATAGACTCCAGCTGCCGGGAGGGGACTTTAATAGAGCGCTTTATTCTAGATCGGCCGGGCGCCATCTTGTGGGCCCGTCCAGGATCGCAGTCACTGTGTGGCGCGCCGCGCATGTGAGTTTGGGCTGGGAGAATCGACTGCCTCTGAACGTTTGGGGTGTCTCTGGTCTACTAAGGGATTCGACCGCTGGGATATGATTGGGATATGTAAGGTGGGTGATGTCTATGCGAAAGGTAGCGTGAAGTCATTCCAGACCCTTAAGGCAGAATACGACTTGAGTGATAGAGAGTTTTTTCGGTATCTGCAGGTCCGGCATGCCCTGGCCTCAGTTCTAACTCCTGGTGTGACCCTGCCTGAGTCTTCCCCCCTTGAAGATCGTATACTAGATGGACACCTGCCTGATAGTACTATCTCCCTTATTTATAAAAAATTGATTCATAGTCGCGCCGACCTGTTGGTCCGCCTTAGGGAGCTGTGGGTCGGTGACGGATTGGAATTGGATGACGAGGATTGGCAGTCAGCACTCTCTTCTCCTAAGGAGGTAGCCATTCCCGCCCGTCTTCGTTTGGTGCAACTTAAGATCCTCCACCACGTGTATGTAACTGGCCCGCGCCTGGTTGTAATGGGTTTTTCCCCGGATGGCTTATGTAAGCGTGGCTGTGGGATGAGTGCTACATTTATGCATATACTTTGGGAATGCCCGTTGGTAGCGGCCTACTGGATTGATGTACTTGATGTGATGACTGTCGTGACTGGTGTTGCCCTGCGGCCTGAGGCCCGACGCTGCCTGTTGAACGTGTGGGAACCCACCGATTATTCTGTGGCCCAGACCAGATGGGCAACCTTGGGGTACATGGTCGCGAAGCGGGACATTGCGCAACTCTGGGGCGCATCCAGACCTCCGGACGTTTCGGTGTGGGAGGATAACATGGACTGGTCCATGTTTCGAGAGAAGACCGTCTTTGTGGCTAGGGGTAGACCCAGGGCGTGGACTAAAATTTGGGGTCAGTGGAATGCATATCGTGGAGACATTTGTACCCCTCCCTTGGTTGACACATCCGATGTTACCCTGTCTCCCTAGGCTGACGTTCCCGAAATCTTTTATTCTCTTTTTAAGATTTTCCTGTCCTCCCTGCTGCCCCCCCCCCCCCCGGCCTTGCCGAGTCTCATTAATTTACCTTTATCTTCCTGATTAGTGTACTTCCCCTCTGTCATTTGGGCTGACGTGATTGCTACATTCGCCTTGTTTTGGTTTGTTATTTTAATGTTTCCGACAAAAACTGTTGTGTCCTGTCATATGCTTGGTGCAATATTTAATCTGTGATTTGGGCCTGGCCACGGAGATTAATGTTTACTGCATGATACGTGCTTTGCGAATTAGCGGCCAGCCCGTGTGGTTGTAGGCCCATCTTTGTACTTTTTATCTGATTGCTCAATAAAAGTTTTTAACCCAAAAGAAAAAGTTTCAATTAATGTGACTGGTTTTCCTTGCAATTCCTTTAAAATATTTGATCGATTAGAATCAGATGCGTTATGCTGAATCAAAAATGGATCGTCTATGACGGTCGGATTAACTAGTTGATCGTCGTGTTTTGACAGAGTCCCAGTAAGGACAGTTGGAACCATAAGGTCCCCTGCCACTAAATCAGATCTGAGCCTCCCACACTGATTGGAGTTTGTTAACGTAGGGCGGCTTGATATTTCCGAATTATATATCGCAGTGCTTCCCTGTTGTCAATCCAGGTCATTTAAATCCGAGAAAACATCATATCGATTTGTTAGGGGAAGTGACCAATATGATGGATTAAAGCCTTGCTGAGTGGTCACACTCCGACGTGTTAAAGGCCCTTCTGCATTCCCAAAAACCGAGTAATTGGTAAACCGCTGGGTCCCCTTCGGTAGATGAGAGGGGTAGGAGTTATGTTTGTAATACATAGGGACACCACGCTGACCACGGGGAACGATTAGTGCCTCAGGATAAAAGTAAGTTAGGGTTCGAGGCACTATGCTACTACATCCCTGAATCTGGTACCAATCAGCGATGTGCGAGACCACCCTTCGGTCTCTAAAGTTAATAATAATTATATTCCCAGCAGTGTCTTTGGGTCTAGAACCTACCCACGCTAATCTTCTAACAAACACTATGTCTCCATCTATATGGGGGGGCAATGGCCTGTTTTGTCTGAGCCAATAAATAGCTTTATTTTTTAGCTCAGAGTAGCCCTCCTTTTTTCCTTTTATAAGTTCTGGGACACCAGTTAGGACTATGACATATGGAACTGCCTCTGGTGGCAGATCGATATGGCATCCTTTGATTTTTGTAGATTTATCTAGGGGTTGGGGGATATCTGTATCAGAGACCTTGGTGTCTGGCTGGGTGGTTCCAGATGTGTAGGTATTAAGTGGGAGAGTGGCTTTTTCTCTAGACCCCATCACGGTAAAGTGTGTACCTGCTTTGTCAGTTTTCTCAGATTTCCCGCTAGGCTTATTCAAAGCAGGTCGAGTATCTTTACAAGGCCTAGCATTCCCAGTGGCCGTATTGGAACCAGATGGAGTAACTTTTGTGATAGCCTTATTTATTGATTGAGGTCCGCTGATTTTTGTATTCATGTTAATGACTACCAATCCCTTTAAAAGTTGGGAATTTAAGGTGGTTTCCACCACTAGGTTATTCAATTGGTCACCCAATCTTTTTTCCCTCTCTAAAACTGGGAGAAGTAAGGATCTGAATAGGTGTTCTATGTCATTCAATATTAAATTGGATTCAAGAGGTTGATTCTTGGACGAGTTTTAGGTTTCCTGGGGCTTTGATTTTGTCTTTGGTGGTGGCAAATGTTTCTGTTGTGTTTTTTTAAAAAGATCGGATGGGGGGCTTGAACCTAGTCTGGGTACTTTGGTTTGACTACCCCATTGTGAGTTTCCCCCTCTCTTCCTTTTCGTTAGAGTTAGTTGTCTAGATAGTTTTTGCGGGGCTATACTCTTTTTTTATCGTTGGGGTCGCATTAGGGAGCTGCAACAGGGAGGACTCCGCTGGGGAGAAATCCAAGGAGAGGTCAGAAATAGTTGAATCATGATTGGGGCTCCTTAGTGGGACTTGAGTTAAAGGTGGAGAGTTGTCCTGAAGGAGCAGGGGAATACTAGTATCCATTGATGAGAGAATCCCTTTGCTCTGGGAGCTGTGTATGGGTGGGGAGGGTATCTGTCTTATTGTGCCTAATGACGAGCGCTTGTTTTGTTGTGATTCAAAGGACAAGCGTGATTCGACAACAGATATTTCATGGTCCAAGTTCGAGACCGCCTTTGATAAAAATGCATCCAAGGTGCCTCTTATCTTCCCCCCCCCCAAGTGCATTTTTCCACCGTTTCCCGGCTTCGGAGGCATTGTCAAAAGTTACCAAGATCTCGGAGGGTAATGGATAAAGAGGCGGGGCCCAGCCTGGCCTCAATAGTCCTCGGACGGCCTCAGACGGCCGGCCCTTTGCCCGTGCTTCGCCCCGTGCTTGGCCCCGTGCTTGGCCCCGTGCTTGGCCCCGTGCTTGGCCCCGTGCTTCGCCCCGTGCTTCGCCCCGCGCGCGTCCCGCGGTAGCGTAAAGGGCGTCCCTTAAATAGGAGGAGAAAGTGGCGGGAAGAGGCACCAGGTGCGCAAGATTTACACAGCGCAAAGACCTCTGGGCCTCACAGTCCCGCACCCCCGTGAGCGCCCAGGTGAAATTCGAACTACAAACAAACCAACAGCAGCTCCAAATCACCAAGTACGATGTAACTTGTAAATCCTCTACAGTCCCGGTCCCAGTCAATGCAGGAATTAGGGCTTTTAAAATCCAAACAGCAGTCGGGTTAGAAAGCAGAGTCCACGACTACGAGCGGCGCCCGACCAGCGGGGGCCGCGAGTCGTATTTAAGTTCAGGGAGGAGGGGCGGGAAGAGGCACCAGGTGCACAAGATTTACACAGCGCAAAGACCTGTGGGCCTCGCAGTCCCGCACCCCCGTGAGCGCCCAGGTGGAATTCGAACTACAAACAAACCAACAGCAGCTCCAAATCACCAAGTACGATGTAAACTTGTAAACCAGCTACAGTCCCGGTCCCGGTCAATGCAGGAATTAGGGCTTTTAAGATCCAAACAGCAGTCGGGTTAGAAAGCAGAGTCCACGACTACGAGCGGCCTAACATAGAAAACATCTCTAACTGGCAATCAAGTTGAGGGAAGCTGGAGGACCATCTACATCGGTGGCACCAGCAAATATTCCCACCCAGAAAGTCCTTTGAGAGGTTGTGACGAGGGGGACCCGGACTCGGGTCCTCCTGGCTTACCTGTTCCTATGTCCCCTCTTTCCGAACAGCACACCGACTCCTGGAAAACAACGGATATCGTCTACAACCCCTTACAGATCACCGAGGACCCGTGTTTCTTTAATTGGGCGGAGCCGGACCTAGAACCCGCCCACCTATCACATGTAAAACCCAGCCCAGAAATCACACAGGTGTGTGTTACACCCGGAGGCGGAGAAGAAGAGTGGCGACAGGAGGACGGAGCGGAGTGGAGATCGAGAGAAGAAGAGCGGAGGAAGGACGAGGCGAGAGAGGACGAGCGGAGGGCGGAGGAGGCGAGAGAGGAGGATCGAAAATCGAAGGAGGCAGAAGGTGATGACCGATGAGTCCAAAACATCGGAGGAGGACAGAGAGGAGACCGAGACTGCAGCGACAAGCCAGGAGGCCAACGGGAAGGAGCATCGCCCAGCCACACTTCCCGGGAAGTGTGGCTAGAGCAGGTACGGTCACGCTTCACGGGATGGGCGGGACGTAAGTGGGTCAAGCCACCCTAACGAGCCTCTTGACATCCGTGCACAAACCCCCCCCTACACCTCACTTGTATCGGGGTAGTTAGTCGGCACGTGTGACTCCTCACTCCCTTCCCTATTCAATCGAATACAGGTCACCAAACTAACACTGGTTTCTCTTTTTTCTGCTGCTGTATTCCGGCCCGCATTTGAAAACGGCGGAAGGCCGGACTACACCTCCCAGACGACACCGGGAGCATCGTCAGCGTGGAGCGGTAAAGGACGTAACGGAGGACGCTGAAAACCCCCTACCGTATTATCGAGTGCCTGTCCAGAAGAGGAGACTGTACAAAATAATAAAACCGGCTTTACCCAAGACCCCGTTGTCAGTAGATTTGTTCGGTTCCCCTCCCAAAATCCCACAGAGGTGCAGACTACTGCAACAGATATCGCTCCAGAGTTCTCAAGAATGGCCACTTAAAATATAAACAGACAAAAAACTGAAAATCATGTCGCTGAGAAATAAAGGAATATCATTGGATAATATACTTTTCAGCTAAAAAAATATAAAAATGTAAAGAACGCACCCATTTATCTATCTTGAACATTCTTTAAGAGGAGTTCATAATGAGCAGATTTGTGCAGTGCACAATATGTCACAAGACATTGTCAAGTGCTACATCAATGCTTTACCATATAAAAAACATACCAAAGCAATAGTGTACAAGCAGCTAGAAGGCAATGCAAGGTTGAAGAACCCTGAACTTAAATACCAGCCACAACAACACTGGGGCAGAGAGTCCCTTCAGAGGTCCAATCTCAACTTCCAGATTTGGCTCCACAGTTTTCCTGGATGGCATCATACTACATGGATTGTGAAGTTGTAGTGAGTGCTGGAGAGCAGTCCATAGGAGCCCTTCCTAATGCTGCAAAGAATCATAAATGTGAATGTTTATTTTTAATTTTTGCCCCTCATAGTTTTTGTACACCAGCAGCCATTTTGTTATCTTACAAAATGGGTATTTAATATCTGTTTTTTTAAATGTAATTATCTTTTAATTTATTGTAACACTACTTACATATAACTTGCTGTATGGACAAGTCAAAGCGTTTCTCTACAAATAAATAGACAGCTAACTTTTGCCAGTGATCATTATTTACTTTTTCACTATTTAGATACAAGCCAACAGTCTGTGTTTAAATCTTCTAGGGATTGCGTCAACAACATATACAAACATACTCTGTTTTTTTAGACCTCACTGTGTTAAATTTTGTAATCTCTTCTTCAAAACTACCAACTGTAATATCTGTGTCCTGTTCTACAACTCCTCCTCTTAACAACTTCTCATTTCCCCTAGAATCCTGCTGAGGACCAAAGATACGAAACTCATATCATCACAAACATTTTCTATATGCCACAGTACCATACAAAAGTACTCTATTCATTTCGCCAACATAAAGCAGGAGTTTTCATATAGTACACCTCCGAACTAAAGTTGGCATTGTTAAATGGTGTCCAACTAACATCCTGAAATGATGAATGGTGGTTTGGCACACTTTGTTTGATAAACAAGCTAATGAGTGTCCCTACAAATTTGTATGCTTTTTAGGTCTCGCCTACGCAGCGCGCATACGCTGCTTAGGAAAAAGACCTTTAGTAATGGATTCAATTTTGCAGGCAAAAACGTGCGCGCGATGCATTGCAACGCGTGCACGTTAGGCGATTCCCTTGCGACTCCCTTGCGGGAGCGAGGCTTTGAAACCATCTCTTTGTATTTAACAGATGGTTACTGCTCGCTCCCACAAGGGAAACAGGCGCAGGCCCCCTCCTCTCTCCCCTCCCCCTGCTGCCTCATTTCAGCGCTTGTTGTGCTTTGCTGATAACTTGCAGGACTTAATTGACCAAAACTGAGCGTTGAGGGGGATACCGTGTGATAATACCCTCAACTCTATGCTAATTAATGTTATTGGTTACTACCATGACCTTTCACCTGGACACGCACCACTTCTGAAATGGCCTACCACAGTCTTACCAATGCACCAAGATGCACTCACCGTTGGTGCTCTCTGGCATGCCAAGCGCCTCAAAGGCAGTGCATGGGTTCAGTGTTCGTGCCCAATGGCCTGCTGCATTCTAACCAGATGCACCAATATGCACTGACTTAGCATTGAAACTCTGTGGCACGCTAAACACTTAGAAGACAGTGCATGGGCTCTGTGGGTGCTCCCAATAGCCTGCCCCTGTATTACTAAATGCACCAGCCTGCACTCAGCGTTGGAGCTCTGCGACAAGCTGAGCGCCTTGAGGCAGTGCTCGCCATGGGCTCAGTGCGCGCAGCTAAAGACCTGCTTCAGTCTTACAAAATGCACCAGGCTGTCCTCAGCGTTGGAGCTCAGCGGAATGCCAAGTGCCTCGAGGCAGTACATGAGCTTTGTGGGTGCGCCCAGCGGCCTGCAGCAGTCTTACCATATGCACTAATACCATGCCATCAGCGTTGGAGCTCTGCGGCGTGCCAAGCGCTTCGAGACAGTGCAGGGCTCAGTGTGCGCAGCTCAAGGCCTGCTCCAGCATTATCAAATGCACCAAGATGCACTCGGTGCTGGAGCTCTGCGGCATGCCAAGCACCCCGAGTTAGGGCACGGGCTCGGTGTGCGCACCCCCCCCCCCGCAGGGGCTCCCTTCTCATAAACCAACGGCTGGTTTTAAGACGTGCTATTACCATCTGCCTGGCATTGAGTGGGACAGATGGGGTTGACTAGCGTGTCTAAGCACATGAAGGCAGCCGAGCAGCGGCGTCTCTCTCACTCCGGCTCACTGCTTTGCCAGTTAAGAGCGCGTCAAAGAGGCCCATGCCAGAATCTTAATGGCTTATCTAACACCTACATCTCGGCGTCCGACATCATGACATGGGCTGGCTGTTTGTCAGGACGGATGGATGGAAGGTGAGTTGTAAATAAACACGGCTGTCTTTGCTGCACAGTAGATGTGTGTGTGTCCTGGGGGTGCTTAAGTGTGCACAGCTCAAAGATCTCTTCAGTGTTGTTTACGAGGCCCTAAACCTATCCTCACCTCATTGTGGTCGATACGACACAGAACACGGGTCCAACCTGGTGGGTTTGTAGTTCCGGCCGAGAGTTTTCTGAACACATCTTATGCAGCGGCTCGTTGGAAACACAGATTATATTCCTAAGGGCTTCCTCAAAATGGTCTGCAGGTTCTGATTGGTTGATGCAAGATTGGATTTCCTCAGTGTTCTGAACGGTCTGCATGATTGGATGGATGGTGAGGTGAGATTCTGTTCTCTACTGCTACAGTCATAGGCCACCCAATTGCAAGGTAGCGAAGATCTGTGGAAACCTTCCTTGTCCTTTGACGAATCAGAAGAAGGTAAACATCCCCAAAATACTGTGGGAAAGTCATCCTGGTCTTGCATCCAATCACAACATAGAAAATATTCTGAGGAATGCCTGTAAAATCTACCTTAACCTCCTAAGCAGTCAAGACATGCAGACCACTCTGATGACATGGCAAAACCAATCTCACTTTATAATCCTTCAAAGTGCACAGACCCTTCAGAAGGCCTGTGACTGAACCAGGACAGAAACTAATAATGCTTGAATAGGGACAGTGTTAGCCTTTCGCTCTTGCTATGAAGGAATAACCTTCTAAAGGAGAGGCCATAGGAGTCTTTGTGTAAATTGTTCGATGTGTTGTGTTTGCAGTGGCGGCTGGTGGAGTTTGAAAGTGGTGCGGCGAAAAATTGTAACCTAGCATAATGAGCGAGCGAAGCGAGTGAGCCTACATGCCAGTTGGTCTTTGTCTGGGTATCTGTTTCTGTTTCTGTGTTTTCTGGGTGCATAGGAGTCTTTGTGTAAATTCCTCGATGTGTTGTGTTTGCAGTGGAGGCTGGTGGAGTTTGAAAGTGGTGGTGAGGCGAAACATTGTAACCTAGCATAATGAGCGAGCGAAGCGAGTGAACCCCAACTACAAAAGGAGGGTGAGGGGGGGCCCGCGCAAGAACATTTTCAAAAAAATAGATTCAAATGGTGGCTTTTACACCACATTTTTACTACAAATTGTTGCAAAAACGGGATCTAAATATAGCATTTTAAAGCACAAGTGTGAAGAAAACATTAAAAACATATAAAAAATGTGCCCAATCCTCTAATTGGGCAGCTTGCAAAATTACCATCAAGCCAAGCCCACAACCAATGGAAACAGGCCCTCAAATTGTTTCCTACCTGTAACACATCTCTGCCTCTTTACTGTACTGGTTAATGAAGTATCAAGGCTCACACCATTGTACTTTAAATATTAGATGGCGAAAGAGATCCATCGAAATCTGGTTGGGCAAGACAGAAATGATTTTCTATAGTGAAAGGTCAATGCAAACATCACTTATGACATTTCTGCCAATTTTCTTGAAAGTGCAGGGGAAGACGAAGAATTCAAAGGAAAGAATCCTAAAGAAAATGTGTCTCTAAAAGTTAAGCCAATGGAAATCCCTCCAGGGATTTAAATTATACACTGTCTCAATTCATCCTATAATTTGAAATCACTCAACTTCAGTGGTTCAACACTTTAAATGTACAGTGCTGATTAAAGCCTTTTAGGACATTACTGGAGGTTCACCCCCATCCCTGAGAAAAGTTTGAGAAAAAGTAGTGAATGAACCCTTTACAGTAGCTATTTGGCTCCATGGGACTCTCGCGCTGGAAGTCAACTATGCCCTCAGCAGCTCCACAGAATGAAAACAACGGTGGTATGTAAACAGAGCTGTCTTCTCCTCCAACCACCAGAAACCCACAAACCCATTTTCTGTATATTTACACATTCACGCAATTTCCATCACCCACCACCCGACCATCACCACATCCACTCACATTCACCCACTGACATTAGGTATTGTTACTGATAGTCACCCACCAATTTACCCACCCACCCTCTCAGCTTCCTCCTTCACCGACTTGCCCATCCATGCAACCTCTTTGAACACACATGTAAATGTGCCCATCAATTAAAAAACAATTCCAATGATGGAAAGTCATACCTGTGGGCTTTGCTAAAGCTTGTTATGTTCCTAATTAATGTTGTTTGCACTGCGTGCCTGATGATACACATCAATAGGAACCACAGAAAGCTAGTGTCTCCGCTGCACCTTTGCAGGGCCCCGCGTGTGACCTTGTCACACAAGAGACGTCAGCGCCTCTGTAGTCAACATCCTGTCATAGTGTTTTCATTTGTGAATGGTCTGATGTGCTCTTCTTGGGAAGCAAACCCTAGTCAGTAAACACTTCATTCTTTTTAATTCCCTTCAATGCACTTTTTCTTGACTTTTCCCTCTGCATTCCTTTTGTAAGACTTTGCCCTTTCCTCTGTCTAGTGCTTCCATGTGCGCTGTGTCTCTGCCTTAGGATCGGATTTTCTATAGTCTGTTCCCAGGAAAGGGGGTGACTTCGGTAGATTATAAAAACAATAGCGGGCTTGTCAATTACAACACGTCCCGAGGCATTAAGTGCGGGTGCCTCATTTATATACGACCAATTAGAGTATTATTTTACAACAAACACGCTCTTGATGAGTAAGATTAATAACTGTTATTATTACTATATCTTCATTATTATCTAATGCCGTTGGGAGCTAAACAGATGGAAGGGACATGTCATATGGGAAGACAATTTACTATCTGCAGCTACATCTCAAACAGAACAGTAAGCACAAGTCTGGGGTGCACACACAACATATACTTTACTTACTGAGAATGAGAGACATTAAAGTTAAACCAGACATTTTCAACCCGACTGTAAAGCCCCTGAACGCAGCCTTTAAAGAAGCGCTTGAGTGTGTGTAGGAAAACACTAAAGCGTAGCCCTGGGAATGGCCAGTGCTGCACTGGGACATATATTTGCTATTTACATTATATTGACAAGACTGGCCGTGCACTAATGCCCAATATGAGTTGAACACCAAAACCCCTGAGAACAAAGGAGCCGGCAAGTGGCGTAGCGAAACTTGAGGGGCCCTTGAAAATTGCACAGAATGCCCTCCTCCCCTCACTCTGGACCAGCCAGGAGCTTTCAGGCCAGGGGCCTCACACAAAAGCCTAGAACCCTTAGACCCTGCAGACGTAGCTTCCATTAAGCCTTGTTTAGTACTTGACTGATGTGCCATTGGCATTGTATTTGGTAGCACCTTTAACTTTTACAATGTTGTTGCGCCTCAGCCTCACCCCACAATAAGTGAAACACAATGAGAACAATCTTGTGAAGGACCCCATGGCTGAATGTGTTACCTGGGCCTCTCACACTAGGGGCTGAATATTGTAATGGGGACACTGTTGTGGTGGGCTGTGATACTGAACGTTCTATTATACTGTCTAATCAATCTGTTTTAAAAAGCATGCACTGCACAAATGTCTGACGATTGCTGAATAGCAACACTATTTGTATGAATGCGAGAGGAATAGAAGGTACCAGAAAAGGTTGTATTTGGGTTCTCTCAGTATTTCTCCTTCTCCCTGCCCCTCCCCTCTTCTCTGGTGTCTTCTCCCATCCCTCTCCTACCCTCACTCTTCCGGGGATAGGGATATAATTAAAAGAGATTACACCACTTAAATAGTGATGAATAAATGTTAACCCTCGACCTTACCAGCTCAGGAGAGGTCAAGAAATCCAGGATCTGCGTGGGCCTCTTTCATACTCCCTCCTATAGTTCTTTGGGAGGGAGGGGGGCAAGCCAACACAGACAACCATTTTTGTGTGTGAAAAAGGATGCTTTATTGAAAACAGGTGCATATCACAATGTCCAACCTAGGCTTATTGCCTTACAAACTAAAACCTCACTATACATAAATTACCTCAAACTCCATTTTCCCCCCACCCCTACGGTCCCCATATAAATCCCTTACCCTGCTGATAACTTAACATTCCATAACATTTCATAACAATCCCAAGACACAGTATTGCAGTTCCCAACTCCTGCCCTCTACTAAAAACTTAAACCCCTACCTGCCTTTCTGCATCTGTAACTAGCTAACCTCTAATCTAAACTTAGCCTACCTGCCTAACCTTCCCCTGGTCCGGCCCATAAACTGCAAACATTTAATTAAACACTTCTGTCCATGTAGCCAACTTCTTAACAAACCCGCAGCACCTGTTTCCAGCGACAACATATACAATATAACCCCTCAGGCCCATTCACTCGTCCTCAACTCCGGCAAGACCCCCCAAAGGACCCAACCCCAAAAACTGCTACCTCCAAACCTCTACCTATAGGGTGTGAGGGAGGGACAAAAACTTTTCCTAACTACATGGCCAGCCACACGGTCACCAGAACCTAAAACGTTGGCTGAGGCATGGTGGTGGGGACCCTTATAGCCGTTGGGCTACACAACCTTGTTGGGCAGCTTTTGGGCTATACCCAAGCAGCCCGAATCCGCAAAATGGCCGGTGAGGCCGCCCCTCCCCCTTCCAAACTGCCCGTGGGGCAGACCTCCCAGGGTTCAGCTGCCACCCAAACCCCCCTTGGGAGGGAGGGGGGCAAGCCAACACAGACACCCATTTTTGTGTGTGAAAAAGGCTGCTTTATTAAAAACAGGTGCATATCACAATGTCCAACCTTGGCTATTGCCTTACAAACTAAAACCTCACTATACATAAATTACCTGAAACTCCATTCCCCCCCACCCCTACGATACCCACATAAATCCCCCACCCTGCCAATGACATAACATTCCATGACAATTCCCATACACAGTATTGCAGTTCCCAACTCCTGCCCTCTACTAAAAACCTAAATCTCTACCTACCTTTCTGCAACTGTAACTAGCTAACCTCTAATCTAAACATAGCCTACCTGCCTAACCTTCCCTTGACCGTGTCCACAAACTTCCAACATTAATTAAAAACTTCTACCAATGTAGCCAACTTCTTAACAACCCCGCCACCCAGGAAAAAGCGGGAGCGTAGGCGGAAACGCCGCCTCCCCTTTTTTCTGCTCCCCTGCTTTGGTAGGAGTGCTCCCTGACCCCTTCAGACCTTCAGCATCCTAGCTAGGACCTCACGAATCTCCAGCAAATAGAGGTCCATCCCAGGCGAGATAAATGGACCCCATCACTCCTAAAAAATTCCACAGTGTCATACTTAATCTCTCTGTGGGCAATCCTGAAAAACACCAGTTCTTTGCAAAACCGCGCCATTTCTGTATTCAACTTCCTCTTGGCCCTGTCCACTGCTCCTGGGTTAACTGCGCCTCTCCAGACCGTCTGAGGATAAAATTCAGTCCAGATTACAGAACATCGAGACCACTGGGGATTCAACATGGCTAAATCCCTCTTCATACTTTGCATAAAGACCAAGCCCTTCTCCCGGACCATATCATTTTCCCCCAAATGGAGCAACAAAATATCGGGGCACCTTCCAGCCACCAACATGCCATTCAATGTACGCAACAACTCTCTCCAAAGCATGCCCCGCCCTTTCCAGTGGACTTTAAATAAATCTTTGTTAAACCCCAATCTTTCCCCGAAATAGCTGCCCCGCGCTTGGACTTGGGCCCACTTCACTAATAAATGCCCCACTATCCATATCGTCATCTCCCTGGCGAGGGAGCACGCAACCTAACCTGAAACAAAAACTGCGTGAACAAAAGGAAAGGCATGTAACCGCAATATAGCCCCCAGTGGCGCTGTGCACATATCTCCTGTAGCAGTCCAAAGACCATCTTCCCAGCCTCATGATGTCTTCCCTCCCCATCCAGTGGCGTAACGATAATTGAGGGGGCCCCCCTGCAAGGTACAGAGAGGGGCCCCCTCGGGATTCTATCAGGATCTCCCCCGCCGAAGTGCAGTGCTGAAGGGGCCTCCTGGAGCTTGTGGGCCCCCTTCACTGCGGGGGATGCGGGGACCTGTGTTACGCCCCTGGTTGCTTGTTCAGAGTATTTGTGTACGTTGAAGCAAGACTTCACCATGGCTCCTTGTACAGCATGCTGACAACTTGGGGAGTGCTTTGTAAAAATAAATGCAGCTATTCGCTCTCACTCTTGCACAAGAGTGTTAGGTCGGTTTACTAAGGATCATTACAGCTTCCTTAGATGTAGGGATTGACTAGGTCTTGCCAAGATGTAATGCATGCAATGTGTATTGCACGTTAACAATGCCTTTTAATCTCTGGAACTCATTTAACGTTTAGTCTAAAGAATGATCAGAAGCGTTGGGGCACTGTTTGATCTGGTAACTCCATAAAAAGTGGAGGACATCAGGTAACTCCATAAAAAGTGGAGGACATCAGAAACCATGTCAGGCTAGTTCCTGACATTTTTGTAACTGTTGAGTAAGGCTCGCTCTGGCATTTCCCAGACAAGCTGGAGGTTGCTTTCTGAGCAGGATGGACAGCCATGAGACAGCTATACCCCTCTTCTAATCACAGCCTCTTACACTGTGATTAGACACATAGATCAGACACCTCCATACCTTTTTTCCATCTTTGTTGCTGTACTTGGTCAGTAGCGCTTTGAGACCTGTCGGTGAGTTGGCGCGATACAAAACACAGTTACAATTACAATTACACTGTGAGGCTGCTTAGAATATTTTTCCCTATGGCTAATTTTGGTTTTCAGCCCGGCCTGGATTAGAACAAATGTATTTACTTTACTTTGCCAAACCTCAATGCTAAAATATCTTAAAGAGATAATTCTGGAATATATCAGTACTATACATTGGTAGCCCAGATGGTTGAAAGATATGTGAATCAAAACAATTGAGATGTAGTATTTTCATTCAAAAGCTGGTCTACTAGTTGTGTGCGCAGTATTTTGTCTGTATGATATTGAATTGCCCGGAACACGTTACCTAGACTAAGAATAAGTACCCTGGGATTCATTTGTCACCACCACCACTTGCTCTACTGCTAACGCGGGATTACTGGTTACTAATTATCTTACCAAATCCCATTTCCTGTCGACTGAATCGTTGGTACCTGTCTTGAGTAAAAGGTAATCTCGCAGTAAACAATCAATTTAAGAACTTACACCACTCTAAATGACCACTGACCAAAATTAAGTTTTAAAGATTTAATATAAAGTCAAAGATAACTGAAGATACAAACTTCTCAAAATGAGATTAAGAAGGTAAATCGGTATCACTATGAACATGAACTTTTTGAATAATCTGAGTCTGAAAAACAGAATAATGAGTACAATTTCTAATAACATGAGCGTTGCCAAAATGAATACAAGTTGCAACCTCAAAGTCATTACAGAAAAGAAAAATTAAGGTTAGTCTGTCCCTACACTACACTAAATGACATCCCTACTTAACAAGATCTTTACCCTCTAGGTGTCAGCCGTGGTGATTTCCTAAGAAGATCACGCACTTCTCTTTGTCTCTTCTCTGATAATGGGTCTCTCCTGATCAGCCTATCTGCCTACCCATCCGCTTCCTTAGGCTCCCAAAATCATCTGCTCTGCTCTCCTCCCGGGTCACTTTCCCTAATACCAAATCACATTTCCAATAGAAACGCCCCTTGGGACGCCCCTCACGTGGTACATCTTTGCGCGGTAAAACTCCATGATGGTACTCTTGAAGACCCTCGTTATAGTTGACCTTGGTTCCCAGGCTCCTTCTTCCGTGCGCTGATACCCCCTGAAATTCCTGGAAACTCCTACAGGCCTGCGCAAGGCGCCACTGAACAAAGTCCCTTTCATTCGAGCTGATTAGGACCCTCGCACCTGCATACAGCTCGTCCTGCAGTGGGCCTCAAATTCCAGACTTCACCATATCTTAGGCCATAAAACACTCTCAGAGCTCCATACTGGACACCTCACGACCTCTCCTCTAACGAGCACATGACGATTTAAACTACATGACATTATCTGTTCTGGCCTACTTGATTTACATGCAGCAGGTTCCTGCACTCTTAAAACGTTAACTTGATTTAAACAGCAAACATTCTTAACTAGCATACGTTTCTAAAATAACACATCTATAAAGCATATACTTTTAACCCTAAATTCAATAGTACATTTTGAAAGAACCATGTCAACTTTATCTCACATTATTTTAGCAGCACGTTCAGGTTTGCTGTGAATTGCCCTAAGGCCTACACAAAATACTGGAATCCAAAGTTACATTTAATTCGGACATGACTCTTTTTAACATGAGAGAACCATGAGGTTTTCACATATACTCCAACATTTCTACATTTAATCTCACACCGTTATAATTATGGTTACTCTACTTAACATTCTATACGTTTCACTACTGAATATAAACCACTCTGTATATTTCACTCCTGGATATAAAATACTCGTGTGCAAAACATGTTTAAACTAACTACGTGCTTGTAAATATGGTGTACTTATACATTTTTTTTCCAAACTTGTGCTCTCTCACTACTTTAGAGGTATGCAAACATAAAAACGTATAGCATATTCAGGATTTAAAGAGAGGTACAGGACAGAATATTGTGTTTGATTTACAACAAAAAACGTTTTTAAGTCTTACAATTGTGGTATAGAAACAATATAAATTTCTTATGTCTCAAAATTACTGCAGATGACGCAGTGCTCACAGTGAACAAATATTTATAAAACATGGAACAAGACTCTGAACAGAACCTAGGGTTGCCTACACATTTTTGGGAAATAAACAAAAGTAGAGATCCTATCTGCACATATACAGTATCTCCTAGGGAACCCTGTAATTCTCGAAAGCAATGTAGGGATGGGATGTCGACTTTTCGACCTGTGACAATTTTTCGGGTCTCATCTGACATGTCTTCCATCTAAAGTTCCCTCAAATTTAAATCTTGGGACCGTCAATAAATCATCCATTCAACATTATAGATAGAGAAATTCTAAAAAAGGACCAACAATGTACTTTGGGCCGCTGTATTTCCTTAAGGGTCCTGCCTGTAATACCAAACTAATCAGAGTAGATGCACCATTCCAATATGTGTCAGTCAAGTTGCCACCATGTTTCCATAAGGCTCTCTTTAAATGTTGAATATATCAGTGATCAATTAAGTTTGCACACCTCTAAACTATAGGAAGAGGTGGTGATAAATGAGTCCCACAGGACAATTGTTTTGAATGTGTATGTTTGTGCCAAGCAGCAAACCATGGCTTTCTGACTTGTAATACCATTTATATAAAGCTTTTTTTTAACCTCTTGCGAGTTACAAAGCACAACAACTGGCAGCCGCCCACTTCTATGGAATCTCCTACAGATTCACTGTTAAGTAGGGAAGTGTGTAGGTTCAGGGAGTACTATTTTCCTTGTGGGAGTTACACTTTAACACATGGCGGTCTTCCAATGGACCCTTCCCAGTGATTGTTTAATCAAATCATTTTCTCTGTTTGCCACTCAGCACAGCAGCGTCGGTCACCTGCTGCGGGAGAAATGGCGCACTTTGGATAATCACGTACAACCTAAATAACGTAGAGTGAATAAGAAAATCCGGCAAAGCACACTACCATTAACTTGTTATTTTATTAGCGCAGCTGCTATACAGGGACCAAACCATTTCTGGGCACTGTAGCCTGGGACAATCTAGATTTATGCAGGTTCGGGGAGATTGATATTTGTAAAATAGTTTAAGTCACAGGTGCAAACGCCAGTTGTCTGTTGTGTGGATTGTTATAAGAACCTGCTTAGCGCAAGGGGGGGTGGTGCATCGTGTTTTTGCAGAATGGCAGCTGCTCTCTGGTAGCGTGAATGTGTAAGGAAGCGATCGCCATTGTTGCTCTTAGTCCAGCTCCCCAAAAGAAAGTTGAGAATCTAATTTTTTAATATTTTGGTTTCCACATAGTTCATCGGTTTAATTAGAGTTCATTATTAAGCATGTAGCATTCCCTCTGGCATCTGTCTCGGCCCGGGAGCAAAGAAGTACAGAAGCGAGAAAGCTGGAAAACAACACATTCCCTTTCATGGAGTGCTCAACACAAAAGAAAGCGGTGGTGGTAAAGTAGTCATGTTCTATAGGAGGGACAAACACGAGTGACAAGTTGGGACATAAATAAGAAGCAGGCAAATGCGCGACAGGAAAGCAACCAATTAGTGCACGCAGGCCTGGAGGCAGGCAGCCAGCAGCAGCCCTGCCCCGCCGGTCGGTCACAGAGACGGAGTGACTCTGAGTGACTTACTTCGGTCTTCGGACTCGGATTCGGAAATCGGACAGGGCAGCTGAGCGTGGGCGGGCCTGGCCGCCTGGCTGCTTTGTCTTGGAAGGCAGTTAAGTTCGTCGTTTTCGTTGTTTTTCTGTTGTCTTCTTCTTTGGCTATGCGTGCCGCCTGCCGTGCCGCGCCCCTGATGCCACGCACAGGTGCTTACTGCTTATTGGCCCGCATGATGTTGTGCATGCCCTGGGGCTGCCTGGCATTGCTCACCACCACTCTGCAGCAGCCAGCCCTGCTGCCCACGTCCCCCACGCACGCGGCACGCGCATACACGGCGGCGGAAGTGCGGAACGGAAAGTGAAAGAATAAAGGCCTGTCCCCCGGCCCGCCTCCATTTCATAGAATCAGGCGGGCTTAGACTAAGATAACAAAAAGCACTTTTTGTTATTAGTCTAAGCCCGCCTGATTCTATGAAATGGAGGCGGGCCGCGGGACAGGCCTTTATTCTTTCACTTTCCCTCAGCTCAGTCCGACACTCACTGACAGGGTGACGGGACGGGCCACGGCCGCCCCCCCCCCCCCCATGATTTCGGACTTGCTCTCGGGGCCCCACCATGGCCGGGGCCCCGGCCCACCAGGCCATCGAAGATTCGGGCCCCGGCCGGGGCCCAGCACGCACGCACTTAAAGATTTCGAAGACTATGTGCACGGCCGGGCCCCCCCCCCCCCGGCCGCACAATTTATATGACTCCCAGGGGCCCCGGCCGAGGCCCCGCCCGCACCATTTCAAAATTCAAATACTCACTGGCAGGGTCCCCTGCCGGCCGGAACCAGCGCTGCGCACCATAAACCTCAGCCTGTATATACTGAGTGACGTCGTGAGGAGGGGCCCGGCCGGGGTCCCCAGGAGCGCGAGGCCCCCCCGCAACGCGGGGTCTGCGGGGGCTTGTGTTACGCCCCTGTCCCCATCCCCTGTTCCTGGCTTCAGATGCCACACCAATCCTGAAGGAATGTGTACCAAAACCCTTACTGGTAAGCCCTAGCGCCGTAAGCGCTTCTGCGTAAAACCGCTCTGCGCTCATCTTTGTTTCGAAAACCCCAACGGCATGTCCCCCTGAAAGGGCCCTCTGTCGAGCCTCCCATCTGCAAGGACAAGTTAGGGGGAGGGGGGTCTGCCGCCTGCAATGACACCCATTTTCCCACCCCACGTTGGTCAGTCTTGGACTTGAGCAGCCAAATGCAAACCTGATACCGCCGCGGAACCACATCTGCCCAGGTGATTGGCAGATGCATGTTTCTGACCCAGCATTTCCGAAACCCGGAACACTCCAAAAAACATCCACACCATCAATGTGAAAAAAGGGTACTCTTCAAAAGTGCCCTCGCATATAAAGGGCGAGACTCCCAAAACTTTACTTAATAAGTCCCATGACCAAGGCTGTTGGACGTGCCCCGTTGTGCCTTGTGACCTGGCCCACCCGAACATGCGCGACCCCAACTCCCCCGCCGATGGAGCATATCCCTATAGGAGCTTCCCTACGAATGCAATCCCCCCCAGTTTACCCGCAATGGTCACTCTAGAGAGCCCTTTATCAATCAGCTGTAATATGAACTGTATTACATCTTCTCTCCTGTGCTCCAGAGAAACCCTCTGCTGTGCTCCCGAAGAGAAAAATTCCTGCCAGGCTAAGCTATATGCCGACCTCGTGGATGGTGCTAGGGAGCCTACCTCTAGCTGAAGCATCCGGTGTTGCCCACGTACCATAAATGCCATGGCATGGGGGTTGGAGTCCTGTATGCATCCTTCACTAGCCTACGGAATCTCCCCTACTGTGAATGAGACAAAGCATCCGCAATGTCATTGTCCACACCTGGCACGTGCACCACCCGAAAAACAATGACGCAAGCAGCCCAAAACGAAAACCCTTAGCAGCTTCAGTCGCCATATTGTCAATCCTAAGTGCCACTTTCTCGTGGGCCGGTTGTTCCCCCCCCCCCCATAGTGTCACTGCGACTACCACGGGGATATATTCCAGGAAAGCTATGCTCCTGCCCCCGCCCCTCACTCGCTAGGCCATTGTTCTGCCCACCACCTTCCTTGCCAGAGAAGTCCAAAACCCTGGCTGCATGGCGCATCTGAAAAAATTTGAACATCCCACACCATGTCCTCCTCTCGTGCCAAATTTCACTCTATTGAAATCCTGTAAGAAAAACTTCCACATTCGCAAATCCTCCTGCTGACAGTCGTACATGGTGGTGCGGCGGTCTCTGTCCCGACAATGCCCTACCCAGTCGTCTACAAAAAATCCTCCCTACACTGCACGCAAAGGTAAGATGCCCCAGCAACACCTGAATGTCGCTCACTGTGACTTTTTCTTCAGCCAACATGGCCTCCAGCAGCCCCAGCATCTGCTGCTTTTTGTCTCTTGGCAATCGTGCCTCCATTGCTTGTCAATCCAGCTCAATCCCCAAAAAGGACAGAGCCGTACTGGGCCCCATTGTCTTTTCCGGCTCCAAAGATACTCTGATTTCCCTCATGATCTCTTTGAAGCTGTCGAGCGCCGTCTGGCACTCCGTGGAGTCTGAGGTGCCCACCACGAAGAAGGCATCCAGGTAGTGTGTCACCAATTGGTGACCCGTGCGCCTGGAAAACAACCACTGTAAGAACGTCCTGAAACATTCAAATAATGCGCAAGACATAGAGCAGCTCATTGGTAGTGCTTTGTCCACGTACCATTTACCGTTGAAATGTATACCCAAGAGGTCCCAATCGTCTGGGTGGACTGGAAGCAGCCGGAAAGCTGACTTTGTCGCATTTTGCCATTTCCGCTGTTGCGCCCATGGTCACTACCAGTGGCATGGCCACGTCAACTGATGAATAAGTCACAGTAGCCTCAGTGACATCAATAAAATCATTCACCGAATTGCCTTCCGGCCAAGATGAATGCTGGATTAACCGGAATTGTCCCACTGGGGAGACAATCAGATTTACCAATGGCCAATCATCAAATGGTCCCGCCATGCGGCCTTCGCGAACTTCCCTGTCCAGTTTGTCTTGCACCACCTCCGGGTGCTCTCTGGCTGACTGTAAATTGTCTGCCCAGTGTCTAATCCTGGGACCCCTGTACCCTAACCGAAACCATCCTGTAGCGTCTTTGCCGCTGTCTGGTCGTCATAACCCTGCAAGGCTGCCACTAGCATGTCCACCCTAACCGGTGTACGAGCCTTTTGGCCAAGCCCCTCTAGCCCCCCTACCCCCGCTGGTGTGCTGCTGCTGTCCCCCAGGCTGAAACCCCCCTTGGTGCCACTGTTGCCCCCCCTGACTGCTGCCCCGATCCCCCAAAGCAGTTAACCAAGGCGTGCCTGCCTCCACATTTCGAGCAGTCATGCCGAAATCTGCAATACTCTCGTGTGCACATTCCTTTATTAAAGTCCCAACTGGCCCTCCCGGATCCTGACTATCCCCTTCCTGTATCCCCCACCCCGCCCTTGATGGGTCACCCCTAAAAGGGCCGATAAATTAGCTGGAGCCCGCAGGCCGTAAAATCTCGTCTTCCCTGCTCGAGCGGATACCATTGTGTGCTGCTAGAGGCCTATGTCTAACTCCCCCCTCTTAGCTTCGGTTTCCCATGCCTTGCGGGCCCTAAACTCCTTGTCCTATTGAGCCCAGGCAAACCCTCCCCCGTAATCTGCGCCTTTCTAATGACGTCCATGTACTTAAAGAGGGCTACGCACCTCTCCGGGTATTTTTCGCAGTATACACTGGCATATATTAGAAAAGTAGCCGTCCAATTCTCAATGGTAAGGGGCGCTCTTTAGTGGTCAACATCAAGTGCGCCCACACGGCTTTGTTACCCCTATGTGCGGCATCTTCTTAAGCTTCAATTCCTTGCTTTCTGGTTAACCACTGCATCTCCCGTCCCCCCTGATACGTCGCCCAACTCTTTGGCCTTCGTGCCGCCCCCTTCCACTTTACCAGCTTCGTCAGTGCCAACCCCCACATCCAAGACATATTTTCCTCTGCTTAACCTCCCCCTCTCCCCCCACCCTCACCCCTTCCCCGATCCCCACCAAAACCTTTTTAGGTTTCACCTTTTCTTGTTGTTTACCTGGTTCCTAAGAGGGTGCCTGTCGCACTGCCTTCCGCCTTTGTACCTGGGCCGACCTGTCCACCAATACAGATGTCTAACCCGTGGGCTCCGCCGGGCATCGTGACACCTGTAAGGTGCTAGAACAAGCATTACTGGCACCCCCACACCCCTCGTCCTCCCGTAATTCACCCTCTTCCATGCTATCTACATCATAATCCAACACTTCGGGCTCAACAGACTACCAAATTCTGTCAACCGGGGGTGCTAACTGCACCCTCCTCTGTCCAAACGCATCCAAACAGCTGGAAGACATGCGCTCCCGGTGTCCCACGTCCCGCTGAGGACCATTGGGTGTTGGGGCCAGCGAGACAGCTCGGTGCCTACTTGTGCCGGCCATGACGGGTTCCCAAGTCGGTACTGGGCACACGGCACAAGGCTCAACCCTCCCTTCACCTCTGCGTTGCCAAGCCGTTTCCCAGCTCTGCCGAGTCTGGTTCCCACTGTTGCTCCGACGCCTGCAAGGTAAAAGTATCTGCTGGTGTGCTGGGCCTAACTTCCCTTCCCCCTTCCCCCCACACAGACGCCCAGTGCCGCCCCACCTTGCTGAAATCTAAGGCAACACATGACACCCCCTTGTCCCCTTCTCCCTCACTCCATTCTAAGTCCTCAATACCCCCGGCCCCCAAGTCTCCCATCCCCCCACCATGGCCCCCTCCCTCCCGCCTGCCCCTTCCTGTGCGAGGTTTCCCTCTACCCGCCTCCTTCTGGTCTCTACACCCAATGACCCCCCCTGCACCATGTAGGCATCAATTTGCCCTACCCTGTACGACCCCCGTATCTCTTCATGCCAAGAAGTGAAAATATCCAAACGCACCCAGTCCCTGGCCACCCCACCCTTCCCTGTCAGGGATGCTTTTCACTCCCTTACTCTCCATCCCCTCCCCCAGTGCCCCCACACTTGCATCCCCTACACCCTCTGACCTTCCTTCCCCAGCTGACCAACCCGCCCCCCCCTTTCCATAAATACCCCGGCCCTCCATATACTGGAGCGAGGTCCCAAAACCATCCCCCTCCTCCTGTAGCCGCTTCCCAGGGAACCCCCTCTCTTCCAATACCCCCCTACTAGGGGGCTTATCCCATTTAATCCCTGCACTCTGGCCCCTCCACTGTCCACCCTCCACCCATCTTGCCCCACGGGGCTTCCCGCCTCCCACTTCCTGGCTTTACACTGCCTCTCTGTGGGCCCGGCCGGAGAGCCCCGAGACCCACTCTTCCACCAGGCCTCACCTTCCTGCTTCTGTTTCGGAGCCTCCATTTTACCCGGAGGCTCCGCAGCCCTCTCTACACGCGGGGCCGCTCTCCTTGCATGTGAGTGGCCCCGCGCCCTTGGGGACCCGATTGGAGATGCGTGAGTTGCACTCCTGCGGCAGACTCAACTACGCTCCACAATTGCCACGGCCATCGCGCCCCTACTAGGCCGCGGCTCTCCAGCCTGATCTGGGGCCACACGTGCACTGCACATGCGGATTGCCATACTCACCTTCCCTTTGCCTTTTTTCGGTGGGCAGCATTCTGCCACAGCGGCTGCGACCCCCACGGCCTCGCGGGGCACCCTCAGCCTGAGGTCTCTGGCATCAATAAATCCTAACGGCCGGCCTCGCTGAGGAGCCGGACTGCCTCAAGGACCCTGTAGTCTTCGCTTGACGTTCTAAAGCTAAACTACCAAAACTGCACTACCTCTCACTAAATGAAGCCATCTCACACAACAAAAACTTTCCCTACCTACACGCCCAGCCACCCGGTCACCAGAACCTAAAATGGTGGCTGGGGCATGGTGCTGGGGACCCTTATAGCCTTTGGGCTACACAACCTTGTTGGGCTACTTTTGGGCTATACACAAGCAGTCCAAATCCGCAAAATGCCCTCCCAAACTGCCCATGGGGCAGACCTCCCAAAGCTCGGCTAACCCCCATACCCTCTTTCTCAAGTTTTCAATCACTTTTTTGTCTCCATTTGGCCTACCACTTTTTATTTTATTTGCATGTGCACGTGGGCGCGAGGAGGTTTTTTGTGTGCTAGTGAGTTCGTGTTTTGTTGTGTGAATTTTGGTGAGCGTGATGAGTGCACGCTGTTCTGTGGTGTTGGTCGCCGTGATTGCTGTGTCGTGAGATACTGATGTGTGTGATATTAGTGTGTTTGTATTTGTGTGGGGAGGGCTGGTGTCTGTGTTTCCAATTATGTGTCTTGCTTGTGTCTGTGTGCGTGGCTGTGCTTCTGCGCAGTTCAAGTGTGACGGGTTGGTGAGGGAGTGTGCCTGTGTGCAGTTAGCGTTCGTGTGTTGTTGATGTCTTTGTGTGCCTGCCTCATTGCCTCAGAGCGTGGTTGCACGCTCTGTATTTCCAATGCATTAGACTTGTGTGTGCTCGCGTACTTAAGTATGTATTGTGAAAAATGGATGTGTTGCTGTCAATACCTTTCACATTTCCAGGCGCTGTGCACACTGCACCATTTTAATTCATCCTTTGTCATTGATTAAAAAAAAAGCGAGTGTACTCCCCACAGGATTTGAACCCAATGGCCAGTCGTGGCCGGCAGAATGGGCGGGTGCGTTCACGCGGCGTGGGAATTTGTATTGATTAAACCCAATGCAACAGTGGGTAAGTGGGACGGTAATCAATATAAAATAATAAACTTACCTTCCTACGCGACCGTATCACGTGCCACCGCCTCAGCTCCTGCTGCTCTTGGCGCATTTTAAGCAACCTCCCTCCTCCTGCTCCCCTAAGCCAATCATAACGCTGCAATGGCAGCGTTGTGATTGGTGTGGTGCAGCGGACAGCGCCCCAGCCGAGGCCTGTAGGGAGGTCATTTTCTCTATGTAGGCTGCATGCAGCCTACATAGAGAACATGGAGAGTGCTTATGACTGGTTTGATCGGCCCCAGGGCCGGCCAAACCGTCAGGGCCCATAACATTGGGCAAGCCACTCCCCCCCTGCCCTCGAGCAGGACCACCCGCCCCCAACCGGGCCCTTCTGCTTTCTTGCAGTGAGAGAATCAGAAACATAAAATGGTAGTTTTACCATTTTATGTTTCTGCATCTCGCTGTGCGAGAAAGCAGTGGGGCAACACCCCACAATGGAGGAGCCGCCACTGTGTGTTTGTGTCTGGAGTCATGCACATGGCCTGCCTTTGTGTGCTTAATCTCCACAAAAGACAAATATATTGCCGTTTTGGATGTTTGATCTGTGTTTAAAGGGGTGTTACCCAACATATTCACATTGGTACATCCCTAATAAAATGTGCCATGAAGCCTCAATTGCAAATGCAATATCGGCAAACCTTAAATGATGTGGATAGTGTCTCTTGTAAAGTCTGTATCGATATTCATGGAGACAAAAACAATGCATTTTGAGATCTAGATTGTAGATATTGTTGAAATGGAAAAGAAGTTTGCACTCTCACATATGATATATATGGGCTGAAGTACCACGTGTTGTAAACTACAAGAAACTAAGGCGTTCCATGATCATATAGAGAGAAGAGGACAGTATTCATTGAATTCCGAAGTGACTTGCAATATCCTTTTAATGTACCACAAAGAGTATTTAATTCCTTACAATACACCATGACCTTTCCTACAAATAGCTTTAATCCTTGGCGTCTTGCTCTTTCATGTACATTGCAGTTCTGAAGAATCAAAGCAGAAAGTATACTGTGAAATTAAACACACCAAAAGCAGTTAGTAATTTAGAAACAGATTAATGTAAATCATGTTAAATAAATTATGTTGCTCAGATTGTCTATAAACATGCAGAGGTTCTACCTTTCCGGTAATGACCTATAGTATAGAAACAAATTAACATCTTGCCATAAGCATCTAATTTCTAATGATTACATTAACACTTTTATATACCTCTTCCTTTAGCTTGTGAACCCTGTCTAGCACATTTTTTTCATAAAATGTAATTGGCTGGGTTAAGACTGATTCTGTGTTTTTTTGGGCATCTTGATAATTGCAAGTCAGCTCTGACTCACAAGTTTTACACTGTGGAAACTGCAATGGCGTCTGCAAGTTGAGCACAGGGCTTGTGTGATGGTCTGTACAGCGGGGGTTGAAATTAAGTACAACATCATAAACAAAAATAGAAATCCCCCGGAAAAACACACTTAAAAACTTAGTTGGGGGTCTGGTTCAAACACACAAAACTACTGAAATTTCCCAGTGATGGTTATAAATGTACACAAAACACTCTGTAACTCACAGCAGCCCAAAGACAGGCATATCATGTGTTTGATTATTGCCTTAACTGTTGAATTTCAGTGGTTTTATGCATTTGATGGTCAACATTAGCTAATTTTACCCAGTTTTTTCAGATATACATTTATATTTATTTCCTGCAAGTAATGCCGGGAACTTCAACTCACCTCTGGTGGACTCAATTATGGGAATCCTGGAAGCCTGCTATTCTTTTCCTTCAGATCATACAAATGGAGCCACTACAGAGTTGCTATTTGCACTTGTTTTATTGTGCTGCAGGAGAAAGACTTGATGCGTTTCGACCCCAAGGGGTCTTGATCACATGATCTTGCCCCAAACCCATATGTTTATTTAAACACAATTGATAGCTGCCTGAAAGCATGTCTGTGTGACCACCGTAAACGTGCAAAGTTTGGTCAAGCCGTAGCCCAGTATACCAATATTGAATGGATTGGGAACTAAATTTAACATTTTGCAATTGGATATCAATAGTTGTGAAATATACAAATATACTCAGAGGGAAAAAAACAATTACAATTATTTCATACTTGTGAGACATGAGTTAATGCTAAAAAAAAAACACTGAAATACACCAATTATGGTTTAATGAACTTCCTAAAACATGTGTTCCCATCATTCATTGCTTTTGACTTCACATATTTTATCACTCATGACATGTTAAATGGCATCATTGATATCACTAATTATATTTAAATAATATTGTTGAAATTACTAATGAGGTTGTTAGACTTGGCACCATTGACGCGGATCTCCCTTCCATTTTTTTTTTTGATGATGCCTCATCTGTTTTTTTCTGGTCTAGATAATTTAGGCACTTTGCCACTGCTGTTCAGCACCTAAGTGCAAGTGCTCCCTGTTGTAAATTGTTGCAATGGATTAGTGACTCCATGATTGGCCCTGTGTGCCATGGGCTTGTGATTCAAATGCTGCGGGTAGGCTTGCAGCACTGATTGTGCCACCCACAGAAGCAGTTTGTAAAATGTGGTTCAGGCCTGCCATTACGGAGCCTGTGTGCAGAGTGGGACTGCCATGCAGACATGGCAAGTGCACACACTTGCCGGTCACTAAACCTTCTCTTTTCTCCATGTTAGTGACCCCTAAGGTAGGCCCAAGGTACCCCTGTGGGCAGGGTGCATTGTATGTGAAAGGTAGGACAAGCCCTGATGTGTGTGGCATGTACTGATAGTGAAATACTGCCAATTTTGTTTTTCACTATTGCTGGCTATCTGTTCCCATAGGCCAGAATGGGCAGTTTGATTATAACATCTTATAAATATAACTGACCCTGGGAACAGGATAGGAAAATAAAGTTTAGTATGCCAGAACTCAGAATGTTAAAGTGCATCTTTTAGTGTGTGTGTGTGATATTTACATTCTGTGTTTGAAAATACCACTTTTAGAAAGTAGGTATTTTCTTGCCTAACCATTCAGTGTGCCTCTGCTAGGTTTGTGTACTACATGTCTGGTTTGTGAGGGACAGGGACTGGGAGAGGGCTGCGGCTCTGGCAGTCTGATGAGTCAGAGCGGGGCTGAATATACCTGGGTTGAATTTAGAGTAGGGGGAGGAGATTTCCGTTCACCTGCCTTCACCACCAGCTCCCCTGAATTTCCTTGCTGGGAATTCTAACCTTAAAAGAGGTGCCTGCTGCTCTTTAGGACCTATACAGACTGTTTGTGGCTGAGAGCTGGAAGATCACGCATCGTACCAGATCATCGCCTTGCATCGGGCCGCCATTTTGTCGTATCACACTGGATCATCGCCACGCATCAAGTCACTATCTTGTCGCATCGTAACCAGAAGGCAGTAAGAAACAGATGCATCCCCTCCTCTCCGGTAAGGAACAGACACATCACCTCCCCTGCGCTGCAGTAAGGAACAGACGCTTCACCTCCCCCAAAGCAAGGAACTGATGCATCACCTTCCCTGTGACCCTTTTTTTTTTTTGCATGACGCATCTAAGGTGTACTTTTGGAAAAAAGTGTCGCATTTTTTACATGCTTGAACTGAACTATTGCTACCATTTGAAATTCCTATTTTTTATACTGTATTGTGGATTTTTGCCATTTGGTCTTGTTTAGATAAAGATTACTTATTTTTCTAAACTGGTGTGGTGTCCATTTGTGGTATTTTCACTGTGTTACTGTATGTGTTCACAAACGCTTTACACACTGCCTCTGAGGTAAGCCTGTCTGCTCGTGCCAAGCTACCAAGGGGGTGGGCAGGGGTTATTTTAGTAGTGTATCCACCTTTCCCTGAATAGAAGCAAGGGTCCCTATTTGGACGAAGGTGCAAACCATTGCCAACTAGAGACCCCCATTTCTAACATTGGTGGTCAGCGGTAAGGATTTAGACTTGCATTTGTGATTTACATACAGTGATTGGTGTACACTACTAGTGAGCGCAGACCACATACATTTTGGTAGAGTTTTTCCTTGGAACTGCTATTTTTGTTGGGAACTGCCAATTTGTTTCACCATGAGCAAAGCAGCATCTATTGCATCTATGGATGTAGAATTTGAAGAGGAGAGGTTTTAAACCTACACTGTGCCACAGCTTAAAACCATCTGCAAAAAAATTAAAATCTCTGTGAGAGGCCTCACCAGGAAGGATGAGTTTCAAAAGGCGCTGAGGGCCTGGTTGGAATCTAGGAATGCCACTGAACATCCTGAAGAGCCAAGGGAGGAGGCAGAGAATTTAGATGGGCAGCTGGTGGGGCCATTGGGCCTGACTTAGGGGGGAAAGTGCCTTCCAATGTGGGCCGCAGTTTTTCTTCAAAGGGCCCGTCCCCAAAGAGCTGGAGGACAGGGAGAGGAGTAGAGTGCATGAGATGGAGCTAGCCATACTCAAAGTGGGGATTCAGAATGACATAGAAAATAAGGAATTGGAGTTAGAAAATAAGAGGTTAGCCATGGAAGAGAAGAAGATGCTTTTAGAGCATGAGAGAGTGGTGAGGGAACTGGAGCGAAAAGCAAAGAGCTTAAAGATCACTCCCTCTGTTGGCAGCACACCTTCAGTGCCTGTATAAGGAAAAATATACATTCCCAAAGATGTGATTAAGGACTTTAGGAAGCATGGGGACATTGGGCAGTGGTTTAAGGCTTATGGGGTAGCCATGGTGTCCCATAGAATCCCTGCGAAAGACTGGGTAGCGGGGCCTCTTTATCAGTGATGGGAGGGACAACTTGTTAGACCTGTCCAGAGAGGATCAGATGTCCTATGCCCCCATGAAGGAAACTTTAATAGCCAGGTATGGGTTGACCCCAGAGCTTTATAGGCAGAAATATAGTTATTGCAAGAAGCTGGAGTCTAGTACCTGGTTGGAGTATGTGTCTTTGTTTTGCAGAGTATTGGATGGTTGGGTGAAGGGTAGCAAAGTAAATTATTTTCATGCACTCTACGATTTGCTTTATGATTTGGTTGCATGGGAGCACTTATCCTGTAATTGTTTTCCAGAGCTATGCCAACCCTTGATTGACAGTAAGCTGACTGAACCCAGGAAGCTTGCTGTGGAGGCGGACCGCTGGGTCAGTACCAGGGTCCACCAGGGTCATGTGGGGGACTTAAGCAAAGGTGGGCAGGGTCACCAGCAGAAGAGTGAGGATGACGAGGATAAACAGAAGGAGTTCCAGAAAGGGCCCCAAAGTAATCCTCAAGGGAACAAAGGTAAAGGTTCCCAGCCTTCTACTGACATGAAACCAGAGGCTCAGACAGATAAGCCTGTTCAGAGGGGTTCCAAGACATGTTTTGGTTGTGGTCAGGTGGGTCACTTCTTTTGGGATCCTAAGTGTCCCAAAAAGGTTAACACTGAACCCACTGGTGCACCGCCCCAGCAGATGGCTATTGTAACTCTGGAGGAGGAGTTGGGTGCCCATGGTGGGTGGGGTCCCGCAGAGATGTCACTAATCTCTTTAGGAGACATTGAGATGGTCCCTAGGACTCAACTGCCTGATAACATAAAGAAGTACAGGCAGCGAGTGACCATCAATGACCATAGGCTGGAGGCTCTGAGAGACACTGGAGCCAGTGTGACAGCTGTCAGTTGTCGGCTGGTGTCTGAAGAGCATGTGATCCCCAACGCATCTACCCGGTAATTGCTGCTGACAATTCAGAGTACCACTGCAAGGTGGCACAGGTTCTCTTTGAGGGGGGTCTCGGGTACCTTTCAAGTAGCTGTGAGGCCAGCCATGCCTGCTGACTGTCTGCTAGGCAATTATTTGGAAAGCTCCCATTGGGCTAAGGTGGAGAGAAGGTCTCATTTGGAGATGTTGGGTCTGCCTGAGTAGGCTTGTATGACCACTCGGCGGTCAATGGCAGCCAGTAAGGGTATTCAAGAGGACCTAGAGCCTAAAAGAGTGGCCCAGGTACCTGCCTTAAAGAGAAGAGGCAGGGGGTGTGGGAAACGGCCCCTGAAGTTCCCACGGTCCAGGAGGAGGCAAAACTTGAAGGGATGCTCTGGAGCCTACAGGGGAACAAGTGGATGAACTGGGGGACCTGCCTGACCTGACCCATTGGCAGCAGGAAGGAGGCCCCTCCAGGGAAGAGTACTGCGAGGAGCAGAAGAAGTGCCCTTCTCTTGTGGGGTTGTGGCAACAAGCTGCAAACCAGGCAGCAGGTGATCAGTCTGGATCACATTGGATTTACTGGGAGAATGGTCTCATGTATAGCGAGCCTAAGGTTGCTGAGGCTGGGTCAGCCCATGTGCTGGTGGTACCCTAGTGCTTCAGAGCCTTCCTACTGGGTCTGGCTCATGATGCGCCTTTAACAGGACATTTGGGGCCAGACAAGACCTTCGAAAGGCTTGTCACCCACTTTTACTGGCCCCAAATGTGCAAGAGTTCAGATACTCATTGTAGGACCTTTCAGACTTGCCAGGCAAGTGGTAACAGTGGGAGGAAGCACAAGGCTACTTTCCAACCTTTCCCTGTGATAAGTACCCCATTTGAAATGGTGGGCATTGACATTGTGGGGCATCTGGATCCCAAGACAGCCATGGGAAACAGGTTCATCCTGATCTTGGTGGACCATGCCACCCGGTACCCAGAAGCCATCCCTCTCCGGACTGAGACGGCCCATGTGGCGGGTCGTGCATTGATGGGGGTTTTCTCCCATGTGGGGTTCCCCAGAGAGGTGGTGTCAGACCGTGGTACCAACTTCATATCGAAGTATATGCGTTGTAACCTATAAGTTCACCACTCCTTACCACCCCCAAGGTAATGGGCTGTTTGAGAGATTCAACCGGACTCTGAAGGGTATGATTAAGGGTCTAGAGGAACCCATGATGCATAGGTGGGACATCCTCTTGCCATGCCTTCTGTTTACTTACAGAGGTGCCCCAGAAGTCCTTAAGGTTCAGTCCCTTTGAACTGCTGTACGGCCATCCTGTGAGAGGACCTCTGAGTTTGGTGAAAGAAGGCTGGTAGAAAGCTCCCAGTAAACCTCCCCAAGATATATATAGCTACATGCTGGCCTTCAGAAATCGGACTAGGAGTTTCAGAAAATTCGCTCAGGTGAATCTGGAAGCCAGCCAAGAGGAGATGAAACGTTGGTATGACTAGAATGCCACTCTGAATGAGTTTCAGCCTGGACAAAAAGTTTGGGGTCATGGCCCCAGTGGAGCCTTATGCGCTCCAAGATAAGTGGACCGGACCATTTGAGGTGGTGGAGCGCAAGATTGATCTCACCTACTTGGTGGACTTGCAGTCTCCTAGGAACCCTTTGCGGGGCCTGCATGTGAACCGCCTGAAGCCCCATTTTGGGAGGTCCGAAGTGGGCATGCTCTTAGCAACAGATGCTGGGATGGAAGAGGAAACTGAGCCTCTTCCTGACCTCCTGTCTGCCAAGAAGCAAGATGGGTCAGTGGACGGTGTGAACCTCTCTATCACCCTGAGCATCAGAATGACTGTTGCCACCTGTTGGGACAGTTCCCTGATCTGTTATCCCTGACCCCCCGTGTCACTCACTGGTGCATCCATGATGTGGACACTAGGGACTGTCCTCCAGTAAAACATAACATTTACAGAGTGACTGACAGGGTCCGAGCTTGCATCAAGGAGGAGGTCTCCAAGAAGTTAGCGCTAGGGGTGATTGAGTCCTCAAATAGCCCTTGGGCTAGCCCAGTGGTCTTGGTCCCAAAGGTTGCCACTCCAGAACTCTGGTTCTGTGTGGACTACCAAGTGCTCAATTCAGTCACCAGGACTGACGCGCATCCCATCCCCAGAGCTGCTAAGCTTATTGATCGGTTCGGGGCTACCAGGTACCTCAGTATGTTTGACTTAATGTCTGGGTACTGGCAGATCACCTTAACTGTTGGGGCAAGAGAGAGGTCAGCATTCTCCACACCAGATGGGCACTACCAGTTCTGGGTGATGCCATTTGGGATGAAGAATGCCCCTGACACCTTTCAGAGGTTGGTCTACCAGGTGTTGGCTGGACTACAAGATTTCAGTGCCGTCTACCTGGATGACATTGCAGTGTTCAGTGCCATTTGGGAGGAACATCTGCACCACCTCTGGGAAGTGTTGAAGGCGCTGTGGAGGGCAGGCCTCACGATCAAGGCAAGTAAGTGCCATATCAGGCAGGGTTGTGTGGTGTACTTGGGACACGAGGTTGGGAGCGGCCAGGTGGTGCCCCTACAGCCCAAGATTGATACCATCCTGGCTTGGGAAGCCCTCAGGACACAGACAGAGGTGAAAGCCTTTTTAGGACTTACATGGTATTACAGGAGGTTTGTCAAGGGGTATGGCAGCATTGTTGCACCCTTGACAGAGCTGACGTCCAGGAAGCAGCCCACGAAAGTGAACTGGACTGAAGCCTGCCAGAAAGCTTTTGATGCCCTGAAATCTGTCATGTGCACGGCGCCCTTACTTCAGGCACCCAACTTCTCAAAGGAATTCATTGTGCAGACAGATGATTCAGAGCATGGTGTGGGAGCTGTGCTTTCACAGATGAATGAATAAGGCCTAGATCAACCTGTAGCCTTCATTAGTAGGAGGTTACTTCCACGGGAACAGAGGTGGAGTATGATTGAGTGTGAGGCATTTGCTGTGGTCTGGACACTGAAGAAATTGAGACCATACTTGTTTGGGACTAATTTCCGGGTTCAGACAGACCACAGGCCCCTCAGATGGTTGATGCAGATGAGGGTGAAAATCCAAAACTGTTGAGGTGGTCCATTTTCCTACCGGGGATGGACTTTACGAAGGAACACCACCCTGGTACAGAACACGCCAATGCTGATGGTCTGTCCAGATTTTTCCTCCTTAGTGAAGAGAACTCCCAAGAGGGTGGGTAGTTTTCCCCATATTTCAGCTGGAGGGACACATGTTAGACTTGGCACCATTGGCGTGGGTCTCCCTTCCATTTGTTTTGCTGATGTCTCATCTGTTTTTGCTGGTCTAGATGCTTTGGGCACTTTGCCACTGCTGTTCAGTGCCAAAGTGCAAGTGCTCCCTGTTGTAAATTGTTGTAATGGATTAGTGACTCCATGATTGATTATTTGATTTACTTATCAGACCCTAGTACAGTGCACCCTGTGTGCCCAGGGCCTGTAAATCAAATGCTGCGGGTGGGCTTGCAGCACTGATTGTGCCACCCACAGAAGCAGCTTGTAAAATGTGGCTCAGGGATTCTATTGCAGAGCCTGTGTGCGGTCTGGGACTGCCATGTCGACTTGGTAAGTGCACACACTTGCCAGTCCCTAAACCTTCCCTTTTCTACATGTTAGTCACCCCTAAGGTAGGCCCAAGGTACCCCTTTGGGCAGGGTATATTGTATGTGAAAGGTAGGACATGCCCTGATGTGTGTGGTATGTCCTGATGATGAAATACTGCCAATTTAATTTTGTTGTCACTATTGAAAGGCTATCTGTTCCCATAGGCCTGAATGGGCAGTTTGATTATAACATCTTATAAACATAACTGACCCTGGGAACAAGATAGGAAAATAAAGTTTAGTATGCCTGAACTCAGAATGTTAAAGTGCATCTTTTAGTGTGAGTGATTTTTACATTTTGTGTTTGAAACTACCACTTTTAGTAAGTAGGTATTTTCTTACCTAATCATCCAGTGTGCCTCTGCTAGGTTTGTGTATTACATGTCTGGTTTGTGAGTGACAGGGGCTGTGAGAGGGCTGCGGCTCCGGCAGTCTTATGAGTCATGGCTGGGCTGAATAGACCTGGGTTGAATGTAGGGTAGGCGGGGGGAGATTTCCTTTCACCTGACTGGTCTAGGTCTGCTTTCAACAGTGCTATCTCCACCTCCTGCCAGGAAGCTGCACAAGTGAGGACAGAATTAGTTTTGGCTGGGTACAGAGACTATCTGACATCAGAGAACAAAAAATGTGTGTGTATAAAAAGGGGGACCCAGACCCCAGAACTTTAGATCCCTTCTGGGAAACTAAGAGTAACCTTTGCCAAGGAGAAGAGCCGGAGAAGCTGAGGAAGATTCCTGTCCCTGTGCTGTTTGCTATTTGGGGTTGACCTGCATTGGCTACTTGTTGTCAAGGAAAAGAAAAAAGAACTGTCCTGTTGCTTTGTCATCTTGAGGAAGATCTCCAAGGGCTTGAAACTGAGCTTGCCTCCTGTTCTGAAGTCTCAGGGACACAAAGACTTCACCATAAGCTCCCCTGAATTTCCTTGCTTGGAATTCTAACCTGCAAAGAGGTGCCTGCTGCTGTTTAGGACCTCTAGAGACTGTTTGTCGCTGGGAGCTGGAAGATCACGCATCGTACCGGATCGTCACCTCGCATCGAGCCGCCATTTTGTCGCATCGCACCGGATCTTCGCCACGCATCAAGGCGCCATCTTGTTGCATCGTAACCGGAACGCAGTAATAAACAAAAGCATCCCCTCCTCTCCGGTAAGGAACAGACGCATCACCTCCCCAGCGCTGCAGTAAGGAACAGACACTTCGCCTCCCCCGAGGCAAGGAACTGATGCATCACCTTCCCTGTGACCCTTTTGTTTGTTTTGCGTGACGAATTTAAGTTACTATGTCAGAAAAGTGTTGCATTTATGACTTGCTTGAACTGAAGTATTTCTACCATTTGAAAGTCCTGTTTTTGATACTGTATTGTGGATTTTTGCCATTTGGTCTTGTTTAGATAATGATTACTTATTTTTCTAAACTGGTGTGGTGTCCATTTGCAGTTTTTTCACTGTTAGTGTATGTGTTCACAAGCGCTTTACACACTGCCTCTGAGATAAGCCTGTCTGCTGGTGCCAACCTACCAAGGGGGTGAGCAGGGGTTATTTTAGGTGTGTATCCCCCTTTCCCTGGCTAGAAGCAAGGGTCCCTATTTGGACAAAGGTGCAAACCATTGCCAACTAGAGACCTCCATTTCTAACAGAGGTCAACCAATATTTCTGACAATGCGCTATGAGCTTTGTGAATGAGGAGTAGTACAACAACCTAAATTGATGTTTAGACTCCTAAAAGTTTGTCTGTAAGCTTTAAAAATTTTTAAAAGAAAATGGATATTTAAAAAAATTAAGCATTTTCGATGAATGTCATTGCCCTTTTACTTGCATTTACCAAAAGGATGTGTGCAGGGGAGGTGGGTTACTTGCAGAGAGCTGGTCGCTGAACATCATGGAACAATAGAATGGACCCATTGTTCAACCTTTGCTCCGAAGGGTAGAAGCTTAAGCAAGCAGGGTGTTAGGTGGTCAAGGAGTGGTGGGAAAAGGGCTTGCTTCCAAGCCCCCAATGTACATGGCAAAAGACAATGCACAGCAGGGTTGGCCACATGTGCAGGGTTGGGCACAGGGTCTGACAATAGGGCAGTCCCACTGTTCAGCCTCTATTATGTGTTGGAAGCAGGGGCTGTTGTGACAAAAGCCTTGCAGACAACATCATTTATGTAAGTCCAAAGTATGTGCAAGGTGTGGGATGTTCAGTGGTGGAAGGTTGTGTGCAGACCCTCGCCAGAGGCTAGGTCCTCTGTCAATTGTGTCCTACGTATGGCTGACAATCATGTGCAGGTGAGGTGTGATGGTGTTAGCTCGGCTCTCATTCCAGCACCTAACTATAATGTCACTTTAACTGTTGCATTTTTCCAGTTAATATATTTTTTAAACATAAGTTAGCACTTATCTAAACCAAAACATCACTTTAAAACATTGACCTACAACACTATAACTCATGCCCTCACCCTGCAGTGCTAATTACCCCACATATTACATGACTCATGTCATGTTCTATAACATTATTGATAACATCCCGAAACATATTAAACTACATAATTGATGGCAAAACTGTGCATGGCAGGGTCCCAAGGTATAGTTTCCTTATGGCGTAAGTTAAAGTTACTTGAGATAACTATACCTTGTGGATTTCACTGTTTTTTTCAGTATGAAACATTACATTGTCACTGAAATTTTCACCTGACTATAACTTCACTTTAATGTTTTTTTCTGTGTGAATATGTATGTGTGTGTGTATGTATATGTTTTTTTCACACAAAAAACTAAGGTTAAAGTAATGTTATATTTAGGTTTGGAAATAAAATTAAAAGTAATGTCTCATTTCCTACAGCCTGTTCTCCTGGAAAGGTTTTAAATTCAACAGCGCCTGTTCTAGCAAATGGGCATTCAGGAGTGCCTTTAATACAAAATTAGAGGTGGGTGAAATATTTTGGTCACTCTGCATTACTCTTGTAACATGGATTTCCTGTAAAATTCCACCAATCACTGTGTGGTGAAATTCTGTGTTGCTCCTGGCTCTAGAATGGTAAGTTGGTAAGCACAAGCAAGATTTGACATCCCTTAGAACGATTTTCAGTCAGAGGACATCTGGTGAGATTTTTCCAAAGAGGGGCGGCCATTACAGAATGTGGTCAGAAGGCTGCTGCTAGAGTACAAAATCTACGAGAGTGGCAGCAAAATCAACTCGAGTATCTGTGCCATTTGGTGCTAAATCACAGTGCGAGCAACCAAATGTGCCAATTTCGGCCCATTGGTAAAACACCGCCAATCCTCGCGGAGTTTGTATGTAACTGTGCTGAGTTCTGCGGAGTTAAATTCCACTAGTTCCACCCACCCCTATACAAAATGTTAACAATCTAGATGTTCATGAGAACTCTTTGGTGATGCTGCAGTAGAGATAACTGATAGACTGCTGCTGGAATTGGAAATATATGTTTGACTGCAGGTCAGAATGTTTTTCCTGGCCTGGATGAGGAAGATATTTGAGATCTTGTAGAAACTATGACCTTGTTTTATCTTTCTAAAGCACTAACCATAATTTCTGTGACAAAATAAAACCCTTCATTTTTTGCATTTCGTCTGTAATAAATACTTCCAGTTTTACAGATTTAATTCAATTAAAATGTTATTATATACTGAATTTTGGTGCTCTAGTTGTAGAAGCTATGTGGGAAACTGCACTTTATTAGAGAGTAAACTGAAAGACTGCTGCTGGTGTTAACAGTACATGCTTCAGTCTGAGTGTATGACTGGTTTAATGAAATGGAGGAAGGGGAATGTTTCAGAACAAATGTGTCATTATTTCAGCTTTCTAGAGCACTAGCCCTAATCTGTATGAAAAAACCCCCTTTTTGTTCATTTCTAAAGCAAATACATAGGTTTCCCCTACTTTCATGCCATCAGGATGGTTTCAGGTGTGCCTGCTCTAGATTGTTTTTGCTCTAGTAGTTCATAATTACACTGTGGGAAGATGCAGATGAACATAAGGAAGTTAACGGAGATGCTGCTGCTTGTGTTGAAAGTATGTTTCAGAATGTTTTACAGAAATACATTAGAAAGATATGTGAGAATGCATTGAAAATGTGACCCCATTTTAGCATTCTAGACCAGTGGTTCTTAACCAGTGGTCTGTGGACCTATGGGGGTCTTCATATCCTACTCAGAAGGTCAGCATCTTGGCAGTTGCAAAGAAAAGTGGTTATTTTACTAGGGGTGGGCGATAAATTCCGTTCTGCTGAAGGAGTAGGCAAAGTGTTGGCCACTCTGCGTTATGCATGTGACATTGAGTTCCGGCCAGATTCTGCCAACTGCAGTGTGGCAGCAATTTTTCTCACATTCGGTTTGCCAACGGTAGGTTGGCTAGCAATATTCGGCATCCCTTAGTTCGATTTTAAATCGCTATGGGGCACTCGGCAAGATTTCCCCAACGCTGGCAGTTTTGACCATTCACGGTCAGAAAGGTTTTGCTTGAGGAGAAAATGTAGTTGAGTGGCAGCAACCTCAACTCTAGAAGCAGGGCCCTTCGGGCGTGGTGCAGTGTGCGCTGATTTTTCAGTGCGGAACAAGCTCCCGCAGCTAAACATCAGCACAGCGTGCCTAATTCAGCCCATTGGTGGAACTCTGCAGAATTCCATGGAGTGAAACACTGTGAATTCTGCCCACCCCTATATGTCTAATTAAAAAGTATAGAAAGAAGCTTTCCTCAAACAAAAACACAAATTATGGAATATTTACAGTGGGTGTACGTGAGTTCCAGTAATGATATGTAGTGTTTTGCAGATCAAATCTTCAGAAAATGCTAAGACTGGGGTCCTTGGTTTCCAGTAAGGATTCACTGGGGTACCCATATTTCAATAATGATTCAGTGGGGTGCCAGGAATGATCAAGTAGGGGTCCATAGAAGTCAAAAGGTTAAAAAACACTTTCTAGAGCACTAATCATAATTTCTGTGACAAAAAAGGCCCCCTCCATTTTATTCATTTCTAAAGGAAAGGTATTACGTTTTAAAGCTTTGTTTCCATCAAGTTGACTTCAAGTGTGCCATACGTTTGTCAGAGAAAAGGAATGGTTAATTACTACATGAATGGTGCATGTCAAAATGTTTTACTGAAATGAATGAAGAAGATATTTTGAAAACTCAGATAAATGTGTTGTTACTTTAGTTTTCTAGAGCCCTAACAATATTTTCTGTGACAAAAATTAAATCTTTATTTTGTTCATTTACTGCAGTATTCTCTGTAGGAAAGCCATTCAGTTTTCTCAGCTTGAGTTCAACAAGATGGCTTCAGATGTGCCACACTTTTGTCATAAATACAGAATATTAGAGCTTTAGTTGGTCATTGGAGTGGGACCCTGGAAAATGAGATGCATATGCCTAGTCCCCCCACGGGAGCGGGTGGCCCCGAGGGAGGGTTCTTTTGGTTGGTGGGTGTAGTTGGGATC
Organism: Lissotriton helveticus; assembly: GCF_964261635.1. Lineage (NCBI taxonomy): Eukaryota > Metazoa > Chordata > Amphibia > Caudata > Salamandridae > Lissotriton > Lissotriton helveticus. The sequence goes on along the minus strand of NC_136057.1, from coordinate 1,284,033,707 downwards.
CATTGGCATGGTTGGCTTTGGGCGCTCTGTTTTGGGCCCGAAGCTCCCCATGCCGCGACAGGTACTTCAGTGTTCCATGAGGTATAGGGGAGGGGGGGTGGGAACGGGTGTTGGGGAGTTGGGGAGGCAGTGTTGGAAGGGAGTAAAGGGGGGTGGGGGTGCTTTGAGGGGGGTGCACGTGATCTCTGCTGCATTAACATATATAGTGTTGCGTGCCTGGGCTTGGTGCTGGGGTCCTCGAAGATTTTTCCATCGGGACTATGGCTGATGTGTTAAGGCAGGAACTCGCTGGGGACTCTATGCGTATCTTAAGCTGGAATGTCAGGGGGATGCTGGACAAAATTAAGCGTGGAGCAGTCCTGCGATGGGGTAAAAGGGACTCAGCTGATGTGATGCTATTACAAGAGACACACATGATGGGGACAAAGGTGCTTAGCCTGCAGAGATTTGGTTACCAACAAGTATTTCATGCTGGGTTCTCCAGGGGATCGAGGGGAGTGGCTGTGCTGATCCATCGGAGGTTGTCCTACACCCACGAGCGTCAATGGATTGACCTGCAGGGTCGCTATGTGTTTGTTAAGGGCATGATTGGTACAGAACCGGTGGTGTTTGGTAGTGTGTATGCCCCCCCCCTTACAATGGTCCTTGGCGGAGAGGCTATTTGAACTGTGGGCCGAGATCCCGGAATCCTTGGCCGTGATTGGTGGTGACTGGAACGATGTTGTGGATGTGTGCCTTGACCGCAGGAGGCTACAGGGGACTGCAGCAGCGGCCTCCCCTACACGGCTGAAAGCGATGGTGGACGGATTGGGCTGGGTGGATGCCTGGAGACACTTGCATGCCATGACGCGTGAATATACGTATGTGTCTGCTGTACATGGCTCCTTCTCACGACTGGATTGCGTGTTCGTGCTGGGAGCTTTCCTTGATAGGGTAAGACAAGCCACAATTCAACCTAGGGGGCTATCCGACCACTCCCCTGTTGTGGTGCGGATTGACCTGCGCAAGAAGCGTCAGCCATTCCAGTGGCGGATGTCCTCGTGGCATCTCCAACAAGTGGACTATACACAGCATATGCGCAGCGCGGTTTCCCACTACTGGCAGGAGAATCTGGTCGAAGGAGCGGATGGGGTGACTGTCTGGGAGGCCATGAAGCCCACTTTGAGGGGCGTAGACATAGCATGGTGTGCTGCTGCCCGTCGTCGCCATCATGAGGCCATCGTCGCGGCTGCGGCACGGGTGGAGGTGTTAGAACGACGGAGTCAGGGGGGAGGAGAAGAAGGGACGATACGACTGCTCCTGCAGGCACAGCAATCCTACGCCTCGGTCTTAATGGACGAGGCTAGGCTGGCGTGGTTAGCCACACGGAGCAGGATATACCAGTGGGGCGATAAGTCCTGCACCATGCTACATAGGCTATATCAACACACTTAACAGCCTATCACACTGCCGGGCCTCACCGATGGTGAGGGAATTGCCATAACGGACCCGGCGATTCTGGCGGCGAGCTTCGCCCACTACTATGCGGAGCAATATGCTCACCGAGACAGTCTCCCACCGGACGCGATAGACAAGTTCATTGCTGACCTGCCCCCCTGTGCGGTCTCAGACGATGCCAGGAAATCCCTGGACCTCCCCTTGATGGCGGAGGAGCTGGGGGATGCGCTGGGGCAGCTCAACACGGGTAAGGCGCCCGGGCCGAGTGGATTCCCCTGTGAATTTTATAAGAAATTCCACCTACAGCTGGGACCGCACTACAGGCGGGCGTTGGAGGCAGCGCGGGAACAGGGTAGCTTGCCGGCGGATTGGCGCCATGCTGAAATTGTAGTTTTTCAGAAGCCGGGTAGGCCTCCTGACCGCCATGAGTCTTATCGCCCCATATCACTGCTCAACTTTGAAGCCAAGCTACTGGCCAAGGCGTTGGCAAACCGCCTTCTTCCATACGTCGCGGACTTGGTTCATCCGGATCAGGCGGGCTTCATGCCACATAGGGCGACACGACACAACATCAGACGTGCACAGGCGGTGGTAGACGCTATGGGGGCTACGGGGGAACGAGCGGCGTTACTACTAGCGGACATCGACAGGGCATTCGACTCGGTCAGCTGGACGTATCTGTTCGCCCTTTTGCCACGCCTCAACTTGGGCCCAGTGTTTGTCTTCTATGTCAAGCTGTTGTACACGGACATCACCGTGTCGGTACATGTGTCTGGGGCGATTTCTGAGAAATTCTCGATTGCTAGGGGAACCCGACAGGGATGCCCCCTATCCCCCTACCTCTTTGCGCTGGCCATGGAACCATTGGCCGCTTGGGTGCGCATCGACGCACAACTTCGTGGCTTTGTGTGGGGGGCAGGACTCTCGGATAGAATCGCGCTGTATGCGGACGATGTCCTTTTCTTTTTGACCGATCTTGACCGATCTGGCCCCCGCATACTGGACATAATGCGCATATTTGGGGAGGTGTCAGGACTCTTTCTCAACCCGCGCAAGTCGACCCTATGGGTGCTGGGCGGGGAGACTGGTGTATACCCCTGGTTTTCGGCCTTGCGGGTGGCGGTCGGGGGTCTGAAATACCTAGGAGTCTTCCTGTCTGAGTCTGCCGCTATCGCATGGGAGCACAACGTGCTGCCTGTGTGGGATAGAGTCCAATCGGACATTAAAACATGGTCTCGCATGCCTCTCAATATCTACGGCAGGTCTGCGATTTTCAAAATGGTCGCCCTCCCGCGCCTCTTGTATCAACTGCAGAACCATCCACATAAGATTGAACCACAGTGGTTCCGTCGGGTAAATTCGGTGCTGGGCCGCTTTCTGTGGGCGGGGGGTGCCTCCAGGGTGGCGCTGCGGACTTGCTTCTTATCCACGTATTGTGGAGGTCTGGCTACATCAGACCTCCTGTCCTACTACCAGGCCCCCCACCTATTGGTTCTGAACGAGTGGTGGTACGGGCGATAGCAATGACCCTGCATACGCACTAGAACGCATGTTGATGGGAGGCGCCACGTTACATACGCTGTTGTACTCGGCTGGGCGGCGGAGGAGACTACCGCAGGTTACGCAGGTGGTTTTCATGATCTGGAGACAAGTACTGCGCCGTATGGGCTGGTGGGGTAGACTGACGGTGGAAACCCCACTATGGAACAATGGACAGCTCCCCGCATTGACTACGCTGACGGGGTTTGGTGGCTGGGACTCTATCGGAATCTCATCGCTCGGTCATGTTCTTACCGGGGTCACACTCAAGTCCTTCCAAGACCTTAGCACTGAATTTAGTATGCCCAAGACCCAATTCTTATGTACCTACAGCTCCGTCATGCGCTTGCACCTAGTCTGCTTGGTTTGGAACAACTTCCCGAATTTAGCCCAGTGGAAGCCAAGCTCTTCATGGGAGATCTGGGGGATAAGAAGGTCTCCAAAATATACCAAACACTGGTCACCCATTGCTCCTCTACCCTACTGCCGCTGAAAGACTCCTGGGAAACAGACATTGGTCCATTGGACGAGGATGACTGGAGGGAGGCCCTGGAATCCCCCCGTGGGGCTGCCATAGCCATACGACTCCGATTCATACAATTCAAATACCTACATAGGGCCTATTACACCAGAGAGAGACTGTGGAAGGCTGGCCTCATTGCGACTCCGGAGTGTCTGCGCTGTGGGACTGAGAGAGGCACACTATTACATAAGGTGTGGTCCTGTGTGGGTCTGACCCGATTCTGGAATGGCGTATGGAATTGTCTGTCAGAGGTGCTGGGGTGGGACCTTTCCCGTATGCCCAGGCTGGGTCTTCTGCATGTCCTGGAGAATGTGGGTGGGAACATCTACAAGCGTCACCTCCTGTTGTTGGGTCTGGTAGTGGCCAAACGAGATCTGGCGAGGGCATGGAAGAGTGAACGTGCCCCTCCACTGAGCGCCTGGAAAGCGGGTCTGGATTATCTCATGGGGTTGGAATTACCAGTGTTTGAAGCTAGGGGTTGCCCTCGGAAACATTACAAGATCTGGAAGTGGTGGGCAGACTATAGAGGGTTAACCTTGGAGCCCCCAGTTGACTTGGATGATGGACTGCATGCAGATGGGGACCTCTGGGCCTAGGAGGGCGCTCGATAATTGCTGTATTCTACTCCTGTGTTGCGGTTGAAGGTGATCACGTGCATGGGTTAGGGTGGGATAAGGGGTGGGTAGTCGGGGCGTTGGGTGGTTTGAGGGGTGAGGGGGTGCAGGGGGGGCGATTTGAGCGATTAGGCTATGTATACATTTTGCTATATATGTTTGCCATTTGACAGTGTCCTCCTGATTGTGGAGTACTGTTCCCATGCTAAGCCTAATCAGTTAATAAACGCAGTTGTGAAAATGAGATGCATATATTACAATTAAAGCAGTGGATATTGGGTCCAACGCATAAGACTGGGAATTAACGATTCAATCAATTGACCCCCATCTTTTGGTCGGATCATTTTCTTGTGAATTTTTCCTTTTCTTTATTAAGTGGTGTGACAGGCAGCTAGAGCTTTCCTTCTGTTTTACAGAGACCTTGGAGTGAAGTAAAACATGCTCCTTTTACTAGCAATTGTAGCCCCTCTATGATCAGGAAGAATTGTTCTGTGGAAAAAGCAGTAAATGAGCTCAGATAAGCGATATCTTTAACCTTCGGTTGTTTACGCCCCTGTAAAGGAGAGTAATCCTTTGAGTATACCATTATCATGAAGTGGTACTCAAACGAGTTAAGGAAACTATTACAGGATTGCAAGTTTCTTGAGTGTAAGTGGCTGCACAATAAGGGTGTAGAGGACCAGGGGCCAGATGTAAAAAGTTTGCATTTTGCGACTTGCAAATTGCGTCGCTTCGCGACTCACAATCAGCGAGTCACAAAATGCAACGTACAACAGTGTGATAGACACTGAAAATTCAAAACAATGTCCTGAGCACAACTTCGCTTTGAGTGTAAAGAAGTCCAGTCACTCTTCTTTTACGATGATTTTACTCTTCAAATCAGATAAAATCTTCTTGTCAGTTATATATGGCAATCTTCAAATCATCCCAAGCTTTGGATGATTTGAGAGGTATCATTGGAAAGGGGAGAATCTCCCCATTGGATCCCTGCTTGGGAATCGCCCAAGGAGGGCGAACCCTAAGCAGGGATCTACCCACTAGACAACAGGGAGGAAGGAGCAGCCCCTTGGACAAGGGCCTTTGCTCCCCCCAAACGATTTAAGCTTATTCAGTCTTTCTGCCCCCCCTGGGGGTCAGTAAGCCCACTAGATGCCAGGGATCTTTTGTTGCCATTTTTAATTAGGGTGGGGGCTGCCCAAAATGGTTACGCCTATGCCCCTACCCCTCTGCTAAAATGACAGCCTTTCTGCCCCCCCAGGGGCCTGATGGGGGCAGTAGCCTCCAATCTGCCCCCCTGGGTGGCAAAAAGACCACTAGACGCCAGGGATGTTTTTGCCAATTTGAATTAGGGGTTGGGGCTGCCCAAAACGGGCATGCCAATGCCCCCACCCCCTCCCCCAAAAGCAAGTCTTTTTGCCCCCCTGGGGGCACTAGCCCCCAATTTCCCCCCAGAGGGGGGAGAAAGCCACCTAGAAACCAGGGATTTTTTTTTTATTCATGTATGGGTGGGGGCTGCCCAAAATGGGCATGACAGTACCCCTCCAGAGAAATTCCAGTCTTTCTGCCCCCCGGGGGTGCAGATGGGACAGTGGCCCCTTATCTACCCCCAGAGGGGGCAGAAAGCCCACTAGGCACCAGTGATTACGCTGTCTTTTATCAATGCTTGGGGAGGGGATTCTGGGTAGGGAAATGTTGGGAGAATAATGCATGCCATACCTTGCTGGACTCCCCCAGGTGTCTAGTTTTAAGAAATGTGTGGGTTTGGTAGGTTTCCCTAGATGGCCGCCGAGCCCGGGGCCAAAAACTCATGGGACCCCCATTACAAAACCAGGTTGTTTTATGTTAGGTAATTTTGATGTCCCCTCAATAGGTTTTGTGCCCTTGCCTGTCGCGGGTACTTGATCCACCCATGAGAATGAGGGACAATTTTTATCAGGAGACCTGGGGGAATACTGGGTGGTAGGAAATTTGTGGATTCATGCAGATTCCAGAACTTTTCCACACAGAAATTTGAGAAAAAAGTGATTTTGTTTCAGCTAAATTTGAGGTTTGCAGGGGACTCTGGGTAGGGAAATGTTGGGGGACCCACGCAACCCCTACCTTGCTGGAGTCACCCAGGTGTCTAATTTTCAGAAATGTGTGGGTTTTGTAGGTTTCCCCTAGATGGCTGACGCGCCCGAGGCCAAACACTCATGGGACCCCCCTTGTAAAACCAGGTTGTTTTGTGTTAGGTAATTTGATGTTGCCTCAATAGGTTTTAGGCCCTTGCCTGTCGCGGGTACTTGACCCACCCACACAAGTTATGTTAATTGTTAATTTCGATTTATATAGCGCCAAATCACCGACAGGTCTCTTAGCGCTTGCTTTGGGAACCCGTCCTGGCTTTCCCTGCGAGATAACCCCTACTGGGCACCCCCAAGGTGAAGACCAGGCATCCCATCGCAGTGGGGCCATAGTGGAGATTAAGCAAGCTATTGCCCAGAGTTGCAGAGTGTGAACCCATGATTCGAGTATGCACCGAGGCGAGAATTATCGAGTCCGTGGACATTTTGAGCTCAAGACCCTGCCGCGTCGGGAATTGAACCCTGGTCCCAGGTCTGACCTCTGCATCAGGGTCTGCCTCCTCTAACCAGTGAGCCACACTTCTCCACAAGTGAGGTACCATTTTTCTCTGGACAATGTAGGGTGGGTAGATCCACACAATTCCAGACATTTCCACCACAGAAATGTGAGGAAATGTGTTTTTTATTTTTACAAATGTTAAGGTTTTCAAAGGATTCTGGGTAACAGAACCTGGTGAGAGCCAGAAAAGTCACCCAATCCTGGATTCCCCTGGGTGTCTAGTTTTCAAAAATGTATAGGTTTGCTAGGTTTCCCTAGGTGCCGGCAAAGGTAGGCTTCAAAATCTACAGCTAGGCACTTTGCAAAAAATGGGTCCGTTTTCACCGTGAAAATGTGGTGTGTCCACGTTGCGTTTTGGCCATTTACTGTTGCGGGCACTACGCCTACCCACACAAGTGAGGTACCATTTTTCTTGGACGACTTTGAGGAACGTGGGGTGGGTGGAATTTTGTGGATCCACGCAGATTTGAGAATTCTCCACCACAGAAATGTGAGGAGAATGTGTTTTTTTTGACAAATTATTAGGTTTGCAAGGGATTCTGGGTATCAGAACGTGTTGCGAACCAGTCAAGTCACCCCATCCTGGATTCCCCTGGGTGTCTAGTTTAAAAAAATGTATAGGTTTGCTAGGATTCCCCAGGTGCTGGCAGAGCTAGGGTTCAAAATTTACAGCAAGGCACTCTACCAAAAAAGGGTCAGTTTTCACTGTAAAAATAAAGTGTGTCCGCGTTGCGTTTTGAGCCTTTTCCTGTCGTGGGCACTAGGCCTACCCACACAAGTGAGATACCATTTTTATCAGGATGCTTAGGGTAACACAGAATTATAGAGGAACTGTTATTACCTATTGACTTTCAATGGATTTCTGCCTTGCAAATAAAGACAATGTGTAAAAAAGAAGTCATTTTGAAAAATGACCTATAATTCTCATGCTAGAATGGGTACTCACAATTTCAGGAATTTGCAAATATCTACTTTTTCTAAACTCTATATTTTGTTCCAATTTCAGAAATACATAGGTGTCTTTCATACAGATTTTTCCATGTTTATATTTTCCCAAATGAATTACTATATACCCAGTATATAATAAAAACATATTGCAAGACACTGCTAAGTTATTGGCTCGGGGTTCGTCGGGTTCTTGGTGAACCTACAAGTCCTATATATCCCACAACCAGAAAAAGTCAAGCAGATGTACCAGTATATTTCTTTCAAACAGCTGTCATAATGATAAGAAGTTACAGGTGAAAACGTTGACACAAATGGCTGTTTTTTTCAACTAATTTTCATTTTTTCCTATATTCAACTGTTAGTTCCTATAAAGAAATCTTGAAGGATCTACCCAAATGACCCCTTAGTGAATTCAGAATTCTGTCTTATTTTCTGAAATGTATAGCTGTCCAGGATCCATTATTGCTTTCATACCCAGTTCTACCATTAACTGGAAGGAGGTTGAAAGCACACAAACAAATAGCAAAAATAGGCTATGTCCCAGAAAAATGCCAAAACTGTAAATAATTTTGGTTTTCAGACAAAAGTCTGCTTTTCCCTGAAAGCTGGGATAATGGTGATTTCAACACCACAAGCCCTTTGTTGATATCATTTGCAGGGAAAAAAATTGACGCTTTCATCTGTAGCTCTTTTTTCCCATTCCGCCCCCCAAAAGAAATTTAGCTATATTTTGGCTAATTTCTGGGCCCCCTCCAGGGTAATCCACAAACCCTGGGTACTTTTAGAATCCCCATGATGTTGGGAGAAAAGGACGCAAATTTGGCATGGATACCTTATGCGGTCAAAACGTTACAGGGGCCTAAGCGCGAACCACTCCAAATAGCCAACAAAACAAGGCTTAGCACGGGGAGGGGAAAGGCCAAGCAGCAAACGGGTTAAAGAAGAAAAATGAAATTTTTCAGTTTCATTTTTTAAGGGCAGGCAGCGGTCCCTGGGACCACTACCTGTTCTTAAAAATATGTGCAAACCCATTCAGAAAGGGGAAGGGGTTCCCTGGGGTCCCCTTCCTGTTTGCGAATGGTTTATCACCTATTTGAAGTAGGTGGTGCAAGCGTTTTGCGACCGCAAATGCAATTTCAAAACAATCGTACACACCATTTGGACTCACTATTAGAAAGGGACTCCCTTGGCTTGCCTCTTTCTAATAGCGAGTCGCAAACGCTATTTTGCGAGTTTGTGACCGCAAAATAGCGTTGGTACCTACCACCAGTTTTTGTTGTGGTGGCAAAAGGATTGAATACCCTTATGTGACTGCAAAAAACGGTCACACATCTGGCCCATAGTGAGCTATAAAAAAGCACCTCGAAGCCTATCACAAACAACTTAGACAACGTTAAGAGGCAATATTTTGTAAGACTACTTGAGGAGAATAGTGGATCATCTAGAGAACTTTTTTAAATAGTTTAGAATTAGCTCACCCAGTTGCATTGGATCAGACAGTCAGAGCTTTGGCCCCTTTCTAGCAAAGAATTGGCTTTGTTACTGTTTATTTGGCCTTTAAAGGTCAATCCCCGATGGTGAAGGTCCTTTTTAAGGGTGTAAGTCCACAACCAGGGACTGCCTCCAATTGGGGTAAGTCCACAACCAGGGACTGCCTCCAATTGGGGTAGGTTTGCAGAACTAACAACGGAGTTGGTGGAAGAGATGATGTTAAAGGTGAAATCAGATTCCACTTTGGTTCCATGTCCTCATTTTATTTATACTCTCCTGACTCCTATTCTTAGTCTGTATGTAACATCACTCTTGAATAAATATTTGAAGGAGTTTTCCAAAGCCAGGAAGCAGACTTTGGTTCTGCCGTTAATGAAGAAAGTTGGTTTAGACGTTTCCATATTGCCCAACCATTGCCCTATTTTAATGTTACCTTACCTGGCAAAGGTGTTGGAAAGATTAGTCAACATCCAACTATCTCAGTATTTAGAGAATAATAACTAGTTGAACCCTTCTCAGACTGGCAGTGTTAAACAGCATTAGGTCATCAGTAGATCAGGGCAAATTAGCTGCCCTGATCCTTTTAGACCTGTCTGAGCCTTTTGATTCCATGTTTTCCCGCCTTTTGTTTCAGATGCTGAATGAAATTGGTCGGCAGTTCACTACCTTGCAGTGGTTTAGCTCAGGTATAAGTAAAAGATCTCATTCCGTACAGCTGCCCCCTTTTAAATCTAGCCCTCGTTGATTGCATTGTAGGGTTCCTTAGGGATCTTCCCTGAGTCTCAATTTGTTCAATATCTATTTACACCTTTGGCAGGCATTTTCAGGGCGTGGGGGATTGAGATATTTACTTATGCTATTTTTTTATCGCCACGTCTTTTCCTGTCGTTTTAATGCTTATTTGCATATACACCAGCGACACGTGTTTTATCAGAACATATTCCACTTTGACTCTTCAGGGCAAAATCCTAATCGATGTTGTGGTTGATCCCAAAACCGGTGATAATTCCAACCCGGTTGGGGTCAAAGTTGATTGGAGATAAATATCGAGATTGCAATACAATCAAAAGAGCTCCGCCGATTGGCCGATTCATACTACATTCGGACAGCCCACGATACGCCGAGACGCGGGGTCTGTCTCACTTTCAGGTTTTACCACTCACGGGATACATACTCCGGATTGTCAAGTATCTGAATATTAACACGCACATTAAGACGTACACGTCCTCCATAGACCCCGTGATCGGCCTCTCACCTGCCCACTGTTTATCATACAGCGGAGCTCTTTGATTATACTGCAATCTCGATATTTATCTCCAATCAACTTTGACCCCAACCGGGTTCGAATTATCACCGGTTTTGGGATCAACCACAACATCTATTAGGATTTTGCCCTGAAGAGTCAGAGTGGAATATGCTCTGATGAAACACGTGTTGGCTGGTGTGCATGCAAATAAGTATTAAAACGTTGAGAAAAGACGTGGCGATAAAAAACTATTTTTGTTCTTCTGTTCTTCGATTGACATATTATATGTTGTAATTTTATGCGCGCACAGGTCCTTAGTTTATATTTTGTAGAGGTTTGGAGTTCCAAACATCAGTTTTGGGGTTGTTAGGGTCACCCCTAGCCTGTTAGCACCATATTACTTGATTGTCTATCGTTTTTATTAGCCAGTTATCCTGCAGAGCGCAAGCATCCCCTTTACACTAAAGAACCCTTGCAGTGGATACTACTTATGCTTACGATACTCAGCTGATTATTTCCATCAATGATAAGCATACTGAGACTCACAGGAACATAGTTGCCTACCTCTCCGGAGTAGCAGGGTGGTTGCAGGCACAGTGTTTAATACTTAATGCAGACAAAAACAGAAATCTTGCTTTTTGGTGGGGCAGGCAAGGTCTGGAATGATTCTTGGTGGCCTTCGTTGTTAGGTCCTGCACTCAGGCCTAAAAGGGTGGTTTACAAATTCATGACTCTCTTTCAATGCAAGAACAGGTAAATACAGTGTGCAGGAGCTGCTTTGGACTTCTGTGCACTATTCGTAGACAATTTTGGTAGATCCCAGTAACATGGCAAAGGAACATTGGGCAAGATATGATTATGAGTAGGCTAGACTATGGGAACGCGCTATATGTGGACATTTTGGATTATTAGCTCACAAGTCTTCAGTCTATTCAGAATGCAGTGCATATCTGATTTGTACTGGGCCTAGCAGGAGTTCTGCTTCAGCCTGTATTAATTCTCTTCACTGACTACCAGTCCATAAGAAAGCAATTTTTTAAGTTAAATCCAGAATAGGTGGTGGATCTTTTCATTTTTTTAGCTGCTGCTCAATGACATTATCTCCCTTCGAATCTGCGTTTGACATCAGATTTGTAGTCTTTCAGAGAATGCTAAAGACTTAGTTGTTTCTGCTGTAATTACTGGGTGAACGCTGGAACTGGGCAAGTATGAGGTCTAGCGCAGGGATATCCCTTAGGGGAGGAGGGTGTGCTTTATAAATACCGTAACAATAATAATAGTTAGAATACTGTGGGAAGCAGCTGTAGACCGCTGGGAAATCAACTGACAGGCTTCTGCTGGAAGTGCATATTTATTCTGAATATCAAACGTTATTCTCACATGGCTGAGAAAAATAGTATGTACTTATAGAAAATGAGCTCTCATTTTGGATTCTGGAACACCTTCCATAGCCTCAATGAGAACCATGAGAAAAAACAGTTTTCTCTCAAACATGGCTCTTCAAATCTCAGCAGAGAATCAGCATTTTGCACATGGTAAAATCACCTGTAACATCACCAGAACTCCTGAAAGGAGTATAGCCTCAACAAATGAAATAAATTGTGACTAAAATCTTTTATCACCTTTTCTATCTGCTCCTTTTTGTTACCCTCAAAACCTGTCATTCACTACATTTTAAGGGGGACTATGTTTCTTAGTCCTGTAATGGCTTCCATAAAATGTTCCAGCCAACCAATTAAAAGGGGGGGGGCTACATGCCCTTAAGAACTGGTTATGCTCACTCTGCCCCCTTATTTTTTTTATTCATTTCAGGACACAGTGACCTTGTCCCAGAGTCCTGTAATGCCTGCCACAGCATTTGTTCATATGGTCAGCTAATCAGAACTGACTGGTTTGCTTTAAATTAGCCAATCGGAGTGTATGTTGGCAGCAACGGTCCAGATATACCTAACTTTTTAACTTCTTCAAGGCCAACCAGAGCCCTCCTTTAAATGCTGTTTTCTTGAAACCAGATGAACGGATTTCCCCCAAATTACAAAAAGTACACTTTTTGAGTTATGTGCCAACTTTTTGCCAAATTTGGAGTAATTCTATTCGGTCATTCTTTCTGTATAGGAGACCAATATTTCTCATGGGATTGAACATTGGAAATCACACTTTTGGGCTCCCCTTTTTCTTCCCCCCTGCTTGACAGATCAGCATGAAACTTTCAACGAAGGAGTCTAGGTGATTGAACATTGGTTTTTTAAACTTTCTCCCAGACATGTCAAACGATACCAAAGTTGCTAGTGAAAAAAATGCTCCTTATAAGGAAACTCTGGCCTCACTATGACTACCCTGTGGTGAGCACCAGTGTGTAAAATACATATGTGGTCTGATGGACAGAATATGATGGTAATATTTGTCAGATGGAGGTAAGTGGGCTGACAGTAAAGTGAATACAAATTAAGCACTCAACCCGTAAAGTATGTTTGCACAAATGGAACCTTTCTCATCTCTTCTATCTCCTCCCCTGCTTCTGGCACCTGTAAGTGCAGAGGACAATGTACCTATAAACAGCCCATAGGTTCACGATGGTTGGCGGTGGCTGAGGAGTTGGGCAATGGGAGTGGTGGAGGACCAAAGAGCAGGTAACCTGAAAACCTCATTCAGTTCTGAGTGAGAAGTACTAGAGACACAGAAATATTACATCCCTTAAACTGTAGGGACGCAGAATAGATAGAAAGCCAAAACAGTTGGGCGCTAGAAAGTGGAGAAGCCACAAAGTAGTAGGTGAGTCAGTAAACGTTTCCAGGAGAAAACATTTTGTACAATGTTAAGGAGCAACTCAGACACCCAATACAGGACCCCAAACGTCCAAAAGTGACTTTGAGGAGGCAATAGTTTAAGCAAAACATTGTACGGGTTTGTGAAGAAAGAACAAAGTTGTAATCGTCCTGCACAAAAAGTATCTTATGTGTTCACTGAACACCGACATACACATTCTAACAACCACAGGCTGCACACATACTACGTCAGTATTGAAACACTCCAATCATAGTTGAAATGCAGGAGTGGCAAATTTTGTGATACTATTTCCTCTGTAATGTTATTGTTGTACTGCGTACTTCTGAAAGTGTTCACAGTACAAATGGATACAGTAAATACAGTCAGCCGACACCTATTTCATCTCGGCACATTCAGGACTTTTCGAGGCTATTTACAAATAGGTAACCATTTAAAATTTAAACCAAGTCCACATATAATATAATATTAAAAACCAAAAGGAAAATAAATATATCCTTTAAATGAACAATTAAGGAGGCTAATTACAAGAATCAACAAATAATGCACCAGAGAAGACCAAAGGCAAGTGCACCCAAATTAGAGAAAATAAAACATACGAAAGCCTAACACAATTTAATAAAGTGAAATATATGAACAATTCAAGTGTGCTTATAATCCAGCATGTAACCAGGACGCCAAATAAAGCAAGAAAAAATAGCAATTATATTACACCTTTTCTATGGCGATGAGGAAGAGAATAACAGTAGTTAAATTTCATATTTGCCAATAACAGTCTCTCAATAGTGTGCGCACAACATGACACTCGCCTCCCCACCACTTCCATCATCCATCTCCACCCACTCCCTGCCATGCCCATGAATTCTCACAATCCTGTTATATTGTCCAAGGCGTAGATTTTATTCACATCAAACTGGAAAATTCATCATAAACCAATACGAGAGTACAAGTATCCTACTTGGGTACAAAAATCATATACATGGCTTCACACTCTAGCGACGTTCACTTGTCGAAGGCATTAAGAAATTAAAATTGTCATTACATTTCAGCGTAGCATTAAGTTGATCATACTCTTGAACACTCTGCTGCGCACATTGTGCTGGCAGGCCACAACCCGCTACAGCAAACAGTTGCATTACTTCAAAACCAGGGCACCACATAGCGCAACGGCCCTCAGCGGTACCTGAACAATGGCATAACACTCTAGCAAAATTCACATATCAAAGGCACCAAGAAATTAAAATTGTCATTACAGTTGAGTATAGCATTAGGTTGTCCATAGTCTTGAACCCTCTGCTGCGCACATTGTGCCGGCAGGCCACAACGTGCTACAACAAACAATTGCCTTACTTGCAATCCAGGGCATCGCATAGCGCACTGGCCCTCTGAGGTGCCTGAACACAGGCAGCCTCCCCAAGATTCATCTCAGTCTATAAGTGGAGAGTTAGGGCAGGAGAGTTGAGGACCACCAGCAGGCCGGTCCCCCTCATTGCCAATCCACTGCACACTTCAATCCTACCCCTTCCTGGGGTCCATCCAGTCGCTTAACCTCCATTGCTGTGCATGCCCCTTTGGTGTTAACTCTCTGTGCTCCGCTTTATTTCAATGGCGGGTGGGTGGGTGGTTTTCTGGCGCTTCTGAGGCTAGGATCAAGGGAGACGGAGGACGAGCCCTCAAGGCACGGCCTTAAATACCTAACTATTAAGATTCAGTTTCGTTTCATCATTGACCCATCCTGAAACCATAACGTCACTAGCCAGTCCCCCTCCTCAATCCAGACCCCCGGTGGGATGCTCGGTCCCGTGGTGCTATTAAGGCCGCCCCTCCTGTTGATGCGGGGGTGCCTACTCATAGTGTGCTCACAATGTGACACTCACCCTCCCACCACTTCCAACATCCATTTCCACCCACTCCCTGCCATGCCCATGATTTCTCACAATCCAGTTATATTGTCCACGGCGTAAATTTTATTCACATCAAACCGTATAATTTCCCATAAACCACTATGAGAGTACAAGTATCCTACTTGGGTACATGAATCATATACATGTCTTCACACTCTAGCGACATTCACATGGTAAATGCACTAAGAAATTAAAAATGTCATTACATTTCAACAGATGTATGACATTACAACGCATGCTTTTACCACGCATGTATTTACATCGCAAGTTTTACAACGCATGCCTTTACAACGCATAGTGTTGAGGGGTGCTGGATAGTGAATAGTTTAATTTACTATTCCAACTCCAGTCCCCGTGGATAGTAGGGAAGGTGTTGGATAGTAAATGAAATCTATTCCCTATCCTAGAGCGCCCCCCAGCGCAATGCGTTGTAATGGTTTGCGTTGTAAAAGTTGCGATGTAAAAGCACTGCGTGGTAAAAGTTGCGTTGTAAAGGATGTTTCCCTGCTGAGCCCGTAGGCCAGACATTGCTCTTGCTATGTTTTTTGAAAAGACTCTCCCCATGGGAATCACACTCAAGGCAAAGTTCAATTGGCCTACCAAGACCTGCAGCTGATGTAAGGTAACAGTTTTTGCTGTGATGCAGGCTTTAACCGCATCCCTGAATGCCCTCGCCTTCTCCTGTGGCAACCTACGCTCCCCTGCTACTGAGTCTATTTCAATCCCCAGGAAACATAAACAGGGGGTGGGGCCTTCTGTCTTGTCTTCAGCTAAAGGAACTCCCAATGCCCGGGCAAGCTGTCAGAAACCTTGAAGCGCATCCCACACGCCCAATCACCCATGAGACCCATGAACAAGAAGTCATCT
Organism: Lissotriton helveticus; assembly: GCF_964261635.1. Classification (NCBI taxonomy): domain Eukaryota; kingdom Metazoa; phylum Chordata; class Amphibia; order Caudata; family Salamandridae; genus Lissotriton; species Lissotriton helveticus. The sequence continues at coordinate 1,284,017,732 of NC_136057.1, read as the reverse complement.
AGGTAATGCATAACGTCGTCTGATGACACCAAGTCCATTCCAGAAATCTGCTGAATGTCTCAAATACTGAGCACGCTATTGAACACCCAATGGGCATACACAAGTCCACGAAGAACTGTCCCTCAAAAGTGAAACCCAGCAAGCGAGTATCCCCAGGGTGAATGGGAAGAAGGCGGAAAGTGGACTATATGTCCGACTCGGCCATTAGTCCCCTTTGCCTAATCTCAGCAATTTTGCAATGGCCTCATCAAAGGTGATGTACCGTACTGTGCACAGAGCCTAGTCCAAACCATCATTTACCGATAACCCAGTGGGATGAGACACGTAGTGAATCAAACAAAATTTGCCTGGCTCTTTCTTTGGAACCAACCCCAGGGGCGAACACACTAAAGATTCACAAGGTGGCAAACTAAAAGGAGCCACCACCCTGCCTGCGAGCACCTCCCCCATAATCTTGTTCCGGACCAACTCCCGCTGTTGCAGAACTGACTGTTGATTTTTCGGCGGGACTGATAAAGGGGGTGCGCGGGAAGGAATGCGGAATTCATCCTTCAAACCGTAATACAGCATGTAAGCATCTTCGTGATTATTGTATCTACTGAGCAGGTGCGGGAGAACGTGCATGCAAATTGGTGAAGGGCGTTCGCCATTATTGTTTGGGCAGTATGCTCTTAAAGGGTGTGCGCTCTCTTTGCTTGCCTTGCTTTTTAAAACACTTGCACTCCTTGTCCTTGTCCCCCGCAGAATGAGCAAATGTGTTTTAACTTACAGGCTGCCCCCTTGCTACATTCCTTTTTGTTGTACTGCCAGCAGGCCAGTTTTTTGTCTCCCAAACTTCTGTTGAATTGAAAGCACTGAGTTGTCTTCCCACGTCCCTGAGCCATATTGAACTCCGCATGCCAAATATTGATCTCCCTTTGGTCCCATGCTATCTCAGGCCTGACAGCTTTCATCTGCCTAAAAGTGTTGTACTGCATCCACGCAGACCCTTGGAACTTGGAGGCTGCCCCATGTATGAGGGACATGTACCCAAACAACTGTGGGGCTAACAATGGTGTGTTAAGATCGCCGCATAAAGATAAAACCCTGTTACCCAGTTCCACAGGGACCACTCAACCCACACCATTTTTGCCTTGAACTTGCTTTCCTTAGCTGATTTGGACCAACATATGACCACCCCCGCATTGATCAAATCAAAAACGTTCACAAATTCCCCCCTGTGAATTAAATATTAAAGGGGTAACCACCGGAGGCGATTGGACCACGCTCGCCTCCACTGCAGACAGTGTTTAGAATGCTGCCCTACTTCCAGACCCACCATTACTGGAATCCCACCAGTCTGTGCCCATACTTGTGCTGCCACCCCCCACTTGTGTTCCTGTTACTGAAACTGGTCCAGGTGGTGGTGGAACTGGCCTCCCAACTCCACTGGGGCTCTGATGGGCAACAGAGGTCCCTGCCGCTTGCAACCCCCCTTGACCTCCGAATGGCACACCTGGCCCAAGATTGGCGGTACCATCACCCCGGCCATATTCCCCAGGGGCTAGAGGGCTGCAGCGCTACCTGCCGCTTGTGACACTACTGGCGCTCCCCCCACTTGTGGTGACCCCACGGATGCTGCTGTTGTTGAGCTGGCCATGATGCTTTGCCCCACCGCACCCATCGTCACATTAAGCATGGGCCCCTGCGCTGCCTGGTCTGCGCTACGTGCCGCCATGTCCTGAGCGATTGACTCACCCCCCACAGTGGCTACTGATTCAGGCTGTGTGCGCGGCTTGTTCTGTTGCCCCTCCCTATATCGAACCGGGACCTTCCTCTGCCCCTTTGATGCCCTGCCGTCTGGCTTTTGCTCTGGCTCTCTGGCCAACTTTTGAAGCGCTGCTTCCATTCCATACCACTTAGCCACCTTTCAAAGCTCATTCAGGGCAAGAAAATCCTCCTGGGTCACGGACTTCCTGGAAGTGGGGCGTGCACGCTTAGGCGCCATGTTACAACCTGCTAGCGAAAACAAAAGACAACCTGTTAAAATCCCAAACTCCCCATAACTCCACATCCCACACCACCTGCCCACCGGATGGGTATCACCCCCGATGTCCACTATGTCCCAACTTGAATTGGACTTCTGCCTTATATGTGAGACGCATATATCGCGTACCATAACGCAAGTATTGTTCCGCCAGAGTAGTGGTTATACCAAACAGGTCCCACCACAAGCCCAGCCCAGGGATATTAAGTGATGTGTGCCCAAGACCACAGGGTGCCAGTACAACACACCCTTTCTCAGCTGCTCAATTGAAAAGGAAACCCCATGAATCTTCCCCCAGCCAGACTTGACGAATTACCAAGAAATAGAGAGGCCATTCTGTGTTAGCCTTAAATTTTTTTTTTTTTTCTTTTTTGGGTAACAGGGGATTTTTCCAACATAAACCCCTTATCTAATGAGCCCTGTATAAAGCAGAGCATCTTTATCATTGAGTAATTCAGAAAAAAGAACCTGCATTAATACTGCCCCCATACATTAACTTTTATGTTCTAATGTACCTACACACTTGTTAGAGCCTGTCCCCTGATAACAAGCCATGTTAACACTTCCAGCCGATGCCCCTGCAGTCATTGTGCGAAAATGCACCTTTTAATCATGGACTGCGGCCCCCCTCCCAGATGAAACACCCCAAAAACACCTGGAATTGTAATAATATACAGTCCGAGCCCTCCTGGCTCCAAGATGCGGACCGAATCCATGCAGGTGCGTCTAAAAGTCACCTATCCAAGTCATTAATAACAGATCCCTCCCAGCTCCAAGGTGCAAACCGAATCTATTGTTTCATAGCAATAAAAAACGGCGCTGGCAACGCCCAAGCATCCCGGCGATCAGGTCCACCCCTGGGCCACGCCCCCTTAGCACTCGAGCGCTGTCCAACTCCCGCGCCGGACCAGCGACCAGACCACAGCCATTTGGTCCCTATGGGAGCCTTCTCCATCCACGCTGGCTCTGCCAAGCACCAATCCACCCCAGGACAGAGCTCCCAGTGATGCGGCTCCCCAGGGCCATGCCCCATTAACGGTTGCGCGCTGCCTCGCTCCCGCACCGGTCCTAGGTTCCAGTCCCGACGTTGGCTTAGCATCCTGTGATGCTGGGCAAATCACTTATCTCAGGAAATGAAATTAACCCATGCGCATTTCATTCCGTTTAAAGTTATCCTCTTGCTTCACAGCCCTCCAGTTCCTACGAGAGCCATCTCCCTCCACGCTTGCTCCGCCAGGCACCAAGCAGCCCCAGGACAGAGCTCCCAGTGATCCGCCCTACTCCCTCCCTCCCTCCCGGCCACGCCCCCCTTTACGGTCACGCGCTGCCTCGCTCCCGCAACGGACCTAGATTCAAGTCCCGGATGTAATGACCTAGAGTCAAAGTCAGCACTCTAGTGTTCAGCATGTAACCACACTGAACACCCACCAACCACTGATGTCACTGGTCAGGTGACACAGCTATAATAAAAGTGGCCGAGCGCACGTGCTCTGGGCCAGTTCCACCCAGTACCTCACTGTGCCTGCGTCAGTGTCATTTCTAGCATGAGGGCCTAGGGCCCGACCCTACACTGGCAACGAGGCGGTAGCTGTGCCTACGCGTGCCACAGCTAAAAAGGAAACATCGTGGAGAAAGGGGGAAAGTGCTGCCTGCCTCAAGGGCACCCTCCCATGATTGGCGCCGGCCCCCGAGAGGCCCGCAGGGCGTGTGCCGAGCTCTGGGCCTGCCTGAAGATAAGAAGGTGACCGGGAGCCTAGCCCGCACCTCATGAGCCTGCCGTGAGCCGCCCTCTGCCTGGGGTGCAAAGCGAGCCGGTCGGAGCCCACCCGCATCGGCTGCAGCGGGCCGCAAGTGAACTGCCCCCACAAATATGACCAATGTGGAGCCCACCCGCGTGGAAGAAGAGGCCCGAAGGTGAGAGGCTGCAAGTGCAGAGCGGACTGACTGGAGCCCACCTGCGTCGGCCGCGCGAGAGAGAATGACCCCAGCTGAAAAGGGTTCTGACCCCAAAGCCAAAGGACGGAAGGAACACAGCCAAGAGTGCATGGCCCACACAAGAGACGCCCAGAGACTGATAGAGAACCACCTGCTGGCAGGTGGCTACCCCCAAGGATAAGGGAACTGAAGAAAGCACACAAGAGACACAGTCAGCAATGCAGAATTAAAGGCATGCACACAAGGCACTGTGAGGAGACGGCGCAGGAACGCGCTAGAAGCGCAAGGAACACGCCAGGAGACGGCGTAGGAACGCGCCAGGAGACTGCGCAAGAACGCGCCAGAAGCGCAAGGAACACGCCAGGAGACGGTGTAGGAACGCACCAAAAGCGTGAGGAACACGCAAGGAGTGCAGGAACTCCACAAAGGACGCTCAAGAGAACGCGCAGCAAGTGCGCTCAAGAAAAGCAAATAAAGAGCGCAGTCATTAGCGCGCGAAAAGGAAAGACCAGAAAAGGTCGACGGAGCGGTGACACAACCCTCCAGAAGCACTTAAGCAAACACTCCAGAAGCACGTAAACCACGCCGGAAGAGAGTGCAGCGATGCCTGGTGGGCACAGGCCATCGCTGCAGCAGCATGGCAAAGACAGGAGCACCACCATACGAACCGACAGTGGTTCTGGAACCCGGCAACAGGAAGTGCGAAGCCGCATGACACAAATGCGCAGCAGTGCAGACAGCACTAGCCCAAAGCAGCAAGTCACAAGGAACTCACGAAGAGCGCACCCAGATGCGCACCAAAGCAATCCAACTGCGATGAAAGGAAAATGGTTGAGCAGACAACCCGCAGCATTGAAGACTCAACACAAAAGCAACCTGACCACTCAGCCTGGTCACAAAGCATGAAGCCGACCAGCCAGATGGTCGCACCAAGAAGCCTACCTGCCAGAGATCGGCAGAAGGGACCAGCACGAGGTCCAAGAAGTTCAGCCAAGGCGCGGTCCGCGAACATGGACCAACGAACTTCAAGACCACAAATTAACGGAGACGACTGAAAGAAGACGTGAAGGTCACGACGCTAACCCTGGGAGTTGAGTGACAAGAAGACAGTGTCCTAGGACTAGGACAAGACCAGGAAGACACGTGCAGAGTGCGCGCGCTGCACGGGGAATCCTGGCCAGAAAAGATGAAAGAAGATCGGACCATGTTACGTTGAGAAGGAGAGTGGCCACCGCCACTGAGAAAAGAAGGAAGAAGAAATCAGAGTGGCACGCTCCCACTGCAAGAAGAAGAAAGAAAGATCAGACTGGCTCACCGCCACTGAGAAAAGAAGGAAAGAGAAATCAGAGTGGCACGCCGCCACTGCAAGAAGAAGCTGCACTGCAAGAAGAAGCCACCACTGCGAAAAGAAGAAAGGTGACAGGCACTGGAACATCTGAGTGCATTGGAGGACGAGGCCTGGCAAGAACACCGGCAGCACAGATCAAAGATGTCTACCTACGAGCCATCCATCCACATGGCGATCGCAGAAGAGAGCAAGCTAGACTGTTGGCGACATGGATGGAGAGAGTGCTCAGGCATCCGGAAGCTGAGGAACTGACCACCTCACACCATCCCGTGGCAACCCAATAAGCAGAGGCCTCAAGGGACTCTGGTGGCAGCAAGGCCCGCACAGGAGAGAGATCCACAGCGGCGCGTCTGCAGGACCCATGTGGATGAAAGCCCCGCGGGCAAAGAAAAGAGTCGACAACTCAACCTTCAGGTGGAACTAGGACACAACGGTGAGGCTCGTGGAGCGCCCTGCTCACGGCCCGAAGGTTATGGTGGAGCAACACGACCGAAAACACCAGTCCAGTGGAAGCCTGGCAAAGAGGTCCTCCCGGACATCTTGTGAGAGAAGAACACCGGCGAGAGGGGCATCCTAGTGAGAAGGATGTTTGCACCTAACCTCTTCACCTGCCAAGAGACACATTGAAACCTGCCTGGAAACATCGCAAAAACGGAGACAAGAAGCCAGAAGACAAACAACACCCATATCATCCATCTCTCTCTCCAACTACTCATCGTCACCAATTGAGCGAAGCAAAGGCAAGGCTGAGAACAACGTCCAGGCGGAGGAGACAGAAGACCTAACCCGCCGAACAACTGCAAGCCGTGCCACAGAGAACTGTTGGTCCTGGATGCAGGAACTACACTGCTTGTGGCCTGCAAGCAGCCAAAGAGCCTCGTTTGAAATCATGAGTCCAATGTTATATTTTGGTATCTTTTGTTTCCCACAGGGTTTTGGACTTTTCCCGTTGGTTTGATTTTTCACCGAGTTTGGGGGGGATGTAATGACCTAGAGTAAGTCAGCACTCTAGTGTTCAGCATGTATCCACACTTAACACCCACCCACCACTGATGTCACTGGTCAGGTGACACAGCTATAATAAAAGTGGCCGAGCGCACGTGCTCTGGGCCAGTTCCACCCAGTACCTCACTGTGCCTGCGTCAGTGTCATTTCTAGCATGAGGGCCTAGGGCCCGACCCTACACTGGCAACGAGGCGGTAGCTGTGCCTACGCGTGCCACAGCTAAAAAGGAAACATCGTGGAGAATGGGGGAAAGTGCTGCCTGCCTCAAGGGCACCCTCCCATGATTGGCGCCGGCCACCGAGAGGCCCGCAGGGCGTGTGCCTAGGGCCCGACTCTACACCGGCGTCGGCTCAGCATCCTGTGATGCTGGGCAAATCACTTACTGCACGGAAAAGAAGGCTTGAATTAAGAGAACAAGATGAGAAGCAGATTACAACCAATTCTTGAAACAAATCCAGAGTAGTCTGCACAAAGTGGTTAGCGCCTCACTCCTACATTCGTAGTAACAATCAGTCCCCTACACTCAAGGTAAAGCACCAGCCGGTTCCATAAAGAGTTCCTTGGTCAGACAGGCTATTGAGACTTTGATTCAGCCTTGCATTCGGTGGCTGATGCACCCACCTCATTCACAATCTCTGGGAATATTAATTAATGCCCGTTTATCTGCTAACGTCCGTTTAATCATCTCTCTTCCGTAGATGAATCACCTCTCTTCTCAGGTTACTGACCCCGATCTGCCTCTTGTCAGTACCTGAATTCAATGGGCCCGGCCAGGCAAACCCCACCCGGATGGGCAAATTCCACCCAGCGTCCGGAGACCATCTGCATATCACGGTGACATCCGGAAGGATTGAAATCGCCCTCACAACCCCAGGCCCTGGCATACCTCAACCTTCCATAGGATATATCCCAGAGGCCACCGGAGCAACCATAGTCACCACCGCGACCCCAGGCATTAAGGCAAAATACGACTCAGAATGCACATACACTATGCCGGCCCCCTGTACCTACCGCACTGCCCGCCTCGGGCCATCTACCGGAACACCTGATTTCCAGCCGCGGTGCGTCCATTGGGGCATAGGGGCGTAGCCCCACTAAGCCCTGGACGCACCGTGACAAGAGCAGCCAGCACCTCAATGAAATAATTACAAATAATAAAGAGCCGCAGCGCTGCGCTTCAGTCCGGGAAAAAAAACTGATGGAATGCAGAGTGCTTAGGGGGTGGGGCTGGCCAGCTTGAGTGACGGTCTGAGTCTGCAGAAGGCCAGCAGCAGTACGGTCTCTGCGCATGAGGATTTTAGGGTGGCACCTATCCCACACATGCGCGTTACAAGGCTGACACAGAGGGACCGAAGGGGCCGGGGGGGGGGGTGCTGCTTTAGCCGGGCCCGGGGTTTCAAAGGCACCGGAGGGCGAGTAGTCAGTGTGCCCCCCTAGCCAATCCTGGCACTGCAGCGCCAGGATTGGCTGGTGGTGGGTGGCACACTGCCTCAGCACTGACTGCATATCATGGCCAATCACAGCATGTGAAGCCATGCAGTGATTGGCCATTCGGGATGTGCGCGCGCCGTGACGTCGTTGTCACTTTTTCAGTAGTAAGTTTCATTCGTGTAACGTCTCAGGAGCGGCAAGCAAAGAACTGGTCGTGCAGCCTGCTTCTGTTGTGGAGGTTCTTTAGGTGCCAGTGTATTAAGGTAGGATTCATTTAGTTTTGAAATGTCCACTTTTCCTCATCTGCGTTGTCAGCTGCCCTGTCTCTTTCTGTCTCACTCGCTGAAACGGTGCTTCGATCCCTGGTGAAATGGATCCAAAAAAGAAAGAAAAACTTTTGTTGTGATGCCTGTTGTACAGTCTGTAATGTTATGCTGTATTTCTTGTGTTCTGCATTATATAGTGGTGTTTTATTGGCCTGTTGTTCTAAGGTATTGCTTGTGTGCCATTTTGATTTGTTGCCATCACTGCATTATCACTCCATCCATTATACTACTAACCCTACCAATTCACTCTCACACTATCTCCACTAACACCCCACTTCACAGCTGCACTAAAAACTTCCATCAATGCATTAGTAATGATACCCCACACCACCAGGCTACCAACTTCGAGCTCCTTTATCACCCTCACCACTACCCGTCCTGCTAAGTGTTGTGCATCACAGGTTGGTGTAACGCATTTTAGCGCCTGTACTACCTCACTAAAATGCTGTGACAGGTTGAAGAGCCCTGTGTGAATTGTTCGAGGTGCAGCAGCTCAGCGCTGCCGTACGGGCATCACTTACTAATCTCTGCTGTTTGTGGTATCTGAGGTAGTTGCAAGAGTTGCAAGAGTGTGAGCTCGGCCCAGGACCAAGGTTGCCAAGTCATCGGAATATATGCCAGCTTCTTTACTTTATGTCTGGCACACAGATATAATAACAGGGATACAGTAACAGAGGCAAGCCAGGTTCTCATGTCAGAGGTACAGTAACAGAGGCAAGACAGGTTCTCATGTGGCAGAAGGCAATGTTAGTCTCTGTAATTGTGGTGTTCAGAAAAAATGCACATCAATCCTTGGCCTCTCTGCAGAGAGCCAAAAGTAGCTGTCACATGTGTGCTAATTGTAATCAATTTCTTATTTTTAGCTCTTTCCATGCACTGTAATCTTGGTTTTACTTGCAAAAAGTGTCACTTTTAAGTGTTATACATTTGGTCGTTGAATGTCACAGGAACAGCGCAATTTAGTACCCAGCCTTACACGTCACAGAAACGCAATATTTATGTGCATTTAACACTATATACTTTGTGTGCCCTAACTTTATCAACATGGAGTGAAGCATTCAAATGTACCCCTGGAGCGTATTCACTGTAGAAAGACTCATGAACGTGCGTATACTAATATCTAGTTTAATCATGAAAGCAATTTGAAAACTTGGCAGCAATGCAATAGTTCTGTGTAATATTTCCATGGTTTCAGTGTACTTATGAATTCCACTGCCTGACATCCACCCATATGTTTCAAACGCTATCCTTCTGATCATCTTATTTGCAATCTCCGGGTTCAAACTACGAAAAATAAATAACTAAAGCATTACAGAGCGTTCACAAAGTGGCCAGATTAGTTTTATTAACACCCAAACACAGTAGTGCCACTTTACAGAGTTTGCCAGCGAAGCACTGCTTTTTGTTTTCTCCTCTTTCTTTGAACAGCATTGTTTTCCCTGGGTGATGAGGTGCACCATTCCTGGAGGTACTGCAATACCTGGTAGATGGGTGGAGTGGAAACCGATTAATGTGATCCTTATCCGCTTTTTTCCTTATTTTAGTTTATAAAATGCGTACCACGGCTCTGTGTTTAGGAATGTAGTCTTTTTAAACCATACTGCTCACGGTTCATAGGATATAAGCAATGGACCGTGATACTGGTCCCTCCAGGGATCTGTAGTGGTGCTTAAAGTTTCAGTAAAAAACACTCTTGATTTCTGGATAATGAATATAAAAGTGTTAAGGTAGCCATGTTGTTCTACTTACATTTCACATGCTTTACTTAATCTTGCATCCATATGAGGGTTTGCTTTTTCCAGGAAGGTACTTTTTTTTCCAAGCAGCATATCACTCTTGTGCATAATTTGAATTGAGCCGCATCCAGGTATATATAGCCGGGCACTACTGGGTTGTAGCTGAAGGCAGTGTGGGTGTCTCAGTGGGATAGTATGGTGTTCATTGGGGGATGTGGCACTACGCCAGAGCTGCCGAATTTGGTTCTGGGGAACCAGGTTCAGCCTTCATGAACAGTCCACCAGACCACTCTCCTGAGGGAGCACATTCCCATGGTAGACCTTAGAAGCCCCAGCTAGACCTTTAGAAGCCCAGGCCCAGCCCAACAGCACAGCTCGATGGCGGCACGTGACATGAGTGAGAGTCACGACGCCGCAGCCGCACTACAGTGAGTGAGCTCAGCTGACTGACTGAGTCCGGACTCCGGCGGTACCTCTCCTCGACCTCCGGTAAGTGGGTCTGGGTTACGGACGGTCCCGGGTGGTATTAACTTAAAACTGCCCACAGACTTCTCCCACCCTCAGCTGCTACCTGCCAGCCTGGCCTGTAGACTTTGCTGATTTTGCCTGTCTGGTGTCCTATCGGTCTCCATTCACGCTATGTTTTTGCTCTTCTTGTGGTATTTGTGCTTGCTGTAGGAAGTGTTTGTGGTAATATCAGGGAAATCCATAGCAAAAGTTGGCCCACCAGACCATAAAACGGGCCCTCAAAACAGAAAACACGTCTGCATACTGATTTTTCAGACCAGTCCTTCTGGCACTGCTCGATGCACTATAGGCCAGCCTCCCTGGAAGATGGTAAACAAGAATTGATGCAATTGTATTTAGTGATAATGTAAAACCTAATAGTGATTGTATGTAGGTTTAAGACAACTGTGGAGGGGTAAAGAGCGTATAGTACACAAGAGAAAACTGGCCTACTTGCATTGTAAATGCTTCATGTTATTTAAAAACATAAACCACTTTTATCAGTTTACAAAGCACTTGGAAGGGTCAAGTCAGTGTCCAGAATCTATTCTGCGGAAACTAAAATAATGAATTCCACAACAATGAGATTTGTTATGGTTTTAACCTTTGGGCAAGGGCTGATACATGCATGTAGAATGTATGTAATCTGTATAGGAGACACCGTTTTAAATCCAGTCTCATTTGGAGCAGCAGGAGAGCGTAATGTCCCGCCACAATGCAGCAGCAGCACCTTCACTTTCACTGCAGGGTCTTTCAGTTCTAATATTACATTTTAAATATGTGGAATTGAATGTCAGTTACACAGCGGAATAGCGTGGGTTGGTTGCCAGCGCCAGGGGCAGGGCAAGTATTCTTTCACTTTTCGTTAAAAAATTTGCGCCTCTAAAAATGCCTCTAAGAATTTTACGCAAGCCGCCAGGGCAACTGCCTCTGTGTGCCCCCCACCCACCCCCTCACGCTGCACCACACGTACATATCCAAATTGACTTTACCCTCAGAACAGGAAACTACACTAAGATATAGGTTTCATAAATTAGTACAGAGAATATAGTTTTTTAATACCACTTACATATGTTTTCGCATTGATAACCTTTCATACGATTGAGTGTCTAATATGTTATTTTGCTAACTTCTAATTCCCATATTAATTTAAACCATCTGTCTTCCTGGCAAAGATCTTTATAAGGCAGAATTTTGCCAGCACTGTTTGCTCCTCCTTTCTTATCCGACTCAGTGCAGTGCTGGATGAACAATGTGCTTCTGCATTTACCAAAGCAGGCCTTCTACCTTCTAGTTTGCAGCTGCTTACACCCTCACATGGTTTCTGTGACCTCAAAGCTAACATTTCATACCATCGTTGCATTGTGTGTATTAGTCAGACAGTATACAGTAGAGAGTGTGCATGCATAACACAGGATGTCCTTCTTATACGTAGACTCTGGTCAGTATGCAGGTCAAGGTTTAAACCTTTTTATATGTGTGACCTGTGATCAGTTCACAGTCAAGCAATGTACACTTTCATAAATATGTCTTGTGGTCAGGGTACTGTTCTAGGACTGGATGTTTTGATAGATGTAACGTGTTGCAAATGTGCAGATCTGTTACTGGAAAAGCTCATACACGTGGCCTGTGGTCAGTGCCAGTGAAGGAGTAAAACCTTTTTATTTGTGTGACTTATGCTCAATGTGTGGGTCTCAGATTGGACCTTTTCATATCTGTCACTTGTAGTCAGTCTGCAGGTCTCAGACTGGACCTATCATACATGTGACTTCAGGACCATGTGCAGTCCAAAGACTCGATCATTTCACATATGTGGCTTATAGTTTGCATGTAGGACAAACAATGGACGGTTTGATATACATGATTTATGGTCTGTGTGCAGGCCTAAGGCTAGACCCTTCATGGCACATTCCCACCATAACTATGGCCTCAGCGCCTATTGTGAATGCTGCCGTCTTTGCTGTTCTCTGTGGATTTGGAATTTAGTGGAGTTTCTTGTTCTCTTGAGGAGAGTAGACTTACTGGATAGTGGTTGGCATGATGGACCCGATTAACGTATTGTCCAGTGATTGACTATGTTGGAGGAAGTGGTGGCTAAATCCTCCTACTGGTGTCTGTGTTCACCACCCTCCCTGTCTGGCTTTGCTATTCCTTGCTCCATGCAGTTGTTTCTGAATTTGTAAAGGCTGTTTCCCAACTGCTGTGCAACTTCTGCTACTCTTAGAGCTGAGATTTTCATGAAAGTCTTATAGTCTGAATTCAGCAGTGTAATAGGACGGAATGTATGAAGCTCTGTGGTTATACTGAATAAGCAGCTACCTATGTTATGCCATCTATTAATGTAATAACTGCACTTTCACAATTGCTTTATTAACCTTCCTGGTTTCTCAAATTTGCTTGAAAACGCACGATTTTTCTTCTTTTTTTCCAAAATTTTCTTGGGGGGGGGGTTATCCTCCCTAACCCCCCTTTTGGGGTTCGGGCTCGCTCGCTGCGCTCGCTCGCTACGGTGCTGTATGCAAATCACTTTGCCCCCCACCACTTTCAAATGTCACCCACCGCCCCTGCTGATTTCCGCACTCCCGCTGTTTTCCGGCATTTCTGCGACTAGGATCCAGGGAGACAAAGAGGACAAGCCCTCCCCTCAAGGCACTGCCTTAAATACCTAACTATTAAGATTCGGTTTTGTTTCATCTTTGACCCATCGCTAAACTGTAACGCCACTAGCTAGTCCGCCTCCTTAATCCAGCCCCCAGTGGGAAGCTCGGTCTTGTGGCGCTACTAAGGACGCCCCTCCTCTAGGCACGGGGGCGCCTGCTCAGGGCTATGTAGATCCTGAATAAGAGACGTCTTGCGGATGAAATAATGTGTGCCCATAGAGAGGGGGCGATTTGTCATGTATGTACGAATAAGGTAACAACAGTAAAAAAGCAAAGTATAACTAAGGACATATAAAGAAAACAAATAAGCAACATGACATCCCAAAATTTCGAAAAGCTACTACTTAAGCACCACTAATAGCATATTTGAAGGTTTCTTTTAATTTTATTTACATGGCATGAGGTAAAAAAAAAATTAGATGACTGGGATTCTGAAATCACCAACTACTTTTATTCTCCCCATTGTGTCATTTGTTTTGAGTTTATCATGGCCCATGATACATAACAACTTCATTATGTAATTCCACGTCCTACGCACTTTGAGAGCCCCGATTTCAGTCTCATTCTTTTTGTTTTTCTTTTCTGCAGCTTTAAAAATTAGGATTTTAAACTACGACTCAATCTACAGTTCATTTCTTTATGTGGTATACCGCTGTTGGGTCTGCCCTTCACTACATAGAGAGGAAAACCGAAGCAGTGCCTGAGGCATTCACGGCCGCCCTTTGCCACACTTGTCATGCTTTATCCTTGCTTGCCTTCAGGGGGTTGCCAAGCCACATTATAACGCATTAATACCCTAGAAAGCAGCATTTCATTTGACTGTCTTCACAGTTTGAGATGAACATCAGAAACAGCATTACATTTAAAAAAACTCTGTACGCTTATGTAACTCTTGAGTACTTCACTTTTGAAAACTCACTAGTTTTTTATGGTCTGGCTTCATAGCGCAGCTGTCACCAGACATTTATGTGAGAATAACCAGAAGAGGGTCTTTGGCTCTGCCCATAAGTTGGAGCCATGAATACATGTTTTGATTGGTCAAACGTTGTGTACGTTCATGAAAAAGTACTTGCCTTCCAGTGGCTGTGATCATTTTATTTATCCATCTGCCTGACCTTTAATTTTCAGAGGCACACATATGACATTGTAATGCTATTAAAGTACCTTGGATAACTAGATAATTGTTAGTGTTTTTCTCTGGCCGCACCACAGATGGGAAGAGGGTAGTTATTAACCCGTTGCGTGCTCATGACGAGCTGAGCTCGTCATGAGGCATGGTTGAGCTGCACTCATGACGAGCTGAGCTCGTCATGACCGTTGGAACGTTCACATGCGGGGATAATTTCCCCGCTGTGCTGAACGTTCCAAAACGGGTGTGGTCGTGACGAGCTCAGCTCGTCATGAGTGCAGCTCCCGTGTGCCTCATGACGAGCTGAGCTCGTCACAAGCACGGTGGCACCGCGCGGTCCCCGCCTCCCCCCGCACAGCAGGTGAAAACGCCCCGCAGCCAAGGGGTTAAACTATATAGATGTTTAGGTCTGGCTTTACAGTGCAACTGTCAGCTGAACTTATCTGATCAATAAAAAAGAGCATTGTGACTACTACTGAGGACTTGATCACATGACAAGACCCAGAGACATGAGTGGTTAAATACTGGTCATATATATATATATATATAAAGCAAAAAAAATGTGCACAAGCCTTATGAAAGCCAATTATAGGTGCCCCCTCATAAAAATCACGTCTAGATGCCACTATCAATAACACCGTTCTTTTGTTGATGTTGCTGATTAACTGTGCGTTTTGTGTTTTTTAGGCCTGTTTGACAGTTCACCTGCCTTTAACCGCTTCCGCGCTACCGCGAATTCCTGCCGTGCGCTGAAATTTGAAAAATGGCTTGATTGTGACAAAGCCAGCTCGTCATGCGCGCAGCGCAGGTAACGCCCATGACGAGCTGGCTTTGTCACCCGCGCTGAAGGGGTTAACTGTGCTTTCCTATTCTTTAACATATACCAGATTGTGCTTAGGCTCCACCCAGAGGATTTTTTTCCAGTCGGCTCATGATGCCGACTGTATAATTTTGCATCACACAAGTACACTAAATCATCATGCCTTCCTTATTACATTCATGCATGCTGTAAAGTAAATATTTTTGGCTTCGTTTTTTCAGTGTTTTGGGCATTTTTTATGTTTTTTTCAGAACTCAGAATGCAAGACAGACCTTTTAGCTTCCCAATGTCCCACTAGTTTTCGGTCAATCTGTTTACTGCAGCATTAACCAGCCTCGCTGCTGTGTCCAGGTGTTTGACTGCTATGTCTTTGTTAGAAATGCTCTTGTGCCAATCCAGATGCACACTCTTTTGCCAGTTATGAGCCTGCATATCCATGTAAGGTAATAATTGTGATCTCTATGGCAGACCTGCTTGTTACAAACATACAATTTGTTAGTGTTGTGCCATGTTCCATAGCACAACTCCTGAAATGGCAATTTACGAAACAGGTGGCTGCCACAGAGTCATTTGACAGTCAGTCAAAATCAGTTTTTTCGGGGTGTATACCCAATTAAACCACATGTACAAGGAGCAATATAAAAAAAAAAATATATATATATATATATATATATATATATATATATATATATATATATATATATATATATATATATATATATATATATATTAAAATCATAAAAACTGCTTTCATACTGTTTCTATTAAAATGACTGTCTAGCATATCACACAGAAGTTATAAAGTTTGCTACACTGTATATAATAACCAGTTGTGTGTCGGTTCTCTGGATTCTTAAAGCATTACTGTATTGAGACGCCCCACTTAAATATCATATTGTAATAATCAATTTTTGTGCATAACTCAATATGCGCTACAAACTAAAAATATATGTACCTTAGTTTCACAGATACGTTTACAGGCCGGGCAGAGAGAGTCTATAGGGGGTGTCAAAACAGAATTGCTGTTTCATATGCTACGAAATGCATTCACACCAAGTGTCCCACATCTAAACTTCAAGTAAAGTTGCTTCGCAAGTGGGCGGGCTATAACATCCAACAAAGGTTCATATTCAGAAACACATTTAAAATCTAAGAAAGCACTGGTGAGCGTACTATGCCCTATGTTTACCAGAGGTTCCTTCTGCAAGGTGGACTAGAATTGTTCCTTAATAAGATCTTTTGTGATAGAGGTGGCCTTTTTTGGGATATTCCAAAGGGTATCTAAACCCAACTGATACAATTGTGTACAAACGTACTTTAACCATGGTTTACCCGCATGATCCTCAAGACATAAGAGCTCTTCCAGTGCATTTTTATAGTAGACCAATTCCTCCATTTGCCCCAATGTTCCGCAGTAGAGCACTGGTTTCAAATGAGCCCGATGGGAGACTGAATTAATCCCTGTATCCATGTATAGTGGTATTAACCCCTTCCATGCTCGTGACAGAACCATTCCGTCATGAGTCACGGTTGGGCTGTGCTGATGACGGAATGGTTCGGTCACGACCACGCCCGCGATTGGAATGTCCAGCACAGGGCTGGAATTCCTGCCACACGGAAGCGGTTAACGGAGAACTTAGTGGCATATTGACCAAGGACCTCAGGACTTTCTTTCAGTTAATGCGATTCATGTGGTCTTTTGATTGCCCCACAGTTCGGCATTGTAAAGGGCTTCTCCCACTGGTTGTATGTTGTAAATCTGTAATGCAGGTGAGGCTGTCCTGCTCAACGATGTTCTGTGGACTCTCTTTATAGCTGAGTTGTACTGTGACATTTCTAGAGCACATTTATCTATATGCAATACTCCATGACAATTTATTGGTGGGGTCATCTCTATAATTTCGAATTGGATTGTAAGCCATAAACTTTGTTTTTGCAGCATTCACCTCCAGCCCCCTCTATTTGTAGAAGGCTCCGAATCTATCCAACAGGATTTATAGACCCCACTCTTTCCTTAGGTATTCTTATTCACCATCCGCCCAGACCTAATGGTCAACTTTGTAAATCACTATTGGAAGCAGCTGCAAACCTTGCCAGTACTGGGGCGAATCTTACCTTGTTAGGAGATTTTAATCTGCATTTCGACGACTCCACCTCCCGAGCTGCAACTGTCTCACGATCTTGCTGTATATCAGCTCTCTCAGAAGGTCCTGTCTGTGACTCATGTTAAAGGACACCTCATTGACCCTATATTCTCCAACCTGGAGGATATATCTAGGAAAGAGCCCATTCCATTATCCTGGTCGGACCACTCTTTGATTCCATTTTCATGGAGCCCTCTAAATACGACTTTCCATAGCTGACCTGCACAAGTTTTGTCCCGTCCTTGGACTAAACTCCCTGTAGACAAGTCGTCCGGGAACTCAAAAGGTCAGAGCCAATTTGAATACCAATCTGGCTGTCGCCAATGAAAGCTTCAACTGTTGGATAGAGGGTACCCTTGATCGGGTCCTTCCGAAAAAGCTGATTCAGATAAAAGGAGGGCCCAATAAGAAGCCCTAGTATTCCCCCAAACTTTGGGAGTAAAAACAGAATTGTAAAAAATTCGAAAGAGCATGGAGGAAAGATTTTTTCCCTAACAAGAAATTGGATTATAAGGAGGCAGTTAGAACCTCTAAAGCAGAAATTAAAAGGGCCCAGGCTTCGTATTATGAGGAGAGGATTTCCCTGGCCTTCAATTCTCCATGGGAAACCTTTCGCATTGCCAAAAAACTATTAAAAGCCCCCTCCCTCCAGTCACTCTGGGTGTGTCAGGCCATCGATGCAATGAACACACAGACTATTTTTATCATAAAATCCAATCTATATACTCCTCCTTCCCCTCGGTTGATAATCACTTTAACCACCACCAGGAGAATATTGGTCTGCCGGATTGGGGACACTTCTTAGAGGACTTCTCCCATATTAGCCAGGTATCCTTTCAGTCTCTTTTAACACTGGTCAAGAGCTGATCGCCTTGTGATCTGCCTCCACCCAATATTCTGAAGCAGGTAGCCAATATAGTTGTGCCAACTGTTATTGACATGATTAATGCCTCACTCTCCAAGGGTATAGTCCCTCACCAGTGGAAAGGGCTATGGTAAAATCTCTCCTGAAGAAACCTAATTTGGTTTCCGATTGCTTGAGCAACTACCACCCTATCTCACTTCTTCCAGGGATTAGCAAGATTGCGGAGAAATAAATTAACCTCACCCTCTCTACTTACCTGGAATCTCATAAACTCCTCCACCCCTCTCAAACTGGCTTTTGACCATGCCAAGGTACTGAAACTGCGCTACTATCAGTAGTTTAGGAATCC
The DNA here is from genome assembly GCF_964261635.1 of Lissotriton helveticus. Classification (NCBI taxonomy): domain Eukaryota; kingdom Metazoa; phylum Chordata; class Amphibia; order Caudata; family Salamandridae; genus Lissotriton; species Lissotriton helveticus. The sequence continues at coordinate 1,283,999,451 of NC_136057.1, read as the reverse complement.
AGAAAGATCCTTGATGCAGGCGGATCCTCTGCTGTGATCCTCCTAGACTTGAGAGCAGCATTTGATAGGGTTAACCATCAAATCTTGGTTCACCGACTTAGAGTTCTGGGGGTAACCAGTACAGCCCTGTTGTGGCTGCAGTCCTTTTTGGAGGAAAGATCTTTCCAGGTGTTTGAGGGTGAGGCTATCTCAAAAATGTTGCCTCTTCATTGTGGTGTTCCTCAGGGATCGTCCCTTAGCCTCACTCCTTTTAATGCCTACATGGCTCCGTTGGCGGAGATAGTGCTTCCCTTTGGGGTTCACATATTTACCTATGCTGATGACACACAGCTGGTTGTGGCTCTGAATCATCCCGACCAGGTGTCCATGGGGCCGCCGCCCTTGCCTCAAGGATGTTGCCAGTTGGATTAACTTGTCTCATCTGAAATTGAACGGCAACAAGACTGAGCTCATGGTTCTTGGAGATCACATTAACTTTAAAGCAAATACTATGTGGCCAGTCTGCATGGGTCCACCCCCTGCCCCAAAGACAGAGATAAAGAGTCTGGGAGTCTGGCTGGACCAGGACCTCAGTTTTAAAGTACAGGCCAGGAAGGTGGCAGCCTCATGCTACGGCATCCTTAGGATGCTCTGTAAAGTGCTCCCTCTTCTTCCCTTCCGGGTGAAAAAATTGATGATTCAGGTACTTGTCTTGTTGCGGATTGACTATGGAAACGCTTTTTATTTAGGTGCGCCTAGCTCGGTAATTGTGAAACTTCAGACAGTGCAGGACTGTGCAGCAAGAATGCTCATGGGGATCCCGTCTCGCTAGTCGGCAAGGCCCGCTTTGTGGTGCCTACATTGGGTCCTGTTCAGGAGAGAATCTGCTTCAAAGCCCTGTGAATTGCTCACAGGTTTCTTGGAGGGAACTGCCCTCCAATTAATCTCACCTTGGTCCAGCCCTATCAGGCCAATAGGCAGCTGCATTCAGACGATCTTTCTCTAGCAGTTGTTCCCAGGATCAAAAAGACCAGAAGTGGTGGAGGGCTTTTTTCTTATAAAGCCGCCAGACTGTGGAATTCGCTCCCTCTGCCTTTGCGGAAGGAACCCAATCATCTGGCCTTCTGCAAACAGCTAATGACGTGGCTTTTCCCCTAGATGCTCCCTTCCACCCCTATGAACTGCCTCCGCGCTGGGATGCCTTAGGGTAGGTACCCGCTTTAGAAGTGCTATTTCATTAATTCATTCATTCATTGTGGCAATCTGTAGTGTGTGTCAAACATGCAAAGTACTCTATCCATAGTTAAAGAATAGGCCAATTTTGTGGGTTACTGTAAAAATCTTATTTGCTTTCATTCACCAAGGGTAGGACCACAAGCTACCAGTTGAATAGTTTTACCAAGGCCTCAGGGTAGCAATTGTGCTGCTATCTTTTGCAACTGTGCACAGCAGTAAGTGACAAGACCATGGCACATATATCACAAAGACAGGGGGACCAGGAGCACTTGTAGGTCCAGCATACATGCTCCTATTAAATACCAAGTCTATCAACAAGGGCATACAGTTCCTAAGGGTAAATGACAGGAGAATATGTGGTCAGTCAGTATCTAAGGAAACAGACTGGAGAGGTCTGTTCCCGTGGGAACAGGAGCCATCACAGTCCCGAATGGGTGTCATGCTTCATCATAGGATGTGCACCTCGTCAGGCCAGTGCTGCAATGCCTGACAGGCACCCACAAAGGGGCTCCTTATTAGAGATCTTTTGTTCCAGTGCTGTATGTGAAGTGTGGGTGTAGGGCTGTTGGTGAAGATTGATATACGGAAGTGTGTGTGCATATAAAAAAGTGTGTTCAAATAGACTAAGTAGTCCTCTAAAACGAATGTATTCAGTGAGTCTACTTGTCTAATTAAAACATGGTGGCTAACAGTAGAGACAATAAATCTCTGGTAGATCTAAAGGTCAAAGGGTCAACATGTTTCTTGCAGTCGGTAAAGTCAATAATTATCTGTTGGCAATTTGTCACGACCAATTAGTTCTTATCTACACAGTGGTAAGAATTGGGTGCATATCAATAATTATCCAATCACAAAATAACCTAATTATAGTGCACCTCTATACAGTGCTTCCTAAAAATGAAAAGCCGACCTGAAATAGAGATAAGACCATTAATATAAATAATCTGCATTATGCATGTAATCAAGGACATATTATTGACTTTACCTATGGCAAGAAACATGTTGACCTTTTGAGCTAGCTTTGATCATTGCCGTCAGTTTGTCAAACATATAGTTCTAATTGTCGATCCTTCATTTGACTATGGCTGGACCCCCATTCAGTAGATAGATGAGTAATCAGAGGCCTTCCCATTGTGGCTTGCAGTGTCAAATTCTGATTGCACTATTGAGTTATGGCTCAGGCAAATTATTAATTGTCCTGATGATGATACCAAATTATTAAGGGACCGAAACGCCATCGACCCACACTCTGACCCGCTACACTTTGCATAATCGTTTCATTTGAGTGCAGAAGTGCTTGGCTTCTGATATGTGACCCTCATCTTTCATGCAATTGCTGGTCACACCTTGTTTCTTTGCCTGTATGTTTATTGTTTTGTCTGGTGTTTAACACTTGTTCTGGTACTACCCCAGAGATTATATATACCCTACCTTGTTTTTTTTTAATTTATAAAAATACTTTGTTCATTGTCATTGGAAATATCGTTGGAACTATAACGTTTCTTTGAAAAATGCATTTAATTTTTTTGCTTAGGGACCACTCTTCCTCTCACTACGCTGTACCCTTGGTCCCTAGTGATTTTAGCATTACTCTTGTGGTTTTGTAAACAAACTTAAGGGGATCAGCATAAAATCGGAAAAAGCAATAGGTCTGACTTATATGAGCATGCTCTTTCATTGAAGTTTGAGTTTGTGTATTTTTTGGGGAAATGGATATATAAGTGAATGCAAGAATGAGCCTGTAGGTGGGGGAATGAATGGATGGATGAGAGCAAGAATGAGAGACTGAGTGCATTATTTGTTTACATGTTTTTATTAGATTTACAAAACTATACGTCCCTCCACAGACCCCCCATACCCACCCTTCCCCACACATGAAATTACATACAGAAGGACCAATACAAATGAATATAAAAATCTAGCAACGAATTGAACTACATCAATTACAGAGTTTCTACTGATTCACTCTAATATCAAATGCTATAATGCATAATAGAATCAATAACATAAAAAAGAACATAATCACATATAAAAGAACAGGGGTATCATACAACCATAAACATCTCAAATCGCTAGTCTAAGTCACCCCTTAAAGTGATAAGTGCAATTTATAAATTTAATTGATTGAACAACATCAATAATACCCACCTTCTTAGTCTCTCCAATCTAGTACATTGCCCCTTTTATGCATGTATTCCTTTCTCCCATATTATACCCCATTTAAAAACTCAGGATCAGCCCTTGAAGTGGCATATGCAGTTTTATAAATTTGATTGATTAACCCACGGCGTTAGATGCTTCCAAATTTTCAATCCCTTCTTTCTAGCTCGATAGCCCTTTCTTGTCTAGATTGCTTTTTCCAAGTTATACACTATTAACAAGCGCGTCAACCATTGTTGAAAAGGTGGGGGGTTTGCGTCAAACCACGCTGAGGTGATACTTAACCTAAAAATAGACATAGAAATGCTTAACAGGGCCCCTCCCTTCTCCATACACACATTATGTTGTGCTCCAATTAAAATTACAGGGGGAGTTATGACTATAATCATCTATCGCTTATCTCTAAAAAAAAAGTTGTTAATTTCAACAATTGGCAGGGAGAGGGAGCTACATGTAGCAAACATATGTACTGCATCTGCCCCATAAAGATCATGATATACACAGTGTGTTCCCTTTCCCCCATTTCGCAATCCAATATAGAGCATATTACAAGGAGAAGCGGGTTTTATAGAACTGGACTTGAAGGTTTACTGGCATTAGGATAGTTTGCACCATTAAAAAGGCTTGTTGAAAAGCTGTTCTGTGATCTCTAATTTTATTTGCCTTTTTGAAGAGTGTTTTTCCATGTCGTCCTTCAAGAGATTATTAATGAAATTATAAATCATACCAATTCTAGGAGGTTTTGATTGACCCAGTTTCTCCACAAGATCATTTTAACAAAACCCGGCTGGTCCGTCCTGATTTAGCTGCAAAACATTTGAAGGAACTTAAAAAAATCTTTGAGTGAGATTGAAATCTATTCTAAGCTGATCGTATGGGATGATGCCGAGCGATGAATACCAACACCCCAGTTTATTAATCCCCACCATTAACCAATTATTAAAATATAAATCAGAGGAAATCTCTGGTAGGTTCTGATTGTCTTGGATAGGAGTATAGAAGTTTAATCTGCCTATACCCAACAGTTGGCGCACAGAAACCCAAACTTTAAAGGCAGCTGAAAGAGTCTTAAAATGAATCCTTTTGTAATACCCAAAGTTCAACTAGCACCAAAGACACCCCCAAGCCTCACCTCCAATTAATAGCTCATAGGGAGAGGGGAAATTCCCCATCATATCTCTAGGGTGCTCCTGAAGAAGCACTGTACTATGTGCTAAAGATGTGGCCCAGTAATATAATTTAAGATTGGGAAAAGCTAATCCCCCCGCTCTCTGGCGATAGACAGAAATGTCACTGATCTTCTAGGTCAGGAATAAGCCCAAAGAAATTGTGAATAAATATTATTTGAATTTTTTTGACCTTTTGATTAGAAAACATAGTGGAATTTCTCTAAAACAAAAATACTACATCTTTGGGAAGAAAATCCTCTTGATTACATTGCATCTACCCACCAGAGACATGCCAATTATTCAATCTACCCAATGTTTTAGTTTTTTCCGCTATGGAGGTTAGATAGGTTCTCATCAATGATCTTATCTATGTTAGCTTTAATGGTTACCCTTAAATAAACTGCATCTTTGACCACTCTATTATCAATCAGGGATATATACTTTTTAATGATGATTTGAGATTTGCCCGTATTTAAATAATACCCTGAGATCGTTCCAAATATCCAGGCTTCATCTTCTATAGTTTTCATAGCCAATTCGGGGTCAGATGTAACCAACTGGATATTGTAAGTGTAAGCTAAAACCTTGGTGCAATGTCCTTGAACTACAATTGGGGGGATATTCCTCTTTAAATCCAGGCTTGTTAAAAATGGATCTATATACAGTACGAATAGCAGCAGAGAGCATGGACATCCCTGCAGTGTCCCCTAGAGATCTTGAATGATTCAGTCATTTCCCCATTGATATAGATGCTAGCGGATAGCTCAGCATAGAGTGCTTTGATTGCACTGATGTACCCAGGACCAATCACCTTCTTATGCATCGCAGACCAAAGGAAGCTCCAGGAGACCCTATCAAATGCTTTTTCAGCATCAAGCACGATCACAGACATAGGGTCCCCTGACACTTGCCCTACATCAAATAGGGAGATGATCTGCCTGACATGGTCTATCGTGCCTTTCCCGGGGATGAATCCATGTTGCCATCTGGATAGTATTCTATGAATAACGGGGGACAAATGGATGGCCTGAAGCTTTGAATACATCTTTGAGTCCCCGTTGATCAATGTGATTGGCGGTAAGAGCCAAGCTCTTCAATGGATTTATTTTGTTAGGAAAAATTATAATTTTAGCTGAAACCCATGATTTAGGAGGGGTTGCAGCTTTATAAATGTGTTTAACAGGGGCGTAATAACATCCTTGATGTGGTCAGCAACAGTTTATTAAATTCAGTAGGAATTGAATAGGTACTAGCAGCTTTCCCATCGCTTAGACTAGACATAGCCATAACAATCTCATCCCATAATAACAGTCCATCAAGCAGCTCCTGCTCTTCCCAAGGCAGTTGATCCATTACATTGGTTTCTAAATATCTATGGATATGGTCCTGTATGGAATTACTCTAATCCTCCGCTCCCTCAGATTATAATCTTTTATTTAAGTGCTGAAAAGCAGCACGTAGCAGACAATCGTCTGACACCAGACCAAGGACCGGATCTCTGTGGCAATTTCATTATGTTTGAGTGCCTGCCTACTGCTAATTGGTTCCCCATCTTCTTGCTACACTCGTATACTTTCTCCCGATGTACAGCATATTTTTCTGCTGATTTCGTAGGAAACATTTTCCCAATTGCAACCTAAGCAAGTGTCGCCTCCATCTGAGCCTCCTCTACCCCACTGTTCCTTTCCAGTGCCATAATTAGATTTTTTTTCTGCATGGGCTAGTTTCAGCTGACTGTCAATCGTTCTGCCTTTATCTTCTTTCCCCTTATTTAGAGAAAACTGAATAGTTTCCCCTCGTATACAATTTCTTAGGGAAATTCCGAACAATTCCTAATATAGCTCTTCCCATATTTCTTGTCAAAAATGTATTAATCCATGATTTCATTTGTTTACGATATTCACTATTATACAATAATGCCCGCTCAAACGTCCAGGGGGCAACTTTTTTTTTAAGCATCCAACCCTTGCATTTTTCAAAAACAAACTGTTATGATCGGATACAGAGTGCATTCTTGATGAGTTATTGAGCACCTTAACCCACCAGTGAGTGAACAACCTCTTTTATTTGTAAGCCAGACCAATTAGTATTGCAAATGCTTTTTTATTATCCCCAAGAACGTCTGCCCAAACCTAATTAGCACAATTAATCAATGTGTGTAGGTTTCTTCCCTCGTCCCCACAGGGTCGTTGGCATAGGGCTACCTGTTGAAAACCTCTGAAATATCTTCAGAAAGGTTTAACAGCACTAGCAGTTTACGACGCCAAAAACAAACTGGTCGCAACCCCAGCAAAATCTAAAATACTGATTTTTGGCCGCTACCCAAAAAAGAAGCTAATAAAATGGAGACTGGTACCACTTACGTTATCTAGCACACAAGCATATACCTATCTTGGAGTATGGCTCAGCGAAACTAGTCAGCCACAGGTCCATCGAACTAAGCTCCTGCAGAAAGCTCCAGAAATGGTAACTTACGCCATCTGCAAACTTAATGCGACCTTGGAAAGCCCAACCACCGTGGCCATTCAACGGGTTCTGAAAGCAAAACTATTACCCTCCCTCAATTACGCTATACAGGCCTTCCCTGGAAAATTGGGTCAAGATCTCGAAAAGATCAACTGTGCAGCTTATAAAAAGCTATTTTGTCTTCCATCATTCACAAGGAACACTTTAATTCGCTTAGAATTCAATCTCAGCCGGCAATCCTTGGAAGAACTGGCAAACATGGCAAAATATTATTACTTAACAACCACAGCTCCGTAGAACTCTATGAAGCAAGTAATAAACAAAATATTTACAAAATCAGGTAACCCATGGTCAGCCAGCCTAACCCTCGCCAAAGAGCATCTGAGTTTAGCAATAGAAAATTAGGACCCTAACATAATAAAATATGCAGCCATCAAATCAATTATGAAAAAGCAAGTAAGAACCTGCTCAAGAAAACTGGACATTGGAGCATTGACGGTCAGAGGCTTCCCTGAGTCTCAAAGCTCTCCCCATATTTTAAATGGCCACAAACCACATCTTGTACAGTCGTTGGGTAGGCAAGCCCTACAAAGGATCCTGGCTGCAAGACTGCATGTGCTCCCCTTAAAACAGCTGTATCCTGCTGTCAAAGTTGGCTCAGCTATCATGGAATGTCGCCTCTGTCATTACAAACGTGAAACTCTAGCGCACATTCTGTTATGCTGCCCTGCACTGCTATCAGCCCGTAGAATTCATCTAAGGCCCATTCTTCTTCAATTAGGTGTACGGACGGTAAAAGAGGCAGTTTTTCAATTATACTTGTTGGACACAGTGAAGCACATGGCCAACTTTGCCAAATTCATTTATTCTGCGCGAACAGCACTAATGGACAAGACAACCATGGCATAAAGTGACTTTTTACCTGGGGGAAGCTTTCATGTAGTATATGCTTTCAAAATATACATGTTTTACTAAATTGTAATCATTTTTTTATAATGATTGCTTTTATTTATACTAATTGCTATCTTTTGTATTGATGTTTATTAATCATTCAAATAAACTATTGTCCTTGTCATTGTCATTGTCTCTGGAATATCTGGTCTTGGGTACTCGAGACTCACGACCACAAGTAATACTGGAAGATCACTTAAAGGGCTGCAGATTAAATGTGGTAGGGGAGTAATGAGTGATTGGAATATATGCATGCTCTACAGACCTGCAGCCCTTTGTCTGTCATCGGTTTCTTTGGTTATGTCTAAATTAGTTTAGTAACATAGCTTTCGGTTTGAGAAGTACTTTAAGGCATGAGTGTAACTTGAATTTTGCATAATCAGCTTTGCTTGAACATTGCACTCCCTGTGCTAGGCTTTATGGTGTCAAGCTGACAGAAACGCAGTATGCTAAAAATGAAAACATGATAAATTAGTAGTTACATTAGAAGCACATTTTAATGTTTTTATAATTTCCATAATTTATCATGAAAGTGATTGTAATAAGGTTCATGAATCAATGGCAAAAGTGAAAAAATTATAAAATATTTGCAATTTAGATGGGAAAAAAAGCAGACGGAATGAGTCTCTGCTCTCTCTGGCCCATGCAAAGATATGCCACGTTGCACTTCTCGCCCTGTCTTATAAAGTGTTGGCAATAGAACACAGTACAAAATCTATATTTTTGTAAGTTTTTTTAATGTCCATAGGGTGTGTATTTATCACTCTAAACATGATCAGTATTTGTATTTCCTGAATTTTCACGCGCAATGTAACCAATCGTTCTGTCTGCCAAATCTTGCAGCTTCCCTGCTGCTATGAGGATAGCAGCATTCGCTTACACCACAGATGAACAATAGTTCAATCGAAACCCTGCTCCACACTTTCCAAAATAGGTAATATGTAAAACACATTCTCCATAATATTTGTCAAACATAAACCTCTAGACTAGAAATACTATAGTTCTAACTGTGTAAAGATGGGATGAACATAAAATGTTTCTTAAGGAAAAGATGGGTGCACCGCATACTGAATCATCTCAGTTTTTTTATTTTCATACTGTCTATCGATCCTTTGGATGGTTCTTGGATGAAAAACATTTACTTGTATCATTTAAAAATAGGGGTGAAGGAGAACGTGGACCTGACTTTTATTCTCATTTTCTCTTGTCCCTCTGATCTCATGAACTGCAGTGCCAGTAAATTGAGGCTGCCCACAGCACACACAGTGTGCCCACTTAAGAGGACAGCCAACCTAGTGCCACATTAGGCACATTAACACGTCTAGTGGTGGGGACCCCCTAGAAGTCCCCAAGTCCGGCACTGGCTATGCATCACTTCTGGCACATACTTATACCGCCCCCGCCCATCTGCCCTTCCTTTTAATTCTTTATGGTCAAGTAGTCTGCAGCAAAATGTATTCCAAGAAACATGTCTTGTGTTTATTTTATTGCTGTGCATGCTATGTTCTTCATGTGGGGTGAGGTTGCCTATATTAGCACTAGAAGACCTGCACTGTGAAAAGCCCGAACCAACACTTCTAATGCTGGTGCTGAAAAAACGTAAATAGATTCCCAAGTCATACTCAATTATCCCAATTCGGATGAGGTGGTAATTCCCTCTTTTGACGTACACCTTTGAGTCTTGGTTGTTAAGGCGTTTAATGCTGAGGTTTCATCAGCTCTGATCTAGGAAAGCACTGATGTGACACGCGGTCGAGAACTGAGCTCCTCTTTGTGGCTAAATTTGGGAAGTTTCCATTGCCCAGGCTTGGACATCGGCCCACGCTGCCTACCTTGCCTACCTGCTTTGTATGGGTGCTACATCATGAGTGGTGGAGATGGGCATGTCCTTCTGTCTCCGCCCTGGAGTGCTCCTGGGTCCTAGCTGGAACTGATCTTTGCTTTGCAATGTCGAAGGCAGAGTCATCACTGGCTCTCATTCGTAGCGGAAGCTGTGCTGGTTAAGCACACCATGGGTGACATGGCATTTGCTCTTCTAGGCATGCAGGTGTCATTTGTTGCCCATGGAGATGGGTGGATTATTTCATTCATAATCTTCATTTCTTCAATTCTTTCTTCCTTCCCCCTCGATGAGGAAGTCTGGAATCTTCATCTCCCAGGCCAGCACCTTATATCCACATTTCTTCCTATTTCTTCATGACCCAGTAGCCTGCCCTTCCTCCTTAGGGGCCGTAGGTACCTACCCCCTCAGAATAGCTTGACCAGGCCAGTGATTCAGGATCTCAGCAGCACACCCAGTGTGATTAGCTGGACAGTAAGCACTGTGACAAGGATTATCTGTCAATACGGCTATCATTATGTCCTCATTCAGTTCCTCATCCCCTGTCTTACTGACTGAGGATGTACTAAAGTGGCATATCCTTGTTACGATTCCATGGCATGAGAAATTAGCATTGGCAAAGCCTATAGGTGTGAAGTTGACTGCCTGCCATTTGGCTTTATGTTTTCACAAGGTGGTTTCAAAACTTTATTGTTGGAGAAGCTGTTGGCCCTCAAAAGCAAAAGCATTTGCTAATATCAAAAATAATTTTGTGTCTCAAAAAGCACAAATTGGCATTGTAGTCTCTGGCATCTAAGGAAACTAGTTAGTGTGTGAATGTGTTTCTTGTGAAAGGGCAGAACGCTATCACTCAAGTTAGCCAATGGGTGAAATGGGCTTATCCACTACCTCGTGCTGTAGGGGAGAAAGGAAGAACTTAAACAGTGTGGAAGGAGGAAACACATTTGAAACTAAAACAGGATTACCATGTAACTGCTCACTGTCCGGAAGGCATGAAGATAAGTAGTCAAGATCTACAATATTTTAGCTAACGTAAAATACATAAAGAAACCAAGAAGACAGTTGGTGGACCTTAGCTTAATGCCCTCCATGGTGCTCATAAGGAAAAAAATCCATGGTTCTAAGTATTAAAAGCAAACAAGCTTTGGCAAAGGCAATATATCTGGCTTCAATGTGTTAATGCATGAATGCACCTGTGTGCACAAATGCTGTTTGGATGCTTTACATTAGCACCAAGTATAGTGGCTTTTCCAATCCTCAATTGTTTTCATCAGTGAGATGAGCTAAGAGCAATGGGTAAGGCCAGACACTAGTTTCAAAAAACACAGTTGATGGACAGAATGTAGAACAATGTCATACATTCACCCCAGTACAAGGATCTGGGCCTAAATCCATCGTTTTTTTGCACTCCACACCACCCTGGGTTAGACACTGGCTATATGCAAATCAGCTCTGACCCTGTGCCTCATGGGAACAGTCCAGTCCGAACTACCAAGCCATGTCTTTCCCAGACCGGAATCAAGCATCCAAGGACCGGTTGATGGACAGAATGTAGAACAATGTCATACATTCACCCCAGTACAAGGATCTGGGCCTAAATCCATCGGGTCAGAGCTGATTTGCATATAGCCAGTGTCTAACCCAGGGTGGTGTGGAGTGCAAAAAAACGATGGATTTAGGCCCAGATCCTTGTACTGGGGTGAATGTATGACATTGTTCTACATTCTGTCCATCAGCTGTGTTTTTTGCAATTTTCACCCCGAGTGGGCTGGGTATGCTCAGACGTGAGTCCCAGGCTCTCCACACCACTGGAGTCAAGCTATCCAGGCTGAATGAAGGCTGATCGCCAGAAACCGGTCTTTGGATGCTTGATTCCGGTCTGGGAAAGACATGGCTTGGTAGTTCGGACTGGACTGTTCCCATGAGGCACAGGGTCAGAGCTGATTTGCATATAGCCAGTGTCTAACCCAGGGTGGTGTGGAGTGCAAAAAAACGATGGATTTAGGCCCAGATCCTTGTACTGGGGTGAATGTATGACATTGTTCTACATTCTGTCCATCAACTGTGTTTTTTGCAGACACTAGTTTCATACTTTGTGTGCCACATTCCCCTGGAATTTACAGCCGCCACCTCAAGGGTGGATGGAAGACAGTATTGCAACATATAGCAAACCTGCTAGCATGTCCCAAACACTACCCCCCTCAGAAGAAGCTTGTGGAAAAATCAGCAACTTCTTCTTGGATAAAATAAGCAAAATGTACTCTTCCTTCAGTCCGAACATCAAAACACATCCAACTGACTGGGAATAACACCGGACCCCTCACCCAGAGGCTCCATGTAGGATGAGCAACTTCTCCCCCCTCACAGAGCCCGAGGTCCTAAAAGCGATGAGGGAAGTGAAAATAGGATCTCCTCTAGCCCCTTGCTCCCATTTCATCTTTACCCAGATTGCAACAGTCCTATGTCCCTATGTCACGCAGCTCCTCATTAACTCTCTTAACGCCGCCGCCTTTCCTGACATCTGGAAACAGGCGGTAGCGACTCCCCTGCTGAAAAACCAGGAACAGACGTCCATAACCCTGAAAACTACCGGCCAATCTCTCAACTCCCATACCTCTCCAAAGTCTTGGAGAGGTTGGTAAATAGACAATTATCAAACTATCTAGAGTCCAACGATCTGTTAGACCCCTCACTAACCAGCTTCAGGACCACTAACAGCACAAAGGCAACACCGCTGGCGATCCTGGACAATATCAGATCGTGGACCGACCAGGGAGGAGCTGTTGCACTGATACTGTTGGACCTGTCAGCAGCATTCAACATGGTCTCACACAACAGATTGCTGGAAATCCTTTAAGAAAAAGGAATCCGCTCTAAAGCCTTAGAGTGGCTCAGCTCATTCCTCAGTAACAGAACACAAGCAGTACAACTAGGTAATTTCCTATCCAAACCTAGTGCCATCAGATGTGGGGTCCCGCAGGGGGCATCTCTAAGTCCCACATTATTTAACGCCTACGTGTCATCTTTGGCGAAAATTAGCAAGAAATGGGGAATCAGCATTTGCTCCTATGCGGATGACACACAGCTGATGGTAGCCCTCGAGGATAGACCTGATGTTACCAAAATAAAACTGCACAATTGCCTCTCAGGGATGGCACACTGGATGTCTGAGCATTGTTTGAAACTAAATACAGGGAAATCAGAAATCCTGCTTTTTGGAGGAGCCAACCTAATCTGGGATGCCACATGGTGGCCTCAAACCCTGGGTGAGGCCCCAGTTACCAAGCAATGTGCGAGAAACTAGGCATCCTCATTAATAATACCCTTTCCATGAAGGACCATGAGCGGGCCCTCTGCAGGAGAGGCTTTGCAACTTTGAAACTCCTAACCAGACTCTTCCCCTGGATCCCACTGGACTGTAGAAGAACTGTTACACAGGCCCTACTTATAAGTCAGCTCGACTATGGAAACGTCTTATTTGTAAGGCATGGCTGAGTTCCTTTGCACACGGCTACAAGTACTTCAAAACGCTGCAACCAAATTAGTGTGCAATGAAAGCAGGCTGAGCTCAGCATCAATGCGCATGAAAGATCTTCACTAGCTACCCATGCGACAAAGAGCAGTATGTAAACTACTCAGTCATGCACATAAAGCGGTGTATCTAAGTGGCCCAAAAATATTACAGAATAGAATTGCATTCTATGTCCCCACAAGGAGCTTACGGTCTCTCCATCAAGCGCTGGCCAGGGCAAAGCGTATCAAGAAAGTGAGGGCAGGAGGACGTTCATTTTCATATCTGGCGGCTAAGAAATGGAATGAACTCCCCCTAGACGTACGCCTTTCCTGGTCGGAGTGTAGGGGACAGTAGGTTATGTAGGTAATTCGGTTCCTTTCCCAGCAGGATCCGTTGACTGATGCATGGACCCTTAAAGAGAATTCTCTCCGTTACCGGGAGCCAGTGTAGAGTGGCTCGGGCATTCTTGGAAGAGGCTCTTCTAGGGAGCATCAGGTCTAGGTGGCCCGCAGCATTCTGAATACATTGTAGTCTCTGAACACTCTTGCGTATAATATGTGACTACCTCTGGTTGAAAAGAGGGGGACAGGAGAGTCCACAGCTATATTCAGAGAGGACAGGACCACACATGGAGTCACCTCTGTGATTAAAGAAGGAGAGTAGAACACAGTCACTTGCGGGGTGAAACCTAATGTTATAGGCCAATCTCACTCATAGACTCTACGGTAAAGCTTATGGGTAGAGTCTTATTCAAATGAATATAGGAGTGGACAAGGGTGCATATTGTTTATAGTCCCTGCCAACATGGATTTGAAAGATGGCTATGTACAACAGAGCAGTGGTTGAACAACCTCAATTAACAGGTAATCGCACCATGGTCGGGCTCTGCTTAATGAACCTAGCAATTATGGACATATCTTGTGCTTTTGACAACACAACATTTTGACTGCATCTGCTGGAACAGGGGCTGATTTGACTTAGCCTCTAATTTTCCCGAATGCCACGCCAAGGCTACTGGTCCCAGATTTACTAAGATGAAAAACCTTAATATAGATAACAACAGACTTGAAAGAGATTCCAGTGTCTGGTGTGTGGGGTGGTGCTTGACTCTACTGCATCCTGGTCTAATAACATCACAAGCAGGCGGTTGAAGTTCATTCATGCCACAGGTGCCATCTTTCATTTATCATGATATTTAGGTGGCAAACCAATTATACCTCGTATGAACATTTACAAAACTCAGTGTGTACCCACAGATATAGATATAGAGCAGGTACGTGGGGTTTTGCTGATTGCTCCTCACTATGGGCAGAAAAAAATAAATTCTGCAGGCAACTCCCTTCCCTCCTACATTCTACATCACACTTTATTTGTCATGAGGAACTTGGTTTACCATATATTGAAGATCATGTTAAGCTTGGCCCTTTATTGTTATGGGTTTCTATTTGGAATAATTCCCATGTTATATTAAATTATCCCATAATTATGGACTTTTTGTCATGTGATAAAAGGACAAAAGTACTATGGCTTGCTTACGTTGAGAAGAATTTAGATGGGTGGGGGCAGCTCTCTCTTTTAGAGAACCTGCAATTTATACCCAAAGGGGAAAAGGTGCAAATTAAGCACGTTCATAGAGAGAAGACAATTATACAGGGAGTGTGTTGAGCTGAGCAACCATTCTGTAAGGCTATTTGCTACCTTGAAATCTTGAAATGGCTTGGAACTGTATTTGACTGCAGAATGTGGTAGCTGTAAGAGCACCTTGCTATTGAAATTCAGAGCAGGCAGAAGTCGCCATATTTTATGTTTTCCATTGCCCCAGTATAGCAGCTCTATTGTTTGTGTGTGTACTTGTAATGGCGTCTCTCTGACCAAACTCTTCTGCACTTTATTTTCTATTTGTACATTTTATGAAATTTTTATTGCTTGTTTTAAGGAAACATTAATTTACACAGTGCAGAGTGGCTATTCGGTTTTCACAAATACTAAATAAAGAGGAATGGGGTGGTTGATAGAATCAGCTATGTGCTTTCGTAATGAAATGCTTTTTAAAACATCATTTAAATGTCATTTTACCATATTTGTATTTATTTTGAACTTTTTTGATTGTCTTAGATATTCGAATAAAGTTATTGTATTCATTTGTGAGTATTGAGAACTGTGGCGAGGCATAGTGCAAAGGTTTGGTACACA
The DNA here is from genome assembly GCF_964261635.1 of Lissotriton helveticus. Taxonomy (NCBI): domain Eukaryota; kingdom Metazoa; phylum Chordata; class Amphibia; order Caudata; family Salamandridae; genus Lissotriton; species Lissotriton helveticus. The sequence continues at coordinate 1,283,983,943 of NC_136057.1, read as the reverse complement.
TACACAAAGGCCATTCATTTTGAAACATAATTTCTTGGAAAAGTCCTTAGAAACAAGACAACTATGTACTTAGTTCACGCCTGTAAAAGAGTATTTTTAAATCAATCATTCATTTGAAAACTGGCCCATATTGGGGATAATCTGGAGTTTTCTTATATGGTGCAACAAGAAATATACCGTACCGTTTCAGTCTCTAAATTCATTAATAAATGGGACCATTGTGAAACTTCTGTATGTAGTTAGACTTACGAGCTGCCACTGACCTTATTTCCTTCATCAATCTATTATCCACATCCCATTGTTAACTGGTATTTTTTATCCAGGACATCCAACCTGGACACATTACTGTGTTGGTTTTCCTTCTTCTAAACAATCTCAAACGGAACTCTGCTTGTTGTGACTTGTGGAGAAAACCTATAAGCATACACACAGTCTTTGAGACTATGCTTCCAATTCCTGCCAGCACTAGTCTCCAAATGAACTCACTCTTTGATCACTCTATTAAACCTCTTCACTGTTCTGTTTCCATTGGCATGATATAAGGAACATTTTCTGTGTTTGATCACTTTCTTATGGATAGATCCCCCCCAATTCTCTTGAAACAAACAGACCATTGTCTGTAAGAAGGGTATCTGGTAAACCTTTCCTACTGAAAATTGCATTAGGGAAATCTATTATTCTCTTGGTCTCTGTCCTACACACAATTCCGATATCTGCCTGCTGGGAAAACTGGTCCACAAGAACAAGAAGATAACAGCTCGTACCGCTATCATGTAGAAGACCAAAAATGTCCACTGCAATAGTTTCCCATAGTTTTGTGGGAATATCTCTAGTTTGCCTGGGAGGACTCCTCACCTCATACACCTTATCACTACTCACACAGTCCCGACATTCGAATATTAACCTCTCGATCTGCAAATGCATACCTGGCCACCAATAATTAAATCTTACCCGTGCCTTTGTTTTACTCCTACCTTGGTGCCCTTCATGTCCTAGTACCATTATTCTCTTTCTCTGTCTCTCTGAGACTACTAATCTCATTCCTCACAAACCATTCCGTTCTCATACTACAATAAATTCCTCACCTTCCAATATCCTTGCAACATCAAATCTTTGCTTAAGTCCAAACTCCATCCTGCGCGTATAGCTCTGCTCACCTTCTGCAGTACAGAATCATTTTCAATATCATCCAACCAATCTTCTTGAAAAATAGGTCCCTCAGTGACTACACTCACTTTCACCTATTCCTCATCAACCCTTCACCATCTTCTACAGTCAGAGTAATAGTTACACCATTGAGGCTTGAAAAAGGTCCCTCGTACCAGGTCCAGTGCAGCATAGGAAATCACTAGTGGATGTCTAGTGGTAGTGATGTCCAGGTGCGCCTCCCCAGTCTGCGCCACTGTAAAGATAATGCCATCCAGAGTTAGGTAGATTAGGTTCTTTATTAGAAGCACCTCACATCCAAAAGCTTCAAGATCCTAGCTCAACTTCCAGAGTAGAACCTTACATGCATCAACTCACTGGACCTGAAATGTGGCCCAGAGTTCTGTTACAGCATTCCATTCCAGGAATCATGTAGAAGATACCACAACAAACTTCAGGACAGGTTGTGTATGGGGATTAGTGATGACCCCGCATTTTTTAGGGGATTGGCGTGAATATAAATTCTGGGCAAAATTGGACTATAGGAATAGATAAAATATGTTCAATGGTATTACGAATGACAACTTTGAATGCAGCTATCAGTAGATAACAATTTGGGCACAACATAACTGCTCAGCAACCTTACAATGCCACTTGTTATTCAATATATATGTACTGGTTGCTTTAAAAGTGTACACCTCACCATCATGGTCTAATTGAAATGAAGTTTACATATCTGTAATCTTTTTGAATGAAAATATTCTTTTTGTGTGTACACCTTCCATCGATTATTTAAATACGTTTTTTCATTGATGCATTCAGTGATGTGCTAGATGTGTGTTTCTCACCATTCATTAAACAATCATTAGACTAAGTGGTTTTTAAATAAATGTTTTTTTTAACTAATCTCGTTTGTTCCTCCCTTTCTTTCTATCTGAAATATGCAGGTATACTAAAGAGAAATGTGGTGAAAGACTGCAGCTCTTACAGAGTTGGGCAGCAATGTTTGCTCCTAGCTGGAAAAATATGATGCGCTATGCACACAATAGTTTTGGAAAAGACGCAATGTACATGTAAAAGGAGGTGACACACTGTTTTTCAACCAGTATCCTATTGTTCCCGAAGGCCATCAACTGACCAGAGTTTGGATGACAAAGATATAGAGTAGGCTTCAACGTGTGTAGTTTAGAAAGCTATGGAGCACCTTCTTCCATGCAATAAGGGCACAACCTTGCAACTTGCTAAGAAGGTGCTGAAAACTAAACTCTTAAAACACTCATGATTAAGGTCAGAGATCCCAGGAAAAAAAACAGAATTGCCAGAGGGCTGAACTTCACCTCTGCTCCCAGCTGCACTGCAACTGTGGATGCTTGCTACCACTTTTATCCCAAATAGAACCCCACTTTTTATCTAAGATATCGGCATTACCAAAGACATACAAAAAAGTGCGGCTCTCCGCCCTTGTCTTTTTTTATGCCCCCTTGGTGGGCCAGGTCCCAAAGGGGGTAATAAATATATTTGGAGGGAGGGGGTCACCTGGCCCCTCTCCCCAGGCTGATTTCGCTCCCGGGACCCCATCCCCTGGGACCTGGCCACAATTTCAAAAGGGAGGGGGGCCACTTACCCCCTCTCCCGGAGCCATTATTGACCCTGGGGACCCCATCCCCCATGGCCAAGTCCTGCTAAGTCCTGAAGTGCCCACCCTCAGGACATAGCAGCTTCTGTGACTGCATTGGCAGGTTGAGGGAAACCTGTGTTTACTCTTGTTTGGCACGAGCAAATTAACCCCTTCGCTGCTAGGCCTTCCCCCATGCTAAGCCCTCCCCCCATGCTAAGTCTTTTTTGGGCTATCTGGGGTAGTTTGCGCTAAGTCGCCCCTGTAACTTTTTGACCACATATGGTATCCACGCCAACTTTGCTTCCTTTTCTTCCAACATCATGGGGATTTTAAATGTACCCAGGGCTTGTTGATTGCCCTGGAGGGGACGCAGAATACAGCAAAATTTAGTTTGGGGGGGAAGGGGTGAAAAGTGCTGCGGTTTGTGGTGCTGAAATCACAATCTTCTCAGCTTTCAGGGACTGACAGATGTTTGTCAGAAAACCAAAATGTTTTACACATTTTGGCATTTTACTGGGACATAGCCTACTTTTGCTCCTTTTTGTGCTTTCCACCTCCTTCCAGTTAATGGTAGAAATGGGTACGAAAGAAAAAATGGATCCTGGAAAGCTATACATTTCAGAAACATAGACAAAATTTTGAATTTAGCAAGTGGTCAGTTGTGTAGATCCTTCATGTTTTTTTTATAGGAACTAACAGTTGAAAATAGGAAAAATTGAAAATTTGTTGAAAAAACAGCCATTTGTGCCAACGTTTTCACCTGTAACTTCTTCTAAGTATGACCGATTTTTTGAAAAGCAATATACCGTTACATCCACTGGACCACATTATTTGTGGCAATATGTAAGACTTTTAGGTTCACCAAACACCCGAGAAACCGAGAGCCAATAACTGAGCAGCATCTTGCAATGTTTTTTTATTGTGTACCAGGTATATAGCAATTCATTATGCAAAATAAATACTGTGAAAAATCATAGAGAGACTCCTATGTATTTCCAAAATGAGAACAAAATATACAGTTTAGAAACAGTAGCTATTTGCACATATCTGATATTGTGGGCATCTATACTAGCATGTAAATTATAGGACGTTTTTCAAAGGGACTTCTTTTTTACACATTGTCTTACATTTTTGAAGCAGAAATGCATCGAAAGTCAATATGTGATAACAGTTGCTCTACAATTCTGTGTTTCCTGAAGTCTCCCGATAAAAATGGTAACTCACTTGTGTGGGTAAGCCTAGTACCCGCAACAGGAAATGGCCCAAAACACAACATGGACGCTCCACATTTTTACAGTGAAAACAGACCCTTTTTTAGGAAAGTATCTAGGAGTGGGTTTTGACCCCGAGCTCAGCCAGCACCTAGGGAAATCTATCAAACCTATAAATGTTTTTAAACTATACACGAATAGGAATCTAGGATGCAGTGACTTGGGTGGCTCTCACCAGCTTCTGTTACCCAGAATTCCTTGCAAACTTCAAACTTTGTCAAAAAACCACATATTTTCCTCACAGTTCTGTAATGGAAAGTTCTGGGATCTGCATGGATCCACAAAATTCCACCCACCCGGCATTCCCCAAAGTCTTCAGAGGACAATGGTACCTCACTCGTGTGGGTAGGCCTAGTGCCCATGACAGGAAACGGCACAAAATGCAACGTGCACACCACATTTTTACTGTGAAAACTGACCCTTTTTTTCAAAGTGCCTAGCTGTCGATTTTGAACTCTGGCTCTGCCTGAACCTAGCGAAACCAAGTAAACCTATACATTTTTTTAAACTAGACACTCAGGGGAATCCAGGATGGGGCGACTTGTGTGGCTCTCACCAGGTTCTGTTACCCTGAATCCCTTGCAAACCTCAAACTTGGTCAAACAAATGTAAAAATGTCCTCACATTTCTGTGATGGAAAGTTCTAGAATCTGTGTGGATCCACAAAATTCCACCCACCCTGCATTTCCCAAAGTCTTCCGATAGAAATATTACCTCACTTGTGTGGGTAGGCCTAGTGCCCGTGACAGGAAATGGCCCAAAACGCAACGTGGACACACCACATTTTTACAGTGAAAACTGCTCCTTTTATTGCAAAGGGCCTAGCTGTAGCTTTTTTTAAACCTAGCTCTGCCGGCACCTTGGGAAACCTAACAAAGCTGTACATTTTTTTTAACTAGGCTCCCAGGGGAATCCAGGATGGGTTGACTTGTGTGGCTCTCACCAGGTTCCATTGCCCAGAATCCCTTGCAAACCTCAAACATTGTCAAAGAAACAACATTTTCTTACATTTCTATGATGGAAAGTTCTTGAATCTGCGTGGTTCCACGAAATTCCACGCACCCCGCATTTTACAAAGTTTCTCGATACAAAATGGTACCTCACTTGTGTGGGTAGGCCTAGTGCCCGCGACAGGAAACGGACCAAAACGCAACATGGACACACTACAGTTTTACAGTGAAAACTGACCCCTTTTTTGCCAAGTGCCTAGCTGTAGATTTTGAACCCTAGCTCTGTCGGCACCTAGGGAAACCTAGCAAGCCTATACATTTTTAACACTAGACACACAGGAATACATGATGGGGTGACTTGTGTGGCTTCCGCCAGGTTCTGCTACCCAGAATCCCTTGCAAACCTCAAACTTCGTCCAAAAAACACATTTTCCTCACATTTCTGTGATGGAAAGTTCTGGAATCTGTGTGTATCCACAAAATTCCATGCACCCCACATTCCCCAAAGTCTTACGATAAAAATGGTACCTCAGTTGTGTGGGTAGGCCTAGTGCACACAACTGGAAACGGCCTAAAATACAACGTGGACACACCACATTTTTACATTGAAAACTGACCCCTTTTTTGCAAAGTGCCTAGATGTAAATTTTGTACGATGGCTCTGCCAACACCTAGGGAAACCTAGCAAACCTATAAATTTTTGAAAACTAGACACCCAGGGGTATCCAGTATGGGGTGACTTGTGGGGCTCCCACCAGGTTCTGTTACGCAGAATCCCTTTCAAATCTCAAACTGTGTCAAAAAAACAAATATTCCTACATTTCTGTGATGGAAAGTTCTGGAATCCTCGTGGGTCCACAAACTTCCACCCACCCCGCATTCTCCAAAGTCTCCTGATAAAAATGGTACCTCACTCATGAGGGTGGGTCAAGTACCCATGACAGGCAAGGGCCCTAAACGTATTGTGGAGACTTCAAAATTACCTATCATAAAATGACCTGCTTTTACAGGGGGGGCACCTGGTTTTTCAACCCTAGGCTCGCTGCCATCTAGGGAAACCTACAAAACCCACACATTTCTGAAAACTAAATACCCTGGGGAGTCCAGTGAGGTATGACTTACATGGATCCCCAATGTTTCCCTACCCAGAATCTTCTTTCCACACATTTTGTTAGGAATCACGTTCCGGCACAAATGTCCTACAACCAGCATTCCCCTTATTCTCTGGAGTAAAATAATACCTCACTTGTGTGGGTGGGCAAAAGGCCTGTGACTGGGAATGGCGAAAAACATAGGGATTATGAGTATAGCACCATGAATTCTAAGCTCTACATTTAAAAAAAAAAAATTGTTGATTCTGCATTGGCAAGCCCCACAAGTAAGGTATCATTTTACCCAGGAGACCAAAGGGAACACTAGGTGGTAGAAGATTTGTGCCGGCACAGTGATCCAACACAAAAATATTGGGAAAAAGTGTTTTTACCAGCTACAATTGAGGTTTGCATGGGATTCTGGGTAGGGAAACGTTGGGGGATCCACCCAAGCCATATCTCACTGGGCTCCCCAGGGTTTCTAGTTTCCAGAAATGTGTGGGATTGGTAGGTTTCCCTAGATGGCCGCAATCCCGGGGCCAAAAAGCCCCCCCTGCAGAACCAGGTTGTTTTATGATAGGTCATTTTGAAGTCTCCACAGTACGATTTGGGCCCTTGCCGGTCATGAGTACTTGACCCACCCACACAAGTGAGGTACCATTTTTATCAGGAGACTTTGGAGAAAGCAGGGTGGGTGGAACTTTGTAGACCCATGAGGATTCCAGAACTTTCCATCACAGAAATGGAAGGAAATGTGTTTTTTCGACACAGTTTGAGGTTTGCAAGGGATTTTGGGTGACAGACCTGATGGGAGCCACACAAGTCACCCATTCTGGATTCCCCTGTGTGTCTAGTTTTCAAAAATGTATAGGTTTGCTAGGTTACCCTAAGTGCCGGCAGAGCTAGGGTTCAAAATATACAGCTAGGCACTTTGCAAAAAGTGTGTCTGTTTTCACTGTACAAAATGTGTGTCCACATTGCATTTTAGGCCTTTTCCAGTTGTATGCACTAGGTCCCCGAGAACAATAGTCAAGAAAAAAGGCGCCACAGTCATGAAAATAACATTTAATCAAAAAGGTACTCTTCAGATCAGTTGTATACACTAAGATACTGGTGACTGGGGATCATATGGGTTATTAGGATGTTCTGTATTTTCAGTCTCAAGCTGAGACCCTAGGTTGTTTGAATATATGGCTTCCTATATAATGACACTTAACAAGTGCACAGAGGAGAAAATACATATTTGTCAACAAAAAAGAATTGAGCCCAGAACAGTTCCGTGGCTAGCGGAGCTCCTTGGCTAACATTAAAATGTATAGAAAAATGTTGCACCCAAATTACTCGTGTGGGCATTGGTTAAGGTACCAGCAGTGAGCCTATTAAGGTATAGAAATGTTGAAGTAGCACACAAATTATTAAACCCCATTTGGCGTTGCCCATTGCTAGAGAGCGAGACTCAATCACATGTTTAACTACTTGTGCACCTTTGAGAAACAAAATGCGAAGGTTCAAGTTACTATGACTCTGACTGTTGGGAGCTAAGTGAAGTACTTTTATATGTGGAGGGCATACATGAGAACATTAAAGGAAGAAACAACCGCTACAATAGAACCGGTAAAAAATCGTATTACACAAAATGTCTGATGCTTGTTACCTTTTTTAGATAATGGTCATGCTAAAATAACTTGTGATTTGTTTACACACCTGCTGGTTGATGACTTTTGTCACTCTCTAAAGTGTCTTGGTTTGTATATTACAGATGGGGAACCCAAGGAGATTTCACCACAACTCACCCTCGGCCTATTGTCAAAGTGAAGCTTTTTACAGAGAGTACTGGAGTGTTGGCACTGGAAGATAAGGAATTAGGAAAAGTGAGCGTTCTTCTCAACCTTTTACCTTCCTACAAAGATATCACCAAACGCAAATTATTGTTAACTATGACCATGACTTTCATTTGATAACACATATATATTTTGTGAATACCATTCTCTTTGAGTATATATTCCTACCTAACATTTCCGAAAAAAGGGATTTGGGTGGCAGGAACACAGCTCCTCCTTGAAGTACTGCAATGAAGATGGTGTCTACAGATGTTTGCAGATTCTCACATGAAAAGAACTGCAGAGACTTAACTCTGTCGCAATATAGGATTGTATTATTTTCGTTTGTGAGATCCAGAGTGTGTTGAATTCCGAAACAAGGCCCTCTCAGTCATGTTGGATCATGGGGATTTTTTTTTCTTTTGGCTAAAAAGTGTTCTCTTGTCTGCTGGGCAATATCCACAGAAACTGAGATATGAAAGAGAGTAAATAGAAAATCTTGCACCACAAGAGAGCTATAAAGTGGAGTACAGAGGCAGTGACTATTGTTGTTGTTCACTCCGTGTGGTGGGTGGATAAAGCAGATCTTTTGCCAATGGGTCTACCCCAGATATATCATTTCCTAAAAAGTAATCTCTATTTCTTATGCAGTGTCCCAGCTACCTTGTTAGCAATTTCGAAATGTAGATCCCACTCTTTTTCCATCAAGAACAGAAGGTATCATGAAAGAGGTGCAAATTAGCAGGCCCAATTTTATTTCTTCATCACAAATGGGTGCAGTAGGGGGCCCATGTTCAGGTCATCTACTTTCCTCCATTCTTCTACTTGTAGCCTCTTCCAGAACATCCATCCTCTTTTTCTCGTTGTTCACTTGTGTGCCTGAACTCTTTACTCAGGTTTTAATAATCTTTCTTCCTTTTGGCATTTCTCATACACCTACATACTTGATCTTGTTGCCCTAGCTTGATCTTTTTCCCCTAGCTCCTCCTTTACAGTGATTTTCCTCATTGCCCTTCCTCTCCCTCCTAATCTTTCTCCCCGCATTTCTTCTTCTTAACCAATGCGTCTTCCCTAAGCGCTCCATCTTCTAACTTTCGTGCATTGGCTCATTCTTACCTCACAGATATTTGTGGAGGTTCAAACCCTAAGCATGACTCCTGCTTCATGAGATATCTTAACGTGATTTCATTTAACTGAATGCGTGGAGGCTATGAACATCTTCTAGTGACTAAGGTAACAGAGAGGAAATGGAAGAGAAGAAATAGTGCAACCACCAAGCTATCTAATGCCCAATAATTGAGACTCAACATGGAAACTGACCTTAAATTATTGTTATTCTTCATCGAGACGATCCATGGTGTTACAACCAAAAGTGGTGTCAAAGAGTGTCACTGGCAGTTGAAATCAACGGTGCCACCACTAAACGGGAGCATTTACAGTGCCGGTCTATGAAAAACATTTGGTACCTCACACTTTTTTTATTGTGTACATCATAGTTACTTGACTATTTGTACTTAGAGAAAATAACCAGCGGTTCAGAAATGTTACATTAATCACCTTTCCATACCAGTAAAATATATTCCTCCTAGACGTTCCACAACATAATTTTACAGTAAATTCGAAACCAGTAATTAATTCCGATGTTGTCAATGATCAATTATTCTGTGGCTCTTCTAAAATGTGTGCAAGATCTCATGGTAGCCACCTTGTGGTGTTAGCCCTTATCACAAACAAATGGTTTCTTATACGAATGAGATACTGTTGGGTGCTTTTATCATACAACGTAAACATGGTGTTGCACTTTGGATAAATGAGACCATTTCCTCCACTGCAAGCCTTAAGTTTGGCAAAAGCATTTGTCCATTTTAACGGAGCACCTTCAAATTCTTTCCAGTTGTTCTGTCAAGACTAAAGGCCACCATGTGAAGCATACGGACACACTTCAATTCCACGCTGAAAGTTGTGGTGACACTTGTGTAAATGGATTACATTGTGTACATAACACGTGTTTATAGTCTATATAACACCAAAAAACATTTAGACTCTGATTATGAAGGGCCTGTTAAAAACTGTGTTCGTTCCATGCCACAGAAGTATTGGTACCAGGGTTCTGGTAATTCAAGGGTTATAATGGCTGTTAGAAATGTGCCCTTTCTGCTTGGTCATCCCGGATTTATTTTGCATTTTTGCTGAACCTTATTTATGCTGGCTATTGAACTCTGTGCACATTATCCAGACTAGCCAGTGGTGTGCTTGTCGTCCTCCTTTCAACATAGAAAATTGGTATACACCTGATTCGTTTATTTAATTTGCATATAAGTCCCAAGTATTACTTGGTACCAAGTATACCCAGGCGCTGTAGATTAAGTGCTACCAGTGAACTGCGGCACTCATTGTGCCATGCACTACAGTTGTTAAGCATGTCTCCAAGTCTACCATTGTAGCCAAATTATGCAGTTTTGACAAGTCAAAATAACTCCTTTTGACAAGCCTAAACCTTCCTTTTAAATGTTAATAGGTAGCCCCCAAACGGGCATTCCTGCACATAAGGAAGGGTATTTAAAAAGAAGGACATGGCAACGTTTAATGTTAAATGTATCGTTTCAGCGAAATCGTCCTAAACGCTACTTTCACTGTAGCAGGGTTGGGTTTTCCATAGGACAGCACTGACACTAAGTTTAATAAATGTTATCTCTAGGCTGCAGCTACAATACACAGACAGATTTAATTTCTGGACTTTTAAAATATTTATTACCAGCCTCATTCACTGGTAAAGTTGAATTTGTAATAAATATTCTAGAAAGATGACTTTTAAAAAGTTTCCTTTGCCCTGCCTAAGGTCCTTGGCAGCTAAATCTGCATTTCTCTCACACACTTCACTGCGGTCACAGTCAAATTGTGCCAAAAGCCGCTTCTACCGCAATCATTGGTACTTTGTGCTTCCTGGCGTCATTTCTACTTAAAAATTTAAAACATTTTTTGGTTTTATTTATTATTTTGCATTTCAACTATATTACTCTTTTAAAAGTGCATGAATACTTTACACATTGCCTCTTGGTTTAGCCTGTCTATTCTTTGCCATAGCTACCCGCAGAGTGTTGAGTTCAGGTTTATTTAGTGACTTAAGGGGGTCATTCCCACAAGGATTGTGAAAATTACTTGAGGTAGCTACTTACTCCCTCAACTAATAACACAATTTCTTACGATGAGGATTACACGTTTTTATAGAGTATCGTGCGAGAATCAGGGTATCTGTACAGATTCCCACATGTTTTCCTACTGTTTTTCACATGGAGATTTTGACTAAGAGCAGTTGAAATCTGCTTGTAAATAACTACGTTACATCTGAGAGGAAGCTCCCAACTTATGGGAATTTATAGGACACTTGGCTCATAATGAGGGCCTAAATGTTTCATCTGATAGACATGTTTGCAGTGGCCTAATACTGTGCAGCAGCAACACATTATGTTGAAAAGAGCATTTTTAATGCCCTACAGTCACTCTCACAAAATAAAAATGAAAACAAACGCTTTTAAACAAATAACATGCCTAGTCTAATATAACACTGCAATATAGGCACATTAATGCCACCACCTATAATTTGAGTTAATAGTTTACCTTTCTGTTGTGTGCTTTTAGTACCTATCAATCGTTCCTCTGCTGATGTCACTGCTGTACTGCCTATATAATGCGAGTAGGCACATTTTATTTCTTCTTTACTACCACATCCAAGTTGTTTAGTATCATCCATAAAGCACCACCGCATACTGCCGCCGGCGTTCTTCACACAATTCTATGGTTTAGCCAAGGTGGCATGGGTTCTAAAGCAATCGAGGAACACGAGTACCCTAATAAAGACAGCTATAATTGGGGTGCTGGTGCAGTGAGTCACTCTCATTCTTGGGCCCTGGTGCTAGCCATAGCTTAGGACCTCTTACCAACATTGCCTGCTCCTCTTTCCTGCGTGAACTTGGGGCTTTGAGTCTTAAACATAAAACTCCAGGCATTTAGAAACCATGCATCATACACTTGGAAGAAAGTTGGAGAAATAGCTCTCGCTTTCTGAACTTTGTTTGCTCTGAACCAGGCCAGGCTCTCCGCACAATCCTCACGTGCTTCATTTAGTGTCACTCCTCTGTAGAACGAGTACTTTTCCTTTAAAATCTATTAATAGCAAATCGAATAAGAAAAGAAATATAGCACCTTCCTACAGCCACGTGTAATTAATGGGATGGTTTGCAGTGTCTAGGGGTATCCGTTATGCTGTAATTTGTTTTCAGCCAAACACACTCATCGCACAGGGTGGAGGAAAGCCCTCCCAGGTGCCTACTTGCTTTTCTCATCTGTCACCGGAGCTGACTCCTGTAGAGCCATTAATTCGACAGAGGGTGTCACGGGAGGAGAACTGGTTAGCAAATAATATGCAAACGCCAATTTTTCAGCACAGAAATTGAGTCCATATTGGAAAGCCGTCTGCTGTGATGCGATGAGTCAATTGGTGTTTCAGCTGTGTCCTAGATTTGACAATCTTTGATAATTGCAGAAGCAATAAAATGCCGCAGTGGCCGCATAGCATGCGGAGAAATCAGTGTGTCTTCCCAGTTTCTGTAATAAGATATTTTTTTATCACTTTTATCTGGCAGGTAACATTAACCCCAACATCGAACAGCTCTAAGTCGCCTGAACTGCACAAAATGGTCGTTCCCAAAAATAGTCAGGATTCCGACTTGAAGATCAAATTGGCGGTGAGAATGGACAAGCCAGCACACATGAAGCACAGTGGGTAAGCCTGGGGCACAGATGGGCGCAGTCTCTTCCAACACTGTTCCCTTCTCTCCTGTCAAGTCTACGTTCTGTGCATGTGTTGGTATTTATTTATTTCGAGTCTACCTGTGGAGCAACACAGGATTGTATATTAAAAGAGGTATCGGGAGACAATACAAGATCATAAGATCCTGTACAAGTGGAGATTAGCTGCTTTCAGTTACTCAATTATAAAGTCAAGTGCCAGTATTCAAACATTGTTCCCATAGTTAGCAGCTCAACCACTGGTCTGCATCTCTTACCTGTAATCTTCAACTTTTTGTCAAATTAATTACCCTCACAAGCTGTTATAGCCACACCATGAAATGCCTGAATGTATGACGTTACAACGAATTCCGTTGCAACGCATGCCTTTACCACGCATGCGTTACAACGGAATTCGTTTACCACGCATAACATTTACCTCGATTGCATGCGTGGTGACGTCATACGTCGTTAAGAGAAAGCGGAAGTTTATTTTCCGTTTTCTCTTATACGACGCTGATTAAATACATAACCCGATGTGACTTTAGGTGAGTTTTTTTTTTGGGGGGGGAGACCCCCCCAAGATCCCCTTTTTTTACTTTTTACCTTTACTACATATACCTTTACTACAAACCTCGTAGTAAAGGTATGCGTGGTAAAGGCTTTCGTGGTAACCACGCATGTGTTGTACTGCATGCGTGGTTAACGATTTCGTGGAAACGGCTTCGTTGTAATGGCCGTTTCCCGAAATGCCTGCCAGGTACATGTTAAATTGTATATCTAAAACATTTGTAAAATGTAAATAGAGAAAAATTATAAAATGTAAACCGCCAGATTTTTCAAGTTTTACACCACGGTGTTGTGTTAATAAGCTTTTAAACATGCTGGTAACTATTTAATCGTAATTTCCGGTGCGAGTGTGTTATAACTGAAATAAATGCAGTGCAACATACATGCATGTCGCCCAAAACTACTCAACACGTTTTTGTTTTATACCTACTTTTGTTACCATGTGGTGGCCTCTTAGAAAACAGATTTGGTCTCACTCGCAACACACACAGACAACGATGGATTTTACATAACGTCTATATTAATCTGCTGACTTGATCTAAGAAAGTTTTGGGACGTAACACTCTGCTCTGAATTGCAGTGAGCAAGTGAAGTGAGAAAGCTAGGCCACTGCAAGGTGACTTTTCCCCTCTGAGAATTATTTTTAAAGAATATTGTCAAATAGTACATTGCAAAAGAATTACCTCCAGTATGTCATTACCTGTATTTTACCATTGGTATCCGTTATGTCAAGAATTACCTACAGCGTGCCAGTATTTTGTCACAGGTGTATAGTATGCTAAGAAATGCACCAAGAATGGCAGCAATGGTATGTTACCATGAGTGTCTCTATAAGACAAGAATGACCTTTAGTAGGCCGGGCCAACAATTTACTTGCCAGCATAAACACCAGATTGTCACTAACCTCTCACTTACATTCACTAACCTCTCACTCACTCAATTCATTTATTCTTACCCACTCTCTAAACTCCCACTGATTCCTATTTAAATCACGCTGTTACTAATTTTTACTCATTATGAGTCACTCATACTTACTGACAGTCAAGCTCTCACATTCTCATTCACTACCTGTCACTGAATCTCTCTCACATACACACACACTTGCTCACACGCACACACACTTGCTCACACATACACCCACCTTCGCACATAAACACACTCTCACCTACAAGACCGCACACAGCATACATTTAAAAGCATTTTTACTTACCTTAGCTGCCACCAAAGCTCCAATTCCATTGAGCTCCATTTTGTTTATTACCCAAATAATAAATAATGCAATTTTATTCACTATTAGTATGATGAAAAATGGACAGACAGTAAACAGTGCACTGCCACCCCATTGTTCTTGGCACTGATTTTGCCACATCTGAGGCCAGGGTTCAAAGGCAGTGCCAGGGTCGCAATGGACAAGCTAGGGGTTACAGCTGTGCATGGACTGCATCAAAACGAGTCATCAAACAGAAAAGCTGACAACTCTTGCAAACTACAAGACAATTTAGGTTTCCCTTATTTGTATACGCAGAAAATTACTTTAGAGATAATTATAATAGAGCTTACCTTGAAAGTTAATTTATGTAGCATTTGGTCAACGAGCTGGATATTTTTTTATTTTAAACTAGTAAAACTGTTTCAAGACGCCGAGTAATGCTTTAGGACACAGATATCTTCTTTCACTATTTGCCCTGTAATTATGGTGAGCAGGGGAGAACTTGTTGCTCTCAGAAATTCACAAACTTTTAAATACATTAAAAAATTCCGTAGGTGAGAAACGCTGAGGGCATTGGATTGGCTGGGAAAACAGTCATGTGATCTACCGTATAAGCACTCGCCTTTCTGTCCTCTCCGTGAGCCTGTGCCAAATAGAAGTGCTGGAAGGACTGGTGCCTGTAGAGAGCCACCCGGGCTCTCTCCCACAATGTATCCTTTTCCCCCACGCACGCACACGCACCCCGGGGCGGGCTCGCGCCGGGGTATAAAATAAACATGCGGAAGACCGCTCGGGGTCTTTCCGGCTAACAGTGACGGTATCCTACGTAAGCAGAGCGTCCATGAAAAGGAGGCCGCCGCCCATGTGTTCCATAGCAGTAGATGGGACCAACGTCAGTGCCCTGATTGACACGGGAGTGTCCGTGAACGTCATGGACTCGGACCAATACGAGAGGATGTCCCCGAAGCCTACACTAACACCCTCCGCAGCGAGGATCTACACATATGGGGGATCAGAACCATTACCCCTTCGAGGAGTTATCCAAACGACCGTAGTCAATGGAGAATATTCCACGGAGACCAAATTTCACATCACGGAAGGGAAGAAAGGCACCCTCCTGAGCTGCCACACGGCGGAAGACCTCGGCCTGGTATTCTTCGCCAATCAAGTGCACCAGGCGCATGCGGACTTCATGCTAAAGGACTTTCCAGAATTGTTCAAGGGCCTAGGAAAATTAAAGGGGCGCAGATTCAAACTGCACATAGACGCGTCGGTCAGGCCTGTAGCACTCCGACACCGGCGGGTGCCCTTCAACCTCAGGCCACAGGTCGAAGAGGAGCTTCGGAAGCTTGAAGACCTAGGTGTAATCGAGAAAGTTTCGGGCCCGACACCCTGGGTCTCCCCGTTAGTCGTCGCACCGAAACCGAAGCAGCCAGGGGCCATTCGTCTATGTGTGGACATGAGGCTCCCCAGTACCGCCGTCAAGCGCGAAAGACATATCACCCCCACCATGGACGATATAATAGCAGACCTCAACGGGGCGAAATGGTTTTCAAAACTAGATCTTAACTCGGGCTATCATCAGCTCGAGTTGGAACCAGCCAGCAGGTACATCACCACCTTTTCGACCCACGTGGGATTACGTCGCTACACCCGGCTCAGCTTTGGTGTCTCCTCCGCGGCGGAGGTCTTCCAAAATGCCATTCGTGAGGTACTATCGGGACTGAGAGGAGTGATCAACCTCAGCGATGATATTCTGGTGTACTCCGCAACCCTTGAAGAGCATCACGTCAATTTGAGGGCGACCTTACAAAGACTCGCGGATAGTGGCCTGACTTTGCACCGAGCTAAATGCTCCTTCTACCAGGAGTCGATAGACTTTTTCGGATACACGTTTACGAGGGAGGGTCTGAAGGTCGACCCTAAGAAAGCGGAGGCGATCAAGGCAGCCAGCACCCCCCAAAACCCGACGGAAATACGCAGTTTCTTGGGCATGGCCACCTACTGCGGTAGGTTCATACCCAACCTAGCCGCCATCGCGGAACCTCTCAGAGCCCTCACCAGAGCCGACCAGAAGTGGGACTGGACCGGCGCCGCGAACAATGCGTTTCAAACCATCAAAGCCAGCCTCTTGGATGACACCACGATGGCCTACTTCCAGCCACGACGTCGGACCGAGTTGATTGTCGACGCTAGCCCCGTGGGACTGGGAGCAGTCCTTCTGCAAGAATACGGGCCAGAAGAGTGGAAGCCGGTTGCCTATGCCAGCAAAGCGCTGACCGACACCGAGACCAGATACGCGCAAATAGAAAGAGAAGCCCTGGCCATCAAGTGGGCGTGCCAGCACTTTCACCTCTACCTCTGCGGGCAGGAGTTCACGGTGGTAACCGATCACAAGCCTCTTCTACCCCTCTTTGCGGGATCGTCACGGCTAGCTCCCCCTCGCATCGAAAGGTGGGCGGTCCAGCTGCAGGGCTACCGTTTCAAGATCGTGTTCCGCCCAGGAGCCCACAACCCGGCTGATTATCTGTCCCGGCACCCGGATGTCATCACCCAGCGTCTGCCCACAGGGGAGGGAGAAAAAGTGGAGGAAATCGTCCACATGGTCTCACAAGCAGCGTGTCCAGAGAACATGTCGCTCAAAGAAATCGGAGAAGCCACCGCCGGGGACGAAACATTGACGAAAGTCCGCCGTGCCCTGGAGGAAAATCGTTGGGCCCACTTCCTCGACGGTGCATCGAGCCTCCGGCCGGAGGTGAGCCACGCAAGACAACAACTGTGGCAGGTACGCAGCGAACTAAGTGTTGGAGATGAAGGAATCATCTTACGAGGACACCTCCTCGTCATACCGGAAAGCCTCCAACAGAGAGTTCTGAGTCTAGCACATGCGGGGCACCAAGGCATGGCCAAGACAAAAGCACGGCTACGGAGCAAAGTGTGGTTCCCTGTGATGGACAGTCAAGTAGACGCCATGGTACGGGCCTGCCATGCCTGCACAATCACCGGTGGAGAACCCGCCCGGCGCCGGTGATCACTGAGGAGGCGCCTCAGACACCCTGGACACACCTCAGCATAGACTTTGGCAGCTTCCCAGACGGAAGACACATGCTGGTACTAGTGGACTCGTTCTCTAAATTCCCAATAGTTGAAGTCATATCATCAACGGCATTCCCGCAAGTGAAGAAGGTGCTAAGCCGCGTTTTTGCCACAATGGGGCTCCCAGAGGAAATCAAATCCGACAACGGACCCCCTTTTCAAGGAAGAGAATTCCAGTTATACCTGGAAGCCCTCCGAGTCAAACATAGAAAGATCACCCCGCTGTGGCCCCAGGCTAACGGGGAAGTTGAGAGACTAATGCGAACACTGAATAGGGCCCTCCGGATTGCGGTGGATAATGGAGAAGACCCGGAGTCGGCCCTTGACCAATTCTTAGGAGCCTACCGACAAACACCTCACTCAACAACCAAGTGCGCCCCTGCCCACGTACTGTTCAAGCGTGCACCCAGGGACAGCATCCCCACCGCTAGCACATGGGTGCCCGAAGAGAGAAACGCCGAAGCTACTCAAGCTAGAAGACAGAACACGAACATCAAAGCGAGCGTGTATCGCCATGCCAAGGAGCCGAACATCAAGGAAGGGGACGTGGTGGTTGTCAAAGATCGACATCCCGGATGGAAATTCCGAACCCCGTTTGAGTCTGAAGTATGGATAGTGGACAAGGTCCAAGGGACAATGGTCACCGCAAAGAGGAATGGACAAGTCACCACAAGGAATGTGTCCTGCTTCAGAAAGGCAACGGAAACCACGGAACGGCAAAGAGTGGAAGAAGGAGAAGAAGCTGGAGAGTATGAAGATTTGGACTTCCACAGTGTCCCGAGTCCAATCATGGTGCCACTACAGGGCGAGGCTCAACCCAGGCCAACACCACCGAACCTGGGTGCCGAGCAAAGTCAACCGAGGGCGACTAATGCGAGTGAAGGTCCAAGGACAACCCCGGCTGGGGTTGTCGAGTCACCCTGGACCCGGAATCACCGATACAGTCTGAGGCCCAACCCGAGGCCCAACCAACGGATGAGAGACTTTGCCTGGACATCGCCCTAAAGTGAAATCCAGAAGTGTGCAGCATGAACAGAACTAAAACAAGGGAGGGATGTAGAGAGCCACCCGGGCTCTCTCCCACAATGTATCCTTTTCCCCCACGCACGCACACGCACCCCGGGGCGGGCTCACGCCGGGGTATAAAATGAACATGCGGAAGACCGCTCGGGGTCTTTCCGGCTAACAGTGACTGAGTGTGTATGTCCTCCTTTTACAGTGTTTGCATTCCACGTGCAGGGCCTTACCCGAATGCCACAGTGCCCCAAGGTTCTCTTGTGAAACTAATAGGAAAAGTGTTTAGAAAGTGAATGGGTAGAGTCGGCTAACGTATGTCAAAGAGCTGCTCTGTGCCAGAGGTGCTTTATCTCCTGCTAGAGAACTGAGAACCAGAGCCCTGGTTGGACCTGTTTCCCCATGCCGTGTCCTGTCTCCCCATGCCGTGTCCTGTCTAGCACTGTGCCGCTTTGTATGCTCCACCTGGACGGAGCATACGTTGGCAGGCAGCCGAGAACTTTTTATTTGTCTTTGAGTTTCCTGTCGTCTGTGAGCAAAGCATTGTGCTGTGACTGAATTTGCAAAGTCTCCATGTTCAGCAGGAAGCTCGGCATCTGGGAACAGGATTCAGGAAGAATTAATTGGTGCAGGCAGGGCCGGTCCTAGAACTTTTGGGGCCCCGGGCGAAAGGGAAGATGTGAGGCCCCTCTAATTTGCATGTAACATCACAAGAAGTGACCACAGAAAGTGACATCGTGGGGCTATTGGTCTTATTTGGCATCACTGAAGAGACCTAACGTGGATATCAGTAACAATGACAAAAAGATAAATATACAAATGAAATAAGTCCATATATTTTCAAACTGTATTAAATGGATTACATTTGTCACATTGGATGGAAAAGCTAGTTCCAGGTCTTAGAAAGAAGGATGTTTTTTCACTCAATGTTAACTGATCATTTCCAGATGAGTTCTTGATAGAAATTCCAGTTCTGTCTCATAAAGGGGGGAGATCCTGTTGAGGTAATGAGGGACTGGATCATTCAAAATATAAAATTACACAAAAGCAAACCTCGCACATTTCAAAAGTCTCCTTTACCATTTTGTGTCATTATGCTGCCACCTTAGGATGACATAAATACTAAGTAATTTCTTTTAACGTATATCTTCTCACCAGTATACCACAGGCACCTGCTAAGAGTAGTAGGACAATCTTTTTTGTGTGTGGGCTCTTTACTTGCCAGAATTATGTTGAGTGCAAAAACACAACACATACAATACAAAATTACAAGACACCATTGCAAACAAATTAAGATTGTACATAAATAAAAAATACCTAGAACAACCAAGACCACTACTAAATCATACATGGACTTGAAGGTATGCTGCAGATTTACGTTTTTTTCTTTTTAAATCAACGTTTTTGATTTGGTGTGAGAACTGTAGAAATGCAAGTGGCCGGCTTTAGCGCTGGTGGAGCCCTATGCAACAATGTTTGTTAGTGCCCCTAATTACTTCCTCTGCCACTGATTCCCTCACTACCATCCTTTAACAGTACCCCTCGAGTCTCCATAACCACATTCTCACTGAGATGCATTTAATTTGATTTACAGCGCTACTGATACCAGTGTAGGGTGTCAGACAAATGTATATCACACACATTATACAGAGACAATCTGTCATAAATGTGTAAATCACTGTATAGGAAATGTTACATAAGACAAAGGACTACAAGGTGTAGGAGTCATCAGACAATCATGTTAACAGGCATTGTAGTTTATTAGTGATTGGTCTGGATAAACATAAACTCTGAATTTAGAACGTAATACCATGGTTAGAGGTTCTCTTTAATAGCCAGAATTGAATTCTATCCAAATGAACCCTTTTTGCAACATTAAGATAACCAAAGACTGGGGGAAAACATAACCCTCCAATTTATACCTTGAAGTTTGCATGCAGCTCTTAGATGACAGTTAATAGCTCACTGTTCAATGTTAGGATTTTGACTTATTAACTGACTTATTTACAATATGTGCACTTTGTGATCTGCATGGTACATGTTCTTTGCAGCAGGCACATTAATCCTCTGCTCTACCTTTCCACGAGTCAAAACTTCCACTAGACTAAACTTCGATCTCTCTCAAGGAGGAACATTAATCACTGGAGTTATGACATTTTTATTGTTGCCGAAAATTGCTGGAGGCCAGGAAGGTGGCAGCAAGTGCTTTTAAAAACATAATATACTTGCAAAGATGACGCCCCCACCCGAAGTGAGCGCTCAGTGCGATGTCACCGGTCCCACCGCCTTAGAGCCTCCCTGCTCAAGGGTCCTGTGACCTTAATGACAGGGTCACTGACCCTCTAGGGCATGGGTACTCAGAAACTTTCTCTGGGGGGGAGGGGGCAAATTTACAGTGTGGTTTTTGGCCGAGGGCCGCACCGGTGGGGGCGGGGTCAGAGGGGGAAAGCAAAAAAAAATTGTGACCATGACACAGGTCCCTGCAGCAGACGCCTTTGTCCACTGAGCCACCAGACCCGGCATACCCACATCTCTTTCTCTCTCTCCCTCCCTCTGTCTCCCTCCCTCTGTCTCCCTCCCTCCCTGTCTCTCTCCCTCCCTGTCTCTCTCCCTCCCTGTCTCTCTCCCTCCCTGTCTCTCTCCCTCTGTCTCTCTCCCTCCTTATCTCTCTCCCTCCTTATCTCTCTCCCTCCCTCCCTCTGTCTCTCTCCCTCTGTCTCTCTCCCTCTGTCTCCCTCCCTTTGTCTCCCTCCGTCTGTCACCCTAGTCACCCTCCGTCTGTCACCCTCCGTCTGTCACCCTGCCTCTGCCCCATCTCATAAAAACAAAAGTAGCGCTTCACTAGCAAACTCTTTAAAGTGGCGCTAATGTGCTTTGGGTTTGAATAAAATCAATGTTGCCACTTTTTTCGATCCACACTGTGTTGCTATAGTTATTTTTCAATTGTAACCTTTTATTTCTGTCCGTCCCGAGGGAGCACATTTAAAGTGAAAAATGTCAGAAAAAGACAACCTTTCCAGCAAGCATGTTTTTTGGTGGGGGGATGAAGAAAGGAAAAAGGGAGTAATGGCTTCAAGGCACAAGGAGAGGGGCCCCACACCTGGATCTTGCTCTAGTGCCTAGAGGCCCAGGGAAAGGGGGCCCCCTCCCCTGGGCCTCCAAGCAGTAAAGAAGCATTTTCGTAAAACACTACCGTGACAGTTCTACATACATTTTAAATGCACATTCCCATTAAAAAAAACAGGGGATACAAAAGTAAACAGGAGCCAGTTGATCTGGCTGCTCCCTCCTCCCCTCACCCACCTCTCCTTACCTGTGTCTGGCTGGTTCTGCTAACAAAGGGGGCCTTCTGTCACCTAGCAACAAAATGCAGAAAAGCAATGGCCGGTACTTAGCAGAGGTGTTGCCTCGCCCGTGACACTGTGAGCCAACATAATTGCTGGCCCAGTTGCTGTGCAGTCCCTACTTTGTTTGTCCCTTCCCCCCACCCCTGCGCCCCGAGGAATGCCATCACACCCTGACAGCAAGGTTAAGACACCTCGCATTTGTAATTTAATTGCGTGGGGCAGGGGGCCCTGGAGGCTAACTGTGAAAGCGTGGCCTTTCACAGTGAAGCAGGGGGCCCCCTGAGCGCGAGGCCCTGGGCAGCTGCCCACACTGCCCATGCCTAGCGCCGGCCCTGGGTGCAGGGGTGCAGCAACTACTCCTTTT
The DNA here is from genome assembly GCF_964261635.1 of Lissotriton helveticus. Taxonomy (NCBI): domain Eukaryota; kingdom Metazoa; phylum Chordata; class Amphibia; order Caudata; family Salamandridae; genus Lissotriton; species Lissotriton helveticus. Next base: position 1,283,961,658 of record NC_136057.1, on the reverse strand, counting down.
AGAATGTAATTTTATTTTGAAGAGGCGAAATTGGCCTGTATCCAATACAATGAAACTACAACCCTAAAACTAGTATGAGTATTAGTCTAACATTATTTTACAAGATACATCATAAGCTAATATCCAGTTGGTTAGGAGGATCAGGGCTTACAAAATATAAACAATCATACAATAAGACAATGGGGATTGAGTTCCACGACAACTCAGTGTGGTTAAGATGATGTAGACCGAGGCACCCTACGCGACTGGCTTGCAACGGAGTCGAGTCTGATACCAACTGTTAGTTCAGCAAGATGATCGCCGGTGGAGCGCGGTCAGGCAAAGGTTTACAGATCATTCTAGTCAAAAGTGTTAACCCTTCTCAAAGTCAAACCCTTGAACAGGGTAATGCTGAAAGATGTGACTAAGCACTAACCCTGGGTGGCCAACTATGCTACCCTCGCGAAGATTGCATAGGTTGTGCTACTTCGCGCTACGCGAATTGCACGTAGCACAGTGCAAAATCGCGTAGCGTAGTTGCCATTTTTTGCTCGCTCGCGGTCCTCAACGTCAAGTTGGCGACCGTGAGCAAAATGACACCCCAGCGAGACTTTTTCCACGTTCGCAATCAGCAACATCAAGTTGGTGATCGCGAACGAGGAAAATAAACCTCCCGGTGAGATTCTCAACCCGGGGAGGTCAGGTTCTCATTGCGTGAGCCTGTGCCAAATAGAAGTGCTGGAAGGACTGGTGCCCCAAGGTTCTCTTGTGAAACTAATAGGAATAGTGTTTAGAAAGTGAATGGGCAGAGTCGGCTAACGTATGTTAAAGAGCTGCTCTGTGCCAGAGGTGCTTCATCTCCTGCTAGAGAACCAGAGCCCTGGTTGGACCTGTTTCCCCATGCCGTGTCCTGTCTCCCCATGCCGTGTTCTGTCTAGCACTGTGCCGCTTTGTATGCTCCACCTGGACGGAGCATACGTTGGCAGGCAGCCGAGAACTTTTTATTTGTCTTTGAGTTTCCTGTCGTCTGTGAGCAAAGCATTGTGCTGTGACTGAATTTGCAAAGTCTCCATGTTCAGCTGGAAGCTCGGCATCTGGGAACAGGATGCAGGAAGAATTAATTGGTGCAGGGGTGCAGCAACCACTCCTTTTAGAATTTAATTTTATTTTGAAGAAGCGAAATTGGCCTGTATCCAATACAATGAAACTACAACCCCAAAACTAGTATGAGTATTAGTCTAACATTATTTTACAAGATACATCATAAGCTAATATCCAGTTGGTTATGAGGATCAGGGCTTACAAAATATAAACAATCATACAATAAGACAATGGGGATTGAGTTCCACGACAACTCAGTGTGGTTAAGATGATGTAGACCGAGGCAACCTACGCGACTGGCTTGCAACGGAGTGGAGTCTGATACCAACTGTTAGTTCAGCAAGATGATCGCCGGTGGAGCGCGGTCAGGCAAAGGTTTACAGATCATTCTAGTCAAAAGTGTTAACCCTTCTCAAAGTCAAACCCTTGAACAGGGTAATGCTGAAAGATGTGACTAAGCACTAACCCTGGGTGGCCAACTATGCTACGCTCGCGAAGATTGCATAGTTTGTGCTACTTCGCGCTACGCGAATTGCACGTAGCACAGTGCAAAATCGCGTAGCGTAGTTGCCATTTTTTGCTCGCTCGCGGTCCTCAACGTCAAGTTGGCGACCGTGAGCAAAATGACACCCCAGCGAGACTTTTTCCACGTTCGCAATCAGCAACATCAAGTTGGTGATCGCGAACGAGGAAAGTAAACCTCCCGGTGAGATTCTCAACGCGGGGAGGTCAGGTTCTCATTGCGAGTGGTCGCGTATGCTCGCGACCGCTCGCGATGAGAAACTACCAGTCTGCGTTGAGAAAGCTGCCGCTCGAGTAAAAATCTACTCGAGTGGCAATAAACGGCAGCTCGCACTGTGCGAGATGCCGTTTTCAATGATTGTACAGTGCGGACAAGCATCCGGCACTGTGCAATCATCGCGAACAGCGCACTACGCAGTTCGCGTAGCGCTACGTATATCTCACGTAGTGCACTTCGCTATGCGAACTACGCCCAGGGATACTAAGCACATAATTACTTCATAAGGCACAAAAAGTCACCAAGCATTCAGGGACGTCTTCTCGGACATCAGCTCATGGTTTCAGTAGGAAATACATTTTATCCAATCAATCATTTCCTCAGCCAAATGTCCAGTTGCCATTGAATTACTGGTCTTCTTCTTGCCTCCCTCTGTAGGATGTTCTACGTCCATCCACTATAGGAGAAAAGTTCCAAAAAGCAGACAGCTCTTTCTGAATAGACATTGACCCTCTTTGTCCTAATGTGATGAGCAAGAGGCTCGTTTGATATTCAGGGAAAAGTTGGAGACTCCGTCCCACACTCTTGTACAAGTAATAAAACCGATGGGAATTTCACAAAACAACTATCTTCTGTCTTATTAGTCTTGTGTTGCCGTCTGTCCGCGAGTAGTCTGAATGTAATAGCGTTTGCCAGGTGAGATCACATGATTTATGAAATTTCAGGCAAATTGAATTAAAGTTCCTGCTTATTCTCTTTTTAACGTGTGCCCCAGCTTGACGCAGTTCCTGTACTATGCTTTTGCCTTACTTTCAATTCAGTGCTAGTGCCACAGTACTTTGGGTTATAGCTTTTCAGGATGGCCGTAATTAGCTTTGCCTACTCTTTTCCATCCCTCTCCCCGAGCTCCTCCCAAAATTAGCATACTCCAAGAGGATTATAGAAAAAGACTACCTTTACAAGGTACATCTGTTTGAGCCCCCCGAGAACAGAGCTGTAAAACAAATAAATGCATATTTTAATACTGCAGCTCTACGCACAAACATTACTACAATATTGTATTTTTTGGTTGCAATTGGAACAAACCTTTTATATTGAAATGTTTACCACTAAGCAGCTATGCAGCCTTTTAAATGCTGATGCACAGATGATCTGCATAGCTGTTAAACTGTCCTTTAAAGTAAGTGCAAGTTTACCTCCACACATAAGCAGAGTACACTTTATATACACGTGCACAATTGGTAATGGTATTTTGGAAGCCTTCTATCAATCAATAAAATACATTTGTACAGTGCGTGGCTACCTCAGCTGATGCATCCCTGCGCTAAAGCAAGACCGAAGAATAGTCTGATCAGCTTAATCTACGCCTGACCGAAGAGCCATGTATTTATGTCCTTTCTGAATCCCTGTTCTGTTTTAGCCAAGTGTAAGTAGGAGGGCAGTGCATTCCAGAGCTTTGCCTTCCGTATCGAGAATGACCTGCCACCTTGTCGAGATTTGGCATACCTCGAAATGTGAAGAAGTTGCAGGTGATTAGAACTCAGGGCTCGCTCCTGATGGTACAAGCTAAGCCGGATGTATGTCATTACATCGCATACTAATACCACACTTGCCATTACAACACGGGTATTACTACGCGATATCAATGACAACGACATGCCATTTCATCGCATACTTTTATCACCAGTATACCTTTACCACGCATGCCATTACAACGCAAAGGCATGTGTGGTAAAGCTATACTTGTGGTAAAAGTTTGCAAGGTAAGTGACAACCCTACCCCTACACCTACACAACACACTACTCCCACTCCTACACTACCCCTAAAACACTACAACACTACCCACACTACTCCCACACCTACATTACCCCTAACCCTAAAACACTACTACACTACCCCCACCCCTACACTACCCTAAACCCTAAAACACTACTTCACTACAACACTACCCACACTACTGCCACCCCTACACTACCCTAAAACACTACTACACTACAACACTACCCACACTACTGCCACCCCTACACTACCCTAACCCTAAAACGCCACTACACTACAACACTACCCACACTACTCCCACCCCTACACTACCCTAAACCCCAAAACACTACAACGCTACCCACACTATTCCCAAACCTACACTACACAACCCTAAAACACTACAACACTACCCAAACAACTCCCACCCCTACACTACCCTAAACCCTAAACACTATGGCACTACAACATTACCCACACTACTCCCACCCCTCCACTACACTAAACCCTAAAACACTACTACACTAAAACACTACCCACAATTCTCCCACCCCTACACTACCCCTAAACCTAAAACACTACAACACTACCCACACTACTCCCACCCCTACACTACCCTAAACCACTACACCACTACTCACACTACTCACACCCCTACACTACCATAAACCCTAAAACACTACAACACTACCCCCACCACTACACTACCCTAAACCCTAAAACACTACTACACTACAACACTACCCACACTACTCCCACCCCTACACTACCCTGAAACACTACTTCACTACAACACTACCCACACTACTGCCACCCCTACACTACCCTAAAACACTACTACACTACAACACTACCCACACTACTGCCACCCCTACACTACCCTAACCCTAAAACGCCACTACACTACAACACTACCCACACTACTCCCACCCCTACACTACCCTAAACCCCAAAACACTACAACGCTACCCACACTATTCCCAAACCTACACTACACTACCCTAAACCCTAAAACACTACAACACTACCCAAACAACTCCCACCCCTACACTACCCTAAACCCTAAAACACTATGGCACTACAACATTACCCACACTACTCCCACCCCTCCACTACACTAAACCCTAAAACACTACTACACTAAAACACTACCCACAATTCTCCCACCCCTACACTACCCCTAAACCTAAAACACTACAACACTACCCACACTACTCCCACCCCTACACTACCCTAAACCACTACACCACTACTCACACTACTCACACCCCTACACTACCATAAACCCTAAAACACTACAACACTACCCCCACCACTACACTACCCTAAACCCTAAAACACTACTACACTACAACACTACCCACACTACTCCCACCCCTACACTACCCTGAAACACTACTACACTACAACACTACCCACACTACTCCCACCCCTACACTACCCTAAACCCTAAAAACCCCACCCCAATCGGCCTTACCTCTTTTCTCGTGGTTCCAGCGTCACCGTCTCTGCTCCCGGTTCCTGCTTCCTGCGTCATCAGGGGTGCACATCGTTTTGAGGAAACAGCCTCAGTTTCCTCACAACGACGTGGATAGCCATTACATCACATGCATTGTAAAAGCGCATGCGATGTAATGGTATGCGTGGTTTTTACCACGCATTGTAACATAGTATGCATTGTAACGCATGCAATGTAATGGAAACGTGTGGTAAAAACGGTGTTATAATGGCTGTTTCCCCAGCTAGGCCTATTCCTGAGATAGAGTGGCCTATGCCCCTTAAGCCCAATGTCAGAGCTTTAAACTCAACCCTCTTGGCTACGGAGAGCCAATGGAGTGCTTCAGATGGGGGGAGATGTGATGGTGAAAAGGGGCCCGACGAATGATCCTATCCGCCGCATTCTGAATTATTTGCAATCTGAGAATCAGAGAAGCTGGAAGCCTCAGGTATACGCTATTGGTATAATCCAAATGCGAGGTCACCAGGGCATGGACAATGATCTTTCGGCTCTCCGCTGGAAGAAAACGTACTGGCTTTCTATGTGGTGTACAAAAGGGCAAATAAGCCAATGTAATAGTGAAAGTGGCGTCCATGTTAGGCAAATCAGCTCGGAGCTGCTCCCTAGTGAAAATACCAGTTGTCCAGTGAACAAAATTAATAAACAAAATAGGGGTCACATGATGAAAAACTCATCCCTACAATTATCAATTGTTGAGTGTATGCCGGTTTTATTAAATTGAATATGAAGATTATTAATTGACATAACTCTCAAGATGTTGTTATTGACTGAACCAGTATGAATATTGATAAGCAAGAGTTTCGACATTATTGATAGACTTGTTAGGTTTGTTTCAGCTTTACTAAGAGTGAATTTATATTTGCTGGCTCATTTTTTTGTAGAACATTATTATATAAAAAATGTCCAGTTCTCAATATAGCTATGAAATATTAGTAAAGGACTACAGTATTCCTCGGGACTGTATTCCTCCACACATAGGTGTTCTAAAATGTTTTCTTTACCCAAGAAACTAGTCCTGATGATTCTTTCCCTTCGGAGAAATCAAACGTGCTGCTGTTCTTCCAGCTTTCTAACGGACCATAACATTTTCCTATGAACATAAAATGATTTTTGAAAATGTTGGCCACTTGTTATTTTAAGTGGGGGCGTGTTAAATAATCTGGACAATTGGAACCTACTTACACATTTAAGATTCCTGGATAAGGTAATCAGAAATGCAGTCGCTGCTCCATGCAAAAATCAGACTACCTTCCCCTTCCAATGGAACACGGAGGGAGCCACCATCCAAGTAATTGTTGACACTATATCACTACAAAAACAACAATTGATCGACAGAATGCAGAACAATGTCACACATTCACCCCAGTACAGAGATCTGGGCCTAAACCCATCGTTTGTTTGCTCACCATGCCATTCCAGTTTGAACCCAGAGATATGCAAATCAGTCTTGACCCTGTGCCCAATGGGAACAGCCCAGCCCGACCTGCCAGGCCAGGTCCTCCCTTGACTGGAAACAAGCATCCTGGGACTGGTTTCGGGGTTTCACCGCTCTTCAGCCAGGATAGCTTGACTTCAGTGGCATGGAGAGCACAGGACTCACGTCTGGGTATACCAGTCCCACTTGTGGTGAGAAATGCAAAAACAACAATTGATGGACAGAATGCAGAACAATATCATTCATTCACCCCAGTGAAGAGATCTGGGCCTAAATCCATCGTTTTTTTACTCACCATGCCGTTCCAGTTTGAACCCAGCCATATGCACATTAGTCTTGCCCCTGTGTCCAATGGGAACAGTCCAGCGCAAACTGCCAGGCCAGATCCTCCCTGGACTGGAAACAAGCATCCTAGAACCGGTTTTGGGGTTTCACCCCTCTTCAGCCAGCATAGCTTGACTCCAGTGGCATGGAGAGCATGGGACCCACGTCTAGGCATACCCGTCCCACTCGGGGTGTCAAATATGAAAACTGTCAGGATTGCACTCCACAGGATCCGTATGCCGAAACAATGCTCCACCTCTGGACCTTCCGAATACATATATCACAGGGTGTTCAGACGATACGGTGAGGGAAAAACCCCAAAAGGGGAAAAAAAAAAGAATAAAGAGAAGAAGGAAGGGGCAGCAGGGGATAAGAAGCTGCAAGAAAAAGCATACAGTGGTTAATACAATTCTTAACCCTACTCTCATTACAATCTCACTAGCAAAAAGACGTTATGATTCACCTGTAGGAACCCTTGTGCATACATCTTCATACCGCTGTCTCTTCTGCCTTACTTCTATCCTGCCCAAACATATAAACCTTATGAATATATGTGGTGAACTACCTCTGCCTATATCACTCGTTCTCGCTATAAACATACTCCATAGCCTTTATGCTGAAAGCTCCAAAAGTAATCCAATGAAATATTCCAAAACAAAGTTCAGTCCAAGAAATGGAATGCACAATGCATGTGCAACAAACCCCTGTGCAAAGGGAAGAAAATAAAGAGTCCCAGCTATGGCCAGCTGAATCCTCCTGTACCATGAAAGCGCAAAGTTTATCTCCAAAGTACCAGAAGTAATCAAATCAAACCTAACACGGCATGGTGCAGTTCCTTCACTACAGCCATCCGCTTAGGCATTTATATTCCACAGGGTGCAAGTACTTTCCACGTCATGTATTCATGACGGTAATGCGGAGGTCCTTTCCCCCCTGCACTCCGCCACTTGAATGATTGCAAATACCCAATTTACAGAGCAACCTCTGCGGGGCTCAAACACAGAGCGCTATACCCAGGATAGTTTAAGTCTTAGTGTCCTCACACCCACGAGGCACAGAAAGAATTCAGAAAAGCGTTCTGAACTGAAAACGAGCAAAGGAAACAAAACGCGCTAGCCAGCGCGGATCAAAATACCGGAACTGCTGCCTTCACTCCGGAGGACGGAGATGGTTTTCAGAAAGCCTTCTGAAAACAGAACAGGAACACCGGAACAAATTAGGGAACAGCCGTTCCCTCGGCAAACATGGAATCACGAGCCCCGATCACCCGGCTCCTCCCTGGGATATCCTGTAGATCCGCCAGGCACTATGGGAATTGTAGTTCAAACCCTAAGTATCATGGGAACTATAGTTCTGGCAGACGCGCAAGGTCCTACAACCTGACAAAAACAAAAATTGATGGACAGAATGCTCACTTTGCCACTGGATTCAAGCTAGCATGGCTGATGAAGGGTGTTACCCAGAAACCGGTCCCATGATGCTTGTTTCCAGTTCAGGGTAGACCTAGCTTGGCAGTTCGAGCTGGACTGTTCCTATTAGGCCCAGGGTCAAGACTGATTTGCATATGGCTGTGTCTGAACTGAGGTGGTGAAGTGAGCAGAGGAATGCTGATGGATTCAACCCAGATCTGTGACTCGGGGTGAGTGTCTAAAAAGTTTCAGCGCTCTGTCCATCATCTCCTTGTGTTTGCCCTAAGTTGGCAGGGTATGTCCAGACGTGGGTCCCTTGCTCACTTTGCCACTGGATTCAAGCTAGACTGGCTGATGAAGGGTGTTACCCAGAAACCGGTCCCAGGATGCTTGTTTTTGCTTCGTGGAAGACCTGGCTTGGCAGTTCGGGCTGGACTGTTCCCATGAGGCAGAGGGTCAAGACTGATTAGCATATGGCTGGGTCTGAACTGTGGTGGCGAAGTGAGCTAAAGAATGCTGATGGATTCAACCCAGATCTGTGACTGGGGTTGAGTGTCTAAAAAGTTTCAGCGCTCCGTCCAACATCTCCTTGTGTTTGCTTTGTTTGCCCTAAGTTGGCAGTGTATGCCCAACGTGGGTCCCTTGCTCACTGTGCCACTGGATTCAAGCTAACCTGACTGATGAAGGGTGTTACCTAGAAACCCGTCACAGGATGCTTGTTTCCGGTTCTGGGAAGAACTGGCTTGGCAGTTCAGGCTGGACTGTTCCCATAACGCACAGGGTCAAGACTGATTTGCATATGGCTTGGTCTGAACTGAGGTGGCGAAGTGAGCTAAAGAATGATGGATTCAACCTAGATCTGTGTCTGGGGGTGAGTGTCTGAAAAGTTTCAGCACTCCGTCCATCATCTCCTTGTGTTTACTATCTATATCACTGACATCAGCTACCAATTTCACCTCATCCTGCTGGGCCTCTCTGCACTGTTGACAACCTTGATCAGAAAACTGACCTATGTGGCAGGGCTTTTCCGGTCAAACATGCGTGTTACATACAGATCAGGCCGAATTGTATGGTAAATATAAATGCACTGTCTTGCTAGAGAGTATATGCGTACAGCTTAGGACCTAGAAAACTAATATTTTGAATGGTGATAATAGCTAACAGTGTGTGAGATCACCATGCATCTTTAGATGCAGGTTAGCAGTTCTCACACTATCAAAAATAACCGAAATGAAGCAGACTGGGAAATCTCCGTAATATCGTCCAGAGAGCTATGGGTAGTTGTTTGAAAACGAGTCAGTATCTGTGAAGACTGCACAAATAGCATGTCACTTTTGTCCTTCAGTGGGAACCCAAACCCCTATTGTAGCACTTGGCTCTCAGAGGGTAGAGTTGCAGAGCAGTCTAAGGCTTACTAAAGGGAGGTGGTGTGGGCTAGTAATCGCCATTACAGGTGCACAGAAATAACGCTCAATAATTGATTGTCCAGTCTGTACTTTGCTTTATAAAAGTAAGAGTACATTTATTAAACACACACACTACTCAATACTATGCACCAATTTACAAATATGCATAAGCTGTTGGAATTACTTTATGACATTGCATAACATCTCCACCCCTCCCGCAGGGCGGTGGAGCCTAGTACCACCCCTCCCATGTATGCACATCATCTTGCCCCCTAATGCCGTTAGTTGAACATAACCTGGAGTGAGGGCCCTGCGCACTGGCACCATCTCAGTGGCAACCTACCCCATTATCTCATCAAGCCTTGAAAATGGGTACCTGAAGAACACGCTTGGAATGACAATGCTGGAGCCTCTTCACGATCAGGTAAGGGTTTATTAGCAGAGCATAGACGAGACGTACTCCTCACCAGCTGAAGTAACCGCTTTCATTGACAACGCTGGAGCATCTTCACAATCCGGTAAGGGTTTATTAGCAGAGCATAGACGAGACGTACTCCTCCCCAGCTGACCAGACACCAACTGACAAGTCTGGAATCAGCTTGGCTCAGAGATAAACATTCAGAACATTACAAGTATTCTAGAAGGTATAAAGGAAAGGACACAAAGGAAGGGCTAGGAATAATAACCATGTTGAAAGAAGAACAAGTTTACAACAGTACCCCTCCCTTTGTGACACATGACCCTGACTAAACATGTCATACTGACCATACCGTATACACCTCTACATCTTTAGTGGTTAACAGTCTGGGTTGTTCTTCACCTAAGCGCCGCAGCAAGAATACGTGTTTAAGCATCACTTAAGAAAGACAGTACTCATCACATGTGTTTATCATTATGATGCATTACAATTACAGCCCCTAAAGGCATCACAGATAAAATCACCGGATTAAGCATATACCGTCAGACACCCTAGGAGGAATGTCTGGCAACAGAACCCCACTTTGCTTATGATTCTACCTTTGGTGGTACTTCACAATACACATGTGCCTTTCAGTCCCTCTAAAAACAAATAACGTGGTTAAATGCATTTGTGGTGCAATTACACCTCTTCCCCTCCAAGGGATGCCCTTTTCCAGGCATCCCCAACTCAGCCCTTCACTCCTTGAGGTAGTCCCTAAGGCACCCCCAGCTCAAGAACAAAAGTTCTAGTCATGGGCATGCAGATGACTCCTGGCTGAGCCCTTGAGGGGTTATTTCTTCACAGTCCCCAGAGACTTAGGTAGGGACTGTTTCCTCTTCTTGCTGGGGAAGACTGCATTGCTTCTGCAGCTGCTTCTGCAGCTGCTTCTGCAGCTCCCCCTGCACCTTGGCACTCACTTGGTGGTGACCCGTTTATCCTGGGGTCACCAGAGACAGATAAACAAGCAGGCATTTTCTTGCAGGCCGGTACGGCCTGCAAAGCATTATGGGGCTCTTACTTCAGCCCCTTGCATATCAGAACAGCAGCTCTCCCGATGTGCTGGGGAGAGCCGGGCAACTTTCTTCCCTTCGCGGGCGCCCGGTCCCACCCAGACCCACACGCATCTCCAGGCTCGTTGTGGGGCCCGGTCCCATCTGGACCCCAGGTAAGTGGTTATCGGCGGCTCCGTTCTTCTCTTCAGTTTCGGGGTCCCGGTCCCACCCGGGACCTCCAGGTGAGTTGTTATTGGCGGCTTGGGGTGCCTACCCCCAGCTGTCTTCTCCCTTGTGCAGCTTGGTGCCTGGCACCAGGTAATAGCTGCTGATGGATTAGCTTGTAGCTCCACCCATCTTCTCTTCTTGGAAAGGAGGCCTTCGCCCTTGGAAAGAAGGTCATTAATCCAGCCTGCCAGGGTCAGCTTAGCCAGGCCCTGATTATGAGCTAAGTCGGAGCAATATGACAGTTCTGGATGACCCAAAAGCAGTACAGATATGGCTTTGGACTCTGCAGAATACTTCTTCTCACACAAGTTACAGTGGACTTTAGTGCGTGTCTGGAATTCGTAGGCCTTAGGAGAGTGAAACTAGCCCATGGGCTCCACATCCCCATACGAGAATAATGAAGTAAAAAACAGTAAAACACACTGACTTTCCCTGGCATATTTCTTCCTCGTGTATAAAGCCTATTCCGTGTAACCACACAGCACTGCATAAGTCCTGCCACACTATTCCATCTGTACCTGCTCCTTGGCTGCGCACACCAGGAATCTCCCCTGTGCAGCCCCTACACGTGTGCACACGCATGTACACATGTGTCTGCCTTTAACCAGCCCGGTGCCCCTTACTCCATCTGCCGTGCAGTGACCTAGTCAAGCCAGCGGGACACTAGTAAAATCCACATGCAGTCTCTCTCATCATGAGTTCACTGTGGGTGAGTACCAACTTATGAGGCTCTCCCACAGTAAAAACTCAACAATTAGGTGTTAAGAAAGTGAAGAATCCGGGCAGCTCAGACGGTCAGAACCACCTTCTAACAGTAGTGAATAACATCACAAGGCAATCTGGCCTGGTAGAGAGCACATGTAGGAGGAAACCTGTTTTTATACATTTGTTTGCCTTTGTGATATGTCTTTGACTGAGGCATTGCTCATACAGTGATGCAAATAGAGGACTGCACAACTTTCCCTGCCCACTCTATAGAGAGTCTTTGGGAAGAAAGGTATAAAGGCACTTGATTATGTTACCAGTACTTCTCACTAGTGCTGCTACTATATTAATTGATTGTGTCTGTACTTCTCAATATAGCTGATGTATTTTAAGTGGACACTACCACCTTTTTTCAACATGGCTACTATATTAGCTATTCTCAGTGCCCATTGTGTAATGAACAGTATAGCACTTCTCAGGAAGGCTACAGTGCACTTTGTGGGGTACTATTATAATCTGAAAATGGCTGCTTATCCTGAATAACACCAGTGTTTCTTAGCAGAGCAGCAATGCTTGTTATAGACTATAAAGGGACTTTTCACTGTGCTTCAAATACCTGTGATTTACAGTTCCTATGAATCTCATCAGAGTTTAGTTGAAAAAGGAATCTTTTCTTCGGCGGTGGCTGGTCCATAGGGAGCGACGGGACAGCGACATGGAACCAGCGGAGGAGATGCCTGGTAAGTTTGTTTTTACTTTATTCATTTAAACAAACGCCTCCCCGTGCAAAACAAGCCCCCCTCCCCGCAAAACAACCGGAAAATCTGCCTGATGCCCTTAAGCAGAGCGAAGAGTTGGCAAAGAAAAGCTTGCAGTTAAGAACAGTGTTCAATCACATTGATCGTAGAATTATTTAGCATTTGCCCCCCTCCCCTCCTTGATGATTCTAATTGTTCCCCTCTTGCAATTCCTCATTAAAACCCCACTTTCGATACATATTGCTGTTTTAATACATTCCCGTACACAACGATTCCGATACATTAAGAAATCCTCTCCTGTCACAAAATGTTTTCTTTACAAAAATGTGTCTGTTCGTAAATGCCTAGGTGATCATTTTCGAAATGAACATGCAGTTCACTATTTTGATTTAAGGTAAATTCCCCTCTTACTTTATTCCCCCTGCCCAACAGGAGTGCTGAAGTGATTTATCTTCTGCAAGTTTCTGATTCTCGCATACATTGATTTGCTCTGCATACGGCCCACAAGTTTGAAATTCCACCAGCTGCCCCTGCTTTTCTTATGCAAGGTCATAAACCTGTAGAGCAGGGGTCTTCAAACTGGGGGGCGGGTCACCCTAGGAGGGCCTCAAGTGATCCTGAGGGGGCACCAGGCTCTGGCCAAAAGAAGCATCATGCTGATAACAGTACTTTGTTTTCAGCAGAAAGAAATTTCATGAGCCATCACTAACATCTTTTGTCATTTACATCCTGGCTGGGAGAAGGTGTCAAAAGGGAAGGTACTCCAAATCAAAACCTCCACCCCCATTTCTAATAAACACATTGTGGATACTTTTACATGTTAGTTAGGTATGCCTGATCAGAATGGTATGTTTGGCAATCATGTATTTGATTGCATTTTCAAAACACTAACAGAACTTAACTGCAATGTTTAAATAAGTCAAGACATACTTAAATATTGCCAGTTTAATAGATTAATTGTGAAAACTTTTGAGGGGAATCCTGTAACTTTTTATTCTACTGGGGAGGGAGGGGACACAGCATTAAAAACTCTGAAGACTATTGCTGTAGTGGGATAATAACCAGAATATCGTTGAAGGACAAAAATATTTAGTGATGTACTTTTGCAAGTCCCTGATAGTTAGCACCTGTAACATGCCCACATGTTACAAATTTAGAAGCATTACATGACGTAATGTTCACTTTTCATTACATTTTGCATATTTTTTGTAATCCAGATTTGGCTGCCGATAACTCCCTCCCTTTCAACTTTCCGGAACGGTGGCTCAGTAATGTAATCTTCATGTCACAAGTTAAATTCCTGCAAAGGATGACTGAGCCTTCCATTCTTCGGAGTACAGTAACTTATACCATTAAATGAGGTGATAGTAACGCTTATTATTTAAAGTGTTCGGAAACTTAGTATAACATACAACAAGCACTGGCAAATTCAATGCGTCTAGTCTTGTTGACCTACTGGCTTTGCTGACATTTTTTTCCAATGGTAGATATGGGTAAAAAGCATTTGCTGAATATGTACAGCATCTGTGTTGGAAATCTGCAGTTTCTGCATAGCCATCCTGTTTTTCTTTTTGTCTTTTGCTGGACCTTGTACTTTCCCTGGCTTTATACCGCTGTGCACTTTGCTAACCAGTAGTAAAGTGCCTGTGCTCCACTTTAAACATGATTGAATTAGCATAATTCTAGTTGGCATATTGCACTGGCTTTTAAGTCCCTAGTATATGGTTAAATGTTTATCCAGAGCCTGGAAGAAAATGCCACTTGTAGACTGCAGCACCTATTGTGTCATCCGCTACATTGGCAGTGCAAACGTGGCTTTATGTCTACCATTGTAGCCTGACTGGCGCAATGTAAAAGACACAAATTGACCTGTCTTAATAAATTGTTTTGATGGTTCAAAACATTCCTTTTAAATATTAAGTCACCCCATTTAGACTTTGTAGCCCACAAGGCAAGATAAATGATATTTAAATGTAGGATATGTAGAAATGTAATGTTAGCATGTCCTTACAGTGACTCGCCCCGAAAAGCTATGATGACTGTGACAGGCCTCACTGTCTTATGTACAAAACCAGGAGAGGATCTGGCCTAATGGCTAGGATGGTTGATATGGGAAATCGGGTTCGAGTTGCGGCAATGACGATCAACATCCTGTGATTCTGGGCAAATCACTTCATCTTCCTCTGCCTAAGAAAAAAATAAATATATGTTTCCTTGAGTAACGCAACTGATGCTCATGTAAAGTGCTCTGATACCTTTATAAAACTCTGTTTGAGAGAGAAACCCTAATACTGTATCACTGGAATGGCACTAGCTTGAAAAATAATTAAACTATTTGAATAGTTATTAAAATCCAATTCAATGGTGAAGTTGTATTTTTAATATTAAGGAAAAATAACTTTTAGGAAGTTATCTTTTCCTTGCTTGAAGTTACTGGAAGCTAGTTTGCATTCTCCCAGGCATTAATTAGTCTTGAATAGGTGAAATGCCTCCCTGGAGCAGACAATAGACTGACCTGAATGTACAGAGATGACTCCTCTGAACTCGACGGAACATACAGGGTGTGGGCTGTGGGCATTCTTTTGACACTTCAGTGTCAAATCTTGCTCGGGTGTTAAATCCTGCTTGCCTAGTCTGCTGAGCTTACATATAATACTTGGGTAAGACTTGAAACAGGAGAATAATGGGATACCAAAACAATTCATGTAGCTCTGCTGTATAGTTGCTTAATGACTCTACTTTTGTCCTTCAAGACTTCTGTCTGTGGATTTATGCTGAGTACAGTGACTGCTTCAAACTGGATTTTAGTGTTAGATGTGAAAGGACACTAGAATTATCATAGTACACTCCTATACACACATCCTCATCACACAGAGATCCCGTTTCGTGTGGCCGAAGACTTTCACTATCTTAAAAATGCCTAAGGTGGGTAGGGTTGGGTCCTAGGAGCTTTTGCCCCATGGGTTAGAGCATATCCAGGAGTTATTCTCAGACACTAGCTAGTGTCAGCCACACATGTGGCACCTCTGGGTACCCACAGGAGAACACTTCCTGGATCTGCAGAAGAGGATTAGACAAGCTGCCTGTGACCTGAGAAGAGCTCTGAAGGACTGATCCTACTCAGTCTTGTACCCACGGAAAAAAAGCAGACTTTAAAGGTTATAAGGCTGATTCAAGCTATAGGAATACAACTAGCCTCTCCTGAAACTGACCAGCTGACTACTGGCACCTGGATTGGACCCTAGACTGAACCCTGCTGTCGGCCTCTGCCTGACACCCTTTGAGTCACTAAGTGCCTCCACTGGGATCTTGGGGAGTGTTAGACCTGGCCTCCTTTGTGTGCTTTTCCCCTACCTTTTTGTCTTCAGACCACCTGTTTGCTGACCTTAGGACTCTGTGCACTTTACCACTGCTAACCAGTGCTAAAGTGCTTGTGCTCTTTCCCTAACACATGGTTATATTGGTCTATACCCAAATGGCAAAGTGGCACTACATGTGCCCAGGGCCTGTAAATTAACTAATACTAGTGGGCCTGCAGCACTGATTTTGCTACCACCTTAAGTAACACTCCAAACAGGTCTCAGGTCTGCCATTGCAGAGCCTGTGCGTGCAGTTTAAACTGTCATTTTAACCTGGCAAAATAAATCTTTTGAAAGGCTGGAACCTTCCTTTTTAATATATATATATGTCACCCCTAGGGTAGGCTCTGCACAGCCCAGCGGGCAGGGTGCCAAGTATTTAAGAAGTAGGACATGTACCTTTGAGTTTTACATGTCCTGGTAGTGAAAAACTCTTACATTTGTTTTTCACTACTACACGGCCTATCTCTCCCAGAGGATAACATTGGAGTTGCCCGATTACATTTTATAAGTGTAATTTCCGAATGGAAAGCGATAACAAGTTAATGTTTGGTGTCTTTAAAATCCTAATTTAAAACCCTAACTTATTGTGAAGTTGGATTTTAAATTACAGTTCTGAATATGCCACTTATAGACTTTAGCATTTTTCTGCCTTAGCTACTTGGGACCTGTGGCTTGTCTCAGAGTCATATGGCTGAGTGTGGGTGACAGTTTGGCTTTATGTGTTCCTAGTAGACATCCACGCACAAAGGGAGTTCAATATGACTGGATGGGACATCTGTGGAAAGATGGGAGGGAGGAGCTGAGCACAGCCCCACTTACACTTGAATAGCTTGTGTCCTCTCTCCACTCAAAGGGATGCATACCCTCTCCAGTTAATCTGGAGCCAGGGCAGGGAAGTTAGGGCATCTCTGTACTTCAAAGGCAAGCCTCTAAAAGCTTTTCCCCACATTAAAGGCACAACTGTGTATAAAAGAAGGACCTCAGACACCAACTCTTAGTACATTTCTTAACCTGTGGATACCCTATCAGGAAGAAGGACTGTTGTGCTACTGAAAGGTCTGTCGCTCTGCTGGATTGCTGTTCTGAAAGAATGTTGCTCTGAAGGACTGTTCCCCTGCTTTTGCCCTCTTGTCTGGGTGTGAAGGACTGGACCTGCATCTTTGAATCCAGAACTCAGAGTGACTCCGAAGGCTAGTTGTCTGGCCTCCTCGTCAGAAGCCCTAGGGTCATAACAAGCTACAAGAGGCCTTTTCCTGCAACTTCCCAACTGACTAGTGGCAAATCGACCTGGCCTGGACCCTCCTGTTGGCCTCTACCTGCCCCGCTATGAGTCTCTAAGTGCCTCCCATGAAGTCCTGGTGGGCTTTAGAAGCATACTCTTGTTGTGGATTGGAACTTAACCGCATGCGTGCGGCATGATTTCCGCTCCTGTGCTGAGATTTTTCATATCGCACTTTACATGACGAGCTGGGCTCGTCATGAGCGTGCGAGGAGGCTACATCATGACGAGCCCAGCTCGTCATGAGCGTCGAAGGGGTTAAAGGACTAAGTCAGAAGGTAAAATCTTTGACCAGGACGAACCTGGTTGGTATATCCGACTCACTATCTGGTTGGTATATCCGACTCACTTTCTATCACGATTAGCCTTAAATTGTGCCTAGGTACCGGTTTACCGCAACCATGAACTATCACTGAGCTTTGTGTTTTTTGGGCTATTTTACTTAGAACTCTTTTTAAATCTTCTCTTCTCAGGTTCTCCTTACTGGATGTTTGTCATTTTGTTTATTAAAATGTACTTTATTTTTCTAAAGGAGTTTGAGTTTTTTATTGTTTTGCATTTTGACTTTATTACTGTTTTTGTACTGCATAAATATAAATGGGTATAACTAAAATCTAGCCTGCTCTGTGCTGTAGCTACCAGACGATTGAGCTAAGGTTTTTTTAGTGTCTTTAGTAATTCACCCTGGCAAGGGTTGTGATTATTCCCTGAAGTGACTGATCTTGCCCCAAACAATATTCCAATTTCTTAAAATATGTTGGAAAAAATTAGGTAAGGATGTTCTGCTCCTTGCGGCTGCCTCATTCCGCTGACATGAGCATATACCAGCAAGTGACATGGCCACCATTTTCCTTTTTTCTTTTTTGTTTTTTGTTCCAAGATGAAAGACTCCACTAAATAACAAAAATAATTGCTAAGCGCAAAAGCATTTCTTTGTATGTGGAGGAGCCCAGAAACAAATGGCAGTTGGTAAGTGCAAGGTGTGGGTACGGTGGAAAATTGAGAGAGAGCAACATGGAGCAAAGGCGGTAAGTAAGAAGCACATCAGAGAGCAGCACCTGAGAGTGTCAGCAAATCAGAGTGTTGGGGGAGAAACTCACAAGAGAGACATGAACGAGGAAACAGACTGCCTACCAAAAGGAGCATATAAGAGAGAGAGCTGGAAAATGCATGCACTCTCAAGGAATGCTTATCCAAAAATAAAACAAGCAGTTCCCTAAAAGTAAACAGGGAAAGGATCCAAGTCACCAAATCAAAGGCATAGAGGCTATGCTTTATGGTAGGGACAAAAATAAGATGGACAATGTGAGGCACTGAGTAAGAAACCAGCAAATGAGTCGCAATAAAGTGAACATATGGTAAGCAATGTATAATCTGTAAACCCGCTGTACGTTCTTCGTAAATTCACTACCGTTTTTTTTGCAATAAGGCGACTTTTTCTGTCTGGTAGGCGATACCTAACTGTTTTTCTAATCGTTAGTGTGTCATGGTAAACATGTCCCTCTTTTGCTACTCAGTTATATATGTACCAGATAACTAATAGGATGGCTGAAAATGTTGAATGTTCCCTGCTGAAAAATATTATGGTCTGAAGGTCATGTCATGTCTCTGAGTCCCATCACGTAGATGTTGATAAATTTAGTCACAGAAACTGGGTAATGGTAATATATGTTATGTATGGTGCTTAGGAATAACACCTGCAATACATTATTTACAATACTAGCAGGGATGGTACAGATACTTTTCATGTCAGTCCATGAGGCTTTATGAAAGGCCTGCAGAAACATTTCATTTTCAACACACTTTTACCATGTTTCTGAGTTACTTGAAAGGCTTTTAAAGTCTGTATTTCTCTCCTCTCTTTGCATTGGCCTCATTTCACTCCCACTCCACCTACTCCAGTGGACCAGATGGTCCATGGCTTAAAATAGTGGTGTATCGCGTGAGGTTAGTGTTTTGCAGGCACTGAGCAATTTTCAGGCCCTGTGCCTTCCACGGCGCACTCATACAGGTAGAGGGTACTTTTAAACATAGCTCTTAAAGTGCACTGCACATAAAATGTGTTCACTTAATTAAAACAGTTCTATATTTAGTGAATGATAACAAAAAAAATTGTTTATCCTGCTATACCTCTTTAGGTTACATGAACAGGCATTCTGTTCTTTTTGGGACCTGGGTGGGTATACAGTTTTCTCTAATCTGGCTTTAACATAGCTGAAAACACAGCTGGGCGGCGTTTTCATTTGCTGAATTCCCATGTAATGTACGATGCAATATTTTGATAGCATGATTTGGCTCAATGGCATTAGAGCACTTTACAATAGAACTAGACTTTTACACATATTTTTTCATTTATAGGGGGGCTTTAGTCAAGTTAGCTACTTAACACTCAGGTGTCAATGTCAGGCCGGAGGTTGTGATTCCTAATAATGTGTGTCCGGAAGTGTAATTATTTGTTCATTCCTAACTCAAGGGATAGGAGAGGATGATGTTTTTTGTCCTCATGAAATGTTGAAATTGTTTTTTAACCAGCTATTTACTACCTTAATGTAATAGTTCAGTAGAATTAACTTTCACAATCAATCAATCAATCAAGTGACATGTATAGTGCGACTATTCACCCGAAAGGGTCTCAACATCTCTCAAACTAACATTCTCACCATACTAATAACACTCACACCCCTCACGGGAAAGCAGTATTGGACCTGTCATCCAGAGGGTGGTATTCCCCCCCTAATTTTTGCCTGCTTCCTTCCGCTTTTTGCTGTATCTGTTTTTTTGGCCTTAGGTCTCGGAGCACTTTACCAGTGCCAAAGTGCATGAGCTTTTCCTCTAAACATTTTGACATTGGTGTATACCTGATTAGCATATTTAGTTTACTTGTAGGTTCCTTGTAAAGGGACACACCATGTACCCAGGATCTATAATCTAAATGCTAGTAATGGGCCTGAAAGACTTCATATTCTATAATCACATCATCAAATATCTGCAAATTTGTTACAACTGAAATGATTAGTATTTTGCAATAATATAAACAGTTATTAAAGAGCAGCAGTGGCCTGCCTGGATTGTGGCATACCAGACAGGCATTCTCTAAACCGCAATATATCTTTCTCATTTTTTCCCAGTAACTTTAACGGTGATGCACCATTACATCGCAACTTTTACAACGGGAGGCTTTTACAACTGAACTTTTACAACGCAGGATCCATTACATCGGATGCCATTACAATGCATGGCATTACATCGCAGATGCTATTACAACGCATGGCATTACATCGTAAGTATAGGTAAGTATTTAATTTTTTTTAATTTTATTAATATTAATTTTAATTAAATATATTTATTTATGTTTTTTAATATTATTAATTTATTATTTATTATATTAAAGTAATTTTTAAAATAAGTACAGGTGTACAGGGGTGTTTTTAGGTTTCAGGGTAGGGTTTGGGTTTTGGGGTACAGGGGTGTTTTTAGGTTTCAGGGTAGGGTTTGGGTTTTGGGGTACAGGGGTGTTTTTAGGTTTCAGGGTAGGGTTTGGGTTTTGGGGTACAGGGGTGTTTTTAGGTTTCAGGGTAGGGTTTTGGGGTACAGGGGTGTTTTTAGGTTTCAGGGTAGGGTTTGGGTTTTGGGGTACAGGGGTGTTTTTAGGTTTCAGGGTAGGGTTTGGGTTTTGGGGTACAGGGGTGTTTTTAGGTTTCAGGGCAGGGTTTGGGTTTTGGGGTACAGGGGTGTTTTTAGGTTTCAGGGTAGGGTTTGGGTTTTGGGGTACAGGGGTGTTTTTAGGTTTCAGGGCAGGGTTTGGGTTTTGGGGTACAGGGGTGTTTTTAGGTTTCAGGGTAGGGTTTGGTTTTTGGGGTACAGGGGTGTTTTAGGGTTCAGGGTTGGGTTTGTGCTTAGGGCTAATTAAATTATATTTACCATTTATAAATTAATTAAAATATATTTATTAAATAAAATTAATTATATTATATTAATTACATTTTTTAATTAATTTAATTAAATTAAATAATTTTTTTTAATTAATTTAATTTAATTACAATTTTAAAAATATTTAAATTAATTTCATTATATTAGATTTAAATCTATTAAATTAAATTAATTACTATTTTAAAATGTATTTTATTTAAATTAATTAAATTAACTTAATTACATTTTTTTTAAAAGGTATACTTACCTATACTTACGATGTAATGCCATGCGTTGTAATAGCATCTGCGATGTAATGCCATGCGTTGTAATGCCATCCGATGTAATGGATCCTGCGTTGTAAAAAAACGCGTTGTAGTGACACCAATCCACTTTAACTTATGCTGGAAACCCTTATTTTGAATCAATTCCAAGAAGGTTCCATGCCAACTCCATATTCTCAGGTGTAAAGCGAATCATCACCTGATTTGAGAATTTCACTTTTGAGACACTCATTATCAAGTGACCGGCAACTATTTCATTCTCTATTATTTTTCTTAATTTTATTTTTTTCAGATTTATATAGCGCAAACTCGACCCAAAGGTATTGGAGCGCTTTACATGAGCACCACTTACATTATATAAGGACACATTCATTTATTTTGTTTGTAAGTGATTTGCCCAGAATCACAGAATGTGGAGCCGACCCCGAGGCTCGAACCTTGGTTTCCCAGCTCCAAGGTCGGCAGTCTAGCCGTGAGACCACATCCGCTCCCCTAACAGCGGCAGTCTTTGCTATACCTTTTAACATGGAGGAAGTAAATAATAAACAATCACCTCGAGAATCCCAGGTGTTCCAGAAAGCTCCACAGTCTTAAACTAGCATCTGACACTTCTTGATAAAATTGTAGTAATATCTCATACCACCAAAAACATTTTAATGAAAGGAGTACAGAGAGGCCCACACTTGTGTGACCTCAGAATGTTTTTTGTTGACTTGCAATTACATATTAGCCATCAAATGCAAAAAGCCAAACGGTCAAGTTCTTGTATGCAAATGACTGCTGCATTCAAGTGACACAAACAATATACTTAGAGAGTTAGTCAAGCTCTCCCCTGGATTCCACGAAATTAAAGAGATGTAGGCTAAATGGAAGTATATAATCCACTCTGATGATTATTTTTGTACGAAGCTTCTGCAAACCATGTCTAGGTTTAATCCTCCGCTTGCATTGCTGGAGTAGTACCTTCTGTTTGCATCATGTTACGCACTCTAACTTATGGACCTGTCCAAAGTTTGTTTCATTTTAGCTATCAGAATTAATATATCCACCCATATGTCAGACTAAATGACCAAGAACTGAGTTACAGTCACTTCAGACCCTTAACATATATTTGCTGGGGCAAATATAACTGCATCAAAAAACCCTACCATGCAGAAGATCCCTGCTCTTCATGGTTAATGAGGGAGCTAAGTCCGAGGAAAACTACCCATATGAAAGGAAGATAGTGACAATATCTCCCAAACCGAATAGCAAAGGTATTAACAGATCTTAACTGGATAATTAAATGCAACACTTTAAACTCTCGATCTATTTTTGTGACATTTTATCATCTCAAAAATATCAACAAAATCTAGTGTAGAGAACGTGGTTTCAGGACTGCCTTTTAATTATCTGCACAATAATGGCCAATTTTATTTTGGGTTAAATGAGGGATTTCGAAGATAGCCACATGGAGATTCTGTAATATTGTCCACAAGGTCAATCTCTCCCTCCTATCAACCGACAAATAGCAAAGACCCACAGGTTTTAACCCTATCTCATTGACCAGACTTTCTAATTGATGACCCTGAATGGAACTGGCATAGTTATTCACAGTTGATAATTCTTCAGACCTTAAATTAGAAATTGTAACTTAATTTTCCATTGTTCTTTGAGGGAAGTATTTGTTTTTCTCCCTCCTCTTTTCCCCTTTTATTTTACAGCCACTCTAGCACCAGGCAGAGATTCCAGTGGTTTCTTGAATATTGGAAATGTTTTCTGTTTCTTTTGCCAGTTTTTTCCCATCCTGTTTTTTCTTTCCCATTTGTATGTATACAGTATTTCTATTGCATGAAACTAGCTAAAAGGCAGTGGAGAACAGTCCATGATCCAAAACTAGCTTCAAATTGGAGAGCAATCTGAGACAAAGCTGAATTGTGGATCATTAATACATTGTACCATATGGTACGAAACTCGGTAGCGGCCCGTCCCCTAACAAAGTGGCAGCGCGGGCTGGGCCAGAGGAGGGAGGTGGAGGGGAGTCCAGGGCACAAAAAAAAAACCGGTATTCAATGTCACCGCCGTCTCCTGCCGCATTGCGCTCTTCCTGATTCTGGGCACATGCTCCCAGAATGCACTGTGGCCAATCCTGACGCTGTATGAAAGCAGCGTCAGATTGACCGGAGTGCCTGCAAATTGTGCTCCCAGGCAGACTGTGAGCCTGTACCTGCTCTCTCCAGCCCCAGCAACGCAACTGGGGCTGGAGGGAGATTCACTGTGCAAGAGGTTTTGGCTGACTTGAGATGGCCGGCCAAACACCTTATGCGCAGTGAGGGTAGAGCCACCACTCCCCCACCAGCAGCGTCGTCCCTTGGTCCCATCCCCAAGACTCATTAGAGTCCTGTGGCTGGTCCAAGGGATTAAAATAAAACGATAATAAAATGGGTTTAAAACCTGTTTTATTATCTTTTTATTTGCTGGTGGTGGCCGGGGGGTGGGGGGGGGGGCTGCGCTGTAATGGAGCGGCCGCCCTTGACGGAGCTATAGGAGATGTTGCAGAGAACAGTGGAAGGAACACCTCAACAGCTTATTTAGGTCATAATACACATTTGATTTATAGGGAAAACATTTGACACTTTGGATTTATTTATTTATTGTCGTTTCGGATACAGCGTCCATTGGATTCATATTTTCCCAGCTGTCCTGCTTGTCTGACCTTTTGTACGAGATTTCCTAGTTCCATTTGAACTCCAATCTCACCTTTTGAGAACCTCTGCATTAGTTTGAAGCATAGAAATGCACATTTTGCCTATTTCTCAGTAACCAGTCAATATTCTAAAATGCTTGATAAAATGAATAGGATATGATCCTATTTGCCCCCTGATTTTTCAGCAACCATATAGTGGATAGCAGTATATTTTGACTACTCAGCAGGTGCGGCAATGAAAGTCGAGTGTTCAAGTTCCCGGGGTGTTATCATAGTTACCTTAATGGGTGTTGACTCTTCCCACCATGAGTCCTCTTTCACTTTTCAGGGGACAACATTGTCTTCAATTCTACAAGAACAGCCTGAAATCAAAGAACCACCGCCCTGCACAATTGCCCTGGTCCCTCTACTTGTGCTTGCACAGAGCTCTTAAGCCAAGCCACTTGTGTCTGAAGAATATCTGACATCATGTAGTGAAGTGGGATAAAGGTAGTGCTGAAAGTGGGACTGTAATCCAAGTCATCCTTTCACATCTCCTTTGAGGCAGTGATAATGATAATTGCATTAATTAATGATGCTGAGACCCGTGGCAGTGCTCTTGACAGCATCTTCGCCAGCAGGGACACCTGTCTTCAAAATTTGCCTGCAGAGTCCTCCTGGTGAAATGGCAGACAGGTGGCAGGCACTGCCTCCCCTTGTGGAAAGCTTGTTTTGATGCCCGGTGAGGGTGGAGTAGTGAAAGTAACTTAATGCAATTAAAGCAATTATATTTTCCTTTCCCTGAAAGCACTGGATGATGCAAGATTTCTTCATTCTATGTATGCCCCAGCGCGTGGTATGGGAATTGTTGTGTTGCATGCCATTCTGCCTTTTTAGGTCGAGCATTCGAGATCTCTTGTATATACTTAGAAACTTTAGTATATACTTATATGTGTATGTACTTTGTGGGCTCTGGAGATCAGCCCTAGGACTTGTCGGCTTCCGCTTAGGGACTTTTTTTTCTGTTCAGCTGCCTCTATTTAACTGTCTTGATAAAAAACGACCAGCAGAGGTCAGTAAAATACCAGAATTGCTTTCTGCTGAGGGACTTTCTTTTTTCTATTTTTCTGGCAACTGCCTGTAATTAAATTTATTGATAGAAAACGACCAGCAGAGGTCAGTAAAATACCAGAATCACTTTAGCATTCTCTAGATTCCAGTCCATAGAAATTGTCTTCCACGAGCACCCGTAGACAATATTTTTTTCAATTCTTGTATTTCAGTGATATGACCACCGAAGGACCTGGGTTTATATTAAAAACAGAGCATTGGACTATACCATTTCCCACTGAACGGCAATATTTCTCGCCATGTGTTCCCATACCTGGCGTGTCACGCAGTTTGGTGCTTACTTTCCCCCCCATGTTAAAGAGCAGTAGATATTTCAGCACCCAGGTTAATGTGCTGCATAGCTAAATGCATATAAGGTCCCAAAGGTGAGACCGATTGCATTTCAAATGCTTGTTTTAATTCTCTGCAGGCAAGCAGATACGGGCAGAATAGCCCAAGTTTTGCAACAGCTTGCCACAGACTTTTAACAAATAGATTTTGCCCACTGCTACTCAGTAATTTGGAGTGTACCAAGTTTTCCTATAACTTTTAGTTCTCATGCATTACAAAAATAAAGCTCTGAGCTTGGAAACGTAGTTTGTTGAAGTAAGTAAGAAAGCAACAAGGCAGGGAGACAGGCGAGATTAGGAGAGAACCAGGGAGACAGAGATTGAGAGGGAAAGAAACAATAACATAGAGAAAGATGAGGGAAAACAAAGTCAGTGAATCAAGGGAAGAGAGAGAGGCAGAGATAAGGAAAGACGAGGGGGAGAAATTCATGGAAAGGGAGATGGAAAGACTGTGACAGACATAAAAAGAGAGAGACAGAAAAAGCCATAGAACGAGAGACAGTGAAAGAACAAAAAATAAAAAGAAGAGAGACAAAAATGGAAGAGTTAGTAAAAGAAGGAGAAAGAGACAGTGAAGACATACCAATCACAGAGATAGGAGACACAGAAAGCCAGGGATCGGGGGAGAGAGAGAGAACGACCAGGGGAGACTAAGAAAGACACGGAGGGACATAGGAAGAGAAAGAGAGCATGATGGGGAGTGATACTAAAAGAAAGAAAGACAAGGGGACACATTACAAGAGACAAAGAACGCAGGAGAGACAGGAAGAGGTAGAGGAAAACAGGGAGCAAAAGAGGGAGAGCTAAAGATGGAGAGACAAGGAGAGAAAGGCCCGAGCAGCGTTAGAAACAGCAAGCAAAAGATACAGACCAGTGAAGACAAGTAGAGCCAGAAAGAGACAGTGAGAGCAGGGAAACTAAAGACAGGGTGAGACACAAAGAGAGAGAAAAGAGAGGAGGAACAAATAGAAAGGGCACAATAAACTAAAAAAGAGAATGGGCAAAAGTAAAGAAAGAGTGTAACAGGGCAGGGACACACTGAGCTGATTATATATACTTTTCTTCCTTCGACCACCATCTATCGATATACATTAATTCTTGTCTATATATAACAGGGCATCTATCTATAATTATCTGTTTCTATCTCTGTTCCTCCTTCTGCCTACCACTCTGCATTGCTATCTATCAACATCATTGCGGCTATATTTGTCCACTGCTGTCTCACATCTCTGTCTGTCTATCTAAGAAAGGTTACCAACGACATTAATGCAAGGTAGGAAAATGTGCTACTGTCCCACCGTTGGGTAATAATAAAGACAGCTCTAGTCTGGGTGGGACTGGGACAGAAATAAATGTGTCGGCAATAAATAATTCGCTACCTTAAAAGATGGCCTTTTTTTTTAATTGGGGCAGTTTGGAACTTTTCAAGGCACTCTGTGTAGGTGGTTTGCAAGTTTTGAAGCCTGCATGGATTTATGCTTGCTGCAGGTAATATTTGAAATCAGCAGTAAAAAGCATCCCAGCAGACCAGGCCAAAAAAACAGCCCACACACTCACCTCTCAGGCCAGCCCTTCGAGCACTGCCCGATGGCCTCCCTATGTATCAGCCCGACCGCCAGGGTCTGATTGATAATGCGGCCGAAGGACCGGTAGCTGAGTTCTAGCTGTGCGCTGCTTTTTTGGGCAGGCATGGGGCTGTCTGTCCTGTTACGATGGCACCAGTGGCCCAGTGGGTGCCTGAGTGGCCTTTCATAGTTGGTAGATGGGCAGAGGTATCACTCCCTTTCTCTCGCTGGATCGGCCCATTAATGTATGCTGATTGAGCGGTGGCAGGGAGCCTGAGCAGAAGTGGTCTCACTTGCATTCATGTGTGGCTGAGCAGTGTAAACTAATCTGTGCATTTTATAATCTAAGGGAAGTAAAAAAAAATATATGCCCCCACCCCCTTTCTTTTCATAAAACGTTGTTGAAGCAGTGTTTTGCGAAAAGGCAATACGCAAATGTGGGCCACTTTTTTTGGGGGTGTGCCCGGTCCCATTTTTTATCCCAATTCAACCCTGGCTGAAGCTGGGGCGCAGCTGATCTCTCACAGCCCCTGCTCCCTTTGCTGTTGCACCTGCTGCGCAATATTGATGGCTAAGTCCTGTCTAACTCTCTTCTGCCTCCTCCACCTGCCCATCTCGGTCCTTCTCTAGAAATCTTTGTCCGTTTAGATCGCACTCTGTCAGTCAATCAATCAATCGATCATGTTTTTTAAAGCGCGCTACTCACCCGTGAGGGTCTCAAGCCGCTGGGCAGGAGTCCCAACCTCTGAGGCAAAGGAGTTCGTCCTAGGCACAAACATGTCCCACATCTGCGGGTACAGCAGTCTCAGCCTTCATATAAAACCTGATATTAATATTAGTTCTTCATAACCCTGTAAGTAGAAATTCATTTAAAAAAAATGGTTTCCTTCGGCTTCTTTGCCGCAAGTGTGCAAATGCGAATATTCTGCTTCGAGGTGGCATTGTGCAGAGGGATTTGCAGCGATTTTTCCTGATGCAAATAGATGGCTGTGTTCCTTTGTTCATTACTGCTTCACGGAGAGTGTTATTAGATTGTTCTGTTTAAGAATGCATTGTTAACACTATTTCACACAATTCCTCGAAGATGTAGTGACAGCGCAGAATTAACTCTCATGCTATTGGCTATAACGTCTTGACATCAAAAGTAATGCTGCACTGCCATCCAGTGTTAGAATGAGGTTAGTTATTTACGTCAAGCAATTCAACATTAACATTGCTCTTAATGAAAGCTTTGCTGCTCAGGAAGTGATTGACTCACATCGACTCTTGTTTCCATGTATTGACTTTAATGCTTTGGATCAGGTCGTTTTAACTCCAGTCATCCAATCACAAAAATCGCTTTCAATCTGCGGGAAAGTAAGTGATTTCCACTGGACTGAATTCAGAAAGTGCGCCTGCAAACGTAAAAGGCGCATTTTTGACGTTTTGTACACACAAGAGGCACGGCTTTAAGTGGGCCGGATCCTGCCAGTGCTCAGCACCGTCAGTTCTAAACAGCAGGTGTTGAGATGGGTCCCTATTGGGCTCTGCATTTTTACCCTCACCCTCAGGATGAAAAAAAATCTTAACTTTTCAGTAGTACCACCCTTCACTGCCTTTGATGTAACTTCGAAGAGAATCCTTATAGTTCTTTCAGTCTCATCATTTCAGAATTGAATTTCAATATTCTATACAACGAAGCCATAGTTGTTACTCATTTATCTTATGCAACTAACAACCATTGGCAACGCCAATAGTACTGGCTTGTTGTAGGTATACTGTTACTTGTTATATTATATATCTGGATACAACGATAGAAGCAGTAGTGTACCAGTCAGGCGGCACACTATGCTAAGCACAGACTTTTAGCATATGTGTATTAAGCCACGCCCCTAATTACATCAGCCACACCCCTTTGAGAGATCCCCTCTAGTTTTTTTCATCCCACTTAAAGCCCTGTCATGAGGCATTATGCATAGTAGGCCCAGACGGTGGGCGTGCACATCCATATTCACAACAGAATGTTGTTGCTTTTTCAAGTTCACTGGCCGCCTGGCCTGCATCCCATTGTATACGTGACTGCCTGCGGGAAAAGTTTCTTTCTGATCGAAGAGAAACACATCACCTGCTTGCAACCTGCATCCCCGGATACTGGTAGACATGCAGACATTGAAAGGTGATGCTGTTCATTCATTCTTACCCCTAAGTAGGGAAGGGAATGAAATCACTGACATTTCCCTCCAAGACCTCTTGAAGACCTCCACCATGAAACACACACTGTCTGATGTACACAGGGGCGTGACTTGGACCTGCCCAGGGCACTGGAGAGCTTCTATGCTGTCAACACGGCTATCTTCTTACTTCCGGTTCTAAATTAAGAGACTGAATCTGTATGCACGGCTATTTCAAGAGTTTGTGGGGGCACGTACAAGACTTTTTTTTGGCTGCCCACTGTTTGGATAAACTTTGAATGTATTACCCATTTCAGCTCATCCAGGCCCTTATGGTGCCAAACAATATTGAATTATACATTAAGCTTTCAGAAACTGGAGCCGCTCAAGCTGGCCTTTGTCCGTTAGCCAAATAGTACCAAAAGCAAGCACTTCTTTGTACCCTTGCAACTATCTGTTTCTTGGTCCTGCAACAATATTTCACACAGAATTAGGTGTCCAACCTGCCTGCACCTAACATTCTCAGAAAGATACAGTAAGGGTTACTTGGTGGATGTTTGGTGGACTAGTTCAAAATATTAAATAAATTCAGTGTGCATACTGATTGGATTGTAGCACTAATTGTCATATATTACTAAGCAATAGTTAATCCTTCACAAATTCTTGCTGCAGTGGTAAAAATCAAGTCACTACTATCAGGATTTACACCATTTTGTCATATGGAATCTGATAATTTTTTCCTTAAATCACCTCCCCTGCCTTGTCCCTTTCCTCCCCTTTATATCTGTTCTCTTGATACACAATGACCACCCTCTCTGCTGAGTGAAATGAGAGGTAGCGGCAGACAGCAGAAAAATAGAGCGGTAAAGAGAATATTACTGAGAGAAGTGGAGGAGTTGAAGAAGGGTGACAACGATGAAGTAGAAAGATAGGCAAGGTAAGGAGAAATGTAAGGTAAATAAATATATGAGGTAGCCAGGAAGAAAGATACATATAGGTAGCAAAAGAAAGTAGAGAAATGGGTAAGGTTTTCTAGAGAGCTTAAGAGAGCTAGAGATAAGGTGTAGGAAATGAGAGGGGTATGAAACATAGTGGGGTGTTATAGAGAGAGTTATGGTAAAGAGGTGTGTTAGAGACAGGTAGAGCCGAAAAGGAAGATAGAGGCAGAAAAATAAGTATAGAGAGGGATACAAGGTAGATAGAATGATGCAGTACAGAGTGGAAAATGAGAAGACAGGTAAAGAAAGAGTTCATCTAAAGGGAATAGTGAAACAGAAAAAGAAGAGAGAAAGATGGAGGGGAAAAGAGATTATAATTGATGTGAGAAATTAGAGAGACATGGGTTAGGTAGAGAAAGTGGTGTGGTTGATACTGAAGTAGAGAGAAAGTGAGGGAGGTAGAGGAATTGATGTCGAGAGAGAGAGGCTGAGATAAATGAGAGGTGGGTGGAGAAAGATGGGACATGGAGAGGGGGAATTCAAATAAAGAAAGATGATCAGAAAGAGAGAGGTGGAAATGATAAAGAAAAAGAGGTAGGGAAAGAAATAACGTAGTGGGAAGTGAGACAGATGAAAAGGGTATAAAGAGAGGATAGTTAGTGAAATTGCAAACAAATAAGGCAAATTGAGGGGTTATAGTTGTGAGAGATAGTGTGGATATGAGATACTGAGTGAGAGGGGCATAAGAAAGATGGAAAGATTATGTACGGAGAACGGAGTGCAAAGTTAGAGAGGTGTAAGAAGAGGTACAGAGGCGACAGAGTGAGAAACGGAGAGAGGTAAATAAAGAGGAGAGGTCATGAAAAACCAGGCTGAGGGTGATAAAGTAGACAAAAGAGATACACGGACATGAGATGGAAAGCGCAATGAGATGCAGAGAGGGCTGGGCTTGAGAGAGACTTTAGTTAGAGAGATATGGGATAGATACTTAGAAATGCAGAAATAGAAAGACACTGTTAAAGACAGGTGAGGTAGAAAAGGTGAAACAAGGACTGCTACACGAGGCAAAGATCGTCTGAAAGATAGAAAGGTATAGGGCATGAGTACTCACAAACTTTCTCTCGGGGGCCAAATTTACAGTGTGGTTTGTGTTCGAGGGTCGGTGCTTCATCTTCAATAAGCTTTATTCGGTTGAAACAGAGCAACCATAAAAGCACAGTACAAAATTTAAAATACATTCGTTACAAAACATAGTGAGAAGCGAAATACACATCATAGAATAATAAAATTAATATACAAACAAGAAGAAAATAAATAGAAAAAAGGGAAACCTCGTTTGTTTGTGAGGGAGATACAACCCTCAATGTCTCTTGATAAAAACAATCTATTCATAGTAGCTTTCCACACTTAGTACTGTCTCCACTGCAGTTCTCCTAGTGTAGACAATAAATTCACCATAGTGTTACAAATGGGCTACAGAGTAAGCGAGAGTGCAAAAAAGCGTAAAAACTTATTCAAGTAAAGACCAACCCCAGGCTTCGAATCATTATTAGCTGACCAATCGGAGATCGGTTTAACAGGTCAGTACACCGGATTTATACCGGTAAGTAAAGCAAAACGATTACGAACTGGGTATGTTGAAGTTGCTGAGTATATGGCCTCTATTGCCTCTGCGGTGGTTCTTTTCTACATTTAGACTTACAGGGGAAAGTATATGGTTCTAGGGTAGAAGTTTCTCAGTTCCCTAGTAACTATAGGGCCGTCTCCCATTTGTGGCTGCCAGCCTTGCAAATATGTGACGACGTGGGAGTCCCTAAAGTTTACAATAATCGGGTCACCCACTATATCTTTAGGTAAAGGTCCCAACCATTTCACCCTTCTAACGTTTAACATTTTCCCATCGATGTTTGGTGGGAGGGGCCTGTTCTTAGTCAGCCAGAAAGATACCTTATTTGCCAATTCAGCTTGTCCTTCCATCTTACCTTTAGTTAGTTCGGGCACGCCTGAGAGAATGCACACAAATGGAGCGGCCTCCGGCGGTAGGTCAATTTGGGTAAACTTTCTTTGCCTATAGCCATGGTTGGGAAGAGTCCCTTCTAAGGGCGTGGGAACATTTGTCGGCCCTACTCTATTAACTGTGCTCTGCGGTACTACCAAGTTTGGTGTTGGTTACCAAGTATTTGGTATTAATGACGTTTTTGGGGCAACTAACTGGACTGGGGCAGTAGTGCTTTGTACCAAGATTTTGGGAGCATCTGTAGCGACTAGAGACTCTACCTGCTTAGATCCTGCCAATCTTTTTAAAAGTATCGCGTTTTCCTTCATTGTCTCTTCTATACTAGTGATCTTTTCCCCTATTACCATGATTCTTTTTACCAATGGGGATAATATAGATTTGACAATAAGTTCAAACTGGGCCAGTAGTTCAGGTGATATGATAGATAGAGGGGAATTAGGAGTTGAGCATGCCCTGGATGAATTCGGGGTGTTACTAATGACTGAGGTGGGACTAGAGTACAGTTTTTGTTTTTTTAATAGTTTTCCCCTTTGTTTGGAACCTCTGCGCTTTCTTTTAACAGAGGGAGTCTGCGGGTTCGTTATCGGTTGAGTGTTGGCTTTTGCTGGAGGTAAAAGGGGAGTTCCTGAATGACTTACTTTAGGTTTGGATGGGGCACCTGATTGTTTGTTTCCCTCTTCAGCATTGACATATACCGTATGACAGAGCAGATTAAGTTCCTCCAATAAGGTTAAATTTTGGCATTGGTCTGCTATCGCCAAAGGGGATTGGCAACTATATGTGGCTCTTTTAAGAGGACATTGTTCAACTCTCTCTATTGCGCATTCAATGTCCGATGTTACCCTAGTAAGGTAATTGTCCAAAGTCCCCTTCCGAGGCCCCCCCTGAGAGTTAAAATTTTTTGATACTTCTTTCCCAGTCATCGTGCGGGTTACTAATCTAGTACTAACAGACACCTACGCTGAGCCAGCGTGTTACGTAGTAACCTCGATAATCTTTAAATGTTAGTCAAAAAGTCACTGTTATGGGTTTAAAAGGTGTACCTCCTTTTTCCAGCGGTAGACAGGCGAGGAAAGAGTGAGGTGGCCCTGCCCTGCCCTGCCTCTTCAGGCCTCTGAGGGCCACAGAGGGCCCGCCCTTGTCCCGGGCTTCTCCCGGCGCGACCCGCGCGAGGCGAGGGACCAGGCGTGGTTATATGCGCCTCCTGGCGCGCGATGAGGGTCGTCCTGGCGCAAAGGATCCTGGGTGATGCAGTCCCCAGCGGTGCCGGCGGAGCCAAGCCCGGCCGGACACCAGCAGCCAGTCTGAGGTAGGATGCGGGAGGGGGGGCGGAGCAAAGCCCGGCCGCGACGGCAGCAGCAGCGGGA
The DNA here is from genome assembly GCF_964261635.1 of Lissotriton helveticus. Classification (NCBI taxonomy): domain Eukaryota; kingdom Metazoa; phylum Chordata; class Amphibia; order Caudata; family Salamandridae; genus Lissotriton; species Lissotriton helveticus. Next base: position 1,283,927,848 of record NC_136057.1, on the reverse strand, counting down.
GAGTCACCAGCTCGCCTCAACCCCCAGCTCGACTCGAGCCCCAAGCCCCAGCCACAAACCACGTAGCTCCCAACAGTGTCTCCCACAGGGCTCAGCACCAGGCGTGGTTATATGCGCCTCCTGGCGCGCGATGAGGGTCGTCCTGGCGCAAAGGATCCTGGGTGATGCAGTCCCTAGCGGTGCCGGCGGAACCAAGCCCGGCCGGACACCAGCAGCAAGTCGGCATCCGGGTCAGTGGGGAGGGGGCAGGGCTAGAGCAACAAAAAAAACTGACCAGGAGGTTGATCACTGGTCCCTGCAGCGGACGCCTTCGTCCACTGAGCCACCAGACCCGGCATACACACATCTCTCGCGCTCTCTCTCTCCCTCTCTCTCCCTCACTCTGTCTCCCTCCCTCTGTCTCCCTTTCCCTCTCTCACTGTCTCTCTAACTCTGTCTCCCTCACCTTCCATTTCCCTCCCTCACTCTCCCTCCCTCTTCCTCTCCATCCCTCTTCCTCCCTCTCCCTCTGTCTCCCTCTCCCTCCCTCCCTCTCTCTCCCTCCCTTTCCCTCCCTCTCCCTCCCTCCCTTCCTCTCCATCCGTCATCTCACCCTCTGTCTCCCTCTCCCTCCCTCACTCTCCCTCTGTCTCCCTCTCCCCCTCACTCTCCCTCTGTCTCCCTCCCTTTCCCTCCCTCCCCCTCTCCCTCCCTTTCCCTCCCTCCCTCACCCTCCCTCCCTCTCCCTCTGTCTCTCACTGCCTCCCTTTCCCTCCCTCCCTCTCCCTTTCCCTCCCTCCCTCTCCCTCTGCCTTCCTCCCTCTCCCCCTGTCTCCCCCTGCCTCCCTTTCCCTCCCTCACTCTCCCTCCCGCTGTCTCCCTTTCCCTCCCTCACTCTCCCTCCCGCTCCCTCTGTCTCCCTTTCCCTCCCTCCCTCTCCCTCTGTCTCCCTTTCCCTCCCTCACTCTCTCTGTCTCCCTTTACCTCTGTCACTCTCCCTCTGTCTCCATTCCCTCCCTCACTCTGCCTCCCTTTTCCTCCCTCCCTCTCTCTCCCTCCCTTTCCCTCCCTCTCCCTCACTCTTTCTCCCTCACTCTGTCTCCCTCACCGTCTCCCTTTCCCTCCCTCCCTCACTCTCCCTCCCACTCCCTCTGTTTCCCTTTCCCTCCATCGCTCTCCCTCCCTCTGTCTCCCTTTCCCTCCCTCCCTCTCGTTCTGTCTCCCTTTCCCTCCCTCACTCTTTCTCTGTCTCCCTTTCCTTCCCTCACTCTCCCTCACTCTGTCTCTGTCTCCCTTTCCCTCCCTCACTCCCCCTCTGCCTCCCTTTCCCTCTCTCTCTGCCTCCCTTTCCTCCCTCTCTCTCCCTCTCTCTCCCTCACTGTCTCCCTTTCCCTCCCTCACTCTGTCCCCCTCACTCTGTTTCCCCTTCCCTCTCTTACTCTGTCTCCCTCACTCTGTCTCCCTTTCTCTCTTCCTCCCTCTCCCTCCGTCTCCCTCTGTCTCCCTCTCCCTCCCTCCCTCTCCCTCCCTCCCTCTCTTTCCCTCCCTTTCCCTTTTCTTCCCTCCCTCTGTCATCTCACCCTCTGTCTCCCTCTCCCTCCCTCACTCTCCCTCTGTCTCCCTCTCCCTCCCTCACTCTCCCTCTGTCTCCCTCTCCCTCCCTCACTCTCCCTCTGTCTCCCTCCCTTTCCATCCCTCACTCTCCGTCTGTCTCCGTTTCCCTCCCTCCCTCTCCCTCCCTTTCCCTCCCTCCGTCTCCCTCTCCCTCCCTCCAATTCATTCCCTCCCCCTCCCTCCATCTCCCTCTCCCTCCCTCTCCCTCCCTCTCCCTCTGTCTCCCCCTTCCTCCCATTCCCACCCTCACTCTCCCTCTGTCTCCCTTTCCCTCCCTCACTCTCCCTCTGTCTCCCTTTCCCTCCCTCACTCTGTCTCTGTCTCCCTTTCCCTCCCTCACTCTCCCTCTGTCTCCCTTTCCCTCCCTACTCTCCATGTCTCCCTTTCTTCTCCCTTTCCCTCCCTCACTCTGCCTCCCTTTCCCTCCCTCCATCTCCCTTTCTCCCTTCCTCTCCCTCTGTCTCCCTCTCTTTCCCTTCCTCTCCCTCTGTCTCCCTTCCCCTCCATCACTCTCCCTCTCCCTCCCTCACTCTCCCTTTCCCTCTGCCTCCCTTTCCCTCCCTCTCTCTGCCTCCCTTTCCCTCCCTCTCCCTTTCCATCCCTCTCCCTCTGTCTCCTTCCCTTTCCCTCCCACTCCCTCTGAGTCCCTTTCCCTCCCTCCCTGTCCCTCTGTCTCACTTTCCCTCCCTCCCCCTCTCTCTCCCTTTCCCACCCTCCCTCGGTCTCCCTCCCTTTCCCTCCCTCCCTCTCCGTCATCTCACCCTGCCTGTGTATGCCCGGGCTGAAACTGCTTCCGGGCGCACACACACACACACAGAGCCACACCCGAGCACTTTACTGGTCTTTAAAAGACCATTCTAATGTAAAACCTTCTAGCGCCGCATCTCCACTCTGACTATGGCTGGACCCCACAGAGCAGCAGAGTCTCCGAGTCACACTGGTAGATGTCTGCAAGGTCCGCGGGCCGCCAAGGAAGGCTTGCCTATCCGCTGGCGGCCTGCGGGCCGTACTATGAGTACCCGTGGTATAGGGCATTAGAGAGAAGTCAGCCATATGGAGACTGAGAGTGGGCAGTGGTAGAAAAGAAAGCTATATAAGAACCTTCTTCACTTAGCCCCACTTTTTTTCCAATCCTTAATAAGCTGTTAAAGAAGTAAGGCAGGGCAAAGTGTGAACAGTGTGTAATGCCAATTCTGTTACCTGCTATTTTGGTTACTCCCTGTTTAAGTAATTTGTGTCAGCACTTAGCCCAGTACGGAACTTACATGTGCAATCCACTTTGTATGGCTAATAGACCTTATGCAATATTCTGTTGTGCCCTAAATCATAGACAACATCTACAAGTTGGTTGTTTTTTGGGCTTTCGTGAAACATCCTCCTTTGCAACAAGGAGCTGTTGTTCTCTTGACTTACTTATGTAACACACAATGATTTGTTGTATTTTATTGGAACTATTCTAGGCGGTACCGTCCCATTGTACTGTAAAATTTCAATAGTGCTTTTCTACGCATTGATGAGGCCCTTAGGCACTTTCCTGTTTGTCGATTACGTGGCTACTTGTACGGGATTATTGGAGAAGGGTGTTGGTTAGAACGTGATCTATGAGTGATGTGTTTTTGTGTGTAAAATAGATGCAAATTCTGGTCTACCACTTACCAGTGGACACGCTAGCCCAGGCAGTGCATGTATTGATTTTAAACCTGTGTTAACATCACCATACCTGATTATGCTTTTATAACCGCTTTGAATGTAATATCACTTTATTTCCGCGCTACTCACCAGCAAGGCACAAGCCCTCAATAGAGTAGTGGGGGGACGCCCAAAGACAAGAAGTGACGTCACGACAGTAAATGAGGTCACAAAAGTGTAGGGTCTGCCGTGCTACAGGTAGGCCCTAACTTCGCTATATAAATGACACACAAAACTAGTGATGCTGTGCACAGGCGGGAAGACCCCGTGCGGTCTTCCACAGGTTTATTTATCCCCTCGGCGCGGACCCGCCCCGCGGGGTGTGGGGATGCGTGGTCAGTGGATACAATGTATGGGAGCGCCCGAGTGGCACTCTACTCCCTCCTTTATTTTAGCTGACGTCAGGATGAAAGTCATTCTTATGGGGAGGCACAGGCAAAGTCTCGGAGTCTCTGGCTGGGACCTGGGTTAGGCCGTAGACAGTATCGTTGGCTGCGGCGGCTCGGAGACGTCACATTCTCGCCGTCCTGGGGCATACAGGGTGTTCTTGGTTGTTCTCCAGCCCCGGGGCTCACTGGCACATGCCCTTCCGTTGCCGGACTCCAAACCGGTGATGACCCTGCAGGATCTCCTCGTGGTGTCCTGTATGGGGAGACCCCACTTCCAGCATCGGCCTCCGGCTCGGAGGCTCTCTTGAAGCTAGAGACATTTCGAGTGACCAGTTGGGTTCCTCTTCAGGCCGTCACCATCATTCCCATGACCTTCTCGATAGTCCAGACCTCAGGTTCGTAGGGTGTTCTAAATTTCCACCCGGGGTGTCGGTCTTTGATCACCACCAAGTCCCCTACGGCAAGCGTTGGTTCTTTCGCCCGGCGCGCCTCACTCGCCTTCCGATTGGTTGTTTCTCTTCTTGCCTGAATCACTTCATCATTCCTTGGTTCCGGAGCCCACTCTGGGCCCACCGGTATGCTGTCTCTCGGTGCTCTTTTGAATAACAGATGGGCTGGAGCACACTTCGTAGTGCTATGAGGTGTTTGGCGATATGCCCCCAAAAACTGGTCCAGGGCGGTTTCCGTGCTTTCCCCGTTGTCAACGGCGATGTGCAATGCCCGATTAAGAGTCCTCATTAGTCTTTCCACCTCCCCATTGGCTTGGGGCAACAGTGGGGTGATTTTTCGGTGTCGAATTGCGAGGTTCTCTCGATAGCCTTGGAATTCTCGTTCCTGGAAGGGGGGTCCATTGTCAGATTTGATCTCAGCAGGGAGGCCCATCAGTGCGAAGATCCGGTCCAGAGCTGTCTTCACTTGTGGAAAAGCTGTTGATGATAGTACCTCCACAATCGGGAACTTTGAAAACGAGTCAACGACTACCATCATGTGGCGGCCATCGGGAAAACTACCAAAATCCATGCTCAGGTGCGTCCACGGAGTGGTGCTTGGCTCTTACGTAATCATGGGTGCGGGTGCAGGATCTCCTCCGGTGATGGTGCAGGCATGGCATGACCTCACCATCTCATCCACCATTGTGTCCATGGCTGGAAACCTGACCTTGTTTCTCAGCCTCGCTTTTGTCTTAGCCGTTCCTTGGTGTCCCACGTGGGCCAATGCGAGAACTCTCTTCTGCAGACCCTCTGGTATCACGATAAGGTGACCCCGCAGGACGACGCCGTCTTCCCCCACGCTCAGCTCATGCCTCACCTGCCATAGTTGCCGTCGAGCGTGGTTGACCTCCAGCCGGAGGGTTCAGGCTCCATCCATGAAGTGCGCCCAACTATTTCCTTCCAGTGCTTCTTTGACCCTGGACAATGTGTCGTCTTCGGAGGTGGCTAGACCTATTTCGGCCAATGTCATTGCTCTGGGACAGGCAGACAGTGAGACCATATGGACGAAGGCCTCGATACCTTGAGCGGTGTCTGGTGTGTGTCCGGGGTGACCTGCTTCAGGATGTCGGGAGAGGTAGTCCGCGGGATTGTGAGCTCCAGGCCGGAACACGACTTTGAAGTTATATCCTTGCAATTGCACAGCCCATTGCTCAATGCGCGGAGGAGCCAGCCGGGTCGAACCTGCAAACAGTGGTATCAGTGGCTTGTGGTCTGTGACCACTGTGAATTCTAGACCCCAGAGGTACAGGTGGAAGTTCTGGCATGCCCACTTAAGGGCCAGCGCTTCACGTTCGATCTGCGCGTAGCGCGTCTCAGTGTCGGTCAGTGCCTTGCTGGCGTAGGCAACCGGCTTCCATACTTCAGCACCGTGTTCTTGCATGAGTACCGCCCCAAGTCCGACCGGACTCGCGTCGATGACCAGTTCTGTCTTGCATTGGGGCTGGAAGTACGCCATCACCGTCTTGTCAAGCAAACTGGTCTTGATGTCACTGAACGCTTTGTTTGCTGCCGCGGACCATTCTCTTTCCAGTCTTGGCGCGTGAGTGTCCGCAGTGACTCCGACATTGCCGCCAAATTTGGGATGAATCGGCCGCAGTAGGTAGCCATGCCCAGAAAACTCCTCACTTCAGTGGGGTTCCGTGGGGTACTCGCTGCTCTGATCGCTTCAGCTTTCTTCGGATCTACCTGGAGTCCTTCTCGTGTGAAGGTGTACCCGAAGAAGTCTATGCTTTCTTGGTAGAAAGAGCACTTTGACTTGTGCAGGGTCAGACCGCTGTCTACCAACCGCTGCAGCGTCGCCCTCAAGTGTGCGTGGTGTTCTTCGAGCATGTCCAAGTATACCAGAATATCATCACTGAGGTTTATGACGCCACGTAGTCCTGACAACACCTCACGGATCGCGTTCTGAAAAACCTTGGCGGCTGAGGATACCCCAAAGCTGAGCCTTCGGAAGCAGCGTAGCCCCACATGAGTCGAGAAAGTGGTTATGTATCGACTTTCCGGCTCCAGTTCTAGTTGATGGTAGCCCGCATTCAGGTCAAGCTTGGAGAACCACTTTGCGCCATTCAGGTCCGCCACTATGTCGTCCATTGTTGGGGTGATGTGCCACTCCCTCTTCACTGCCGTATTGGGCAGCCTCATATCGACACACAGTCGAATCGCTCCGGGTTGCTTAGGTTTGGGGGCTACGACCAGGGGAGATACCCATGGGGTGGGTCCGGATACCTTTCCTATTACTCCTAATTCCTCCAATTTCCTGAGCTCCTCCTCTACCTGCGGCCTGAGATTGAAAGGCACACGCCTGTGCCGGAGGGCTATCGGTCGTACGGATGTGTCGATGTGCAGTCGGAATTTCTTCCCTTTGAGCTTCCCCAATCCTTGGAAGAGCTCCGGAAACTCTCCAAGTAGAGCCTCCGCGTGGGACTTGTGTACTTGATTTGCGAAGAAGACGAGTTCTAGATCCTCTGCCGTGTGACAACTGAGCAGGGTCCCTTTCTTGCCTTCCTTCACGTGGAATTTCGCCTTTGTGGAGAGCTTTCCGCTCACGATGGTGGTTTGGATGACCCCTCCCAGCGGCAGGGGGTCAGTGCCTCCGTATGTGTAGATTCTTGCGCTCATGGGGGGGCAAGTGCCGGTTTTGGCGAGAGCTTCTCGTACTGGTTCGAGTCCATCACGTTTACTGAGGCTCCTGTGTCTATTAGAGGCTGTATGTCGGTGCCGTCTATGGTAACTGAGCACATCGGTGGGGGACGTCTCTTGGTGCCCGCCCGGTTGACATACGAGATGACAAACACCTCGTCGTCGTTGTCGTCTTCATACATGGGGCGTCTCCCTTGAGCTTGATCGTCCGTTGGCGGCACCTGTTCGTCCAGTGACACTTGACGGACACGCTGCGACATGCTTCTGGCCCTGGGTGCTGCCGCTCGAAAATGTCCTCCTCTGCACACTTTGGCCTAATGGTTTGGCCGCCCGCAGCGGGAGCATATCTTCCCCCTGGCCCTGCACGTGGCGCCCGTGGGGTGGTCTTCTCCGCAGTATCCGCATTGGTTCTTTTGCGCGGATTTAGGTGCTTTGCGCGTTTGGGTGGGCCTCCTCTAGATGGCGTCCACCTTTTCTTCCTTGATCGGCAGGAGCCTGGTTGTCGACGGAGTGGCCACCGGGGTATGCAGGGCTGCTACCATCACTTCCGCTCGAGCGTCGGACAGTTCATGGGACCGAGCCAGGACTAGGATTTCATCGAGGTAGATGCCCGGCTGACGTAGTATCAGTTTTCTCAGTAGCTTGGAGCGGCATCCTACTATGATCTGGTCTCTGATCTCTTCTCTTTGCTCTGTGAAGGGGCACGTGCTAGCCAGCCGGCGGAGTCTTGCATAGAACATGTCTACGGATTTCTGATTCAGTTTGCCAGGCCCTCTTGAATTTGAACTTTTCAAAGTCATTGTTGAGCTGTGGATCAAAGTGTGCGTTCAACGCATTGACCGCCGCGTCATAGTCGTCCTCTTCTCCGGTGTTTGGCAGTGTTTCAAACAAATCGTAGATTTCCTCTCCTCCATAGTAGATGAGGAGCGACCTCTTGACTGTTCCGTCGGTTTCTCATGTCCCTTTGAAGTAGTAGTTGAGCCTCCCCACCCATGCCTTCCATCTGGGGGCTGCAGTTGCCGGGTCGGCAGATTCGCTAAATGGGGGCAGTGGTGCTACCGCAGTGTGGGTGTTTGTCGGCGGCGGGAGTCTCAGCGCTGGCCCTGGGTTGTCTCCCGCTCCCTGCTGTGCGGCTGCTGCCACTGTCGCTGCTGGCGCTACTGCTGCTGGCGCCTGGACGCTCATGGCGGCGCTGTGACCTGGTTGGACGTCGCTCTGTGACGGCATGCTTCAACGGTTTTACTTTTCTTTTCTGGCGCCAATATGGGTGTGTGTGGTCTCACGCTGCGCCACTGGCTACCTGCAGGGGTGTGAGGCCCTTGTTTTTGCCTGCGCGTAGTGATGGGACCTCAAGGTTATGTGGGGCACCGTGCTTGCCGGTGAGTGACTGTGCCAGTGTCCTTACGTCTCGCCCCTTTTATTTGTTTTCTTGTCTCTTTTTTTTGTTTGTTTTGTGTTTGGTTCTGCCACTGCTTGTTTGGAGCTACACGTCTTCGTGTTGTGTGTTTCTGCCCGGCCCTAGCTGCTCGCCAGTCTGTTCCGCGCTTGCGGGGCGGGTCCGACACTTCTTGTGTCTCTAGCGCTCTTGCCTAGCACGTGGGGTCGTGCTTGTCGTCCACGGGAAGAGCGCAGGCACTGCGGCAGGCAGCCTCGGCTTGGGCCTTCGACGTCTTGCTCGTCTTCCTCTGCTGCCGCTCGCGGCTGAGCAGGCTGTTGCGGGGCCTCAAGGTTGCAGGAGGCGCCAGGACTGCAGGTGGGCGTTAGCGGGGAAGACACTCGGCGGTCCAGGTGCGGGGAGGGACGCGCGTCGCACTCACCCATATGCCGTGTCTTCGCCGGGAGCCCACGAGCTGAAGGCGTTCCCTCTGGCGGGATACGCCTGGGCAGGCTCGTACCAGCCGGTGGATAGTCGCGGGCTGTCTTGGGGCGCACTGGAGGTCCACGCTCCTTTTCCACACACAGTTCGCACCGGAGCGTGACAGCCGCGGGTGGGCACCGCGCGCCTCGGAGCAGGAAGGCACACGTGCTCCGGTACCGGCCTCGTCGCCAGTGTAGGGTCTGCCGTGCTACAGGTAGGCCCTAACTGCGCTATATAAATGACACACAAAACTAGTGATGCTGTGCACAGGCGGGAAGACCCCGAGTGGTCTTCCGCAGGTTTATTTATCCCCTCGGCGTGGACCTGCCCCGAGGGGTGTGGGGATGGGTGGTCAGTGGCTACAATGTATGGGAGCGCCCGAGTGGCACTCTACAAAAAGGTAAAAACATAGAAGTGGGGGGACGCCTAAAGACCTGGAGTGACGTCACGACCGGAAGTGACGTCACGAAAGGTAAAAACAACATAGAGCTCGAAGACGCAGAGGTTATTAAAACCAAAGTAGCCTGAAAAAGGCCGCTTATGCCTTTGAGAGGTGCATAGAGCCTGAGTCAGATTTACGACATTCCCCATACATAGGCTCTCTTCCGTTTCGGGTCACCCGAGGTGCCCTGCTGTTTTTGTAGTCAAAATGAATGCCAGCATCGTTTCTGCCAGCTTCTCCAGAATGACCTGGCCACTGCCAGAATGCTTTGTTTTGTTTATTGCAGTTATTACTTTTCTGTAAATCACTTCGGTGACATTAGGGGCTCCTAACTTACGTTGTGAATGCGAGTTCATGTTGTCTGAAATCAACCCTGTGCAACATTTTGGCAAGAATACACTTTATTCCTCAGCAAGGTCATCTTTGCAGGGGGGACGGTGTCCACCTGGTAAAATAAGTGGGGGGGACGCCCTCCTCCCGCGTGGTACCCCGACTCTAGCCCTGCTCTCCAGGCACATCGGAGCTTCTTCTTGGCCCGTCCTGCCCTCCATTTTCCGCATGCTCTAAAGCGGTCTAGCGACTTTGGGGGTGTCAGCTGCTGCACAGCAGGGCTGGTTGCCGGGGAGGGGCCAATGGTCAAGAGAGGTATAAAACTGCACGCTGGAGCGGACGCGTAGCTAAAGAATACGCGCTAGCCCAGGTAGTGCATATATTGATTAGGGGTGGGCGGAATTTGCGGAATTGCATTATGCAAATCTCCACGAAACAGTAAAAAATCTCCGCGAACACGCAGAAATTCCACGAACATGCGGAATTGCTCGTTCGCAATGTTTTTTTACTGTTCGCAATCGCTGTTTGCGTGCTCGGGGAGAAATATCTCGCAAACACGTATTTAAGAACGCGTACAAGCAAAAAGTTTTGCGAAGTCGCGGAATGCAGAATTTTGGGCAATTTCGCGTTCTCCGCAGAACGCGAAATTACCCAAATTCCGCAAATTCCACGAGCAGAACGGAATTTACCGCCCAGGCCTAATATTTATTTTAAACCAGTGTTAACATCACCATACCTGTTTTTACTTTTTTAACTGCTTTGAGTGTAATAATCACTTTATTTCAGTGCTACTCACCAGGCACACCGGAGCTTCCTCTTGGCCAGTCCTGCCCTCCATTTTCCACATGCTCTAACGCGGTCTTGCGACTTTGGGGGTGGCAGCTGCTGCACAGCAGGGCTGATTGGCGGGGAGGGGCCAGTGGTCGCGAGAGGCATAAAAATGCACGTTGGAGTGGACGTGCAGCTAAAAAAGACGCGCTAGCCCAGGCAGTGCATGTATTGATTTTAAACCTGTGTTAACATCACGATACCTGTTTTTACTTTTTTAAACCGCTTTGAGTGTAATAATCACTTTATTTCCGTGCTACTCACCAGGCACACAGAGCTTCCGCTTGGCCGGTCCGGCCCTCCATTTTCCACATGCTCTAACGCGGTCTGGCGACCTTGGGGGTGTCAGCTACTGCACAGCAGGGCTGGTTGGCGGGTAGGGGCCAGGGGTCACGAGAGGCATAAAACTGCACACTGGAGTGGACACGCGCAGTGGGCGCACCACTGGCGGGCCTAAGGCAAGCCCGTCTGTGCCCGTCCACGACCGAACGGGTCCAGGAGCCATGATCTCTGGCCAATTACGGGCATACTCGGTGATAAACTTAGATCCCTCGATCTCAGGCCCAGCCCCCTAAAACGAGAGACAGTAAATATACTCTAGAGAGAAGGACTCCTCATCTCACAGGGGAGAAAGACACCTAGCCCTATTCCTGTACACACCCCGGGCTATCACAATCCTAGCGACAGTAATAGTAATAATCTGAAACTCTCTGTCCTGAACACATGCTCCCTACAGAAACATGCCCTTGGGACCCTTACCCTCCTACAAAATGATGCCCCTGACATTCTTGCCCTGACTGAAACATGGTTTGATGAGCACTCTGGTCCGACCATAACAACATCACTTCCTGACGGGTACGACGCCATCTGGCACAACAAGTCAGCGGGTAAAAGAGGAGGTGGGGTGGCGGTTCTGTATAAAACTATCTGACAATTGAGAAGTTGTCAGGATAAAATATGGAAGGAGCGGATATTTCAATAAGTAAGATCTGTCTTAGCTCCTCTAGTATAGTAATCATGGTAGTTTACGGTCCACCTAAATGCCCCCCACGTTTTGTGGATCTCCTCACCGAATGTGTCACTAATCTCCGATCACGTTTCCAACAACTTTTGATGGTGGGAGACTTCAATTACCACTGGGACCAACAACCTAGAGGGGCACAGGCACAATAGCTAGAGATTACGCTAACTACTCTTGGGCTTAAACAGCTAGTAATGATTCCTACACATTAGAAAGGACACACCCTAGATCTGGTTTGGATTACTCTCCCGTTTGTAAACCTAGTGGAGACCACCCCCTGTGCGTGGTCAAACCACTACTTTATCAACCTTCTACTCCCCCTACCTAAGCGCGATGGATACTCGCCCTCCGACTGGAAACGAGTTCAAAGCTGGACAAAAATCGAGGGCCCCAAACTAGAAAATACCCTTAGAGATAACCCCCTCAGGAGGCCGGAGACAGCAGATATTGAAGAGTGGACTGAATCCATCTCCAGCCAGCTATTATCTGCCATTAATAAATTAGCCCCAGTCAAGAAAATAAAAATTGGAAACAAAGGTAAGGGAGCACCATGTTTCACGGAGGAGCTCAGGGCTCTTAAACGTACGTTTCACCACCACGAACGACGATGGCGTAAAGCTTATGAGACACAGGCCCGCGTAGACTACGGGGCAAGAATCTCCACTTGCAAAAAGGCGCTTCTCAGCAGGAAAGCTGAATACTATGAAAATAGGATCTCGGTGGCAATTAACAAACAAAAAGAGTCAAAACAGTTGTTGGAGACGCCCTCCAACCAGGAACAATGCAATAAACTCTTATCCTACTTCTCCGATAAAATACAAGACATCCTGTCTTATATCGACAATTCCCCCTTTAAGCAATCCCTCAATGAAGAGGCAAATACCCCTGGAAAGAGGGTAGAGTTGATCTCTTCCTTTCAAACTCTTGACATAGAGACCCCACGACGCATTGCATCCAAAATCAAATCTGGCTCACCCACAGATCCTTGCCCACCTAGGATCTTTAAACTAGCTCTTCCAGAGGTTGAGGGAGATATCTGCACTTTGCTGAACCTCTCGCTGGAAACTGGGAAGGTTCCCAGTTACTTTAAAGAAGCTAGAGTAATCCCGTTACTCAAGAAGACAGGAGCGGACACTTCCAATATGAAAAATTACAGACCCATATCCCAACTTCCATTTCTGGCCAAAATCATAGAACAATACGTGTTTCAAACTCTATCCAGATTCATGGAGGACTGATATAGAGGGAGGGAGATAGGCAAGCTGGCTGGCTTCCGAGCTCACCATAGCACTGAATTGGTGATGTTGTCTGTACTGGATTATATCAGGATCACAACAGACAAGAAGAAGCCATGTGTCCTAGTCCTCCTAGACCTGTCGGCAGCGTTCGACACTGTCAACCACTCCCAACTCCTGGAAAGAATACAAGACATTGGGATTGGCGGGCCAATCCTCCAGTGGATTACTTAATTCCTGACCGACCGCACCCACAAAATTCAGATGGGCGACTGGGTCTCAGAGAGGGGGTCCATCCCCTGCGGAGTCCCACAAGGGTCGGCGCTTTCCCACCTCTTGTTTAACATTTACCTCAGACCTTTGATTAAGGCCCTTGTCTTGATGGACTGCCAGATATTCAACTATGTGGATGACACGCAAATCATACTTCAAATAGAAAACACCCAGCAGGCCCACTCCCGGGCGAAAGACATACTGCGATTTGCGGTGAACTGGATGACGGACAATTCACTCAAGATCAATCCGGAAAAAACATAAGTTCTGGCCATCACCAATGAGAGCAACCCTTGGAACTCCCTCTACTGGCCCCATAAACTGGGTGACAGTCCAGCCCCAGCCCCGTGGTAAAAAGTTTGGTAATCAAAATAGATCAAGTTTCCACCGTGTTTGGAACTTGTGTCGGCATTCTCAGGCAACTGAGGAGACTTTCCCCTATCCTCTCCTTCTCAACCTTGAGGACAGTTGTGGCCGTCTTGATCCTCGCCCGGCTGGACCATGGGACTACCAGACTCACTGGTGGGCAAACTCCAGGTGGTGATGAACAGTGCCGCCAGGCTAATTTTCAAACTACCTAGGCGCACGCGGGCATTACCCCTACTGCAACAACTTCACTGGCTGCCCATCAAGCAGAGGGCCAAATTCATAGGCCTCTGCATCACACATAAGGCCTTATTTGACCAGACACCCAACTACATCAAGGAACGCCTGGAGAAGTATGTCTCCGGCCGCTCACTGAGGTCCTCCACAGAGGGCCTTCTAAAATGCCCGCGATTCAATTACACCACTAAAGGTGGCCGAGCCTTTTCGGTCCTCACACCGCTACTTTGGAACAGGCTGCCTGGCCAGCTTCATGCTGAAAGACGCCTTCTTCCATTTAGGAAAAAACTTAAGACCCTTCTAGTCACAGAAGCCTGGGCCTAACACTCCTAGCTGTGATACAACTCTCCCTGGAACTGACGCTGATCCTCTTGAAGTGCTTAGAGACCTGCTGGAATTAAGCGCTCTAAAAGTCAAAAAAACATTAACATTAAGAGTGGTTTCGACTGCATTGTAGACACTGAGTAAACTACTATGGAGAAAATAATACGTGATACAAATTGCATTGTGAAAATGGTTATTGGCGTCTAGAGAGCCTTTTACCTTTGTGTTTTTTTTATTTTAATATGTAGCATTTCCAGTTTATTTGCAATATTTATAGTTAAAAGTACAAAAACCCACCAGACGGAAGTGCCTAAAGTATAAACCATTTTCAAATGTTCATTTGCATTACACAGTAAGGTGCAATCAATCTCAGACAGCTTGCTGGGTTACAGCAGGTGCCTGTTGGTGAAGCACACGGGTTAGTTGCAGGTCAACTGACTAAATCTCAGCAGAAAGCCTGGGTTTTTCACCTTCAGAGCTTCTTAAAATGTATACCGCTGAGTTGTAGCAACACCTTTATTGACAGGACTTTAAAATTGCAAAAATGTGAGGCACAAAGTGGAAAGCAATAAGTTGGAGGAAATATGAATAGAAAGAGGAGTATGTACTGTTAACGTTTAATACAATACGGTACATTTTTATTTGTTACACAAATCTTAACCAGATGGTGTTCAAGAAGGCTAATTTTTATCCATATATATTTTCACCTGTTCATTGATATTTGTGGAAGTTTTACTTTAGCACGCATACCTTTACCAAGCATGCCTTTACCATGCAAATGCCTTTACCTTGCAAACCAGTCATGATAAGTATATTTAAGTAGGTAAAACCCACATATATGTATTACCCAGTGGAGGCCGCCATTAGATAGTTTTAGTTAGGCCTACTTTTCAATAGGAACAGCATTTGTTGGTTTGCCAATAACTTTTGATGAATCTTCATGAAACTTTCCAAACAAATCTCATCCACCTCAGTTCCTTCCTGGAAAGTTTTGGGGTGCTCATAAGAAAATAGGTGTGTCCCAAAATGTGTTTTTGCTATTCATTTTTACATAGCAGAATTAGACACAACTACAGCCAAAACGTCACAATTAAATTATGCCAAGTTTGGTAGAAAGCAATATCTTGGTCAGGAAAGAGTGCATTTTGTGATTTGGCATAACTCAATTCTTTAGGTTTTGAGAAATTAAGGTTAAAAAATTTAGATTTTTCATGCCGGGTAGGATCCACAAGTTCAACCACAGGTTGTGATTGTTTGGCCGCAAACAGAAGAAAAAGTTGTTGCCACCAGATTAGGATTCAGGAACTCGTTCCCCAAGTCATTATCATGACTTATTGTGTCAATTAATTGAAATTGGTACAAATGCAAAACAACCAGAGGAATTCTGGGGAGAGGCAGAATAAATGTAACATAAAATCTCTCTTTCTCTCTTGTAATTGCAAGGCTTACAAGTGCCAATCCTATGTTCCAGTATGCAGCTGGAGCAAAATTCATTGATTGGCAATACCATTAATCTTGCACAGAGAATTCTATGTCTGGTCCCCCTGCTAAGTGCGGATTTCAGGTGTGGTTGTGTTGCTGTTACTGTATAAGATTTTGCAATCAGTGCGGCGTAGCTGCATGCCTGAACCATGTTGAGGTCAGCCTTCCATGATAGAGATCGGGACTGTTTCTTCAGGATGGATTTTATGCCCCCAAGTCCAAAAGAATAATACAAATAAGGTATAAGCTGGCAGGGTAGGGGCACCCGGACCCCTTGGGCCTTGGTGGAGGGACAATAGGACCCCCCCCATGTCAAATTAAGAAGAGAAAGGGTATTCTGTGTCTCCACAGGTCTACTGCCACACCACTGGAGCTTCACGGTTGATCCACGCACCCAGAGCAAATCCTGAGGGGTATTGCGTTTAATGTCTGTGTCAGATTCGCTCCCTAAGTCAAGTTTTCCCCCCAACTAGGAGGGGGATTATGAGGCATTTTATGAAGGCATTCAGTAAAATTAGCAAAATAGTGCATAGTTGCAACCCTTTGTCACAAGGCGACATATCTAAGAAAGCTAAAGAAGATATCTTATTTATCAAACACACCAGTTTTAGATTTCTTAAAAGGAATACATTCAAAAGTAACAATTAAAAAGAAAGCAATAGAAAAATTGTTCCTTCTGCACATTATAATTCACATTATGTGGAATTTTCACACTTTACTACAGTGGTGTAAGGAAAGCTCAGGGGTGCTTCATGCAAGGCTGATGAGTGGGCTCCATGCTACACCCTGCTACAGCCAGTTGCCATTCATCTACAAAATGTACCTCACTTCTGCAACCACAAAATAGTTGTACAATTAGCACCAAAGAGAACATAATTAACCATATTGTATCAACATGCTATGGCATCTCAATGGTTTATTCGTTCTACTATAACAACAAGTAGCAAAGCATATACCATAGACCAATTACAGCACATCTACATGGTCAGGGAAGAGTCTGTAAAAGGAGAAAGAACAGTAGGGGAGGGGAAGTCGGTACAGTGACAAATGATTATGTGATGACCCACTCAAAGTTAAAATGAGAAGAGAACATGATTACATGCTGATAATCTAGAGCGGCTCTTGCCTCTCCCGCACTTAATAGTTACTCTATGCTGTCTGTTCGGTAACACATCACACATCAATTGAGGACAGAAGAAAGGACATGAAATATAGGAGAGCATTAACTCACCGAATACAACCTGGTCACTGTTTAAAAGGCGCTAAGAGCAGCAAGTAAATTGATTCAGGTAGAAGTTTGTCAAAACCAACAGAGTGATATTCATCTATTGTGTCGGAAACCGTGGCAATGAGGTCAAGCACGTGGCCAGCCACATGAGTGGCCACGGAAATGCTTGTAGTACATTTGCAAGTTGCAAGGTTACAGATTAAATGAAGTGGTGGAGAGAGTTTTGTTACCCTCCCAGGCATTGAAGTTACAAATCGACAAAGTGTGGGAAAAGAGAATGATACCTGGCTCGGTTAAGAGGTTGGTTTCTGAGCTGAGAGATCGGAACACCGAGTTGAAAATAAAAAAGAGACACAGAGGGAGGGCAGTAAAAGACCTGGGGTTCACACACATTATCCTGGTCAGTGTCCGATATCAACATGTGGAGTTTAGAGCAGTGGAGGTACAGCGGACAGAAACAAAGTAATGCAAACTTAAGCTCGGGATGGTGAGAGCCTAAAATATAGATCAGAGTAATTTTTCTGAGTCCTACTTGACTTATCCACCTTCGAGTGGAACTTCTCAAATGAAGATTCATCCTTCCTTAGTTAAGTAGGACCTCATGCAAGAAGGTAAAAATGGCATTACTTAATTGTCACCCATCAATCTGACCACCATGAGTGAATCCATGCAAGACTCAGTGGGGTAGAGATAGGCTTGCCGTTGGTGCACCTGCAGCGCAGCCGTGCTGACGGCCAGCACATATGCAGATTGGTGGTGACGTCAAGCACTGAAAGAGCTCGATTGATCAGGAAACATAAACTGGGCAACCTCACAATTCTAGTCCAGAGTTTATAAGCCATAAAAAACCAGTGAGGAGAGTGGATCAAAGGCAAACCAATGCGTGGAACCAGGCAATACCTTAATACAAGGAACCATTGCAGTAAGAACAAACAAGAACAAATAAAATAAATACGTATTTAAAGAGACTTAAAGGTGTTTAGAGTAAAATATTGAGGGATCTCCACACACTAGTCTAGCTCGCAGCCAGAGAGTGGCACTGTGGCACAAATTAACGCAAACAAGTACTAACCACCCACGCTGTTTAACCATAGACTCAAAAAATACAAGCTACGACATTCAAGAAACGACTTTCTTTCATCCAGTGTGCTACTTTTCCAATTTCTTGGATTCCTGCCAGGTCTGTCAAGGTAAATCTGAAAATGCTTAATGTCTTAACTCCTCGATAACTGAAACCTGTTTCATTGGAAGCATCAAAAGTGTGAGCTCCATGAGCGAAACAAAGACAGCATGGGCAGTAGTGCGAGATTCCCTCACTCCAAACACAGGATCAGCATAGGCATCAACAGTGCAGGATTGCCTTGAACATCACATGGTAGCAGTGCAAGCACAGAAAATGCTCTTGAAAGTTGCAGCACTGCAAGTATTCCCTCAATCACGTTGGGCACAGCATGGGAAGCCTTTCCAAAAGTCTCGTACATGAAGACCTGGAAATGAACTCAAAGCAGATGTACAAGCCACCCGCATATCATGAGTAGCTGCTGGTCAGCAATCCTCATCAAAGTGGTCCCGCACAAGCAAAAGCAATGCCACCTCACATGCAAAACATGTGCATGGTAGGAAGGAATGCTACGAGCCTAGTTTACCAAACAGGGAGAGTAAGAGAAGCAACTGTCCTTCTTTCACACTTACTACAAAGCAGGGCTTCCACAATCAAGCAACAACTGTGCTAGCTGTTGGCAAAAGGTGGCCAGTGTTGGGGCCCATTTTCTTACCAACTGTAAACTACTTGCTATTTGTGATCATTTCCAATCACTCCTTGTCCTCCATCACCACTCATTCAACGCCCAACTGTTTTCTGTACCTGTCCCAACACTTTCATATTTAGGAATAATTACTTCTGATCCCGTCAGGGTGACTGTGTGCTTCTTCTGCCCCAACTGTCACTGCTAGCATTTTTCACTCCTCCTTCACCTGATGACCCGTAATTGCAACATGGTCTGTGGAAACATATCTCTCTATGATAGAAAGGTTGCCATTGTGACCAAAAAAGAAAGGATTTTTCACGTTTCAAAATTTCTGGCAGCAGTGAAACGTACACAGGGCTTTCATGGATACATGTACTCTCCACGCACACACCTGATCCTGACCACAAACAACCAAAGGGCTTGCCTCAGAGCGTTAATATTCTGTGGCCTACATAAGCAGTTCTGCCAATGCTCCTCAAGCCTGTTCTGCTGTCCTGGCAGTAATAACGGTAGAGAAAACCTATTACAGATATGTACTTTTACAGATCGTTGTTTAAATTATATTAGTTCACATCAAGTTAACAAAAGCTACAGATCCAGGAATGAAGTTGTTAAAATGAAAAATTAAAAACCGGGTTGAAATATGTGGTCCTAGTCAGCCCAAAACCGGGCCTTATGTTTGCGTAATAGTGGAGGCATCAGGAGAAAATCTACCAATACCACTAATTCCCAGGGCTTAATTTGAGCCGGTGGTCACCGGTTTTCCGCATCAGCTATTTACTGAGTGCAGGTACAAACTGAAAAGACTGCAAAGGAGAAGGATGAGAATAATGTCACAGTGGAAGAAAGCAAGACCATGTCAGAGTGAGATAAATGTGCAGGGATTATCTGGTGGTGGATTTAAGAGGCATGAGGTGGATTCGAGACTATGCAGGCTTGGTATTTATCGTGACAGCATTTGATTGCACTGGCTGCAAGTTTCTGATAAGAGCATCAGGCACTAGGTCACTTTTTTTTACAAAATTAAACACTTTTAAGGATTGACTTGCAGCACCATCCCGCTGCTGACCAGAGCCAAGATCATTACAATCAATTCTACCTGAGCTGAGGGTTGTAATGTGAGGTCCTTTGTTGAGGATGTGTTACACAGCAGCGGTTCTGAGGAGTTGCTGGGCTACAATGCAAAGTCCTATATCGAGGAGGTGTTGTGCAGCAGCGGTTCCGAAGAACTGCAGGGTCCTGCATAGAGAATGCATTGCACAGTACCCTTCCAATCGAGGGCTGTGAGGAGATGTCACATTGCCTCAGTTTCCAAAGATCTAGGACTGGAGTAGCACCACTTGGAGTGCAAGACTCACAGTAGGCAGAGTTCAGGTGCAAGGTTCATGGTGGTTGGAGCCTTTTCTGTCCCTGAGGCTCTGATCAGGAAACTGTGAATTAACTGAAGTATATTTCCAAGCGAGGAAAAATTGCCACCTGCCGTTTTCTGCTGCCAGGAAGGGGGGGGGGGGCTCCAACCCTCAGTGACACCCGTGCCAGGAGGAGCTCACCTGCCACGTCACTCCCGCTGCGCTGGAGGCGCCCAAAACCACCACTGGGCCCCCGCAGCACGGGACACGCGTGGGTGATGTCCGGGCCTAGGGTGGACCCGTCTGCGCCAGTCAGCGGCAGGAAGAGGCGGGGCGGGGCCTGGACACCTGGCTTTGGGACACTGGACACTGGTACACCAACAACGCTGCACTATTCCACTTGCTCAGGTAAGTACATACTGTATACCTTTTTTCTTCCACTGGAATAGTGGCTATGACAAAAATTAGAGGGGGGAAGGTGGCCACACCCAAAATCTTGTCTAACTCTACCCTTGACTGCTTTCTTCTCCGGGCCACTAAGGCCATTGATATGGAGATCCAAGTAGCGGAACGACGGCTATCCTTGGGAGAGGACAACCCACCTGTTTTTGACTGCCGTGCACCTAGCCCTAATTAATGGAATGAATGACACAAGTCAAATTAATCCTGCATCTACCATGTCTATAGAAACTTCTCCTCCGGCCCTGCTGCCTTGTACAACATCCCAAGCCTCACCAGTACGCGATTTGGCAGGCAAAAGGAAAAGAAAAACAAAACATCTGGAGCCCACACGGAGTATACGGACTAGATCTAAGAAAAAAACTTTGGCACTAAACCCAATAGCCCATGTTGAACTACCACAAAGTCCCTCCACCTCGAATGGTCCTAACTTAACGTCACCGTCCCACCTCGAGGA
Source organism: Lissotriton helveticus (assembly GCF_964261635.1). Taxonomy (NCBI): domain Eukaryota; kingdom Metazoa; phylum Chordata; class Amphibia; order Caudata; family Salamandridae; genus Lissotriton; species Lissotriton helveticus. The sequence goes on along the minus strand of NC_136057.1, from coordinate 1,283,907,409 downwards.
CAAGTCTCCACAAACCATTGCAGCACTTACATCCAACATAGAGGAAAGAATTGCCAAGAACTTTTCTCCTATTCTAGAAAGATTGGACAAATTAGAATGAACAATGGCTCCAATGTACGACTCACTGACAGAATATCGCCGTAAAAAATATCGGAGGCGAAATATCGATGTCAAGAATATCGAAGTCCTATCTACATTATGGTAAGTACAAAAATATTGGAAAAAAATATTGTCAAAAATATGGTTAAAAATATCGTTTTTTTAAAAATGTTTAAAAATAATGTAAAATAAAGTAAATACATCTATTTAAGATAAACATAGTTAAAAATATGTTTAAAATTATAAGTAATGGGAGGAGCCAAGCTTGCGACCAAGATGGCCGCTTAGGCTCCCCGGCTCCATAGACCTCCTCATCCTGCTACAATGATGCCTGATCATGTGATCCCGAGTGATCCACCAGCTACGAGACCGGAGAAAAATCGCCTTTAATTTGCGGCCTACATCAGCTTTGGAGCTGGGGCCCGAGTAGGAGAGCAGCCGGCTACTAGATGAACAACATCGGCCATTTGAGTCTGGGAGGGGCCAATCAACCGGTACGGAAGAGAAATTTTGCCCGAGTCCTGCGGTGAACGTCCGGACTGATAAGTGGCGTAAGTGGAGTTCCTTAACACAACAGATCTGAGCCGAGTTTCTAATTGTCGGAGCCCGGAGTGTGAACGGCTCGGAAATTGTCTGCAATGTGGCCCGATAGTTGCGGGCGTTTCCCGGAAGGCCACTCAGAAATATCCTCGTACATCGATAGGTTAACACGTGGGTCATAATTTCACAGATCAACTAGGTCTACCTCTACAAATTCGAGGGATAGACCATGAACGAGAAGAACGACATGGCGCCCGATATCGACCTGCGTACGATTCGGTCCCACCTCTCCGACGGGACAGGAAAAGACAGAATGGGTGACTTGGGACGAAATATCCTGTCTAAGGGGTCTTCGACAGTGGGAAAGTCTGTCGTAGAAGATTTGACACTGCCCAGGGTTGATCCTACAATCGGAGATCTCATGGCGGCTGTCATTGGTCTACATTCTTCCCTGGGTAGGAGAGCCCAAGCCCTGGAGAATAAATTGGTCGCTGCTACATCTGAACTGGCGCAAATGAGAACAGTCCTCGCTCAATTGAATGATACAATGGGAGTCATGACACCCACAACATCCAAACAAAGCAATGACGTTGACCCCAAGAAACGAGTGATACGGGAGGTTCTGGACTATAAAATAGCTAAAGTCCGAGTACTGGGACTCCCGGACGAGTCAGTATGTTTAATGTCAGTACTGACTGTGGAAAAACTGCGCAATGTTCTGCTCCTGACGACTCATGCAAAGACTCAACTGTGGTCTGACAAAGTGGCCCTTTCTCCCTTCCCGGACCCTCTGCAACTGGACTGGAAGCCACGCCTGCAGTTCTTATCGACGCAGATGAGACTCAGTGACAATGGATTTGAATATGTTCGGTTGTATCCGGCTCGCTTCTGTGTGCAGCTAAACGAACACTTCTGGTCCTTTGAACTTTTTAAAATGGCGACTGTTTGGCTGGAAAGCATTCGTATGCCTGATCGAACGGGCCAAGGCTGAGGATGGTTTATCGTTTGAAGACTTTTTGTTTGCTTGGTGGCTGTGCTGGACTCACATTATAATGATGGTAACGGGAGGCGATATAGGCGAATAATATATCCCCTAATTTTAGTCTGATTCACAGCTTGCCTATAATTCTGTAACAAAGGGGAGGCTCAGATCTAGCGGGGGGGGAGGCCGGGAGCCTAAACGAAGGCCCTCCTCCATTTACTAATTTTATTAGTCATTGTAGATTAGATGGGGTGACAGGCACACTGCTAATTGGGGTCGGCGTAAGCTACATGCAGGGGTGCAGGGTGGGGGGTGGGGAGTTGCGCGCGTTGCGCTGTTTCTCTTTCTTTTATTTCCTTCTTTTAGTTTCTTTTATATGTAAATATCTGTTAATTATCCTGATTTTGACTATATTCCAGTATCTGGGGACCAGACTTCTTTTAATATCCTGATTCTACAGGTGGACAGGCTCTGAGGGCTTGCGCTTAAGTTGTGTCGTTGATTGTACTGTTTCAAATGCTGCTTAGTGATCACTAGGGTCGGTGTCTCAGCAATTTCTTTTGTTGATCCACATCTATCCTGTTAATTGTACCTGTTCGCCTTATTATTATGATTGAATGTATGGTACCCAATGTGTCCTTTTCTTTTTTCTTTGTTTAAAATAATAAAAAGATTTATTAAAAAAAATTATAAGTTATACATATAATATAAAAACTTAAACACATACATATAAAATATAATATATATACTTAATAATATTTACAAATAATTATTGTAACAACTTATAGATTGCTAAAACATTTTATAAATTATAATACATACACATACAATATAAATAAACATATAAAAAAATATATATAACACATTAAAAAATATATTTTTAAAAGAAATTATAAAAACAGTAAATATTGGCTAGCTTAGGGGTTATAATTACTATTCCCACTCCAGAGAGTGCAAAAGTAGGGAAAGTGTTGGATAGCGTGGGGGGGGGGGGGTTACTATTCCAACTCCGGAGAGTGCAACAGTAGGGGAAGAGTTGGATGGCTTAGGGGTAAAAATTACTATTCAAACTCCAGAAAGTGCAACAGTAGGGAAAGTGTTGGATGGCGTAGGGGTAACAACTACTATTACAACTCCAGAGAGTTCAACAGTAGTGAAAGTGTTGGATAGTGTAGGGGTAAAAATAAGGTACAAATAATTAAAATATATTTTTTTAAATAAATTATGATTTGATTATTAAATTACAATAAATTCATTAACAATACCAATATATAATTAATAAAAAATATTTACCAATTAATAATTAACAATTAAATTAATGATAAATACAAATAAATAATTATTAAAAATGAATTACCAAATAAATAACAAATAATTAATTTTCAAAACTAAAAAACAATGATTAAAACATATTTAGCAATTAAGAATTAACAATAAAGTATTGATAAAAACCAATAAATAATCATTAATAACACATAATTACCAATTATTAATTAATGAAAAATAAATTAATTTTCAAAGCAATAATATAATTTTTTTTAACTGTATACCAATTAATATTTAATTAACAATAAATTATCAATACTCAACAATTAAATAAATAATTATTTAAAAATAAATTATTTCCCACCCTATTCCCCTATAAACTCACAACACACTTCAATATTATATTAATGCACCTAATATAATTACCAATTAATCAATTAATAAAAATTAATTACTAATTAATAGAAATTAATTACCAATTATTAATTATTTAAAATAAAATGAATTATCAATACCAATAAATTAAAAAAATGTACTTAATTACAATTACTTCCCATCCTATTTCCCCATAAACCCACAACCCGCTACAGAACTAAAATGCAAAATGTACTTAAAAATAATTACTAAATCATAAACTTTTTTAATTAATTTACTATATTTAAAGTACTTTCCACCCTATTCCTCTATAAACCCACAATCCGCTACGGTACTAAAACACATGATTCACTTAAAAATAAATTACTATCTTCTAAACATTTTACACATATATTCTAAAACTAGTACAATAATTCACAAAAAATATAAACACAAACACATAAAATACATAATAAAATTCATAACACTAATATAAATATCGATATTCATAACATTGATATTTTTGCTATCGATATTACTTAGATATTAACAAAAACAATATTTCTTACCTTCAGGTCAATATTCTTGGATAATGGGCTTCCACGTAGGCCACATTCCATGCATATGGAGGTCACCCCTTTGGAAACCAGAAATAGATTTCAAATATTACTTGGTTTAGATTCCCAAAACTGACTACCCATAGTTCCCACTCCCCCTATAAGGACACTAGAAGAACCACCCACTGTACAGTCAGATGTAACCCCTGTGACCTACAATAATAATCCTGCCCGGTGTGACCAAGTAATCATGACAAGCAATCACCACAAACAAACTGAGCCCAAGGGAGTAACTAATATCTTAGGACACACTCATGAACCCACAATCAAACTCCAGGAACTTAAACTTCTATACTGGAAGGTTGCAGGCCTCAGGTCCAAGTTACCTGACCCTGATTGGTGTAAACTAGTGGACAACTTCCATCTATGCCTATTACAGGAAACTTGGGCGGTTGAACCTGTTTATACGGTGGGTATCACCACTTACAGTATTGAAGCAAAGCAGTCCAGTGTTGGTCGCCCAGCTGGTGGTCTTCTTATCTGGGTTAAAAACACTCTGGCCTGTAAAATCAAGGTTTTAAACCTCAGTTCATAGGAAATACTCGGGCGAGAACTAACTTCTCCCAAAGGGGATATCCAGGTCAGGCTAATTAACATATTTAATCGCTTTAGGACTCCACACAAGCCATCTGACACGTTAATAATCCTAACTAATTTCCTTGCAACTGCAAAGGGAAATCACAGACTCATAGACACAGGCGATTTTAACACAACCTTCAAACCTGTTGACTATGTACAAGATCTAATTCTAGATGGAGATAAAACCAAATGTATTTCCAAGCTACAGATACCACCCATTAAGAGACATACTAGGGTGGGGCATCAGGTACTATTATTCACTATGACTTATGGGGTCCGAGCATATAATGGCCAGACTGACTCCGACAGAGAAGCATACCACACGTTCAAGAGGGGGGCAAACAAAACTAGGATTTTTTATATCCTCGTCGATGTTGAACTTTGGTCTAGTGTAAAAGATATGGCTGTATTAATATGGGAAGATAGCGACCATAATGCTCTGGCCCTCACACTGTCGGGTTCAGCTTTACTGTATGGCAACCTTGGGTCTAAGAGTGCCCCGGTCATCACCAGTAATAACAATAAAAGAGTCAAATGGCCAATGATACTGGCCGATCCAACTGCTCTTCCCAAAATATATCCGGAGGTGGAGCTGACTCTTGTTGATCTGAGTACTAATGACACCAGTATAGATGACATCATGGCTAAATCCGTTCAACTGACCACCGCAATCAGACCAGTATTTTATAAACAGTGTAATGGCCATTTTGTAAAACAGAAGTCAGCCCCTTGGTTTAATAAGGCCTGTGGTAAAGCAAAGGCTGAACTTATTGTGGTGGTAAAAGCGAAACCCCCCTTAGACATTAAAAATTACCAGAAGTTATATAAACTAACCCAAGTGAATGCAAAAAGGGATGGGAGGCAGATAATTGGGCCATGCTTGTTGAGGTGTCAAAGCAAAAGAATAGCCAACTGTTTTGGCATCTCATGGCCAAGGGTTCCCCCAATTTAAAACTAGAAACCAATTTTTATATACAACCTCATGTGTGGGAGGAATACTTTGAAGAGTTAAATGCAGGACAAGGTGTCCGTTCTGACCCTGGCTCGCAATCGAGACCCACAAATATAGTCTTAACGGAGGAGACAGTCATTTCCTTAGAGGAAACTATCACATCCATAAATACACTACAGAGTCGGAAAACCCAGGGTCTAGATAAGCTTTTGGGGGACATGTACAAGGCCGAACCCTTAATATAGGGACCACTACTCCAAGTAGTTTTTAATGCCATCATTTCAGGTGGCAAAATCCCTATTTACAAAAAGGGAGAAAAAGGGTTGCCCAGTAATTATAGGCCAATCAGCCTTATAGATGTCTCACAAAAAATCTTTTGTAAAATCATTTTATCTAGGATTATTATTATAATTGCATTTATTGAGCGCACAGCTACCCGGAGGTTTCCCGGCGCTAGAGCAAACGGAGGATGGACCAGTAAAGAAAACATAGGCGTGGCAGTTACATGTTAAAAAGCCAGGTCTTAATACCTTTGCGGAATGTCATATAACAGACTTCCGAGCGCAGGGATTGGGGCATAGAGTTCCATAAAGAGGGAGCCAGAAAGGCGAACGAACGTCCGCCCATCTTGGCTCGCTTGACATGTGGAATTTGAAACTTGTTTTGGGTAGACGATCTTAAAGTGCGGGATGGGACATAGTGCTGGACCAAGGAAGATAGGTATTTCGGGGCTTTGTCCATTTTAATACGGTGCATAATGCAAAGGGCTTTGAATTTTATACGGCTCTCAATTCGTAACCAATGCAGTTTGTGCAGATGGGTAATAGCCGAAGATCTAGCAGGTAGGTTACATATCAGGCGCACAGCCATATTCTGAACCACCTGAAGTTTCTTTAATACCTCCTTACAGGCGCCCAGGAGTAGTACGTTCCCGTAGTCCATCCGAGAGATGACAAGGGCTTGGACCACGGTTCTCAGGGTATCCGCTGGGAGCATCCATGTGATTTTTCTAAGCCACCTGATGATGGTGGTACAGGTGGCGGAGACCTTTACCACATGTTGCTTCAGTGACAACTGGTTGTCGAGCAGAACCCCGAGATTACGGGCAGAATCTGAGGGGGTAGGTAATGGGCCCATCTGCGGAGGCCAATGTTGCGGGCCCCACAAAGGTGCATTGGGACCGAATAGGAGCAGCTACGCTTTGTCCCCATTGAGCTTTAGTTTATGTCTCTGCATCCAATTGGCGATCTGTTCCAAGCCAGACTGCAAGGAAGAGGAAGGCGAGTGATTCTTGGTGGAAAGTGAATAGACGATTTGAGTGTCGTCAGCGTAAGAATATATTGTGAGACCCGCTTGCTCTGCCAAGAAAGCAAGCGGTCTCACATAAAGATTAAAGAAAAGGGGACTAAGAATCGACCCTTGGGGAACACCGTGAGGGGAAGAGTAGATAGAAGAAACAGAAGTAGCAGAAAAGACCTGAAAAGTGCGATTAGAAAGAAAACTAGCAATCCAAGCCAGGGCTGGGCCAACAACCCCCACGGATTGCAAGGTGGACAATAAGATGGGATGGGAGACGGTGTCAAATGCGGCACTCAAATCCAGCAAGATGAGTGCCACAGTCTCCCCATTGTCCACCTGTCTCCTGATGGTCTCAGACACGCCAAGAAGCGTAGTCTCCGTGGAGAAGCCAGCCCTGAACCCAGACTGAGAGCAGTGAAGAAGGTGAGAAGATTCAACATAAGAGGTGAGAGAAGAATTCACATGTTTTTCAAGAATTCAAGAATGCAACAATGGATCGAGGATAATAATATCCTGTAAGATCTCCAGGAGGGATTTAGGTCCTCCACAAGTACCACTGACCAAGTTTTTAGATTTCTCCTATTAATCTGGAAGGAAGTGACGATTAGAGGTGGCCACCTGTATGTTGTATTCGTGGATATAAAATGGCACTTCAGCTCAATAGATCGTACCCAACTTTGGCAAGTATTGCGCAAACTAGGTCTCCCAGCTTATATACTTAACATCCTGATCCGTTTACATCACAATACATATGCAAAGGTCAGGTGGAACACTGATGGCAGTTTGACAAAAGACATATTAGTAAGGAAGGGTGCACGTCAAGGATGTGTCCTCGCCCCAACTTTATTCACTCTCTGTATTAATGGATTGATAGAAGAATTGTACAACTGTGGTGCTGATTCCCGAAGATTAGCAGGCAGTTGACTGCCTGGTCTGCTTTTCACAGACAACACTTTGCTTATTTCTAGAACACCCAAAGGGATCAGAACCTTCTGAACAAATTTGCTAAAGTATGCAGGGAGAAGGGGCTAGAAATAAACTCTTCCAAAACAAAATTCATGACTTTTAATCCCTATGAATCAAATAAGGGCAAACCTATGCTGGGTACGCAAGCACTGAAGCAGGTCAAGTGCTTTGACTATTTGGGTGTATGTATTAGTGACAGACTGGTATGGACACCCACAATTACAAAGAGCACTCTGACCCTCCAACACGCTGATTGTGCAATAGTGAGGAGGGCCAGGGCGTCCCCATACCACCCCGGTGCTGCCCATTTTGGAACTCCATAGGGCTAAAGGTCTTGGAGCAGCCCTCTATGGGGCTGAGCAATGGGGGCTGTAAAATCGAAAAGACTTAAGCCTAGCTGAAAACAAATTCATCAGGGCAATCCTGAATCTACCTGCAAGCACTCCTCCTATTGTCGCTGAGACTAGATCTTGGCCTAAAAGCTATAGACCATTTTGCTATTCTTAGGGCGCTCCTGTTTTGGATCAGAATTTGGATCGGTAACACACAGGTCCCGCTGAAGGTGGTTCTGGAAGAATTGATTGTTTTGCATAAATAATCAGGCCGTATTAAATGGTTTAATAAAATTAAGGAATGTTTCTTGGAACTAGGGCTGTGGTGCATCTGGGAGGATCCGGGGTCTATATCTAAATTGACGGTTCCCCTTATTAAAAAAAGGTTCTGGGAGCATATGGAATGCCAAAGTGTAGAAGGCATTGCACATGGCAATTTAACTACCAGCTTTTTAAATTTTAAAGGAGGGTATGGTTTTGAACCATTCATGGATATCATCGAACTCCCACAGGCAAAAGCTCTGTACATTCAATTTAGACTTGGGGCTCTACGTTTAAACTCAAGAAGAAGCGCATGAGGAAATGCAGCTGTGACATCAACGGTTTTATAATAAGATTGTTTAAACCTTGTAAATGATCATATTTTTGGAATCTATGACATAATATCGACAGACATAATATAGACATACAAAAATATCGAAGCAAAAATATCGACATCAAAAATATCGAAGTTCTATCTACATAAAGGTAAGTACAAAAATATGGTAAAAAAATATTGTAGTACAAAAATATAGAAGTCAAAAATATAGTTTTTTAAAATGTATTAATAATAATGTAAAAATAATTTAAAAATACATACAAGTTAACAAATTATAGATATAAACATTAAAACATATTTAAAAAATAATAACTAATACATATACATTTAAAATAAATTAAAAACCCTACATATAACTTAATATACTTGCATCAGTAGTGAAAGCGTTGGTTAGCGTAGGGGTAAAAATTACTATTCCCACTCCAGAGGGTGCAACAGTAGGGAAAGCATTGGATAGCGTAGGGGAAAAAATTACTATTCCCACTCCAAAGGGTGCAACAGTAGGGAAAGCGTTGGATAGAGTAGGGGTAAAAAGTACTATTCCCACTCCAGAGGGTGCAACAGTAGGGAAAGCGCTGGATAGCGTAGGGGTAAAAATTACTATTCCCACTCCATAGGGAGCAACAGTAGGGAAAGCGTTGGATAGCTTAGGGGAAAAAATTACTATTCCCACTCCAGAGGGTGCAACAGTAGGGAAAAGCGCTGGATAGCGTCGGGGAAAAAAAACTATTCCCACTCCAAAGGGTGCAACTGTAGGGAAAGCGTTGGATAGCGTAGGGGTAAAAATTACTATTCCCACTAAGCGTTATATTAACATACTTATCAATTAGATCATTTTTAACAAAAAAAGATATAATATTTTATTTACAAAAATATATTACTAAATACCAAATATGTATAATTCATATTTACTTAAATAGTGAAAAATTACTTCCCACGCTACTCCCCCTTTAACACACAACACACTACACATACAAAAAAAACAATTATTATAAATATCAATTAATCAATTAATAACAATTAATATTATTAAATTGATGTAATTATAAATTAACTAATTGACAAATATTAATTACAAATTAATAATTATTTACCAATTAATAATTAATTAACAAGATATTTACAAGAATAAACAAAATGTATTAATGAATTATTTATAATTAATATAAAATAATTTTAAAAAACTAATTACCAATTAATTAATTAACAATTAATTAATAATAAATACCAATAAATAAATACAATCTCTTTCATTAATTTAAATATTTCTCACCCTATCTATACTACTATTATAAAGAGAGAACACACACCTTTGAGCCAGTTAAACTCGGGAACCACAGCGCCAATCCACACACCCGATACATTGTAGAAATTGTCAGGGTGTGCAGATGGACATAGGCTATAAAAAATAAAAAATAAACGTACATTTAAAAATATAACTTTTAAAAAACAAGTAGTGCCCTGAAAATAGCGCCGGCCTCGACGCTGCTCTGGCCGCGACGTAGCGCTGGCCGGGACGTGCGTGATGACGATGAGGAGGAGTGGCGGACATGGAGCAGCGGTGAAGTGAGGAGCGTGGGTAGAAGCGGCGGCTCAGGTGCGTCATGGCGAAGAGGAGCGGCGGTGAAGTGAAGATCCGGGAAGGAGCGGCAGCTCAGGTAAAGTAAAGTAAAATTAAAATCAGGGCGGGAGGGAGTCGGGCGGGAGGGAGTCGGGGCTGCACAGAGGGACAGGCGGGAGGAGTGGGGGCGGGAGGGAGTCGGGGCGGGAGGGAGTCGGGGTGGGAGGGGGTCGGGGCGGGAGCGGGTGTACTGCCCCATCCCCTTTCTGCCCCAGGCAACGCTGGGGCGGGCTGCTAGTTCCCCTATAAAAACACAACCCACTACACATAAATAAATCACATAAAAATGTAATTATCATTTAATTACTTATTAATAATTAATTGCCAATTAATTATTAATTAACAATAACAAAACATAACAAATATTACTACATTTACTCTAATTTAATTAACTAAATAATAATTAATTACTAATTAATTATTAATTAACAATTATTAATCAAAAATATTAAAAAAAAACATAATAGTTAATTAATTATAATTAAATTACTTCCCACCCTATTCCCCTATAAACCCACAACCCGCTCTGATACTAAAACGCAAAATGTAAACAAAATTACTATTTTCTAAACATACATTAACAAACATATAAAATACATAATAAAATACATAACACTAAACAAAATTTTGATATTAGTAACATACATACCTTAAAATCGATATTCTGTCCATCAATATTATTGCACATCGATATTCTATACCATCGAAATTAAAACATCGATATTATTGTATATCGATATTTTAATTTCGATATTTTGTCTCCCTACCATATTTTTGATCGAATAAAGCTTTAATATTCCCAAGCCACAATCCATTATAACACAGTTCACCATAGCTTCTTTCAAATTTCTCTGTGTGCCCCCTAGGGTATGTGTGCAATGGCTCCTGTATTGCACTAATTAATTGTGAACCTATGTGCTGGTAGTGGATCCCCACTTGCCTGCCTTGGTCGCACTTCACATCCAAACCAAAAACGTTTTCTTCAAAACTCCAAAACCCAATTTTTAAATGACACTCTTCATGCTCTTCTATGAGGTTTCAGTATTGTTTATTCACATGTATCCTTTAATTTTGTTTTGTTGTTGCAGAACACAATTTCTTTGTTGATTTTTTAGTGTTTATGACTGAAATTTCCAACCATACATCTTACTATTCATAATGCTGTAAACCTGAGCCCAATGAATAAGCACAGGTTTACAGCATTATGAATCATATGATCAGTGCAGCAAGCCCCCTAATAGCATTACATTTGCTGGACTTGTGTCCATATAGTACCACTTTACTAGGGACTTAAACGTAAATTAGATATGCCAATTAGGTGAACATCAATGTTAACATGTTTTAGTGAGATAGCGCAAACAGTTTAGCAATGGTTAGCAGTTAGGTCCTAAGGCCTGCAAAACGAAGTCAACAAAGGCAGGATTGAAGGCAAAAAGATGGGGGAAACCATGCCAAGGATATCCGGTCCAACAAGTCCTGAATTGCAGTAGCATTGTCCTCCTGTTCCTGGTGCCAAAGGACCTCAGTTCTCATTTGCAATACCAAAATCATCCTTTTCTAAACCTATTTTCCTTGTGAGCATACCTGCCAATGCATTTGAATTCTGCCTTGCAGTACTATTACTTTGCTATTGCAGAATCTGAGTCTTTACAAGCAGCTCACAAATGCCCCTCAATCCTGACCAGCAGCCTAATCACTCTATTGTCCCAGGAACAGGACCCCTATGTCATTGCAGCTAAATAATGATCTGTAGTACCTTTCACTCTCAGGTCAGTCTACCTTTAGAAGCAGGTTTATAAGTATGCCTAAGTCCAGTCAGCTATAGTTTCAGCTTACAACTGGCGTCTGGTGACCTGAATGTTGGAAATCTTGAAAACTGTCTTCAGTGCAACTTCTTTTAGAAAGAAGAATCAGCATATCTTGCCCTTCGAACCAACAACTTTCCAAAGGTGCATTAAACCTGGACTCACCCTCCATCCCCATCCTCCCACTTCTTGCAAATTTCCACTTCCACCTATCCTCTCCTTAAAGATTCTAATTTGCCATCTTATCTTTCACATCCTGACTTCCATTCTGAATTAAGTGCCCATCCTTCCTGCCCTTAATGCAGATTCTAACTTCTTTCCATCTATTAAGAGCCTTTTCTTAACCCAGACAAACTTATGCTTTTCCTGTTCATTCTTCCTTTGACTCAGTAGTGGTGCACGTGCAGTGGCAATGGGGCACAGGAGTGGTAGGGGCCCACTGAACTCTAATTATAGCGGTATTTTACTACCCAATTAGTAGGACAGGAGTTAATTTTAATTGCTTACCCCTGTGCCAATAGCTTCCTGCCACTGCATTGCGCTCACCTTTCCTTTCAGCATCTCTACTTCTCCAATCCTGTCGTCTTCAGCTGTCCCACTCTGCTGTGCTGCTTTGGTGCGAGTCTTTCAATTGAATTTTAATAAGGACGACAGTGTTACGTTTGTGCTGCATGCAGATTTTGTAGTTTTGTTGTTTAGTACAGCAGGGCTTGAGACCTGAGCCTGCTGTGCCCTGTGTACCACCACCTGCCTCTGCACAGTCCTCTTGCCACGCACCCTCACATTCCAAACCACAACAGGCTATGAAATTAAGAGTGCCTTGAATCCTGTATGTTAGACCTGTCTGCTTCTGAGAGTCCCCTCACACTATGATTTATTTTGTTCCCCCGTGCCTCCTAAAATTTGTCGCTTTTTCTTTGTCTACCAGGACCTTTTTGTGTGTTTCCCCTTGGGGCTAGATGCTCTTTGATGCCCAGTTGCTCACCAAGTTCCTGGCACCTATGTACAAGGCGCCTGACGGAACCAGTGGCATAACCAACTGGGGTTGTCAACCCTAAAATGGTGGACACCATTGTTCCCTATGAGAGTGACTCCCATTGGAGCCCCTCTGACCTCTGACCCTTTGAAGGTTTTGGCGCACTTTGTGTAACCTGCAAACCTGACAGGAATCCCCTCAGGAGTTACCAGTACACAAAATGGCTGCCTTAGGAAGCCCAGTACGGTGGCTCCTAATGACCAAAAAGATACCTTGAAAGGGCCATGTCATTGATATAGCCAGGGAAGGTTCTAGAACCTTCTGGCTCGTGCTGGCATCCTAGGGCACGGGCTATAAAAGGCCCAGTCCCTGGCGGCCATAAAGGAGAATGATCAAAGAACACCAGAAGAAGAGGACTTGACCCCAGATTGACACCTGCCCTGTTAACCCCCTGAGGCAGCTGATAGCGCAGGCAGAAGAGCAGCAGAGGTTGCTGGCGTGGACCATGACTGGCGTTCCAGTCAGAAGCGTGAGCAGTGACCTCTAGCCTTCAGCGCCTGGTCAGCGAGTGCCCAATTGCCCCTCGGAGACTTTGGCCATAGTTAGAGCCTCCCCGCCCCCCAGTGGTGAGATCGCAACTGCAACTCTTAAAAGTGCCACCTTCAACTTAAGTGCCTCCTGGCGGGCGTTCGGACGTCTCCGAACCCACCGCCGTCGACGCGCTGTTTGTGGATAGAAGGTGAGGTGCTGCGCTGGGGCGGGGAAAGGCTGGCCTTCATTTGGGCGAGATTACTGTCTCTGCCCTGCCCGAGTGACTTGGGAGCTGGTGTGTGGACGGGAACCCCCCCGTGAGTGAGCTCGGAGGGAGGATCGCGGAGCCCCTGGAACCCCCCTTCGCCCTTGGGAGAAGTGCCATACTGACTGGAGCGCTTACCGGCGCCGCCGAAGTGAGGTGGGCCGTCTCTACCCCTGAAGTTGCCGCGTTGTTGTGGAACTGTGATGCGGTCTCATTTTGAACTGTGCGCGCAGGTGTTTTGGCCCCTCCGGCAGCCCGTTCGACGGTCCCAAGACTCGTGAACTGGAGCCGCCTTCGGAAACCCCACCTGCGCTGACAGAAGCGCACAGACTCCTCCGGCAGCAGTAGCATTGAACCGGCTGGCCGCGGAGTGTAATTGCCGTAGTCATTTTATGCCTTTATCTTCCAGATATACGCGCAATGAGCTGTGAGTGCAACTAAGGGATTATCACGCGTATCTTGTGCCAGAGAGCCCGAACCCGTGAACACTTCAAAAACTGTAAGAGCACGCATTCCGCATTGAATGACAAACGTAATGTGTTTACCCTGAAAGTGATTAATTGGTGGCAGCGATACCAGAATGACCCTGTGATATTTATGTGAAACGATCAGTATCTAACCTGCTAGGAAACTGTCCAGTCATTGCTGATATTTATTCCAGTCTTTGCTGATATTTATTCCAGTCTTTGCTGATATTTATTCCAGTCATTGCTGATATTTATTCCAGTCATTGCTGATATTTATTCTAATGTATTGAATCCTGATATTTATCCAGTATATTTATTTATTAGAGACCCACTATTTATTCCTTAGAAACCAGTACACAGCTAATCAAACCCATGTAAGAAATGTGAATGTGATTACCTAAGTGAACTTCCTTCAAACCCAGAGAACTTTTACATACACGAAACGACTTTTTCTATAACAGTGGTGTGGTGTCCTTCTTTTTGTGTGGTGTGCAGGGAGTTATTATTTGGTCATAGCCTGCTTAACACAACAGCCTTCTACCGCCTTGTCACTCAAGCCAAGCTACCCCCCTTTGTGCTGGGCTTGCCTATCGCAGGTCCAACATAAAATTGGTGCTCAGCGGGTGGGATTGCGAGCCGTGCTTGTTTTGAACCACATAATAATTCAGTGTGCACCACAGGTACACACCTGGAGTTTTCTCCTAGCGGCCCTCAAATTCAAGGTTTTGCTTTTTCCAAATTCTTTCCTGGAGGTGGGTGGAAGTGACCCTCAAAGTTCTTATCCTGGTCACCTACTTCGGGGTGGTGGTCCACACTTTTCACTGACAAGATGGAATTCGAAATGTCAGAGCTGGAGACCTATACTGTGGCCCAGCTCAAGGATTTCTGTCAGGAGAGGGGAGTGTTTGTCAGGCAAGGGGCCAAAAGAGATGAGCTCCGTACTAGTCTGCGAGCATGGGTGGAAGCACACTCGGAGGGAACGGTGGAAGAGGAGGAATCGGACAGAGGTACTGTCATTGATAGGACTGCGGAATGTCCCCCAGGGGTGGGTGAGATGTCAATCAGCCCCAAGGCAACCTCCCGGGAGGGCAGCAGTGTGTCATCGAGAGGGTTGACAGAAACCGAGTTAGCTGACAGGAGAGAGGAAAGACTGTTAAGGTGGGAAATAGCAAAAATGGAGTTGGAAGAACGGAGGGAGGGGAGGAGGTTGGAACATGAGTCCAAGCTGGAGATGGAAAGGAAAAGGATGGAACACGAGTTCAAGCTACGAGAACTCGAGTTCCAGGCCTCTAACATCACTCCGAAGGGTGTCGAGTCAAAGGAATTTGCCAGGGAGCCCAGGCCCCATTTACCCAAGGACGTAGTCGCCAGTTATACCGCTGGAGACAACATAGCCAAGTGGCTGGCAGCCTATGAGGTCTCCTTAAGAGCCCATGGGATCCATGAGAAGCATTGGGGTGGTGGATTATACCGGTACATGCCTCCGACAGGTAGGGATGCCCTATTGGCCCTAGACTGGGAGGAACAGGTTAATTACCCCGCCATGAAGGTGGCGCTCATCAGGAAGTTTGGGTTGACCCCCGAGAAATACCGGCAAAGGTTTAGGGGCAGTCACAAGCTGAGCTCACAAAATTGGGTTGACTTCCTGGATGTTGCCAAGAAAGCCCTGGAAGGGTGGGTCCAAGGTAGTGAGGTGGAGGACTATCAAGGGTTGTATGACTTAATCCTCAAGGAGCATCTACTCGAGAAATGTCTTCCCGAGCTGAGGCAACACCTGGTAGACAGCAAACTTACTTGCCCCCGTAAACTTGCTGAGGAGGCGGACATTTGGGCGAGTACCCGAGTGTCCACGAAGGGGACTGGAGGAGATTCTCAGAAGTCCGGACAGGGCGCTCCCCAGAGGAAAGAGGGGGGAGATAATAAGAAAGAGTTCTCCTAAGGTCCCCAAAATAACTTTAAGGGGAAAAACACCTTTTCCAACTCTAAGGCTAACCCGCAGAAGAACCCTAACCCTGGCCAGAGTCAGCAGCCAAGGGTTGTCCATTGCTTTGAGTGCGGTGGTATTGGACATTACAAAGGAGACCCGAAATGTCCAAAGAGACCACCCCCTCCCACTGGAGGAAAGGCCCCGGGAGTCGCTAGTGTAGCGCTCGGGGAGGAGATGTCCTTAAGTAAGGGAAGGGAGTGGGCGGGAGTCACCTTAGTGTCCCTGGGTGATCGGGAGATGGTTCCAAAGATCCAGGTGCCCGCGAATACTACCAAGTATGGGCAGTGGATCACCATCAATGGCCATAGAGAGGAAGCTCTGAGAGATACAGGAGCCAGTATGACTATGGTAAGGAGTCATCTGGTGTCCTCGGAGCAGGTGATGCCAGGCGTACTTCATCCTGCCGCAATGGCTGACGGCAGAATGGGTCACTATCCTGTGGCCGAGGTTCCCTTTGAGTGGGGAGGGGTTGCAGGTCCACTTCGAGTCGCCGTAAGCCCCGCCGTGCCAGTCGATTGTTTGCTGGGCAATGATATGGAGCACAATGCTTGGAAGGAGGTGGAATACCGGACTCATTCTGAGATGCTGGGTACACCTGATTGGGCCTGTGTGAGTACCAGGTCGGCGACTGCTCGAGAGGAGAAGTCGCAGGGGTCGGAGTCTGGAACAATGGCCCGCCCCGTAGCTGCTGATGAGGGAGCATGTCAGGACAGGAGGAGCCTGCCTCGACGTCCGTGCCCCGTGAGGCGGATAGGCACCTGCGGAGGTGGAACTGGAGTCCACGGAGGAGGACATGGTTCCGTTGGAGAACTTACCTATCCCCGCTGATTGGCGAGTGGAGGGAGGTCCGTCCAGGGAGGAACTGAGCAAGGGACAAAGGGAATGTCCCTCCCTCGAGGGTCTGAGGCAACAGGCTGAAGCCCAAGCAGCGGGTAACGAGTCTGGGAACTATCATGTTTACTGGGAGGATGGCCTTCTCTACAGTGAACCCAGGGCGCCAGTGCACGGATTGTCACGGGCCCTGGTAGTCCCACAGTGTTACCGAGCCTTCCTGTTAGAGTTGGCTCATGAGATTCCCTTGGCAGGACACTTGGGTCAGGACAAGACCTTTGCCAGGCTTGTCCCCCACTTTTATTGGCCTCGAATGAGGGTGGTGTCCGACGCATACTGTCGGTCGTGTGTGTCATGCCAAGCCAGTGGGAAAACAGGGATGAAGCTGAAAGCTCCCCTGGAACCACTTCCCGTTGTTGGCACCCCCTTTGAAAGGGTGGGCATCGACATTGCTGGGCCCCTAGATCCACCGACAACCTCCGGTCACAGGTTTATCCTGGTACTGGTGGATCATGCCACAAGATATCCAGAGGCAATTCCTCTGAGAACCATCACTGCACCGGTGGTGGCAAAGGCCCTCATGGGGATCTTTACCCGAGTGGGTTTCCCCAAGGAAGTTGTGTCTGATAGGGGGACCAACTTCATGTCAGCATACATGCGGGCAATGTGGAAGGAGTGTGGAGTGACCTACCGGTTCACCACTCCTTATCACCCACAGGCCAATGGCCTTGTGGAAATATTCAACAAGACGTTGAAGGGTATGATCAGAAGTCTACCCGAAAGCCTGCGGAGGAAATGGGACGTCCTCCTACCCTGTTTACTTTTTTCTTACAGGGAAGTGCCGCAGAAGGGAGTGGGCTTCAGCCCCGTCGAGCTTTTGTACGGGCACCCTGTACGTGGACCTCTCAGCCTGGTGAGGGACTCCTGGGAAAAGTCTCCCCGGAAAGTTCCCCAGGATGTGGTGAGCTACATGCTGGCCTTCCGGAGCCAAATGGCTAAGTTGGGAAGCAAGCTTCTGACAACTTGGAAGCCAGCCAGGCAGTGATGAAAGCGTGGTACGACCACAACGCTCACCCAGTGGAGCTGGAGCCTGGACAGAAGGTGTGGGTGATGGAGCCGGGAGAGCTGAGCGCTCTTCAGGACCGTTGGACAGGCCCCTATGAGGTATTGGAAAAGATGGGCAAGTCTACCTACCTGGTGGACGTCAAGACCCCACGGCATCCCCATAGGGTGCTGCATGCCAATCGCCTCAAGCCCCACTATGAGAGGCCCGAAGTCATGTTAATCATGGTGACTGATGGATCGGAGGAAGAGGACACTGAGCCTCTCCCCGACCTGTTTGCGTCTCAAGAGAAGGATGGGTCAGTGGGGGAGTGAAACTCTCACCATCCCTAACTCTGGAGCAGCAGGAGGCATGTCGCCAGGTCTTGGGGTCATTCTCTCCTCTGTTCTCCCTTGTCCCGGGTAAGACCCATCTGTGTGTTCATGACGTGGACACCGGTGACAGCCCACCTGTGAAGTCTAAGTCTTACCGGCTGTCGGACAAGGTGAAGGCCAGCATCCGAAGCGAAGTAGCTAAGATGCTGGAGCTTGGAGTCATTGAACCTTCGAATAGCCCTTGGTCTAGCCCGGTGGTTTTAGTTCCCAAAGCTGCACCACCTGGCACCACGCCAGAATTGCGATTCTGCGTGGACTATCGAGGACTCAATTCGGTCACGAAGACCGATGCTCATCCGATCCCTCGGGCGGATGAACTAATTGACCGGTTGGGAGCTGCCCAATATCTGAGTACCATTGACCTCACAGCAGGGTACTGGCAGATTCCCATGACTGATGGAGCAAAGGAAAGGTCAGCCTTCTCCACACCTGATGGACACAACCAGTTCTGTGTGATGCCCTTTGGGCTCAAGAACGCTCCTGCAACATTCCAGCGACTGGTGAACACGATACTCACTGGGAAGGAATCCTTCTCTGCTGCTTACCTGGACGACATTGCCCTCTTCAGTAGCAGGTGGGAGGATCACTTGCAGCACCTGCAAGACGTTCTCCAGGCCCAGGAACAAGCTGGTCTGACGATCAAGGCCAGCAAGTGTCAGATTGGGCAGGGGTCGGTGGTGTACTTAGGTCACTTGGTGGGCCGGGGAACGGTGCAACACCTTCAGGCAAAGATTGAGGCAATCGTGGCCTGGGAACCCCCCAAGACCCAGACTGAGGTCCGAGCCTTCCTGGGCCTCACAGGTTACTACAGACGGTTGGTGAAGGGGTATGGCACTATCGTGGCTCCCCTTATTGAACTCACGGCCAAGAAGCAACCCCGGAGAGTCATCTGGACCGAGGATTGCCAACGAGCCTTCGACACCCTGAAACAAGCATTGTGCAACGCTCCAATTTTGAAGGCTCCAGATTTCTCAAAGGAATTCATTGTCCAGACAGACGCATCCGACATTGGCATTGGGGCGGTGCTATCGCAACTCAATGAAGAGGGTCTGGATCAACCCGTGGTCTTCCTGTCACGGAGACTACTTCCCCGGGAACAGAGATGGAGTACCATTGAGCGGGAAGCCTTTGCGGTGGTCTGGGCACTGAAGAAGCTGCGACCATACCTGTTTGGTTCGCACTTCCTGGTTCAGACAGACCACCGACCCCTTCGTTGGCTCATGCAGATGAAGGGGGAAAACCCAAAACTGTTGAGGTGGTCTATCTCCCTACAGGGAATGGACTTTCGGGTGGAACATCGGCCCGGAGCTGACCACGCCAATGCAGACGGTCTCTCCAGGTATTTCCGCCTTAGTGTTGAGAACTCTCAAGGGGTTGGGTAGCTCTCCCCACTTTCAGCTGGGGGGGACGCGTGTTAGACCTGTCTGCTTCTGAGAGTCCCCTCACACTATGATTTATTTTGTTCCCCCGTGCCTCCTAAAATTTGTCGCTTTTTCTTTGTCTACCGGGACCTTTTTGTGTGTTGTCCCATGGGGCTAGATGCTCTTTGATGCCCAGTTGCTCACCAAGTTTCTGGCACCTATGTACAAGGCACCTGACGGAACCAGTGGCATAACCAACTGGGGTTGTCAACCCTAAAATGGTGGACACCATTGTCCCCTATGAGAGTGACTCCCATTGGAGCCCCTCTGACCTCTGACCCTTTGAAGGTTTTGGCGCACTTTGTGTAACCTGCAAACCTGACAGGAATCCCCTCAGGAGTTACCAGTACACAAAATGGCTGCCTTAGGAAGCCCAGTACGGTGGCTCCTAATGACCAAAAAGATACCTTGAAAGGGCCATGTCATTGATATAGCCAGGGAAGGTTCTAGAACCTTCTGGCTCGTGCTGGCATCCTAGGGCACGGGCTATAAAAGGCCCAGTCCCTGGCGGCCATAAAGGAGAATGATCAAAGAACACCAGAAGAAGAGGACTTGACCCCAGATTGACACCTGCCCTGTTAACCCCCTGAGGCAGCTGATAGCGCAGGCAGAAGAGCAGCAGAGGTTGCTGGCGTGGACCATGACTAGCGTTCCAGTCAGAAGCGTGAGCAGTGACCTCTAGCCTTCAGCGCCTGGTCAGCGAGTGCCCAATTGCCCCTCAGAGACTTTGGCCATAGTTAGAGCCTCCCCGCCCCCCAGTGGTGAGATCGCAACTGCAACTCTTAAAAGTGCCACCTTCAACTTAAGTGCCTCCTGGCGGGCGTTCGGACGTCTCCGAACCCACCGCCGTCGACGCGCTGTTTGTGGATAGAAGGTGAGGTGCTGCGCTGGGGCGGGGAAAGGTTGGCCTTCATTTGGGCGAGATTACTGTCTCTGCCCTGCCCGAGTGACTTGGGAGCTGGTGTGTGGGCGGGAACCCCCACGTGAGTGAGCTCGGAGGGAGGATCGCGGAGCCCCTGGAACCCCCCTTCGCCCTTGGGAGAAGTGCCATACTGACTGGAGCGCTTACCGGCGCCGCCGAAGTGAGGTGGGCCGTCTCTACCCCTGAAGTTGCCGCGTTGTTGGGGAACTGTGATGCGGTCTCATTTTGAACTGTGCGCGCAGGTGTTTTGGCTCCTCCGGCAGCCCGTTCGACGGTCCCAAGACTCGTGAACTGGAGCCGCCTTCGGAAACCCCGCCTGCGCTGACAGAAGCGCACAGACTCCTCCGGCAGCAGTAGCATTGAACCGGCTGGCCGCGGAGTGTAATTGCCGTAGTCATTTTATGCCTTCATCTTCCAGATATACGCGCAATGAGTTGTGAGTGCAACTAAGGGATTATCACGCGTATCTTGTGCCAGAGAGCCCGAACCCGTGAACACTTCAAAAACTGTAAGAGCACGCATTCCGCATTGAATGACAAACATAATGTGTTTACCCTGAAAGTGATTAATTGGTGGCAGCGATACCAGAATGACCCTGTGATATTTATGTGAAACGATCAGTATCTAACCTGCTAGGAAACTGTCCAGTCATTGCTGATATTTATTCCAGTCATTGCTGATATTTATTCCAGTCATTGCTGATATTTATTCCAGTCATTGCTGATATTTATTCCAGTCATTGCTGATATTTATTCTAATGTATTGAATCCTGATATTTATCCAGTATATTTATTTATTAGAGACCAACTATTTATTCCTGAGAAACCAGTACACAGCTAATCAAACCCATGTAAGAAATGTGAATGTGATTACCTAAATGAACTTCCTTCAAACCCAGAGAACTTTTACATAAACGAAACGTATTTTTCTATAACAGTGGTGTGGTGTCCTTCTTTTTGTGTGGTGTGCAGGGAGTTATTATTTGGTCATAGCCGGCTTAACACAACAGCCTTCTACCACCTTGTCACTCAAGCCAAGCTACCCCCCTTTGTGCTGGGCTTGCCTATCGCAGGTCCAACACTGTACAGCTGATATTTTGACATTTTTGCTAAAGAGGCAAAGCACGCGGGCCGGGGAGGCGAAGCCGGACCAGTGAGGGGCCCGCGACAAACCCCTATCGGGCGGGACATTTAGCGGGACAGACAGTACACCCGGGAAATCACCAGGTGCTGGTCGGGCAGCGTAGTCAAATGGCCCAATAGTCAAGGGCCCCCCTGGGGGCGCAACAGAATTTACGGGTGTGGGGGCCCCCTTACAGGACATGTGCCTACAAAAACCTAGTGGTATCTCTCCATTGGGGTTGGTGACCAAGAACGTACTGGGGCAGTTCAGACTGATCCATCACCTGTCATATCTAGAGGGGGAATCAGTGAACGACGGACTGGAGCAGGATAGCTGCTCGATATCCTGTGCCACCATTGACAATGCCATAGACTGAATCAGTATTATTTACAACAAGGGGTGGTGATGGACAGAGTCTCTGAATTAAGCAGAGTACTCTCACCCAGTCAAGAGATCAGGGCTAGATCCAACACCGTTTTTTAGCTCATTGCACCATCCCAGTTTCAGAACCTGGCTGTATGCAAATTAGTCTGTCCCTGGCCCAGTGCATCATGGGAACAGGGCAGACCAGACTACAAAAGCCAATTCTTACACTGGGAAGGAAACAAGCTTCCGGGGACCGGTTTCTGGCATTACAGCCGTCTTCGGCCCGGCTTGCTTGAATCCTGATGGTGCAATGAGCAAGGGACTCACATCTGAGTATACCCTTCCACGCTTAGGGTGGACAAAATTATTTACAACAAGGGGTGGTGATGGACAGAGTCTCTGAATTAAGCAGAGTACTCTCACCCAGTCAAGAGATCAGGGCTAGATCCAACACCGTTTTTTAGCTCATTGCACCATCCCAGTTTCAGAACCTGGCTGTATGCAAATTAGTCTGTCCCTGGCCCAGTGCATCATGGGAACAGGGCAGACCAGACTACAAAAGCCAATTCTTACACTGGGAAGGAAACAAATCAGGGCAGTGGGAAGGAGGGCCATGCTAGCTAAGGCTGGCATTGAGTCAGCATTCCGTTGTTTGTTGTTTGTTTGGGGGCAACTTTTTTAATTTCCGAATTGCTGACCGCCTCTCACACGTACCTTTCAACCGGGCAGAACCGCACACTGCACTTTCGGGCTTAGCTGGTCCCCGGTCCACCACGGTCTTTGCGGACCGATTGAGTGGAGGGACATAGCTCCTCCCCTTGCTAGCGCCACTTCCGGGGGTCATTGGCATTTAAGGCTGAAGGTTTGCCGGTCGCGCTGAGACAGTAGACGTGCGCCGGAGAATAAGAACTGTGTTTTTAAAAAGTGTTAACTTTGTTTGGGGCAACTTTTTTAATTTCCGAATTGCTGACCGCCTCTCACACGTACCTTTTAACCTGGCAGAACTGCACACTGCACTTTAGGGCTTGGCTGGTCCACGGTCCACCACAGTCTTTGCAGAACGATTGAGTGGAGGGACATAGCTCCTCCCCTTGCCAACGTCACTTCCGGGGGTCATTGGCAGTTAAAGCAGATGGCGTGCCGGCCGCGCACAGTGGGTGCGCCGCTGGTGTGCCAAAGGCAAGCCCGTCTGCGCCTGTCTGTGCTCGGACCAGGCTAAGGGCCAATCCCCCTGGCTCTCGTGTCCCAGGCAGGCTATGTTACCCCAGAGACACTCTCATGAACCTTGACCCTCTGAGGAGGAAGGAAATTGCCTTAGACTTTTGCCTAACAGCCACCCTAAAGGTCAAGTAGCTTCTTGTATAAACTGCTTGTCATCTCTCCCACATATCATATCTCTTCATAGCAAACTGCCACCTATTTGGACTAGAAACAACCATAGGCAAAGTGATTGCGTGCCAAGCAAGGTGCTGCTAGATAATACGACAGGGATGGCGCCTAGGCCACTGAGAAATGATGGTCTAAATTGCGGTTTGCTTAATGTAAGTTCACTCCCTAAGCATTCAACAGAGATAAAGCTACTGGTAGAGACACATAACCTAGATGCTATGTTTTTAACAGAGACATGGACTACGGTAGGGCTGGAATTAGAGCTGGAACCGGCCTGCCCAGTGGGATACAAGGCCTTTCACAAACCTAGATCTAGGGGTCGGGGAGGTGGGACTGGAATTATTTTCAAAGAAGCACTGAATATCTCCCCGCTAGATATAGATGAAGTTACCTGCGTGGAGTTTTTAGGGTTCCCAGTTGAGGATGAGACAGGTCATTCCCTTACGGGTATGATCTGGTATAGGCCACCGGGAGTAATCAACGCACAACAACAGCAAGAATTGATTGATGCAATCAATAATATAGCCCTTACCCATACCAGACTCTTAGTCCTGGGAGACTTTAATCTGTGGGCTAATGGAAGAATGGACACAGCATTTTACAACCTCACTCAGTCATGTGCAAACCTGAGCCTGAGACAATGGGTGACTGAACCGACACATATAGAAGGTCACACCTTAGACCTGATTTTTGCTGAGGAAGATCTTATCACTATGAGGGAAACCCTGCCGGTGGGATGGACGGACCACTACTTAGTCAATTTTAGCGTGCAAGTCACAAGCAAGATGAGGCCCTTGAATAGGCAAGAAAGGACTTTCCGTGGTAGGGACGGGAAAGGGCTATTAAGAAAGGCAAAACGGGCCTCTATTTCAGATAGGAGCTCTGTTTAATCCTGAGAAACAGGTCACAGAGAACTACACAGCTCTCAGCGAGCATTTAATTAGGAAGCTCGACCAATTTGCTCCACTTAAAGACATCAGGAAAAGAGGAATCCCCTCAGCCCCATGGTACACGGAAAACTTAAGGAATTTCAAGTTATCCTGCAAAATGGCAGAAAGACAATTGAGGAAGAAATACGTAGAGAAGGACAAGGCCAGCTGGAGGCTTACTCTAATAAAATATAAAAAAGAAATAGTTACTGCCAAAGCAGAATACTTTGCCTCGACCATCCTTAAAAGTTCTAATAAATCCAGGGACATCTTCAGGATAGTGAGAGACATGACCTACCCTGATTGCACTAACAGTAAAATCAAACCCACTCAGGAGTTGTGCGATGGGCTGGCTCTCTTCTTCCAAGAAAAAATTTATAAGATTGTGGAAGGCCTGAAAGAAGAGTCTCCCTCTGGTCTGTTAGACCAGGAAAAGGGGGAGATATGTGATCATTGGGATAGTGATTTTTATTTGGCTGTCCCTAGGGTTACTATGGATAATTTCCCGATACCTTCGGAAGAGGAGTTCAGCCGTGTGGCCCTAGGAATTTCATCAGGCTCACCCATGGATCCTATTCCCCACAAGATAATGAAAGAACTTGGACCAGAGCTTTTCCCCATCCTACGTCAGCTGTGCTACCAATCTTTCAACAATGGAGTGGTGCCGCCCAGCTGGAAGCAGGCTGTTATTACGCCGCTCTTGAAAAAACCCACACTGGGCTCAGGCTGCTATAAGAACTACAGACCAATCTCCCTCCTGCCTTACCCGGCTAAGATAGTGGAATTTCTGGTTAGTTGGGCGTGTCCCTCTTTCTGGGACAAACAACAAATTGGAAGAGGAATACTTTGGTTTGAGACCTGGTCACGGAACCGAGACAGCCTAGGTGACCAATTTAGACAACCTTCGAATGTCCGCTGCATTCGATGCGGCCAACCATAATATTCTTCTCTCAAGGCTGGAAATCCTAGGAGTGACGGGTGTGGCGCTGAGCTGGATGCGCTCCTACCTATCTGATAGATGGCAAGCAGTAGCGCTCTCTCCTTATCAATAGGAGTTTGTAAAAAATGAACACGGGGTACCACAGGGGTCCTCAATCAACCCCATTCTGTTTAATGCATATATGCAACCACTGCTGGGGATTATTAAAACGCACAACATTAGCGCAATTAATTATGCCGACGACACCCAGCTTATGGTGTCCCTGGACGACGACCAGGCGGACTCACTGGACTGCTTTCATGCATGCATGCATGAAATGGCTGAAGGGTAAATCGCTTCAATTTAATAGCGAGAAAACGGAGATCCTACAATGCAGGGTGGGGGGGGATCACCCGAGGACTGTCAGCCGATTTTTGGCCAATAACCTCAGATGGCTCATTGACATCAGTGAGCACTGTACGCAATCTGGGGGTTAGCTTCAATGAGAAACTGAACCTGGAGCCCCATGTCAACAAACTGGTGGGAGGTTGTTATACTCTCATCCAAGGACTTCGGAAAGTGCTACCACTGTTGCCAGTTCAGGCAAGAACCATGGTAGTCAGGAGCACTATACTGAGCTGCCTGGATTATTGTAACGCTCTGCTTCTGGAATCTCTGGGATATCTGATTGCTAGAATCAGAGCATCCAGGCGGCAGCAGCTAAGCTAGCTCTGACTCGAGCACGCCGCTCCTCGACAACACACGCACTGGCGGAGCTGCACTGGCTCCCAGTAACTCAAAGAATTTTGTTCAAATCCTTATGTATAGTTTTCAAAGCACTTCATGGACAAGGACCCAAATTGTGTATATATCTATATATCTATATATATATATATGTATGTATTAATGTATGTATGTATATATATACATATATATATACACATATATATATATATATTTATATATATATATATATATATATTCAATCAATCACACTCAAGTCCGCTCAATCCTGGAACAGTATGAGGCACGAACACGGATTGCGTGTTAAAGAATTTTAATCAGCCAAGATAGCAGAAAGCATCAACAAACTCGACGCGTTTCGGGGCTCCTCCCCCTTGGTCACGAGTAGTAAACAGAGTAATAGGAAACTGATACATATACTCCCAGTCACATGGTCCGTGTGAAAATAAACATAAACAAAATACTGTGCGCTTAAGTCAGCGCTGTGATGAAATAATATTATTGCATTTGCAAATATTTCGAAATCAGGGTTAAGGGTAAATTTACACAGAGTCAAAAGCTAAAGGCCCAATCCATTTTTTGACAATAGGAAAAAGGAATGATTGTTGCTGGTTTGACATTAAAATGCCTGAGAGGGCTTTCCATTGTGTACCTATATTTCATGTCGTTTCCCATTTTATAAAGCAAGCTGAAGGTTGCATTCTGCCCCAGTGGGCTAATCAAATATAATGGAAATCAAACCTAAAGAATTCATGATTTGTCAAACAAAATGCCCATGTGGCCACCAAACATTATTGCAAGTCGAGTTCCCAGTTCCAATGTCGTCTCATTGTGAATTTCTCAAAGGGTCGATAAGTTGCTCAACACAGTTAATCTCAATCAAACCCTGAAAAAAGAAAATAAAAAAGTGATCAGTGATGAAGAAAAAAGGGACCAGTGAATCAAAACAAATAAAACTAGTAAGCTGCCACAGTGAATCCTACCAAACTAGATTACAAAACAAAAAGAGGTTAAAAACAAACAAGGGCCTAAAATCTTGAACTATACGACATGTTTTCATACTGAATCTCCGATGGGAATACTACAGGTCAAAACTACAGAGCGCTCAATGAAGTCAGAATCATAATATAAAAAACAATCAACCCAAATGTACTTCCATCTCTTCATCACAGTTATGGCCATTCGGAACCAGTGTTTTGTATTGAATAATCATGCGTGATTCAAGTCTCCTTAATTTCTGTACGCGGTTCCCACCTCTCTCATCAAATTTAACTGTACATAAAACACAGAAACTCAATAGATTGGCATTTTGGTTATGATGAGTGAAAAAGTGGCGCGCTATTGGATAAGATTTATCCATGTTGTTGATTGCACGCATGTGCTCTAGCACTCTCAATTTGGCAGGTTTAATCGTGCTCCCTATATAGGTTTTATTACAGGGACAGAATAAGGCATAGACTGCATGATCGCTGGTGCATGAAGTGTGTTCCTGGATAATCAGAACTTTGGATGCAGGTGACAGTCTTACTTTTTTCAAGTTACGACTGTTCTTGCAAGCCTTGCAATTTCTGCAGGTGAAAAAGCCTCTCACTCCAGTAATCGTGGTTTTCTTAGGAATCACTG
Source organism: Lissotriton helveticus (assembly GCF_964261635.1). Taxonomy (NCBI): domain Eukaryota; kingdom Metazoa; phylum Chordata; class Amphibia; order Caudata; family Salamandridae; genus Lissotriton; species Lissotriton helveticus. The sequence goes on along the minus strand of NC_136057.1, from coordinate 1,283,879,470 downwards.
CTGTACACAATTGGTCCTTCAAGGACCTCACTTTCCTGAAAGAGATTTGTGGAACTTCGTGGACAAATTTGGCCACATCTGAGTCGTTTAGTAATACTGGCCAAAATTTATTCAGACTTTTCCTAAGTGTCCCTGCTTGGCTGCTATAAGTAGTTATAAACCGTGTGTTGTTCTCCTCTTTATCTACAGGTTCACTAGGTTTCGGCTGTAAAAGTGATTCTCTAGATCGTTTTTCTACAGCTTTTGTTGCGTCTGTAATGGCTTTGGTGGAATAACCACGTTCCGAAAATCTTTTAGCCATATTGCATTGTTCCACTAAAAATGCTTCTTCTGTACTGCAGTTGCGTTTAGCTCGTAACAGTTCCCCTACCGGGATACTTCTGATCAATGAATTGGGGTGACAGCTGCGTGCGTGGAGTATGCTGTTACCCGCTGTCATTTTTCTAAAGAGAACTGTTTGCAATTTGTCATTCTCAACTTTAACATTCAAATCCAGGAACTCAAGACTTTCTCTAGACCAATTACTTGTGAATTTGAGATTGAAGTTGTTTAGGTTAAGTTCGTGCACAAAAGTATTAGCCTCCTCTTGGGTCCCCTTCCACACAATCAGTATATCATCTATGTACCGCAGCCACTTAATGACGTGGCTGCGGTACATGGGTGACTTGTATGCTACACTTTCCTCCCAAAACCCCATATGGAGACCCGCAAAGCTGGGAGCAAAGCAAGTCCCCATAGAGGTCCAAAGAGTCTGTCTAAAGATTTTGTTATCAAACAAAAAATAATTTTGCTTGAGACAAAGTTCCATCATCGTGATGAGCATTCTGGTGTGATGAAGATAAGACACAGATCTTGTGGAAAGAAAATGCATGCAGGCATCGAGTCCCAACTGATGAGGAATAGAAGTATACAAACTAGTCACATCTAATGAAAGAAGTGAAAATTCCTTCTCCCATACCACTGTTCTGATTTTGTTCAGGAAATCTCCTGAATCCCTGACATAAGATGGCAGTTTTTGAACAAGGGGCTGCAAAAAATAATCAACATATTGGGAGGTACATTCAAAACAACTACCATTAGACCATTACCTCAAGCAAAAGCCCCTTTCCTTGAACAGAGGACTACAGATCCCAGAAACGCCGCCCTGATTGTACACGCCCAGGGGGCGGGGACTCATCATTTATGGGGCAGCTTTAGTGCTCAATGAACTTTGCCAGTGACGAAGAGAGCCTGGGCTCTCGAAACGCGTTTGGCAGCATTCCTGTGAGGACACGAGTGTTTTAAACCTGCCAGCAAGCTGAGGAAGCAAGGATTTGGATCCATTTTGTGTGTGGCTGATCCCCGAATGGGTTCCTGCAACAGCTTTGGATTATGTATCAGCCGTCCCGGTCGTGGGGATTCAGCCTGCTGCTCTGAGACAGAACCGAGGTTGACACCACATGATGACAACCATGGACACGAAACGTGCTGGGGCTCTGCAGGGGTGCCCCATCACACTCCGTCTTCAGCTGAAAAGCAGGGCAGGCAGACAACACTGATGTACTTTCACACCCACTGTGGTTTTATTTTTTTCATTACCTCAAGCAAAAGCCCCTTTCCTTGAACAGAGGACTACAGATCCCAGAAACGCCGACCTGATTGTACACGCCCAGGGGGCGGGGACTCATCATTTATGGGGCAGCTTCAGTGCTCAATGAACTTTGCCACTGACGAAGAGAGCCTGGGCTCTCGAAACGCGTTTGGCAGCATTCCTGTGAGGACACGAGTGTTTCAAACCTGCCAGCAAGCTGAGGAAGCAAGGATTTGGATCCATTTCGTGTGTGGCTGATCCCCGAATGGGTTCCTGCAACAGCTTTGGATTATGTATCGGCCGTCCCGGTCGTGGGGATTCAGCCTGCTGCTCTGAGACAGAACCGAGGTTGACACCACATGATGACAACCATGGACACGAAACGTGCTGGGGCTCTGCAGGGGTGCCCCATCACACTTCGTCTTCAGCTGAAAAGCAGGCCAGGCAGACAACACTGATGTACTTTCACACCTACTGTGGTTTTATTTTTTTCATTACCTCAAGCAAAAGCCCCTTTCCTTGAACAGAGGACTACAGATCCCAGAAACGCCGCCCTGATTGTACACGCCCAGGGGGCGGGGACTCATCATTTATGGGGCAGCTTCAGTGCTCAATGAACTTTGCCACTGACGAAGAGAGCCTGGGCTCTCGAAACGCGTTTGGCAGCATTCCTGTGAGGACACGAGTGTTTCAAACCTGCCAGCAAGCTGAGGAAGCAAGGATTTGGATCCATTTCGTGTGTGGCTGATCCCCGAATGGGTTCCTGCAACAGCTTTGAATATATATATATATATATATATATATATATATATATATATATATATATATATATATATATATATATATATATATATATATATATATATATATATATATATATATATATATATATATATATATATATATATATATATATACACACACACACCAAATCCTGAGTTAGAAAAAGCGAACTCCTTCTCCAGGGACGGACCACCACAAAGGTTTTAAGTGCAAATTTTAATGAAGCCTCTCACAACATGACGCGTTTCAGCCGGGTTGCCCCGGCCTTGATCACATGACGTGCCAGGAAAAAACACCGCCATTAAATACTATGTAACATTACTTGACCCTCCCATTATTTAAAATGGAAAGAGTAAAAAGACTAACAATCATTTATAAAGTGCATAATGCATTTGTGCATATACATGTCCCAAAATCTTATTAAAACCAGTATATCAACAATTATATTTATACATTGTAGAAATAAAGTTTAAATATTTCTGCAAAATTTAGATAACATGATTTTACGCAAAAAGAAATATATTTCTGTATAATCAAGAAAAAGTCCGGGGCAAGTGCCCAAATCCTAGTTCATTAAAAGGACTACAAGTATTGCACAATTCATAGACACAATGAATGTTCATAGTAAATAAACCCAATATACAAATCGTGAAGTGTAGCTGAATTAACAGCCATCCAGTGAAAAAATAATTAAAATCAAACAAGAGTGCGGATGCAATAATTAAACAAGTTTTGCAGACCCAGAGCGAAAGATAAGTTGGTTAATCTGCTTGCCCCTACCAACAAAAAATGATGAAGTCAGAAAGTTATACGGATCAGTCTTTGACGCCAAGTATAAAAAAGAACAATAACAATAATGAAGATACCATTGTTATATACATACATATATATACACATTGAACATATAAAAGGTTAAATAATCAAGTGGGATCATTATTGAGTGCATAGCATTTCATCATATACTTGCAAATATTTATAATGGATAGACAACCCTCTGCCAAAAAGTCCATCAGTCAAACTGGAACAAGCTAGAAAACTAATAAAAATAACGCAGAATAAAAGGGTTATATTAAAAATCCATTCATTTCAATAAATATAATACCCATAATTTAAAACCTAAATTCATATATATATATACACATATATACACAACTTGTATTTGAAGATCAAAGATAGTCAGTGTAGACGTATCATAAGTATAAAACCAACAAGAGGATAAGAATCTGATATTGGGCCCAATATCATCAATACATGAAGTCATATATCTGTTCAAAACCAACACTATTTACAAATTTACAGTAGTAAAATTATAAATTCAGATTTATGAAAAGTGAACCAAGTCTTCTCCTGTATTTAAACCGTTTGGTATTTTAGTGTTTAAACTAACTATGTATTGACTCTCTAATTGGCGAAGTTTCTTCTCTCTATCTCCACCACGTATTGATTTCGGAACAGAGTCAATTACATACTACTTTAAATCCTCCAATTTGTTCTGATGCACAAGTTTAAAATGGCGGGCAACTGGATATGATGGATCCGAATTCACGATTGCCCGCAAGTGCTGGAGGATCCTATTAAACACAGGAAGTTTAGTACTGCCAATATATATTAGGTGACACGTACATTTCAAAACATATACCGCACAGTCGGTTTTACAAGTATAATAACCATTTATCTTGTTAGGCCTACCTGAAAAAGGATCCAAAAAAGACTGTTTATTAATTCCAAATTTACAGGCCCGACACGAAAAGCATTTTACAAAACCCTTCTATCAGTCAACCAATTAGTTTTGTCAATCACTTCAGGGCTAGTTTTTACTAAAACATCTCTCATTGACGGTCCTCTTCTGAAGGTGACAGTTGGCTGATGTAAAAGTTCCGGGGACAAAGTAATGTCAGTATGTAAAATGGGCCAGTGTCTACTGACAATTTTCCTAATGGCCTGCTCTTGACTACTAAAAGTAGTAATTAACCTGACTGGTGGTGGAACGGTTATTTCAATCGAAGTCTCCTCATTCGCCTCACTAACATCTATTGTGACACATGTATTTAGTTTGTCAAGAGCCTGTTGTAAATCTTTAATGTTGGATCCTCTACTTAAAAATCTTTCCTTTGATTCATTTAAACAAATGTCTAAGTCTTCTTTTCTGTTACAAATCCTCTTAATACGAAGAAACTCACCGTAAGGAATACTTTTTATGAGATGCCTTGGGTGAGCACTACTGGCATGGAGGATGGAGTTTCCAGCCGTGATTTTACGATGTAATTTAGTACAAATTTTCATATTGTCATTAAAAACCTCCACATCCAAAAACTCCACCCTAGAATCACTGACTTGTGCTGTAAATTCCAAATTAAGGAGATTGATATTTATCTTCCTAACAAATTCCAGTGCCGATTCCTTTGAACCCTTCCATATGACAAACACGTCATCGATGAAAGTCAATTATGTGGGTCTGCATGAGGACGTGCTTCTCCCACCAGCCAACGTGCAAGCACGCATAGCTAGGAGAGAAGCACGCCCCCATAGCCACACCTCTAAGTTGTTGAAACAATTCCTTATTAAAAATAAATCAATTGTTAGTCAAACACATTTCAGTCATCTGGAGCAACATTTTGTTGTGTTCATTATAACAGATATTTCTGTTTGAAAGGAAGAATTTAATAGCATTTAAGCCATCTTGATGATTGATACTCGTATATAAGGAACAGATGTCCATCACTAAAAAATGATAGCCATCCTCCCAGATTACATCATTAAGCCTTTCTAGAAAATGATCTGTATCACGAATAAAGGAAGGCAAATCAGCTACATAGTCATGAAGGAAAAAATCAACATATTTAGACATTGATTCAAGCAGGCTACCTTGAGCAGAAATAATTGGACGTCCTGGTACAGGGGTTGTCTGTTTATGTACTTTAGGGAGTAAATATAAGGTAGGAGTAATTGGGTGCTCTGTTCTTAAAAAATTATACTCATCCTTATCAATCAAACTTTCCCTCTTCCACTTCGATAGTTCCTCAAAAGTCTGATCCTTAACTTTCAATAAAATGGGAAAAGCTACCTGTTTATAACAATTAATGTCACTCAACTGTTTTCTAGCATCCTCCAGATAAGCATCACGAGGCCATAAAACAATATTCCCACCTTTATCTGCTTTGTTGATTATAATATTCTTTTCTTTATTTAATTTATCCATTAGGCAGGAGTATTGTTGCTCTTTATAATGACCCTTTTTGTTCATAGAAATGCATTTTTGGTGAAGAGCTTTAAGATCACTGATCACACAATCACCGAAAATGTCAATGGCATCTCTTGCCATGACCGGCATAAATGTAGAAGGTGGACGAAAGGGGGTGAGGGCAGCACTAGAGGTTGAAATACCCATCTCTAAGAGGTCTTGTTGTGTATTCAACACAGTATCATCATTCTCATCTGCTAATCCACTAACTGTACGTAATGCAGATACATCAGCCACTTGAAAACGAGTACTGGGTTGGTTATTAGCATTAATCAAAGTTGCTTTCACGTTTGCTTTTTTCAATTTGTGGAACTTAATAAGTTTCAACTTTCTGATAAATTTAAAAATGTCAATACAAGATTGTACATATTTAAAATTACTTTTTGGACAGAAAGAAAGTCCCAACGACAAAAGCTGTAGTTCTGCTGTATTTAATTCGAACTCAGTCATGTTAATAACAGTATTAACAGATGAATTAACTGCATCCTTCGATTGATTCTCATGGGCGATCAATTTCTTTTCTTGAAACCTCTGCGCTTTCCTCCTCTCTTTACGTTGCTTGTTCCGCCTGCAGCATTTTGTGGCTGTTCTTGGGGTGCCCATGATCTGAGCGTTTGGCGTCGATCCTCTATCATGAACCCCAATTCCTCCGAGGGGGTGAATTTTTGGGGTTCTGACATGTTTAAATGAAGCTCAGTTTCATTTGGGATTGAATCTCCATTACTAGATAATACACTGGCTCCTGAACTGGATGCAACGTCAGAGACAGTTCCTTGATTTATAGAATGTAGTGGTGGTTGGACTCAATTACTCGCCAATTTTTTCACATTGTCAAAGCGCTTGGCGAAAGTAAAAATACGCCCAGTCTCGTAGTCGCGTTTATCACGCGCAAATTTAGTTATTTTACGATTCATTATGACATTTTCGTGTTTATCAAGGCGTCTTTGTATCTCCTCTCTTCCCTTCTTTACAACATCTTTTTGATCCAATGCATCCAGTTCCGCAATTAATAGTTCAATTTCAGCTGCTATTTCCACTCTATCAATCTCAGCGTATTTCACAAGCATAATTACCATATTCATGGAGCATTCCAAATTATTTGTGGCCCATTCCTTGAGCATTAAGGGATTAGGTTTATCAAATGAGGGGGCAATCAGAAGACGTAATCCCCTAGGCACCCTTCCAGCCTCCTTGTATTTCTCCAGTGATTTACGCTCCCACCACTTTGTTTGCTCATATTTTTGTAATTTTTCTAGTTTTTTCAGTAAGCTCTTTGCATCTTTCACTTCCATTGCCTGCACATTCTGCTATTGCCTGGTCCCGATAGTTGCCGGCATATTAGCAAACATTGCATCCGCACGCTCATCACGGTTCCTGAGCACGTCAGTTGTGGACGCCATAGCGTTATTTAGGCAGTAATATAGGTATGCACAGTTCAATATTTAAGCGACTAATTTATACTTTTAATTCCCAGTCCATCCAAATACCTCGAATTTAAACGATGTTTGGTGAATGCGGTAGGGAAATAATAATAAGTCGCAATGTCCTTCAAATCTTCACACCCACGTTTATCAGGCAAACAAAGAGCTCCTTTTATAATCAACAAAATTGGACACTTGTTACACTGCTCGACCTTTGGTTCAGTGCAAATAAGGAAACCCTCAGAGAAGTCAATGTCTGTTTGGAAATTGCGGTGTATTTGTTTCATCCGCCCCACATTGACATTCACGCAGTTATCATAGGGTTATTCCTGTTAGTGTGTACTGCTAGCCTCATCCAGAGGCACCTCCAGTCTCGAGTGCAGTGTCCAGAGACAGAAGGACTTTCCCAAAAAAATGGTTTAAGAAATGAAAAAGAGTGCCAGAATTTTTTTTATTATAGGGCAAACTTTCATTGATTAAAAATTCTGAATACTCAGTTGTTGGCCGAGTTACTAGGCCGTGTAGTATTACTGGGTTAGAATTGTCGACATGTTTCAGCTCTATTGGGCCAGGCGGTCTGTAGAGCTTTCGTCAGGACTTACATAAAAATAGGACAAACAATATTTACATACACATATAATGCTACTCACACGAGTTGAGCGGTAATCCCAAACTCATTGCATTTATATGAGTGTTGTGTTCTTCACGATCTGTCGTGATTGAGAACTCTGCTTCCTGCGGGGGATGCCTTCATGTGCTGCAGAGCCGCATGGAGACTGCACTCCAGCCTTGTGCTGACTCTGCCCCCGGAAAGAGCTCCTTCGGCGCACGAAAGCAAGCGTCTCACCTGTTCGGCAAACGTCTCAGACCAGGAGTCATCCGACGCCGTAGCCCCCGGCGCTCGCTCACAAACCGGCTTGCAGCTTCACCTTCGTTGCACTCGAAGTTTCACTGTTACCGCCTAGTGGGGGGCTTGATTGCTGTACCACTTCCGGGTCAAATCCAAGTATCGAAACGATAACAGCCGTCACAATCAAGCCACAAACGTGAAGAGGGTCCGCCAAACACGCCGACAGCCACCGCGTGTTGCAATCAATGGAAGCCAAATCCTGAGTTAGAAAAAGCGAACTCCTTCTCCAGGGACGGACCACCACAAAGGTTTTAAGTTTTAAGTGCAAATTTTAATGAAGCCTCTCACAACATGACGCGTTTCAGCCGGGTTGCCCCGGCCTTGATCACATGACGTGCCAGGAAAAAACACCGCCATTAAATACTATGTAACATTACTTGACCCTCCCATTATTTAACATGGAAAGAGTAAAAAGACTAACAATCATTTATAAAGTGCATAATGCATTCGTGCATATACATGTACAAAAATCTTATTAAAAACCAGTATATCAACAATTATATTTATACATTGTAGAAATAAAGTTTAAATATTTCTGCAAAATTTAGATAACATGATTTTACACAAAAAGAAATATATTTCTGCATAATCAAGAAAAAGTCCGATTGCTAGAATCAGAGCAATCAGGAGGCAGCAGCTAAGCTAGCTCTGACTCGAGCACGCCGCTCCTCGACAACACACGCACTGGCGGAGCTGCACTGGCTCCCAGCAACTCAAAGGATTTTGTTCAAATCCTTATGTATAGTTTTCAAAGCACTACATGGACAAGGACAAGGACCCAAATTGCATATATATATATATAAATTGCATATATATATATATATATATATATATATATATATATATATATATATATCAATTCCAACTCTTGACCTTTCCCATTATGTCAAGAACACACGAACGCCTATTTCTTGGAAAATAGCCTTTATTGCAGTGAAAAGGCAACCAAAACTCGACGGGTTTCGGGAACTCTCCTCCCTTGCTCACGAGTGAAAGTGTTTCATTCTCAATAGGCTTTAAATGAACATGTGACAGTTTTTTAAACAACAATAGAAAGCAGACTAGCGCTGCAAAATCATAAAGTGAATCGATCAAACGGAAAAACAGAACATTTCTCATTGAAATTAATTCAACTGCACTTCAATGTCATTTTCAATTATTTACATTTATACTCTTTCTCTAAATTTCGAGTTTAGGAGTTCTCTTATGCCAATTGATTCTCATCATATTATTCAAACGGTGTTTTTGTAAGTTCCCTTTCAGCAAAACTTTATCCAGCATTTCACTGGCAACATTACCATTGGATTATACAAATGTTATGACTTTATCTTAAATTCATCGTGTCTAACATCCGAATCTCTAAAAATGACAACACTGATTCAACTAGAGATTTATAGGTGTCTTGCCCTAGTGGGCTAACAATGTAAATACCAATTCGTGTTAACTGAATATATACTGCCCCAGTGGGCTTACATCCTAACACCCTTTGAATTTTAATCGTTCAATATTCATTTGAAGCATGTAACTCTCTTCCTTCATTTTTTTCCTAATGCAGGCTGTTAAATTATTGTCTTCATCTTGTGCTCTACGTTAGTATCTAAGAAAATAAATAAAATAAACAACACCTCATAAGTTTCAACAAACACCATACGTGATTTAAAAACAACCTTTCGGTTATATGAGACAATTAAGACTTCATAAAAATAGTACCCTTAGTCATAGACACCTTCACAGTACCAAAACTACGGTGGCTCTTCTGACAACAGAACATTCATTCTCATCTCTTGAATTTCCAGATTTTCTTTACATTCTCAGATCGTTTACTTTTCTCGGCAAAAAAATATCTTCAAATATTCACATTATTTTACAGTTTCCTTGTGAATTCACGTACTTTCTTACAAAAAAATTGACACACAGTTACTGACGTTAATTCCCCATATTGGTATTTCATCCTAGATGAGTTTCTAACTCTTCGTCACAGTTATGGCCTAACGGGGCTTCCGTCTGATATTTGATAATGAACCTTGACTCCAGCCTATGTCATTTTTGTTTTCTGTTCCCTCCTCTCTCGTCGTGTTTCACCATATCCAAAACACAAAATCTCAATAGATTTGTATTTTGGTTATGTTCTGTCTGAAAATGTCTCGCAATCGGGTATGCCTTATCACAATTCTTGATAGCTATCAAATGTTCTAAGATTCTGTTTTTTGCCTTGTGTATAGTACTGCCTATGTAGGCCTTCTCACAGGGACAAAACAGAGCATACACTGCGAACTCTGTGTTACTCGATGTGTGTTCTTGTATTCTGAAGGGTTCAGTATTTGGTGATAGTTTTACTTCCTTGCAGTTTTTGCTATTTTTGCATGCTTTTCAGCTTCTGCAGGGGAAAAAACCTTGTATTCCCATTGGTTTTTCTTTTGCTACTTGCACTGCACTGCATACCTCATCCTTTAGTGATTTCGAATTTTTAAAGGTTATTTGGGGATATGTTTCAACATATTCCGCAATGTCTGGATCCGTCTGAAGAACCGGCCAGAATTTTTTCAGGCTACGTTTTACCATGAAGGCTTGGCTGCTATAGGTGGTAATAAACCGTGTCTTACTGTTTCCTATGTCATCCTTCTTATCCTTTTCCGCTAGCAGTGAATCTCTACATCTTTCTGAGACTATCATTTTTGCTCTATTTATAGTTTTCTGTGTGTAGCCTCTAGCTAAGAATCTCTCAGACATGGTTTTTTCTTCTTCTGCAAAACTTAGGGCCGTGCTACAGTTGCTTTTGGCTCTAAGGAGCTCACCCACTGGGATACTTTGTATCAGCGAGCTCGGGTGGCAGCTACGTGCGTGTTGCAGACTGTTGCCTGCTGTAGCTTTCCTAAAGAGGATACTTTCCAAACGGTTATTCTCCACTTTTAACCTTAAATCAAGGAAATCCAAACTGTCTTCTGCCCACTGGCTAGTGAATTTTAGGTTATAGTCATTGATGTTCAACTCGTCTACAAAACTCGGTGCTTCTACTTCTGTACCAGACCACACTACAAAAATATCATCAATGTACCTGACCCATTTTATAACTTTCTCCTTGTACATTGATGATCTGTATATTACTTCCTCCTCCCAGTACCCCATGAAAAGACCCGCAAAGCACAGCGCAAAGCAAGTCCCCATGGAAGTACCGAGGATCTGTCGATAGATCTTACAATCGAAGAGGAAGTAGTTTTGGGTCAGAAAGATTTCCATGATTTTCAGTAGCATTTGTGTGTGGTGAAGATATGATATTGATCTTTGAGACTGGAAATGTTTGCAGGCTGCTAGACGCAATTTGTGCGGGATGCATGTGTATAAACCAATCACATCCAGGGATAGAAGAGTGTAACTCTCCTCCAATTTTAGTGTTCTTAAAAATGTAAGAAAGGCTCCTGAGTCTTTTATATAGGATGGCAAATTTTGCACCAAATTCTGCAAATAGAAGTCTACATATCTTGATGCATTCTCAAGACAACTCCCTATTGAGGAGACAATCGGTCTCCCTGGTGGATTGTCTTGGTCCTTATGGATCTTCGGAAGAAGATATAAGGCCGGGATTTTAGGGGACTTACATTCTAAGAATTTAAATTCTTCCAATTCTATGAGTCCCTTTGTTTTCCACTGATTGCTAGACCAGGAGCATCCAGGCGGCAGCAGCTAAGCTAGCTCTGACTCGAGCACGCCGATCCTCGAAAACACACGCACTGGCGGAGATGCACTGGCTCCCAGTAACTCAAAGGATTTTGTTCAAATCCTTATGTAAAGTTTTCAAAGCACTTCATGGACAAGGACCCAAATTGCTTATATATATATATATATATATCCAACTCGTCAGGAAGCACAATAAGAAGGGCCACAGGAAGCTTTATAAGGTTGTTTAATGGACTCGAACACTTGCCAGCAGCCACTGCAACAGACCACAGGCTTCTCAGTAAATACCTTGCCAGACGCGTTTCAGGATTCCAAGTCCTTTCCTCAGTGGCAGTAAGTTAGGAGTGAAGCCATCGCGCTGTTCCGTTCTAATTGAAAACACCTGCCCATGTGGGCGTGTCACTCTCGGTGCATCCTGGTGTTTATAATTCATAACCCCCAAGTGGGTGCGATGTTCGCTCCTTAATTAAAATGTCAAAAAATACCTTCCATGTGGATCGAAGTGCTGGGCTGCATTTCAGGGCTGCAGCTTGCACTAAGTTTGAAAACGATCTGACAGCATGTGAAGTTCTGAACAATTTGAGGCAAGAAGGAGATATGGAAACCAATCCAGTGGATAACACTCTCACACAAAGACTGACCAACATTAACATCGATCAAGAAGCCCCTAAAAGTGACTTCAAATTGACTTCCAAATTCGTCCCTCAAATCCCTGTGGATTCAATCGATATTTTTTCTGATGCGGTCACCAGGGATCTGATGGCCTTGAGAACAACACAGAGTCATCAAAAGAAACAATTCAATACCACCAGGGAACAGCAATTGGCCATTGAAAACATCATGGAGGATAAAACGATCGTATGTAAACCCTCCGATAAGGGAGGGAACATCGTTATTATGTCCAGGCATAAATATGTTGCAGAAGCCATGCGTCAATTACAGGATACATCTTGCTATGCTCCTATCAAGAAGCAAGATTATTTAGCAAGCATTAATAGTCTACATGCCTTGCTCAAAAAATGGCATGACAAGTCCATGTTAGATCTGGATGAATATCTTTTTCTTAAGACTAATAACCCGATTTTGCCTTGTTTCTACCACCTACCCAAGGTTCATAAGGACATGAATGATCCCCCAGGGAGACCCATCATCTCCTCCATGGGAGGATTGACCGAGAATCTCTCGAAGTTTTTAGACCACCACTTGTTTAGTTTTGTATTGTCTTTGAGGTCAATTATCAGAGATACTTCAGACTTTATTGAGAAGGTGGAACTTTTGGCTTGGCAACCATCATACGTACTGATTACAATGGATATCACAAGTTTGTATACTTGTATAGACCATGAACAAGGTCTTCAGGCAGTGGAATATTTCCTAAACAAAAGAAAACTTAAATATGCAATGCATAATAAGATGTTATTGGAATTAATTGCATTTTGCTTGCATAATAATATTTTTCTCTTTCAGGAAACCATCTATCGTCAACTCTCTGGTACTGCCATGGGCTCCTGCTTCGCCCCCAGCTATGCGAATTTATTCGTAGGCTGGTGGGAGGAGCAGGTAGCCTGGGCACCCAGAAATGCCACATGGAACAACAAAGTGGTGGCATGGAGTAGGTATATCGACGACCTGTTCCTAGTGTGGAACGGATCCATTGATGAAGCTAACCAGTACATACAAATCCTTAATGACAACGAGTATCACTTGAGATTCACTGGGGAAGTAAACAGTGAAATGGTCAATTATTTGGACCTCCAAGTGAGTGTCAGAGATGGACATATCTGTACACAACTCTACCGCAAACCAACTGCTGGTAATAGCGTATTACACGCTTCGAGCAGTCATCCCCATAAACTTATTAACAACATTCCTTACGGGGAATTCTTGCGGCTTAAGCGTAACTGCAGTCAAACTGGGGATTTCGAAAAAGCGGCAAAGGAAAGCGTAGAGAGATTCTTGATGAGAGGATACAACTCTAACCTCCTCCAAGACACTTTAAATAAAGTCAGGAAGTTACCCCGCAAAAGCCTTTTTGTTAAGAAGTTAGGCCCGGTGACAGAGGGAAGATTTCGCATGATCACATCCTATTCTGCGGACTCTTCTAAACTTAGCTCTATCATGTCTAAGCACTGGCACATCTTAAAATCTGACCAAATTGTAGGGCCCGACATTCCTAATGTACCATTAATAACGTTCAGGAAGACGAGATCCTTACGTGATCAAATAGTCCACAGCTATTTACCACCACTGGCTAAACAACTAGGCACTTTGAAGGACGCTAAAGGCTTTTTCCCTTGCGGAAAATGCAAAGCCTGCGCAGCCAGCAAAAGAACATTAACATATGAGGTGACAGGCTGCAAAAGTGGCAAGAAAATTAACAGATTTATGTCATGCCACACTGACCATGCGGTCTACTGTCTAGTGTGTCCCTGCATGTTAAGGTACATCGGAAGTACTATTAATCCTGTTAAGTTAAGGATACTTGAGCATATGCGGGCCATCGCGAATAAAGACTTTACATATCCAGTGGCCCGGCATTTTGCCATTAAACATAACAGTGACAGGAGCCTTCTGAGATATTTTTGTTTGGATTATGTTGAGGAGAATCCAAGAGGAGGAAATAGATTGTTGGCACTTAGGAGACTAGAGTCTCGTTATATTATTGATCTCGAGACCAAGGCGCCTAGAGGTCTGAACATGGGAGAAGAACTGGCCTCACACTTGGGTTAAAATATGGATATCAGTGTTATGAGTGTTAAACTGTATAATATGATGTTTTGATGTATATACCATGACTTAAAGAAAGACGGGTTTTTGATTGAAGAAGCTCATACTGAACTGTTTTACACTTGCCACTATAAATTGCTTCTGTTTTGGTTTATACCCTTTGTTGAGCAGTCTTACGGGGCTGCAATAGCCGATCCACGGCAAGATTTACCCGATTTGCACACAGTGAATATGTGATTATTGTCGGGTGACAACGTTGTGTTTACAGCGTTTCTTTCTCGAGACCACGAGGTTCGGATTTATAATGTTTCCGATTGTATATTATATGTGGCTGATTTTTGAGAATGTAATCATGCCGATACAAGGCAGTCATTTGGGTTCAACTGACCAGTTAGCAATTTCTTTGGGCTTGTGCTAATATTGCACACTTCAAGATGGCGCGCAATACTGTGCCTGGGGCTTAGTCCTTTGTTTGTCTTGATTATTTTCACAAACATAGATAATGGTGCCGCCCCTGGCTCTCTGATGTGAATACTGACGAAGGGAGTTTATCTCCTGAAACGCGTTTGTTCTAAATAAACCCCTTGCTGAGATACTGCTGTGCCCGCGAGTGCTGTTTTCCTTTACCCGGCTGGGGATTGTGAGGATTTTGGAGCTGGTATGTATGTATATATATATATATGTATGTATGTATGTATGTATGTATGTATGTATGTATGTATGTATGTACAATCACAAAACGGGGAGGTAGAGGTTAAGATTAGGTTCACCCTCCTTACTGAATGCAGTTCCACAACATCCAGAATACCAGATTTAGAAATCTAACCATAGGAAGAGCAGGGATTCCACTGAACATGTGTGAAAAACCCTCTTTCCAGAAAGAAAAATTATTTTTAGAGTCTCCTCACTCACCAGGGTTACCCCTAGGTAGCATGCTTCATCATTAGGGTCCTCTCAGTCCGCTGCAGATTGAGGCGTGCTGCGACTTGCAAACCATGTTGGAGCACTTTGTTTTTGGAAAATATGTATGGTGCAGTGATGTGGAGTGGGAAAAATAGGCTAAAAATACCTAGCTAGTGAGCTAATATTTTATACCTGCTCCTAGTCGGTATGTTTTAAAATCAGGGGTTAATACTAGGGAAAGAACTAATCGTAATGAGTATGGTGTCCCTCGTACTGGGTGGACATGTTTTGAGCTTTCCCCTAAAGCTCTTCTTCAGGACCACACGAGGGCCAGCACAGTGCATACCACTCCTAAAGAATCCTGTGAATAGGAAACAATGGGGTGCTAACCTAATGTGTGTTCACCTGATACTTAATACATAAGGTTTTACAATGACACGCTGTATCTGTAGCAAATGAAGCAAAAGGAAAATGTAAAAAACCTGGCTACCCGCCAAGCTGGCAGTCCCTTTATATATGCGTCGTCATATCTCAATCAATGTACTCCTCTATAGTGGGTGTACTTAACAGCTATTTTGTGTCATCATCTGTGGTGGAAGAAATCAATCACACACAATGTCTTTGTGACGAAAATTGGTTATGTACAAATTGCAGTTTAAAATCACTCGTGAAATAGACACGACGTGACATACAACATATAACAAAATTATATTGTTACATTATATTACATATACTTTTGTTTAGGCAGAAATATGCCTAATGATCTGCAGGGGTAGAGGGGCTTGTAGTCACACCCTAAAATGGTAATGGGGACATACAGATAGCCCGTAGAATTTCCTAATGATAAATGAGATAGGAAGCGAGGAGAAATACCGGTGCCTTGGCTGATCCTGGAAGAAAAATAGGAACCTTATTATTTCCTTGGAAACATTTGAAATAAGGTCAAAAGGGTCTGGTTGGACTTATTTAGTCAAAGCACTCCTCTCAGAAAATGACCTGATGGCACCCCTGGAGACCGGATCTTACCGCATCTGTCTCCCTGTGGCCATTAAATAGACCCGGATCACCATAGTCCTGCTTACTTAAAAAAACTAGACAGTGTCTCTCACAAAATGGCCGCTGTGACTGGCAACGGAGTGGGGCCATCTTGGGCGAATTTAATAGACCTGTATCAGCCTAGTCATGCTTACATCTAAAACTAGACTGTGTCTCTCAAAAAAATGGCCGCTGTGACTGCAATGGAGCGGGCCATCTTAGGCGGATGACCAAATTGTCGGGTATGGGGGACAATAAGCTGAAAATAAAATAAAGGTAACAATGGGGATACATTTACAAGGGGGATACATTTAGACACTCAAGTACGATGTAGAGTAGTGATTCATGCAGTATGTTGCAAGCCCAATGGTACATCTGATTGATGTGCAAGACCATTAGCCATAACAGCTCGACTGTGCTCTTTTCAGAATAGCTTGTACGTACATCATGAAATGACTAAACTTCATGTCGTGTTAGGGGAAGTCATGAAAAAGGCCAGATTCCTGGATAATGAGGTACATCAGAATGATGCACTTGACCCTTAGACTTAACAGCTGGACAACGCTCTTCTCAGAATAGCATGTATGTACATCATGTAATGACTAAACCTCCTGTCTTGTTAGGTGGAAGTCATAAATAATGCCCGATTCCTGTATAATGCTAGATATCATGTATGGGATAGTAGAATCATAGTTGTCAGTTGGAGTCTGAATGCCACCAATAGGCAGTCTGCTGTTCACAAAAGAGCCGCTGATAGTGGAATGCTGATGGGGCTTTCCGGTTAATAGGGCATTCTAAATGAAGTGGTACCCATGTGTTATTAGTGTTATGATTTACGTTAGTGTATCACATGCAGTTGGATCTTTAATTCTGTTACAATGTGAGTACAGTTGTATATTCGAACATTCTACTAAATCTGGCAGAAGGTGTATTCCTGATTCATTTAACAAACTGCCCCCAAAGAATATCATCATTCAATCCTTCGGTGTTTGTGTGCAATTTATACATCCACAGCTGCTCTTTCTCTAGCAATCTTTTTTCTAGATTGTCAATGGGTTTGAGGTGTTCTAACACTGCCAAGTGTAGATCATTAGGGGTGTGTTTCACTTCATTGAAATGTGATGCCATTTTTGTGGTGACCTGGTGGCACCTGATGTTGCAGCGTTGTTCTCCTATCCTGGTGCTAACCTTTCTGGTGGTCATACCCACATAATGTAGGTCAAATATCCATGTGACCAAGTACATAACCCCTGCAGTATTGCAGTTAGTGATACTTCACTGCATCGGATCCACTGCATTAGCGTGCGCTTCATTTTGAACTTTGCAACATTGAATTACCGGCTTGCTACACCGGCCAGCACACCACCTTCCATGGGTCACAGGTTTAAGCCTGAGCGACTGACAAGTCTTATATATATATACTAAAGACACAAGGTAGCGCTGGAAACTGTGCACTAGAAGTGTACCCATGAGTCACGGGTTTCAGCATGAGTGACTGACAAGTTTTTTTATATATATATATATATTATTTTCATGTTATTGGTGAGAACTTGTTAATGATATAATGTATGTGTGTCTTACAGCCTGGCCCTGACATTTTTCCTAGCATTACAAATAGCTATGGGCCGTAAACTGGCAGTTGGTGAAGTTGTTGCCGACCTCCACGCTCCAAGCAAAACTCTGAGAACTACGCCGTGGGAGTGGAGTTTACCACCCACCCCTATATATTACCCAGTGGTAGTTATCACTAGGTAGTTATAGTTAGGATTCTGTATCCATTGGAAATGCATTTTTATGTGCTGCTATTAACTTTGGTGCAGTTTAATGAATCACTACAATTATTTTTTTTAAGTACTATTTTAATTCTTTCCTAGTTTGTGCATGGAAAGTTTAGGGGTGATCCGTCAAGCGGTGGCAGAGAAAACAGGGGGCCCGAAAATGTGTTTTCCCCATAGGAACTTAACACACGTTTACAACATGTATGTATAGGCATTTATATAGCGCACTACTTACCCGTAGGGTCCCAAGGCGCTTCGACCGCTGCGAAACCCTTCCTGGCTTCCCTGAGAGATGGTCCCTTAATGGGTATCTCCAGGGTGAGACCAGGCATCCCCGGCGGTCTGGTGGGGCCGTTAGTGAAGATGAGGCAAGCTAATGCCCAGAGTTGCCGAGTGTGAACGCTGATCAGAGTGGGCACCGAGGCGAGAGAATTATCGAGTCCGCTGACCCTGGTCCAGAAACCTGCCGCGCCGGGAATCGAACCCTGGTCCCGGGCCGTCCTCTGCTCTCGGGTCTGCCGCCTCTAACCAGTGAGCCACACTACTTCACTAACATAAACCGTGGTACGTATTTACACCATATTTGGCTGAAAGCTAGATCTAGGTCCAGAAAGATTGCTTTTTATATTTGTTGTAAAGTTATTTGTTGTAAATCCGTTTGGTCGTTATTTAGCAATTAATGCTCAAAAACTTTGCATATCTAGGGACGAAGAGGCTTCGCGGATGCACAGCCCACCTCACTGAGCCATTAATGGCTCTGGGGATCCCATTCCCATAGGCCAGCTCACAGGCTATGTCCTGAGGTACCCAACCCCCGGACATAATGGTTGCCCTGCCCTCAGTGGCGCGGGTAGGAAAACCTGTGTTTGTTTTCACTTGGCAGCAGTGTTTTCAAATCTCCTGCCAAGCAGGAGCAAACACCATGTCTGCTCCCAGCGGGCAGGAGCTTGACAAATGCTCCCAGCAGCTGGGAGTGGACTTTAGTTCTTGTTCCCAGTCTGCAGTGAAGGAAACAGATCTAAATATTGCTCCCACCCTGAGGGAGCAGCATTATCAGCTGCCCTCTTCTGGCGGGAGGAATACTGGCTTACAATGTATGCGGTGAGCCGGCAGGGGCCACTGGGGCCTTGGGGCTCCTCCCACAGCCCCTAACCACTGTGTGGTGGGGGACCTTGTTGGGCAACCCTTCCTCTTAAAAATGTTGCCAGGTCCCGGGGGATGAGGTCTCAGGGCCAAAAGCATACTGGAGGGGTGAGGCCCCATGCCCCCTCCCCTTAATTTTAATTAATGATCCTGGGGATGGTGCCCCCAGAGCCATAAATGGTTCAGGGAAGAAGGCCAAGTGTTCCCCTGATCTTTAAACAAAAAAGGCCCTGGGTTTCCTACAAAAATTGGAGTATCAAGGTGTGATTGAGGCATGCGTGTCACCCATGAATAATCCTCTTTTCACTGTAAGCAAGCCTGATGGGTCGTACCGCCTAGTTTTGGATTATCGCCATTTGAACTCTCATTGTCGTACATGTAGGGTACAGAATACCCACAGCTCTGCACTAGTGGATAGTCTTGTGCGTAAAAGGTTTAAAGCCACACTTGACATTTCAAATGGCCTTTTTAGTCACAACCTGTCCTCTCTCAGTAGTCAATGGACAGCGTTTACTTCTGGCGGCAAACAAAAACAGTTCAAAAGATTAGCAATGGCCTACAAAAACAGTCCAGGCGTCTCTGCCGCCCGTGTTGACTCTTTGTTAGACGGCTTTAACCAGATGCGTACTCGTATGTTGAAGATATTTATCTCACAGACGACTAATTATGGCTGCATCTGTGACGCATAATTGTCATGTTTGTGGACTTCAGTTACAAATGTAACTTTGCAAAATCTCATATTGCAGAGTATACAGTGTTGTTTCTGGGCTATGAGCTCAACAACGAAGGTCAAGGTTTAGCACTTCACTTCCCGGAGAAACGCGCTCTGACAACTCTGAAAAAATTACAGTCTTTGCCTGGTTTTTTAAAAGTTTTGGGCGTACTTACATTCCTGATTATGCCCAGCGTATTGAGCCGCTATATGCCTTGATACAACCCACTTTTACCAAATCTTGCTGGCTTCCAGAACATTCAGCTATTCTGCAATCCTTGCAGTCTGATCTTCTCGAATCTAAATACTTACTGACATGTGACACCCACAGAAACCTGTTGATAAGAATCATGCCAGGTGCAGTGGGTTTCTCATACTTGATGTTTAATGAAGGAGACAGAGTCCCTATTGCTTACAAGTCACACTTGTACACCTTGACTGAAATGCACTTTTCTACTGTCGAAAAGATTTTGACAGCAGTGCAGTTAGCGATTCTAAAGGAAAGAGCGCTGTCGCAGTGGAAACGCATGTTGGTTGTTACACCGTATCGTGCCCTTGAGGCAGTGACGAGAGCCAGTGTACCTAATTCAAAAGCTTTACATCCGCGTTGGATACAATGGGCCACTTCACTGATGTCTCCGGATGTTACGTTTATGTTTGATCCCTCATTACAAACTCAGGAGTTTTTACAGTATGAATTTGTTTATCCTGCTCCTTTGTCCTTGCGCCTACTTGAGGATTACCATTGTATCATTTACACAGACAGTTCGGCGCAACCGGCGACGCGCTCTAAAAATTCATATGCAGCGGCCTGCACAATAGCGGTTAGTACCATTATGAATGGTGAATTCAAGTCCGATGTCGTGCATATGCAGTCATTAGGGGACTGTACCACCCAGTTGGCAGAGCTACGTGCTTTGGTGCTTGCACTAGAGTTTGCTGACCCCGTGTGACTACTTTAATTGTAAGTGACTCTTACTACTTTGTTCAGTCTTACAATGACAATTTATTCTTTAGGACTCAGAATGACTATTGTGATTCCAAAGGTAGCAAAATCAAGCATAAAATGCTTTGGGTTCGAGTTGCAAAACTAAAAGAACGTCTGCCTCTCGTGAATGTAATTCATAATCTTGGTCATCAGCGTGTAGGAGTACACGCTTTTGGTAACAGTTTAGCTAACGAAGCAGCGAAGACAGCAGTGGCAACATACTTAGTAGCAGCAGTTACAAGATCCAAAAGTAAGATTGATGATGACATCTTGGCGGCTATTGCTGCTACAGAGAAGGATGAAAATTACCCTAGAGGGTTCCCTTCGAAGTGTTTTTTTTTTTTTTTTTTTTTTTTGCAGAGTTTTATATAGCGCGAACTAGACCGAACCGAATCAGGTATCAGAGCGCTTTACATATTTTCCAGTTACTTTACATGAGGACACACTTTCATTTTAGGCACGGGGAGATTAAGTGATTTGCCCAGAATCACAGGAGGTTTTGGCGTCGTTACCGAGACTCGAACCCAGATCCCCAGGTCTGAGGTCGAGCGCCTTTGCCTTGTAGGCCAACTCCTCTCCCCAAAGTACTTATAATTTAAGTCCTGATAAAGTTCCCTATGTGGGAATTAACAACGTTGGTGACAGATTGATACCCAATGCGGACCGTACACAAGCCTTGATCACGCAGGCGTTTCAGCGACTGTCACTATCTTGCAGCAACGTTACTGGTGGAGCGGACTGTACAAACAAACATGTGATTATGTCCTTTCTTGTGACATTTGCCAGCAGATTAAACCTTCAACTGCTGCGTGTCCACCACAATCACAGTTGTACATATCTAATAAGCCACTTGGGTGTGATTATTTGGATCACAGCGGACCATTCTCCTCTTATACTGCATATAAGTTCATCACAGTTGCAGTGGATTTGTGCACACGCTTTCTATGGGTCTGGCCACAATGCAGCGCTGATGCTCGGACTGTCATCAGGGATTTGCGAGTCTTTGTGGGAATTTTTGCATTTGATACCTTCCATTCTGACCAAGGTCCAGCGTTCGCCTCTAAGGCATACAAGAAAGCCATGAGGTCTATCGGGGACAAGTCAAATTTTCATCTCCATACCGGCCTGAGGGCAATTCTGTTGTGGAGCGAATGAACCCTGACTTAACGTAATCCTTTACAGCTAGGGTTTTAGGTACTGGCAGGAACTGGTCCACCCATTTGTATAGCATACAACGTGCACTTAATAATCTTCCTAGAAGGTCTCTGGGTGGGCGGACCCCATACAAAATGCTCTTTGGCATAAAAATATTTGTCCCGGACCTTGATGGTCTAGACATGGCGTCGTCAGCCGTTCCCTTTGACGTAGATAATCATTCTGCTGTGTTGCAGTACCTACAAGAGACTTGTGACAGTCTTGCAAAGGAACATTTGCCCTCCACAACTGCTGCACTACAGATTCCGGTAGTTGGCTGGCTACCTCGAGTCGGAGACCTGGTCCATGAGAAGGTGGAGAACAAGAATGAATTCTGCCCTCTTATCGTGCCCCAGTTCCAGTGCTTGGCATGCAGGGTTTAAGAACAGTCATTTTACCTCCACTTCCTGGTCGCAAGGATAACAGGTACATTTCCATTGACAATGTCAAACTACAGCAAATGGCAGAGTCTTCTTAGTATGACTTCAGCGGTCTCTTGTCCAGCAATGCTGAGAAATTCTGTTTTGGCCTCGGCAAATACCTGAACAGGCCTGACATTGCCATTGAGATGCATACAGTTACTAATCCATTATTGAATCCACCTACTGTTGATCCCAATGAAGATACTGAGTATACCTATCCCACTGATGTGTCGTTGCCTGGCATGCAAACAAGGGCAGCCGACCAGTCACCTTTTTCATTTAACTCTAGCTCTACAAGATCAAGAGCCCCATCGAAAATGTCACTTTTTTCTGTTTGGTTTAAAAGAAATTTTTTTATACCCCCTTTATTCATGTCGATTGGATTTGTGGTTTTCTTTTTTCGTTTAATAAATGGACATTACCTAACCGAACGATCTGCAATTAGGTTAATTAATGGAACTTTGGCACCTCACTCCTCCTCATACAGAATGAAAAGGGACCAGACTTTTCTTAATATACCTGCTTGGCCTGTTTTAGTTGGGATTGTATGGGATGCTGTAAAATTTCAAATTCATGATCCCACAGAGGTGATAAATGTCCCCAATGTACTTTGTGTTTTTATAGGGGACGTTTGAAACAAAACATACGCTCTGATTGGGATGTACAAGCCGTTGAGGCTCTTTTTTCTGACTTGAAATATTATGCTGCTTTTAAAGCTGAAGATTTGTATTCAGACTCTTCAAATTATGCATTTATTTTGTTATCAACACTATGGCAATCATTTCCTGCATAAAGCAAATACGTTTAGAAAAGTGGTTATTTTATACACAATGGGAACATTGTCCAGTCCCCAATGAAGGCAGTTCGAAAACTCTTTTGAAAAAATTTACATATTTCACTGATTTCAATCAATCCAATCCAGAAGCCTTTTATTTTAAAACGGCTACAAAGTCCTCTTCCAAAGTTAGATTCACTCACACAAAATTATTGTACTCAAAATCCATTATGGATCGATTAACTATAGGCGGCTATGAGCTGTGGAAAGATACAATTGAACTTAAAATAAATCTATTTGGGTTCTCAAACCTGGCAGGTACAAGGCACAGAAGCCTTACATCGTGGGTGCCTTATCCCTGCCCAAATGTTGTTTTTAAATTCTACTTTTTTTCAAAGCACTTGCTTTGGATTGGCTACTTCCAAAAAGATGAATGCCCCTACCATTCCTGATCTGGGTGCTCATCCTACTTGGGACAATCACACAGATATGTCAATTGATGATTTGCAGTCCCTACTTACTAATACCTCCTTTAATATTTCCAGCTTGGATCCCCGAGGTTGGTTGATATGGCAAAAAAGTTCTGATTCATACCAACATCGTTTTCTGGGTCTGGCCCTGGGCTACACACAGGTTAGGGTGGACCCCCATTTTGAAAACTCCCATTCAGTTACGACCTATTCAGTAGGCAAATTGCATCAAAATTGGCTTACATCATTCCACCTTAGCGTCAGTTAAGCAACACTTATCACAATTGACTGACTATGTTGATTTGAATGACTTTGTTAAAGGCCCTGTAGGAGGCAGGTCCAAAAGATGGGTTTATGCTATTTACAATGAAGTTTGGAAATTGTCTCAAATTGAAGCTGCTGCTAGATTAAGGGCTATTGATCAAGCTAATTTAGAAAAAGTGCTTGCAGTCGTTGATAATAGCATTAATACTCTTTCTTCTGGAATTTACACTTTAGATAATATTGTTTCATCTGTTACTGGATATTGTGCAAGAAGATGCTTCAGTTTTGTTCCATGGTCAAAATCAATTGCCTTCGATAATGCAATTTTGCTTGGTCTTTGCAAACAATAAAGTCTGGTAAAGTTCATTGGGACTACATGAATACCTCATCTTTGTTTTTACCATTTAATTTAACTCCGAAACAAAAGTTCATGTCCATGAAGGATGCAACATACTCACGTTTGCATATAGAAAAATTGGAACCCTTACCATTTTCTGTCGCTGAATCTAATTCTGCTGTATGGCTTATTCATGGGTTAATAACATGGTCTTTCCCCTTGGTTAAATTTAGTTATTGTGTGAAACATTATGCCCTAGGCAGATGTGAACCACTGGGTAGTGCTTTTCTCTATGAAGTTTGGTCTTTGCCATTTACATACATGGAGCGTGTAACACGGAAGCCCCCAATTTAGCTTGCATTTTACAAAGGTACTCCGGTACCGGCAATGACACCAGCTTTTACATTATTAACTAACAGTAGTTATTTACTTTTAAATAATGAAGCGTGCTGCGGGATGCAAACCGGAATTCCGTACATTGTAACTGTCTCCCAACGCGTAGTTTGGTGCAGAAATGTGCTTTTCCCACCCCCGCATGGGAGACTCAATGTATCTATCTGGCCTTCCATTCCAACCTTGAAAGCAGAGTTCAACAAGATGATCAGAATAAGGGCTCTATTGTCCCAAAAAGAAGTTGCCCTTACTTCTTCTCATGAAACATTTGTCCTTCACATGGCTAACAACCGTACAGAAGTGCATGCTCTTTTAAATACTGATCTCCCACTTCATTTCGGCGCCTTGATCCACACCATATTAAACGCCTCTACGACAACTGGCTTGGCACACTTTTTTAAAGTTGTGGGCTCCATTTGGTGTGATACCTTTTCCAGCGTCTTGGGCAGGTTACCTTTAAATATCGCCTTGTCTGCCGGTGTACTGCTGTTGATTTGCTTGCTCCGAAATGGCTGCACTATCCATGTCACGAGACAGCCTGCCCCGGCTGTTCCAGCTTTCCGACCAGATGTTTGAGTTCTATGGAAAACTACCTCTGGCAACTTTGAGATGTGGCATATGGATTATCCTTCTGGTTCTCATACTTTACTTGTGTTCAGCCTGTGTTTCATTACCTGGATTGTTCTTTTGAATGGTCTTTGGATTTGTGTCTCTCAAATACGGCGTCTTCTGCCCCGGATTATGATCAACTGATAAGTCTATTAGTGGCTCACGAGTTGGACTCTTCTGGTGTCGGGATTATGGCCTATGAGGTTTGCGCATGAAGTTCTAGGTAATTGGGACATATGTGAGGCGGCACATGACTTCCTGTCACGAAGTTGCCTCGAAGAACATGCTGGTTGTCCTCTGATGGTGCTAGAGGCTCCAGTTCTCAAAGAACATGTATGTTCATTCCCTTTATTAAATTGGATGGCTGGACTCTTTGCTGATGAGAACAATGACTTCCTTTAGGAGGCTGTTGCAACATACTGTGCCTACACGCTGATGGACAGTTATCCAGCTAGGAGCACATACTGAACTCAGATTTTTTAATTTTACTATATTTTGTTTTCTATCCATAATGGGCTGTATACCTCCCCTTCTTGGTTTTTATTTTTTCCACACTATTTCAAACTTTCACTTCCAATTATACGGTTTGGCAAAATATGAACTTGGTTCTGTCTCACTCGAACTTGAACTCTGCGTTCCTAAATTCTTTCCCTTTTTGTTCGTGGTCCGATCAGGGGAGGGTGTAGTGAAGACTGGGTTCTGCCTGCACACATTACTATGTTAGCATAAGCGTGTTAGAAGTTTAAACGCCATTTTGCCACTTTGCCGCTTTTGCACACAACACTACATGTATCTGTTGTTAAAAGTTAAACTGCTTGATTTTCTTCACATGAGAATGGGCTGCTTTCCACATCCCTAGACTTACACTGTGACCTCAGTCTGTACACTTTGTGCTGCATGCTTCAAGGTCAAATAACAATGTATGCTGCTGATTCAGGATGATCGGCCCACGCTCTAGACACAACATGCACACAGCTGCGAATAGCTGAAACTCGAGTACCTTTAATATTACACTGCATGCATGTTTTCGGGCACTTGGAGAAAAACCTTTCCATCTACAGAGAGCTTGCTGATCCTGTGGTGTGATTCACCTCAGCTGATCTTGGAGGTATGGGGTTCCCCGTTTAAACCTAGAGACCTTCTATTATTATAAAACCTAGCTCCTAGCCAGAGGAGGGTGGGACACAAGGCGCTTTAAGACCTGTTTCCACTATCATTATAACATGATTTCTCCCTTTGTGTTTTATGGAATTGTAACAATGCTGATTGTTTTATTTCTAATCATATGCCTGCTTATGTTAGCCAAAATACTGCATCTTAGAGCACGTAGTTAAAATAAACATTTTAAACTTTACCGTGTCTGTGATTACTCATTTTGCGGACTTGTATGAGAATATAAACGAAAGAGTGTTCTTGCTTCCCACCATTCCTGAGAGTATTCTAAGTTGCTTGTCTGGGTTGTCTAATCATTGGTAGCTTTGCGGCAGGACGAAGAATGAATGAGACACTGATGCTAGTCAGATAGGTGTTCTGGGTACTGAGGTGAGTTTTTGGTACACCACAATTCACTGAGGTCCTGGTTACCTGCACATAGTTATGTGCATGAGCAGAATCCCCGCAACAATCATTAACACACTTCATTCACCTTCACAGAAGATGTTTTACATGCAAATTTTTAGGGTATGAAAACAATTATAAACCCTTATTGCACACCTGCAAGGTTACTTTCCTTAACCCCAGGTGTTTTGTCATATAAATCCTTCCCGATTTCCTGAAGGTCTTTAATCCAACTGACAACTGTGTCAATATCAATTAATTTTTATAAATTTCCATCCCACTTTGAGTAGTAATCACCCAAAGTAGTATTTCTTGTCACCATTGAAGATATGAAAAAGCCAAAAGATCAAGAGCTAGATGGTGCCAAGGACCCTCTGGAAAAGATGTGGGATTCAGGGGAGGTTTGCAGCATAACGATTAATCAGCTGCTGCACACACAGAGAAATTCTTACTAAAAGCATGTAATCATATTATCTATGGATGCTCACCAATGAACATCTCCGATCAAATTTCTAGTAGAACATTTGCCTAAATTAACCTTGTTTGCAATTTCTATGACCCTGTGCCACAGACTATCACGTCGAACGGTGATATTCAAATTACAGCCCACGCCCCCCTGCGGCCCTCCTGACCTTTACCTGCGGCCCAAGGGTCAACAGCAGCACGAGCAACTGTTTACTTGACTCAGAACTAACAATTAAAAAGAGGTTAAATAAAGGGGAAAGCATTTATTTGCAGGTTAATTGAAGATAAAGGAAGGAAGTAACTAGGGTGTCTTGTACTAATCTTTAGAAACACCTTCATTTTTAAAGATCTCTTACAACTAACCTGTAAAAGTTTGATAAAGTCTCTTCAAAATTCAAAACGTTTTTCATTTACTTGCAGAACTGTTTTACCTTAGTGCATCAGATTATATCAATGTATTGAGAAGAATTGTTTTTAAAGTGATCATTTTCAAACATTAATTTAGAAACATTCATGCTTCCCCCACCCTGACAATATTGCCAATAGTGAACTAAGAGGCAAGTCAAATGTATCATGCGCCCTCTAGGTTTCCTGTGTTGCTATTGAACATGGACAAAATCATACTTTATTAAATCAAACACATGAGAAGGGTTTGTGCAGCACACATCCTGAAGTCATGTATTTCATGGTCCTCTTATATGTAATAATGAAGAACAAAGGAGGGCAAGTGAAATAACACAATTGCCTGGGATCACATGATGTGGTCAAGGGGGGAAGCCAGGATTAATCCCAAGTGTTCTCGTTTAAAATGGTGCCGTTCAGCCACTAGATATGCATGATTTGCTTCCCCTACACCCACCTTACACATCCCCACCTACTGCCCCCCTGCTGGCATTAATGCAGCCCTGTCACACCACTGACCAAACTTTGTAGCCCTTGGGAACATGTTCGTGAGTACCTATGACCTAGAGCATACTCGCACTATAACTGTGTTTTAATTTTACAAGCAAACTTGCAACTCTGCAGCAAAGATCCTTTCCTGGCCCATGTTTCATTAATGAACTTCTTAACTCAAGTTAAACTGTCATCTTAGTCATACCTCTCATCCAAGTGAATGAAACCCCACCACACAGTCATTAGAACATGAAAAGTCACACTTATTAGAACTGGCCTCGAAAAACAATCTCTTCTGAAAGAGTTTTTAACAGAAACATACATGATTTCAAATAACATTTACAAAATCTGAATCAGTCTAGAGGACGCATTTCCTTTACCATTCTGAGTAAGAAGTAAAAATGGGGGTGTATAGTCAAATGTAAGAACAAAATGCCTCCTCCAAAGGAATCTTATATAGTGTTCAACTGCCTATATGCTTTCTAAGGCCTCCCTTTCAACTGTGGAGTGCCTCTGCTCGGTGTCAGATAAAACTCTAGAGGCAATAGTAATAAACTTTGAACTTCCCCATCGGTACATTCAATCAATCAATCATAACACTTGTATAGCGCACTACTCACCCGGAAGGGTCTCAAGGCGCTTGGGGGAAGGGGTCCGCTACTGCTCGAAAAGCCAGGTCTTGAGTTGTCTCCTGAAGGCGAGGTGGTCCTGGGTCAGCCGAAGGTGGATGGGGGAGGGAGTTCCATGTCTTGGCCGCCAGGTAGGAGAAGGATCGGCCTCCGGCGGTGGCTCTTCGGATGCGTGGTACGGCGGCGAGGGCAAGGCTAGTAGACCGTAGCTGGCGGGTGGGCGTGTAGAAGGTCAGGCGGTCGTTGAGGTACTTGGGGCCCAGGTCGTGGAGAGACTTGTGTGCGTGGGTGAGGAGCCTGAACGTGATCCTCTTGTTGACGGGGAGCCAGTGCAGGTCCTTCAGGTGGCCGGAGATGTGGCTGCGTCGGGGGATGTCCAGGATGAGTCAGGCGGAGGCGTTCTGGATGCGTTGGAGTCTATTCTGTAGCTTGGCTGTGGTTCCGGCCTAGAGGGTGTTTCCGTAGTCCAGTCGGCTGGTGACGAGGGCCTGGGTGACCGTCTTCCTGGTTTCGGTCGGGATCCATCGGAAGATCTTGCGAAGCATGCGAAGGGTGTGAAAGCACGATGAAGAGACGGCGTTAACTTGTCTGGTCATCGAGAGGGAGGAATCCAGGATGAAGCCCAGGTTGCGTGCGTGGTCTGTTGGCTTGGGAGCGGTGCCCAGGGCTGGGGGCCACCAGGAGTCGTCCCAGGCGGAGGGCGATGGTCCCAGGATGAGGACTTCCGTCTTGTCTGAGTTCAGTTTCAGGCAGCTGTTCTTCATCCATTCGGCGGCGTCTTTCATCCCTTCGTGTAGGTTGGTTCTGGCGGTGTCGGGGTCTCTGGTGAGGGAGAGGATCAGCTGGGTGTCGTCGGCGTAGGAGATGATGTTGAGGTTGTGTTGCCGTGCGATGGCAGCGAGAGGTCTCATGTAGACGTTGAAGAGGGTGGGGCTGAGTGATGATCCTTGCGGGACGCCGCAGATGACTTCGGTGGCCTCGGATCGAAACGGGGGGAGGCGGACTCTGTGTTCTTCCGGCGAGGAACGAGATGATCCACTCCAGTGCCTTCTCTTGGATGCCGGTGTTGCTGAGGCGTTGGACTAGGGTGCGGTGGCAGACAGTGTCGAACGCTGCAGAGAGGTCCAGGAGGATGAGTGCCGCTGTTTCCCCGTTGTCGAGCAGGGCTCGGATGTCGTCCGTGGCTGCGATGAGGGCGGTCTCGGTGCTGTGGTTGGCTCTGAAACCGGACTGCGAGGGTTCGAGGGATCCGTTTGTCTCGAGGAAGGCGGCAAGCTGTCTGTTGACGATCTTCTCGATGACTTTGGCAGGAAAAGGGAGGAGCGAGATGGGGCGGAAGTTTTTGAGGTCGGTGGGGTCCGCTGTTGGTTTCTTCAGTAGGGCGCTGAGCTCGGCATGCTTCCAGCTCTCCGGGAAGGTGGCGGTGTTGAAGGAGGTGTTGATGACGTCCCGGAGTTGGGGTGCGATGGTGGAGTCGGCCTTGTTGAAGACGTGGTGGGGGCAGGGGTCGGTTGGAGATCCGGAGTGGATGGTGTTCATTGTGCGGGCTGTGTCTTCGGTGGTCACCGTGGTCCAGGTGCGGAGGGTGGCGGTGGGGTGCGTTGGTTCGACGGTTGGGTGCGTGGGTGGAGCGCCAAAACTGTTGTGGATGACGGCAATCTTGCGGTGGAAGAACGAGGCGAGAGAGTCGCAGAGATCTTGTGAAGGAGTGATGTCGTTGTTGCCGGTGCTGGGGTTGGAGAACTCCTTGACGATGCTGAAGAGTTCCTTGCTGTCGTGGGCGTTGTTGTCCAGTCGCTCCTTCAGTGATTTTATTCTTGGTGGTGCGGATGAGCTGGTGGTGCTTGCGGGTGGCGTGTTTGAGGGCGGTCATGTTGTCGGTGGTCTGGTCGAGGAGCCAGGCTTTCTCGAGGGAGCGGCAGGTCTTCTTGGAGTCCTTGAGTTCGTCAGTGAACCAGGGGGCCTTCTTGCTTCTGGGTCTGCTGGGAGGGGTCTTCAGTGGTGCGAGGTCGTCGGCGCAGGCGGTCAGCCACTGCGTGAAGTTGCGGGCTGCTTCGTTGGGGTCCGTTGTGCTGGTAGGTGGGTTCTGGCTGAGGGAGGTGGTGAGCTGGTCGGCTGTGATCTTGCTCCAGTTCCTGTGAGGAACCTGTTGCGGGTGGTGGTGGGTTGTGGTTTTTCTGAAGCTGAAGTGGACGCAGCTGTGGTCGGTCCAGTGGAGTCCGGTGGAGTGGCTGAAGGTTATGTGCTTGCTGGATGAGAAGACGGGATCAAGCGTGTGGCCGGCGTAGTGGGTGGGGGTGTTGACCAGTTGCTTGAGTCCGAGGTTGGCGAGGTTGTCCAGCAGGGCGGCGGTGTTGCAGTCCTTGTTGTTCTCCAGGTGGAAGTTGAGGTCAGCGGAGGGGAGGGTGTGTGGGCTGATGAAGTCAGTGATGTCTTCGCTGAATTGTGTGCGTAGTCCCGGGGGTCTGTAGATGAGGGTGCCTCTGAGGGTCGTCTTTGGGTTGGTGTGAATCTGGAAGTGGAGGTGCTCGGCGGCGGCGAAGGTGTCGTTGGAGTCGGTCGTGATGCGGATGGTGTTCTTGTGGACGATGGCGATGCCTCCTCCGGTCTGGTTGACCCGGTCCCTCCTGATGATCTTGTACCCGTCTGGGATGGCGATGGCGATGTCGGGGGCTGAGGAGACGTTCATCCAGGTTTCCGTGAGGAAGGCGATGTCTGGTGATGTTGTGTCGAGGAGGTTCCAGAGTTCCACGGCGTGTCTGTGGACGGAGCGGGCGTTGAGCAGGATGCACTTGAGGTTGCTGCTGGTGCTTGGCTTGGCGGGCGCGGTGCAGGTTCGGAGGCAGGTGAACTTGCAGGTTCTGCAGGTGAAGGGTCCGTGAATGTGTTTCGGGGCGGCCCGGCAGCAGATGGGATTCCGGCCGGCATTGAGTGCGTTGAGGGCAGCGGCGTCGTAGGTATGTCGGGTCGTCTTGCTTCGGTGGGGGCCAGGGTCCTGGCACTGGGCGCGGTCCAGGTGCGGACGGGCGCAGACGGGCTTACCTTTGGCGCACCTTCGGCGCTCATGCGGTGCTCCCGCTGCGCGCGTCCACTGCGCGCTCGCTCAGGGGGCGTCATAAGTAGGGAGCCGGGAGGGAGGGTCAGCGGGGTGGCGAATGGGCAGGGGGGGGCGGGGCCGCAGGGGTCAGCGGCGGAAAAAGAAATCGGCCGGAATCGGCGGGAAAAGCGGAGGTGGGTGGCGGAGGCTGGGTCTCCCACGAGGAGCTGCGGCAATCAGGAGCAATCCAGGAAGCAGGTCGGGAGGCAGGGGGCAGGAGGCAGTGTAGCGTGGGGCGACCTCGCCTAAGGGGAGGCTCAGCGGTCGCTGAGTAAGTGCAGCTCCAAGCAGTGGCACAGCAAGATCTTTTGCCACACGTGGTGGTCCCTTCATTTGACGCCAGCAGTGGGCGAAGTTGAGGGGGGATGCTGACGGTCCCTTAATTTGCCATCCGCGACAGCCACAAGTAAGAGCGGGCAGGGGAGGCTGCCACCCCCAAAATTCTTGCTGCCCCCCTTGCTATGCCACTGGCTCCAAGAACTAAAAGCTGACATCATCTGTGACTATACATTCTTTCTCTTCATCCAATGGTGTTAAAGCAGATGAATTTACAATTTTGCTCTTCATTAAATTCAAATCGGAAGTAAATGGGTTTGCCCACGAGAATTTAACATTTTTCTTCGTGAGAATCCTCATTAAAGCTGTAAGTGAAGAAAGCCCATTTACAAAAATTAATATATAACCCAAAAAAAGGCCAACTGATCTCTCTCCTTGTACAATTTCCTATCTTTCACAGTCTGTACTAAAGAGTCTTTTCATTTAAAGCTCCTTGCAGATATGTAAGGCCCCAAATATTCAGACTCCTTTCTCAGAAGTGTGTACTTTATAATATGCTTAAAAATTGCTCAACCTATTGTTGAGATCAAAAAAGGAATTATCACAAATCAAAATGTCTTGGAATGCATCAATCCATCCAGGTCCCTGAAGAATGAATCTATTAGTCTCTAGAACATGGACCCTCCCATGGCTAAACCAAAGAGCATGCAAATGAAACAAAATGCACCATCAGATATAATAAACGCAGTTAGGAGTTTGCAATTTTCCCTTAAAGAAATCTGGTTGTACTCCACCTGCAATGCCAAAGACGAAAAATATGTCGCGTGGCACGTTAGTTGATTAATGTAACAAATGAACCACGGCTAAATGAAGAACTGCTCTTTTTTTAAGCCCCATCTCGGGGCTCCATACAACCCCAACTAACCAACGGCTCAACTATGGAAACTTCAGGAACGCAAGGCCAGGTAAACGTGCAGGGACAGTGGCTTGGTACAAATGATGCATCACGAAGGAAATGAGTCAAAATACACATGTGAATACAATGTGAAACAATGATAAACATGAAAGAGCACATATAAGTGACATAGTACAGTACAGAATTGATAACATTAAGGGAATTATATAAATCTAGTTAAACATGTACATATGGGAAGGAAGGTGTATACATATAGAGAACATCTCCATTCCCTCTTGCTCACCCTCCATTGTCAGCTTGCTTCCCCAGCCACTCTCGCCCACCCTCCATTGTCTGTGTGATCTGCCTGGATCTATTGTTTGAAGCTACCATACCCTCTCCCACCCAACCTTCATTGTAAGCTTGCTGCTGCTCCAGCTCCCCCACCCACTCTCCATTTCCTGCTTGCTGCCCAGACTCTCTTACCCATCCTCCATTGTCAGCTTGCTTCTTCAGTTCTGTTGTCAGTTTGTTGCGCCATTCCCACCTCCCACTCACCGTTGTCACCTGGCTTCCCCACCCCTTTCCCACCCATCCTCCATTGACAGGTTGCTCTCCCTGCCTCTCCCACCCACTCGCACTTGCCTGTGTGATTTCCCTGACCCTCCCACCCACCCACCTCCATGTGTTTCCCCATTCTCTTGTGTACCCTCTCCCTGCACCTGTTTTCTTCTCTCCCACACTCCCTCTGTTTTGCCTCTTCTCCCAATCTACTTCCCCTTTTTTATTTAAAAAAAAGCACATTAGTGCTGGCTATATCATAGCACTTTTTTAAAACAATTATGTTTAGCAAGAACAATTGCCTTTGTTATTGCTTGTTGAAAAGGTGATCAAGACCAAGTACAGGAAACAACTTCCTCTACAGACGATTTGTCTTTTTTGTTTTTTAAATTTGTGGCCATCCGTCCCCACTCATGGGAGAGGTAGGGGCAAGAAGGCTAATAAACATTCCCACTCTTTGGCAGGATTAGTCCAGTGTCACAGACTCAATCGGACTAGGGCAAGGTGGGAAGGGGCTAATCAACACGTTCACTTCCTTGAGGAAGGTTGCGGTGTATCAAACAGTCCCCAGCACTTGAACAAAGCATGAGGAACTTGAAACATCTGCCATAAACTTCTGAACGGGAAGGAGGATAGCAAATAATTCTCCATCCTACCATTCAGCCGTGGGGCATCCAGAATCCTCTCAGCCTAATGACTTCAGCTACAGTGAAATATAATTATTACTTCCACCCAAAGCAAGGCTGGCTGGCAGAGTTAACCTTCCCCAGGCCTTTTGGCAAGACCAAGGTATGAAGAAGGAAGAAGTCCCTGCCCTTAGTCTTAGGATATGTACTTAATAAGTTGGTCGAGGACAGACCTCAGCTGTGTGTGTGCCCGCCGAGATTTGGGTGCATATATAACCCTCTCCCCTGGTCCTGCTCAAGGGAGTAGAATGATTTCTCTTTTTCTTATTTGGCCTTTTCTGGTCTGCATTACAAGCCGTTGAGAGATCTGCAAAGTTCAGTGAGAGCAAGACCAGTCCATTTAAGCATGTTGCAACGTTAGCCCTCTCATCGTGCTGCTTTTTAACATCCTTTTTCATGTGCATGTTTGTGGACTTTAAGCAGGCGGTAAAAGTGTAAGGTCTGCATGCGATGGGATATGTACAATGTCTTTCAATCCTATTCTCTATACCAATTTTCTGTTGTTTTGAATTAATTACACATACGCACTACAGCATTGCTGCATGAGCACTGGACACTTCTGTTTGCTTATTCAAAATGGCTTAACAAAAATACAATATATGAAGAAAAGGCAGAAAAGGCACTGAATGGAGTAATATGTGGCTGCCAAATTAGGTTTATTTTGAATGAGAAACTTTTGGTTTCTTTGTCTTGGAACTCACCTACGCCAATGTCCCTTTTGGTTAGAAATGATACTGAATTTCCCTCCCCCTTTACAACTTTTGTTTACATTCAACAATCTGCACCAAATGTGGCAGACTTATAAGATGAATTATGAAAGTTGTTTTTTCAACTTCAGCACAAATTGATGAAGAGGGGCAACGTTATTAAGGTTGCAAAAAATAAAAAATGTTCTTACCATGGACTGTGTTAAATCTGTAATGTTCACCCAACCTGCTGCTCCTGAGCAAGAACGTAAGATTTGTGTACTGTGTTTGTGCATAAGATCAACACTCAATAAAATGGTGGAAGACTATTTTGCATAGCTCCAAATAACCTAACAGATCCAAATGCTGAGTGCAGTTGCTGCTGCATTGAAGGAGGAAACGCAGATATCCAAAATCCCAAATCTACAGACTGGGCTCAAGGTGTTGCCTTCAGTTATACAGAACCCTCATTCTTACAAAGCAGCAATGCATGCTGTTTGGAAAAGCTCATCTTCTTGTGGTGAGAACTTTTGAGGGCAGCCTTTGGGCAATGTGCCACCAAACAGGGTGTGCACAAAAAGTGAACACAAAAAATGGTTGAAGACCTCACCCTCTAACTTCAAGACATGAAACATGTCCCAATATTATTTTGTAGATGACCACCGATGTGACACCTCCAAATTAGTGAGTTCACGGAGGTCGCTGCACATAGCCATTGGCTGTGCATAATGTGCCCTCATTTTGGGTGCTTATCCACAATTTGATTGGAAGAGAGTGCTTGTCTTTCTATGGGAGGAGATCTGGAAGCAGTGTGTTGGCATAGGTGTGTTGTGCAATTCTACAAAGTGGTTGAAGTGCCCCCAGATCAAAGACTTTTTCAGGATAAGTACAGGGGCTATGACCCCATATTTTTAGACACTGCGTGGGACTTGTAACCAGATGCTGCTGGATCTACAGACTGAACCTCTGCCAGAAAGACTGCTGTGCTGCAATGGGACTCACTGGATTGCTTTGCTGAGTGTTGCAATGCTGTTAGCCTGCTCTGTGACTCTGGACTACATAGGCGCTGCTGGACTGCCAGGAGGAACTGCCCTTAATTGCCTCTAGGGTGCTGGCCTCTTTGGTCACTGCTGCCTGCCGTATGACTGCCCTACCAGTGGGCTCCCAGGAGGACAAGCGCGTGAACAATGCTGGTTGCTGCCTGGCCCCTGCAACCATAGAGCATGGTGAAACACTACATTGGGCAAATCAATTTCCATTTCCCAACAAAAATAGTGCATGGAGAGTGCTTGGAATCTTCACTTTAGGGGCTCAAGAATGTGGAGAGTGCTCCCCGTGGTGTAATGGTGTACCATAGACATTTGCATGGTGAGCGCTTTATTTTATGAAAGGGCTTGGCGCTGCAGCCGGGTCTCTGCCTAAATCAGCACTGGCTGGGAAGTGCCACTAATTTCTCTTTCTCAAAGCAGCTGGAGCACTGCCCCAGAGTCAGCTCCTTTGCCCGTATGGTTATGCTAACAGTTAGCCCAGAGGCATTGAGTAAATGCCCCATACAGGTGGTTGTTTCCACCCCGCTGTCCCTGCAGGAGAGCTTGCTGTGCTGTGTCATGGTCATGACGCAGCTCCTCCTACCCTGAGGAAGTGACGGAAACCTCCCCCAGCAAAGGAGAGAGACCTATGGAAGCAGAAAGTCTGGCACAGCCCTACACCAAGAGCAAAGAGCTCCGCTGACGTCATGATGAGGGCAGGCCAGCGAGGCGGCGAGGAGGCTACGCCAAATCTTCACTGCTGCGGCCACTAGAGTGGCTGCCCAGGAATGTAGGGACCATTCTACACGAGACCAGTGCTGTAGGGAAGGCCCGCCCCCTCCCGGAGCCCAAAGGGGGAGTCGGGTCATGGGCAACGCCCCCTTGTCCAGCAGTTGCACTGGCAGCTTCACAATTCTTTGAAGGCTACCATTGCTAGCAGTTGTTTGGCGCACTCACGAATAACTGCATCTTGTTGCCCTCCTCTCTGTTTTGACACCTACTTGGGGGCACTGGAGCATAGATACACAACGGGTGAATCCTCGATGGAGGTCTCACTTTGTGCATGCAGAATATGTAAAGTGATGGTTTAGGGTGTTGTTTTCGCAAAGTTTCTAGGACCTGTGCAACCTTTAGTTATTGGCTTTAGTGCACAGAGTTGTGTGTGCATGACAATTGCCTTATGGTAGGATGATCTATGACATACACAACAATATGTCCTGTACCATGCTAACTGCATGCTTATGATAAGTACCTAGTGGCAAAGTAATTTGTGACCAGTGCAACTTACTTGTATATTGTACTTCAGTGCACTACATGCGATTTAAAGACAATTGCCTGGTTGGCGAAGGGATTTATGTGATTATGGTCCAATGTATTTTATGTACAATACAAGTATTGTAGTGCACTGAAGTACAATACTAGTAAGTTGCACAGGTTTTATATAACCTTGTGTGGAATCTCTCTTTTGGTGTGTATAGTGTGTCACTGGAGTGTGTGTGTGTGTGTTGGCATTCCCAGTAACTTCCAAAATGGCCGGCGGCCCATTCCACTCTATCGCCAATGCTTGATGCTTCCAAAAGCACTCTCCAGTCCGGTAATGACAGGTACTCGCATGTAGGCACAAAGAATTGCAGGGGGTACAGCCACAGTTGTGGGTGCCCCCCACAGCCCACTCGCCTCCATGAGTCCACCACTGAGTCCACTGTGAGTGCAGTCATCTGCCCTCACATTCTGGCCTTGTACAGGTCTCCCTAAGCGGTGGGTCTGGTATTCTTTCACGCCACTACTCCTGCCGCCATCTAGGTCACATCTCCATCTGCATTTTTTCTTAACATTGCAAAATGCCTTTTCCTGTTGTTCAACCATGTAACAACTCACTTCTTCCATTGAAGCATTGATTCAGTCATGGTGCAAAAACTGCACTACAAACTTGGCATAATATTCGGCAAGGGCCATAATTGAGCACAGTTGGTCCTTGTTGTTGGCTGCACGTAAGTGTAACCAATAACGTTTCCCTTTGGGTTCTCACACCTTGTTCTGTAATTCCGTGCCCAATGCATTCAGTATTGGTTTCCATGCTTTTTAGCTTTGTCTTGTGTAATAGTTATCTAGTCATAGCGTAGGTCTGCAGGACTAAATCCAGCGTATTTGTCTTCTTGTTAGTGGTGGTCAAAAACTGAAACGTCATTTTGGCTGGGTGTGAACTGGGGTGGCAAAGTGAGCCAAAGAACGATAATGGTTTTAATCCAGATCTGTGACTGGGGTTGAGTGTCTGAAACGTTTCAGCGCTCCGTCCATCATCTCCTTGTGTTTGTTTAGGCTAATCAATATGCCAACCTTTTAGATTGAATTACTACAGCTATAGTTATAGAGGCTCTCAGAGTTCTGGATTCTGCTTGCAAACCCATGTAATGTTAGTCCGATTTCTATTCAAATTTCCTAAAGTTTATTTAACAGCAGCTACGTGTGAATCAGAAATGTTTTACACAGCGATGGGTGATACAGACATAAGTGATGATACTTTAGCTAAAATCATCGATATGTGGTTTAATTACTTGATTTGTGTGGTTGAGATTAGCAAAGACACACATGTAACTAGTACATTGACACAACTCGCTAGGGGATAATGCAGGCACAAAAAATGCAAAATAACAAAAGTAAGCCAGTGGGCTTGGTGGAAGCATGCTTGCTTAAATTACAGAGTTTGAGTAAAGTGTATGACTTTCTCAAGTAAAAGGTCGGGAGTATGAGGGGAAGCCAGCACTCTTGCAATAGCCAGCCTCCTGAATAATAATGAATTAATTTGAGTTTTGGCTTTGTTAAATTGTTGTTCTATCTTGGGTATATTCAGTTATTGGCATCATGGTTCGGTACCTTTATTGCCCGTTCTCGTGGATGGGCAGCAGACCGAAGGTTACTGGGAGAAGAGGTGGATTTCAGAAAGTCAGGAGGAAAGTGGGTGGAGTCTGTAAGAGATGGGTCCTGGTGAAGCAGGAAATAATAGGGCCTGGCAGTGAGGAAGTTTGTCGGAGTGCGGTGTGAAAGTAGGAAAGAAATACTGGTTTCCATGCCATGGGGATAAATATTTTAGAAGAAACTGACTGGGGAAATAATCACAGATGGAAGGGGTTTGGGGCTTAAGGAAAAAGAGGGCAAAGAACAGTGACTTGTGAAATGTCTACTAGTAGAGGACTAGGGCCCTTTTAGCATTAGAAGTATCATATTTATATTTTGAAGAGGGAAGCTGTCCACTCATGTTCCTGTTTAATCTTCAGAGCTCCACATGAAAATACGTTTGCAATTTCTTTTAAGTGTGATCGCAACAGAGGTTTGCCTATGTTATTTCTTCTCATTCATGACTTTCTGTACTATTTTTCCAACATTTTCTTCAATTCTTATCCGACTGCCACAGGCACGATGTTGTGCCAGGCCTCCTCCGTCCTTCGACAATCAATCAAATGCTGATTCTCTCCAATCGCCAACCCTTAATTTAAAAAACCCTTCATATTTCTTCAAAACTCCATAACCTCCTTTCTCATCAACCAACAACAATTGCTTTCAAATCTGAATTTCATATTTTGCTTATTTACAAAAAGTCCAAACGAAGTTGCCCTGAATTATGATAGTCAAACAGAAAGTCTGTTAAGGCGGAGAAGCATCGCCCCACTAAACAATTGCCCCCCAAAGATAGAAAAATAAAATGGAAAAAAAGTTAATTTATTACCATTTTATTTTTCAACTCCCCATTCTGAGCCGAGTGTCAGGACGGGGCTTTCTGATTTCTGCTGCTGCCAGGCAGCAGCATAAAGCAGTGATAGGCAGGGCACTTAAACTGGAGTATTTTTGGCCTGCTGTCTTGGACAGCCAGCCAGACATGCGCAGTTTAAACCTCTGTAACCCTAATGTCTTCAGACAGGTGGGTTATAGACAGCATAAGGCTCCAGTGCCCTCAGTAGCGGACAGAGAGGTCACTCCCTCCAGTTCTGGCGCTGCTCTCATGCAGCATGAGAGCTGCACCAGGATTGATTCCTGCAGTTCCCTGGAGCCTAGCTGCCCGTCCGTAGAGAAGACCCGAGCGAGGAGGAATATGTCGCGCCAAGAAAAAGGTGGGTGGAATTATTTTTAAAAAAAATTTGTCCTACCCCGTCTCAATACCCTTCTTTCATGTCAGCCGCCACTGCAGTCAAATATTAGAATACCTGTATCTCGTAATTAGCCTGGGTGGCATCATCCATATGATCCAACACCGTTATTAGTGAGTCTACTCTTCCTGGCAATGCTTCTTCGTTCTAAGTTATGCTTTCATCTCTCAATTTTTCATTCTCTAATTCAACCGACCGCTGCAATGATTACAGCCTCTATTGCAGCTTGAGTTTTCAATCAAGTGTGATCCACACAGTAGCTGTGGCTTGTGCGCATTATCCAACAATGCAGTGTAATTATACCTGATCCTAAGTCAGCAGTAGAGGCCCTTGGTACACAGCAATGATTGTGTACCCTCAGGTTCCATTAATCCCTTCTAGTGCCATAGAGAAGCCTGCTCTGGATAGTTGAGCGTAACAAACAACCGAAGGGGTGCCCCATATTTTTCAGGCAACAAACCCTTGTTCTTCATGTAACAAACTTTGCACTCACGAAAGATGTGCATAATATATCCTCTTGAATGCCAAAGGAGCTCTTTTGCTCACTTCTTTAGTTGCCTTGATTGGCCACCATTCCTAGTTAGCCTGTAGGCCTCCTCTCTGTTGTAAAATGTAAAGATTATTTTCCCGCTCCATACTAAAGTAACGTGACAGCTTTATGATAACAGCTGGTCTGGATCAACTGAAAAGAATGTCCACACAAGAGAAAAAGAAACATAATTCTATAGATATTTAAGGTCCCATGACATCATACACTTCTTCCAGTAAAGTAATAACCAGCGCTCTTGATTACGACTGCACCTTTCGTTTTTGTGAATCCTATGGATGGCTCCAGTGGAATGCATTGGCCATTCTCATGAAATGTAGAGGTCCTTCTCATGGGCTACCTCTGGCTCACTTCTGGACCGCCCAGGGCCTTCCTTGGACTGCACTGGCCCTTCCTTGGACTGCACTGGCCCTTCCTTGGACTGCACTGGCCCTTCCTTGGACTGCACTGGCCCTTCCTTGGACTGCACTGGCCTTTCTTATGGGCGCGTTGGTCCTTTTCATTGTTGCGTTAGTCCTTCTCATGGGCCACCTCTGTCCTTTTGTCCTGGATTGTCTGTCCTCACAGACTGCTGTCATCCTTCTCCCGGTCTGCAATGATCTTTCTTTATGACTCCCTCGGTTCTTCTCATGGACTGCATGGGCCTGTCTCATGGGCCGCGTTGGCCCTTTCCATAGATTTACTTTGTTCGTCTGATCAAATGCAGAGGCCTTCATGATGAGCAGAATAGATTTCTGTAATGCATTACATCAGCTTTATCATAAACCTCATCGTCCCTTACAATGACCTATAATCCCATTCCAAGTGCTTACTAGTCCTTTGTTATACATTGCTTAGGTCCCTGTTGTAAAAGAGTCGGTCCTTCTAGTAAACTGTATAGCTCCACATCATAGACCGCATGGCCTGTTGTCATGAGCTGGATGGACCCTTCCCGTTTTTTCTCCACACTCCTCATTAAACCATTTCTTCAGTCCTTTCATCCACTCCTGTATGCTGCATAGATTTAGCCCTGCCTCCAATTCACACTTTCAAGTGTGAAACAAAAAAACGACAATATTCCACCATGTGTGATCTTGAGCAAAGTAATGGCAAATCATCGCCATGATTCTCCCAGCATCACGCGGCAACCCCACTGCACAATGGGGAGTCGTTAATTTATAATCCTCAGTGACGCTGGGTGAATCCTGAAGATGCGTTCATCAACAGGCCGTGGATAAGGGGAAGTGACGTGTTCACTCTGCTCGTGCCTCCACGGAGAGCAGAGGACAGCTCTGTGCATGTGTCTCCAGTAATTGCTAGCGAGGCGCAGGAGGCTGGCGGGGCACCCTAATGGTATGTCAATGCCACTTTTAATTGCAAAGTGAAAGAGCTAATTAAGCTGTCGTTTGTCTCCGTTCTGACATAATTATGTTGAAGTATTTGTGCAAGTTGGAGGGTAATTTTAGATCCAATCTCCCCACAGGTTAGGTGTAAAGCGATCCCTGGATAAACAGTGTTTGAGTAATGAAGTAGGATGGATTTATTTCAATGTGGCATTATGAGGTGATAATCGGCTCCCTGATTGTATTTCACGTACAGGAGGGTCGCAGCTGGGGTTTCCACTCGCTGCATGTTGTAGATCAGCGTGGTGGCAGCATGGAAAACACATATTTAGCACATCACATTAAAACTCAACGTGTAGTAGCTTCTGTGAAGTAGATTTGTACAAACTCATAATATTGACTACTGACACAAATGAGGTGCAAACAATGCCCAGAGAGTGTTAACAAGTGTACAAATGACAAAATAATGACGTAATACTATAATAAAATGTCGCACACAATTTGTCTCTTCTTGCCACATAATAAAATAAAAATGTTGCACACAATTTGTCTCTTCTTGCCACATAATTTGCCCCCCTGCAGCGTAATTCCAGTGGCCCTGACAATACCTTAACAGCCATGGCTGACTTATGTTTTTTGAATGCGGTTGAAATGCCACGTCAGGTATAAACAGAGGTGAGAGACGTGAATAAGTGCCATCGCACGCCAACACAATCTCAACATAATCTCCTACGCCGACGACACCCAGCTGATCCTCTCCCTGACCAACGACCCCGCCACCGCCAGAGCCAACCTGCACGAAGGGATGAGAGATGTAGCCGAATGGATGACGACCAGCCGCCTGAAACTGAACTCGGACAAGACGGAAGTCCTCATCCTGGGCTCCTCGCCCTCCGCCTGGGACGACTCCTGGTGGCCCCCCGCCCTGGGCACCGCACCCAAACCGACGGACCACGCACGCAACCTGGGCTTCATCCTGGACTCCTCCCTCTCCATGACCAGACAAGTAAACGCCGTCTCCTCGTCTTGCTTCAACATCCTGCGCATGCTACGTAAGATCTTCCGGTGGATCCCCACCGAGACGAGGAAGACGGTCACCCAGGCCCTCGTCACCAGCCGACTGGACTACGGCAACGCCCTCTACGCCGGAACCACCGCCAAGCTCCAGAAGAGACTCCAGCGGATCCAGAACGCCTCGGCCAGACTCATCCTCGACATCCCCCGACACAGCCACATCTCCGGACACCTGAGAGATCTGCATTGGCTCCCGGTCAACAAGAGAATCACCTTCCGTCTCCTCACCCACGCTCACAAAGCCCTACACGACCAAGGCCCGAGCTACCTCAACAACCGGATCAACTTCTACACTCCCAAGCGCCTCCTCAGATCAACCAGCCACGCCCTCGCCGCCGTCCCCCGCATCCGAAGAGCGACAACAGGAGGAAGGTCCTTCTCCTACCTGGCCGCCAAGACCTGGAACTCACTCCCAACCGACCTGCGCCTGACCCAAGACCACCTCTCCTTCA
The DNA here is from genome assembly GCF_964261635.1 of Lissotriton helveticus. Classification (NCBI taxonomy): domain Eukaryota; kingdom Metazoa; phylum Chordata; class Amphibia; order Caudata; family Salamandridae; genus Lissotriton; species Lissotriton helveticus. The sequence continues at coordinate 1,283,835,809 of NC_136057.1, read as the reverse complement.
GGAAGAAGCTCAAGACCTGGCTGTTCGAGCAGTAACGGCACCCCCCCCAACCCAGCGCCTTGAGACCCTACGGGTGAGTAGTGCGCTCCATAAATGACCTGATTGATTGATTGATTGAATAAGTTATGTAGTGCCACGATGCAAACTCCTCAAGGAGCTAGAGATGACAAAGGCTGAACTGCCCGGCAAGGTGGAAAGGTCGTAGAGACATCTGCAGTAACAAACAGTCCAGGGGAGCAGAAAGCTATTGAGATTACCTTTAGAAAAGCAAAACATGACTCTGCCAAAGAGATGCCCCTGTTAATGCACAGATGAACCCATCATACTAGAAAGTCGGAATGGTGCAGGTGTGAGGCCACCTTTGTTAGAGGATCCTGGGTTTCCAATCGTCAGATGGAACATTACTTTGTCCTTGAGGTAGGAGGGAGTCCCATGGATGTAAAGCACATCCATTTAGAAGTGATCCGAACTTCCACTCTAAATACGTATTCATCGCTGTCTGGTCCCCAAGATGTAGTCCAGTTTACGAAGTGCTGGAAAGAGGTTCTTTCTGGCATTTTGAGTAATATGAGGTTTCTGGTTAGTGTGTAATGCCATGTACGGTTACTTCTTTGTACATTGTTTTCATTTGCCATCAATGTACTATGCTGGTCATAGGATATAAGGCATCACTATTTTTTTTTGCTGGAGCAGTATAAAATTGGCTACAAGTGCTTATGGACGTGGACAAGCTATGATCTATAGATGAACATCTGAGGTAATGTTGCAGTGAATTCATTAAAAATGTCGATTTAACCCAGCTCTAACACCAGGAACAAGTGCAAACTCCGATTGGAAATTGACCAATCAATTTGCTCTTCCGCCTAACAAATGCAGAGCAGAACGGAGAGCACCTCTGGCGCCCACTGGCCTTCGCCCACAGTAAGAAAAGTCGAAGTCGTACAGCTACACGCACACCAGTATTCTCAAACAGTGGAAATGAAGTTTCTGGTCAAGCAACAAGAAGAGAGAAACTAGAAAACAGCAAGTCAATAGCCACTTTTTTTGTAAACAATCATCTATTCTCTTTACGATGATCAATTCAAGTGAGACATGAGCAAATAACAATGGGATATGATCTTGAGCCACAGCTAAAAGGCACCCTGCCTCGTGTATTGTCATGAATGTCATAGCAGCTGTCACCCATTTGCAGTATTATAGTCTCAAGAACTGTATAATAATCCTAAACTTCGCTGCAGTGTCACCTTAAATCACAGCCAAAGGAGGAGGAAAGGCTACAAGTGGATTCTGTGCTTAGGTGGCCAGCACGCTGGAGAAATCTATTATACATTACACGATGTGACAGCAGCGCCAAACATGCAAAGATAATGAGATCATCACCCCAGACAATTAATTAGGCTCGTTAGTGTCAGAGAGCTCTCAAGGCAACCCGAATCGTTTATTTAAGAGAAAGATCCATGTGTAAAATGTATTAAGATTATTATTCATTACAGAAGAAAAACAATTATTATAAAAAATATGTAGCATATCCAATCCCTTCCCTTCTATCAGGTGGTAAAAAGACAGATGGATTCCATGGCCTCTGAAAACACTCCCACAGGAAGAGATAGCCGAATTATTATATTTTCCTGTTCACTTTTTTAATATAGTTCCATTTTTACTCCATGTAGTTGTTTATTTGCACTCAGGGGGCACCTTAATTCGCAAAATGCCACGTTTTTCTAGAGATTTATCAAGACTAAACCTTCAACCCTCTCGTATTCTGAAACCCTCATGTGAAGTTCCTTGTGTATGGTCTAGTACTGCTGAATCCCCTCCTCCCTTAACACCAAACCCTTGGGGTGGGGCCCTTCTGGCTCCAGGGTAGCCCCACACTCCCTCTTCCCCCAAGGCAAACCTTACAAAACTACACTTGTTTGGTTTAGGGGCCGTAAACCCCGGACGTATTTTATTACATAAAATAATCAAACATTAGTACTTGATATTATTTACATTATGTACACAATACTCAGAAAGTCCATTACATTGATAGATACATTGTCAATTGGCTAACCTTAACATGCATCTAATACATAACCATTCCTATAGTAAACTAAGCGATGAACAACAATATTATCTTTCTGCATATCCCTGTTAGAGCCTACGGCAAGGTCAGTGACTGGCCCCAGATCTACATCAAGCTAGGTCCCCACCTCCTACCGGAGTGACCTTGCGCTGGGGGCCCAGTTTACCGGACGGATACCTCCCCCGGGCACCCACTATGCCGTCAACATTATCTCCATAAAGGCCCATGCAGTTATGCGTCCTTGCGCCCTTCAGCGCATGCGCAGATTGGCCAACCACCCTACCGGAAGCGTAACTTCCCTTCCCCCGCACCCTTCCAGCCTATCGGCTGTAACTTCACCTGGAGCTCCCAGAGAGACCCTCTGTCCCCCCCTTGGACGTTCCCATTTGACAATGGTGATGCCTGCTAAGGACAGTAAACTATGCTCACCAATCATGACCTTAACGCCTGACCAAGGATAACACACATGAAATACGACAAAATAGATTTCCTGAAAAATAAATTTTTTTGTTAACACAGATAATATTTTTATTCCGATATCTAAGAGAAACCATAGCACAACAGTCATCAATTTAATACATTAACTTTCCCCAAAATAGAAAAACACAACACACATTTATCAAACATTTCTGCCTTAGGGGATGGTGGGCGAGGAAAAAAATCTGTTGTGCCTCCGACTGAGGCCCTGACGTCCTATGAAGTGCTGGACTGAGGAGCTGCAGTACAAGAGACTGCCCCTGCCCTCCCCAGCCTTTTAAAGGGGCTCTGCAGGGCGAGCCGGTTCCGACCAGCTCACCCTATGTTTCCACTATGCGTGAACCGGAAGCACTACCAAGTCCTTCTGGTTCACGCCTCCGCTAGCCAATTAGAGAAAGGGGGGAGGAGGCCGGGGGCGCCGCGTCACTGCTGTGCACGGTGCTGTTCAGGCTGTGCACGGTGCTGTTCAGCCTCCAAACCAGATGCGGAGGACCGGCCCAACCGCCATACTCTTGGGCGTGCCTGAGTCCGTGCCCGCCTTTGAATATGGTCTAGTACTGCAAAGTCCCCTCCTCCCTTAACACCAAACCCTTGGGGTGGGGCCCTTCCTGGCTCCAGGGTAGCCCCACATGCCCCTCTTCCCCCAACGCAACCTTACAAAACCACACTTGTTTGGATTAGGGGTCGTAAACCCGGCCGTATTTCATTACATAAAATAATCAAACATTAATACTTGATATTGTTTACATTATGTACACAATCGTAAACTAAGCGATGAACAACATTATTATCTTTCTGCGTATCCCTGTTAGAGCCTATGGCAAGGTCAGTGACTAGCCCCAGATCTAGATCAAGCTAGGTCCCCACCTCCTACCGGAGTGACCTTGCGCTGGGGGCACAGTGTGCCGGACGGATACCTCCCCCGGGCACCCCCTACACCATCAACATTATCTTCATAAGTGCCCGTGCAGTTAAGCGTCCTTGCGCCCTTCAGCGCATGTGCATGTGGGGATTGGCCAACCGGACGCGTAACTTCCCTTCACCCGCACCCTTCCAGCCTACCGGCTGTAACTGCCCCTGGAGTTCCCTGAGAGACTATCTGTCTCCCCTTGGGCATCCCATTTGACAATGGTGATGCCTGCTAAGGACCGTAAACTATGCTTACCAATGATGACCTTACCGCCACAGGCCAGTATAGTTGCCCGACTATCTGGCCTCCCCCTCTACCTACAAGAAAGTTCATGCCTTGTTCCTTGCCCTTTCTAGCCATGCTAGCAGATCTTCCAGGAATAACTCATTGCCCAATCTAGAGAGGTGTACTACTCCATCTTGCAGAAAAAACAGTTCACCCTGAATGCGCCCATGCCCTCTTGTCCATAGCTTCGGGGTCCTGAATAATTTATCAATCCGATTGCTAATCCAAAACCATACTGAAGGAGCACCACTAAAGTACAAGTATTCGCAATCAAATATTGTAGTCCATGAATAATCCAATCCAAAAGCAAGCTTCTTGGTTCGCCAACTGAGTTCAGTTTTTTTATTGGTCTGTTTCTTTTGATTCAAAGGATTACTTCATATAAACATATCAAGAAATGAACCATCAAATGTGTACAGCAAACTCCACAGCCTATGCATTTCGTCCCCTGCGGGACATCATCAGGGATGTGAGGAATAAACAATTGTCTTACTCTACAGGATCTAATGTTAACAAACCAAATTGATAAAGACATAAATCTTAGGAAATAAATCAAAATCTGACAATCAAGAAGCCTGCCTATATACCATTCTAAAGAAAAAAAGGTAATTTTACACTTTTACAACACCATTCTGCCTATATAACAATCTATTGTCCAAATGGCTATTTCACACCATCCTAAACACATAGGGGACCATCCATCACATTCAATAAAAGTGTAAACAGAATTTTTTTTAAATATATATATGATTTATAAAATTTAAGACCATCTCCATCTACCTCAACCCAAACATGAAAAAGTGAGTCGGAGTGCCACCGTTTATCCTATCTTTTTACTAGGTCCCTAAGTATATTATTTAATACAACTTAAACTCACCCCAAATAATGTTCGTTAAATCTTCATTCATGTATAAAGTAGTAGGTCTTCTTCAACCCCACCAATTATCCGTATCTGCAAAGAACCCCAAAGTGAGGAGAGATTTTTCCCCTCATTGTGTAGAAAGTTTTTTTGACCGATTGTTAATCCTTTTAACTGAGTGATTCAAGGCCCACACAGACTCACCCCCTCTCCACTGGAATCTTGGAATCATGTGTGACCAGACTATCAGTGCCTCGGGCATCTTTTTGCTACCCCCCCCCACCTCCGTAAGCAAAGTCTTGATTACGCCCTTCCTACCCAGATGCACCAGGTTGTTACCACCTAAATGCAAAATGAACACTGCAGGGGGTACCTTATTCTGGTCCAGCAAGCGTGTCACCAGATTCCTAAATTGGCCAAAACGCAGCCCACTCTGCTCGCAGAAAGAGACTTTGGCACCTGCCTGCCTTGCCCTAGACTTAGGCACCTGTAAGAAAAAATAGTTGCAACCGTTTAACATATGAATGACCAACAACCCATACGTCCTGTTCTCCGTGTTCCCAGTCGGGAACCCTGTCCACAACGAGTGTTGAAAGATGCTGTACCACTGACTGTTTTCTTCTTGCATGACAGGATGGAGCAACCGCTGTGGTACGATGAACCACTGCATGCTTCCATCCTGCCTGACAGGATGTAGAAACTGCGAATCAAACCATGAAGAGAAAATCAACTGTCAGTGAAAACTGTCTCACAACCTCTTAAAGCATATAAACTAGCACATACGTTTATAACAATCTGAGGACCACCTACCAACCCTCTGAACTTCACTTCCCTTAAACCTTCTTGCTGCCACTTCTGTGGCAGCCCCAATCCTGCTAGAATGGGTACCAAAACTGCCTGGATCCAACCCGATCTTCTGCATGGCTAAGCCCATGACCCTCCTGAACTGGAAGGTAGTGAGCAGGGTCCCATTAGCATGAATCAATAAGGCCCCCCGCACCCCTTGGCCTGTGTGCTAGGAATGCTTCCAGCCTGCGATGGGGCAGCAAGAGCTTCCCTCCGCCCTTCGTAACACTAGGCCCTCCCCTCTGCCTTCCTGATCAGTTTTGGACCTGGGTATCGATATCAATAATAAGTCTCCTTGTATCTGTACATGTCTAAACTGAAGCCCTCCCTGCCAGTCATTTTTAGGTCTCGTGGCGATTACCGCACGAAAGCGTGGTCTCGCCAGAGACCTATAGTCACCGGCTCAGCTTCCCAGGAGACAAGAGATGGCCACGCGCATAAATAGGATCAGAGCGGGCCGCGCGCGCGTGTGCACATCTCCTGTCTCCTGGGAAGCTCTAACACACACAGCCACACCCTCCCCCTGCTTAGGCATGCGCATACACACACACGAGCGCACATACAGAGACACATACACGCACGCACACATACAGAGACACCCCCCCCCCCCCCCCGCCGCAGCACACATACACACACACACGCGAACCGAGACCTGGCCCCCTCTCCCTCCTACAGGGCCTCGGAAAGGAAACAGCTGCAGAGGAAAAAAGGGTGAGAAATCAACTGAGGACAGTCCCTGGCCTAGATTTACATGCCGTTGTGTCCTTGTCTAATTAGCTGAGCAATGGCAATTTTCCACGCTAAAAGCATTTTGAATACATCTCAACAAACGTTCTCTCTTTGCATCGCGGCATACACAAAAGTAAGGATCATATCATTTCTGTGATAGTCTTGGCTTCTGAAACATAATCTGAAAAAGATGCCAAGCCTCTCTTAATGCAGGGGGGCACTCAGAAGGCGACAGGTTCAAGGAGTACAACTTAATTTCCACGGTTTACAGTGCCTACACTGAACTAACAACTATATCATATTTGCTGTTCTTTAGATAAGGTGTTATTTATGCCGAAAACATGCCCACTCGCCCTCAACAAAAGCACCGGGACTGTCATTTACCGCCTGCACTTTCAGACTGAAAACTTAATTAAATAATTGTGTTAAAAAATAAAGCAATTATTTCACTTGAACCTGGTCCGGCCCACTGAATTCAGCAAGACACAAGACCCGAGTGAAAGTTCCATTATGGTGGCGTAATCTTGCTGTACGCTTAGTACACGAAATTCTCGAAATCATGCCCTTAAGCCATGCTGCATAAATACGTGCTGTTGCCAGCAAAAGTATAGCGCGAGTGCCTCGGAACAATCCAAAATGGACGCGAAGGCGCATATCACACTAAAATATTGAAAACATTTTGGCTTTGCTTTTCGAGTAATGATGCGTGATTTTGATTAATTTCTCTGAAATTATAAGTAATTACGCCAGAGAAAATTTACACAAATTTCACAGACTGCTAGGTGACACTACTCACTGTATAGATCCGTTTCAGGCCTTTGCAACATAAAGGCATCCCGACACCCAAGCACACACAAGCAAGTGGGGAAGCATTGCTCATAGGAAAAAAATATAGATGCTGGGTGGGTCACTCGTAGCAGCTCTTTGACTGAGAAAAAAATTGGAGCAAAGATCTCATGCAATTTGCTGACCAATGCATGCTTCCAAAAATATGTATTTTTATATGTCCCTCATTACCTTCTTAGTAGTAATTGTAGCCTTGCTTCCCAGTTCTAGATAAGATATGCATATGTAAGAATGTGTGTTGCGTGTATGTTTTTCACACATAATAGGACTTCCAAGTAGTTTCATCCTCTGTTTCATTTCACTGAGTTCATGGAGTTGGCAAGATGGCTGCCTACTGGGTGTTATGGTCACAAAGCCCTCTAATTATGCTTGTTCGGTTCTCCAGGTGGAAATTAAAACCTCTGCCAATCCATCATCATTCCTGTAGCATGGGGCTCTGTTGGGTTTCCTTCAATTGACTGACTTGCCGGGCAAGATCATGGCGCAACTCTGTCTCGTGCTGAGCATTCACCAGTGCCACTGCTCACACTACCTTCCACAGTATTCACAAAGGCAGGGAGATTGGTAGGACCCTGTTGTTTAGGTGACTGAGGACCCTGTTTGGGTGGCAATCACGGTTCACTGCACAAGCCATTTCTTAGAACTCTTGCAATTGAATGACCAAACATTCTTTGGGCTCCTTTGTTTTGGTACTTCAAAAGCTTTTCTTTGTTAAGTCCTTTTGTCATGCAGGACAGCCTCGGGGATGCTGTGCCGCATGGCTAAAACCACTGGCAAAGCCAACAGGTCCCAAAGGCAAAACCTACTAGCTCTGCCAATGCTTGCTGTCACATGCGATTGAATGTGTGAGGTCATGAGAAGCACACTTGGAACTGTATGGTTATGTAGCTAAGCTTAAGAGAAATTCATAATTTTATTTAGATTTTGGATCATAAAGCGAACATCCGTTTCACTGGTGATTTTGAAGGGAATTTACGAGGTATTTTAATGCTAGTTAATTACTGATCTGGGTAATGAACGCGTTTACAGTAAACTAGGGTTCTGTGAAGGTCTACTTTAACAAGTGGACAACATTGTCTGACAGGTGCGTGGCCTTCAGGCCTTAGTCTTACCCAGGGCGTAATGTAATAGGTCATATCTCATATGCATTCTTTGGCTTTGGGCTGAAGGCGGCCCTCTGCAGGGGTGTGCCCCCGTGCCTGTGTTCTATTCCACATTGACTGAAGCATCTGAGAAGCAGGAAATGTGTTTCATGTTGCTGTCCTGATGCTAACTGGAATGCTTGCTATAACACACTGTTTTTTAAAGTGCAATATGATGAGCAAAGGCATTAGAAATAAATGAAAAGGGGCGTAGGGCTTTTGAACTGTATAACAATAAGCGCTTGTGGTTTCAGGATTTATCAAAAAAGCAAATCAATATGAAATATTTTGGAATTTGAGAGCTAGAGTAAGATTGGACAGAGCAACGATGAAGCACTAAAGATCTGCACAGAAGGATTTTTGAATGGATTCCATAGACACACCAGAGACAAAAAACTTGACGGGTTGGCAAACAAGCATGCGCAGTGCAATAGGTCTCGCATTTACGTGACTTTGAGCTATTAGTATTATAAATGACAATGCCTTTTATTTATGTTTTAAAACGCAAAACATAAATAAAATGCATTGTCATTTACATTGACAATAGCACAAAAAAGGAAATGGCGGCAATATGTCGCCTTGCTGATGCCACTGAGCGCCCTTCATCTCTCAAAGCTCTCAAATAGGAAACCACTGCCCCAGTATTATGCTACGGCTCCTTCCATCCCTCCACAAAAAAAAAAAACCAGTAAGCCCCAAACGCCCCTTCATACACCCTCCTGGTCGTGGGTGCTAGGCTAGCTGCCACGAAGTCCGATAATTGGGGCAACCAAGCTCTCAAAGTCAGTCTGGGCAAGGCGTTGGGGTCTCTGCCACTTCTGGGTGATGGTACCTGAATACCTGCATCTTAAAGCGAGAGAGCGCATCAGCTGCATGGTTCAATATTCCCGGCACATCTTTGGCTCTAAACAGCAAATTTATCTTCATGCACAAGAGTATTATCTCTTTCAACAAATGTAGTAACATCTTACACTTCGCAGTTTGATTGTTGATACATTCCACCACTGCCATGTTATCTGACCAGAAAACTACAGATTGGTTCCTCAGGCGATCTGGCCAGATGGACAGAGCCACCAGGGTGGGAAACAATTATAAGAAGCCTATGTTGCTTGTGAGCCCCACGTCTGCCCACCAAGCTGTCCCGCGTTTGGCACCCATGCTGGGCCTAGAATGGCACCAAAACCCTTGCCACTTGCTGCATCAGACATTAGCCTTAACTCCGGGCTGGACCTGAGAGGGCTGGGCCACACCACCCTACCCTTGAAGTGCTGCAGAAATGCCATCCAAATCTACATGTCCTGCCTGACCTCACTGGATAGTCTGGTGCGGTGATGCTTTTCCCTGAGCCCTGACATAGCCTGTGCGATGGTGCGTGAGAACGGCAGCGCCATTGGATTGATCTTCAATTCGAAGTTCAATTGTCCCACCACCTGTTGCAACTGATGCAGTGTGACCTTTTCCTTTCCCAAGCAATGTTGTAATGTTGAACTGAAAGCTGTGATTTTTTCCTGTGACAGCCGTGACACACCCTGCAATGAATCCAACTCTATCCCTAAGAACTCAATAACAGTGCTTGGCCCAACCGTCTTACTCTGCACCAAAGGAACGCCAAATTCCTGCATGAGCGCACAGAACCTCTGCAAAGCCCACTCGCAATCCCGAGAACCTGGTGCTCCCAAGAAGAGGAAGTCATCTTGGTAGTGTAAGACCAATTGGTGCCCTTTTGTTCACCTGAAAGCTCATTCCAAGAAGACCTGAACTTCTCAAAATAGGTGCAAGAAACAGAGCACCCCATAGGCATGCACTTGTCAACATAATACTTCACCCGAAATTGGAAACCCAACAGATAAAAATCCACTGGGTGTACTGGAAGCAAGCGGAAAGCTGACTCAATATCTGACTTTGCCAATAATGTGCTCGGTCACGGCTCCCTAAGCATCTCCACTGCTTGGTCAAAGGATGCGTACCTAACACTACACCGGTCCCCGTCAATAGCATCATTCAGTGACTGGCCCCTTGGGGCCGAAAGGTTGTGAATCAATCAAAACTCCCCTAGCTCTTTTTTGGGAACCACCCCCAATGGGGAACATATAAAATCTTTCTTTGGCAAATCGCCAAAAGGGCCTGCTACTCTGCCCAGCCGCACCTCTTTCTCAATCTTTGCTGCTGCAACCCCCTCACTGGCTCTGACCGAAAGCTGATTCTGCCATTGTGACACCCCAATGTAACCAGGAGCAGGGATCCTAAAACCATCCCTAAAACCTTCCTACACAATTCTAGCAGACTTGGGGCAGTTGTAACGGTTCAACCATGGGATCAAAGCACTGGTGATGACTTGAGACAGGGCTTTAGTGAGGGAAACACTCTCAATCCTGCTTTTTGACTCCCTTGTCCTTTGTTTTCTTCTAACATCAGGACTCTGGGTGAGAGGTGTTGCCACAGAAAGAACATGAGTGTTTGAATGTACATGTGCTCGCTGGTCTGGTGCGTGTGCGCCTATTAAAATACCAACATGCCCCCTTCTTGCCCCTGCCCCCAAGCTAACTGGGGAGCCTGCCCAAAAGGACTGACCCCGGGAGCTATCTTGGGATCCGGTCTTGAAATGTTTTAAATGCATAACCATGTCTATCTGATTCCAGCTGAGTGCAGGATCAGATACCTTAGCTCTTCTAAAATCCTTATCGTACTCTTTCCACCCAACACCGCCATACTCCTCATGCGCACAAGCAATCCTACTCTGACAGCATGCCATTTCTGAGCCAAGGCCTGGAAAATGCTCAGACATAATTGACATGTAAATAGAGAAGCCCTTGAACCAATTCACATGCTGCCCTAATTGTTCCCTGGGCGAGACCAACTCTCCTAAACCCAACTTTGGCAAGGTCTGTGGCATACCTGGTGCTGATGTCTCTGGTGCTTTTACTTGTCCTGCATCCGATGGCGTGTTCAATGTGGGTGGGACTCCTCCACTTCCAACTGGCACTGTAGTCCCTGGCAATGTGCCCCCTGCAGGTACTGCCTGCCCTTCTCCAGGCTTAGCCCCATCCAAAAGTGTTACTATCAGCCTGGCCTTTTCCAGTGTGTTTTTCCCGCTCCCAGACAGCCCTGCCACTGGAGACCAGTTACCCACCTTTTCTAGCCAGGTGAGCCCTGCTTCCAGACTAGATACAAAATCCGGATGACCCAGAGTGGTTCCTGATGGGCCCCCTGTCATAGGGACAGGTGGAGCCTGTGGGGTGACTCCTGATGCTCCAGGCTGCCCACCAGTGGGAAGGGTGGCACCCAGTGTACCTGGCTGACTTCCAGCTGGACCCCCTGCCCCGGCTGCCTACACCCCTCATCTATGTCTGGCTGCTCCCCCCCCCCCCAGTTGTACCAGGCTGACTACCCCCATTGGCAGCATGCGGTACCGGCATGGGATCCACTGCCTGAGCACCACCCCTGTACAAGTATGCACTCTGTAAAAGTAGTAACCCCACTCTAGTCAAAGTAAGCTAGATACACACTCAAACGATAACCCTTGTGCAACCTCTGGTAGCAGGGCACAGAGCAGTCTGGCTTCTCTAAAGAGGCAATGTGTAAGAATTTGTGCAACAGACAAACACAGTAACACAATGAAAACACCACAAAAATACTCTACACACAGTTCGAAAAATAATTATATTTTTAGGCGTAAAAACAAGACCAAAATGGAAAAAATCCAAGTAGAACTGAAGTTGTGAATAGTGCTTAGAAGCAAATAGCACTTAGGGGTTACTTAAGGTTGTGGTGGACTGGGATAAATCCAAAGTTCATGCAGATTGTGATGGAGGGCACACCAGCTACAGGACTCATGCAAGTCCCACTGAAAAAGTACCTTGGATGGAGAATGCATCAACATTGAAGACTTGATACATTGGTTCTGACCAGCGCAGACGATGAAAGCTTTGTCGACGAACCCCTTTACGATGCAGGTGATGTGTCGTCATTGAGCCGCGCAGTCCAGCAAAGTAAGTCATAGAAGGGCAATGCTTAGGTACCAATTGGCGCAAAGTTATCACTGCGTTGACTTTGATGGTTCTGCACAGCAAAAGCTCACTTTCGATGGCCCAGGACTAAAGGCACAGGAGGGCCACTTGGCTGGGCAGGACTCCCTGATGGTAGAGTCTAGGTATTGCAGCAGAGTTGAAGGAAGTCTTTGATGGGCCTGAGACATGAGAACAGGGGGCTAGCCAGAAAGCCCTTGGAGCCACTCTGGGTTCAAGTGAGATTGGTCCAGTCCTTATCCTCAGCAAGGCAGCGCTCAGCAAGCAGCAGGCCAGCACAGCAAAGCAAAGCAGAATAGCAGTTCTTCCAGAGCAGCTGCAAAGCAGAGTGACAATCCTTGTAACACAGCAGTCTTTACTCATGGCAGAGTTCTTCATAGGTCCAGTAGTGTACTGTCTTGGTAGGGTCAGAGCCCCAGTACATATACCCAGTTGTGCCTTTGAAGTGGAGGTGACTTCAAAACAGGCCCTTGAAGTGCCCAGGTCCCCCTCTCTTCCTAGCCCCGGCTCCAGACTATCTAAAGAGGGTAATCCGCCCTTTGTGTGGAAAACAAGACACTCCCTATTCAGGTGTGTCAGCTCCCACCTCTCTTCTTGCCATCAGAACACAGATGAATGCAGATGAGCTCTCTATCACAACCACCCTTTCTGTGTTGGTGGCTGTCTAGAGGGAATGCACAAAGTATAGCTGTCACCCACTCCAGACATATTTTGGAGACAGGCTGCAAGGCACACAGAGCAGTAAGAGCAGAGAAAGGTCCACTTTCTAAAAGTGTTAATTTCTAAAATAGTAATGTTAAATCCAACTTTACCAGTATAGAGGTTTGATCGCTACTATTTCAAAGATATGATGCAGCTACTCCTTTCTAAGCAGGAATTACAGCTTAAAATTGTGTTAAGGATTTTCCAATGCTAGCCTATGAGGAGTAGGCCTCACAGTAGTGAAAAATGAATTTGGGTGTTTGTCACTACCAGGATATGTGAAAATTAAAGGTATGGTAGCACACAAGGGTTGGCAAAAGTAGCGTATTAAACCAAACACCCCAACTGACAGCTTCGACCCTTGAAATCCAGATGACGCTTGACAGGTCGGATGGACCTTTGCCACTGTGTTGCGAATGGGGCAAAGAACAAAATTGATCATAAATATCATCAACTGTCAGGTTAAATATTTTCAGTCAATGACAAGAAGTTGTAGAAGTTTCCATTACCTTCATTTATCTTTAAATAATTAGTATAGTTTTGTCATTTTTATTACAATTTACTCCAGCTATCAAATAAAAGATTGATTAGTGACAGCATAAATCAAACATAGTGCTCCATTAAGGAGATTTGTCACTAAAGTAGCTACTGGAGCCTAGCCTACCCCAATTAGAGAACCCATTAAGAGTTCTTTCGAAAAAAGAGAAAGATTTTTGGAGCATTGATAAAGTCTTGAACTTTCCATAAAGGGTTGCTCTGGAAACTTAGCTGTAGCAACCGCTGAAATATCAGTGATAGAGGAATGATCATTGCAGTAGCATTAATCAAGAAGAATCAGGACAAAGGGAGGTAAAGACACTGGCAGCATTAGCTTCCAGCAATTAGGAGCAAAGTGAGGATTTAGGACAGAACTCCAACTCTCTAACTAGGAAGTAGAACACTTAAACACAGTATAAAATCACACAATATAATGACAAAAATTAGTAGGGGTATGATGCTCTCGCCCAATGGAAACCGCTCATTCAATGGTGTTGTCAAGATCTGTTGCTTCTCCTCCCAATTATCACAGTACATAGTTAAAAAATGATTGCAAGTATTGAAACATGTAGGAATGTTCTCATGAGAACCTTCTTACCCAAGCTCCTAGCTGCGTTCAATGTCCCGTTGTGAATACAAAGAGCTAGTCAATTGCAATGAAACAAATGCATAGACAATGTCCTGGCTAAGCTTACATGAAATACATCCAAATTATTATTCATTCTAACAGTCTATTCATTATGAATCCACTGCAAAGCTCATTTTTAAAGCAGGATGATCTAATATGGTGTGATAAAGCAAAGGAACATACCTTTGAAGTTAGCACATTCTTTAGCAGGATGCTGGTGCTAGGCAAAATTCTAAAAAAAAGTCTATTTAACTGTGAGCAAGAGTCAAAAGAAAATGTGGCTTGGGCCTTGGTACAAGAGCACATTGAGAATTACTACTACATTATTTCTTATTCACGTTATTTTCCTACAGGTTTATAGCAAGCACATTTTCCCAACATGTGATTTACTTATGCATTCTCTTGACAGAGTAAACATGCATTCTAAAGTGATTCTTTACACGTTTAAAGCAGGCACATTTTCCCTATGTTTTTTTTTCTCTGCGAAATAATTTCACAAAGGTTTAAACATATTCGAAGGTGCAATTCTAATAAGGTGTGCAGGGGGGAATTTGCTTTCAAAATGTAATTCTTACAATCACATGTCCTACCTTTTACTTACTCAGGAACCTGCCCTTAGGACTACCTAGGGCGTACTGTAGGATTGACTTATGTGTACTAAAAGGGGAGTTTAAGTCTTGGAAAGTGGTTTTAAATGCAAGTCTAAGTGGCAATAAACTGCACACACAGGCCTTGCACTGGGAGGCCTGAGACAGATGTGAAAGGTTACTTGTGTGGGTGGCACAATCAGTGCTGCAGGCCCACTAATAGTCTTTAGGTTACAGGCCTGTGTATACGGTTTACCACTTTACAAGGGACTTACGAGTAAACTAAATATTTCAATAGGGTATAATCCAATGTCACCATGTTTAGGGGAGAAGCACCTCCACTTTAGCACTGGCCAGCAGTGGTAAAGTGCTCAGAGAACTAAGGCCAACAACAAAGTACAGCATAAAAAGGAGGTAAGCAGGCAACATGTTTCTAGGAAGGCCACCTTAAGGATGTCAGGTCTAACAGTTTGTGTACAGTTGTTACCACTGTTTGAGGGGAGTTTACAACTGGATGAGCTGCAATTGGCACCAGATCAATAATGCACATAAGCAGAGATCATGATTAAGGAGGTGGGGAGTCACCTCTTCCATCTCTAATTGACAGAGCCTTATCCAATCTAGATTAGTGAAAGCAGACTGAAGTCAGCCTAAAAAGACAGGGCCACTGGTAAGCATTATGTACAGGGAGAGATGGGTGAAGGATTCTGAGGTTTTGACATTCAACAACTGTATCTACAAGTGTCTTACATTTGGCCAGGCAAGGGTGCTGTCTCATTCTCTCCATCTTTATCAGCCTTAAGTAGAAATCCATCACTTCCCTGCTGCCTTTATTCATGCATGCCCTTCCCCTCCATTTATTCCTTCCCGCCTTACTTCACTCTCGGCAATCATTTAATGACCTTAATCCCTTCGTACAAGACAGCGAAGGTGGTTGAAATGTCAGGTTGTATGACATGAGCCTACAGCCCTGCTTTTTAGATGTTCTGATTTTTTTATCTGGATTAAATAATGATTGATATATTTAGCAACATGCTCTGGGTACGACCTTCTGCATGCAGGGTATAAGCCAGCCTAAGACGCAGCATGCTGTTCTATTCTTGAGGAGGTGAAACAGTTACAGGTTGCTGTTTTTTTACATTCACTCCTTCTTTCTTTTCCTTGTCTTAAGAATGTGTAGGTAGAATATCTTCAATTTATTGTCAACAGTGAAATGTACCCAGGGCCAGACTGGGAACAGCTTGGGGGATGTGGTAGTAAGAAGCAACGCTCCCACTTTACAGGGGACAAAACCGACCCCCACAGCCACAAAACCAGCCCCCGCCCCTCTGGCCCACTGGGGAAACGCCCGGTGCCCGATACGGCCAGTCCGGCCCTGAATGTACTTCCTAGTGAGTCTCCCTAATTAGACTCAAAATCATCATTCCTTTCTTCATTGGAGTGCTCACATTTGATATTCCAGCTCATTTTGAATTTGTGTTTGTTTTACCTTTAAATGCAGTCAGGGTTTGCTTTTTTTTGATTGCGAAGTACCATGGCATGAACTAACATTGCTCTTGAGCCTCTGTGTGGCTTATAATGCACACTGCATTCCAGTTAAAGCAAATGAATGTAAATCCATTTTAGAGCACTGTGCAAATGATAGAAACCACGTGGCAGTCATATGTTTATCTCTTTTCATCAACAGATAGGGGGTTGGATATGAGTACCATTTTTGTTGCATTTAACGAGCATGGAACTACTTATACCAGGTGTCCTCAGCCATACATTGCAAGGACATTGCAAGTCGCCGAGGAGTTCTGAGACCATATAGAGGAACGAGGCTGAAGGCCAAGTTCCTTTGTGGGGTCATGGAACTCCAAGGTGACTTGCAGTATCCTTGTAATGCACAACATGGGGTATTTTATTCCTTATAGTACATGGCCACACCATCACCTTTCCCTCAAACCACTTACATACTTGGCGTATTGCTTTTTCATATGAAAGTTTGCAAAGAATAATAGTAGAATCCTTCAAGCAAAACTAAACACACCAAAAAGCAGTTAGATATTTGTTGTCTATGATATTATAATCTGTTTAATACACGTCAGGTATAAAAAGCTGTAGCTCAGAAAGTGTAGTGACATGCATAGAGATTTTATCTTTCCTATAATTACCTATGGTGTGCAAAAAACAAAGATGTTGCATTAACTATCACTTTTCTGTTTATCACTCTTCATGAACAGGAGGAAACACCAGGTTTCCATTTCGTTTTTTAAACTAGATCTTTAATTGTGCTCCGAGGCATCAGAACTCAACTGTACTAAGTCATTACCGTTGAGCAGCTATGTAATTTGTTTATTAAAGATGACTAGGAGCGTCACAAGACAACTGTAATAACGAAATTAGAGACAGGCTTTTATACCGAGATTGCAAGTTTCCATGTATTATAATACACCTTACAAATACCTAAAAAGGGTAGTAATTAAGCACATCATAAAGAAACTACAAATATGATTGCTATTACTCATTGCGTGTGGAATTTCAAATTTGATGACTACAGAATGAACCCGCTGCAGTTTCCTGTTTTAGAAGCCCATGTATGCGTTTGTTTCATATGTTATGTGATGACAAGTTCATGTGTTTCATTGCATTTAGTAACATCTATTCACAATGTGTGGTAGTGGTCTCTGCAATGGTTAATTTCTGAAACAATGAGTGCCCGTGCCCAAAGCTCTGCTTTTTTCTATATGATTGTTGTTTATAAAATAAAAGCTACTCCCATTTTCGGCTGAAGTGGGCTTGAGATACAAAAAAAAAAAAAAAAAAAGCAGAGATCATGATTGATAGTGACAGTGAGCCACTGTGGTGCCCACCTTTCAAGCCTCTGTAACTGGGAATTTACTCCTACTCTATGAGGGTAGTTAAAATTTGAGTGTGAAGTGGGATACCAACTTCTGAATGGCTCCAAGATGGTTGTGGTTCCAGGTCTTACATGTAGACATAGTGGAGCACATCTATCCTGCCTTAAAAGCTATTCACTGGCTCCTTCTTACCAGAAGCTCTACCTTTAAGAGTCTGTGCATTACAGGCCAGAGATTAATGGAGTTAGCATTCTTACAAAAATGGCCTTAGCACAAGAACATTATAGGTGGCATCAATTTCTCCATGTAAGCTGCAAAACTGGAACTCACTGCCAATAAGGATAAGAGGCACTGGCCACCACCTGAAATTCTTGAGAATGGTAAAGACCTTACATTTACCTCCTGGCTAAAAACTGCAACAAAATGTTAGAAAGGCCAAATAAAAACCAAACTATAAGAATCGGAGCGATGGGGCCCTGTACCAATACTGTAGTGAACTTTTCAGTACAATGGCAAATTCAACTGACGGATGCAGCAAGAAGTTTGAAGCCCAGCCTACCAGGCAATCAGATCCCTGTACAGTGATAACTAGATTAATATTAAAAGTGGAAATAACATTACCCTTAGTGATAACGTTTCAGTTAACAAAGGGTTTAAACAAGGTTGTATATTGGCACCATTCCTTTTTCATTTATGTTTGACTGATTTGGAAACAGCTCGCACTACAAACCACACGCCGTAAAAAACTCAGTAAGCAATCCCTGCATGCTCTCCAATAAACCAAAAAACACAGTTGATGGACAGAATGTAGAACAATGTCATACATTCACCCCAGTACAAGGATCTGGGCCTAAATCCATCGTTTTTTTGCACTCCACACCACCCTGGGTTAGACACTGGCTATATGCAAATCAGCTCTGACCCTGTGCCTCATGGGAACAGACCAGTCCGAACTACCAAGCCATGTCCTTCCCAGACCGGAATCAAGCATCCAAGGACCGGTTTCTGGCTATCAGCCTTCATTCAGCCTGGTGAATGTATGACATTGTTCTACATTCTGTCCATCAACTGTGTTTTTTGCAATTTTCACCCCGAGTGTGCTGGGGATGCTCAGACGTGAGTCCCAGGCTCTCCACACCACTGGAGTCAAGCTATCCAGGCTGATGTTATGTTATGTTAAATGCAATTTATAAAGCGCACTGACACCGAAGCTTCCTGGCGCTGATAGACAGAACAGATGAGGGGGGAGCATAGATGATAAATTCTAGCCAGAGATGGGGAAGAGGTGGGTTTTTAACATTTTTCTGAAGTTCGGGAGGGAAGGGGAGGATTTGATTGGGAGAGGGAGGAGATTCCAAAGCACAGGAGCAAGGTGGGAGAAACGGCGGCCGCCGAATCTCTTAGTTTTACTCTTGGGGGTGATCAGCAGATCGCGGAGGGCTGATCGGAGCTTGCGAGTGGGACAGTGAGGGCGAATGAGGGATTTTAGGAAAGCGGGACCAGGGCAGTGAAGTGCTTTGAAGGTGAGGCATGCCACCTTGAAGGCGACCCTTCGATCGACTGGGAGCCAATGGAGGCTCGTGAGCAGAGGCTTAGCTGATTGCCATCTGGGGGTTCCATGAATCAAGCGGGCCGCTTGATTCTGAACAACTTGGAGACGTTGTATCAGAAATTGCGGCAGACCGTGGTAGATGGCATTGGAAAAATCCAGACGGGAAAGTACCAGCGAAATAACGGTTTAGGTGAGTGCCGCCGGGGGAAGAAGGTAACGAACTTTGCGGATCCTCCGAAGTTGATACATACAAGAGGAGACCACCGCTCCAACTTGAGCCCTGAGGGAGAGCTCGGTGTCGATGATGACGCCCAGACTCTTTACTGTTTTTACTGGGGTAGGTGGGGAGCCAAAACTCTGGAGGCCAGAACTGTGGGCCCCAGTAGGCGTGACTGAGTCCAGGGAGGAGGAGCTCGGTTTTACCGGGGTTCAAATTTAATTGGTTCTGGTTCATCCAGAGTTGGATGTGAATCATGGCTCCGTGGAAGGTTTTGATGGCATGTGGTGAATTGAGAGAAAAGATGATTTGTAGGTCGTCGGCGTAATTATAAGTGACGATATCCCATTTCGAAAGTGACTGAATGAGTGGCCGAAGATAAAGATTAAAAATGAGCGGGGAAAGGGAAAAGCCCTGGGGGACACCACAGGACGTGGGGGTTTGTTTGGCAGTGTAGGGACCTAGGCGGACCGCCTGTGTTCTTCCCGTAAGGAAGGATTTGACACACTCAAGAGCAACGCCCTGGATGCCCGCCTGCTCGACACGGTGGAGAAGGATGTTATGATCCACCGTGTCGAACGCGGCAGACAAATCCAGTAGGACGAGGGCTTGGGGGATTCCCGCGTCCGCGTTACTCCTGAGTGTGTCAAGAACTGCCAAGATAACGGCCTCTGTGGAGTGGGCAGGTCTGAAGCCGGCCTGAGTCGGCTCGAGATAACAGGAGGATTCTATGAAGCTTGACAGGCAGCGGGTAACATGGGCCTCCATAAGTTTGGAAAAGTAAGGGAGGAGGGAAATGGGGCGGTAGTTCGACGGCTCCGACATATCAGCACCCGTTTTTTTTAGAAGGGGTACCAGGATGGCCTCCTTAAAGGAGGTAGGACAGATGCCGCTGCTGAGAGATCTGTTGATTAGGTGTAAGACACTATCTGGTAAGTTGAGACAGATGCTCCGCAGGACAGATGGTGGGCAGCAGTCGTTCGGAGAGCCAGATTTCACGCGAGTGGCTAGTTCCGCCAAGGAGGTGGAATCTAGAGCAGGAAAGGAGGTGAAGGTCGAGGGGTTGTTAAAGGGATTGTCCGGTAGTGGCGATTGGGGGAGTGGGGGATGGATTTTTTGATTGTTGAGATTTTTTCTAGGAAGAAGGAGTTCAGGGTGTCACAGGCCTCCTGGGTGGGGGTCTGGGCTGGGAGGGTTCTATCATCGGTAGTTAGCTCATTCAAGACTCTGAACACCTCCTTAGATTTGTCAACTGCCAGGGAGATCCTGTTGGAGAAGTGTTCCATTTTTGCTGAGCGGATAGCTGTTTTAAAGTCTTTGCGTGCGGCCAGATATGATTGTTTGGCTAAGTCAGAGTAGTCATGTCTCCAGGTGCGTTCTAACTGGCGTGTTTTTAATTTCCGGGCTTTAAGGTCGTCGGAGAACCACCTATGAGAATTCCGGTGTCTGGTACAGGGGAATTTGACTAAGGGGGCAAACAGATCGCTAGCCGACTCAAGCCAGGAGGCGATGTCTTGTTCTAATCCGTCGATGTCGTTGGGGTCATGAATGACTGGGCAGGAGTCGGCCAGGGCGGTGAGGAAGCCCTGGGAGTCGTATGAACTCCATTTACGGGAGAGGCCACCAGCCATCAGGGGGGCAGGAGTCTGACCGACAACTGTGATGGTGGTGTCCACCAAGTGGTGATCAGACCAGGGACGCGGAAGTATGTCTGGTGGGGACAGCGCCAGGTTGCAGGTCCAGATCTGGTCCAAAATGTGTCCCTTAATATGGGTGGGTTGAGAGACATGTTGAGCGAGATTCAGATTTTTAAGAGTCTCAAAGAACTCGGTGGCATGAGGGCCAGCGTTAGTGTCGCCAAACCAGTAGTTTAGGTCGCCAAAGATAGCAAAGCGGGAGTGCAGTGTAAGAAGGGCGGACAGTTGTTCACTCATGATGGTGGAGAAAGATGGCATAGAGTGTGGGGGCCGATATAAAAGGAGAAAAGTAAGAGGGCCGGTATCCGTTTGCACGTTAATGAGTAGGTTCGTACCTCAGGGAGGGGAAGAGAGTAGGAGGAAATGGAATTCAGGCGTTTAGATATGATGGCCGCTACCTCACCCCCGGGCCGGTCGCCGGGACGGTCGCCGTGGAGAATGTAATAATCGGGGAGGGGGGGGGGGGGGGGGGGGGGGGGGGGAGAGCCGCCAGGATGTCTGGCAGAGATTCTGAAGTAAGCCACGTCTCCGTGAGTAGAAGTATATCAGGACTAGAACTGGAAAGCAGGATGAAAATGTCCTCAGAATGTTTTACTAGCGAGCGAGTATTCAGATATGATACCCTGATGGACGTGGCGTTCCTAGTCAACGTAGCTGGAGGTAGGCGACCGTCAACAAGGGGTTGGTCGGGGCGCGTAAGACCAGCAGAGGAAATGTGTAGCAAAGCCATAGGAGAAGGTAATATGGTAGTGTTCTGAAGATCTCTGAGTGCTTGGGGTGAGTATCTGATGGAATGGTCAGTGTGGCATGCCCTCAGGCCTGTCCTGGCGCGGACGAGCCTGATGAAGGCTGATAGCCAGAAACCGGTCCTTGGATGCTTGATTCCGGTCTGGGAAAGACATGGCTTGGTAGTTCGGACTGGACTGTTCCCATGAGGCACAGGGTCAGAGCTGATTTGCGTATAGCCAGTGTCTAACCCAGGGTGGTGTGGAGTGCAAAAAAACGATGGATTTAGGCCCAGATCCTTGTACTGGGGTGAATGTATGACATTGTTCTACATTCTGTCCATCAACTGTGTTTTTTGCAATTTTCACTCCAATAAACCAATGCCACAGTTCTCCTGAAAACACTCTGACAGATTTTCCCAATACCCTGAATCATCTACAAACCTTCAGAAATTAAAACAGACCAGTTGCTCACACCGCAGAGACTTGATCTTAACGTTTGCTGATTCAAATCAAATGGAGGCTAGATGGAAAAATACTCGAAGTTAACTTGTATTTATATCTAGAATTGTTCAAACAAGAGATGCATTAAAAAATCACTATCGACATCTGAACTCTTAAATCTCTTGAAATAAAAACTGAGTAGAAGCATGTCAGACTCTCGCATATGAATCTGAAGCCTTTCTGCCAAAACTTTTCACCTGGTTGAACAGAGAACAGTGTGACTTGTTTAGAAATTTTTTGTCTTCTGACACTAGCCCCTCAATATCAGATTAGATTGGAGTTCAATCTTCATACCCAGACCATTGTTCAGAAGGCAAGCCTCCTATGCTGCTGGGCTTCTGGCTTAGTCTATTCAATGCAGAGCCAGGATACTTAAAATTTCACCTGAAACAAGAACTAGAATCATGTAACCCATCTCCATGGAGCAAAGCATTGGCTCCATGCCTTCAAGTCTTAAATATGAGAGAGATCTGGGAACAAGTCCTATTCCACTCCACCTTAAAAATGTTATTAAAGAACTGCAAGATGCTATCAGAAGCCCAAAATCCTACAATTTTGAGCACTAAACTAAGTTAGCGTATTGTCTCTGCTCGATATACCAATAATCAAGTGGTTTTGTATTTTAAATTTGCAATCTCATGGGAGGTAAGGATCAAATACTTAAGACAAAAAATTGTCTTTTTGACATAGGTGAGATTTGTTAAAATGAACCCACAAAAGCCAATCCATCAGCTGCTCCTTCTGCATCTATGAACAAGAATCACTGGCTCATAGTGTGTTGCTGCCTGACCTTTGACAACGACCGGAAAACGTTTCTGCTACCTCACTCAAGACTAGCCACTCGCACCTGTCAAGAAGCAACATTCTCTTGCTACAACAGCAATAAAGGCCATTTGATAAGGGGCTTTGTGGAACTGATGACTCTAATCCCAAATACACTTAATAATTGTAAATTACCGATTTCATGATTCAAAATGATTTTAGGAAAATGTTTTTACTCTTGTTCTCCTCTTTCTTTACTTTCACTTTACTTCTGTTCTATATTTTATATAATTTGTCTCCTGTCTCATCTCACAGCTCCCAGACATGCTCATGATGTTTTTATTTTTTATATTGAATGGATTTAATTAGCTATCAATAAATTATACATTGAAATTAACTTTCATAAAGAACTACTCTAGGAAATCGCTATGAGGCAGGCTTGGTAAGGCCAAAGGATGAAAGCAAATTATGTTGGTATTTTAAAAGAATAATGAACAAAAACATTGATATAACACTCTGGGTAATTTATGAATGAATGTTGCACTTCTTATATCTCATGCATTCTTGTTTTATCAGATCAGTAGCCTGTAGCACGAACTTTGACTTAAAAAAACACATGAAAGACTGAGATGCTTACCTTTTCCAGAAAAAAAACTGCATGTAAAATACCTGAAGCTTATAATATGGTATGTAACAACCATATCAACAAAAAGCATTTCTATTTTTTAACATCCACATATAACAAAACGTATTCCATGATAAATTGATTAAAAAGCTGTGTGACCAATGTTAGAAGAGCATCATGACAAAATTCAATTTCTAATATATGATGAAGCAGTCTGAAAAGTTGGGATCATCCCGTGGAGTACCACGCTATGAATACACAAATGTCGTCAGCACCTCATCAGTGGTAGTAAGCTTTATGTAAATGCTGATACCATATAGTATTTTTTTTTTACTCCATCTGGCCGGGGATCCTTATTGTCTCTTTTTGTTTGCTTGAGACTCAACTACTATCATTTGTATTCTTTTTACTTTGGGATTTAGACTTTTCTTACTGTATGGCTTTGGGTAGTCTCGAATGCAGCAGCCCAGCTAATGCTAAGAGCTCAAAAATGAGACTCTACTGGTTCCCCCTGTGATCCCTGCACTGGTAACCCATATCAGTCAGGCCCAATGACTTTAAAAGAAAACCTTCGTTTCTTAGACACTAATTTCCAGGTGCATTCTGTTACCTTCTTCACAGCACACCGATGCAGATGTGTGTTCCTCACTTTAAAAGACAGTCTGTGTGGAGAGCTTCTTTTCTCTGCTAGACTCTACTGTCGGGTTTCGCCTGGTATGGCCGCTGTCCGCGTAATGCGTGGTAAGAAGCGACCGTACAGGCCGAACTACATTACCCAGAAGGATTGAAGACGAAGACACGTTCTGACGCTACGCACGCAGATCCAGGAAATAAGACTCGGCAATTCTTCAAGCGCAGTGCCAATAATTTTGCCTTCTCTACAAACGGGTCGGTAAGATGGAGTAGCGGTAAGATTCTGTTTTGGGACATGGTTGCCGGCTGTGTCTTGTTTCACCCCGTGTTGGTTGGGTGGAAAAAACATTTGTTCAGTGGATTTCGCGCCCACAGCGGTGAGCGCCTACCAAGTACTTTGGGAAGTCTTGTGATTTCAACAAGGTTTCTCTTCCTCTCCGTGTTGGACGATAACAAGGTTTTGCTCTTTCATTGCAGGGAGAGGACTGGTTCCAGTTTGTGTTTAGTGCGGAACATTACTGCTAAACCTGGCGATTGACTATGCAAGCTTGCAGTGTGTAATGGTAACTGGGCAGTCTGTCTTTGTTGGTTGGAAAGAGTTATCAATTGGTCCTGATACGGAGAGAGCTGCAATCTTGGTATCTTCACTTGTGGGAGAAAAAAGCACATTAGTCGGCAGGAATTATATGAAAGGGTGCATTAACCTATCCTGCCGTTTTTTCTTTATAATTCCTTTATTTTCATCAAACCATTTTACGCTTTGTATTTAATATCCAGAGGAGACGATTCGGGGGTACGTGATCAAGGGGATTGGTGTAGCCTATAAAGAAACACCCTAAATGAGTGTTGGCTCGCTTCCACAATCACGACCCTCCTCCTTCCTCCCACAATACAAAGCCTCTCATCTTTTTCTTACAGGTATGGGCATTGGTCCTTATTGTATATAGTAAGGAAGGCTTGTAGAGATAGTTTCTTGTGGGGGCTCGGGGGGTTGATTACTAATCCTTTGTCCTTGTCGTTTCAGCTCTCCCTCCCTGCTGTCCCCTTCCTTTCCCGCCCTCACGGGACGATCTTAGTAGTCTGTATATTCTACGTCAGACTCTGGGAGAGTCGTGTGGGGGGAGGTTAAAGGTTATTCAGCACAGCCCCGAAGAGAAGCAGAGCCGAGCCTGACAGAATTATCGGCCCAAGATTGTTTTCTCTTCTTGGCTGTGTTGAAGACATCATGGCTTCCTTAGACGACGTTCTGGCAGCTTTGGTTTTGGTGCAGAATGAACTAGCGGCCTCTAACAGCGAAGTGGCGGCCTCTAGAGGTGAGAATGCACAGTTAAAAGCTAGAATGGACAGGATGCAGGGGAACCACTTTGACGCAGGTCCCAGTATTCCTCCTCCTTCCCCCTCGGTTGTGGTAGAAATGCCTACTAAAATTCCTTTAGCTCCTCCTGAGAGATTCCATGGGGATAATAGGAAAGTGCAGGTGTTTATGACACAGGTGTTGTTACACTTCATGTGTAAACCCAAGATGTTCCCCACCAACCAGGCTAGGGTTGCTTTTCTTATTTCCTATCTCGGGGGGGGGAGGCGGCACAATGGGCAGTCCCTGTGGTCAGGCGAGACGATCCCCTACTCTACGATTGGGATGAGTTCCGGTTGGAATTCGAAAAAACCTTTGATCGGAGAGCCGAAACGTTCACTGCTGATCGCGAACTGTTAGTCCTGAAGCAAGGCACTTCAGATCTGGTGACTTATTTGAACAGTTTTCGTCGTTTGGTAGCCGAGACTGATTGGCCAGAGGTAAAGTAATCTGCCTTATTCTATCAAGGACTAAACGATGAGATGAAAGATGTGCTGGCCCACATAGATCCACAACCACGCTCCTGCACCGCCCTTTTTGAGTTGACATTGCGGTTGGATCACAGAATACGTGAAAGAAAGGGAGACACCAAGAAAAAAGAGCAGCCCGTCTTGCCATATGAGAAAGGGGGAGTGGGGGAGGAAGCAGGTACCTCCTCGGAGTCCATGGAAATAGGAGCAGTACGGGCAGCTCTGACGGTACATGAAAAGGAGCACCGCAGAAAATTTGGATTATGTTTATACTGCAGAAAAAAGGGTCACTATTTAAGGGATTGTCCAGTGAAGCCCAGACCGGGAAAGGTTAGGGCAGGGCAATCCGCCGCAGGAACCAATGAAACGAAGTCGGAAAACTCCAGTGCTTGAAGGCGAGCGAAGGGAACCTGTCAAGCATGAATGTCATCCCTTCAGTAACACCAGGCTGTGACCAAGAAATCAATCATTTGTTTTTGGCTATGACGTTGGTTGTTGACTCAAGTGAAAAAGACATTAAAGCCATGGTGGATTCCGGTGCAATGGGATGTTTCATGGATTATACGGAAGCGAAAAGATTGGGGGTTCGGTTTATTTCCAGAAGTCAACCTGAAATGGTGTATGCGGTGGACGGAAGCGAATTAATAGCAGGACCTATTAAGTTCCATACCCCTGAATATGTCCTCATTTATCAGGGGAGCCATCACGAATTATTGTCATTCAATATAATTCAAGCACCTCAATATGGTATTATTCTGGGGCTTCCCTGTTTACAAAGACACGAACCAACCATACAATGGACCACCAAAACAATACAATTTACATCTGAGTATTGTCAGAATCAGTGTCTGCTTCATACGGATGGCCCCTCCAAGACGTTGGCTACGATACATGGAATAGCCACGGCTGCTGAGAAAGAAGTAGTCCTCCCGTCTTGTTACGAAGCATTCAAGGAGGTCTTCAGTGATGAGCGGGCCGAAGAACTTCCGCCGCATAGAGCCTATGACTGCTGAATAGACCTCCTCCCTGGATCGGTGGTACCCAACGGAAGGCTCTATGCCCTCACAGTGCCAAAAAATGAATATTTACGGGCATATCTGGACAAATATTTGGCCATAGGGTATATACGGCCGTCAAGGTCACCTGCTGCTTCCCCTCTGTTTTTTATACCCAAGGCCAACGGAGAGATGAGGTGTTGTATTGATTATCGAGCCCTGAACACCATCACGATTAAGAACCAATATCCTTTGCCATTGATTCCCGTGTTATTGGAACAAGTATGATCCGCCACTTTTTCTACCAAGCTCGATTTGCGTGGTGCGTATCATCTTGTCCGAATACGGCAAGGCGATGAATGGAAGACGGCCTTTAAGACGCGGTATGGGCTCTTTGAATACCTGGTTATGCCCTTTGGGCTATGTAACGCCCCGGCCGCCTTTCAGTTCTTCCTTAATGAAGTTTTGAGGGAGTATCTTGATCTTTTCGTAGTCGTGTATATAGACGACATTCTGGTCCATTCCAACAACACTAAAGAACACACGAGTCATGTGAGACAAGTACTCCAAGCCTTGCAGCAACACCGGTTGTACTGTAAGATCACGAAATGTGAATTTCATGTGAGCACAGTGGAATTCTTAGGGGTGATGCTAACACTTTCTGGTCAACTCATGGCAGAGAGAAAGGTAAAAGCAATAAAGGAGCGGCCTCGTCCGAACACAGTGAAGGACATCCAATGTCTGTTGGGATTCGCCAATTTTTATCGACGGTTCATTCGAGGGTTCTCTGCTTTGGTGACTCCTTTGACCCGTCTCACAAGAAAGAATGTTCCGTTCCTATGGGACCCCGAGGCACAAGGGGCTTTTGATTCTTTGAAAGACGCATTCTCCACGGCTCCCGTTTTGACTCACGCCAATCCTGACCTGCCTTTTGTGGTGGAAGCCGATGCCTCTGAAGTAGCCTTAGGGGCGGTGTTGTCTCAGAGGATGGAATCCACAGGACAGTTACACCCCATTGCCTTCCTGTCCCGAAAGCTTAGCTCCGCTGAAATGAATTATACAATTGCGGAAAAGGAATTGTTGGCTATACGGGATGCATTAGTGGAATGGAGACATTGGCTGCTGGGCGCTGTTCATCAGGTGACGGTCTACACAGTTCACCGGAACCTACAGTTTTTTCGGGCGGCCCGTCATCTTACACCTAGACAGCTGCGCTGGATGTTATTCTTTGAGGAATACCGGTTTATCGTCCCGTTCAGGCCTGGCAGTGAGAACAAAAAGGCTGATGCTCTGACTAGACAAGAAAATCCAGCCATGCATGCGTTGACACCTCACAGAACCATCATTGATCCGGCCAAGGTTGTGGGTGTAACTCAAACTAAGGACTTTCTGCAAGGTGTACGGAAAGGAATTCAGACTTGTGTATGGAAAACCTGGCTTCGACACCACCCGGAATGGAGAATGAGACATGGAGTGCCTATGAGGGGATCCCAAGTGTTGGTTCCTACTAAGACTCTACAAAAGACAGTATTCGCTTGGTGTCATGAAGCACCATGTGCCGGTCACATGGGTTTTGTTAAGACTCTTGAAAAAGTTTTGAGGCAGTTCTGGTGGCCGTCGATAAGGGTCGACCTGAGTCGATGGGGAAAGGAGTGCATGACATGTGCCCAGATGAAATCGGATCACCAACGACCACAGGGGCTCCTGAGACCATCTCCTACCCCCGAAACACCCTGGGAGAGGTTTTCCGTTGACTTTATCGTTGGGCTTCCCAAGGATCAGGGAAAGACAGCTATCCTGGTGGTGGTGGATTATCTAACCAAAATGGGGCATTTTATTGCTTGCAATCAGGTACCCACGGCTGGTCTTTTGGCACATCTCCTTTTGGTGAATGTAGTGAGGTTGCATGGTCTCCCGAGGGTGATAGTGTCAGATAGAGGAGCCCAGTTCACTGCCCGTTTTTGGAAGACCTGGTGTTCTGCATTGGAGGTTTCCTCTTCCTTGTCAACCAGCTTCCATCCCCAGACCGATGGTCAGACCGATAGGCTTAATCATACCCTGAAGCAATATTTGCAGTGCTATGTTCAGGCCAACACAGACGGATGGGTGGATTGGCTGTGGGTGGCAGAAGTGGCCTATAACAGCACACAACATTCATCAACTCGCCATTCACCATTTTCAGTTCATGTGGTCATCATCCCAGGGTCAGTCCCTTGTTGCTTCCAAGTCACAATGTCAAACTGCCAGACATCAGGACCAGATTGCTACGTATACGCCGAATACTCTCGGATGCTCGCAGGAATCTTGTCAAGGCTAAGAGTACATACAAGGCTCAGGCGGATAAACACCGCACTGTGTACAAGAAGGGTGACCTGGTGTGGTTGTCCACTCGACATATCAGGTTTAAGAAACACAGTGTGTTTAATCCTAGGTTCATAGGTCCGTATAAGGTTATTGCACATGTGTCCCCGGTCTCGGTTAGGTTACGTCTGCCTGCCCATTTGAGGATTCACCCTGTTTTTCATGTGTCCCTGTTGAAACCATCTCTTTGTCCGGTTCGGCGTGCACCGTTGCCCATCTGGGTGCATCAGGACCGTGAATACGAAGTACAGGGGGTGCTTGACTCCAGGTGGGTGCGGGGGCATTTGCAGTACCTCATTTCCTGGAAGGGGTATGGCCAGGAGGAGAACTCATGGGAGCCTGCGCGTCTGGTTCATGCTCCTCGTTTGGTGGCCAAGTAACATCGGTTGTTTCCTGGGAAACCTGCTGCTGGCCAGCGCCCCTTGTGAGGGGGGATGTACTGTCGGGTTTCGCCTGGTGTGGCCGCTGTCCGCGTAATGCGTGGTAAGAAGCGACCGTACAGGCCGAACTACATTACCCAGAAGGATTGAAGACGAAGACACGTTCTGACGCTACGCATGCAGATCCAGGAAATAAGACTCAGCAATTCTTCAAGCGCAGTGCCGATAATTTTGCCTTCTCTACAAACGGGTCGGTAAGATGGAGTAGCGGTAAGATTCTGTTTTGGGACTTGGTTGCCGGCTGTGTCTTGTTTCACCCCGTGTTGGTTGGGTGGAAAAAACGTTTGTTCAGTGGATTTCGCCCCCACAGCGGTGAGCGCCTACCAAGTACTTTGGGAAGTCTTGTGATTTCAACAAGGTTTCTCTTCCTCTCCCTGTTGGACGAAAACAAGGTTTTGCTCTTTCATTGCAGGGAGAGGTCTGGTTCCAGTTTGTGTTTAGTGCGGAACTGTTAGACCTGACACCTTTGGCATGGTTCTTCCCCCATCTTTTTGCCTCTGACTCATGTGTTTTTGATGCTGTGCTGGATTTCGTTTTTGCTGGTTTAGATGCTTGGGACACTCTGCCACTGCTGATCAGTGCCAGAGTGTAAGTGCTCCCTCTGTAAATTGCCATATTGATTAAATATACCTGATTGGCATATTTGCATCACCATGAAGTCCCTAGTAAAGTGCACTATGTGTGCCAGGGCTGGTGATGACAGATGCTACTAGTGGGCCTGCAGCGCAGATTGCGCCACCCACATGAGTAGCCCTAAAAAGGTGACTCAGGCCTGCCAGCGCAGGGCCTGTGTGCAGTCAGTGACTGCCATGTCCGCCTGGCCAGTGTCCCCACTGGCTGGGCCTAACCCTTCCCTGTCTGTGCACACCAGTCACCCCTATGGAAGGCTCAAGGTACCCCCCTGGGCATGGTGCAGTGTATGGATAAGGTAGAGCATGTACTAGTGCAGGTCACATGCTCTGGTAGCCATTTTATGTGCTCACTGCTGTAAGGCTATCTTGCTCCATAGAGTAACATGGAGGAGGCTGGTCCCATGGGATACCAGCCTATCTTCCCATAGGAACAACATCTGTTAATGAAGGTTGTTTTTAAATCCTGTGATGGAGAATAGCACTTTTAGAAAGTGGCTGTTCTCTTGTCTAAACCTTTCTGTGTGCCTGGGTTTGTGGAATGCCTGTCTGGTCTGGGTGTGACAGGGGGCTGCAGAGGCCCCGGAGGAGGGGGTCGGAGTCAGCCCGTGGGTGAAAGGCTGCATCTGCTGCCAGGGAGGTGGGAGGAGGAAGCGCCTGATAGTGCCGGGCTGTGTCTGCCTGACCACCATGCTGGCTCCCTCTCCTGCCGGCCAACTGACACCTCTGACCCTGAAGCTGACAGGAAGAAGAAAACCAGAAACACCCAGCGCACCGCAACCCCCAGAACTGGTTTAGACCGGGCTCAGGGCCGACTTGCACAAAGACTTCAAAGGACTTCAAAGACTTTGAGGGGTATAAGGGAAGGACCCCTGACTACAGAAGATTAGATTCCAAGATTCTACAATCAAGAAGGAACCTCTGCTGGAAGAAGGACTGCTGGGGAACTAAAGGAAGATTGCCTTGCTGTGTGCTCTAAGGGCTGACCTGTTCTGCCGTGCAACTGAAAGCTGAGGAGGAGAAAGGGACTTTGCTGTGTGCTGTGACCCTGCCTACTTGAAACTGCCAAGACTTTGCTGTGTCTGCTACTTGAATCTCCAAGGGCCTGAGAAGAGCTGGCCTCCTGTTGGGAACCCAGGGTTAAAGGTTCCTACAGCTTTGCCAAAAGCAGCTGCAAGATCGTGCTGTGGTGACCTGGGACGTGTGGTACTCGACTGCAGAGCGTGAGGAAGGGATCGGTGTGCTCATCGGCACATTCCCAGCGAGGGTCGGAGGCTTGTGGCGCCTCCCCTCATGAAATCCTCTCCAAAGTGGTGGTGAGGCCGAGAGGGGGGTCTATTCGTGACCTGCGCCCTCAAAAACCCTTTGCCGCCAAATCACCATCGCGGCCCGGGGCCAGGAACACCCCCTGCAACTTGCCTCGGTGTTCAGGAGCTGCAGAGGCGAGGAACAAAGCCGCCGCGCTCCCATTGGCTGAGGGAGCCGAGCCCCCTCACTAACGCCGCGACGGGATTGGCCCGTGGAGCGTAGCGTCATCAAGGAGGCCGCGCTGCCATTGGTTGGCGGCCTCGCGTCAGGAGGGGCTCGTCGCAGGAGCCGCGACGCGATTGGCTGGCTTGGGAGGAGCTGCTGCGGAAGTCAAGGAATTGCCGTGATCACCGCCGGGACCGGGGAAGACTGACCTGACCTCGCCGAGGGATCTAGAGAAGTGCTCGAGCCCCCGGCCTGCCGTCTCTGCTCCCCGCCACTCCCCGAAGGATTGAGAGCGGGCGGAGAGCCTGCTGAGACCGGCCGGGTCCGAGCGCGAGTGAGCGCCTGCCAGCGAGGTACACCTGAGGCAGGAGAAGTGCCGGGAGAGGGAAAAGGAGTCCCCCCAGCCTCGGGTGAGACGCGCTTGTAGCGCTTAGGATTCCCAGTGGTAGGGGCTGCTTCCTGTGGCCCATTTTGGCATCAGCATTGTTTTCCTTGCTCATTTTTAGAACTACTATAAAGTAAATCAGTATTACTCGTTTTGATACTGAAGGACTAGAGACTTGAGACTATATGTTTTTTTGATATACGAACTTCCTGAAATTAAGGACAACCTTAAAGATTAACTGCAACCATTAAGATTAAGCGCAATCTATTCTTGAAAAAGTGATTATCGTGCAAATGCTTTATTTACCTGCTGAAACTAGATAAAGATATATATTTTTATAAAATATACTTACCTGTGTGGTCTCAGTTTGTGGTGGATTGGGGATTATTGTTGTGTTAAGTTCAAATATTATCCACATTGCCTCTGTTTAGCCTAGACTGCTCGTGCCATGCTACCTAGAGGGTGAGCAGGGGTTTTCTCAGAGGGTTATTCCTTCACCCTGACTAGAAGCAAGGGTCCCTACTTGGTCTAAGGTACTTACCTCTGCCAACTAGAGACCCCCAGTTCTAACATTGCTGGACAGCGGTGCGGATTTTGAACTAATAATTGCACTTGACCTGCAGTGATTTCTTGTACATCACTAGTCTAGTTTAGCAGAACAGGTTGCGCAAGATTTTTTCTTTTTGGTGAAACCTTTTTAGTTGAAAAGGTCAGGAAGCATCATGTCTCAGAAAGCACTAAGCGTGAATGGAGAAGTGGAAGTGGAATTTGAAATCCAGGAGTTGTTCACCTATAACAAGGAGCAACTGAAAAAATTCTGCAAACAGCTTGAATGCCCAGCGAAGGGCAGCGCAAACAAGGAAGAGCTACAGAAAGCTCTGAGGGCCTGATGGGAGGCCAAACATGGTGATCCAGAAGCTGCTACTGGAGAGGAAGGCGCACAGGAGAATGCTTTTTTGCCCAGTGAGTTGCCAGTGAGGAAGGCAGTGTCTAGGACTGGCAGCAACCACTCCAGTAGGATTATTTCTCCAGAGGAGGTGGAGGAGAATCAGAGAGCTAGGGCCCATGATATTGAGCTTTTTAAGCTCAAAGCACAAGCAGAGGCGGAGGAGAGAAGAAACGCTCTCGCTTTGGAGGAGAGGAAACTCCAATTGGCTCATTAGTTGAGCCTGAGGGAGCTGGACATTAAATTCAAAAAGGCGGAGTCCAGTTCTAATGGTGGCAGCGCACAACCAGTACAGGCGGGTAAGGTATACATACCAAAGGATCTGGTACAGAATTATCAGAGGGGTGAGGATATTTATGCGTGGTTCAGAGCGTATGAACTTGCCTTAACGATGAATGAAGTGCCTGAGAAGAATTGGGGGGCAGGACTGTGGAAGCATTTTGAGGCCTCTGGGAGGGATGTTTTGGCACCCTTAGAAGCCGCAGGTACTTTATCCTACCCCGCTATGAAGGAGGCTTTGTGCCTCAGGTATGGGCTCACTTTAGAACAGTACCGCCAGAAGTTTAGGAACTTCAAGAAGCTTGATTCAAGTACTTGGGTGGAGTGTGTGAGTCTGTACACGCGTGCACTTGAAGGTTGGATAAAGGGCAGCAAAGTTACTGATTATGTGGGGTTGTGTCACTTGATTAGTTGGGAGCACTTAAGTAGTTTGTGTTCCAGAGCTGCGCCAGCATCTTTTGGATAGCAAGTTAACTGACCCCAGTGAGCTTGCTAAAGAGGCGGACCGCTGGACTAGCACCAGGGTCCACAAGGGGGTGGTAAGTACCCCAGCCAAAGGTGCACAGGGTCCCCAGCAGAAGAGTGGGGGGGACACGGGTAATCAGAAGGAGTCTTCTAAAGGGCCCCAAAATGGTTCCCAGGAGAAGGTGTCTCAACCCCCCAAGCCTAAGAAGGCCTGGGCCCCTAAGGGCACGCAGGACAAAAGGGGCCCACTTACTTGCTATTCATGTAGGGAGGTGGGGCACATTGCCCCCAAATGTCCAAAGAAGAAATCAGCACCCACTGGTGCTCCAGCTCCAGCTCCGGCGTTAGCCAGTGTAGCTTTGGGGGGGGGATTTGATTTCTAGTGGGGAGAAGGGGTTAGCATTGATGACCCTTGTCTCTCTAGGAGACCAAGAGATGGCCCAGGAAACTTTGCTGCCCCAAAACACTAAGCAATACGGGCAGAAAGTGACCATCAATGGACAGGAAATAGAGGCCCTGAGAGACACAGGGGCCAGCGTGACATCTGTCAGGTGTCGGTGAGTGTCTGAAGAGCAAATTGTTCCCAAGGTACTCCGGCCTGTGGTGGCCTCTGACAGTTCAGTGCGCTACTGCAAAGTGGCAAATGTTCCATTTGAATGGGGAGGGGTCTCCGGTATTTTGGAAATTGTTGTAAGTGATGCCTTGCCTGTAGATTGTCTATTAGGTAATGATCTGGAGAGCTCCCCATGGAAAGAGGTGGAGTACAGGACTCACTTGGAGATGTTGGGTTTGCCTGCGTGGATCTGTGTGTCCACCCGTGCAGTGACAGCCAGAGAGGGCGGTCTAGCAGAGCTGGAGCCTGGAACAATTGCCCAGGGACCTGCCAAGAGAGGAAGGGGTAGAGGGTGCGGGAAACCAGCCCCCACTGTTCCCACGGTCCAGGAGGAAGCAGACCCGGAGGGGGATGCCCTGGAACCTACAGGGGAGCAGGTGGCCGAACTAGGGGAATTGCCTGAGCTGTCCCAGTGGCAGCAAGAGGGTGGTCCCTCCAGGGAGGAATTCTGCCAGGCTCAGAAGGAGTGCCCTTCTCTCATTGGTGTGTGGCAGCAGGCTGCAGACCAGGCAGCAGGCCTGGGGTCCAAGGAGCATTTGATCTACTGGGAGGATGACTTACTTTATAGTGAGCCTAAGTTCGCTGAGCCCGGTGCAGCCCGTGTGCTGGTAGTACCCGAGCGCTTCAGGAACTTCCTACTGGGTCTGGCTCATGACGTGCCTCTCGCAGGATATCTGGGGCAAGACAAGACCTATCACAGGCTTGTCACCCATTTCTACTGGCCCCAGATGAAGAAGCACGTCTCTGCCTTTTGTAAATCCTGCCAAACTTGTCAGGCCAGTGGCAAGAGCGGAGGGAAGTGCGTGGCACCCCTCCAACCCTTTCCTGTGGTGAGCACCCCTTTTGAGCGGGTGGGCATTGACATCGTGGGGCCCCTGGACCCCAAGACAGCCCTAGGCAACAGGTTTATCCTGGTCTTGGTGGACCATGCCACTCGGTACCCGGAAGCCATCCCGCTCAGGACAGTCACAGCCCCAGTGGTGGGCCGTGCCCTGATGGGAATCTTTTCACGGGTGGGATTTCCCAGGGAGGTGGTCTCGGACAGGGGGACAAACTTCATTTCTAGGTATATGAAGTCCCTGTGGGCGGAGTGTGGGGTTACATACAAATTCACCACTCCTTACCACCCTCAAGGAAATGGGTTGGTTGAAAGATTCAACCGCACATTGAAGGGCATGATTATGGGCCTGGAAGAGCCCATGAGGCGGAAATGGGACGTCTTGTTACCATGCCTGTTGTTTGCCTACAGGGAGGTGCCTCAGAAATCCTTAGGGTTCAGTCCCTTTGAGTTGCTGTATGGTCACCCTGTCAGAGGGCCTCTCACTCTGGTGAAGGAGGGGTGGGAGAAATCCCGTGGGAAAACCCCTCAGGATGTGTTCAGCTATGTGCTGGCCATTCGCAACCAGACCAAGCGCTTCAGGAAGCTCGCTCAAGAGAACCTGGAGGCTAGCCAGGAGGAAATGAAGAGATGGTATGACCAGAACACTTCTCTGGTTGAGTTCCGCCCTGGTCAGAAAGTGTGGGTGATGGCGCCAGTGGAGCCTTGTGCGCTCCGTGACAAGTGGTCTGGGCCATATGAGGTGGTGGAACGCAAGAGCGAGGTTACCTATTTGGTTAACCTGAAGACTCCCAGGCAGCCCCTGAGAGTGCTACATGTGAACCGCCTCAAGCCCCACTTTGAGAGGTCTGAAGTGACTATGCTCATGGCTACAGATGCTGGAGGGGAGGAGGATAGTGATCCTCTCCCTGACCTCCTGGCAGTCAAGGAGCAAGATGGGTCAGTGGATGGTGTGGTCCTCTCCCCCACCCTGACCCCAGAGCAGCAGGAGGACTGTCGCCAAGTCTTGGGTCAGTTCGCCCCCCTGTTCTCCCTGACCCCAGGTGTCACCAAGTGGTGCGTCCACGATGTGGACACTGGAGACAGCCTGCCTGTGAAACAGAAGTTTTACAGAGTGGCTGACAAGGTCAGAGCCAGCATCAAGGAAGAAGTTTCCAAGATGTTGGCGCTAGGGGTTATTGAGCCCTCCAGCAGCCCCTGGGCTAGCCCAGTGGTCTTAGTGCCTAAGAAAGATGCTACCCCCGGTGGCACCCCAGAACTTCGGTTCTGTGTGGACTACCGTGGGCTCAATGCGGTCACCAAGACTGACGCGCACCCCATCCCCAGAGCTGATGAGCTGGTGGATCGGTTGGGAGCTGCCCAGTACCTGAGCACTTTTGATTTGACTTCAGGGTACTGGCAAATTGCCTTAACTGAGGGGGCCAAGGAGAGGTCAGCATTTTCAACGCCAGAGGGGCACTTCCAGTTCCGTGTCATGCCCTTTGGGTTGAAAAATGCCCCCGCCACATTTCAGAGATTGGTCAACCAGGTACTGGCGGGGCTGGAGCAATTCAGCGCAGCCTACCTGGATGACATTGCTGTGTTCAGCTCCACTTGGGAGGAACACCTGCGACACCTCACTGAAGTGTTGAAGGCTCTGCAGAAGGCAGGCTTCACTATCAAGGCCAGTAAATGCCAGATAGGGCAGGGATCTGTGGTGTACTTGGGACACCAGGTAGGGAGCGGCCAGGTGGCGCCCCTACAGGCAAAGATTGATACCATTCTGGCTTGGGAGCCCCCCAAGACCCAGACTGAGGTGAGAGCCTTTTTAGGTCTCATCGGGTATTACAGACGGTTTATCAAAGGTTATGGCACCATTGTAGCCCCTTTGACAGAGCTGACATCTAGAAATCAGCCCAGGAAAGTGAATTGGACTGAGGCCTGTCAAACTGCTTTTGACACCCTCAAAGCTGCCATGAGCACAGCACCGGTGCTTAAGGCACCTGACTTTTCCAGTGAGTTCATTGTGCAAACTGACGCTTCAGAGCAAGGCGTGGGAGCAGTACTCTCACAGATCAATTATGAGGGCGGAGACCAACCAGTGGCTTTCATTAGCGGGAGGCTAATCCCCAGGGAACAGAAATGGAGTGCCATTGAAAGAGAAGCTTTGTGATGTATTCCTATAGGTTCTGTATCGATCCCCCTATTCCTGACCCTATTCTGGTTAACAAGTTAACTAGCAGCCATCCCGTGATGCAGAAAGCCCCCATGATGCAGGAACCGTTATCTGATTAAGCCACACTACGGCACAGGAACGTGTTATCTGATTAGGTCATAACGCTTGCCATCTAATTAGACAAGCGATATTCCTCCAGCCCCTGATAAGGCATACGGAGTTCTCAAAACAAATCAAACCTATGACAGACCTGGGAAAAACCCTGCGGCCATTGTTTTGATTTCACCGAGAACTTCAGCAAAAGAATGTGCTAACGACCAGGTCGTATGACATCCTTATTGACGTATCTATGTCCATCCTTACGTCAATCTCGGCACCTTAAAGGTATAAATATTACCGATATTGCCCTATGCAAACACACGCGGTGGTGACGAGATCGGAGCAGCCAGACTTGCCGAAGCCCAGAGCAGAGCAGACCCCGCTGGCGCAGCCCCGCCTTCCTGACGCGCTGAGAACGAGACGCTGTTTTCTCCTGCCGAGAAATCCAGCTCCGGCGCTTCCGGGTAGCCCTCGCAGGCAGCCTGGAATATCGAGACCAGAGACGAGAGATACCATCCCTCATTCATCCTAGACTCCAGGTACAGAACTGAATAACCCCTCACAGAGAATTCTTGAGTCAGTCACTTGGCAAAACAAACTTAACTTAAACTGATACTTTCTACTCCCGCCCACGTATTAGGCTTAGGTCAGGTACATCTGGGGTAGGCGTAGTTAGAAACACCAGTTGAGTACGATTAGTCAAATGTATATGTGTATGTATCTATTTTATCCATTTTAAACCATCATATGGCTTAGAAACCATATCAATGTTTTTACAGTATTATTTTATACTTCTGCTTTTAATGTATGCACTTTACTTAACCATAAGTATTGCAATAATATCGATCCATTTCTCTTGTATGAGAAAAGAGACTGATCAATAAATAACATCTTTTATTGAACACGCCCGTCTCTTCCTTTTCTCTACAATCTGGTGAGACTAAGAATGCACGTACTGACTGAGTAAAATAAGTCGTCTTTTGTTTTCACACGACTCTAGAGATACACTCTTGATTAGGGGAGAGCAAAGTTGTCATGTTCTATGGTTGTCAGAAACTAAATCCCTTCTTGTCTATCCAGGGAGGTTCAACTCCTCCTTGCCTATTCGAGAAAGTTTCTAGTGAACTCTGAGCTAGCTGGCAAACCCAAAACTTTAAGTCTAATATCGACAGTAGTAGACCTAGTTAACGTCTGGTCTAGGCCTATACTATTGAAGGTATTATTCCAATGCGCAGAGCCTATTGGGATAATAGGAACTACACTACATGGCGCCCAATGTGTTTGGATAAGGCGATAAAACTAACGTAAGACATTTAGAGTAACTCAGTCGTGCTTTTTTACTCAGACCCCTTTTTTTCCCATAATACTCCAAAGACGTCTGGAGTGGGTGAAAGGTAATATCCGCCAGACCTCGCAGGAGGAAACTCCTATGTATGGTTCTTGGTTTAGTCAACGTTGAAGGATACACTGTTCCAAAATATTGTGCATCTAATCTTTGTTTCCATAAGAACAACATCTGCAAACAAACAAAATAACCTTCCTGTCGGTAAAATGGTAGACAGTGATGAAGAAAGAGAGACAGCTAGATTAGCAGCTGAACTAGTAGCGGCTGATAATACTATGCAAGACGCAGACCCGGATATAATACTCATTCCGGTCAACGTAAGAAAATCTATAACTTTAAAACTTATAGAAAATGGACTGACACCTAGAGGTGGCACAGTCATATTCGTAATTGAGGCACACGAATATCGGCAGACAGAGGTATTCTATTCATGGATACACTTTCCAGCAGCGAACGCTGTAACAAAGCACTTCCACTATTACAAAACAGAGGATCCTCCTAATGAATACACTCCTTTCGAGGAGGTGGAAGTACCACTTAAATTTCAAGAGCACCTGCTCTTGTTTAATGGCGCCCTAAAACATAATAATCACATCACCAGGCTCGGTCCATTAGGTAGACCAGGAGCAACGTGGCCGGTCCTAGCCGGATACACACCACATCCAGACATTGAAAGAATGCCTGCACCAGAGCTTTTAACACAGCTAAAACAATTAATAAAAGTACATAGACAATTAGTCCAATATGTAATGCGGACTTCAACAATTCAACCAGCAATTAAAATTCCACAGCTGACCCCTCATCAGGGGAACACAAATAAAATTACACCACAGAACATACAGTCCTGCCTAGGTAAAGTACCAGCTAAACGGGAACAAATACCATTCTGGTTAGCACAAAAAATCACCCAAATAGAGGCGGTGTTTCCAGACACCACCCCGTTAGAAAAACACAGGATTCTGACTATCTGTCTTCCAATGGGAATCGCACCACACGTGGAGGACTGTGACACTTGGGGTACAGTCTTTGCTTCCATCTACACAAAAACGCACGGTGTTCCATCCATTTCGGTAATACCAGATGTGCTAAAACAAATTCAAGACTAATACGGTCCAGAACCCGCTTTAACTCTTGGTATGAAATTACTGAAAGACATCAAGCAGGTCTCGGCTATATTATTAGCCAACATAAAGGGAGAAGCAGCAAACGTGGCGATCCGCCAGAGGTTAAAGGAGACAGATATAGCAGACCAACCAGCTGAAATTGCCAGAATTATAGAAAAATCCTATGAGGAACTAGGTAGAGATAGTTTAGGTGGAATACCAGTAAAACCACAACTGATTGAAAGTCCTGAAAAAATATTTTTTAATAATAATTCAACATCACAAAAAAAGAGCTGGGATGGAAACAAACAATCCAATCCTAAAGAAAAGAAATTCCAGTCCAGAGGAAGGTCTCCTCGGCGGAGAGAAAAATCTCCGAACCAAAGACACAGGTCACCCCAAAGTGACCCCTCTGGGAAAAGATATAACCTTAGAAATAGGGATAATATAAAGAAGCCTGATAGATATCAAGACATTGATACACGTCCCTCTCAATCTTTTCAGACTTCCTCGCAGAAATCGGAAAGAAGAGGACGATCAGAACAAAGAGAAGAGCACGCCAAGTCCAAAGACAAGGAACCTGCTCATCTAAAAAAGAAACTACAATTTCCAAAAAAGAAGGTAGCCAGTATCAAGGTAGTTAACAATGCCGAGAATACTGAGGACACAACTGAAAAACGGAGAATGGGCTCAGACAATGCTAGACAGCGCAGCAGAGGTGAGCATAGCTCGCAAAGTCCTTATGAATCATCTGGAGACAGTGGACACGAATGAATATCTTCAAGTGGAAACTGCAGACACCAGAGTTAGCAAACCTCACAAAATATATGAAATAACTTTACCTATAGAAGGGGATAAGACTAGAAAAATAAGGGGCCTTTTTTGGGATAATCTCTCCAAGGGCTATGACATCCTTCTAGCTGAAAAAGATTGGCCACCAGAGTTTGTCAGGGAGTGCCCACATGGCGAAGAAATAATTATGCCTGCCTTCTCAAATCATATTCCAATTCATAAAAAATATACACTTGCAAGAAAGTGGGCAGTAGCTCTAGCTCCTGCTTTATATAAAAATCATGTAGGATGGGATGAGGACTCTCCTCCTCACAAAATCCAGTTAAAATCACAACCTACTGCACAAAGACAGTACCCAATTAAGCAAGAAGCTAAAAAACAGGTAAAAGAAATCCTAGATCAATTAGAATACCAGGGGGTGATTGAAACTTGCACCTCACAAATGAACAACCCTTTGTTTCCGGTCTCCAAACCAGACAATTCATATCGTCTAGTTTTGGATTACCGACACCTTAACTCATGTTGCAAAACTTTTGCAGTGCAGAACTCGCATAGTGCTGCACTAATGAATAACATAGTGCGCAAAAAATACAAAACAACATTAGACATCTCTAATGGATTCTTTTGTCAAAACATAGCACCAGAGAGCAGATATTTGTCTGCGTTCTCAATAAATGGCACTCAAAAACAATTCTGTCGGTTAGCCCAGGGGTACAAGAATAGCCCAGGGGTATTCTCAGCGAGAGTAACAGAATTACTACAAACATATGATGAGGAAGCATTATCTTATGTCGACGACATATACCTAACAGATGATGACTTGGATACTCACTTGAAGAGAGTGAACACCATAATACTTGGGTTCGCAGCAGAGGGTTACAAATTCAACTTTAAAAAAACTAGAATTGCCCATCTAACAGTCCTGTTCTTAGGATACGAATTATCAAGTGAAGGCAAAAGCCTGGCTGACAATTTCTTAGAGAAATGTGCCGTACTCCAAGCACCTAGAACACTAAAAAACCTACAGTCAATTCTAGGCTTCCTAAATTTCGGAAGAACATACATTGCAAATTACGCAGAAAGGGTCAAACCCCTTTATGATCTAATAAAACCAGATTTTAAAAGAACCAATTGGACTCAAATACACACAGAAATTTTGAGATCCTTACAAACAGACATGTTAATTAAAACAAAATTAGAAACACGTGATAACACACGCAATCTAGTGATTCGAGTCATCCCAGGAAGATGCGGATTCACATACCTGACCTCTAATGAGGGAGAAAAGGTACCAATTGCATTCAAATCACACTTGTACACAGAAGCTGAAAAGAAATTCAGCAATAAAGAAAACATTGTTCATGCAGTTCAAACCGCAATAGCTAGAGAAAAAGATCAAGCGGACGGTAGACACATCACAGTCAGAACAGCAGAATCAGCCTTTGAGGCATTAACAACACCGTGTAATTTACCAACAACAACATTGAATCCGGAATGGATACAATGGGTGAATTCAATTACAACGGACAAAGTATACTACTACTTTGATCCAGAACTAAAGGAATTGAAAAATCTAGAATATGAAAGAACATTCCCTCTGCCTATCGACATTCTGCCCTTACGACAATACGCTTGTGTAATCTATACAGACGGACATGCTCAACCCTCCGTTTGGGGAGAACAAGCATACAACCCAACATGTGAGATTACAAAAGAAGTGTGGCGCGGAGGTAAACTAAGACCTCTATTAACAAAAACACACTCAGTAGAAACTAATTCAGAACAACAGACTGAAATAATAGCATTGAAAATGGCGCTAGATAATGCGGATCGCGAATTCCCGACACTTATAGTGTCCGATTCATATTACTGCGTCAAATCATATAACAACGATTTGCAGACATGGATTCAAAACGGTTACAAAGATGACACAGATGCAACAATAAAGCAGAAACTGCTTTGGGAACAAATAGCTCTTTTACAAAAAGAACTACCAAAGACTCACGTGACACACTCACTGAGTCATCAACGTGATGGCGTTCACGTTGCAGGGAATTCATTG
The DNA here is from genome assembly GCF_964261635.1 of Lissotriton helveticus. Lineage (NCBI taxonomy): Eukaryota > Metazoa > Chordata > Amphibia > Caudata > Salamandridae > Lissotriton > Lissotriton helveticus. The sequence continues at coordinate 1,283,792,809 of NC_136057.1, read as the reverse complement.
GCTGAGACAGCCACAGCGGTAGCAACTAAATCGGCTTCCGTAGCTCGAAAAAAGCGTACAGTGAAGTATATTGACGGTGAAACAGTGCTGGCGGTGAAAACGTCATCAAAAGGCGACTGCTCAGCGCTACCGATCAACTATCCACTCAATTATACATACATAATCGATGCAAACTCCGTCCCTTTTGCTCGAATCCCTGGAGTGGGGGATAGAGTGATTCCAAACATGGACAGGAGAACCTTGTTAATAGCAGACGCACATATGGGCGAGGGTCTCAGACACCTCAAACTAAAAGATTCTCTGGAAGAATTACAATCAAGGTACTGGTGGCCAGGCATGAGCCTGCATCATACCATGTTTGTAAAGAACTGCCCAAACTGTAACAGAAATCGCAGTGGTGAGAGAAACGGTGTAATACCGTGTCGTTTCACTCCAGAAAAAATCAACAGTAAAAAGCAAAGCGTCCGATTAACATATACAGGCTAGTTTCCACTTATAATGTAGGTCACCAGCACTCGGCTGACGTCTGGACTGTTATACAAAGATTTGCGAGTCTAAATGGCATATACGCTAGAAGCATGCTATGTTTGACCATTGTTTTCACTCTAGCCCTCCAGCCTGAGGGGAAACATGGCCAAATGAGCATAGCACAGCGGGACTCTTCTCACTTCCTTCCTGAGGGATACGGGATGGTGTAAAGAAAAAACCAAGGCATAAAGCTATCTATAACAGAAAGGATATTAGGTTCGGGAGCTGGGTGGGTCAAACATCTAATAAGTGTCCAACGTAGTCTAAATAACCTGCCAAGAAATTCTCTGAAGGGATTCAGACCGTACAAATTATTATTTGGAACTAGGATGTTAGTCTTAGACCTCGACAGTCAGACTTCAGTGGTGAAGGAAAAATGCTTTGATATCAAAGATCGTTTGGCTATTTTGCAGGACTTAAACGAAACAAGAAAAGACCTGAGCAACATAAAGTTGAAACAGCAGCCAACAACCACTGAAGAACCACCACCTGTCCCAGCAAGACCTGTCTGGATTCCAAAAGTCGGGGATCTAGTCAGAGAAAAGATCGCGGTAAAGAAGGAATTTGGGCCTTCTTACAGAAAAGCAGTTCCTGTCTTGTCTATCAACGGGACAAGATCAGTTGTACTACCGCCGCTTGCTGGTAAAAAGGAGAACCGAGTTGTCTCCATCGACCTGGTAAAACCACAATCATGTGGCCGATAACAAATAGTAGGCCAAGTGGACTCCCGATAAGTAGTAGAACACCAAGATTTGCTACAAACACAGAGGTTCAATCTAAGAGGCTAATCACATTCGAAACGCCTACAGAACTACAACAAGGACTAAGCAACAATGCAATGGAACTTAGACCTCTGAAAACCCAAATAAAAACATTTAGCAGAGACACACCAATCTATACTGAAGTAACAAACGACTATGCAAGAAACAGTAATCCTGAAACAATTGGAACAATTGACAGAACTGCATCCGGCTACTTCATAAAATTCGATGATTCCTCTGAAGGCTTCACTGAATCAAAAACACAGCCATCAACAAAAACCTTTAAAGATAAAGTTAAAGTACTTTTGAAACAACTGAAAGAAACATATCTGATTTCTCCATGGATTGAATTTTGGGTGGGTTTTGGTGCATTTATCCTCATACTTTGGCTCATCATGGTACTAACTTTGGGACGCTTCATTGAGGGAAAATATGCTAAAATGGACACAGCAAGTCAGAAAATCAACTTGATCCTCAAACCACACACATCTTCACACGTCGAGAAAAGAGAACTTTCTTCAGTCAACTTCACAGCCAATCCTATACCGGGTGGGGTAGCATGGGACAACACTGACTACGAAATTTATGGTCCGGTTGAAATCCTGAAATATCCACACCAAATTAAGATCTCGTTGAGTGACTTTGTAAAACCAAGCTCATTTGCTGATGATTGGGACTTTGAAAGTATAAATAATATGATGTTTGACTTAGTGATGTCTGCTAAATTTACCAAACATGATTATTTGCAGGGTTCGACAAATTATGATAGTATGTACTGTTATAACCACTATGGTAACCATTTTCTACATAGATCTGCACAACCTAGAAATGTTTTAAATTATAATCAATGGGAACATTGTGCAACCCCTCCAAAAGGAAGCTCAAGAACCGTTTATGACAAATATTCATACTATTCAGGTTTTAACACAAGTAATGCTGAAACATTTTATTTCAAATTGTCAAATAAGACAGGGACAAAGACCATGATAACAAACACGAAATTGATATATTCAGACTCATTCTTTGAACAGATGAATACTTTTGGTTTTGATTATTGGGACAAAAACGTTGAAGTAAAGAGTGTTTGGGGTACAAAAAGAATGGCAAGTACAGGGTATAGAATCTTTGTTTAGAGCCTGCATGATCCCAGAACAAATTATATTTTTAAATGACACTGTTCAACAAACTACCTGTCTTGGACTAGCCAAAATCAAAGACTTAAATAAACCGTCTATTCCAAAACCAACAATGAACAGCAATAGCTCTACAGATGAAGAGATAGACGTAAATTATGTATTGAACCAAAACAGAACACATCCTGATTGGAAAAAGTGGTTGATCTGGCCCACAGATACTAATAACTGTCAAGACAGATTCCTGAACAAAACACAGGGGTTCAAAATGACCAGGCCAGACCCTAGATATTCCCAAAGACAACACCCAGGAATAATAACCACCTACAGTGTGGGCAAATTATGCCTTCAATGGCTACAAACTTCCACACTGGCAGAAATTAAGCAACACCTAACTTTACTTACTGATGGTGCTGACTTGCGTGATTTCATTATGGGACCGCGCAAACAGCGTCAGAAACGTTTCATAGCAGCCTCTGTATATGCAGCATACAACGAGGCCTGGAAGGTGACTCAAATTGAGACAGCAGAAAGAATACGGGAAATTGACCGTATTAATTTGGAAAAATCACATTCTGTAGTGGACAATGGGTTAATGACTCTGTCTTCCAGAATTTCTTCTCTGGACAGCATTGTGTCTTCAGCAATCGACATATTATCGCAAGACTTACTGTTGTTACAACACGGTCAGTCTCAATTGCATTCTATTGTACAGCTAGGCTGGACGTTACAAAATCTGCGTTCAGGCTATGTGCCTTGGCGTTTAATCAACACGACGTCACTATTCAATATCTTTAACCTTACTGATAAACAAATCAGTATGGCACAAAAGGGTGCTGATTATACAATCCTGAGCATTGAGAAACTCGAGAGATTACCAGTGACAATGTCAGAACGACCTGTCAGTGAATGGATAATACATGGGATAATTAATATTCCAATATCAACCTTTAGGTTTCAATACTGCCAAAAATATATACAGGCTGGCATGTACGAAAAATTGGGAAAGAGGTACATTAAAACAACATGGAACTTGCCCTATTCACATGCATGTGTCAGTAATAAAGGACAGAAAGTGTTTCTTAGTGGCAATAATTGTGCGATGTCACTAAGCGGTACACTTCTGTGTAATGGAATTAGTTTGCATGGAGCCTGTGAAGGGAACTCAAATAACCTTTCATGTCACCAGCTAGGCGCACCTGCAACAGAGATAGAACCATTCTTTCAAAGACTCTATAATGGGAGTTACATTCTAATTGTGGACCGCAGATGCTGTAGTCTTATGCCCGGGACTCCTTATCTCGTAACTACGACTGCGAAGGTCAAGTGCTGTGGACGCTTATTGTTCCCCAGCTCCTTTCCAGACAGGGAGGCAAGGGCATGGCCCAACTTGAAAATTACTTCTATTCGAATAGATACTTTAAGCAGAATGAAAACAGTGCTTCTTCAGACGCCGACAAGGCTCACGTCATCAAAAGAAACGTATGATCTCCTAGTCGCAAGGACGACTGCAGAGATTCATTCATTGTTATCAACTAATTCCCCCATACATTTCGCAGAAATCCTGAATGAAATCTTAAATATTTCTGATACCAGTGGAGTCTCAAAAGTATTTAAGACAGTATTTTCGATGGCATTTACACCATTCAAAGCCATACTGGGTATTTTTCCAGATTTCGTCCATTCGATTTTTGGCGGACTTCCCCTCATTTTGGGACTAATTGCAGGAATCCTATTCTTAGTCCTAATATTTCGTTATGGCAAACCATGTCACAGACAAAACACCTGCGACAAGGGAAGAAACAATCCTAGCCATTGGATACCGGGACCGGATATCAAAAATCCTGGGACTATCCCGGCTTAGAGACCTGAACATGACTTGGTTTCTTTCTTTTCGACCAATGTGGCAACGATGTGTTTTACCTGTATTGCGGTGCTTGCTATGCGGAGAAGAATGCGTGTTAGACACCTGTCTGACGCTACAATCAGATGCGCCAATGGATGCAGAAACATTGTTGAGTCCAATAAAGGCTCATGCTTTGTGCTGCCCTCAACGGCTACCAATCCTGATGACGGCATTCGTGGAAGCTTCACCACTACGATTAAGGGGTAGTGAAGTTCAAGATGAAAGCAGCATTGATCAGGTACGACCTTCGGTCAGCAATACTAATCAAAACGTCAATGGAGACAATCATGCGCACGAATGCATGGTTACATCTTTTTCCGAGTTAGTGGAACTCTCCCAGGAAGCTGTTGACAGCTTTTTCGACAGTCTAAATGATATGATGTTCTCACCAGAGCAGAAATAGAGACTTTTGAGCAAGCTCGCACACGGTGTTCCCTGAATTTGGCCTTCAGCTAGAATAGCAAAATACCATGAACAATTTCCCTCCAGTTCACGGACAGCAATTTTTTTCAGCAGCCCCAAAATATTTTTACATGTTTTTCGGGTCACTTATCTTCTGCTTAAAGTAAGAACTATTCTTAGAGAACTAACATTTCTTATTTTAGATAGTTTATAGACATTAGCTGCCCTCTGGTATGTTCATTATTATTTTATTCTGTGATGGAATGGTCTCGAACCTTTTTTCTGTATTAAGAGCCATTTCATGTGTAAATTCTCATATACAAATTAGTGATAATGTATAGATATGCGTGATTACTTTAGCATTATTCTACAGCTTGATTGTATATATTACATATGAATGTTTTTTCCGTATATTTGATAATTTCAAAATGCATTTATGTATTTTGGGGTGGTAAGGTATACACGATACTCTACAGTATGTTTTACTATGCATAGATTCGTAAATATGTCCATAGTTAGCGTGGAGTGGGTGTGATGTATTCCTATAGGTTCTGTATCGATCCCCCTATTCCTGACCCTATTCTGGTTAACAAGTTAACTAGCAGCCATCCCGTGATGCAGAAAGCCCCCATGATGCAGGAACCGTTATCTGATTAAGCCACACTACGGCACAGGAACGTGTTATCTGATTAGGTCATAACGCTTGCCATCTAATTAGACAAGCGATATTCCTCCAGCCCCTGATAAGGCATACGGAGTTCTCAAAACAAATCAAACCTATGATAGACCTGTGGAAAACCCTGCGGCCATTGTTTTGATATCACCGAGAACTTCAGCAAAAGAATGTGCTAACGACCAGGTCGTATGACATCCTTATTGACGTATCTATGTCCATCCTTACGTCAATCTCGGCACCTTAAAGGTATAAATATTACCGATATTGCCCTATGCAAACACACGCGGTGGTGACGAGATCGGAGCAGCCAGACTTGCCGAAGCCCAGAGCAGAGCAGACCCCGCTGGCGCAGCCCCGCCTTCCTGACGCGCTGAGAACGAGACGCTGTTTTCTCCTGCCGAGAAATCCAGCTCCGGCGCTTCCGGGTAGCCCTCGCAGGCAGCCTGGAATATCGAGAGCAGAGACGAGAGATACCATCCCTCATTCATCCTAGACTCCAGGTACAGAACTGAATAGCCCCTCACAGAGAATTCTTGAGTCAGTCACTTGGCAAAACAAACTTAACTTAAACTGATACTTTCTACTCCCGCCCACGTATTAGGCTTAGGTCAGGTACATCTGGGGTAGGCGTAGTTAGAAACACCAGTTGAGTACGATTAGTCAAATGTATATGTGTATGTATCTATTTTATCCATTTTAAACCATCATATGGCTTAGAAACCATATCAATGTTTTTACAGTATTATTTTATACTTCTGCTTTTAATGTATGCACTTTACTTAACCATAAGTATTGCAATAATATCGATCCATTTCTCTTGTATGAGAAAAGAGACTGATCAATAAATAACATCTTTTATTGAACACGCCCGTCTCTTCCTTTTCTCTACAATCTGGTGAGACTAAGAATGCACGTACTGACTGAGTAAAATAAGTCGTCTTTTGTTTTCACACGACTCTAGACATACACTCTTGATTAGGGGAGAGCAAAGTTGTCATGTTCTATGGTTGTCAGAAACTAAATCCCTTCTTGTCTATCCAGGGAGGTTCAACTCCTCCTTGCCTATTCGAGAAAGTTTCTAGTGAACTCTGAGCTAGCTGGCAAACCCAAAACTTTAAGTCTAATATCGACAGTAGTAGACCTAGTTAACATCTGGTCTAGGCCTATACTATTGAAGGTATTATTCCAATGCGCAGAGCCTATTGGGATAATAGGAACTACACTACAGCTTTCGCTGTGGTCTGGGCTCTGAAGAAGCTGAGGCCCTACCTGTTTGGGACTCACTTCCGTGTTCAGACCGACCACAGGCCCCTCAGATGGTTAATGCAGATGAGGGGTGAGAATCCAAAACTGTTGAGGTGGTCCATTTCCCTACAGGGGATGGACTTTACGGTGGAGCACCGCCCTGGTACAGAACACGCCAATGCTGACGGTCTGTCCAGATTCTTCCGCCTTAGTGATCAGGACTCCCAAGAGGTTGGGTAGTTCTCCCCACTTTCAGCTGGAGGGGACACGTGTTAGACCTGACACCTTTGGCGTGGTTCTTCCCCCATCTTTTTGCCTCTGACTCGTGTGTTTTTGATGCTGTGCTGGATTTCGTTTTTGCTGGTTTAGATGCTTGGGACACTCTGCCACTGCTGATCAGTGCCAGAGTGTAAGTGCTCCCTCTGTAAATTGCCATATTGATTAAATATACCTGATTGGCATATTTGCATCACCATGAAGTCCCTAGTAAAGTGCACTATGTGTGCCAGGGCTGGTGATGACAGATGCTACTAGTGGGCCTGCAGCGCAGATTGCGCCACCCACATGAGTAGCCCTAAAAAGGTGACTCAGGCCTGCCAGCGCAGGGCCTGTGTGCAGTCAGTGACTGCCATGTCCGCCTGGCCAGTGTCCCCACTGGCTGGGCCTAACCCTTCCCTGTCTGTGCACACCAGTCACCCCTATGGAAGGCTCAAGGTACCCCCCTGGGCAGGGTGCAGTGTATGGATAAGGTAGAGCATGTACTAGTGCAGGTCACATGCTCTGGTAGTGGGCAGCAGCCATTTTATGTGCTCACTGCTGTAAGGCTATCTTGCTCCATAGAGTAACATGGAGGAGGCTGGTCCCATGGGATACCAGCCTATCTTCCCATAGGAACAAGATGGGACATAAGTGAAAGATATCCCTGAACTCAGAATTTAATAACACATCTGTTAGTGAAGGTTGTTTTTAAATCCTGTGATGGAGAATAGCACTTTTAGAAAGTGGCTGTTCTCTTGTCTAAACCTTTCTGTGTGCCTGGGTTTGTGGAATGCCTGTCTGGTCTAGGTGTGACAGGGGGCTGCAGAGGCCCCGGAGGAAGGGGTCGGATTCAGCCCGTGGGTGAAAGGCCGCATCTGCTGCCAGGGAGGTGGGAGGAGGAAGCGCCTGATAGTGCCGGGCTGTGTCTGCCTGACCACCATGCTGGCTCCCTCTCCTGCCGGCCAACTGACACCTCTGAACCTGAAGCTGACAGGAAGAAGAAAACCAGAAACACCCAGCGCTCCGCAACCCCCAGAACTGGTTTAGACCGGGCTCAGGGCCGACTTGCACAAAGACTTCAAAGGACTTCAAAGACTTTGAGGGGTATAAGGGAAGGACCCCTGACTACAGAAGATTAGATTCCAAGATTCTACAATCAAGAAGGAACCTCTGCTGGAAGAAGGACTGCTGGGGAACTAAAGGAAGATTGCCTTGCTGTGTGCTCTAAGGGCTGACCTGTTCTGCCGTGCAACTGAAAGCTGAGGAGGAGAAAGGGACTTTGCTGTGTGCTGTGACCCTGCCTACTTGAAACTGCCAAGACTTTGCTGTGTGCTGTGTCTGCAACTTGAATCTCCAAGGGCCTGAGAAGAGCTGGCCTCCTGTTGGGAACCCAGGGTTAAAGGTTCCTACAGCTTGGCCAAAAGCAGCTGCAAGATCGTGCTGTGGTGACCTGGGACGTGTGGTACTCGACTGCAGAGCGTGAGGAAGGGATCGGTGTGCTCATCGGCACATTCCCAGCGAGGGTCGGAGGCTTGTGGCGCCTCCCCTCGTGAAATCCGCTCCAAAGTGGTGGTGTGGCCGAGAGGGGGGTCTATTCGTGACCTGCGCCCTCAAAAACCCTTTGCCGCCAAATCACCATCGCGGCCCGGGGCCAGGAACACCCCCTGCAACTTGCCTCGGTGTTCAGGAGCTGCAGAGGCGAGGAACGAAGCCGCCGCGCTCCCATTGGCTGAGGGAGCGGAGCCCCCTCACTAACACCGCGACGGGATTGGCCCGTGGAGCGTAGCGTCATCAACGAGGCCGCGCTGCCATTGGTTGGCGGCCTCGCGTCAGGAGGGGCTCGTCGCAGGAGCCGCAACGCGATTGGCTGGCTTGGGAGGAGCTGCTGCGGAAGTCAAGGAATTGCCGTGATCACCGCCGGGACCGGGGAAGACTGACCTGACCTCGCCGAGGGATCTAGAGAAGTGCTCGAGCCCCCGGCCTGCCGTCTCTGCTCCCCGCCGCTCCCCGGAGGATTGAGAGCGGGCGGAGAGCCTGCTGAGACCGGCCGGGCCCGAGCGCGAGTGAGCGCCTGCCAGCGAGGTACACCTGAGGCAGGAGAAGTGCCGGGGGAGGGAAAAGGAGTCCCCCCAGTCTCGGGTGAGACGCGCTTGTAGCGCTTAGGATTCCCAGCGGTAGGGGCTGCTTCCTGTGGGCCATTTTGGCATCAGCATTGTTTTCCTTGCTCATTTTTAGAACTACTATAAAGTAAATCAGTATTACTCGTTTTTGATACTGAAGGACTAGAGACTTGAGACTATATGTTTTTTTGATATACGAACTTCCTGAAATTAAGGACAACCTTAAAGATTAACTGCAACCATTAAGATTAAGCGCAATCTATTCTTGAAAAAGTGATTATCGTGCAAATGCTTTATTTACCTGCTGAAACTAGATAAAGATATATATTTTTATAAAATATACTTACCTGTGTGGTCTCAGTTTGTGGTGGATTGGGGATTATTGTTGTGTTAAGTGCAAATATTATCCACATTGCCTCTGTTTAGCCTAGACTGCTCGTGCCATGCTGCCTAGAGGGTGAGCAGGGGTTATCTCAGAGGGTTATTCCTTCACCCTGACTAGAAGCAAGGGTCCCTACTTGGTCTAAGGTACTTACCTCTGCCAACTAGAGACCCCCAGTTCTAACAGGAACATTACTGCTAAACCTGGCGATTGACTATGCAAGCTTGCAGTGTGTAATGGTAACTGGGCAGTCTGTCTTTGTTGGTTGGAAAGAGTTATCAATTGGTCCGGACACGGAGAGAGCTGCAATCTTGGTATCTTCACTTGTGGGAGAAAAAAGCACATTAGTCGGCAGGAATTATATGAAAGAGTGCATTAACCTATCCTGCCGTTTTTTCTTTATAATTCCTTTATTTTCATCAAGCCATTTTACGCTTTGTATTTAATATCCAGGGGAGACGATTCGGGGGTACGTGATCAAGGGGATTGGTGTAGCCTATAAAGAAACACCCTAAATGAGTGTTGGCTCGCTTCCACAATCACGACCCTCCTCCTTCCTCCCACAATACAAAGCCTCTCATCTTTTTCTTACAGGTATGGGCATTGGTCCTTATTGTATATAGTAAGGAAGGCTTGTAGAGATAGTTTCTTGTGGGGGCTCGGGGGGGTTGATTACTAATCCTTTGTCCTTGTCGTTTCAGCTCTCCCTCCCTGCTGTCCCCTTCCTTTCCCGCCCTCACGGGATGATCTTAGTAGTCTGTGTATTCTACGTCAGACTCTGGGAGAGTCGTGTGGGGGGAGGTTAAAGGTTATTCAGCACAGCCCCGAAGAGAACTAGAGCCGAGCCTGACATCTACTTCCTGTAATGATGCTCCACCTCCTCCACATGAAATTCTTGACTTTCTCAATTTTAGGAAGATGCTCAAAACACTCCAGTAACGAGGCCCAGGCAACAGACTGTGAAGTGTCCAGCTCATTGCGTCCACCTGTGTTTTATGAAAGTTAGCACTACCTGCCAACCTTTGTCAATCCTACAAGTTCCTTTTCAATCTCACTACTTTTTATTTTTAAATCTCTCGTTCATGAGTATTTTTGTGTTTCTCTTACGAGATGACATTTGAAGTTTAGGATGAATGTGCATCTTCTGTGTTTTCAGTTCACGGTACCCTAGTTCTTGATGAAATGATCCACCGCTAATGTTACTTTTGATGTTCTGCTAATATATGGTTCTTTTTGGTGTTACCATAACTGAATACTTTTCCTGAAATACGCACTTGATTTTGATGGTAACAGTGATTTTTTTCCTTTGTGGTGTTATTATGAAGCATTGCTCACATCTTGTAATGAGAATCCAAGCAAAGAGACATAACCAACAATCTTCCACTTTTAAGTGCAAAGACAGCCTCGTTAGTACTATGTATGTGTACCTTGTTTTAATGTATGACTGAAAGTGGCAACCCATCACGGTAATTTTGTGTTTGGTCCTAACTGTCCACGATTTCGATGTTAGTTTGTCTCCAACTAAAAGCTTAAAAGGGTTTTTTTTGTTTCCCGGTACTATCCATTGCATTGACATCACAACTTATGTCTGGTCGTGAGCTGTGTTTCACACACATTTTGCGCTGTATTTCTTAGACAGTGCATATCCTCAAGAAGAACAAACTCTTGTGTTTTGTAAAAAAAAAAAATAGTGCATCACGTGCTTGCATGTGAACTATCTGTGAAGTGGCCAAGTGCAAGAAATCCTGTCTAATGCTACGGGGTTACCTACCATAAGGCTGTTTTCACGGGTACGGTGGCTATTTTTCATCAGTCATTTGAAATAGAAAAAAAATGTGCCTCGGGTGTGTTTTTTTTAAGTGTTCCCCATTAAAGCACATTGAAAATTGCAAGCCTTCTACCGCGGAGGCAGCTCCCAGTAATTGAAGTACTGATTGCACCACGTGGCGAATGATTCTGTTCTTCGTCGGTCTTTTATGCATATCAGCACCTGATTAAAATTCTGCCAGCACCCAAGCTGCATTGTGAAAGGCTTCCAGCCTGAGTTTTTGATTACATATCGAGAACTTAATTACCATATTTCTTTTAATTAGCCCTACAACGTAAGGTCAATTGCTTTTTTCATTTGCATGACATGTTACCAGCTTTGGTAATTGATGGGAATTAGCATGTGTTGACTCCACTTCAAAATCGTAGCATGTTCAACATATGGGTAGTGCTGTGTGACAATTTTATGCAGACAGGTTTTTGTTAAAATTGCTTGGAATGTTGGCGTGCATAAGGAATAAAGCCAGTCTACCTAATGCATAATGTGTTCTTCCCTGGTACAGCGGTGGAGTTAAAGACAGTGAGAAATGAGCTGCAGTTTTGCGCTTTGAAAGAATGTGAATAGGAGATGCTTATCTATACATACACAGCAAAGTCCAGTGCGTCCATTCAGGTGGAAAGTGTGTAATTTAGATTATTGAAACAGAAAAAGAAGGTGCACTCTAAGAAAAATCAGTATCCGAAGTTACTTTTTTGTATAAATTCTTCTTTATTTTGGATTTCTTTCAAACATCAAAGGCACAGCCAATGCGTTTCGTTCCACTCTTTGCCTTTTGGAACTTCGTCAGGGCAATAGACAATAAACTTGGGACTTCAAAGCAGTAAAATTCGGACTGCCACATAGTTCCACATATTACGTTGTGTAGGCCGGAAGTGCGTTTCATGAGAACGCACTTCCGGCCTACACAACGTAATATGTGGAACTATGTGGCAGTCCGAATTTTACTGCTTTGAAGTCCCAAGTTTATTGTCTATTGCCCTGACGAAGTTCCAAAAGGCAAAGAGTGGAACGAAACGCGTTGGCTGTGCCTTTGATGTTTGAAAGAAATCCAAAATAAAGAAGAATTTATACAAAAAAGTAACTTCGGATACTGATTTTTCTTAGAGTGCACCTTCTTTTTCTGTTTCAATATTCTTGTAAATTACGCATCCTACGGCAGCGGATGTTAGAAGTGTTTGCACCACCATTAAATGGGAAACAAATGAATTGTTGTGCATGACCAGGTCTGCTGCTTTGGTCCTTTTGTCTAAGTGTGTAATTTAGAGCCTGCAGGGGGCGCAAGAGCAGAGAGAGGGACAGGGTGAGACATGTTTCTTAATAGGTGTTACCGTGGGACTTTGACACCCTTGACACACACTGGGAAATCAGGGAGCAGTGTTCATGTTGTGTGTGGGGTCACATCGCGACTGATTTTACCCTCAGTTATTTAGCGTTTTTTCGACTCCATTTTCTCACTGTGCTAGGTCTGGTTTGCCCAGACTATAGCCTTGTACTTACTATTTGATATTTTGTCGTTAACGAAAAACACTTTTCATTGCACCAATGAGAAGGCAAGGCACCTCTTAAACAAATCAATCAGGTGTCTTGTAAAATGCAACTACTCATCCCTAAGGGTCTCAAGGTGCTGGAGGGTGAAGCGCAGTAGCTGCTGCTCCGACGGGGTGCTGTGTGTGGTTCAGTCAACGAGCCTTAAGATAATAATGAAAACCAAATGAAATACCTTCCAATTTCTTTTGAAGATATTTTGTCTTCTTTGGCACACTGTTTTTATGGCCAGTTTCTGTAGTGGCTCGGCGTTTTGGTGCAGAAGTGTTCTCAGAAGAAACTGACCTCAACGGGTCTGTCGTGGCCTATATGGACTCCGTTTATGTCATGTCTGAAGACTACTATGGTACGGAATTGCAAGGCACCCTCTGCCAGCATGCAGTGGTATTGCTCGGAACGTTTTCTCCTGATTCAGTCCGGCGCTTGGGGAGAATTCACAAAGCAAGGAATCTGTAGCTAGACCATGTCTCTACCAGATACAGCGTTACCGAAGGTAAGCAACTTATCCTTTATGTGCTAGCCACTGTAAGGACATGCTTAACTTTAGCTTTCTACTTTCAAATACCATCAACCCTGCCTAATTGACCTACTTTGAAGTGGTATATTAATATTTGAAAGGAACTGTAAAAAGGGATTATTATGGCAGGTTGAATTGTAGTTTAAAAACTGCTTTAGTGAGGACAGGTGGTAGGTGTGAAGCCATGTTTACATTGCTGCTGTAACACAAAGGTTCTGCAGTCTACTAATGGCATTTAATTTACAGGCCCTAAGTTAGGAACATGTTATTCCATATACCAGTTACTTATAGGTAAATTTATTATGCCAATAAGGATTATGTCAATTCAACCATGTTCAAAAGGAGAGCACATGCACTTTACTACTGGTTGGTAGGGGTAAAGTGCACAGAGTTCTACAATCAGGAAAAAACAGTTGGGGCAAAAATCTGAGGATACACCTCACAAAAGATGGCCATGCTACAGTTAATATATTGAAACTACAGGGACTTTTACATTCACATCTGTCAACCAACTATTTGTCGTCTCAGAACACACAGTGCCCCCAAGACACATTGTGGAACCTGTAGCCTTCAGATGCAGGAGGCTTTTATGAGATTCTGCTTACGTAAGGTTTCTATTTTGAGGTTCACCCCATGGTTCTCTAAGCTACATCTAACTAATCAATACGGACTATGCACCATCGATGACAAGTCGCTATTACACTTCCTGTTTATTTGTCCCCTATTGAATTTATTTAGGTGAGATATACTTGAAGAATATATTGAGGACCTATAACATTCAGACCATGATTGTTGCTCTCAAGTTTATCACTAGAGACATTATCAGAAATCACACCATTGTGATAAAATATTTTGCTTATTGCTGCAAAGAGATAATCGATAGCTATACAAACTAGACTACTGTAGACATTACTACCTGTACCTTAAAGAGCAGAAGCATTTGGTGACTATGGTTTTTATTTTCTGTTTATGGCCATAAATACTGCCTCTTCTTAGTATGCAAGCTCTATATGTGACTAACCTTTTAATGTCAAGTTGTCGTTTTAGCCCTTATGTTGATAGTAAATCAACTTGCACTTCTTTAACCTAAATAGCACTAATAAATGTGAACTATTTAATAACCTGAATATAACACTACACACACAAACAACAACCCATCAACTAAAATAATCTGACTTAGTAGTTGTTCTATAACTATCTTGAGTGCCATTCAACTAAAAGTCCAGACTCAGAGTTTTCTACCCTGCAACAAAGAGTTTTTTTCTAAAAAAGCATTTTACCCTCCAGTAACACAAAAGAACATCATAGGCCTTTGAAATAATGACATGAGGTAGACCAAGTCATTAGCTCTGGAAATAGTACTCCAGGTGAACTGGGGGTCTGATAGAATGTATGCATACCTGCCAGACAGTGTTTAATTTTTAAAATAATGAGCGCTGGTGCCCAAAGCGCTTTTCAGAAGCCCCAGGTTTGCGCTATTAAATGTCAATGAGATGAATACAAAGGCTGCGTAGTCATGAGTCCACCTGAGCCCTCTTTAATCCACTAGTACACACTCCATGCCTATTTATCTCACACTTCCATGTTCCTGCTTTTTCCCTTGGTGGCTATTTTTCCATCTTTTTCTGCCTTCTTATTTCCTATTTGTTTCCTTTTCTCTCTTTGTTCTCTGGAAATGCGCGATGAGGAAAAATAAGTGCCTGTCCCCAAAAATGAGTGCTGGTGGCACCCACCGGCAACCACCAGTTCAAATTAGGCACTGCTATCAGAGCAGACTACCACACAAGCCTGTCCCACAGATGGCAGACCACTCAGAAACGAGCACAGTAGATCATGCATCTAACAATGCAGAAGAATATTCAGACACTCGAGGCAAAGAATTGTGTAACAGAAATGGCTGCTTCGGATTCTGCACCATGCATACCTTCTAAAGTCAGACCAAACAATTTTATTCCAGAAAACAACTGTATAATGGTATTAACCTTGTGCATACATCCTCTGCCCCATATATCCCATGGCAAACTCACATATCTCATTGTGTCACAATGGCAAACAAAGTTCCATTTTGTTAAGTAGTTAGACATAGTATACCCACTCCTGCAGACTTGCCACCACCTGATGAATCTGCTACTGAAACACCCAGGTGGCTGAAGTTCTGGCATAGAGCATACAATTCCACACTGCGTTGCTATATTCCACAAAAAACGAACTCTAGTTTATCGTTATAAGATTAAGGGCAAACTTCCTTCTTTGAGACTAGGAAGAGATGTGGCACAGGTGCATACAATTACTTCTGAACAAAAGGTTGCGCCAGCCAAGAAATGGCTCTGAGATGATTCAGGTGAGATAAGGTTTTAGAATAGAGGAATCCTAATGGAAGTTTAGTGTTTTAATGTGGCATACCCAAACTCTCTCTATTATTATGCAGAATAGGATACAGCCATCTTTGTGATGCTTTGTGTGAGACTTCATCCGGCATAATATGTCTTGCAGCCGGCTGGACTCCCAATTGTTCCAGAGGTTAATTTCAATTTCAGCTTCCATCTAATACTCTCTCCACTCATGGTTGGACTCTCACAGCCTGTAACAGAAGATCCCACTTCTTTTGCCTCCTCCGTTGACTTTGACAACGAATGCTTCAGTTCATTTATGGGAAAACAAATGGGGATATTGGTGCATACAGGAGCACACATCTCAAGAGGAATGACCCCCATTCATCAATTTGGAACAACCTGCCTACATTCATGTTGAGTCTCAGGTCATTTGACTTTGCAAGGAATTGTCAGGTCTGGTGATTAGTGGCAGCTACCAATGTGGCATATATCAGTGAAGTGCTGGAAATATAGCTCTGAGATTGCATAAATCAGAATGGAAGAAAGAGGTCAGATTCAGGAGAGGAGTAGTCATAAGAAGCAATGTCCTCAGGCACAGTCAACAAACGTTAGCAGGAGTTTTATTTAACAACTAAGAAAAATATAATACTACAGTTGTTCTGGTTTACTTAGATAGTCACATTCTCTTGGTTCCTTCTTTCTGGTTCTTCCCATCCGCCTAGTCCTTCTCTTGGCTTTCTTCCCGGCATTCTGCCAAGGTCCCTTGTCCTGTTCCCTTTTGTCCTTCAAGTCTTGTTCCTTCTGGCTCTTTTCTACTCTTCCTTATCCTTCTGATCCTAGACCTTTTGGTCTTTGTTTTTTTCATCATTTTGATTGCAGTTCTCCTGGTCCAGATCCGCGTGATTCTCCTAGTCTTTGCCCTGCTTGCCCTTCTGGTCCTCATCTCTAGCTACTAGTACTCCTCATCCCTGTGGTCCTGATCCTAGTCTCAGACCACCAAGTAAGGATGTATGACGTTACAACGCATACTTTTACAACGCCTTCCTTTACATCGCAAGTTTTACAACGCATACCATTACAACGCATAATGCTTTTGGACGCTGGATAGCGAATAGTTTAATTTACTATTCCAACTCCAGTCCCCGTGGATAGTAGGGAAGGTGTTGGATAGTACATTAAACCTATTCCCTATCCTAGAGCGCCCCCCAGCGCTATGCGTTGTAATGGTTTACATTGTAAAAGTTGCGTTGTAATGGTAGTTTGTTGTAAAAGTTTCGTTGTAAAGGCTTTATACCACCAAGTAATGGCCCTTCTCTATGCCCTGTGCTTGTATACGGTCCCCTAGGTCCAAGTGCTAATCCTCTAGCTCTCGGTCAGAATCTGTCTAATGATGCTACTCTTGCTGCATGTCCCATGGCTTTGGTCTCATGGACTCTGGTCCTCCTGGCCCTGGAGCCACTAGCCCTGGTTAACCTCCTCTTAAATGTTACTATACAGGTTCCTTTGTCATCCTGGTCATTCTTTTAGGTAATCCTCCTTCTGAGCCTCCTTATGCTAATTTTCCTGCTTTTCTATGCCTTTCAAGAAAAGGGGACCCCTCTGCTTTAATGCAGTTTCTAGGGCAGGGAAAAGGCTAATTTAGTGAAGAAAAGATCACAGCAACCTAGCACATTCAATGTCATTCATAAATATATTTCTCCATGCAACTATATGGCCCAGAGAGTATGTTGCTTAATTCATATATGTCTCTTTATTTTCAATCACAAATTCTACAAAATGGCCCTCCTATGCAATACATAGACACTATTCAATATTCTGTACTTTATTAATTCATGCAGGTCATAGAGATACATGAATCCGTTTACTGAAACACCGATCTTCTTCACTTTTATCCTAACGTGCACATGGGGAGGGGGACCATTGTTGTAGTCTAGCTGAAAAGTTGGGGACACCAAGGGCGTGGAGCATATAGTAATGATATTAAACACAGAGGCTCGTAAATACTATGATATACCTTCTATTCTCAGTGTTTTTAAGCACTTCTACACTGGCCTTTACAGTGTATTCACCTTCACCACAATAGATGACATCAATGCTTACCTAGAAGATGTGGCATTGGCACGGGAGACCCAGGGACAGTGCGAATATCTTGTGCAACCTATCACAGTTGAAGATATTATGATAGCAATACGTACCCTCCCAAACGGTAAAGCTCCAGGGCTAGATGGCCTGACTTGAGAATTCTGTAATGAGTTTGCTGAGCTCCTAGCACCACATCTACATGCCATGTACAAATATGCTTATCAGAAGCAGATTTTACCCCCCTTCACACGTGAGGCCCTTATAGTGACTATTGAAGCCGGTTTAAGCACCTGAGCATTGTAAGTCCTACAGACCATTCATTGTCTTTAATAAACATTGATATGAAAATGATAGCTAAAATATTGACAATGCAGCTCCAACCTCTGATTTCCAAGCTGGTCTTGCTGGACTAATCCGGCTTTAAACCATCCCAATCCACTGCCTACAACTCGCACACCATATTCGTCCTATTGCACAAGTTGGACCCCTCCTTTCAGGCAGCAGCAGTCCTGGTCGACGCTGCCAAGGCCTTTGGTTCTATTGCATGAGAGTATGTGTTCGCAATAATAGCCCATTTGGGCATTCCAGGGTTGTTCCTTCACTGGATTTGTCTCCTGTACATAAACCCAGTTGCCCGGGTGCGCGTTAATGGACATACATCATATGTAAAGGTACACAATAAGATTGCCCCCTGTCACCATTGTTATTTCCTATAACACTGGAAGCTCTAACATGTGTCATCCGGCAAAGGCATGCTGCGTGTGCATTGCAGTTCCGGCTGTAGGCTCTAAGTATTTCCCTCTATGCAGACGACATAGTACTATATGATAGAGAGTCCCTGATGCACCTTTCCACAGTGATCCCAGAAAACATTAGATTCAAACACTACTCGGGCCTATGCATTAACTGGTCGGAACCAGTTATGTCCCCGCATACACCTAACACTTAACTGAGCTCACTTGAATTCCCGCTGGTGTTCAACAATGGGAGTGTGGATTTTTAGGGATCCTGAACTGGTGGTTAGATCTAACTATGACAGAGCCATTTCAAAACAGGAGGATCAGGAATCTAGATCGTCGAAGCTGCCATTGTCCTTGGCGGATAGAATAGCAGTCATAAAGATGGTGATACTGCCCAAACTTTCATACCTATTTGTAAACATACCAACTGTCTTACTTTTGCATTTTTTTCAGAAACTCAGTGCACTATTGCTAACAATGTTATGGGCAGAAAATCAACCACAAATCAGTTGGGGTACACTCACATTGCCATACGCCAGTGGTGGGTTAATGCACCTGACTTTCACCTGTACTACCTCGGCGTGCAGGCCCATTTCACTCATTATTGGTCTGCACCTCATGATTACATACCACACATCACGGTGGAGCATGATGATGTCTTCCCCATCACACTTCCAGCTTTCCTACTACACAAAAGGGAGGGGATACCACCCACAGAAATTAACACCCAGCACTTCACAGCAACAGCTTGGCAGACACTGGGAGTTGGGCAGGGAAGCACCTGGTATATGCCCTGGCATTACTGTTGCAGTGCCCTCCTGCAATTTTGGTCTCTCAGGAAGAAAATGCACTCCAAATACTCACGCGGGCTGGTCTAAAAACTATAGTGGATATGGCCTACTGTAGGTTCCATTTGGAACTTTATGCAGAAGAATTGCAGAAACCCTTGAGGCCCATGGATATATGGGGGAACCCGGAAGAACCTTAGGGGCCATCATTAGCAAAATATTTGTTGTTCATTTTATACGTCAGACCGACCTGTCAATATCAAGCTCACCGAGCACCAAGTTAATGAATTTTATTTTGTACATCCGATATTTCTCTTCTTTTTCTATGTGAGCTGTGAACTACCCAGGAGCCATTCCACATAGCTGTAGGACACCATTTGACTCTTTTTACCTTTCGACCCCCGACCATTTACCGTCCTAGTCGTTATTTGAGGCATCAACAAATGGTATTGTGTGGCTTTTCCTGATGAATGCACTGTTGTGCTGACACCATTTGGTTCTTAGCCACTGACTGTTTGCTGAAACATTTGATCCATCCACTGTTGCAGTATTTAACTCAGCCCTTTATTTATTGATGATTAGACAGTGTAGACTGATCAGCTACGTTAGGATCAATTATATGTATCATGAATGAGAAAATCTATGTCTCTTTGGTTACTGTTATTGTGTATGTCCATTTTTATAGAATGCTTGTGTGAATGTTGATAGGACTTTAGTGTGCATGTGGATTTATGTATATTTAATATTTATTGTATTAATAAAATATATTTTGTACTGGTTATTGTTATGTTCCTTCAGGTTCTATTATGAATCATTGTTAATCTTGTTTATATTTTGAGTTGCGTTAGCTCTTTGCAATTACGTTTGATCACTGCCTAGAGGAACTCACACCGAATAGCAGGGGGCCCTTGTCTATTTTCATTGTACATGTTTGTAGTTTTCAGGAATATACACCAGTAGCCCTGAGGAACTCTTGGTTAAAGATGAAACACATATTGACTATGCTTGGACTTTATCGCACTATGTGGCTATATTTGTATTATTTTGTATTGCGTGAAGGCCACGTTTGGATTGCACTGTACATAGTCATGTTTACTTTTTCCATGTGAAATACATTGAATAGTACAAGATTGTACCTGCACCGTCAATTTTGTATTATTGTTTGTCTAATAAAATATCGTTGTGAACAGACATTTTGACTACTTAAAGTTGTGACCTTACTAGTTAGAATTGTGTTGTGCTCCAGATGTATGTTGGTTGTTCCGCATCCATGTCCTGTTCCTCATTCCTGGTCTCCCAATCCAAGCCCTCTTAGTCCTCTTTCCCCATGTCCTCTAGTCCAGTGTCACATAGTCCTGTTCTGATTGATCTCCTTGTTCCCCTATTTCTGGTCTTGGTCTTACTGGCCTGGTCCATATCCACATGGATCTTTTGATCTTTCAGATTTTGGTCTCTGTTATCCTGGTTCTCGTCTTTTTAATCCTGCAAGACTTGGTCCTTCTCGTCCGCGTGGGTGAAGTTCTCCTGGTCTTAATCCTCCTGATTGTGGTCTTCCTCCAGGCCCTGGGTCTGTTTATGGTTTTCATAACTCTGATCCTGCTCCTCTCTGGCCTCTTAGTTCTTTTAGTCCCAATGATGCTATTTACAGTGGTGGTCCCCATGGTCCTGCCCTTGGTGCACCTTAGTTTTTTTTGTTTAAATCTGTTCTATTTTCCGATAGTATTGAGCACATATGATACATACAGCTTTAGCGATGACTGTATACATTATTGATCACATTGCAGGACATATACATTGAGCTACCCACTTTAGCATGAGGCAGAATAGTACTGTGCTTGTATGTATGCGATAATTGCCATTGGTGTACACTGACAAATGCTCCAGGCTTCAGCATATTTTGATTCCAGAGCTAAATAATTTTTTCTGCAAATCAACATTATACAACATACACTTTCTATATGGCTACCAAAGAAAACATCCTTTTCCAAGAAGTCAGTCACATCTCTCTAATGCTGCGCCCATCATCCATGCACATGTAGGTGAGGACAGGCTCCCATAACGGTGGCTACTACCAATGTGTTAACAATCTTTGAATGGTTCAGTACGTGTGTGAAAGTTAGGACCCCGCTGTCAAGAGGCGCATCACGGTTCCCATTCCCTGCTACGCCACTCCCCTCAGCATGGGAAGCATGAGCCAATGGGGTAGAGGGTATTTCAGTGTGTAAGTCCGCCATTAAAGCATCCCAATGTGGGGCAATACGGTGTTTCCTGAGACCCAGAATGTCCTCTCTATGTGGTGCCATACTCTCTATGCCTGTGCCTAGTTTATAAATGGATGTAGCATGTGGAGGGGTAATGAGGCATTTGGCCAGGATTAGCCCTAGGTCAATGAATCGAGATGTAACTTTGTATTTCTTACAGTTGCTATACCTCCCTAAGATGCACACCTCCCATCTGAATGCGAGAGCCCTTTCCGTGCAATGTAGCAAATGACCCGTGACAGCTTGCCAATAGTGTGTGAGTTAGGGGCAGGCCCATAGCATGTGCAGTAAATCGGAATTTGTCAACTGACAGTGGAGAAAGGTGGCGTCAAGACACCCAAAATAGCGATTGATTTTCTCAGGGGTAAGATAGGCCCTATGTGTGATATACGATTAGATCAAATGGAATCTGGTGTTCCGGGGGACAGTGATTGGGCCCTCCAGTACAGCCTCTCATTCCATATCAGTATAGGGATGGCCCCAGCCTGTCTCACTTTGCCACGCAATGGCTCAAGGGATAGCGCTGTCTGGCTGTGTAGAGAACTTGCTAGCCAGTGGACTAAATGTTTGCCTTGCCGTAAAACGTGTAGGTACTGTATGGTTAAGTGTGCGGGCAATTAGCTGGTTATGTCTCCCAAGCTGTGACTCAGCGCCCCTATAAGTAAAGCATGCCATAAAAACTGTCCCCCAGAGCGAATCCATCTTCCTCCACCAGGGTGCCATAGGGTAAGAGTGTACCATCTCAGTAAAGGTCGCCCACTGACTGAATGCCATCTAGATCCAATTCTGCGAGTTCCGCTCTGGCAGTGTATCTGTCACCTCACGGTGCACCAAGTAACACTAGCGCTGGGACGTAGGCAGTAATGCAGCATGTGACATGAAGGCACCACTTATAACAACAATGGGCAAGCCTGTACTAACATAGGTTGTGGCAGTGGGGGCCGAGCCCAGGGGTGAAAACGCTGCAATAGATCAGATTGGCTGCAGGTTGGTAGTAGCATGGCTATGTCTGGCAATTGCAATGCAGCAAGCCAACGTGCCACCCACTGCAGCAGTACCCCTAGATTGTATTGATCGAAGTTGGGCACTGCAAGACTGCCGTGATCTATCACCTGATATAACTTTGCTAGTGGCACATGGCATCGAGATTTTTTCCAGATGAATTCCCGCATCACACCCTCAAACGAGCGACAAAACGTGTTGAAATACAGGGGCATGTTAGCAAAATAATACAGGTGGCGAGGGAGCGCCTGGCCTTGGTGCACCTTATATTCATTATCCTTGTTCTGGCCCCTAGGCCTTGCTGGTTTTGTTCCTCCAGGGCCTGATTCTCTTGATCGTCCTGGTCCTGATTCTTCTATTTGTGGTCACCTTGCTGGTCTCCTAGTCCTTTTCTTCTAATCCTAACCTCCCAGTCTGCCTGTTCCTGCTTGATCTGCTCATAATGCACATCTTAATTCTAGCCTGTTAGTCCTTTTGAAGAATTTGGTCTTACAGGCTATCCTAATCCTTACCCTCCTCCTCCTCTCCCCCACACATCAGCCATGTACCACCTCCAAACCCGTCACTCAGGCTTTTGTTTCAGTTACTGGCTTCTGGACACAGACAAGTCACGTTTCCCAGTTACATACATGAGCAGCACTTCTAGTCCATGTTTTTACTTTACATTGTGGAACTTGTAGTCCTGTTTATATCATTATAAAATTAACACTTGGACTGGAAGAGCTATTTACGAATGGTCCGGGCACACTTGAGAGTCTGTGGATAGCGATTTCTGGATTACTATGCTGAGTGAGTGATAAAGGACAGAAAAAGAGAGCCACAACCCGACAATCCTTTGTTTTTTAGGTATGACTTTTAAAGACCGCCGTCTGCATTACCTACTGTTATTTCCATGTCACTCTATCTGATCCTGGTAAAATAGTTAAACGTGTAATACAGTCTTTAAAAACATCTCAGGTAACCTGCGTGACATAAATTTGAAACATTGAGAATTTTAATTCAATCTTTCGTTATTAAACGGTAGATACAATTGATTAATTTGGGTGTTAATAAACACTTAATATTAAGTTGTTATAAAATAAAGGTTATGTGCTAAAGAAGTACTTAAGAGTATATTAATTCACTTATGCAGAAGCAGCTAACTTTCCCACAAACCAGCATATCTTACATGCAAACCTAGCCTCAGAAAAGTCTACACAAACCTTTTAGATGTCACTCTCTTGCTTATGAGTGACATGATGTTCCTATAATTATTTTCCCTGCACGTTATGTTTGTCTCAATGTTATATATTTGTGTTTGGGCAGACTCTCACCTTTAGAGTTTGTCAACTATTCACCTTAAATGTGTAGAGAAATTCCAGCAGACCATGGCAGGATATATTTACCTTCTTTGCCTTGCCTCATAGATAATTTTGCTCTTGTGTGCTAAGTTAGGAGTAGCTGTAATAAATCTGTTTGAAGGGAACGATAATGCCTTGATTCCCAGATTTTTCCCCCACTTTCAGGAAAAGGGAACACAGGAGGATTCAATCCTTCTTTAATGCTTTTCTTTCCTTTATATTGAGTCCTACTATTTGGGTTAAAAAAAGCAGAAATCAGCTGTTAGATTTGGGGGTCTCTAGTTGGCACAGGTAGATACTTGTGACAAATAGGGACCCTCTCCTCTAGTCAGGACTCAGGATAAGGGGATTACACTCCTAAAATAACCCCTGCGTAAGGAACATATTTCGTTGGAGGTTCCTCTACTTTGTAGTAGTGGAACTCGTGTGTCCCTCCATCCGCTGGAGGAAAGTGAATCCATGAATAGAACACTTCTGTCTGCCGATATTCATGTGCCTCTATAACAAAGATTACTTTACCACCTCTCGATGATACTCCATTGTTTATGAGTTTGTAAGTTATAGTTTTTCTTACATTTACCGGGATGATTATAACATCCGGGTCATTCTGTAGGAGATTTCTATCATCTAAAACTGCTTGAGCTGCAGCTGTAGTTAATTCCTTGTCACTAATCATTATTTTACTGACTGAAGAGTTTGCAGAACAAGTTTCAAGGAAACAAACATTAGGTGCACAATATTTTGGAACACTGTATCCTTCAACGTTGAATAAACCAAAATCTAATACATAGGATTTTCGTCCTACTCAGTTTTGGCGGATATTATCCTTTCACCCACTCCAGATGTCTATTGGAGTATTTTATGGGAAAAAGGGGTCTGTGTGAAAAGCACGACTGAGTTACTCTAGTATCTAGCGTTAAATTATTGCCTTACCAAATGTTGGGCGCCATGTAGTGTAGTTCCTATATTCCCAATAGGCTCTGCGCATTGGAATAATATATCCTGTAGTTTAGACGTAGGACTGAGGTCGACTAGGTCTCTACCGAGTATATTAAACTTAATTGTGAGTGCCAGCTAGCTCAGATGTCACTAGAAACCTTCTCGAATTCACAAGAAGAAATTAGTTTCTGACAACCGCATAAACATTACAACTTTGTTTCCCAAGAATAAGAATTCAATCTCTAGAGTCGCGAAACAATAGATAGCTATTTTACTCAGTCAATCGTGCATGCTTCGTTTCACCAGATGTGCTGAGAAAATAGAGAGACGGGCGTTTTCAATAAAAAGTATTTAT
Source organism: Lissotriton helveticus (assembly GCF_964261635.1). NCBI lineage: Eukaryota > Metazoa > Chordata > Amphibia > Caudata > Salamandridae > Lissotriton > Lissotriton helveticus. Next base: position 1,283,767,668 of record NC_136057.1, on the reverse strand, counting down.
TTAACAGTCTTCTTTCTCGAGCATAAGAAATGTACTGCTTCAATTGTAATACTGGTTATCAAGTACAAGGTATATAATACAATAAGTATTATAAAGTAGTACTGTAAAAACATGATATGGTTTCTAAGCCATAAGGGTAGCCTGGAAACACTGGAGCTGGATTTCTCGGCAGGAGAAAAGACAGCGTCTCTCAGTGCGTCAGCTGGAGGGTCGGCTTCCTTCGGCACTTGCTGCTGCAGGGTGTCGGGCAAGTAGCTAGTCGAACTGCTCCAAACCACCGTGTGTTTGTCTGGGCAAATGTAGGCATATTTATACCATGAAGGTGCAGAGTTTGACGTATGATTGGACATAATACCGTCACTCAAAGACTCAGTTTTTTTAAAACTCCATGATTTCCTAGATAAATTAGTATTCAGGTGAGGGGAAGTCCGTCGCTGCTGAAGGTTTTTTTTTCTAAGAAATCGTTGTTGATTCTCGGAACTTAGTGGAAGTAGCCATGCCGTATTTGGGCTGCATAGGCTCAGTGTAAATATGGTAATGATTTCTATGCCTATATAAGGATCGGGTAATTTATACCTATATATGGGCATGAATCGGGAAAATTACACTAGGGTCCTAGATTCCTACACAACAAGCTCAAGATGGCAGTTTAAAACTTCACTCACAAGCTCTGTAATGGCAGGCCTGAAACATGTGCTACTCAAGTGTGTGGCCCAATCAGTGCTGCAGGCACACTAGTACCATTTAATTTACAGGCCCTGGGCACAAGTAGTGCCACTTTACTAATGCCTCTCAAGTAAATTAAATATGCTAATTGGATATATGCCATTTCTACCGTGTTTTAAGAAGAGAGCACAGTCACTTTAGCACTGGTTAGCAGTGAAGTAAAGTGCGCAGAGTCCTAAGGCAGCAAAAACAGGATCAGCAAAAATAGGAAGTGAGGCTAAAGTTTGGGGTAAGGCCACCCTAAGGCTCACAGGTCTAACAAACAGCATAAACAATACCAATGGAAATAAACAAGAACAGATTTGCCTGACTGTGCTGCAGAAATATTGAGCAGTGTAATGTGCACAGGGGAGAACAAGGGTGGCATCCATCTTGGTCAAGATGGCTTCCAGGCCTTAATTGAGGATTACTTAATATTAGTATAGAAAACACACTTCAATACATCCTCGGAAACAACTAGTTTAAATGGCAATAGCGTATATATGTGTATTCAAGTGTAAAATTTGCAAGTTGTAAATATTGTAAGATGTACTTCCATTTTAATACATGGTTAAAGTGATGTATATGTACTTGACGAACAGTAGGAAAAAGTACCAACATCAGAACTTGCTACAGTATAGTATGTTTCAACCTCAAAGAGAACAATAATCAATCAAGAGGGCTCCAATCTGATTTTGAAATGATGCTTATCAAGTGCATCCCAAGATAATGTCACCCTATGTGTACCTTCCACTCTGTTCAGAGCTATGTGTATCTCTTATTCTGGTGTTGCCCAGATTAAGAGTTTTACCTCTTATGCAGCTATCCATGGTACATCAGGGGAGTGCCAAGTAGTCCTCTGGCCAATAGTTGTGCCAAATCAATACATTTAGAATTGGATTTCTCTGCTTTATGGAGGCATCAGACGCAGAAGGCTTATCTCTAGGCTGCAGAGGCAATGTCTAGCAGTTGAGACAATTGGCTGCTTTGTTATCTTATCCCAGTAAGAACTGATATTCAGGGATTACCACACCATGTGTCTGGATTAGCTTCATCACATCCACATCTAAGGCAGGCGCGTGGACCCCTCGTTTGCATTCCATGCAAACGTTTGGATGCGAGGTAAGTGCAGTGTATGAAATTTAACTTTAAGAGTGTGAAATGGCCAATCCTGAATACGTTGGCTCTGAATGACAACTCAGTAGCCAATTCTTGATTAGTTAATTATATGGCAAAATTAGTTTCATATTCTGTTTTCAATTTGTTAAGGTCAAATGCACCATCTTTCTAATTGCCCTTTACAACTAGCATGCCAGTTTTTTAGATTCCCTAATTGTAAGAAGTTGATGCAGTGCAACATGTGTATTGAGCTCTGTATGTTCACAGCCCTGTCTAAAGAGACTTGGGCAATACACTTCTTTACTGCTACTCCATATTCCATGTTAAGCCTGAGACTTCACTCAGTACACCATTGCACTATATGCCGTCCTGCCCTAGTTGGCACCCATGTCAGCCCTTCTCTAGTCCAGCGCACCTTTCCTCTGCTTTAGCAATCTTATGAAATCTTGGAAGCAATGAGAGTGGTGTACCTCAGAGACCCTGCGGCATCTTCTCCAGCACTAGATCCTCACATCCATCCCTTTACACCTCGCATCCCAGAGGGGAGGGGGCTGAGAACTCCCTGGTTGCACCTCAACAAACCATATCAGGTTTTAGCATCTGCAATATATCTCATCTCAATGGAACCGCCTAATTACAACCAACTAGTCATCTAGTCATTCATTGGAGCTGCACTACTAAGAAGTAGGATTCAGTGTCCAGAGTACTAAGACCTCCTTCTACCACTGGGATGAACAGTTTACATAGAACTGCCCAGTACCTACCCTCTCCAAATAAAAACCCCAGCAGTGTGTTCAGTTCTTTGAGAAATGAGCATCTGAAGTTCACCAGAATGTTGGTAAAGTAATACATAGGTCTGGCAAGGATCACCATTTTTGTGAGGTTTACTCTACCTATTGCTAACAAGAGAAGGTATTGACAAAAGGAAACTGAGCTCTTGGACGATGATACCTATCTAGTGACATTACCAGCAACACTATCATTACCAGTATGATGAATAACTATTCCTAAATAGCATAAAATGTGCATTTACCACCTCAATGGACCGGTCAGATAGACACAATGATTCTGTAATATTACAGTAAGGAGTGGGTAAAATAGCACATATCATTGTTCACTTTAAGGTGAGACATTGTTCCGAACAAGTGAATCTGGTGCAACATACTTTGTAGGCCAGTATCAACAATGCTAACATATAGTAGGGCATCATTCACATACAGTTGTACTGTAGACATCAATGGTTGTCACTCGTGAGCTCAGTGCATCTATTAGGACATGGTCTGTAACATTGAACAAGCACTGGATGTTGGGAGAGATACTCCTGCACGGCACAAACCTGCAGTGTTCAAGATGGGCAGTGTCAGGAAAGACCTTCAATGTTCTGGAAGCCAGAACCTTTCTTAAGATTTTATAATCTAGGTTCAGCATTGATAATGGTGGGCAAGAAGTTATATCTGTCGATCATGGTGAGGTTTGTACAAGACCACAATGAAGGCTTTCGGAGTCAAAGAAGGAAGAACACACTCTTCTTTCACCATGGTTTTACAGCATGTAAGTGCGGCATTAACAAGTCGATAAAATGTGGAGTAAAATTCTTCCGGTAATTTAACTACACAGTTGTATAAACGCATCATTAACCCCTTCGCTGCGGGGGTAATTCCCCCGCTGTTTCCTGGAGGGGAGGGGGGCGCGCACCGCGCCCGCATGCTCATGACGAGCTCAGCTCGTCATTAGGCATGGCGCTCCAGTGCTCATGACGAGGTGCACCGGCTCCCGTGGAACGCTCAGCACAGCAGGGGAATTATCCCCGCATGCGAACGTTCCACGGCTCATGACGAGGTGAGCTAGTCATGAGCACCGGAGCACCGTGCCTCAGAGCATGGTAACGGTTAAATTCAGTTAGCGGAACTTGGATGTCAAACATACCAACCTACTTATGTGTCAAATTTCCCATCGATGTGTCCCGTAGGTAGTTGCACAGGCTCTGTCCACCTGACAGCATTGTTCAGGTGCATAGAGTGGTAGAGGGGTGCCAGAACATCCACTGATATTGGTTTGGAAAGGCACCAGGGATCCAATCTTCTTCCTTAGGGCAGTGGTCAGTGTAAGGATCATGTCAGATGTCATAGTGATACCTGGTAGTGTATTCATGGTAGTCAAATCAACTCAATCTTTCCAAAGTTGATGTACGAAGTTTCCTCACTTTAGCAAGTTTGATCACCATCAATAGGTCTTCCATCATCTGTTTCTTGAGTATGTAGAAGTCGTTCTCAAGTGCAGTGGCAGCATCTCCTTTAGGGCAGAGGAGTTTCATCCCCCTGCTGCCAGAGCCACAAAGGTGAATAATAAAATGGTAATAAATTGAATTTATTACCATTTTATTTTTCCCTTTCCACAGCCTGAGAAGATGTGTGGGGCCAGGTCACTGCTGCTGACAGGCAGCAGGGGAGTGCTCACTCCAACAGTTCACACTGAGCATGTCACTTTGGCCGTCTGTCTTGCGACGGCCAGCCTGACATGAACCGTGTAAACTTCTCCACCCAGCAGTCTCAGACAGCTGAATGGACAGCAGGTATAAGTACACTGTGCCTGTAGGAGCATCGAGGTTGCCCGCTCCAGCCAATCCTGCTTCTGCTCTCATGCTGCTGAACATTATCAGCAGAATGAGAGCAACATCTGAATTGGTGCGGACAATTTAACTGCTTCAAGTTTCCAGCACCGAAGGACTGAAGCAGCGGACCAGAGGAGGTGAGCCAGGAGAGTGGGTAAGTACCATCTCTGCTCGTACAGCCCATTATTTTGACTTTCTGCACATTTCTAACCTTTATTTTGCCTCATTTTCCTCATTTCTGACCTTTAAATTTCCTTGTGCTGCTTATTTCTGACCTTTATTTATGCCTCTTTCTGCTCGTTTTTGACCTTTATTTTGCCTCTTTCTGTTTGTTTGTTGCCTTTATTTGTCCTCTTTCTGCTCATTTCTAACCTTCATTGTTTCTCTTTCTGCTTGTTTGTGACCTTCATTTTTCCTCTTTCTGTTCGTTTCTGACCCTTATTTTCCCCCTTTCCGCTCGTTTCTGTCATGGCCCCTCAAAGGAGTTGTCGCATCCATAGTGTTGCGGTGATTCTCCTTATGCTCAGAACTATGCACAGGATCTCAGTGAATTGTGGTGTACCAAAAATCTCACCTCAGTATACAAAACCCCTATCCGACTAGCATCAGTGTCTCATTAGCTCTCCATCCTATAGCGAAGCAACCAATGATTAGACAAACCAGAACATGCGACTTAGGGTACTCTCAGGAATGGTGGGAATCAAGAACACTATTTCATTTTTACTCTCATACCAGTCCACAACGTGAGTAATCAGAGACAGGGGAAAGTTTAAAATGTTTATTTTAACGACGTGCTCTAAGATGCAGTATTTTGGCTAACATAAGCAGGCATATGATTAGAAATAAAACGATCGGCATTGTTACAATTCCATAAAACGCAAATGGCGAAATCATGTTAAAATGAGAGTGGAAAAAGGTCATATAGCTCCTTGTGAACCACCCTCCCCTGCTAGGAACTAGGTTTTATAATAAAAGAAGGTCTCTTAGGCTTGAATGGGGAACCCCATACCTCCAAGATAAGCAGAGGTGAATCGCATCTCAGGATCAGCAAAGCTCTCTGTCACTGGAAAGGGTTTTCTCCAAGTGCCCAAATCATGCATGCAGTGCAATATTAAAGGCACTAGAATTTCTGTTGGTTGCAGCTGTGTGCGTGTTGTGTCTAGCGTGTGGGCCGATGAACCTGAATCACAGCATACATTGTTATTAAGACCTTGAAGACTTCTGCACGCAGTGTGGAAACTAAGGTCGCGGTGTAAGTCTAGAGATGTGAAAAACAGACCGTTCTCATGCAAATAAAATCAAGCACTTTATCTTGCAACAACAGTTACATGTAGTGTTGTGTGCAAAAGCTGCAAAGTGGCAAAATTGTGTTTAAACTTCAGATACGTTTATGCTAACATAGCAATGTGTGCAGGCAGAACCCTGTCCCCACTACAATAGCGCCCAGATACCCTTAGAGTGACAGTGCTGTGCAATACAAATGCTCATTGATTGACTGACCGCATGTGAATGCACCCACACCCCCATCCATTTGCCTGCCTCACCATTATTGGGGGTTGCCAGCTGCGGCTGCTCAAGGGCCTCCAATTCTTTATGAAGGACCTTACATACTCCAAAAGATGTCTTAAGGCAAACTCCCACTATCCATTTCTCTAGGGTCTCCCGTTCAGTATGTACCTCATGCAGAGATGCCAAGTTATTTCTGGGATTTTATGAACACAATATTCTCTAATGGTTACTTTAAAGGTGGTACAGGTAGCACAGCTGGCTACAATTTTCTGCTGGGGTGACAAGTTAGTGGTATGCCTCAGCTCAGCATTGCCATCAGTGGGTTATAATCCAAAATCATTCTGGCTAAATAGTCAACATACAGGCACAACCCAACAACTGAGAGTAGAAAAGAGGAATATTTTTTAAGTCATGAATGGGTTAGTAATAATCATGCTCTCTGTGTTATGGTTGAGCCACCCATCAAATGTCAGTCAGGTGTCAGTCCACTACCCAGCTCTTAAATCAATCAGCCAGTCTCCCAGGCAGGGCCTCAGAGATTGGTGGATGAGATCTGTCTGTTTGAATTTCCATGACATAATTAAAGTCTGATCCTAACAAAGCCTTAATATGGGGTGATATAAATCCTGCATAGGAATGTGGCTGCAGTGCTTTTGGTGCTTTGGTGTATGCACACTGGTTATTACTACTGTCGGGCAGGGCCATCTTCACAGCATTATAGGCCCCAGGTCAAAGCAGTGCACTAGGCCATGCCTACACTAACACTCACAGAAATAAAAATGTTTAACAGAAAATTTGTGTTAAATTCTGGCCTGCACAGGGCCCCTATGCTAGTGGGGCTTCCGAGCGACTAGCCAGAGTACCCATGTGTTAAGAAGCCACTGCTGTCAGGTCTAGCGTAAAGCAGGAAAAACCTTCCCTGAGTATCAGTGTTCGCTCAGTTGACTGTCTCCGTCCTTGTGCATATAAAATCATTCTTCGTGTAGGCCAGGGAGCAAGTGCTGAACACTTTTCTTATACACCTCCCCCTTAATGAGTCACCTTCAAATTATTAGATATGCCTCCTGTAAAAACGCCAATTGTACACCACGTCTTTGCAGAGAACTGCGTACTCTATGCCTTTAGACATGTTTTCCATACACCTGACGTGTCATGTTATAAACCTATAAGGTGGTAAGTATCTCATGAATTGCGAGCAGAGAAGCGGGTTGTGCAAGCAGATTTACCACTTGGCTGTCAAACCTTCACCCCATTCAGTGCTGATCCCTTTTTTGGCATTTGAGACAGTTTGCACTTAAAACTTTATAACTTTTTTTCACAAAAGATATTTAGGCCAGATGTGCCTCCTTATTTACCACGGGCCACATGTATCAAGCCTTTTTCCCGTTTGCAAATGGGCAGATTCTCAGAATCGGCCCGTTTGCCAATTGGAAAAAGCCTTTTGGGATGTATCATCCCAAAAGGCCATTTAAAAATTCACTTTTTTGATTTTTTTTATAAAAGTGCCATATGTCGCACATATTTGCCCTTAGGGCAGGTATGTGCACAAAATGTGCTCACATGCATAATTCAGGGGTGCAACAGGGTGACTTTTTGGCACCCTTGCACCCTTGAAATTGTATTCTCAATTTGCTAATCTCTAATTGGTAATCACAAATTGAGAATGTCTTCCCATTCATTCCTATTAGCCTCCTAGCCTATAGGAATGAATGGGAAGCTATTCCCTAATTGCGAATCTCAATTTGTAATTCACAAATAAGGAATATGTAGGCTTCACAAAATTTTTAGCGAATCCTACATACATTGCATTTTGCGATTCTCTAATTGCGATTTACCAAAAATCGCAATTTGAGAATCGCAAAACTCTTTTTTGATACATATGGCCCCACATATGGGAGGCTGAGAAAATAAGGCAAATGTCTGGTTTTTATTTTGAAAACTGGGAAAGAGTGTTGTGCAAGTGTGTGTGTGTGTGTGTGTGTGTGTGTTTTAAACATGCATTAGCAAAAGGCAGTGTATGAGGGCAAAAATATTTCTCGCCACTTAGTATTGGTGGTCAATATTTTCTAATTTGCTACTTTTACCTACCTGTAGTTTGTCGGGAAAATAGGTGTGAAACCCATTGTTGAACCCAGAGATCTGTACAGTTCTGAAAACTAGATAAATTCTGAATTTGGGAAGGGGTCATCTGTATAGCTTGTTCAGGGTTTTCCCAAACAAACTAATCTTTAAAATAACAAGTTAATGTTAATGGGAAAAAGAGAGTTGTGAAACAAGGTTTTCATGTTACGTTTGTCTGACTCTTCTGGTTGCAGATATGTATAGATTTCCAAAAACCTGCGATCCCCAGAACCAGCAACGGCTTTTAATGATCTTTGGTTATGTACCAACCGTGCATCATGTCATTATGAAAATTCTAATAAATAAAAAATGGTATGAAGGAAAACAATTGATTTTTCAACAATGCCCAAGAATCTGAATTCAGGGATCTTGGTTACTGTATCGCTTCAAATTATGAATTAACTGTAATACCAGAGTATTCTTAGAGTGTTTCCAAATGTGTTTTTTGTGTATATTAACTTACAATTATAAGTTAAAAATATAGGAAGATTTAATTCAGAATAACAAATGCTCTAACATCCAGGATTCCCTCCAATAAAAATGGTGCAATACTTTTTTGGGTGTGCCTACCACCTAGGAGAGACACAGACACCTAGGAGAGTACAGTGTGCAGTAGCTTGACTAGATAGAACAACATTTTCTTACACTGAAATGCCCAGCAAATGTCAAACTTTGAATTAAAATAAAGTATTTGGACAGTGTGGCTGGCCATAATGCTGTGAAGATATGAAACCTTGAGCTCTGACCCGCCTGGCCCACAACCATGCTAAAATCCATACATAGCCTTTACATCCACTTAAAAAACTAAAATCGGCGCATGTGGGAACACTGAATGGTGTATACCAGCTATCAAATCTCACCATATGGAGCACCATTGGCACGGAAACATGGCCATTCTGATAGACTGCTGTGTCAACATGTAAAGATGGCGCCTGGGCGGGGGCCGTCATCAGACTGGAGGTTGCACACCTCGGTAGGTAAACTGAGCCTTCCCTTTACATGGAGGAGTGGAATGAATGCCCACGTCACACAACCTCAACATCATCTCCTACGCCGACGACACCCAGCTGATCATATCCCTCACCGAAGATCCCCACACCGCCAAAGCTAACCTCCACAGAGGAATGAAGGCCGTAGCCGACTGGATGAAGGACAGCAGACTGAAGCTGAACTCAGACAAAACGGAGGTCCTCATTCTCAGACCCACCCAATCAGCCTGGGACGACTCTTGGTGGCCCACGTTACTAGGCACAGCCCCGGAACCCACGGACCACGCACTCAACCTGGGGGTCATCCTCGACTCAACTCTCTACATGACCAGGCAAGTCAACGCCGTCTCCGCGTCCTACTTCAACACCCTCCGTATGCTCCGCAGGATCTTCAAATGGATCCCCCTCGACACGAGAAAAAACGTTACCCAGGCCCTCATCACCAACGGACTTGACTACGGGAATGCCCTCTACTCAGGAACTACAAACAAGCTCCTGAGACGACTCCAACGCATCCAGAACGCCTCGGCCCGATTCATCCTCTACGTCCCCCGCCGCAGCCACATCACACTCCACCTGAGAGGCCTGCACTAGCTCCCCGTCAACAAAAGGATCACCTTCAAGCTCCTGATCCACGCACACAAAGCACTGCACAACACCGAACCCACCTACCTCAACAACCGACTCAGCTTCCACACCCCCACCCAAAGCCTCCGCTCAGCCAACCTCGCCCTCGCCACAGTCCCCCGCATCCGAAAAACCACCGCTGGCAGCAGATCCTTCTCCTACCTCGCTGCCAAGACCTGGAACACTCTCCCCACCATCCTACGACAGACCCAGGACCTGCTGGCCTTCAGAAGACTCCTCAAGACCTGGCTCTTCGACCAGTAGCACCCCCCCCTCCCTAGTGCCTTGATACCCTCGTGGGTATGTAGCGTGCTTTACAAATGCAGTGATTGAATGATTGATTGATCATGAAGGACCACCACACACGATGCCACTAGCAAGGCCGTGCTCACGACTGCCGGAGGGCACCACATGAAACAGAGGCCTGGCAGGGTGAGGCCCAGATCTTTGCAGAAGTGTTGCAGTGCCCACGCCCAAGGGAAGATGCCGCAGCCTCAACTAGTAGAGATTGCTTGGGGTGGTTTTACCCAGGAGAGCTGACAGGTGCCATGCACTATGTCAAGCAGGTGGTGAGCAATGGGCCTCCTGTGGAGTAACCATCATCCCCTTTTGTATCGCTTTGTTCGCCCTAAGTGTGGCAGGGTATGCTCAGATGTGAGTCCCTTGCTCACTTGGCCACTGGATTCAAGATAGCCTGGCTGATGAGGATTATGAATCCGAAACCGGTCCCAGGATGCTTGTTTCCGGTCCATGGAAGACATGGCTTGGCAGTTCGGGCTGGACTGTTCCCATGAGGCACAGGGTCAGACTGATTTGCATATGGCCATGTCTGAAATGGGGTGGCTGAGTGGGCTAAAGAATGGTGATGGATTAAACCCAGATCAGTTTACTGGGGGTGAGTGTTTGATTTGCTCAAACGCTCCGTCCATCATCCCCTTTTGTATCGCTTTGTTCGCCCTAAATGTGGCAGTATATGCTCAGACGTGAGTCCCTTGCTCACTTAGCCACTGGATTCAAGATAGCCTGGCTGATGAGGATTATGAATCCGAAACCGGTCCCAGGATGCTTGTTTCCGGTCCATGGAAGACATGGATTGGCAGTTCGGGCTGGATTGTTCCCATGAGGCACAGGGTCAGACTGATTTGCATATGGCCATGTCTGAAATGGGGTGGCTGAGTGGGCTAAAGAATGGTGATGGATTAAACCCAGATCAGTTTACTGGGGGTGAGTGTTTGATTTGCTCAAACGCTCCGTCCATCATCCCCTTTTGTATCGCTTTGTTCGCCCTAAGTGTGGCAGGGTATGCTCAGACGTGAGTCCCTTGCTCACTTGGCCACTGGATTCAAGATAGCCTGGCTGATGAGGATTATGAATCCGAAACCGGTCCCAGGATGCTTGTTTCCAGTCCATGGAAGACATGGCTTGGCAGTCCGGGCTGGACTGTTCCCATGAGGCACAGGGTCAGACTGATTTGCATATGGCCATGTCTGAAATGGGGTGGCTGAGTGTTTGATTTGCTCAAACGCTCCGTCCATCATCCCCTTTTGTATCGCTTTGTTCGCCCTACGTGTGGCAGGGTATGCTCAAACGTGAGTCCCTTGCTCACTAGGCCACTGGATTCAAGATAGCCTGGCTGATGAGGATTATGAATCCGAAACCGGTCCCAGGATGCTTGTTTCCGTTCCATGGAAGACATGGCTTGGCAGTTCGGGCTGGACTGTTCCCATGAGGCACAGGGTCAGATTGATTTGCATATGGCCATGTCTGAAATGGGGTGGCTGAGTGGGCTAAAGAATGGTGATGGATTAAACCCAGATCAGTTTACTGGGGGTGAGTGTTTGATTTGCTCAAACGCTCCGTCCATCATCCCCTTTTGTATCGCTTTGTTCGCCCTAAGTGTGGCAGGGTATGCTCAGACGTGAGTCCCTTGCTCACTTGGCCACTGGATTCAAGATAGCCTGGCTGATGAGGATTATGAATCTGAAACCGGTTCCAGGATACTTGTTTCCGTTCCATGGAAGACATTGCTTGGCAGTTCGGGCTGGACTGTTCCCATGAGGCACAGGGTCAGACTGATTTGCATATGGCCATGTCTGAAATGGGGTGGCTGAGTGGGCTAAAGAATGGTGATGGATTAAACCCAGATCAGTTTACTGGGGGTGAGTGTTTGATTTGCTCAAACGCTCCGTCCATCATCCCCTTTTGTATCGCTTTGTTCGCCCTAAGTGTGGCAGGGTATGCTCAGACGTGAGTCCCTTGCTCACTTGGCCACTGGATTCAAGATAGCCTGGCTGATGAGGATTATGAATCCGAAACCGGTCCCAGGATGCTTGTTTCCGGTCCATGGAAGACATGGCTTGGCAGTTCGGGCTGGACTGTTCCCATGAGGCACAGGGTCAGACTGATTTGCATATGGCCATGTCTGAAATGGGGTGGCTGAGTGGGCTAAAGAATGGTGATGGATTAAACCCAGATCAGTTTACTGGGGGTGAGTGTTTGATTTGCTCAAACGCTCCGTCCATCATCCCCTTTTGTATCGTCCTGTGGAGTAACAGCACATGGAGTAACGGTGGAGCCAGCTGGTAACCGACAACTTCATATGGTTGAGTAAAGCACCTGGGCCCCGCCCACACTGTGCTCACACACCTGGGAGCCTGTTTGGGGGTGCCGTCAGGAAATGTGAGTGGATTGTGTGGTGTGAAAGAGACTGTCTGGCCTAAGTAAGTACGTGGAGCAGGTACTCTGACGGATGACGGCATTAGAAGCCCGAGCAGAGGAAGCTGAGGGGTGATAGAGCGTGTATGTTATCTGGCATCTCTCTTTACCAATTCCTACATGGAAAAATCATTTACAAGACTTTTTACTGGATGAGACATAATAACCTACTTGTTGAAAACATGAGTTTACATACTGCATCGTAAAATCATGTAGAGTTTCAGACAAATGATGTTATGAAAATGTAAACAAAAAGAAAAATGAGAATTTCATGCGAATACATTTGTGTGATGCGAGATGAAAATGAAATTAATAGAGAGAGTTTTGTGAATAACAATCAAATGTGCATTGAAAGGAACACAATATATGCATAGTTGTACTACAGAAATGTAGAAAATGTCTCTGTTAAGAAAAACTGACATAGAATGAGTATGAGCCTTTGAAACGCTTATGAAAAATAATACAATGCACTGAAAAGTGTCACGTTAAAATTATGCTTGCATTACAATGTGCCAAATAAAGACGAGACAGACATTTTTTAGTACTGCTTAATACTGGCATGTAATTCATGAAAATAGTCATAACTGTATTAATGAAGAAGATTAAATGAAATTGCAAATGTATGATTTATTTAATGAATATTAACGCGATAGTGATTCAGCTATTTCTCATGTAGGCCTCTAAGTTATCTTTTCCTCTGCGCTAATGTAAAAACATGTGAAGCAGTCACCTAAGCCCTATGAGTACTTTCTGCAAAGTTTCACTTCTGTTCTGGTTAAGAATGAATTCACTTCTCACTAGAAGCATATTCGATAGAACTCTAGCAAATATTGTTGCAAACCCAGGGAAAGGCGCCTGGGAATGAACTGACTATGGACAAATACAAGTACCTCCTACTTCCATGGAAGTGATGCTAACTAAATGAAGTAAATGAATAGTAATTAGATTTTCAAAAAAGAATTACTTACCTCATCTGGAATTGTATGATTTACTGATCACCCCACAATAGCAGAAGGACAGTGTTAATTATCGAACGCCTGCCCAGAGAATTTGGGGCAGTAGTGAGAGTGAACCAAGAAATGGCAGTGATGTCACCTGACACCTGAAAAGCATTTGATACAGTTGCATGGCATTTTTTTTTTTTGAGACACTTAGAGTGATTAACTTTTTAACAAAACCTGCTGTACACTAGGCTACTGGTGAGGGTTCGCAATAACTACATGATCTTGGCATGGTATAAACTGGGCAGGGATCCTGGCAGGGCTGCCTGCTATCACCTCTGTTGTTCGCCCTTGCCATTGAGCCCATGACATGTAGATTGCACGACGACCTCAACAACTGGGTAATACGAACATTGAATAGCAGACACAGTGTTATTATATGCAGATGACTTGTTGGTATATTTGACCAACCTTAAAGTACCCCTGAACATTTTAATTAAGGAACTAGACAAGCTCGGCCGACAGTTGGGTCTAAAAATAAAAAAATAGAAATCTGTGATATTCTTCATGGGAGGATTGAGTGGAGCACCGAGAGATCAACTCCCAATAATGGACATACCCTGGGAGCTCATCTACTATAGATATCTGGGGAATGAGTGGGATAGGTAAATAGCATTGAACCCAGACACATTTTTAGTGGCCATACAAAATTGATTAGACTTTTAGATATCCTTGCCCCCATCTATGGTGGGTACAATAGCCATTTGGAAAAAGTTGATGCTCCCCGGATGTTTGTATTTATTTCAGTGTAATATGTCCCAGTCTTTTGTGGCATGCTTACAAATTTCAAATTTGCATTGATTAGTATGACAGGGGTAGTTTGAGAAGGAGCAGAGTTAAAATGGAGACACTGCCAGGCCTTGCAAGTACAATTCATCCCAGTCTGGTATGGCATGGATAATGGCATAGGTAGGGCTCTACTCCTAGAATGGAGAATGCAGTCGGAACTCATTCAGGCTATATGTAGAAAAAGGGCAATCAGATGCCAGAAGAAAGGATCTTAGATTTTTCCTGCATTCCTTGGATATGTTTTGCATGTTCTGGGGATGAGCCATGCAGTGCTTAATTTGTAAAACAATAAGTGGCGGGGCTCTCGTCAGGAGACCACTGCAGCTTGCACCACCCGTTGCCTCTGCCAGAGCTGACAATGACAGCACCAACACACTACTAATCATCACTCTCTAAAACGTATGACAATTCCAGGCACCCAAAGGTATAAAAACAGCCTTGGTGTTAGGTATTAGTCATTTTTTTAATTGTGTATTTCATTATTAAACAGCTTTTGTCCTTATCTCTAAATTCGACTGACCGTGCCACCATGTGTGGACTGTCATAAGAGCTGTTGCTGACAAGGAGGGCGTGGCTACGACACCTCCAAGTATGGACGCCTGAGCCCTGAGCTCCGGGTCGGTCTCGGCGTTTATCCTGTTTATTGACCCCCCTGGCGGCGCCACCACCCGGGATCGCTCCCTGATCGTCGCGGGGCACCTTAGCGCTGACCTGGAGTGCGCTGGGTCCCGTGGTTGCAGACGCCTGGGATCTTCGGAGGGCGCAGCGGTGACGGCCGCCGGCCATTTTGCTTGGGCCTGTGTCTCGCGGCTGATCACCGGCCTCGATTTCTGCGGGGCCGCCGGAGACTGCGCCGCTGCAGGCGCCCAGAAGACGGTGCTGGTGGGTACCCCGGCCCGACTGCGGGAGATCCCCCACAGGGAACCCGACGGACAGGCAACGGCGAGCTGGGCGCCGGAACAAGGAGTGCCGGATCGCTGCGGCTGCGGAGCGGCTTGGCGGGGACTTCAGGAGCGGAGGCACCAGTCAGCGGTGAGAGGCGCCATAGGCCACCGGCGTTCGGATCCTGCGACGTCCCCGGAGACGAACACCAGCCTGGTGTCGGGGGGTGCTGATTCGACCGCGGATCTGCCGGGCAGTGGAGGCGAGTCGGGCAGCCTGGTGCCCGCGATGATTGTAGGGGCCCGAGATTGTCTGGGGGGACCCGCTGTGGCCCACAGTTGACTTTGGCAGCAGTGATCTTGGGGCCGCCCGCAGACTGCGAGCCGTGGGGTACTGGGGGTGCTGCTAACTCCCTGGGCAGCCCTCTGGCCCTGAGTGGGGACCTGGGCCCCCTTTTGCTGATACCCTGGACTTTTGCCTTGGGCCCTGCCGGACATTGAGAGAGGCCCGGAGCGGTGCAGGGTTGCTGGTGGTTTGGGCTGGCGGCTGCTGGGCCACGGACCTGAGGGAGTCTTGTTGGGGTGCGGGGGGCCGGAGTCCGGCGAGGCCTGCTGGCTGCCCCCCCCCCCTCTTCTTTTCTCTTCATTGTGTTCGACCCCACCGTCTCGCCAGGCTTGCCGGCGGGATAACGACTTTGGCCTTCTTTGCAGGACACGTTGGGCCGGCCCTACTGTGTTTGGCGTCGGCGCTGTCGCCAGCTAGCCTCCATGTGGAAGCCGCGGAAGGGGGCGGGCGCGGCGCCGCCGGACCAAGTTGAGGATTCTCTTGACGCTCATGATCTGCAACAGACGGGTGACCGGGCGGCTGGGCTGCAACAACAACAGATGGACCAAATTCTTAAGGCCATAGGGGACACGAGAGAGGCGCTGCGTCAGGACATCGCCCAGGTCTCCACGGGCCTTGGCCTTTTGAAAGCGGACCATAACAAGCTTGCTGACCGTGTCAAGGCTGCGGAGCTGGTAATTGGAACATTGGAACCGGCCCAGAAGGCGTCGGATGCCACGTTGGAGGACTTAACCCGCAGGGTGCAGCAGTTGGAAAGGAGAGCGGCTGACGCGGAAGGGCGCAACAGGCGCAACAATATCCGCGTGGTGGGTTTACCCGAAAATATTGAGGGAGACGACATGGTTGCATATTTGGAGACCTGGCTGCGAGCTGTGGTGGTCCCTGAAGGTTTGACGCACTTCTACACTTTGGAAAGGGCTCATAGGGTCCCGGCTCGTCCTCTTGCCCCGGGACGTCCTCCCCGACCTGTGATAGCTCGGCTACTCCACTTCAGGGACCGGGACATTATCTTGCGGCAGGCCAGGCTGGCTGGTCCTTACAAGGTGGATAATGCCTCTGTGTCGATATTTCCTGATTACTCCCAGGAGGTCCAGCGCAGCCGTTTCTCCTTCGTCGCTGTCAAGAGAGCTCTCCGCGATGAGGGGGTGCAGTATTCTCTGCTGTTCCCGGCTCGCCTGAAGGTGCTGGTGGACAGAGTGGCGACGTTCTGTGACTCCCCGGAAGACGCTTGGCAGTGGTTGGAGCGGTACCGAGCGGGCAAGGATGGCACGGGTGTTTGGACGGGGAATGCTGAGACCCGGCCACAGCCGCGTAGGAGCCGGCGTAATAGGAGGGGAGAACGGAGCAGGAGGTCCCCCTCGGCCTCACAGACGCACCAGGAGAGGAGGGCTGCCCTACAAGCGGTATCGGACATCTCCGGAGCAGTGCCTGAGACTCAGGTGGCGGACTCAGGCTCCAGGTTGGGTTCGGATGAGGCGGAACCGGGTGGTTCGGATGAGGCTTCGGACAAGGAAACTGGGGATTTGCCTCAGATCACCCCACAAACAGCTGATGGACTGCTGGATGAGTGACTACGGGCAGCTGAGTAATGGACAGTAAGGGGGTATGCTTGCCCTGTGGGGTGGCATGTTGTGGGCGGATGGGGACCTGCTTTTCGAACGGATGGGCCTGTAACTGTACTCTGCTCAGTGTGGGTGGTGCTGGGTCCCTGGCCTTCTTGATGGGTGGTGGTGCTGCTGGGAGAGGGATGGGGGAGGTCTGCTCTTAGTCGGGATCGACCTTCCCTGGTGTGACGGGTCTGGGCTATCCGACCGGCTGGTGGGGAGTCACCCCCTCGATCTCACATAACTTGTGAGTCTCTGGTATTTCCAGAATTTCCCTCGTACTCGGGGGTTGGGTTTGGATGGGTGACAACTGTTTGATGCCTGTTCTGGGTGTGGGTGGGGTGGAAGTTGGTTGGAGTTGTTTTGGGGTTTCTGAATTCCTGGGAATTGTCAGTGTGCCGGTGGGACTGTGGGGGATTGGCCTTTGCTATATGTCCGATGATGGCGGCTAGGTTAGACTTGAAGTGCATTACCTGGAATGTGGGGTGGCTCAACTCTATGAGAAAAAGATATAAAGTGCATGCGTATTTGGTCCGGAGGGGGGTCCAGGTGGCCTTTCTGCAGGAGACGCATTTAACGTTGGCGGAAGGGCAGGCGCTGCAGCGGCGTTGGAGAGGGCAACTCTTCTATACTACTTACTCTGCGCATGCTAGGGGGGTGCTCATTTGGGTGCGGGCGGGTTTCCCCTTTCAGTCATTGAGCACTAGGGTGGATCCGGAGGGGAGGTTAGTGGCAGTGTTTGGGAGGCTGGATGGCCGGGATGTTGCGCCCTGCTGTGTCTACGCCCCTAACTTTGATCAGGCTGCGTTCTTCTCCGTGTTGTCCAACCGGTTGCCGGATATGCTCGTGGGCACGGTGTACATGGGAGGGGACTTTAATTCTGTGGCGGATGTTGAGATGGACCGTTCCCATCCACCGCTTGCTCAGTCGGTGGTGCGCAGAGTGGCCAAGGCTCGGAGGGACTGGCAGGATCGGTGGGGACTCCAGGACGCGTGGCGGACGTGTCACCCCACGGATAGGGACTACTCGTTTTATTCGGCACCGCATGATTTGCATGTGCGTCTCGAAACTTTCCTCTGCTCGGGTGGGGCTCAGGAGCTTACGAACGATTGCGAGTACCTGGCGCGGACCATTTCGGACCATAACCCTTGCCTGCTTACGGTCCTCTGGACCAGGCGGCGACAGCCGGTTCCCACGTGGCGGTTGAACCCGCTGGCGCTGGAGGACCCGGTCTTCCATGCTGAAGTGCGGGACTGCATTGAACGTTATTTCCTTGAGAACTCGGGTACCGCGACCACACGAGCGATGGAGTGGGACGCCTTCAAGGTGGTGGTGCGCGGCGCGTGCCTCTCGTCCTCGTCGGGGGTTCGCCGGACGCTGCTGGCTGATGTTACGCGGGAGGAGACCGCTCTGCGGCAGGCGGAGAAGCGCGGCCACGGGGCGGGCGGTAATAGGGAAGCGATACTGGCGGCTCGAGAGCGGGTGGCTGTTCAGGTGGAGAGGCTCCGCTGCCATGACTACCGGGAATATATGGTCCGAGCGCATGCGGAACGGGATCGGGCCGGCTCGTTACTGGCATGGCTGGCCACTCCTGCCACCAGGGGTACGCCGATTTTGTCGCTGGCCACCCCGGCGGGGGGCCTGGTCCATTCACAGCAGGAGATAAACGCTCAGTTCCGGGATTACTACGCTGAACTTTATCGGAGCAGGATGGCAACTTGCCCGGCGATGCTGGATGCCTTTCTTGAAGAGGCCCAGTTGCAACGGCTGGATCCGGAGCAGGGTGCCGCGTTGGGGTCCGCTATTACGCTGGGGGAGATCAGGGCGGCTATTAAGCAAATGGCCAGGAAGAAAACGCCAGGGGGGGATGGCCTCCCGGTGGAGTTTTATGCTGCATATGTGGATCTCCTGGCCCCTCGATTACACCAGGTCTATGGGGAGGCTTGGGAGACGG
This sequence comes from Lissotriton helveticus, assembly GCF_964261635.1. NCBI lineage: Eukaryota > Metazoa > Chordata > Amphibia > Caudata > Salamandridae > Lissotriton > Lissotriton helveticus. The sequence goes on along the minus strand of NC_136057.1, from coordinate 1,283,748,697 downwards.
GTAGGTTGCCGGCCTCGGCGCGAGAGGCGATCGTAGTCCCGCTGTTGAAAAAGGGTGGCCTCCCCACGGCTAGGACGGCATATCGCCCGCTGTCAATGCTAACGGTGGACTACAAGGTGCTGAGCAGGATCTTGGCGACGCGGCTGACCGCCCATATGTGCTCTTTGGTGCACCCGGACCAGTCGGGTTTTATCCCCACTAGGAACACCTCGACATGCATACGGCGCCTGATAAGGGTCATGGATGTTGAAGGGGAGGGCCCCGCAGGGGCGGCCGTGCTGTCGGTGGACATCGAGAAGGCGTTCGATAGTGTGGAATGGCCTTATTTGTTCTGCGTGCTACTTCGGTTCGGGCTGGGGGACGGCTTCGTCCGTTGGACGAGGCTGCTGTATGAGTCAGCTACTGCTAGGGTCCGAACGGGCCGCTCCATATCCTCGGCGTGCTCGGTAGGACGGGGCACTAGACAGGGTTGCTCATTGTCCCCGCTCCTGTTCGCCTTGGCGATTGAACCGCTGGTGGCGCAGGCCCGGCAGGGAAGGTACTTTGAGGGGGTACCGTCGAGCGGCGACTTGCATCACATCTCCTTGTATGCTGACGACCTCTTGTTATACCTGGCAGATGTCGATGCATCGTTGACGGGAGCACGGGCCTTGCTCCAGGAATTCGGGAACTTGTCGGGCCTCCGGGTTAATTGGTCTAAGACCTGCCTCTTCCCCTTGACTTCCCGTGGCGCCCAGCCTGCGGTGCTGGACGGCCTGCGGGAACCGGATTGCCAGCAGTATCTTGGAGTGCTCATATATCACACCCATTCGCTCCTTTATGAGGGGAATGTGGGTAGGGCCATGAGGGGCATTAGAGGTAGCATGAGGTTTTGGCGCGTCCTTCCGTTGTCGGTGGCGGGGCGAATTGCGTTGTTGAAAATGGTGGTCCTGCCGCGCCTCCTATATTTTTTCCGCTTGCTGCCGGTGTGGATACCGCCCTCCTTTTTCCGAACTTTGAGGTCTGAGGTGATAGGTTTTATCTGGGGCACTGGCAGGCGACGCATAGCCCTGAACACTTTGCTTAGATCCCGGGAGGAGGGCGGCCTGGCAGTGCCAGACTTCGAATGGTATTATTTGGCTGCCCAGCTTCAGTGGCTCACGCAGGCGGTGGCGCGGGAGTTTAGAGGACCGGACGGACCGCAGGGTCGGATCGTGCAGCGCCATGTCCTGTCCTTTATTGTGCTCCAACAGGAGCTTCGGTTGGAGCGGCTGACTCTTGAGGAGCGTACCCTTCGCCGGTGCTGGCTACGTAGGCACAGGCGGGTGGGGTGTCGCGCCCCGTATGCGCCGGAGATTCCCTTGGGCATGTGTACTGCCCTCCCGCACGGCGGGGATTGGTCGGCGCTTGCCTGTTGGGAGGACCTCGGTGTTCACATGCTAGGGGATCTATATCGGGACGGCACCTTGATGTCGTTCGGCGCCCTGCAGGAGGCCTCCGATCTGCCGCGGGGTGACTTTTTGTTACATGCGGCTTTGGTTACTGGGATCCAGAGGCGTTGGAGGATGGGGCTGGTGGAACCCCCCCACGTCGCTAGGCTGCCAGTACGTCGTGATGGCGGCTGGCACTTATAAGGCCATCACATGTCTGTACCGGAGGCTGGCGCTGGCTGATCCTCCTCCCCTGGACGGGCTACGGGAGCACTGGGAGGTCGACCTTGGTCGACCAATACCAGAGACAACCTGGCCTCAGCTTGTACGCAGGGCCTGGAAGGGCACCCGTAATGTTCGGTTCCAGCTGGTTCAATATTACACACTCCATAGGGCGTACTGGACACCTGCCAAAATTCAACGGATCTTTGGAGGTGAGCAATCGTTATGTCCGCGCTGCGCCGCGGAGGACGCTGACTTTGCGCATATGTTCTGGACATGCACGGGGCTTGGCACCTATTGGTCTGATGTTTTCGCTTGCCTGAATACAGTTACGGGTTGTCAGGTGGATGTAGACGCGGGCGCATGCTTGCTACTTTGGTTTCCCCATACTCCTGCCACTAAAATCACTAGCAAGTTTTATGATTTGGGGTTCATTATGGCCAAGAGGGAACTTACTCTACATTGGAAAGCAAGAGGGGGCCCTAACTTCCAGAGGTGGCGGAGGTGCTTTGCGCAATGGGCTGCGTGCGAAGGCTCTCTCAGACTGCAACTAGCTAGGCGTATGGCTAACGATAAGGCGCTAGATACTGCCAGGGCGTGGAGCGCGCTAGTGACGGATTTGCAATCACTCTTGGAGGCTGATGATAGTGGTGCGACTGGAGGGATGGTGACCCTGGAGGGGGACACGGGGCAAGGGGAGGTGGGGGCTGCTGTGGTGGAGGAGGACAGTTAGTCGGGGAGCCCGGATGCAAGACGAGAGCAGACTGCATAGGTCACTGGAGCCCTAGACCGGAGTGAAGGTCTTGTGCCGCGCTAGACAACCCCCGGGCTTCAGCGGGAACGTGGGCTGGAGAGGAGTATCACCTGCTAGCTATAGGATGGAACTGTCAAGTTATCTCGAGGACGTAGAGGCACACTGACATGGGGGGGGCGGGGTAGAGAGGGAGGTGGGATGTTCTGGATAGGGACGGTTGTGAGGGATTGTTGGCAGTGTCATGGCTATATGTGCTCAGAGCGGGCGGGATTGTGAATTAAGATTGTATGCTGTGTGCACAAATTCAATAAAACAGTTTAAAAAAAAAAAATGAAAAGAGCTGTTGCTGACAATTAAGTGCCGGTGCCGTGCACCGGAAACCGCCGCCTCAAATTAAGCACTGGAGCCATGCCTTCCTCCCGGGTAACTCTGCAAAGGGACCTCCTGGGTTTCAGCACTTAGAGAACTGATTATAAGATATGGAACATGGGGGGGTTGCTGCAACAGGCTACTTTGATATCAATAGACTCATATTCACATGAGTCTAAGAGCATGACCTCTTCCAAGTGGGAGATGGACAATTTATATATTACTGAGAAATGTTTCAGATGGCCCAAAAAATATGAGATGCCCATGACACTGAACCACGAGCCTCAACATTGCTCACTCAGACAGATGGGGGCACAGGTGTAATAACACGTCTTTACCACGCAATTTGGGCAGATACTACTACGCCCGTATTGCTCACCAAAGAGAATGGTAAGGCAATGGCAGGAAATGCTCACACTCATTAAAACTGCATCAAGTAATAGCAGATTTTGCATCATTCAATAAAATTGTGTTCACTGCAAGTATATATATATATATATATATATATATACAATACTACTACATTACTATATATATGTATATATATATATATATATATATATATATATACTTGTATACAATACTACTACATTAATATATATATATATATATATATACACATATATACACACACACACACACACATCCAGCCAATCTCCACAACCTAGACAACACAAAGTCATGTCAGTGTCAAAATGAGACCAAGATTGGGCGACATATCACCACTTGACCTGGATATGCAGAAAAGTCTAGGATTACTAGGAATTGATAGTGGGCATATACTGAGATAGGTCACACTTAGGCCTTGCACAATTTCCCATAACTGTTCTTACTAGGAAAAGGAGATGGCCACTGTGTAATGCCCTACAAAAAAAAGTTTATCGTTTTCACCCTACTGTTGGCCAGACGACAGTTGGCGATTTACTTGCTCCGTGCTAGGGTCCTGATGGTGGAAGGGGGGGCTGAAAGACGAAGCTGAATGGTGCTTAGCCGAAGGTGTCTGAAAGAAGCTACTCAGGAATGACCTCAAACTTTTTGACAACCTGGAACTATGGCATGAACTACTCGGGGCACTGAGGTTCCCTCCGGGTCACCACCCACCATGAGGGGGAGTGTGATGGGCCACATGAAATTCAGACTTATGGTGAGGCATGTAACTGCATGTGATGCATATGACTGGGGACCTTCCTCCCTACCCCCTGAATGCAGTATATTGTTCTAAAATCTTTCACATCAAACCTATATAATCTGGAAATTAATTGTCAATATGTATGAAGTTGAATCTTCTGTTAATTGTTGAGATGTTACGTTTGTTTTGATAGTGTTCCATTGGCCCCTCACTGACTGTCTAAAGATTGCTACTGTGAAGCTCCAGTACTTGAAGTAATACATGAAAAATGCAATATAAAAAACTGGATTTCCTTGTATTTCTGTGAAAGTTCCAGAATCTGCAGAAATTGACAAAAAGTCCTACAACCTAAAGTTCCCATACTTCTTCTGATACAAAGGGAACCCCACCTGCATGGGTCGGCCTAGTGCCTCAGACAAGAAAAGCGTATAATACATGAGATTCTGTAATCCACGTATAAATGCCAATCTCTAATTTCTGTATAATTGACGACTTGTGATGCACCCAGTAGTTGATAAAAAAAAACGTAAGAGCTCGACTATTATAAGTTATTACAATCAAGTTCTGATGTCACTATGCCTTCTGCCAGAGCCAGCAGCTGAGGTGAAAGGCAGGTCAGGTCACAAAGCATAAATGAAGCAGCTGTTCAAAGCAACAAAATTAGAATGTTGTTTTACTGTCTTCTGCTCTTTTTTCTAACTTACAATGACAAGCAGAGAGAACGTCTTTATTTTTTGCAGTCATTAAATAGAGATAAGCTAGAATCTTTCTGCATGTTTCTACACATTTAAAAAAAAAATGACTTATATTAAACTGTTTCTAATATCTGTTTGCAACAGACAACCAACAGGTTTTTGATGTGTTTAATTTTGCATGAAAGGTTTTATTTTCAAACTTCATGTTTGCAAACATACTCACTCTTTTATATATGGAAGAGCTAGGCACCAAGGTTTTAAGAGTTTAGTGGGAAAGGTGAACGTGTGACCATGTATTATATGGGATAAAGTACCCCCTGGCGAACAAAAGGATATTGCAAGTCACCTCGGAGTTGCATAACGTTATAAAGGAACTCTGCTTTTTTCCTCGTTCCTCTATATGGTTATGGAACTCCTCAGTGACTTGCAATATCCTTATGATATAGGACAGGTTCACTTTATCCCTTATATAATGTTATGCGTCAAAACACTCCATATTAGCAAGCCTAGAAATTAACAGTGTTGGGAGGCCACTATCTCAGAAGGAAAGTACACCTCGGACCCAATAAAAACACTAAGGCAATCACTTCCCAGCGGCAGCCTCTTGTTACACCTTTAAAAAATGTTTTAATCAACATTTTTATCAGAAAAGTAGTCCTCCACTGCAATTCGCGCCTTTTCATAGTTAATATTCACATATCTGCGTGAATTCGGTGTGGATTTTTAAGGTTTTCCAGGTAACATCTGGGTTTTACATGATGAGTGTGACAAATGCGTTTTTTTTAGCCAGTTCACTGTGAAAAAATATCCATATTATTCAGACCCTCCAGCATTTCGCGATTTTGCGATTCCCGAAAAAATCGCGAAATCGGCTGAATAGCGCGACGGCCACGATATTTACAATTCTTGCCGCGATATTTGCCAAAGTGACTGCAAAACAAACAATGCCCGATAATAGGCTGTGCGCGCACACGTCACTACGTGCCGACGTCCAATACCTGCTTCCTCCTGTCCGAGATCTGTCTGTTATTCTGCCATTACATGTGCCAAAGAACAACGAAAGCGCAGAAGCGCCAACAAAGTTGCCACAGTAAACATATTTTCTTTGTCGGTAAAATCTTATTTGAAGAGGCAATTTGCTCATAATCCTTTCCGCCGCCGTCAGCATTGGAGCGCCGGAGCTGTAGCCGAGTAGGATTCGACATTGGCTATTTTGACGGCGTTTGTTGTGTTTGCCCCCACCCCCCCTTCTCCCCCCTACTTCCCCCTCGCCTCTTGTGGGTAAAGGACTGTGCCGTGCACGTAGTTCTTCACTGATAATCCCACCACAGTGAAACACATTTTAAAGTGAGCAAGGAAAAATATGTCGGAGCTGAAAGTTGGGGGAAGGATGTTGCAATGTAAGATGCACTTCGTAACCTAAAAGAAATTAGTATGGTTAGTGTTTTAGACAAGACTTTAATTTCAAAATGCTAAACACCTTAGGTCTTCGGATCCCCCTCGTTCCCCCTTTATCGTTTCTTCAAGCAGTAATTAACAAAATGGATATATCAGGTCAAAGGGCATGAGTTTGGAAAATACACGGAGACAGGAGATAGCAAGTCTGAGAACCATAGAGGACTTTTTTGCAGGGCCTTTTACCACTGTTACTTCAGCTACATACCTCTTTCTGCTCGGAGGTCACCAAAATGCGTTTTTGAAGGAAGCGTTATTAGACATATAAGTGTAGCTTTTATATGTAACAAAACGTGTTCCATTTAATAAAATTGTCATTCAATCAACTGACGTAATGTTATGTAAATATTAAATGTTTAAAATGTTTTTACTAGCAAAACAAATCTTTTAAAAACGTCCACCCTAAAGACACTGATTTACTGTGGTATTAACTGTGCACAAGACCCACCTTTCTTCAAGTGACACAGGCTCATACAAAACTAACAATCCAGCCACCTATAGGCAGCATTGTGTCAGGGGATTTTTGTACTTATAGCTACCAGCTTTTAACACTGCTTGTGTCTGAGTCAGCATCTGTTTAACTGTTATTTCACAAACCTCTGTGTGCATGCCACTCACTCATGCCCTTGATATGTGGGACCTAGAGGCAAGCCATCAAGGAGGAACGCAGCAAGCCCCCGGTGTGTATTTCTTTGCTGCAGTTTCAAGATATTCATAGAGTTTCTACTTGCTCAAATTGGAGGTAATATCTGATATTTATCTGTTTTCCTAGACTTCATTGCTTGATTTTGTGCAGGAGAAATTGTCAGTCATTGAATTTTACTCATATGTCACTCATATGTACAGTGAATTTATGAAAATGTCACACATAAGCAATCTGAAACCTTGGCAGCTATGTACCCAGCAGCAGTGCTTCAGAACTGCCCGGGATGTTTTAAGGTCCCTTTTAGACCATTGGCTTTCAGAAAAGAGGATAGTTTTTTAAATGAATATCCTTGTCTTTGTCCACTCACAAATTCGCTGCATTACTTTCTAGTAAATCTAGTGCTCCAGCAGCTAAGCAGGACTTCCTCTATGGGTCATATTTGTATTATCAATATATTTTCAATGTTAAAAAGGGCGATAGAAATTACTGTTTTTAAAACGGACGGGTCCAGGAGGCAGCGGTGCCCTGGCAGGGGTGCATACATGGGTGCTAGAACACCCAAGGGAGAAATACAGCCCCCTCTCAAGAGGTACAGATTAAAGCTGTGCTTCCGTAGAGTCACAGACACTTTAAACATGTCAGTTTCACAGTGGAATACCCTGCTGAATCAGTTTACATTGATTTAAGGCTGAAAACGATTGATTATGAATAAGATACGGTGCCGCAATAATGCCGCTAAATTTCCACTTCTATGCCGCTAAATTTCCATTTTTGTGCCGCTAAATTTGACAATCTATGCCGCTATATCCTGGGGGGTCTGATTATTGGATAAATACGTACCTTGGAGCATGTGCACTATTTAGCCACTGGATGGCAGTATTGTCAACAGAACAAACCTGTGATTCAATGTTAATCAAAACGCATTATTTTATCCGTCTTTTTATCGGAAAAAACATGTGAAGTTTGAAGAGAATTGTCAGTGACATTATGTGACTGTTAAATAAAGTATCTCTGCGTTTTGTGAGCAATGAGCTGTGACAGAATGTGTGCCAGGCAGAGTGTTTTGTTACAGCGTGCGTTGATCTGGAAGACATAGGTGCCTGTCACACTTTAACTTAATTGTTAAATATCGTTCAATCAACCTGCAAATTATGTAATGAAGGGACCAATTAATTTCCATGTTAGTGCACACTGCGACATGCACCTGCCCTGTGGTTTGCTGAGCAATACATGTAGCTGGCAAAAAGGTCCACCTAATCACGGTCCTTCTCCGAATCTCTCTCTTGAGAGCATCAAGCTTAAACATTAATATCTAGAAAATATGTCATTGGAAAAAAAAGACACTGTTAAAGTACAATGCACAAAGGCATAATACCCTTCCCAAATACATTTGCACTTATGGAACAGATTCGAAAAATATGTTATCTAAACGCACGTTTACGTCCTCGTGTACAATTTATTCCAAACCAACGTTAAAAAAACATATAAATTGATTTTCAAATGTAACTCTAAAACATTTGACTATGTGTCTGAATATGAGCACATAGGAAGGTTCAGTCATTGTTCACAATTATTTGTCACGATGAACAGCTTTCTCTGTCTGCGCTTCATACTGTATCCTCAAATTGTCATTTTTTACCCAATAAAAGAATAGTTTCAGGAGGTAGTGGTGGTGTCCAAACCAACGTTACGGCGATCACTCCAAGATCCAGGAACATTGGCAGAGGTGATTAGTATCGTGGAGATCATGGAAATGTCTCCAACAACCCCAGTCCTGTGTTAGGAATAGTTGTGTTCCCTCACACACCAAAACCAACTCTCAGTTTTCAGATGGCTATCTTCGAACTCTCCCAGCAACAGCTGTCCAGAGAGAAGACTGTACAACAATATTTCTTAGGGGCACCAAAACTAGGCTATCACGGGAAAGTCTTGCAAAAATCAAATGTAAAATCACTCGTAATGTTTATGGTCCGAAAATCCGTTTTATACTCCTCTGACAGCACTGAATCTCATTTCTTGCATTAGCATTCATTTTCGTTAATTTTGACACCGCTTCCTATTTTGTAGCGATAACAAAGCCCCCCCACAAAAAAAAAATTTCACCTAAAAATGATTTCCTTTTAACGTGAACGGTAGTACACAGTTTCAGGTGTAATTATTTCTGTGTGAAATGCTTTTGTGCGTGTGGTTTGTACTATTTCCCGAAATAGCTAAGATCTGTCAACTAGGATTCATAAATCGCAGCCAGTCACCCAATAGGGCATCCAGCCGCTTGCAGGTCCCGGATGCTTATACGAACAGCAAGGTTTTGCTGGCCATTCGGAATTCTGGAAGTGAGGTGATGGTCCAGAGGTGTGTGGGGAGGCTATTCCAGGTCTTTGCTGTAATGGGGGAGAAGGAACGTTCTCCACTTCTGCTTTGGTAGATGCTGGGAGTATGGGCAAGTGAAAGGAAGGCAGAGCGAGTCTTCTCAACAGTTGGTGCATGTTCAGGTGGTGGTGAATGTATTCAGGTCCTTGGGTCAGCAGCTTAAATTGGCATCTCTTCTGTACAGGGAGCCAATGGGAGTTACCTGAGGTGGGGTGTGATCTGGGTTCATCAGGTAACCCCGAGGAGGATGGCTCTGGTGTTCTGTATGGTCTGAAGTCTCTAAAGGAGGTGTGCACGATTCCTACGTAGCGGGCATTGCTGCAGTCCAGTCAGCTGGTGATGAGGGCCTGTGTCACGGTACGTTTTGTGCGTAGGGGAGCCACTTGAAGATCTTATGTAGCATGCACAGGGTGAGGAAGCAGGTGGAAGAGACAGTGTTGATCTGTGATTTCATGGTGAGCTGTTGTCAAAGATGATTTCAAGGTTTCTGGTGTGTTGACATACTGGTGTGGTCAGAGGGAGTGGGCGCGGGCCCTAGGTCTGATGGCCACCAGAAGTCATTCCATGCATTGCTGCCCTTGCCAAAGATCAGTACTTCCATCTTGTCTATGTTCAGCTGCAGGCATTTGTTCTTTATCCAATTGGAGGCATTTGTAATGCATCTGTGGAAGTTGGTTCTGGTGGTGGTGGGGTCATCGGTGAGTGAGAGGATGAGTTGGGTGTTGTCTACATAAGAAATTATGTTGAGACTTTGGGATCTGACGATGTAGGCCAGTGGGGTCAATTTAAATAGCAAATGATGAGTAAGATACTAAATTACAAGAGAAATGTGCCCTATCTTAAGGTTATAAAATCATCCACATTCAATAGTGGGTGGGTGTTGGCATTCCCTAATGCAAACTGTAACATCTGCTAATTTAAATAGATATGTAAGTTGACATATTTGAATGTTTTATGTGTAAAAGACAGTAAAACATACTTTATTTTTTAACCATTTATATAAAGACAAACTGATCAATAATTCTCTTTGGATTACAGATATATGATCATGAATTTATGGGGATTACTCATTTGCTATGAAACTGTATAAGAAAGGTGCTGTAGTGTCTTTGATAGTATGCACACCAGGATCCTCGCAGTTCTGGGCAGACACTAAACAGTAATTGCATAGCCTACTGGGAGGTATTAGGGTGTGGTTTTGAAAGTTATAAAATAATTTATACAGTGTATGATTGTATGCTAATGTTCCAGAGCTCTTTGTGTGGCATGTTCATTTGCATGTTCCTGGGCTGGGGAAGATGCTACAACTGGCGACAAGTAGGGGATACGTTCCCCCGGAGAAAGAAAGCTGCTCTCCCTGAGAGTTTGCAAAGGTAGAGCAAACTGCTTGTGCATTCCACGTTCATCCCATATCCATGCAAAACAGTCTTCTGTTGGGGTGGGTGGAGACAAAGACCTGCTCTAGCCCATACACAGCAATCAAAGAAGTTGAAGGCCCTGCAGAGAAACACACACATTTGAAAGGCTCGCCAGAGCCCACTGGTAAGGCTGAAAGAAGAGAGACTGAGCTGCAATATAACAGAAAGCCATCATCCATATGAAGCCACTTGCACCATCATTCCCTTGGATGCGATTAAGGGTTGTGAATCCCTCGCCTTTTCTATTGTTTTATCGCCGCATCAATCTGTGAAAGGTCTTCTTGTGTATAGACCCCCAGGGCCCACTGGCACTTTCTTTGAAGAGTTCCAGTCGGTAATTTCGTCTCTGATACTGAAGTCGGAGCATTGCATAGTCGCTGGTGACTTTAATGTCCATATGGATGACGAAATGGATGCCGATACGATACAAATGCTGGACGTAACAGCCCCTCTCGGCCTGGCGCCCTATCATTATGGATCTACGCATGAGAAGGGCCATACCCTGGATCTGATTTTCTCAACCACTCCCGTAGAGATTCATGCACCTATTCAGGTGCTATGGTCGGATCATAGGCTGATCAAATATTATATCTCGGAGATAAGGAAATCCTCTTGTGCCCCTCGGCAGGTTGCCCAGGGTTTTAGGGCATTTCATCGGGTCACCCCGGAATTGCTGACACAGGCTTGTGCGGCTCACCCCTGCACCCTGACAGGAGACCTAGACGGGGATGTAGAGCGGTTGCAAGCATGGCTCTTAGAGAGGCTTGATGATCTTGCTCCTATGAGGCCCCCCCGCAAGGTAGATAAACGTGCATCTGCCCCGTGGTTCACTGAAGCGCTGGTGGCGTCACGTCGGCAATGCAAGGTGGCTGAAAGAGTATGGCGCGTGAAATATGACCCGGTGGCCAAACTTGCCTACAGGTCTTTAGTGAAAGCATATCATCGAGACATCCTCTCTGAGAAGAAAGGTTATTTCGCGAGGAAAATTGAAGCTGCCTCAAACTCTTGTAAGGAGCTATTCGCCATTGTGCGGGAGTTTACGGCGTCACGTGCTTCGTCGAGTCAGACTCCTCCCCCAGAGTCTTGGGTCAGTGCGATTGCTAACTTTTTTACTTCGACGATCAGGCTGATCCAGGACTCCTTCTCCTTGCAGGAGCCAGAGGCGCCCTGCCAGGCGGTGGATGCCCCGGTCGTCTTGTCCAATGCAGGCCCGGTTCTGGCAGTCTTTCCCTCTCTTTCCACCGCTTCATCGTTGGATTTGATGGCCTGTCTGAAATTGGGTTCACCTCGTGATGCCTGCCCCGCCAAATTTTTGGCGAAAATGGCAGAAGCCGTTAACCCATATGTGAACCCCCTGCTGAATTGTTCTCTTGAGCAGGGTGTGGTTCCCCAGATATGGAAGCAGGCGATGATCATTCCCTTGCTTAAAAAGCCCGGACTGGACGTGGAGGTGTTGGCGAACTACAGGCCTATTTCGCTTTTACCCGCTTTCGCCAAGATTATTGAAAAACATGTGCATAAGGTGCTCACCGATTATCTGGAGTCTCATGAGCTACTGCACCCTACTCAATCTGGATTCCGCACCAATCTTAGCACCGAAACAGCACTTCTGGAAGTTTCGGAGGCGATTAAGGAGGTGCTGGATTCAGGTGGCAGGGCGATGTTGGTGATGTTAGATCTGTCGGCGGCCTTTGACACCGTCCCCCACGAGGGTCTCCTCACAAGACTTTCTGAGATCGGTCTAAGGGGGACGGTGCTCAGCTGGTTCCGTTCGTTCTTGGCGGGCCGTCGACAAACGGTCCGGGCCTCTGCTTGCTCCGACGAGATGTCGCCATTGGGTGTCGGAGTCCCTCAGGGCTCAGTGTTGAGCCCGACTCTATTCAACATCTTTATGACCCCTCTGGCGGCTCTGGCGGAGTCTTTCGGGGCTCAGATCGTTTCCTACGCCGATGACACCCAGCTCCTCTTTACCTGTGAGAGTGGTGCGGACTTCGACGGAGAGAGTATCCGGGGTTGCCTTGAGGCTGTTTTTCACTGGTTCCAACATAGCAGCCTCAAGTGCAACTCGGATAAATCCGAGGTCCTCTTCTTTGGGTGCAGTTCAGATCCGAATTGGAAGGTGTGGTGGCCAGAGAACATGTTTCCACCAGCAGGTTCGTCCCAGGTGGCCAAAAACCTAGGGATTAAGATCGACAGCGGCCTAACACTGCGCTCTCAGATAATTGGTCTCACTGGCACGTGTTTTGGCCTGCTCCGGATGTTGCGCAAGTTTCTCCCCATACTATCGGAGGAGCATAGGAAGATAACAGTGCAGGCTATAATTGGCTCGAGAATTGATTATTCGAACATTCTTTATCTCGGCCTGCCAGAATATCTGCTTCAACGGCTTCAGGTGGTCCAGAACTCGGCAGCACGGGCAATCTTTGGGCTATCTCGCCGTGCCAGAGCCTCGGGCCTCCTGCAGTCACTGCACTGGCTTCCCGTCCGGAAGCGGATAATCTTCAAGGCCTTGACTCTGGCGCATAAAGCTCTCCATGCCTCAGGGGCGAAATACCTTCAAAAAAGGCTCGTCTTTTACCATCCAGCCAGGCCCTTGAGGTCAGGATCCCTGTTCCTCGCCACGATTCCTCGTGTAAAAAGGGCACGCATTGGAGGCCGTTCTTTTAGACTGTTGGCCCCCCAGCTATGGAATACGCTTCCAGTGGCATTGCGTAGTACATCTAACTTATTGGCTTTTAGGAAGGGTCTCAAAACCTGGCTTTTTACTTCTTAGTTGTCCCCTGGGGTTTTTCTGGATCTTCGCTCTTTTTCGTTTTTTTAATTGTTATGTTGTGAGATAGGTGTGCAAATCAAAGCGCCGGGACACTCTTTGAGTAGCCGTGCGCTATACAAAACCAAGTATAACATAACATAACATAACTAAAGGCAGTGATGACCAGGTACGAAAACAGAAACATACTTATGGGCACAGGGAGTGAAGTGCTAAAAGACCTCAAAGTCATCTGAAATGACCAAGTCCAAGCCACAGCGGTGTTGTGTGTAGAGGTTGCCATTCCTGCTGCAAATGAAGAATGCTGTCTGAACAGCATGTGCTCTCAATGGTGCCAGAAATTAGCGCTAAGTGTGATGCTGCCATATTTCCGTAACCAATACCGCCATTAGACACATCAAAGAAAGAGAATGTTCGTACCAGGTGGGCTGCATGGATGAAAATATTCAATTACCTCATAAATGCGCTAAAGGAAGAAGACGATAAGGAAATTATTAAATATTTGAAAATCCTTGCCGGTCATGGAGTGAAAGAAGTGCTAAAGAAAGTCTCACAAACTGATGTTGTGTCGTGCCAAAAGATAAAGAAAGCGTTGGAAGCCAAGTTCAAGCCGGTGCCGAATGTCCACTATGAAAGGTAAATTTACAACCAAGCACCACAACACGTTCGTAGGACAATGGATGAATTTGTTAGAGACTTGTTTTATCAAACACTGTAATTTCTCTGACTTTAATGATGAAGAAGCCATGCACCTCAGAGTCATTGATGGCTGCTTTTCAGATTCCTACAGGAGATGCATGTTTAGAGAGACACTCAGTTTAGAGAAAATGCTAATGGCTGCAACAAACTGCGCATATGGAAGCAGAAACAGCACATATTGAATCAGTGTTGATTATAAAAAGCTAGCATAAGAACAAAATAGATGCACTGAAGTCGATGTCTCCAAAGAAGAAAAAGTTAGATGTGGGTTTTCATTTCCCCATGAAGGTAAATGTCAGCCATAGGACAGATATGCAAAGGTTGTGGGAAAGAAAACAATTTTATAACAGTCTGCAGAGCAAAGGAGAAACCAAATGCATCACTGCAAGAAAAGAAAATAGACGACAGAAGGTTACAGAAGCAGTCTCGACACACCCACAAGTCCAAAAGGCAACATTAGTTGTGACAGGTAGAAACTAAGCACATTCAATCACCTTAAAGTTCATCATATAAAGGGTCTACAATGTCATTATCAAGCACGAGTGAAGAATTTATTTATTTTATTTTAAGAGTTTTATATAGCGCTGCTAGACCCGGAGGTATCAGAGCGCTTTACGTGAGGAATTTAGCATTTAGCATATTACAAACGTTACAAAATTTACATGAAAGATCGTTGCGAGGAAGAGGAAAAACAAGGTTATACAAATACATCTAATGATTAGATCATTCCAAAAACAGAAGATATTAAGGAGCAATGGGAGCGAGGGAAAATAGGGGTAAGGGAAAAGAGGGAGGAGGGAAACGTGGGAATGAGTGGGAGCAGGGAGAAAGGAACTGGCAAAGGACGGAACAAGACGGCAGGTCAGGATCAGAGGAGAGGGTGAGAAGGAAGATGGGGACAAGAAAAGGGATTCTGAGAGAGGGAGAGGAGGTCCTCGGAGGAAGATATAAAGAGACAGCAGCGAAAGGACGAGGAGTGCCATGCACCAATGTCCGGCTGGGTAGGTGACGGCCGCGGGCGCCAGACTCCTCTATAGCCGAAGCAATCGGCTCCACCGCGCAATGGCCATGTCGTCTCAACGGCTTTACATAAGGTTCCAAAAAAAACAGATGAACATGAAAATCAAGATCAGAAAGGACGGGGAAAGCTGGTAAACCACAGGAGGAGGCACAGCGGGGAAGAAAACGAGACAAATGTCCAAAGTCCGGCTGGGTAGGTGATGGCCATAGCGGTGTGCCAGAGCCAGTCTCCCCTATAGCTGTCGGTGCAGCTCCACCGGGAGTCGGTCATGTATGCGTTTCGGACTCCGCCAGAATAGAGTAAGGATCAGGAGGTGGTCAAAAAGTCTAGTCTTTGGGGTACCTATGTGAGAGATCAGTCTAAAGCAATGTAATGAGGACATTCCAAGATGGCCGAATCCTTAGTATGACTTGTTGCCCGGATATATAGTCCTTTGTTAGTGTCCAGTATTGGTGAGTCCTATTACTCTGTTTAGTGATTGTAGGGACTATTGTCCTCTTTCAGTTGTCATAGGGTAGTGGGAACACACCAGCAAGCGGCCATTTTAAATTAAACAACTATGTTGAGGAGTCCATAGCATTTAAATACATACTGGGCCAGTAAAATAAATAAAGTGAAAGTAAAAAAGAAAAGAAAAAAAGAAGGCAGATGTGTGCTGAGGATATCGACTAAGGAATCACATGCAAATGTACAATGAGCTCTTTGCAAAGAAGAACAAAAGTCAAAGAAGATTCACCAAAAGAAGTGACAAAGTTAATTTGGACACTGCCCTAAAATTACATTAAAGGTGAACAGTTGCCCCATAACCTTCATTACAGACAGTGATGCTTTGATTAACTTCGTGCCAGTAGAAAAGTTAAACAGCTTGTCTCATATGCCAAGCCTTACCCCATCAAACACGAAGGTACACATGTGGGCTGCTTCTAAAGTGTTACAGAGTCAAGGGTCATTACAGCAACCATGCAACAGTGCAGGCACCAATTCATGTCTTTCAGGAAACTTCAGCTAGTGCATGCCTGCTTAACTTTGCCAGTGCTGCTGACATGGACTGATGTCACTCAACTGCAATATCCACGCTCAGTCTGAAATTGTGAGTCAGTTCCTGTTGTAGTTTAATGGCCTAGGCAGACTCAAGAAACGAAGCCAAAGTCTTCTCCCATCTTGACCCAAACAAAGGATACCATCAACTCAAGCTAGAATAGAACTGTAGGTATATTATTACTTTTTTTTACTCCTGTTAGTTTGTTCAGATAAAGAAGACTGAGTTTTGGAGTATCCTTGGTTGCAGAGATATTTCAGGATGTTATTCACTGAGTAATTCAACCTGTTACCCCTGCTTTGAATTGCAATGAAGACATACTGGCATTTGGGAGAACAAAAAAGGAGCATGACAAAGCTCTTACGCAAGTGTGTCAATTACTTGCTGTTGCAGGTCTCACTCTTAATACAGCAAAGTGTAAGTTTCCCAAAACTAAACTTAATTTCTTTGGGCACATATTTTCTGATGAGGGAATGACTCCTGACTCAGATTAAGTGCAAGCATTGTGATCTACTCCCCCCCCCAAACAAGATGTCACCATGCTGTGATGCTTCTTAGGCATGGACAGTTATTGCTCAAGATACATTGCTGACTTTGCTACAGTGAGTGTTCCACTGAGAGGATGTGGTCCGTCGGCTAGACTGCCGAATTTGGTGATGGAAACCAAGGTTAGAGCCTCAGGGTCGTCTCCACATCCTGTGATTCTGGGCAAATCACTTAATCTCCCCATGCCTGAATGTGTCCTTGTGTAACGTAACTGGTGCTCATGTAAAGCGCTCCAATACCTCTGGGTCGAGTTTGCACTATATAAATCTGCATTTAAAAAAAACAACGCGGAATGTCCCATTCCAGTGGTCTCCTGAATGTGACCAAAGTTTCAAAGATATAAAACATGCGTATGAGACTGCAACTGAAATGGCCTATTTTTACCCCAAGTTACATACTGAGATTACAGTAGATGCAAACCTGGTGAGGCTGAGAGCAGTCCTTGCTCAACACAATGGACATCCAGTAGACGCCTGTCTGAATCAGAACGTGCCTACTCTCAGCCGGAGAAGGAGAGTCTGGCTGTAGTGTGGGCCTGCGAACATTTTCATTTGATTTTATAGGGAAACGTTTCACTATCATAACAGGAGTTGCTCACTATCTTTGGAAACCCAAACGCTAAGATGCCCCCTCGTGTCAAGAGGTGGGTTTTGCGACTGCAAGAGTACAATTGTGCTATGGTACACAAGCGGGGAAAGACAAAAACCCCGCTGATTACTTTTCAAGAGTGCCGCTACCTCCCCACAGCTCAACATGTAAAGCGGCTGAAGAGTATCTCAACTTTGTTGCGAGGTCCCGCACACCAGCAGCTCTATCCATTGAACAGATCATTGCTGCTACCAATACACAGAGTTATCCATCGCCCTAGAGGGCATCATATTGAGAGGTTCGAGGATACTCATGCATGATAATCTGAGACAGCAAGTCATTGAGCTAGCCCACGAAGGACTTCATGGCATTGTAGCCACTAAAAGAGCCCTGAGAGACCGAGTGTGGTTCCCTCGCCTAGATGAACGAGCTGAGAAAGAGCTGAAAGATGCCACCTTTGTAACTGTTTATCCCCCAAAGTGACGCAGCATCCACTGACAATGTCTGACCTTCCTGCACATTCCTGGGAGAGAGTTGCAGTTGATTTCTTTGGGCCTCTAGGAAATAGACATCATCTCATGGTATCATTGGTAAATATTCAATTTCTTCTTTGGTGAAAGACGGATCATCGACAACTCATGACAAAGTCATTGAGTGGCTTGATGACATCTTTGCAGCGTGGGGAATTTCCGCTATTCTCAAATCTGATAATGACTTGCCTTTCAATAGCAAAAAATTCAAGGAGTTTCTTGTTCGACTCAATGTCAAGCATCTGTCTGGCTCCAAGCCAATGGTGTTGTTGAACGATTTATGAGCACCCTCTAGATGGTAATTCAGTGAGCATTCTGAAAGGAATCGATCTAAACCAAGCCGTGTGTCAAGCCCTTCATGCCTATTGATCAACTCCTCACTCCACAACTGCTGAGAGTACTGCCATCTTGCTATTTGGGAGAGTCATCCGAACCAAACTACCACAATGGACAATCAGACCGATCGATGAATGCCGATAAGGTTCATGTCACATACACTTATCGAAAGGGCGAAATAAAAACAAATGCTGATCAGCGCCAATGTGCCCAGGAAACAGTCTTTGATAAAGGGTGCAAAAATGGAAGCAGAAAATGGACATTTCATTTGCTGTCGACCCTTTGAGAGTTGTCATGTGCAAAGGACACATGGTGACAGAGCATTGTCCATCACGTCACACTTTAAACACCTACCTCAGTGTTTGTCAGCTCCTGAGATCCCAAGCAAGGTGACCCCACCTCAATGTCCCGATAAAAAATCTGAACCCATCTCATTGGTGCCTGATCGAGGTGCATCTCAACTAACTCATATCACCCGATGTGGCATACCAGTGTGAGCACCTCGGCGACTAATTGAGAAAATATGATGCTAATGTTGTCTGTACATTTTAACTAAGAAAGGGGGAAATGCACTGTCTATGATATTATAGGTGCCAGAGCCCTCACAGTTCTGGGCGGACCCTTAAATTGGAATTACGTAGTCTGCGAGGTTTAAAGTGTGGTTATGAAAGTTATGTTGCAATGTGTAAAGTGTGTGATTGTATGCTGAGGAATGAAGATATCTGTTGCAGAGTGTGTTGAGTGTAATTTGCATGCTCCCAGGCTGGGGAAAACGATCAGACACCATCTTGAGGTTGAAAAAATGGCCATATTAGTTGTGTATCTCTGTGGCTGTTAAGTATTGTTAAACCCAGCCCTTTCCGGCTGGCTGGGAATCATCGGAGCCAGTCAGAATCAACCGTCCTAGATATGAGGAGTAGGATACACGTGTCCGATAACCTGTTCTCTCCCTTCATTAGCCTGGTACCAAGCAGTCAGGCTTATCCTCGGGGACCAAGTGTAAAGGCACAACACTACCCTTTTCCCAACACTGCACCCTATCCCCAGGGAGAACTCTGCTATAGCATGAGGCCTGCAGAACCTTGGCATATAACTTTTTCAATGCCAAGACGAGTAACAGTACACCTGCGCACACATTCCCACCTAGGGCAGAACTGTGGTATGATCGATGAGGTGCCTCTGTGGATGGCACAACCAATGCTGTAAGCCCACCGAGGAGCATTCGAGGTACATGCCCTGGGTATATGTCTTACCCCTAGACAAGGGATTTATAGAGATTTATAGCTAACTCAAATCAGCCAACCATGCATACACCAATCACCAGTATGGGCAGTGTCAAACGTGCTGAAAGTCCTAAGGCTAGTACATAGATCTGTGGAAAACCGAGAAAGAGAAAAGCAAAAAGTTAAGGGTAAGAACCCCACAAAGGGCCATTTTCAACAAACGTACTCAATTATTTTATCTCACTGACTTACACTGACAAATGTGTGTTCTTTATTACAGCTGGCAATCTATTGCATGCTGAAATGAAATTATCCAACCCCGGGTATTTACTAAAAATGATAAAAGATACAATTTTAAATACTCTTTCATTAACAGTCATTCTCAACATTGATTAAAAAAAGATAACTAATTTTTGACAGCAACAGATCCGTGCAATCCCTCAGATGTTTACATCAAACAATTTTGAGATGCTGAAATTAACATTTCTCCACCCTATTTTAGTCATTTAGGTTCCTTAGTCAATCCTTTGCACACTCATTCTAATTTAGATTTAGATTTTATTTTTCTAACAAAAATTCTCTTTTACCACTTCTCCCTGATGGTTTGATGTTTTCTGCTAGCAACCCTTCAAATTTTGGCTGTGAGTTTCATTAAAATTATCTGCTGTTGGATATGTAATGCTATTGTAATTTATGGCTTGAATGTGTACTTCACAATGGTATTTCAGAAAGCAAATCGTAGCGTTGGACTCAGCCCTCTCTGCAAAGTCATCCCCCAACTTTTTGCATTTAACCTCCATTTTTCTAAAAACGTTTTTGTTGGCTTTTACAACTCTGCTCATTTTACTACTGCTAATCAGTGCTAAAGTGCACATGCTCTCTCCTTTAAATATAATAGCATTAACTTAAACCCAATTGGCACATTCCATTTCCTTGTAAGTCCCTACTACTGTGGTAATACATTTACCCACGGCATGTATATTAAATGCTACTAATGGAGTCCTTCACGCTTGAGAGCAGAGCCACAGAAAGAATTAACAAAGCAAAGCGCAGTCACATTTGAAGAACCCACACAAGGTATCCCCCCCCCCAGTGTATGTGCTGCATACCAAACAGCCAAAATTCATTGTATTTGAGGGAGTATATCAGCAATATCAGGTTGGTAGGCTTCATAACAGACAAAAAGACTTGTGAATCATTTTCTTTGAGAAGAATTGGAAGACAACTTCATCGCCGAAGAATATCCATGTGTTCTGAGTCCTGATGAGAATCTTCAAGCCCTTTAAAGTTTGAAACGCTTCGAAAAGGGCACAACCCAGAGAGCATTGTTAAAAGAAGTGAACCAGGGCTTACAAGGCTAATGGTGTAAATTGTGTAAAGATCCCTGTTATGTGTCACATATTCAATTTGTTGTTACTCTTCTGGTACAAGTCCTCCAGGCATGAGCAATGAAATGGTTGCAATTAGTCTAGCTACGTTTTGGCAGATCAATTCAGAAACCACATACAAACCCTGTTAATATGTTTAGACATGAGTGAAATTATATTGTATTATGTTTTTCGTTACATGTGATACCAAATGTGTTGTGTTTTTTTGCTAAAGGATTTACAGATTGTTTCTAAATGTGTGTTCCTCTACTGTGTATGATTTAGATGCATAGAAATGACCTGTTAATTTTTCCAAGTATATTAAGAAGTAAATGGTGGGCATGTCAATTTATTTGCACGCCTGACCGTCAGAAGCTGTGTTTTTTCTTGAATTCAGTTTATGGGGCCTAGACTTGGTGACAGATACAGGCCCAACTCTTGCCTTCTTTACTAAACTAATGGACCTGCAGTGCTGATTGTACCACCAACTTGAGTAGACTTTAAATCATGTCCCAGGTTTGATACTGCTGCCTTCGTGTGCAGTTTTAAACCACCATTTTGACCTTGCAAAATAAACCTTTTTCCATGACTAGACCTTCCTTTTTAATACATATATGTCACCAATAAGGTAGCCCCTAAACAGCCCATAGGGCAGGGTGGAGTGTATTTCAAAAGTTGGACATGTACTTTTAACTTTTACAATGCTCTTAAATTTATTTTTCAGGACTGCATGGCTACCTCTCCCATAGGATGACATTTAATAAGTGCTAACTTTCAATTGGAAGCAGATGTGAATGTTGAGTTTGGTGTCCAAATAATTTAATTAAAAACACTCTTTAATGGTAAAGTTGGATTTTAAGTCTCAATTTAAAAAAGTTAGAAAATTGCAACATTTAGAAAGTTAGCATTTTGTGTCCCAACCATTTGGTGCCTGCAGCCTGTATCTGGGTCACATGACTAGGTGTAGCTGACAGTTGGTCTTTTTATATTCCTCCCAGACAGTGAGACAAAAGAGGAATCAGTGTTGAAAGATTGGCTATCTCTGACTTGATGAGGCCCAGGAGCTGACACCTACCACACTTGCACATCACAAAAACTCTTCCTGCGCACACTCACAAATGGGTTGACGCTAGTCTTTTGTGAACCCAGACAAGCTGGGGCCTGGGCAGAGAGGCAGGAAATTCCAAGCACCTCTGGGGTGGAAAGCTGCAGAACCTTCTCCTCCTTCACAGTGGCAATAGGTATACACATTGGACCCTCAGGCCCAACTCCTCAGTGCACTTGTGGATCTTTGGAAGACTCTGGGGGACTGCTGTGCTGCTCTCCAAGAAAGAGTGCTACTTTGTTGCCATGTGGCCTGAGTGAGAATGAGTGGACCTGTATCTTGAACCCAAGGCCACCAGAGTGATTCCAAGGGCTAGTTGGCTGGCCTGATCAGAGACAGAAAAGGCTACAACCACTTTGAGTGCTGTGAGTCTTGCACCCTAGGTAGTGCTGCCCTAATCCTGGACCTTTGGAAGTGGACCTGAAAGTGCTCTGCCAGCCCAGATGTGGTCTTGTGAGTAAAACAATGATAGCACGATGCATCTCCTGGCAGCCACTTTGGACTGCCATGGCTAGACGCATCCCCAATGCAGGAGCTCTCATCGCAGCCCATAGCTCCATTCAAGCCACAGCTACGCAACACATCCTCAATGCAGGCCCTCTCATCACAAGCCTCTCATCGACGGTATCCTGGAAGATGACCCAGGACTTTGCATTGCAGCCTCACAGCTTCTACAGAATCAATGCTGTGTGACTCTTTTTTTGATACAGGGTAATCAAAGGCTCTGCAACCAGGATTTAAATGACTTTATTCAGTGGGCCTTACATGGTCTCTGTATCCAGCCTGCGCCCCATCATGGTCAACGTGAACTTGTGACTTTGTACTGGTCCAGCATGACCAGATCATCACTGTTGGCACTTAGTGCTTTTAAGTACTATTGCTACCTAAATCTTTAAAATGGCATATCTACAGTTCTACTGATTGGATTTTTGTTGTTTTAGTCTCAAATAAGTTATCAAATGTTACTCAATATTTTTTAATTGATGTGAAACTGCTTGTGTAGGGTTTCATCCCCTGCACCCAATAACCCAAATTTCCTAATCACATAGTATCCATTTATTTATTTATATAAAATATATTTGGGTATATCCAAAAATGTTGTTGTAAAGTTCTGGGATGTTGTACTTCTTCTTGGATTAGTAAACTGATTGCACTTGTTCTCTATAAAAGGAGTACAACTGCAATTTGCACTTTACAAAACATCTTCAGGTACTGTTGCTATCCATGATTTTTCTTTATCCAGTATCTTTTCTGTATCCAGTGTCTTTTTTTAATTAAATCACTATGAGTCAATATAGCTTTTAAAGTAAATGGGTTTCTAAGGCACTTTTGGATTGACCATGAATTCATGTATCTTTAGACTGTCCTTTAGTCATAAGAAGTGACAGTATCTGATTAAAATCTTGTACTCTACACTATTTTCAGAATTATATTTAGTTACCAACCTTGCCAGAAAACAATTCTCTTTTTTGCCAGCAAGTCTTTAATGAGATTTTTGTTATCTCTCTCTATAAATCTCTGTTAGATCAAAATAAATTTTTCTTTTTATATTTTATTCTCTTGATGATAGTTCCACTAACAGACACCCTCCATATAAGTATTTGAAAACAATTTATTTTGCAGTGCCCTGATTGTGCATGAAATATGTTATCCATGGCATTCTGTCTAAATATTGTGCTCTCCTGTTTGCCTGCCATATTGTAGAATTTACACTCTAAAAGTGTTATTGCCATTCTACTATATCCTGATATGAAAACACATGCCATTACAGTTTGTATGTTATGATATTCCTACCAGTCACTTTCTTCATCATTCAACACAACTTTCTCCTGGTATACATGAGACTCCTACGCATGTTGCTTCTCATATCATCCTTTAGCAAAACCTATATTAAGATTGTGATCTTTGAGTTGAAAAGTGCACCATTGCCAATACCTTTATCCCATGAATCTTCATGTCTACCAAGAGTGAGCGGCTGAAGACTCTTGGACTTTAGCTCAAACAATGAAGTCCTATAGCACAACCAAGTTTGGGCTTCACTCTATCATGTCTAAGACTAACTATAACGTCCCTGAAACCTATGTTTTTTTCAGTGAATTTCTAAAGTTTTTTAAATGTTCATTTCTAACTATAACGTGCCTGAAACCTATGGTTGTTCCAGTGAATTTCAAAGGTTTTTTTTAAATGGTAATTTCTAACTATAGCTTACCTGAATCCTACCCCTTTTATTAACTTCAGTATGTCCCACACAGCAGGATTGCTAATTTGTTATCTCAGACCCTCCCCCTCTCTGCATCACTGTGCAAATGCACCCCCTGGCGCGTTGTAAATTGAGGGATTAAGTCCTGTTGAATCCTGAGGGTCCCTGGGGCCAGCTAACACACCAGGTACCTCCAGTAAGTGCCACAGAGCTCTGTTGCAGAGAGGTATAAAAAGGGGCGTGGCCTCCAATCACCTCTCTGCAACGCAGCTCTGTGGTGCTTACTGGAGGTACCTGGTGGGCTAGTTGGCCCCCAGGGACCCTCAAAATTCAAAGGGACTTAATCCCCCAACTTACAACGCGCCAGGGAGTGCGTTTGCACACTTATGTCAGGCCACACCCCCTCACTGCACCACTGCTCAAACACGCCCCCTGATGCATTGTAAGTTGGGGGATTCAGTCCTCTTAAATTCAGAGGATCCCTGGGGGCCAAATAGCCCACCAGGTACCTTCAGTAAGTGCCACAGCGCTGCATTGCAGAGAGGTGTAAAAAGGGGCGTAGACCCCCTCCCGGGCCACTCCTAGCCCTGGGGAACCCATCCCCCAGGGCTGGCCTATTGCGTTGGGGACCGTGGGAGGAGCTGCAATGCCCCCACTGTCCCAGCGGCTCCCCGCCTCCTGCGAGAGCCGGCAGTGCTTTTGAGCAAGGGGAGCTGCTGACATGCAGCTCGCTTTGCTCAAAAGCAATTCTGCTTTGCTTCATTGAAGCAAGAGCAGGTTTCCCTGCTCACGCTTCAATGAAGCAAAGCAGAGTTTCCTATGACAGTACGGGAGCCGCAGAGCTCCTGCCCTGCCATAGCAAACAGATATGTCACGGGGGTGGGCACCCTGGGACATTGCAGGAGCCGGCCCTGAGGGGTGGTGGTCCCCAGGGCCATCACGGGCTCCTAGAGGGGGGCTGTGTGGCCCCCTCCCTTAATTTACCTAGCCCAGGGGTCCGCTACGGACTACCGCATCCAAATAAGTCTGTGCCTTGGGGAGGGGGTGGTCCCTGGGGCGTGTGGGGGGGGGCGTGTGCCCCAGCATCCAATTTAAAAAGCCCCAGGGAGATGGCGGTCCCCGGGGCAGCGTGGGGGGTTTGGGACCACAAAAAGCATTCATTTTCAAAGAAGCGCCGGGGAGGTGGCGGTACCTGGGGCTGTGGGGGCCCTGCGTGCCGCCTCACATAATTAGCATAGCCCCGCAGCTGGCCCACCCGGGGGACTCATTAAAATGAAGCGTGAGTGCGCGCTTCATCTTTTTTAAAATTTTCGGTAGGATTCATGACCCCAACGCGAATTCTGCCACACAACCACTCACACGCCCATACAGCCACTAACACAGCCACCCACACACACATACAGCCATTCACACACACCCATTCAGCCACTAACACACCCATTCACAGATCCACAAAACCAATGACACACTCACACAACCACTCACACACTGTTACACAATCATGCATACACCCCTCACACACAGAGGTTACAGGTGTGCTCTAGTTAGGGAACGATAGGGTAAGTGTGCTTTCAAGGGATTTATTCAAATGTTTAGTTTAAATTATTTTTATAATTAAATTGCAAGGCCAGACAAATGGTTTCCTTGTTCCTTAGTTGATACCTCAATGCAATTCAATATCTTCATACAGTGTGTAAGAATCAGAAATAGGAACATTAATTATCATGTAAGATATGAATCATAAGTGCAAAAACATACTGAAAAAATAGAACAAAGACGGGTGTATATAGAAAAATATTCACTTTTTATCTTGATAAATCAAAACGGGGTACTCTAAAAAATATACAGACAATGTAACAAGAAGGTAGCATTGCAAATTTAAAGCCTTCACTGTAACAATTGTCAACACTTTTCTTCTTAATGAAGAATAAAACAAATGTCAGAAGAAAAGGCGAAGGTTGACTTTTCGGTCTCTACTTTTTCATAAACGAGACCATCTACAGGACTGTTATGTATTCTAATAGTTGACCCCTATTGTAATGTAGAAAAAAAGTAATTACTATTTATTCTAAAACATGTTATACACATGAGCATAATCACAACATATCACCCGTTGCATTTGCACAAATATATTATTATTCAAATTCTGAACCTTAGCTTAAGGATCATAATCATTATTGTGTCATCTATTTACTTAATTCCAGATGTTCATATCCAAATTATCATAGAGATTCTAAACAGTTATAAACATATCCACATTTAACACCTTGACTGCTGCAGCAATTCCCCCTCTGTGCTAACATTTACTGGATCCCCTTGTTCATGACGAGCTCAGCTCGTCATAAGCACACGACCAGTGTACTGCATGACGAGCTGAGCTCGTCATGAGCATGGAAGGGGTTAAACCTCATTTGATTGTTTTTAATGATACCCATGTCAATTTTAGGACATCATTATTTCCATATTTGATGTATCTACAGTCTATCATAGATTGGATTGATTGGTGGCACTTGACTTATTATCATAGGACCACTATAGTGGTTAGCCTAGTGAAAGTTTTTGGGCAGATCACGCTGGCATTGCTTAAGACCTTATATCCCTCATTTCTTGTGCAATCTGAAAAGGTGACTTTAATCAACAATTTCATCAAATGGATGCTATTCTTTACAATAGACATACATGAGTTCGAAAACATTATGTGACTCAGCTGGTTATCCTCTCAGTTTTTGGACCTGACATGTATTAATCTAAAAACGAAAAGATCTTTGTTACTCCCTGATTATTCAATCCGATTTATACTCTGCTGATGTGTAAAGTATTTTTACCTTAGTCTGGCCAAAAGACACGTAACTCAGTGTGTCTGGTGTATTGAAGGACTGTTGTACCCAAATTGATGGAGCACAGAACGAAGGAGTGACGCTTGCGGCCAGACGGTTTAATTGTAAATCTGTCAATATCAAAATTTGAGCAGTTTATTAAAACCGTTTTATTGTTAACTCATCACTAGAACTATTTGGAATCAGTTTGTATGTTAAAACTAGTTGTTTATTTGGAAAGACTAGTTGATCGCTTTTTAGATAGTTGTAGATTTTATTTTTTAAAAAGCGACCTGAAATGCTGCTCTATTTGCGGGCATGATTATTCACTCGAGTTTATATTTAATGTCTTCTAGAGACAATAGGAGTCTAGTTCATTCTCATATCTCTATCTCATAGTCTCGATATTTTTACTATTGTGATTAAAAAGCCACATAAATGTGTTTAGGCTCAGTAGCTTTTAAGACTTACGCTGTAGCACATCGAGGGAAAATGATAATTCACCTTGCTATTCGCCAGCGTTCTATTTCGGTGTTGGACCGGAGTTGTGGCTCAGTCAGTGCGAGTATTATTTTACTTGACTTAGATAGCGCAGTCAGGACTTGTAATCTATTCAAATAAACCAAGATATATTAATGCTTTGTTGTGACCCCACGTTAATTTATAGGGCATCTAAAGCAGGCAATCGTCTCACATACCTCCAGTTGTATTCCACTGTCACGAACTAAGGCAGCATTCAATTTAGCATAAACCCGCGATTCTGTAAAGCCCAGCTTTTAATCCCTTGGGCGCGGCTGCGATTCGGCACCTTTGCGGCCGTTTTAAAGAGTGGGCGGGTTCATGACGGCCCCCAGCCATCATCAGCACACGCCCACCGTGATGCATGACGGCTGGGGGCCGTCATCAGCATGGAAGCGGTTAACTCAGTTTGGAGCGCAAAAGGGGACTTGAAATTAAGTGGCGGACATCTTAGAATGATTAAAAAGTGGCGGCCATTTATAAGTATAGTAAAAAGCACAGATTTTCATATTATAAGAATTTCAAATAATATGAAAATCAGCGTTTTTTACATTGCATGAATAAGAATATCAGAATTAAACATTCAAATGGTCTGTACAGTGAGTCTTACTCGACTATACTTATAAATGGCTGCCGCTTTTTAATCATTCTAAGATAGCCGCCACTTAATTTCAAGTCCCCTTTCCCGCTCCAAACAGCGTTAAAAGCTGGGCTTTACAGAATGATGGATATGCTACTTCACTATATCATAATGGTGTTTTCAAACTTAATGTCCTAGTCATCAGACAAGATTGGAAAGATAGAGTTGGAATAATTCCAGTTTAGGGATTGGGGTGGAAGGAAGACTGTGGTTCTGTTCAAGGACGACCATATAATATGATGCAAAATTAACTTTCAACAAATTACTTCTGGATGGAAGTAATCCCAAACATAAATCTAATAATGGTAATCCATCTTTGACAACTAAATCTGTGGCACTATTGGGAGCAAAAGAGACCTAATCATACAAAATTCTGCTGGATGGAGGGTGCAAGAATTTTTTGAAGTCATGAATATTCAGTAGCAAAACTGGCTAAATGTGAAGGGTATGTTCAGTGAATGTCCTGGTAGGGATAGAGGAGATATGAAACACAGAAAAAGAAAACAGGTTGAACGTACATATGCTTTACAGTCATAGCATATTCTGCACCACAGTCGCTGTTGTACGTTGTAATGACAATGTCTGTTCTCTTCGATCGTTATCATTAAGTTTCCGGTATCCAATACCTATTTATATCGGTTTGATTGAGTCTGTGACAAGTGTGCCTTTCAATATCAATAGTAAGTCCTAAAAGGCAGACATGACAGTATGAAAAATGAGCAGTTCCATCATATCTCCTAGTCCTGTAAAAGAGATCCAAGTTGGTGTGAATCCTGGATATATTTGTTTAAGCAAGTGTTTTGAATCAATCGTTAAATTGGTACATAAATATTTGTCTGAAGAACAATGTCTTTGTCATTAGTTTTTCTGATTTTGTGTTCTATTTTTCTCAGATGCTTGTGAATGTTTCTTGTTTAAAGGTCTATTTCTGCCCATTCCTGAGAATGCCACACGCTGAGATCTGAAATCAATACACAATTGTTCACTGCAAGCTTCTGAGGACAAGTTACATTGGTGGCGTGATATAGTTACCACCGCCGCCCCTTAACGAAGACAAAGCATGGCTTAATGTGGTCGGTATAAATGAAAGCAGGGAAGCGGAGGACAGAAGGCCCTCTAATGCACTCCGCAGAGAGATGAACCGGGACTGCAAGTGCCTTGGGCATTTGGTCCTATTGCTCGCCGCTGAATGTCGCGCTGCCCACGGATAGCCCGTATTGTTATCCATTAAATGGGATCATGCGTGCCTGAAAGGTGTTTGAGAAGGGACTGACAATCATTTTCACAAGTGTGAGATTACTTCTGCCACATGTTAAGTGAGCTCCATCCGATGGCCCAGATTTTTGCGCTACCATTAATTGCTCTTTCAACCTTCACTCAAGTTCCTCTTAGGGAGCCCTTTGCTGGACCGCGCGGCTGCATGCATTCAATTTTCTCTTCATAATTTTTGCCCATTGTCTGAGCTCAATAAAGCCTTGAAAAAATAGAGAATTTTTCATTCAGCTGAGAGATTGCTTCGCTTCTCAGAATGGTCGGTAAAAAAGTAACAACTGGCCTTTTCCATTTTTCGACGCTGAATAGTTTCAGCATTCAGTACACAATTATGTTTTCCAACTATTCATTAGGGTTGATTTTTCATCTTCAAGAAGAACCATGAACTTTCACAGCATGGACTCGGTGCAAATAAATTGCCACATTCTTTTTCAGGCGCTTCCAGCATAATTGAAATATAACAATAATATTTGGTATTGCACCTTGAAAATTGTGTGTGGACAAAGCAGAATGCTTAAAGTGCCGTCAAGACGGATATCATACAGCAAAGGAAGGCATGTTGTACTCTTTTCTGAGACCATTGCAAGAGGGCATGTGCTGTTAATGTGCACAGTATTCACGATGCCCGAAGCACACAATAGCGCAGAAGCTACTTGTGATGGGGCTGTCATCCATAACCTGATTGTGATTCTGGTTTTAATGAATTGGGCTACAGGCAATTCTCTTCAGTGAATGAGTGGCTAGATGGCTGATGAGTGGTCGCAGAGCGTGAAGTCTCATCCAAATTAGAGTGATGTTAACATTGACTACCATTTAGCCACCAAATTATGAGAACCTGAAAGTTAGAAGATGCTTCCCAATCTGGTTAGATAGCTCAGAGTGTTAATGCACATTTTGCAGTGATCTCTGTGCATCATGAAGGCAACACATTCGACGGCATTTTGTTCCTCTACGGTGAATAATGTTATAACATCGGTTATTTATATTGTCCAGATACTTTTGTGGATTGTTAACATATATAAAAAGATAATGCTCTCAGCCAGAAATCTAGCTAGTGGGCTCGTGCAATTATTGTGGAGTTCAGTATTTGCTTTAAAGTAATACGTTTACACGTTAAAATGTACCCACCTTCCTTACCAATTGACCATTTGGCTCTAAGGAGTCAAACACGATATTTATTTGCATATTGACGGAAATAAACCACATAAAACAGTTCATAGCAAGCTTTCTTTTTTGTTCTCAAAAAAAGACGTGGCAACTCGGTTGAACCCAAAACATATCAGTCTATAACATTTTGCTGTTCTTGCAAACACTTATTGGAGATGTGACGAATGCAGTTACTGCCGCTGTCCCTGTCCTAAAGTACATTGATAGCTGCCCTACAGGCGAGAATAAAAACACCTTTACAGAGGCTATTAGACACAGGCACAGGGTACTGGAGGAACAACAGCATACAAATGAATGGGGAAAGATTAAACATTTTGGAATAGTCAGTCAAGAATGCTTGCAGTAAAGAGTAACGAGTGTAAACTGAAAAGCACCATCGTGTGTTAGCGCCTTGTGCTTCAACAACATATTAGCGTCACTTCCCTCGCTCTACAGCTGGAAGAACAGCAACCATCAAGGCTTGTGAAGTAACTAAACCTTAAAGTTTTTAAATAAATAGGCTACCGACACATAAAAACATGCAGGTGATGCCAAATCTGGGAAATGTCACCTAATGAATATTTAGAGGTAGAGTCCTGCAGTTCAACGTGTTTGCATACCGTCGGGATATAGTATTTAGTTTCCAATCTAGCCGGGAGGATGCAGTGTATGGAGAGCTTCGCGTGCGGCATCTCTTACATTTTAGTGTCAGGCTGTCACTATCAATATCTGCTTCTCTAGCCGCTGCCTGGTGTTTTTATAAATCCGGAGGCCAATGCTAGTCACGTATCACCCATTCAAGGGAAGCGCAGTGCTTTATTCACATATGTCAGCCTACCTATTCACTTCGGACATACCTCAGTATGTGCCTTACCTCATCAGGCTTCCACACCCGGATCTCGATGTCAATCCAGCTGGGGTCAACCACCTAGTGTGACAGCAGGAGTATTTGTAATACAAGAATTGTAGGCCAGTGAAATAGAGGTTAAACCAGTCTAGGGCTGTCCATTATGCAATGTTTATTCGAGGATGTCATGGTTGGACTAAAAGATGCTTGTAGCTCATTGACGGAGTTAGGTTATCATCACCCTGCCACCTTCAATTGTCAACATGTGATGGCCTTCTCAGAGCTGAACATTGGGTCAGCGGCCTTTGCCAGGAAGAATACTCCCTGGCTTTAGAAATCATGTGTCAAAATGGGACACCACAACATTTAAAAACATATAGGAGCATACCTATGACATTCTTGCAAGCAAAGTAAGATGTTAACACTTAGTGTGAGAATTATACTAATATACATATTTCATACGACGATGTCCATCATGGGGGGCCCCCAACCCTGCAAGGAGGCCTTTGCATCACAGGAATGGAGATTCCCGTAGTTTAATACAGCGAAGAAGAAAAGCGCCATAGCCCAGCTGTGAGGCACGCCGCATTTATTAAAAAATAAGGAAGGCTGCACACAAGTTTCGGCACTGCCACCTTGATCACAGGTAAGTTGTATTCCATTAGCCCCAGGTGCTTTTAAGTTCGTAGTCACGCGCCAGTCAAAACTTCATGTCTCATAGTTTATATATTCTGCAGCTCAACAATTGTTCTGCTGCATAGCGTTCATTGCTGCAGTAACATATTGTTGTGTGTAGCCTTCGTTATTTTTTTAATAAATGCTGCGTGCCTCAGAGATGGGCTATGGCGCTTTTTTAAAGTGACCAGAGTCAAATCCACCACAGGGGTCAGTTGTATTTCAGTTGATTCATCCAGTGTAATCCATTATCCAACTTGTACATTTAATCATAATCCTTGACATGTAATTGACATTGCTTTTTGCTTGAGATGCACGTGTTATTCGTGTGCTTCGTTTTTACAAGTTAGCGTGAACGTGAATGTATTCATTATATCATGGTCTGTGGGTTTGTGGTGTTACTTAGTATCTACGATGGCCCCAAATGGTGCCCATTGAATTCTTGTTGTAGGGCATTAAAATAATGTTAAATGTGGCATGCTACTCCCTTCCTCAAGAGTCCAACACCTCACGTTCCCTGCCCTGCAGCCCCTCGGCCGATGCATGATTATGCGTTCAGCATCTATTCAACCAGGGATGTTTGAAACCTGGCTTTGGCGCCTGTCCGGTGCATGTCACTGCACGCGTGATGCGCATGTCTTGTGTATGTGATTGACTACATTAATGTTATGTGGGGGCCAAAAGTAGAGTTGAGCCTATCAAATTGTTTCATCATTTGCCATATAAAATCCAAATTGCTACATTACGTGATTGCTTGTGACCTTATGAGCGGAGTTTGATATATCTGTGTAAAGTAACAGTTGTGGTGTAGTGGTGATCTACTTTGTGTTTCATGGTGTCGATTACAACCACTTTCTTCTCATCTTCTCTACTTCGAAGGCCATACCTGGTTGTAAGGGTCAATATTTTTACCCTTTGTAAACATTTAATAAATCAATGGCTTTATCAGAGTATGGATAACCCCTGTTTCATTTTTAGGGTCTTGTTTATATGTTTGCCTGTTTGTTGATTTACTGCTTATTTTGGCGTTCTTGTTAGGATGTGGAATAACACTTGTTGTCACAGAGTTGTGTTACCGCTTACATCAGCGGCCTATTTAAAATGTGTTATAACAATTGTTATCACAGGTTTGTCAGTATTCTTATGCATAGTTCTTGCTCAGTGGCTGTAGTGCCACTAGTTCAATCCCGATTGTCCACACCTTTGGTCAATCTGTACCCATCCTGGGGCTAAAATGTATGCCTCTAATGGCGTGAGTGGCTTTTGCTGATGGTTATTTCATTGTATTGATGTGAGGCCATGATATATCAACATTAAGGCCCTGCTGGAAAATTTGAAGTTTATAGCTCTACCATTTTTCCCACTTTAATAAAATGAATTTTGAATAACAATTTATTTTGCGCTACCCAGGATTTGCAGTTTCCATCCATTTATGTAATTCTCAAAACGATGAGCCTTGCGATAATGATTAGCCAGTTTTGTGGCTGATCTAGCACATCATACTTCCATGTTTGCTGATGCTTCTTCTGACCTTTCTATTGGTCATCGCTAGGTGTCTTAATCCTCAAAACCGCTTATGAGTTAGATGACTCCTTCCGAGTTGCAGTTAGATGTTGATTTATCATCCAGGAAGTTTTTAGCCCTGGGTCTATTTGTTTATTAACAGGCATGAATTTACAGATGCCACAGTTCCCACATGGAAAATGTCCTTTAACTGGAAAGGCACCCCATACAGTTTGGTTATCTTGGGATCTTTTGATTCTAGTTCTGGTGGAGACCAATAGGTCTTGCAGGTTTGCACTATTTTTGAAAGAACATAGGTTTGAGAAAGTTAATTTAATACTAACATAGTATCCCTCGATGTTTATTTTTTTCTTTACCATGTTGGATACTGGGTTGCATGCGATGTGCATGTGATGACCCAAACCAGCTTTTTGTCTTCTTTCATGGGTTTGTCTTCGAGTAATGTTTGCCTGTGGTTTATTTCTGAACCTACTCTCTTTGATGCTTGATTTACTATTTGTCTAGGGTACTCCCTCTTAGTTAATTTCTCAGTTAGTCTGTTTGTGTCTGTGTTGAAATTTTTGCTAGTCAAGCAGGTTCGGTGCAGGTGCAAAAATTAGCCTAATACAAGTTTTTTTACAGTGGACGTGGATGGAAGCCCTCAAAATGAAGAAGGTTGTTTTTATCTCTGGGTTTATTAAATACATTGGTTGTTAGCTAATTATCTTTTGGAATGATTACCAGATCCCGAAATGGTAACAATGTTTTGAACATGGTATGGGTGAACCTTAGAAACTTGTCGCAGGTGTTTTGTAGGTTAGATGATACTTGTACTTTTGTGTAATTTTGCTGTGTGAACTTCCCGGACCATTTGATAAAGCCTAAAAAGAGACGTAATTTGACAGAATTGTCAATTTTGTTTATAAGTGTAAAAGGTTCTATGATGACATGGCTGCCCTTTGTTCTGTCAACTGTTCATGTCCATTCCCGGAAAACTATGCAATGCTAATTGTTGAGCAGATGACCCCCATTAGCCTTTCCTAGGCCCTGAGGCAAGCCATTGTCTTCTGAGGCAGGGTATATTCCAGCTCTATAGGTGCGAGGAAGAGTGCAGACTGCTTTTAACCCTGTTCTGGAAGCCTAAAGTACATTTTTACGAAGTTACTTTTCCTGCTTAAGTTATAAAAAATCTGGTTCCACCATTGAGTCATACTTTTACAACTAAACAGATCATTTTAGAACCGGTTTCTAGCCCTTTCCTAGGGTGGACAATTAATATTTTAATCTTATCTACGTCTATTAGAAAAAAGCTTAGCCTTGCCTACAAATTGAAATAGCTTTTGGGTATAATTTCATTCTGAGTACACAATAACCCCATGATTTAGTGTGTCCTATTTTATATATTAGCTCCCTGCCCTTTATTCTTACAAGGCTTACTTTAGGAGTGTCTTGTGAATATATAAAAACAGGCGTTTTTGACATAGAAAATGCAATTGTCCACAGCCCAACCAAAGTACAGTGGTTCTCCTGGCAGATATATATTTTCACCATATGTGGGTGTAAATACACACTGCTGCCAACATATGAAATGTAATTTTCTATTAACTTAAGGCACCATGTACATTGTACTAAAAGGGAGGATACATCAGTAAAATAAGGAGTTACAATGTACAGCAAATAATTTAAAGGGAAAATACAGGCACTTTACTACTGTTTAGCAGTGATAAAGTGCACAGAGTCCTACAGCTAGGATAAATAGGCTCGATAACAAGTCAAAAAAGCAGAGGTAAGCATGCAGAAAAGGAGAATCTGCTACACATGGTAAAACCACTGTTAACATCTTAGTCTACCCTAAAGCTCTTTCAAATATAATTGGTTTAGGGAATTACATGAATTTTATAGATATTGTTGATGTGGATTGTGTGGACGTGTGATGGTAAGCATTCCAGGCATGCAATGTTTGTGTGGAAGTATGGTGGCGGGTGGATTGGTTCATAATGGTGACTGTGTGAATGGATGATGGTGAGCGCAAGGACTTGTACAATGCTTTTATTTAGGTATAATGGAGGATGTGATGAAGTGTGGTGTTTGTTGTGTGAATATATGATATAACATGTTTATGCGTAGGATTTTGTTTTTATGGATGTATGAATGTGGGTGTGTTGGCATATAATGGTAGGCGTGTTGATGTATGTGTTGGAATATGATTATGGATGTGCATCTCCTGCATCTCCTCTTTGTATTGCCATCCTACTGGAACTGCTATAAATACCCCACCCCCACAGATACAATGCACTCTCTTTCCATCTCTGCTGGCTACCTCATTGGTTGGCTGCAACAGAGATTCATCTGTTGTGTCTGCCAGAACAGCATTAAACTATGTGGTGCCTCAAAAGGCGGTAGTAGTAGCATTCCTGGTTCAGGTGGGGGGGAAACCCCCCTTATACGAAAACAAATAGTCCAGTGTGACACTAAGATCCGCGAACATCTGGCAAGGGCTCTTAGACCCATGTTTGACTCCCCTTTCAGGTACATAAAACCTGACTCATGGTGCATAAATCCTCTACAATTCTTGAGCTTTTGTTGGATCTCCTGCAGGGTTTGCAATCTCAGTACTTGGATCCTGTAAGAGACCTGGCTTGGTTCCATGCAAACCCAAACTGGGTAGCCCAGAAACCTAAGCAAAATAAAAGTGAGCCACACTCTGATTGACCACCCAAAGACCATGCCCAAAGGGGGCTGGATGCCCCGCTGGTTGTTGTGCTCTGTGGGTGTGTGGCCAAACCCTGGTGCATGTGGCTGAAGGCTCAGCAAGGTAGAGTTACATTTTCTAAAAGGTGAATTTAGTATATGATTAACTAAAAACAGAAATTGACTTAAAACTGGTTAAAAATAAGTTATGGTTAACTTTGGTTATAACATCTTCACATATGTTTAGAAATCACTCCAGAAAGTCAATTGTACTCTGGTTCCAATGGGAGGAATGCACCTCTTGCTGCATCCACCAATCACTACATCCAACACAGCATGTTAATCAGTCAGTCAGTCAGTCAAAAGATTCTTTATTCGGCCACTAAAAGCCCAAAAAAAAACATTTTATAAAAAAAGACATTTGATAGGAGATACTGTGATTAAATCATTCCACATGTGCAAATAAAAATCCAAATCACTCAGGTTAATAAACTAAGACCAACAGTACAGACAAGTAGGGATTCAAAACTCATTATTAAAAACCAGCACGAAATGCTAATCACAAGTAGACAACGGGAAAGAAGAATCGGATAAGAGAGAAAATAGACAACACAATTACCTCTCCCTTCATGACTGTGCTGGGCACTGACATCTGCACTTAGGAATGGGTAAATAAAGGCAACAAAATATTTTTTACTAACCTGCCATTAGTGCTGTACTCTCTTAACAGTGCTTGAAAGCCATTGTTGTAATCAACTCTGTCTTCTTGTTATTAAACTGGCAGACCATCCTGAATTTGAGGCATAGGGTTTTCCTACCGTCCGTTTCTATGATCACTTTAACTGCCATAAACGCCAATAATATGCAATCGCTGGTGCGGAACACCTTATATTCTGACTTGAGTCTTGTGCAACTGAAATGTACATTTATTTAATATATCTATATCTCTATCTATCTATCTCGAAAGTTTACAAGTCTGATAAATCCTAAGTCTTATACTATTAAACAAAATGTTGAAGAAATAATTAGATGTTTGTTTTCCATTTTTCAAGGCAACTTGATTTCCAGAGTACTTCTTCCGAAGCAAAGGATATGTTTGCGGCAACATTGTAGCAGGATGACCTACAGCAGCTTACATTTTCAGGCAATTTGATGATTAGCAAAAGGCACAAGGTGAAGGGCATGTACTCAACCTTTTGGGCCAACTTGCTTGAAGGTGTAAACTACTTTATAGAGGAGGTGCTCTAGTGTGGTGGAATAGTTGCTTACCTTTCGTCACGGATACCAAAGTTATAATCCTGTGTTAGCACTTACGACATTCTACTATTATGTGATTATCGGCTAGTCTAAATGTAAACATGTGGTACCTAGAACTATCCAATGGACATGTTTCCAGCCTGCCTCTCCATCAGACCCGTGTAAAAAGAACAATTAATGGCCAGAATGCAGAACAATGTCATACATTCACCCCAGTTCAGAGATCTGGGCCTAAATCTATCGTTTTTTTGCTCACCATGCCATTCCAGTTTGGACCCAGCCTTATACAAATCAGTCTTGGCCCTGAACCCAATGGGAACAGTCCAGCCCAAACTGCCAGGCCAGGTCCTCCCTGGACCGGAAAGAAGCATCCAAGGACCGGTTTCGGGCTTTCAGCCCTCACAAGCCAAGATAGCTTGACTCCAGTGGCATGGAGAGCACGGGACCCACATCTGGGCATACCCTTCCCACTCAGGGTGACAAATGCAAAAAGACGGTTCCCATGAGGCATAGGGTCAAGACTGATTTGCATATAGCTGTGTCTGAACTGGGATGGCGAAGTGAGCTGAAGAACGATGATGAATTCAACCCAGATCTGTGACTGGGGGTGAGTGTCTGAAAAGTTTCAGCGCTCTGTTCTTCATCTCCTTGTGTTTGCTTTTCTCCATCACACCCTAGCTTCTGTAATTAGATTTCACCCATCCACCCACATGTAATACTGTTCTATGACAACGGCTTGTCCCCATAGTGCTCTTGCGGCAATAGTAACATTCTCTCTAAAATGCTCTGCTGGTTCGTGGAACTTTGGTTTTTGATTCTTTCAAATGTCCAATGGAAAACAGATACCTATATAACCAAATCACAGTTTATATAAATATGCTGGTAGAGACAGGCTAGATAGAATCATGTAGATATATGTACCATACAGAGACCAAAGCAAATTTGCTAGTATTTTCAAGTATGATTATTTGTAGTATTTTTCTATGTTTTTGCCGTAATGTCACTTAGTAACATTGAAACTTCACTTATCCATGTTATTTGGATATAGTGTGTGTCTGCCTCCAGGAACTGGTAGTCCTAGAGAGGGAGGCCGAGCACGTTTTAATGAGATCTCTTTATGCACAATGGAAAATTCGGCTACTATGAAAAGAGGCAAAAAGGGTCATTCTGGCTAGGGCCTTTCTGAATATAAATTGAAAACATACTCCTACATTGTGTTTGTAAAAATACCAATATTCACAGACTCTTGAATTGCACGTGGGAGAATTGAGGGCAAGTTTTCATACCTACTAAGTCAATTATGATATGCTATACCTTGATGAACATCGCATGCTTAGTGAACCACTGTGCACCAAAATGTTTGTATGTGGATGTGATACAGTGGAATCAGGTTGCCAAATTTATTTAAAAAAATCAATCTTGTATTTACAATGCCATGCAATGGTGCCACGTATCAGTGCCTTGAAGTGAAAGGTGAAGTGGACCTTGCAACAAGTAATTGGCATTTCAGGGAAGTTTCAAGGGCGGGAGCTAAAATGTTAACAAGTGGCCAAGATTAGATAACCTGTAGTGAAATCCTAATAGTGAGTGCCAATTGCTGGGGACGTGCTTGAGTGACTTTGTTTACCTGCCATACTGCTCCCAAAAAATCTCAAATTTGGAGAAAAATTAAGACTGCATAAAACAACAACTATACTCTGGAAATAGTGATTATGTTCCAGGGTCAAAAGCTTGAAAGGAGCACACTTTCCCCCAAACTCCTGTTTTTTTCGAATGTCACATACCAACCATTGACTTTCTATTGAGGACAAGCTTCTAATTGTACTTATTTACAAGGCTGATCATGGAACTAGTTATAGATTCATAATTCCCTTCTTGATGTTATGTCTCTGACGATTCCATTGACTGACACAAAAACAGTTTACCTTAATGATGGAGTTTTGGCATGCAAGCAATCTTTTTTTTACCTTTCTGCTACAATATTGCAAAAGTATCTCATCACGAAGCATTTAAACATTAAAAATGTTGCAGTCATAGCATGCAGCAAAAATCTCAAAGGTGGAACATATGCCTCTACCCGCTCGTGATTGCTAGTAATGCATATATGATGACTGGATATTTTTTGCCCCCTCCCCACTATGGAGAGGATGTTTTCTGGAGTAAGGTTGCCCACTCTGTAGCCATTCAATTATTGATGAAGGTCCTACGACTTTTTTCTCCATTTTTGCCTCGGCTTTTAAGAAATTATGGTGGTGAACTAACTTGACGCAACTTTCCCTTAGGCCTTTTGATATGTACCTCAGTCTTTACTGAAATATACTCAGCGATTTGTTACCGTTATACATCTGTGAGCTTCTTCCCCTTGTACGCACCTCTCCACACCCTGTGGTGCAGCACTTGCTTTGTTGTGATGCCTGGCTTCATCTGAGTGTAAGATATCCTTCCTTCAACTATAAAGATCGGCTGCAGAGGAAGAGGTAAAGTATTCTTCTCCTTGAATATGTTTAAAGGAGAGCAGTGAAAGTAGGGGAGTCCGAGTGTTCAGAAGTGCACACTTGCTGCAGGCTCACTGTCCCAAAACAGGCAGTGAGAAAATGTTTGAAATTTACTAAACTAGTAACAGGCATCATCTATTGTTTGAGAAAACTAATCTTGACTACCTGAAGAAGTATGCAATCTCAAATGTAATGTGAGTGAGTGTAAATCAGTGTTTCAACCGAAATATAGTGACAGCAAGTTAAAGGCACAATCCAGTGACTGATGTAACAATAGGTCTCAAACCCAAGCTGACACCATCCAACAAAGGAACGCTCTAGAATGACGATTGTTGTTGAGTGTTCTCAGTGCAGGGATAATCAAGGAAAACCTTTTTCCCTACCCTGGACCTCTTTAAACAAGCACAAATATAGACTTGTAAGGGCAATATGAGAATGAGCATTAACATTTTCAGAAGCCAGAGCTGCTTCTTGGATGATGTGGAGGGACAACCATGTTTCAAGATTCTTAAAGTCAAGCATAAGGTAATACTCTACCGTCAGGGGCGGCTCTAGGCTCATGGCGGCCCTGGGCAGGGAGCGTAGGTAGGGGGCCCCCGGAGGAACGCAGGCACGGAGGCCAGTGAAGAGGGGGGGGGTCAGAGTGTTTGGAAGTGGAACAGAGCCGGAGGCTGCCAAATCCCTGCCAGGGGCCTCCACGCAAATATGTATCCATCCTCAGATGATTATTATATTAAGGATATATATTGGCGTGGTGGCCCCTGGGGTTTGGTGGCCCTGTGCAGGTGCACAGATTGCACATGCCTAAGGCCTCCCCTGCTACCGGGCCTGACTCTCACTCATTGAAAAGGAACTGCGCTGGTCACCATAGGTCCTAATCCGAGCAGGCTCTAATCCTATAAAATAAAGACTGCTTTCGTCATTGGATTCTCCGATCTACATAAATGCTTATAATCTACAGGTGAGTACTTCCACTCCCAGAATACTGGCTACACTGGTCCCCAAGGCCTTAATCGAAAGAAGAGTTAATCAATTCTTGTATTGATAACACAACCTCCTAGGATAAGAACTGTGCTGCCCACTGTAGCCTGTCGTGGTTTATAGTCTGAGGGAATTTAATTTGTTTTGAGTTGTATTGACAGGGCTTTTTAGTGTTTATACTATATCCTGTGATATATGGGCTCATTGCTATTGAGGTAGGTGTTGAGATTTTGTCTGGCCATGGCCCAGTGTTTGCAGCACAGAGCCATTAGCACAGTAGATATTACCGCAATCAATTTCGTAGACTCATGTACAGATTCAAATACTAAAATCTTAACAAAGACCTACCTTGAAAAAACCTGTCTGGCATCTAATTACCAATTCCAGTCAAAATCAAGGACGAAACGAAAGTGGTTTTTAAATCCATGACATTCATTTTATCTGTATCCTGCAAAAAGTCTGCAGAATAATAACCTTCTAAATGTAGAAAAGAAGAACATAAAAAATATTGTAACACACTGATGAATGAGTATTTGGCACCAGTTCATTCTTTTAAGGCTTTTAATATGTTTTTATTTCATTCCCTATTGTGGCGTTCTTAATAAATGTGTTAAATGCACAGAGCTGAGGTTCCAAAGATGAGAAGTTGAAACCTGGTTCTTGATGCTAGTGATGCTTTGTTTTCGTGAAACATCCTCTCTGTGTTTAAGAGGAGACATTGGGTTTTCCACTCCTTCATTCTAATTAAGATAAACAAATCCAAAAGGCTGAAATGTGGTAGACCAGCGGCCTCTATGCAAAATATACAAATGGGAGCTTAGTTTGGCCAGAATCTCATAAGGGAAACATCACATAGAGATTCTTAGTTATTATATTTTCTAACCTCAATCTAGGTTTAAATAATAAACAGTATAAGGTTTTAAAGATTTAGGCCCCAAATATGAATGCCCCGGAAGAGAGTGTGACATTTACTGCACCCAAAAAAATCTGACATCATAGAGTTTTAAATGTATCAGGTGCAAGCAAATGTATCAGGTGCGATAGCTTGCGCATGTTACGAGTTCTGCCTTGAAATGGGAAATAAGTAATTGGTGGATTGTGGCACTTTTGTATCAAAATCCTCATGTTCCAGTATTTACTGGACATTTTATTTTCCGCGCAGCAAATTTTCGGGGTCTGGTGTTTGCTACGAAACATGCACTTCCAATAGAAGCGTTAACAAAGTTACTGCGTTAATGGTCATTTACAAGGGCAAAGATATAACAGAGGGGGGGAGAGAGAGAGAAGTGGATTCAGTCTCCCTAGGTATTATGAATAAACAAAGTAGAATCCACTCAGAGGGTGGCAGTGGTCCCTAACGTGATGGGGAACACACAGTGTTGTTTAAATGCCCCTCACACACCAACAGGCCCCTTGGTGTCATGCTTCATCATTGGGGCCTTCGCATCCCTCTACGGGATGCGGCGTGCTACGACTAACGACTACGTAGGAGCACTCAGTAGTGAACTATGTGAGGGTGTGTGTGTATATTAAGGGAAGAATGTGAGTGAGGTGAGGTGAAAAAAGTGAGTAAAAAATACCTGGCACGTAGGAAAACAATTATTTATTATGTCCTCGGCTGGTATTGATAAAAGGTGCAGAATCTGGTTGAAAAAATACGTACTAGGGTATATCAACCATTAAGGTGTCAACATGTTTCGGAGCACAAGGCTCCTTCTTCAGGACGAGGATATGCACTTTATCCTCATCGCCTGCCTTCCCCTCAACGCGGCTCCGGAGCCGCGTTGAGGGGAAGGCAGGCGATTGATCCATGCAGTAACCGTTGTTTACGGGGCAACGGAGAAAGATACCCCCAATACCACGCATAGGCTCATGAGGCCATCTGAGTTTTGAAAATACGTTTTTTCAGACGCCAATTGGGCGCAACGAACATACCTATTCATAAACATTGA
Source organism: Lissotriton helveticus (assembly GCF_964261635.1). Lineage (NCBI taxonomy): Eukaryota > Metazoa > Chordata > Amphibia > Caudata > Salamandridae > Lissotriton > Lissotriton helveticus. Next base: position 1,283,706,012 of record NC_136057.1, on the reverse strand, counting down.
TAGGTACATTACACATTTATTTTTTATTAATTTTCAAACACTTTCACATTTCATGTGAGTAAGGTGAGGATAAAGTGCATATCCTCGTCCTGAAGAAGGAGCCTTGTGCTCCGAAACATGTTGACACCTTAATGGTTGATATACCCTAGTACGTATTTTTTCAACCAGATTCTGCACCTTTTATCAATACCAGCCGAGGACATAATAAATAATTGTTTTCCTACGTGCCAGGTATTTTTTACTCACTTTTTTCACCTCACCTCACTCACATTCTTCCCTTAATATACACACACACCCTCACATAGTTCACTACTGAGTGCTCCTACGTAGTCGTTAGTCGTAGCACGCCGCATCCCGTAGAGGGATGCGAAGGCCCCAATGATGAAGCATGACACCAAGGGGCCTGTTGGTGTGTGAGGGGCATTTAAACAACACTGTGTGTTCCCCATCACGTTAGGGACCACTGCCACCCTCTGCGTGGATTCTACTTTGTTTATTCATTTACAAGGGCATACATCGCCACTGCATGTTAGGGGGTTTTGCATTGTGAGTGCTGTGAATGTGACATTCATCGTATATGAGAGTTCTCGGTACCGGTGCTCCTTGTTGCTAGTACTACTTCAATAGCCGGCAACATAAGTATATTTTTGCTTCCTGATTATAAATACTTTGGCATGGAGGGCGGGTCAATGTTTTCAGCAGGCACCTTGTTATGTTGCCTTTCATCGAGCTCAATATTCCTATTCGTCCTGTTTCAAGCAGGTTACTAGTGATTAATGTTTCACAGTCATTTTTGTAAAGATTTGAAATGAACATATGAGCACTTCACTGTAAGTGACAAAGAGAAAAGAGTAAATTAGGGGCGCAAAGTGAGTCAGAGTGAGTGGAGACTTGTTGACCGAGAGTTGGATAAATGGGAAAGAGAAAGAGAGACAACCACCCATAAGCAGGAATATTGAGAGGGCGAGAAGCACATGTCTCCAGCAAGGAAGCCCCGCCCTTCATACATGCTCTTACATCCCCTGCTCACTGAAAAGGCTACCACCTTGAAATACTATGGGCCTGATGTACAAACATCCGGAATACTGATTCCTTAGTTGTGATTCTCTCCGAAACACAATTCGGAAATCTGTATTCCTAATGTATAAAACTCATTGAGTTTCATTAAGGGATTCCTTGTGGTTCGCAAATTAACCTACCTCGTGAAAATTCATGAAGTGGGTCGGTTTGTGACCCATTAGGAATCACAGACCACCATGTCTGTGATTGCTTTTTAATAAAGCAATCTTTTTTAAAAAATGCAGCCCATTTTCCTTAATGGAAAAGGGCATCCATTTAAGAAGAAAAAATGAAACGTTGAAGTTTAATTTTTGAAGTGTAGGCAGTGGCCGGACCACTGCCTGCTCTTAAAAAATATGTCTATTTACAGTCTCAAAGGGGAAGGGATCCCTTGGGGACCCAGGACCTCTTCCTCTTTGCAGATTGGTTTCCACTAGTTTTAAACTGGTGGTAAAGTATTACTGTTTTGCAACTGGAATTCGGTCGCAAAACAATAATACATACCATACCATACCGATTCGGTGTTTGGAAGGGACACCCTAAAAACCCCCCTTTCAAATACAAAATTGCAAATGCAAAATGGACTTCAGTATCAAGTTATTGAATTGCATTTTGTACATTTGAAAAAGCATTTTTCTGACGGCAAATTCCCCGATTATGCAAATCGGGCTGTTAGCGACCAGACAAAAATGCTTTGTACATCTGGCCTAAATGCCAGCTCAGCTGTGGGCAAAATGGCCAATGGACAGAAGGTTTTATATGTTGCAATTCTGTAGTACTGTTGCTAATACAAAACTTAAATAGTAAAACTAGGAAACCGGGATCATCTCCTACATTATTTTGAAATCAAACTTAAAACCAAATTATCCAGGATTTTTGCCAACTCTGGTTCGAACGAAAACATAGGTCTGTTTTCTGCTTACACAGGAAATGTATTATGTCTGTTCAGTTCATTATCTAGGAAAAGAGATTATAAAATCATCAAGAACGTCCAAGCCTCACCATACAATGGACAATATACAATATTTTCATCTCCTGGTTTTGGAATGTCCTGCAACAATCTTCTGCCAATGTGTTTTGATTGAAAAATGCAAGGGACCAAAGGAGCTATAATTTCTAACTCGTAATTCACCTATAATCCAAGCAGACACAATGAGTTCTCATTTCTAATCTAAACCCGAAGCATATCCTAATGTCTTTCTAAATACTAACATATACGCTTTTTGTAAGAGCTTTGTTGCCTATTCAGGTTACATGACACTGTTGGTGAGTTTTTATAATGAGAATAATGTGGCAGACAACCACATATTAAGTGTTTTGCTACTGGTTAGCTGGTTAAAGATTAATCATCAATAGATTGTGAGACTGTTTCAAGATGAAGAGTAAGGGTCTGATATACACAAAAACGAGCAACAGCTCGGTTGAAAGAGCTCTGGTTGATCTTTAGAATTCCATTTGATTCTAATGTGATTGTTTGCAACAACTTCTCTCCACATGCAGTTCACAGTATGTGTTACTCAGTGGGACCGGTGAAGACAGAGAGGGAAAAGATAATGACCACCTTCAACACATTCTAGAATAATCATATCTTTTATCATGTACCTGTGTAATAGATTAACCATTAAATAGTCGATAAAGTTAGAATGGTTCCAGGTTCTAAAAGTTAACCCTGGAATAATATCAGGTGGGGTTCTGCCGTTACAAGTTGGTACGAGACCCGATTCTGTAATGTTAGATGAGTTAGGTCTTCATGTTTTGGGAATATACTGTTCAGTACATGGTGTATCATAGAAATAAAATAAATAACTATGATGTCATGTTTATAGGGTTTACCATGGGTTCCATTGACCGGTATCTATGTGTTGTGTACTGGAATGTGCATTCATTTTATCATGCTCTGTAATTTATCAGGTGCTCTGTTAACAGGTATCTATAAGTAATGTATCATAGTACTGGAAATTGAACCTGTAGACCTTTCCGAGGAAGGCGAATGGACTGATGTGGTGCCATGAGCGGGTGCATCCCATCAACTCTGCAAATACGGGGTATACTTTAGTAGACTACTCCCTTATTCAGTCAGCAAACTCATATTTGCACATGCAATACTTACTTGCTTGACTATCATGTGCAGGCAGTGCACAGGCTGAGGGGCACTGGGCGGGGGGGGGGGGGGCTTCACGGCAGTTAACCCCTTCTTCCATCTTTTTATTTTGTCCCTATTTTGTTGTGCCCTATTTCCCTGTTCTGCATCTGTTTTACTATGCTCTTGCATTGCATTCATTTTCATGAGCTCTGTGGTGACACTTCCACCATAGTTGGTGTCAGCATCGGATTCGCATAAATGATTACTTAGTTTATCCTACATGTCGCACTGTATGTGCTCGTAGATCAGGCCCTTTCAACTGGGGTCACACATGTGGTTGCATCATGCATGCAAAAGTTGATTCTGGCTTTCTTCTGCATAAACCAATAAGCAGATTTACGAAGAATGTCATAGCTCTTAACATAGATCTTGCCAGACGAGATATGTTCTGCATTACCTAATATAATGTTATAATACTTTGTTTCTATTTTGAATCTCAGTTATATACTCCGCAAGAATTATTCTCTCCTGATTATGTGTTTCTACTTGACCGAAATGCGGTACATGCCGGCGTATGTGTTAGGCATCTAATTGATGCTATTGCAATGTAGCTGACATGATGCCATGTATATGAACGGCTCCCACGTGGTGCATTGGCTTGCTCAGGCGTTGCACTCCCACATGCAGTTCTCGTCACAGCGGCTGCGTGACAAGTGGACGGCTGATAGGGGCAGGGACTGGACTGACAAGGAATGGTCGCGGATACTGGCTGGGATGCTACATGTTCCACGCAATGCCCGCTTTAAGATAATACAATATTACATTAGTGCACCGCGCCTATCTGTCGCCTGACAAAATAAATAGATACTTTGGACTGACTACGTCAGCGTGCCCCAGGTGCAAGCTCGTGGACGCACCATTCTTGCATGCACTCTGGACATGCCCCTCCCTGCACTCCTACTGGTGGGCGGTGGTGGATACCCTATCACAGGCAACGGGAGGGAGCTTACCTTATACATGGGAAGCATGCTTATTGGGTTTGTTCAGACGGACGAAGCAGACAAAGGTCCGAGAACGATTCTGGGAGCTGGGGCTGGTAACGGCAAAACGCCTCATTACCAGGCGCTGGAAAAATGACACCCCTCCCCTAGCATTGCACTGGCGCACGTCCTTTGACAACTGGGCGCGGGCGGAAGGCACTGCGCTGCACAGCGAAGAAACGGCGGGACTCTGCAAGTATCCCATAGCACTGGACTGGGACAACATTTTGGCAGCCTTCCATCAAGCGTGCCTGCGGAGAGGCATTGTTTAAGCTTTGCTGTCTACCCCTGCGTGGCTCTGATTAATAATTTCCTCCCTCCCCCCCTCCTTTTCCTTTCCCGTCTGGCCCTGTTCCTTTCCTTTCCCCCCCGCCCCCCTCCCCCCCTCTACCCCCCCTATCTCCCCCCCTAGCCCCCCCATTCCCCACCCCCTCTCCTCCCCCCCTGCTGAGCAACTGGCGGAATTTATATCTCGCACTACTCTGCTACTATTGCGAGGCGCAGGCCTGCCCCCGTCCGCCTGCCCTACGCGCCCCGCGCAGACACATGCACTCACAACTATACACCACCCAGTCTCTGGTTCTAGCATCTATTTTTTTCAGATTGTTCTTTATATTTGATTGTTTAATACTAAAGCTTTGAATGTATATTGTATTATGAATATGCCAAACCTACTTTGGACTTTTATTGAAGCACACCCTATGTTCCGGATTGAACACGTATCTGAGAAAATGCCGGGAAGCAGTACTTGCCTTACTACCGCCCTTGTACCTTCCTATCTACTACTTGTATGCCGGTTGTATACGAGATTGACATGCTGCTCTGCTATTCTGATTACATATTAGCCCTCACACTCATACTGAATGCTGTACGTAACTGTATGCAGTAGCTACTGAGCCGTTATTTGTATATTTGTATTAAGGCATGACTACTCATTTTCATTTCTTCATTACTGTGACACTGTGATGTGATGGAAAATGCAATAAACATATTTAAAAAAAAATGATGCCATGTATATTGTCTATTTGGCAAAATGTTAAACAGATTCAAACAAAAAAATAGTACTGGAAATTGAATAAATAATGTCATGCTCATATTGACAGGTATCTGTATGCAGTTGGACAGAAAGTTTGGAAGCGATGGAAGAAGAGATACTTCGTCCTTGTTCAGGTTTGTAGCTATTTGTTATCTCTTTAAGGTTTTACCACTTAAAATACTTTTAGCTTAGCTGTAACAATTTTGTTAAGATCTGTACCCTGAAACTGAGATTTTTTTCTTAAAGATCTTTGGCGGATCTTTTTTTATTATTTATTCTGTATTAGCTGCTGCTATTCTGAACTTTTCAGAAAATTCAGGTCCCAGGTTACATTAATGTTCTTCTGTTTATTATTTTGTGGTGATGGGATCTGGTTTACTTGCGGCTCTCTTTCACGGACTGCATACACTTGTTGGAATACTATAGTGTAGTTTCATATTAAAGAGGAATAACAATATTTATTTAATTGGATAGAACGTGTATTCCCATATCCGTGCACATTTTATGTTCTGTTATCTATCTCGATTCAAGGAAAGAAATGTGCTGCAAAGTTCAGGGATGTGTTTGTATGAAATACACAGACGAGCTGACCTGTTCTACTGCTTACTCACTTTGAAATCCCTGTGTGAAAAGAAGGTAACACCGTCATTCAAAGAGATGAACTGTGTCACAAGGAAAGTATTTGAGCATTATCTCTTGAAAAGAAGGGTGCAAAGCTGTGAAAGGGGTGCCCACGCAACAGAAAAAGCATGACTACCTCTTTCTTTGACAACCTAAATATGTCGTTATTTAATTTGTGTGGCAGAGTCCACGTTCTTACTTCCACATTACATTTTGAAGACTTAATGCAGAGTTCTTAAGAATATTAGACCTGGGGTTAATGTGTACATGCTTTATTTTATATTCTCACAATGGTTTCAAAGAAAACCCGTTTGAGGGGTAGACTGAGAGCTTGCCAATACATCCCCAGGAATGGTAATTGACATTCTGCAAGAATGGAAACTTCTAAAAAGCAATGATTTGCCTCTGTCATGTAACAGATGCACACAGCAACTGGAAATCACATCTCTTCTAAGGACCTTGTTTCAAATCCTCTTGTCTTGTTTTAAACTAAATACAACGGACTTCTGCATTTACTATATATTAAATTACTAGTGTACTTCAACAGGGGTGCTTTCTGGTTAGAGCGACCGTTGTACATCATATATATGCAGATATTTTGTCTACGATGTACGGAACCTTTGTTCTCCTAATAAACTACATACCTGAAAACAATCTTAAAATGTAAAAGGAAACGTTTCAATAACTTTGAAAATCAGAAGTTTATGCTAACCGTGACAACATCAGAATCCCCATTATATAAAATCACAAATAGGATAATTGATAGCATCTCTGATGTCCTCCCACCACACTTTGGGGCTGATTCATCAAGGCATTTATGACAGCTTGAGGTGGCACTTCTGTAATAATACTTCACCTATTCTTAAATGCTATTGTAAATAGGTCCAATAGTTCTAAAGTGAAAGTATTCAGTGAATACAGTTAGAACAAAAGAAAGACCTGTGCTCTCTATGCCCTGTTACTTTTTGGTAATTTGGGACCGGTTCACAGAGACATGCATCAATACGTGAAGTAGTACTACTGTAGTTTACTACTTCATGTGCTTATATTCGGATTTGTGAAGCGGGCAATATACATGTAAGTTCACTTTTGTAATCGTTTTTTTTTAAAGACTAGCACGGAAATGCCTCTGTTTTTTTACACATGCAGTATAAGAAAAATGGAAAAAAATGAAAAGTCATCAATTTAAATTTACTTAATTTAAATATAATCATCTGCTTTGAAAAATCTGCTGGAAGAAATTCACAAACTCGTTCGTTTTCCCAACTATTTCTCTGCAGGTCAATGACTTAAAAGATAATTTGTCTTTTCATAGACTACAAACTCATAAAGCGCAGAACTCATTACGTTTTTCATACTAACTCTGGTCCTCGTTGCAAGTGGCCTCCTATTGCATTTTGGGCAAGCAACATCGGTATCCACCAAAAGTTGTGCTATGACTAGTGTGGTAACACAATATTGTCTTTAGGGACAAAGGGGGTGATTACGATGGCAGGCGGACTTGAGTCCGCCCACCATTGTAGCGGTGCCTGGAATCGCCCACCAGTAAGGCGGCAGTGCCGCACCCCACATTAGGATGCAACCGGCACCATGGCGGTCGCATCCAGGCACTTTAACATTGCGCCGGGTGCTACTGGCAGCAGCACCCTCCACAATGTGAAATTGCCATCCCGTGCATTTCCCTGCACTATGGGGCAGACACCATGCGGTGCCTGCCACTTCGTGCAGGTAAATACAGGGGGGTACCATGGGTACCCCCCAGTGCACCACCACCTCCCCCCAACACTAGAGGGGCCCGCAATGGGCCCCCGAAACCAATCCCTGCTAGCCTTTCCATGGCAGTTCTACCGCCATGGAAAGGCTGGCAGAGGCCAGCATTGTAATTTGGCGGATGGTCCCTGCTAGGCACCGCCACCATTTTACAGCTGCAGACCGCTCCGCCACGTAATCGGAACGATTGCCTGTGGCGGATCCATGACGGGTCGTCTTTGCGCCCACCACGGTAAAGTCTGATTCCCCCCCGCCATCATAATGTGGCAGGGGAAAATTTCTGTCCGAAGGTGGAGGGTCCGGTGGCCGTCCCTCGCCATCGTAATCACCCCGAAGTCTTCAGGGAAACCCTGGAGGACTCTGTCCCCAGAAAAATGCAGAGAATTGCATCAGGCAGAAATCTAGTAGTTAGCACAGATTTGCATGGGATTAAATCATAAAGTGCTGGTAATATTGCTACACTGGTGTCTGTTTTACAATAGGAAAAATGGCATTCAAAATGAGGATAACCTTGCTTAGTTTGATCTCTGAGTCGCATATGGGCTGCGTTTCACTGTTGTGACTGATCCCGACCTAAAGACTTTAACTGGTTAAAACTGTTTTAGAAATAAAAAATAATAAGAATCACAAAGAACATGTACCTTTTCACATAATTACTATTATTAACTTTTATTTTTGCAAACAGCTAAAATGTTAACGAATGAGTAATATTGTTCTAAGACTTTTTTACTCTTGGACAGTCACAACACATACTGTGCCCTAATGATTGTTACTTGGTGAATTTGCCAGCAAATATTGGCGGCGTGCTTCCCCCAGTCACCATAAACATTTTCTTTTCTTTTGTAATTGCTACTTTTTTGTATTTTGTGCCGTGCGCTGAAGGTTGAAAAACCCAGATATGAAACTAGCTTTCATGGACCGCCTCGCCTTGTGGTGCATATCTTTTATTTTTTTGTTTAATGATGGCCTTGCCCATACCCCCTCTTCCTGTTGGTGTCCTTAAGGGACTATCCCAATATCTCCAATCTGTTTACATCCCCTCCTGCACCTCTCAATGCATGGTATCCTTTGGTGCAGTGCAGGTGGTTAATAGTCTCAGTAAAAAGGCAGCAGCTGCACACCATAGTATTTATATATTTTAAATAAAAAATTCAACCAATTATGTTGTAAAAGTCGTTAAGAGAAAGTGGATAGCTGCTTGGGGAGGGCAGAGGGACCAAAAAAACTTTCTATGTTTTGCTATTGATACGGTACATTGATCTATATATTTCAATAAGACTGCTTACTTACTAAGAACATATGGCTGGGTTTACTTGTTTTTTTTAATTTAAATAATATAAACACTTCATATAAAACTGATTAATCAAGTAAAGTATGCTTTTGCCTAAAGTAGCAAATTGCGTAACATGCAAAATATATTTGTTGATATTAAGCTTCTGAGAACCAAGACCCAAGTGCAAATATCCACAGCTTGCATATGGGTTATTTTTGACGTACTAATGCTAATGTTAAAAATAGCAGTGGTACTGTTGAAGTAGTTACATCAGTAGTTGGACTAATACTTGAAGTGCATAGAAAATACTTTTCTTCATGCATTAGTAATACTGTTCATAAATGGCATAGTAGGTGTAGCATTAGTTCACTTTTAAAAGTACTAGTGTGTCACCAGTAGCAGTAACAACAAAGGAAGTGTCCTTCGTAGTAATTCCTACGTTAGTATTGTCAGTAGTACCTTCTGTGTTCCTAGTGGCACTTAGATCTAGAGTAGTGCTAAGAGTAGGAGAGGCAATAATGCTCGTACCGGTGTTTTGGTATAATATGGGTACTCGTAATTGTAGCAAGCACAGTAGGGATATATATGCAGTTACGCGGAATTTAGCACCAGTAGCCTTATAAATAGTGTGATTGTGGATATTAAGGGGCACACTGGTACTTGTTTTGATCAAAAAAAGTTATGAAAAAATGTGAGATTGTTTTAAATTGCATGAAATATTAGTAATGCCATTCATAATCCTCTAAGACTTCTTCATCACCTTTTATGAAGGTAAGATCATCTTGCAGTCATAACATTTGCCAGTGAGAACCCAACCACACAGAATCTAGTTTCTCTACGTGTATAGGATAAGTATTTTTTTTTAAAAAACATGGATTTTTAATTGTTTTCTCCAATGAGGAATTCAGTTGCTTATGATCTGACCACGACTACTTAGGTGAAATATAAAGAAATACTTTTACACTTTGATTCATCAGTTTGTACATCCTCATAAAAATGACCCAGCATGACAGACTTTAGATTGTGATAAATATGTAAACAAATAGTGTTTAATTTTTTATTGAATGTCGCACATTTATGTGAAGCACATTGAAAAATATAATTTAACAATATGTTGGTATTGTATAACAAGGACAATTGATCATAAGGATACAATGTTAACATCGTTCTTAGTTTTTTTTAATGTGTTGTTTATTCTAATTAAATATTTCTTAAAATAAAACAGGCCCCAGCAGAATAAACATGTTTTACAGAGTTGAGCTGGTAATTCATGTAAATACAGTAGAATCAATATATATACACATCATTTTCATATTTGCAAGCTATAGTAGAGGGGTACATTCTAAGTTTATGTATTTATTTGAGAAGTTTAATATAGCGCGAACAGGAGATACAATAAAATGCCCCGCTTAGTAGATTCTGGATCCGGAAGTGTCCACAGGAAAATAGATAAGCTGCATAGCTTTAGGGCTACTGTTATAGAACTCTAATCAACAGAAGAGATTTTACTTCTTTTTTTGAAGGAGGAACCAGAGGGGTTTAACTTGATTCTGGTAGAAGTGCTTTCCGTATTCTTGGGGCTAGACTGGAGTAGAAGTGATTGTACGTTTTCTTTTTGTTGAACTTCTGTGGTTTCAGTAATAGGAAGTTAGTGCTTCTTATGGAACGACTACCACCAGACAGATCGAGTTTATTAGCTAATTAGATGGGAGAATTGTGGTAAAGTACCTTGTGTGTCATACAGACTATCTTCAACTGGATCCTTGGTTCAAACGGGAGCCAGTTTAGATGTTTTAAGTCTGGTGTAGTGTGGTTGAATCTTCTGGATCCCGTGATGAGCCCAGCAGCTGAGTGTCATGTGGCCCTTAGTGGTGCCAGCCTTACTTTGGGTAAGCCTGCAAAAGTAGCACTCCTGATAATCTATGGGAGATGACTACCGTCATCCGGGACAAAAGGGGTATGATTTTCCTTTGTGTTTTTCGTTGGTAATTGGCTCCCCTGGTGGTTGCACTGATATGTTCTTGCATATTCAAGAGTTTGTCCAATGTTATACCTAGTGATCTATTAGAGTCAATAATGTGGGGGCGCAATTTGGAGCTGTAAGTTGTATGAGCCGTTCTTCTACGAGGGCAGGGTGATTCTGAGGGGGTAATCAAGGGGAATTCCGTTTTAAGTGTATTGAGCATAAGCTGATTGTCAGTTAATCATTGTTGGGTTTTCAATAGGGTGCAGTTGAGAGGTTTGATAACTTCAGGTGACGAAATTTTCAATTACAATTGTGTGTACTCTGCGTACATGTGTCACTGAATATTTGAATGCTTCAGAATTTTGATAAGATATTCCATGAACAAGTTGAATAATGTGAATGAGAACGTGGATCCTTGAGGCACTCCAATAGAAACCGGAGCAATTTCAGAAAGGGTTTGATTGACTTTGATTCTTTGAGCTCTGTTATGTAGGAATGAGGCGAACCAGTTTAAAACTGGACCAGATAGCCCCATCCTTCTTTCCAGCAAGTCAATCATGCTGGCATGTTTGACCATATTGAACGCAGAGGAGAGATCAAGAAGTATAAGCAAGCACGGGAGTCATCTACTATGTATGTAAGAGCCATTTCAGTACTAAGACCCATTCTGAAGCCAGATTGGCATTGGTCTAGGAGCTGAAACTGCACAGTGTGGTTGAGGGGGTACGCATTTCTCAAGTAACTTTACTAGTGTCTGGATGTTGGTATTTGGATGGGAATTGTTGAGGTCCGATAGGTTCGCATTAGGCTTTTTTAGGAAAAGGGTCCCTTGGCCTATCTTTAGGCAATCAGGAATCATGCCCTTAGAGAGAGACTCATTACCAATCTTAGTCCAAAGCTGGAGTATGGAGCTAATCTCTTTGATCAGCTTTGCTGCTTTGGAGTAATGGTATCAAGTATGACTGACGTGGATTGGATGTAATGTTCTATGAGATCTTTCACATTCATTATGTTAGTGGGGGAAGGGAGGAGGTTGCTGCTAAAATAAGTTAAATAGGTTAGATTAATATTTCTCAAGTCTCTGGCCCATAGTTTGGGTTTAAGAGGTTGGCCCTGTGTGATCAACACCTTGTCCAGGATGTATGACGTTACAACGCATACTTTTACATCGCATGCCTTTACAACGCGGTATTTACAACGAATACCATTACAACGCATAGCGCTTTGGGGTGCAGGATAGTGAATAGTTTAATTTACTATTCCAACTCCAGTCCCCGTGGACACTAGGGAAGGTGTTGGACAGTAAATTAAACTTATTCCCTATCCTAGAGCGCCCCCCAGCGCAATGCGTTGTAATGGTTTGCGTTGTAAAAGTTGCATCGTAACGGCACTGCGTGGTAAAAGTTGCGTTGTAAAGGATGTTTCCCCCTTGTCCAAGATGAGGAAGGAGATTAGGTAGTAATCTGGCCAGTCAGAGGGGGACTCCAGTTGAATGACGTTATTCTTGGCTATGATTCGCTTGAGGATGGAGCCTCTATTGTGTGTCTGAACTGGGGTGGCTGAGTGAGCTAAAGAATGGTGATGGATTAAACCCAGATCAGTTGACTGGGGGTGAGTGTTTGATTTGCTCAAGCGCTCTGTCCATCATTCCCTTTGTATCGCTCTATTGTGTGTTGGGCCATAACATGATTAGGTAAGGTTTAGGTCTGAAAGGAAGGATTTAGAGGTGTTCAGTATGGGGTAATTTGAGTTGTTTCAGTGAATATTGAAATTCACAAGGATGGTCTGGTTGGTGTTTTGGTCGGCATTCGAGGTCTCCGTTATTTGTTTGAGTAAAGCGAAGTTATTTCCCTGGGGGTGGTACATTGTGTGGAGTTTGCACACACACTTGTCATTGTTCCATATTTCAAGACCTAGGTATTCACATGAGGGCAGTGGAGCAGTTTGTGCCTGTTTCACGGTGAGCATGGAGCGGTAGATGCAAGCTATGCACCCCCAGCCCTTCCAGATCTATCCAGTCTTATGATGTCATAGTTGGGTGGAACTAGAATGTTTAGAATAGGAGATGAAGTATAATTGAGCCACATTTCAGTTCAGATTAGGAGGTTGAGATCTTATGCGAGAATCAGATCGGCGACGTCAGCTGCTTGTCTTACTTCTGACTTGCAGTTAAGAAGCATAGACATGATATGAGATTTGGTTACTAATACCTCTTGCTGTGTTATGGGGACACACAATAGATTGAGCTTGTTCATGGTTCTGTAGTTGGGGCTGAGTTCTCTGAGCTTGTTGGAGAGAATAATTTTGATAGGGACCGGGTATAGTGACAAGTCCTTATGTGTAGTGGTATATAATAACAGGGGGGAGTGAATGTCAGCCTCAGATGAATGGTCTGTAAGCCTCTGCTGTCTGGAGGAGCGATTTAGATGGGGATCTAGATCTGTAATGCAAGCTAAATGAGTTCTCAATGATCAATGTCCCATGCCAGAAGTAGTTCAGGCTTCTCCTTGTGCATGGGTAATTTGGATTAGTGTGTGGGACCTGTTAATCTAAGGGGTCATGTTGGGGTTTCAAAGCTTCTCGAGCTTCGAGGTGGTTTGTATAAGGTTCTGGAGATTGGCTTTAACTAGCTGCAGGTCTGGATCCAGATCAGCATGTTTGTCCTCAAGGAAAGGAGGGTCAGCAATACAGATGGTAGTGTAGTGTCGTCTGGCCTAGAGAAGGGGAACTTGTGTGGTCCCTCAAGGTTGGGGTAGGTGAGGGATGTAATGGTGGAGGTGATTAAAGGATGGTGGGTAGTAGATGTATACTAAAAGTACTAATTGGAAGAGGGGTAGGAGGAAGTCTTATAGGTGTGCCAATGACTGGCCGAATGCATAGTCAGGAGGTCGCTGCAAGCAGTTTGGGGCCAAAGTGGTTGAGTAGGTCACCGATTTGGTCACAGATCAGGTAGGAGAGGGGGAGTCGTTGAGTGAAAGAGGGCTATCAGTAGCCATGAATAGCTCCGATTTAGGGCAGTTGACAGTTTTAGAGCAGTAGACATTAGTTCACACCCTAATATGATCTAAGGGAAAGGGCAGATCAGATTGTGGATTGTAGAGAGAGGACTACAATCATCACTAGGAATAGATGATCTGGAGCTAACATGGATGGTTACAGTGTTGGAGGCGACATAGGTGATAGGGTAGAGGTGGGACGGGATGAGATATGTGTTTCAGCTGTGGGGCGAGAGGAGAGATTTCTTCTGGAGTCAGTGGGGACATTGCTTGATACCATACTTTTTATCTTTGTGAAGATTTTGTCAAACTGCTGTAGATTCTGGTCAGATGATTGGATGAGAACGTTCCCATTGTTGTAGTAGAAGATGGTTGCTTCGGTTTTGAAGGCCTGTGAGGGTATTATGGTGATTCGTAAACCATGTGGTGTTTAACTAGGTATGTTAATTCAGAGCATAGAGTCTATATTTTTCTCCACTGAGCTCTTCCGCTGGGGAAGAAGATTAAATCATTGACCAAAACTCCTTTTTTTAACACAAAAATAGGCATCAGATATGGGTGTCTCTGTGTACCATTTGAGAAATGTGTTTGTAATTCTTTGCTACGTTTTTATATTTAGTTAGGGGGGTATTTGATCTTGAATACATTACAGCCCACCTGTGACAGCAAGCTATAGCTAGTATTTGTTATTTGGCTCCATGGTGGTTATTGGTACAACAGATTAAAGGTTAACAATAATCTTATTATTTAAAAGTATCCAGCTATGAGCATACCTGTCTGTGAATAGATGTCTAATGCATAGGGAGTTGAAAACAAAAGCAAGAGTGCTGTCAGAGGAAGAATATTGTAGTGGAATAATATGTGGCTCAGACCCTTAAAGCTCTCCTAGAGCCCGAAACTGTTGTATTGCATCAAAATAAATCAGACCCTAAAACTCTACTAATAAGGCAGGATTGAGAGTGACATAAAAAAGGCTGGCTTTTAAAGGCTAGCAGATCCCTTCAGTTGAAATAGGGGTAGACCCAATACCAGTGCAAGATGTCCGCCTGTTACTTTCCAGTTAAATGTGCATCAAAGTCCTTCTTTCCTTTCTATGTATTTGTGAGACTTTAGTCCAATGTCGAATAATCATCAGGGGATAGGTCCGCTATTTTAGGATGGGGCTTTCTTGTGGGGAAGAGGAGAGAGGGACCCCCATAATGGAGGGCTAGCCAAGCCCAGCCAGACCCATAGCTGAGGCAAAAGAGCCCTGAACCCCAAGAGTGCAAACGGATAGAACGAACCAGATCAGGCAGACTCTAACAAAGAAAGGAGGGCTCCCAGTTCAGGGTTGCACAATGATCGAGTCAAGTCAAAGAACAAATAAATGCGATAGCTAGGGGAGGGTTCCTAATTCGGTAGCGAAAATTGCTCGAGCCCTGCACTAAAATGTTCCCGACACGATGCCCTGGAGACACCAGAAACATAAGTGCGGACATGCTGAGGAAAGTCATCTTTGTGTTTCAAACCTCCTAATTGGGGGCAAATATGATAACGGGAGTTAGGACAGAAAATGTGTACATATAGGATAGAAATGGAACACAGTGGATCAGTAGCAGAGGAAGCCATGAGAGGAGAGCAAACCCCCATTGTTAAAAAGCTTGATGGTAAGCATTAAGGAGAAATAGATGACAGTGCTCAAACAGGAGTTGTTTCAGGTCTTTATTGAATGCCACATGGGAACATAGCTCAGAAAAACTGTGTTCCAAGTGATTTTATAATTTATGTACTCCCTTTTTTATGCTTCTGGGGCCACACCTGGTGCAAAATGCACATGCTCTTGCAGTCCTGGCAGCTATGCAACCATACTTAAAGGGACCACACCACTGAGTGGGTATGTATACAACATCACTACTAAAATGAATATAAAATGTTTTCTGTAATATTTGGGTCTACAGTCTGAACCCTATAGACTTAAAACACCTCATCATATACAGATGGAATAGAAATAATTTAGAGGCAGGAAGAAATACATCCTAATTGACTAGCGTCCCAGAATCTGGCGAGCCCTGCGAAATCCCAAGCTCAAAAACGTTTAGCATAGGGAATCTGCCACCAGCAGAGCTGATGACACTAAACCTGAAGCCTGAGTCATATGAGGAGCAGCAGATAACAAAGGGTCCTTAAAACTTCAGTTGGTCAATTGCAAAAATCTAGCTTACCTCATTGTCAGTTTCTGTTATTTCTTCATATCTTTCTCCTATACCTTTATGATCAAAAAGATTTAGTTATGCTAGATTTCAGGGCATGGCGTCTTTCAGATATGCCTTTATTCTGCATGATATATGTAATGCCATGGGTAGCTGATGCCATGGTGCTGTTCACTTTTATCACAGTCCACAGCAGATCCTTAAATAGCATGTTGAATTCCCATGAGTTTCGTGATTTTTCGACTGGGAGAAATAACTTTTAAAGTCGCCCCGGAGTATTGACTATAGGTGTATGCCCATCAAGGGCCAGGCCCATGATGTGTAGCTTTGGTTACATCTAAACACAGGACACAGCATCAAAGCAGTTTCCAGAGTGCTGGTTCTTGAAATGTCTGGTGTGGTCTCATACCCACATTGGAAGGAAAACAAGGCCAGCTGCAAATTAATTTAGTGTTCTGTAGTGTAGTTCCTATATTCCCAATAGGCTCTGCGCATTGGAATAACATATACTATAGTTTAGACGTAGGACGGAGGTCGACTAGGTCTCTATCGTATATATTAGACTTAATTGTGAGTGCCAGCTAGCTCAGAGGTCACTAGAAATGTTCTCGAATTCACAAGAAGGGATTAGTTTCTGGCAACCTCATAAACATGACAACTTTGTTTATCAAGAATAAGAAATCAATCTCTAGAGTCGCGGAAACAATAGATAACTATTTTACTCAGTCAATCGTGTATGCTTCGTTTCACCAGAGGTGCTGAGAAAAATAGAGAGACGGGCGTTTTCAATAAAACGTATTTATTGAATAGTCTTCTTTCTCAAGCATAAGAAATGTACTGCTACAATCGTAATACTGGTTATAAAGTACAGAGCATATAATACGAAAAGTATTATAAAGTAGTACTGTAAAAGCATGATATGGTTTCTAAGCCATAAGTTGCCTAAAACATATAAAATACATACAGTGATAAAATGATGACTAAAAGTACTCAACTGGTGCTTCTAAAATACGTCTACCCTGGTGTACCTAACCTAAGTCTAGTACAAGGGAAGAAGTAAGTGAGGAGTAGCTTAAGTTTTGTATTTCCCTGCCAAGAATCTGTCCAAGAATTCTCTAAGGTCTAATCAGCTCCGTACCTTGGTTTAGAATGAAGGAGGTCTTGTATCTCTATCTCAGGACTCGATTTCCCAGCAACCCGCAAGGGTAGCCTGGAAACACTGGAGCTGGATTTCTCGGCAGGAGAAAAGACAGCGTCTCTCAGTGCGTCAGGTTGGCTTCCTTCGGCACTTGCTGCTGCATGGCGTCGGGCAAGTAGTAAGTCGATCTGCTCCAAACCACCGTGTTTTGGTCTGGGCAAATCTAGGCATATTTATACTTTGAAGGTGCCGGGTTTGACGTGTGATTGGACTTAATAACGTCATCAAAGACTCAGTTCTTTGAAAAGTCCATGATTTCCTAGATAAATTAGTATTCAGGCAAGGGGAAATCCCTAGCTGCTGAAGGCGGGTTTCTCTAAGAAATCGTTGTTGATTCTTGGAATTTAGTGGAAGTAGCCATGCCGTATTTGGGCTGCAAAGGCTCAGTCTAAATATGGTAATGATTTCTATGCCTATATAAGGATCGAACAATCTATACCTATATAAGGGCATGAATTGGAAAAAATTACACTAGTGTCCTAGATTCATTTACAACAGTTCTTCATATAGCCACATAATTTTCTTCACGCTGTGCAAATGGCTTGTCCCTTGTAATCACTACGGAGAGCGAGAGACAGTCAAATCAGTTGCACTCTCCTACTGTCAATACTCACGCACACACGAGCAACTGAATAATCAGAGAATCTTATGGGGAAACATTTGGTTCCCTATTGTGTCAGGATATCAGGTGTTACCTCTGCGTAGTCCTAAATATTTAGGGGGTATCCAAAGATATTGGAGTAGACGCCTCACTCACTTATCGTGACATGCTTCATCATCAGCGCTTATTCACACCCTGGTAAGGTGGTACTATCAGGGCGGACTCAACCATAGGTGGAAATGGGAGTTCTTAGATAAAGCAAACCGGTTAAGCAGGGATCCAGGTAAGTGATGTATTAAAAATACCTCAAGGTATACACAAAGGTTTTACTTTATTAGTAGGGTACCTGGTGTATTCGGGGGGGGTGGAGACTATTAGACCCTCTCCGGTCAAATAGTCTCCAATGCCCCCCGGATCTTTATGAATGACCCAGAATTCAGACGCAGCTGTTCCCTCATAGCATGAAAGTGCACGAGGGACTGGCTTGTTCTGATCACACAAACAGCAAAGAGGCTATCTGTCACGGGTAACAGACGATTAGTAGCCCAAACAAGTAACGCACATGCCACTAACCTGTTTTCTTCTAGCCAGCGGGGACCACAGCTTGAAGAGAGGCCTCCCAGTTCCCGCAAGTGCCAACACTCCCAATGTGATAAAAACACACTTAGGACAGATCGCACTCCGGGGAAAAGGGAAGGGGACAAAATAAGAAAAGACACTGTCGATAGGGCACCCGTCTAGGTCTGGTCTAGAATATGGGATTCTTCTTGGCTCAGCGTAGCTATGAAAACAAAAGGAAACTGATTACCCAGGACTGTAGATTGCGCTAGACAGTTACATACAAGATGAACTATGGGAATACTCAGTAGATGCCCCAAAATGCTAAAGTCAGGAAATCCTTCGGCGAGAATAATGTCCGAAGTAATGAAAACCCTTAACGATCCTATGGCTGTTACTTCACAGTACCCTTAGGAAAGTAAGGTCTATAGGCGTTTGTAAGGCGTTCTGAGATCGTAATGCAATCCCCACAGAGCGCAGGCACTGTTTCTTGCAAAGCGGGAGTTGTTATTCTGGTAATGTACGACTGTGAGTACCAGACGTGTAAAAGTAAGAGAAATAAACAAAAGAAGTAGTTTGGATAGCACGGCCATGCTATCGACTAGTTCCTACCTCCAAGAAGCGGGAAAGAAAGCGTCCGCGGAACCAACAGCGGCGTCCTCCAGGAAGCGGGAAAGAAAGCGTCCGCGGAACCCAGCAGCGGCATCCTCCAAGTAGCGGGAAAGAAAGCGTCCTCGGAACCCAGCAGCGGCGTCCTCCAAGTAGCGGGAAAGAAAGCGTCCGCGGAACACAGCAGCGTCGGTGAATAACGAAGAACAGGTTCAGGCAAGGAATCGGGTAAGATTGACAAGCACCTAGCACTTCCTGGGAGGTGCTTAAATACCAGTTCCTAATTGCCGGTTCCGGACTGCTAGAGCCCAGGGCGTTCTGGGAGATGTAGTGCGGCTGCTAATACAAAGCCCTGCCCTGTACTTGTTACCCAAAATCGCTACACTATCCGCCCTCCTGGTTGATATTAAGACAATGGAGAATGGGCGTAAGACACAAATGACCATCACCACATACAAGAAGAAACTAGAGGAGAACAACAAAATTATAAATGAACACAAAGAGTATTTGACACAAGCTAAAATCAACATGTTCCAAAAAAGACCTTAAACGCTTCACCTTTGAGGGAACTTTACCATATTCCAAAGCGGACTACAACCCCAGGGAGACAGACAAACCAGATTTGTCTGACACTGACAGCACAGGGTCTGGAAGCTACTCCAGCGACTACTCAGGAGATGGATCAAACCAAACATGGAACTTGAGGAAAAGAGTGGGAAGACCACTTAAAAAAAGGGCTCCTACAAACCGGCCATACCGTTCCAACCACAGCCATGTGGATGGGGGCCATATGCCCAACAACCTTTCCAACCCCCCCAATTTGGCTACCAATGGTAACCTTTCTAGTCACCTTTTGTAGGGAGAGGCCAGAATCCGGGAAGAGGGAGATGAGGAGGACCAAGACTACAGTGGCAAATACAAAAACAGGAAACACTAGAACAGGAACCACACCCAAGCAACAGCAGGAGCACTCTGGAGTAGTAAAGCTCAGTCCTGTAGTCTTCACAGAGACCCACATGAGAGTACTCAACAAAGGACTCTGTTTTTTCCCAACAGCAAGATCAGACATCTTCAACTTGAGGATTGGGCTTTGGAAAGAATGTCCATTTGATTGAGTAGTTAGTATTTTTTTAAGTTGCTTAATCCATTCTTCAGCAGAGGTGGTTGTTACCAGTTTAACCCTAAGGTAGTGAGTGTTTTTGTCCACCAGTACTTGAAACTGGCATCAATGAAGAATGCTACAAAATTCCAAGCTTAGCCTTTTCCAAGATATTTCACTCTGTACTTCTGAGAGGATTGGGCCAATAAACATGTTCTATTTCCTTTCATAGCAGCTTCTAAATCTATCAAACTGTCAATTCCAGGATACGATACTTACTCTTGGATTAAAGGTTTTGTGTTAATAAAGCCTTTCAGGCTCCGCTTGGTTTGATGGATGGCTCATGGGTCGAGCACTAATGTTATGTTATGTTATGGTTTTCGGATTTACAAAGCACACAGCTAACCCAGCAAAGGGGCGTCCCGGCGCTACCAGCATCAGAAACGGACCAAACACCAGGACAAAAGAACGCCGAGGTAAAGAAAAGCGGCCAAGAAGACTAAACTGAAGGAAAGAGGAGAGTTTTGATTGCTTTCCTAAAGTCCAGCAGACATTCCATTCTACGGGTCTGGACAGGCAGGGAATTCCATAATTTGGCTGCCAAGCAGCGAAAGGACCGCCCCCCACCCGAAGATGTTTCACATGGGGAACAGTGACCAGATGCTGCCCCAAAGAGCGCAGCTGGCGTGGTGGGACATATGGGGTAAGCAAATTACCAAGCAGACTATGAGTGGCAAGCTTCAGAATCTTAAAAGAAAGACACAGCATCTTAAATTGGATGCGCTCCACCATAGGATGCCAGTGGAGTCTCCGAATGGCACCAGCAGAGGGGCAGGACCACGGGAGCCCAAACACGGCTGTGGTGTTTTGAACACGCTGCATCCTTGTTAATTCAGCCTGATTGGCCCCTAGTAGGAGAGAACTGGCATAGTCCAATCAGGATAGAATAGCTGACTGGATAAACTGGCGCTTTGGTGGGTCGAAAAACTTCAGAAGGGGCTTAAGACCCCGCAAGAGGCCAAAGCAGGTGCCGGCAACTTTTTTGGTATAGTCTTGAAAACTGAGGGAGGAATCCATCCATACCCCCAGGTTCTTAACCACTGCCTTGGGGTTAGGAGTGCTACCCAGGACACTCGGCCACCAACGCTCACTCCACAAGCTCTAGTTCTTCCCTACTAACAAAACCTCGGTTTTGCTAGCTTTCAGCTGTAATGGCATGAAAAAGAGAGATTCGCAAATCCAGACAGTCTTCAGACACCATCTTCTCATCATGGATGTGGAAAAATTTCACCAGAGCTTCTTGGGCCTCTTGGATATAATCTATCTCTATTCACATCTGGAAAGGAATCTCAAAAGGGGTGATTGAAGGAATGTTTGCAAATAGCTTAAAACACTGCCAATAACTCTAGGTTGGGTAACAGCCTTAACAGCGAAGGCTAAAGAATGAGATGCCTTTACAACAAAAAAGCCTTTACCACAAAAGTATTTAAAAAAAATTATTTTTACAGTGGATATAACTTTACCACATACGCCTTTTGCCATAAAAATCATGGTAAATAAGTATTTTGCAGGTATGTAGAAAGCATTAAAAAAAATTGTGTGCATATATATATATATATATATATATATATATATATATATTTCAGCTGGTATAGTTAGTTCAGCTAACTGTAACTCGTGCCCCGCAATGCACTGCTGATGATGTCACATATTACATCATTCATGACATGGTCAGTGACATCACTGGTGACATCTCAAATGACATCATCTAGTGACTGTGTGTTTCTATAAAGTTTTAATATGTTTTATATATATGCCAAGGTGTATTGAAAAATGAGTGGGTGTATAAGTCTCTGGATGGAGGATTTAGTAGGTGTGTGACTGACTGTATACGTGAGTGATTAAATGTGTCTTACTGAATGCATGGGTTAATGACTAAACTGTGTGAATGTCTGTATCAGTCTGTCTGTTGTTGTGTAAACTGCTGCATGGGTTGGTGAGTAGCTAGTAGCTACATGAGTGTCTATGTGGGTTATTGATTTGTTGCCTGAGTATTTGTATGGGTGCCTGAGAGTCTGTGTGGGTTGGGTGGGGTGTGTGTGACTTTGTGCATAGATGTGTGAGTGGGTGATTCACTGGGTGTATGATTTCAAGAGTGTGTCTGTGAAGGGCTGTATGGGCAAGTGAGTGTGCGTATGGCTGTGTAGATGAGTGAATGGATGTCTCAGTGGTATATATGTGAGTAACTGCATATGTGAAAGGCAGTACATATGAGTGTTGAAGTATATAAATGACTATATGTGAGAGAGTGATTGTGAGAGTGGCTGTATGAGAGTGTGTGCTTGTGTCAGTGATTGTATAAGAGAGTAAGTATGTGTTTGTATCTGTATGAATAGGTGAGGCAGTGTGTGTATAACTGTATAGGTGAGTAAATGGGAGTGTAATTGATTTGTTACATGACTGACTAGGTGTGCGAGTAACTCTATGGGTGAGTGGTGGTGTGTGAGTGTCTGTATAGGTGTATGAGTGCATATGATAGTGCTGTATTGATGAGTGACTGCATGTATGGGTGAATGAGTGGATGTGTGTGTAGACCTAGGAAGCAGTGAGTGAGTATGTAGTAACTGGTCTTGGTGAGTCTATGGTTTTGAAAATGGCAGTCTGTATTTTACAGTGGGTGTATCAAGGGTTATATTAGGGTGTGAGAAAGTGCATCAGATTATCACGTGGATGATGTAATCAGTGATGTCATCAGTGTTGTCATTTGAGACGTCATCAGTGATGTCACTGACCATGTAATGAATGATGTAATATGTGACGTCATCAGCAGTGCATTGCGGGGCCCCGAGTTATAGTTAGCTGAACCAACTATAACGGCCGAATTTCAAGAAGATTTTGAAGAAAGAGGAACAAAGACACCGAAAGAAGCAAGAGAAATGCAGACAGAGGCAACAGAAGTCTAGAAAGACTACAAAAAGTGCAGGAAGAAGCAAGAGATGTGCAGAAAGAACCAAAGAAGGAGCCGAAAGAGGCCTTGTTGCAAAGACATCCTGTGCCCAAACTTTTTGCTGATGGGTACTGGTGGTAACTGACTCTGACTAACCAGGCCTAGAGCCAGTGCTATGCTAAAAGACACTTAGAATACAGTGAAAACACCTAAATACACTAGGGAACACTATGAATTGGGGTACCCCTGCGATTGGCATTACCTACACTGTAAGGCCTTGTACATAATAGGGCAGGCGGATTAAAACTACCTCTAAGTCAGAGGTGCAGAAAGATGCTTCTGTAAGTAGTAGTCACGTTTGCAGAGTGGTGGAGGAAGGGTGCTAGGCATCTGACCAGCGCTCAGGAATTCTGCTGTGTAGGACTTACAGGAGATACCAGGAGGGCATCTTGGCCCCCAAACTCCCTCAGGAGTAAAGTGAACTTCATCCCCCCTCCCGTAGTCTGCCACAAGGTGTGTTTACAGAGTTATGGAGAAAGGGGGGCATGGCCTCCGCAGACGTCTTAGCAATCTTACTGAAGAGGGGTAGTTGGCCCCCAAGGACATCCTTGGGGGCCAACTACCCCTTCTATTACCTTCATTAAGTCCCACACAGCAGCATTGGTAAGTACTCATAGCAGGCCATGCCCCCTTGGCCCACCATTCTCCAAATGCGCTACCTGGCGCACTCTTGGATGGGGATTCAAATCCCCTTTGCTGCTGGGGGTCCTTTAGGGGCCAACCAGCCTACCTCTTACCTCCAGTAAGCCCCACATAGTGGGATTGCTGAGAGGTAGACAAAGACCACGCCCCCTTTCTCAACCACTCTGCAATCTCGTCTCCTGTTGCGTTGTTAGTTGGGGAATTGATTCTCCTTGAATACTGAGGGTCCCTGGGGGCCAACTAGCCCACCAGGTACCTCCAGTAAGCGCCACACAGCTGAATTGCAGAGAGGTGGTCAGAGGCCATACACCCTTTTTACACCACTCTGCAAACGTGCCTCATGGCGCACTGCTGCTCGGGGGATGAAGTCCACTTGTGTCCTGAGGTCCTTATTGCTTTATGCCCCGGGAAGGTGGTGGTCCCCGGGGCTGCAGGGTCTCCCGTGGGCCCCTGCAACATAATTAGGCATGACTCCGGGACCTGGCCCACCGAGGGGCTTAAATACAACGAAGCGTGGGAGCCCGCGCTTCGTTTTTTAAAAATTTTGTCTGCCGGATTTACGACCACAGCGCAAATTCGACCAATTTTATTTTTGAAAAAATAAGCTTTTTTGGGACCGCCTGAGCAGATCTAGGGGGTCAGGGTGTTTGTACCCTGCCCCCTTTTCTTGTTTTTCACTTTTTTATTTCTTCTTTTCTTGTGACTCGGTTACCAAGTCACAAGATGGCTGCCAACAATTCCTGATTCGGAGTGTTGGCAGCCAATCAGAGTGAAGTTTGTGCTCTGGAGGGTTTGCGAACCCTCCTCGGTGCTCACATATTGAAACTTTTCTTTTTCTAATTTCTCAGGAACTACTGACCAGATTTACACCATTTAGAAAGAAGGGCTCTTTGTAAACCAAGACCTACCTTTTTGCCAAATTTGGTGTAATTCTGTTCAGCAGTTCGGGCTGTAGCTTTGTCTAAAGTTCCTATGAAAATTAACATTGGGAAAACCTGTTTTGGAACCCTCCTTTTTTCTCAGCCCCTGTGTGACGAATCACCCCGAAACTTTCAAGACAGGAGCTGACCGGAGCGCTCCATTAGTTTGGACAATTTCGCGAAGATTCGTCAACCGGCGCCAAAGATATTGGCAAAAGAAAAAACTCTTTTTTTAATAGAAACAAGGTCCTAACTGGCGACTGCCCAGTAGTTGCTGAGAAAATCAAAAAATAAAAGTTTCGATATTTAGAGGCACGGAGGATTCGCATACCCTCCCGACCGACCCAGGTAATTGGCTCTCAACACTCCAAACCAGGAAGTGTTGGCAGCCATCTTGTGCCTTGGTAACCTAGGCACAAAAATAGAGAAACAAAGGCATAAAACAAGAAATGGGGGCAGGGTAGAAACATCCTGACCCCCCCTAGGCCTGCTCAGGGGGTCCCCCAAGGACCCCCAGGTCCAAAAAAAACATTTTCTTTTAAAAAATCGGCAAAAGTCCATGGATCCTGCTGTGAAAATAAAAAAAAATGCAGCGTGCTTCGTTATTATTTTGTCCCTAGTTGGGCCAGGTCCCAAGGGCAGAGAAAAAAAAGTGTGGGAGGGCCCCAATCCCCCCCACACTGCCCCGGGGACATCACCTCCCCGGGGATTGATTAATTAGATGCTGGTGCCCACAGCCCCTCGCAGCCCCAGGGACCGCCACCTGCGGGGCTTCCTTTTTAATGGGTGGGGGGCCTTCAAGGCCCCCCCAAGCCCCGGGGACCGCCACTCCCAGGGCTTTTATTGTTTAATTTGTGGGGGCACACTTTTAAAAAAAAAACAGCAGCTATGCGGGGGGCTCGAGGCCCCCCACATGCCCTGGGGACCGCCACCTACCCGGGTCACTAAGTATTTAAATTCAGGGGTCCGTAATGGACCCGAGCCCCGGGAACAACCACCCACGGGGCTGTGCAGATGTTGGGAGGGGGGCTGTGTGGCCCCCCTCCTGGAACCTGTGATGGCCCTGGGGACCGCCACCCCCCAGGGCCAGCTCCTGCAGTGTCCCAGGGTGCCCAACCCCCGGGACACTTCTATTTGCTCTGACAGGGTGGGAGCCGTACGGCTCCCGCCCGGTCATAGTAAACTCTTGTTTGGGTTTTGAAAGCGAGAGCAGGAAACCTGCTCTCACTTTCAAAATCCAAACCAGATTGCTTTTCCACACGGGGAGCTGCATGTCAGCAGCTCCCCATGTGGAAAAGCAATGCCGGCTCCCGCAGTACGTGGGGACCGTGGGGGCATTGGGGCTCCCCCCACAGTCTCCAGCGGATAGGGCCTGCCCCAAGGGATTGGGTCCCTGAGGCCAGAAGTGGCCCGGGAGGGGGCCAAGTGGCCCCCCTCCCCTGTGTATTAAAAAAACAAAAAACAATGAGAGGCCAGGCCCCGCGGGGATGGGGTCCCAGGGGCAATATTTGGCTTGAAACAAATAAAAAAGGATGGACAGAAGTGGCCTAAGAGAGGGGTTACTGGGCCCCCTCCATAAAAAAATAAAACAAATAAAAGAGGCACAGCCCCCGGGGATCGGGTCCCCGGGGCTAATAATAGAGGCCTCAGGAGAGGGGGCCACGCAGCCTCCCTCCTAGATTTAAAAAAAAATGAAGGCCATGCCCCGGGATGGGGTCCCCGGGTCGAAATTGGCCTCAGGAGGGGACCTCGCGGCCCCCATCCCCTTTCCATTTTTTTTTGTTAAAAAAGGGGAAAGGCCCTGGGGTATGGGGTCCCCAGGACCCAAAAAAAGTAAAGAGGAGGGGGGGCCACACAGCCCCCCTTCTTAAAAAATAATGTAAAAAATAGCCGTATCTTGGCTAGGCCCGCCCCCTCGCAGCAGCACTCAGCAAACGCATTGCATTGTAAGTTATTCTGAGGGTCCCTGTGGGCCAACTAGCCCACCAGGTACCTCCAATATGCACCAGGGAGCTGCGTTGCAGAGAGGTGTTGAGAGGCCACGCCCCTTTTTACACCTCTCTGCAATGCAGCTCTGTGGAGCTTATTGGACTGGGGGGCTAGCTGGACCCCAGGGACCCTCAGGATTCAAGTGGACTTAATCCCCCAACTTAAAACGCGCCACAGGGTGCATTTGCACAGTGGTAAACGGAGGGAGGAGCGGGTCCTGAGGTGACATGTGTGCAAAGATGCCCCGTGGCGCATTTTAAATTGGGGAATTAATTTCACTTTAATCCTGAGGGGTCCTGGGGGCCAACTAGCCTACCAGGTACCTCCAGTAAGCGCCACAGACCTGCATTGCAGAGAGCTGTTCCAGGCAAAGCCCCTTTTTACACATCTCTGCAATGCAGCTCTGTGGTGATTTTTGGAGGTACCTGGTGTGCTAGTTTGACCCCAGGGACCATCAGGATTCAAGGGGACTTAATTCCCCAACTGAAAACGTGCCACGGGGCGTGTTTACACAGTGGTGAAGGGAGGGGGCGGGGCCTGAGGTGACGTATGCAAACACGCCCTGTGGCTCGTTTTAAATTGGGGAATTAATTCCCCTTCAATCCTGAGGGGCCCTGGGGGCCAACTAGCCCACCAGGTACCTCCAGTAAGCACCACAGGTCTGCGTTGCAGAGAGGTGGCCCAGGCCACTCCCCTTTTTTCCACCTCTCTGCAATGCAGCTCTGTGGCGCTTACTGTAGGTACCTGGAGGGCTAGTTGGACCCCAGGGACCCTCAGGATTCAAGGGGACTTAATACCCCAACTTACAACGTGCCAGATGGTGTGTTTGCGGAGTGGTAGAGAAAGGGGGCATGGCCTTTATCTACCTCTCACCAATCCCACTGCGTGGGGCTTACTGGAGGTAAAAGGTAGGCTGGTTGGCCCCTAAAGGACCCCCAGCAGTGAGATGACTGTAATCCCCATCCAAGAGCATGCCAGGGAGTGTGTTTGTAGAGTGGTGGGCTAAGTGGGCATGGCCTGGTACGAATACTTACCAATGCTGCTGTGTGGGACTGACTGGAGGTAATAGTTTGGGAAGTTGGCCCCCAAGGATGTCCTTGGGGGCCAACTACCCCTCTTGTTACCTACAGTAAGTCCCACACAGTGGGTTTCCTAAGACTTCTTCGGAGGCCATGGCCACCTTTCTCTACCACTCTGCAAACGTGCCTCGTGGCATACTACCGGATGGGGGATGAATTCCAATTTAGTCCTGAGGGAGTTTGGGGGCCAAGAATCCCTCCTGGTACCTTCTGTAAGGCCTACGCAGCGGAATTCCAGAGCGTTGGTTGGACGCCCAGCACCCTTTCTCCACCACTCTGCAAACGTGACTACTAGTTAAAGTAGCATATTTCTGATATATATTTATATATATATATATATATATATATATATATCAAACACGAACTGTCCCGTCGCAGAGGGAGCACTCAGCAAGTTGGTGCCGGAGTCGAGACCAGGACAGGGTCTCGTGGTTAAACAACTCTCAAAATAATGTTCCGGCACTCCGCTTGGTAGATGAAATTAAATTTATTTAGCACACTGTGAAAGCCTATGCGTTTAGAACCGAATGGTTCCTTTTCACTGACGCTGCCGTGAAAAGGAACCATTCGGTTCGAAACGCATAGGCTTTCACAGTGTGCTAAATAAATTTAATTTCATCTACCAAGCGGAGTGCCGGAACATTATTTTGAGAGATATATATATTTATATATACATATATATATTTTTATTTTTTATTTTTATATATATATATATATATATATATATATATATATATATATATATATACACACATATATATATATATATACTAGCAGCCCATCCCGACCTTGTCCGGGAGCATTCAGGCTTCCCCTGCCTCCCCCAACATTGCTCAGCAGCCCGTGCCCCTGCCCCCGCCTGCCCCGACCCCCGCCTGCCCCGACATTGCCTTTCCTCAGCCGATCTGTTTTCCCACCTGACCCCACCCCCACCTGTCCTGAGTCAATGGAGGTCGGACAAAATGTTCCACCCGTCACCTTGTTAGTCCCCATGCCCCGCCTGCCCCGTCCCCCGCCTGCCCCGAAATTGCCTTTCCTCAGCCGATCTGTTTTCCCGCCTGGCCCGACCCCCGCCTGTCCTGAGTCAATGGAGGTCGGACAGTAGTACGTGCAAAATGTTCAACCCGTCACCTTGTTAGTCCCCGTCCCCCGCCTGCCCCGACCCCCGCCTGCCCCGACATTGCCTTTCCTCAGCCAATCTGTTCTGTTGTAGTCTGTTCTGTTGTAACTCCCAGTCCCCCGCCTGGCCCGACACCCGCCTGCCCCGACATTGTCCCCGGAGCCTTACCTCAGCCGCCGCTCCTCATTTGACCGCTCCTCGCCGCTCTGCTCCTCACCGCCTGTCCGCCGCCGCTCCTCCCCGCGCCATGTCCGCCTCTCCGCTGCCCGCACCGCCGCTGGCCTGTCCGCTGCTCCTCACATCACCGCTCTTCCCCCGCGCCATGTCCGCCGCTCCTAGGACGCCGCTCCTCCCCGTGCTCCTGACATGAGCACGCACGTCGCGGCCGGCGCTACTTTGGAGGGACTACTTTTTTTTTCATATACATTTTGTAAATAACGTTTATTTTTTTTATTTATATAGCCTATAACCATCTACACACCCTGACGATTTCAACGGTGTATCGGGTGTGTAGATTGGCGCCGTGGTTCCCGAGTTTACCCGCCTCAAAGCCTGAAAGTTCTTACTTTATTACAGTAGTATAGATATGTATATATTTATAAATATATTTATACTTTCCAGTAAAATTTGTTGCAAAACACTCTCAGTGTAAAGGCATTTTTGTTGTAAGATCATCATTGTAAAATCATTTGTTATATTGACAGTCGTCGTTCTACATTCAACCCTATGGGTAGCATACCAAACCATCGTTTTTGTCCATTGAGCCATTTTAGACAGAGGCCCACATTATGTAAATCAGCACTGACCCTGCTCCTCGGGAGAACAATGAATTCCAAACTACCAGGTGAACTCCCCAGAAGGGAACACACGCAACCCCAGACCTCTTTGTGCTTCGTTACCTCATCTGTCAGGCATATTTTGAATCCAATGGCACAGCTAATTAGGTAGCCACATCTGCGCACACCCTTAGCCACTTAGGGCGTTACATCAAACAGATGCTGCGTGAATGTCTTTGGAAGGGGAGCTTTCACCATAAGACTAACAGGTTTCTCAGTTCATTTAAGTTCTCTTTGCTAGAGGATGGTGGAGGGGCCTTGGCAGGTAGTGAGATGGATTGCTGACTCAGGAAAGTTGTAGCACACTTTAGGGTGACTAATATTCTGGCTTTCATCTCAGATTGGTCATGTTAGGCATTGTGGGTTAAGACTCATTTGACCAGGAGTAATTCAAGGATTCCATGTTCTTACACCTGTGCATTGTGATTAGTTTGTGACTCCCAGGAGGAGTTTAACCGTATTATCCCAGAGGTTCATAACGAGCTGTTTGGGAAGCTTGAAAAGTTTTTTATCAAAGCCAATTGTGATGCAGTGGAGAAGCAGACAGGGACACTAAATAGGTGAAAAGGGTGTTTATTTTTATTCAAGTAATTGGATTGCTTTTAAACAGTTCCAGAATTCTCGTGGTAAATGGGGAGGGTTGATTGCCAGCTTCTCTCTTCCATCAGAGAGTGTATGAGGAGGACTTTGAGCGTTCTACTGGGTCCGGATGGCATCCATTTCACCACCAATGCTCCCAATATTCCAGGCAAAAGGTAAGCAAAAGGAAAACAAAAAAAAGAACAAATATGAGGGCGAGGCTCTGACACTCTAATTATGCACACGAGATAAGAAGTGAAGGGAGCAGACAGCCTATTCCACCATCAGTGCCTTCCTATTCCTACAGAGAGTGTGAATCACGTATAGTGAGGGAGGGGTGTATAACGTGTATCTAACTCCCTCCACCCGACTGACCCGAGGGAGCTCTAAGCTCCGTGCCCCAGAGAGACCCAAACCGGCCCCGTACCTTGTTCAGCCACGTCCCTCCCGGAACGTGGCTGGCTTTACTGCGATGCCGAATGGGGTCCGGCTCCCTCTTGGTTTCTCCGACCTCGGCGGTTTCTTGAAGTGACTCCCGCGGTGCTCCTTCTTCCTCGTCTCTGGTGTCCGTGGTGGGTTGAGGAAAGTGCGTTCGCCCTTGTCTTCTCCTTCTTGGTCCCAGCCTGTCGTTTCTCTCTCTCGACCCGGACGCCGGATTCTTCTCGTCTCTTCCGTTTTCAGGGCTCTTGGATCACCTGATCCCGTCACGTGACTGGACAAAGGGCTCCAGTCTGCGGAATCCTTAAAGGAATTGTCCAGTCCTTGTTCCGCGGTTCTTGTCTGCAAATAAAGGAGAGGACATGGGGAGAGGTGAGGGGGGTACTGGTCTATGGTATTGTCCTAGGATTGTGATCGCACCCCGTCACATACCCCTACCCCAGGCTGTTCCCGATCGGGGAACAGGGGAATGCGTGAGAGGAAGTCCGCATTCCCATTGTCGGTACCTTTGCGATGGAGTGAGAGGAACCATCGAAGGATTCGTGGGTTATTCCCCTTGTTGCGACTCATCCAGAGGAGTGGGGCATGGTCAGTATACAAGAGGAAATGGTTTCCTTCTAAGTAGTACCGAAGTTTTTCTACAGCCCATTTAATTGCGAGGCACTCTTTCTCTATTGTGGGGTAGCGTTGTTCGCATGGATGGAGTTTGCGACTAATGAATAGTATGGGATGTTCAACGCCTGTCTCAGATATTTGTGATAGGACCACCCCCAAACCATTATCAGAGGCGTCTGTCTGTAAAAGGAACTGTTTGGAAAAATCAGGAGAGCGTAAGATGGAGCTAGATGTGATAGCAGTTTTCAGAGCCTGAAAGGCTGATATAGCCTCGGGGGGGGGGGGGGTTGCAGTAGATCCTTCATCTTGATTTTCTTTTTCAGCAAATCATTGAGTGGTGTAGCCAATTCTGAATACTGAGGTATAAACCTTCGATAATATCTAAGAAGACCTAGGAAATCCCTTACTTCTTTCTTTGTGGTGGGAAAAGTTGTGTGAATTATTGCTTTTATTTTCTCTTGTTGGGGTTCTATCAGCCCGTTCCCAAGGAGTACTTCACTTTTTGGAATCCTATTCTTCATTTGCTTGCATTTATGTGTAACCACGCTGTATGAAGGACCTGAAGAACCTGATGAGTGATTGAGGTGATGTTCCCAGGTAGGACTGTATATGACGATATCGTCAAGGTATGCAGATGAATAGGCCTGATGGTCTAGCAACACCCTGTTTATGAGTCTTTTGAAAGTGACAGGTGCTCCATGTAGGACAAAGGGTAGGACGGTGAATTCGTATAAACCAGAGGGAGTAGAAAAGGCAGTTTTCTCCTGGTCCTGTGGTCTAAGGGGCACCTGCCAGTGCCCTTTTGTGAGGTCGAGGGTGGTATTGTACTGAGCTTCTCCGAGTTTTTTAATGAGCTCATCTACACGAGGTAGGAGGTAGGAATCACATTTGGATAAAGCATTGACAGCCCTGAAATCGATACAAAACCGGACGGAGCCGTCAGGTTTTGGCACTAAAACGATTGGCGAGGACCATTCGCTCTGAGACGGTTGTATAACTCCCATAGCAAGCATTTTATTGACCTCCTGTTGTATAGCTTCTCTACGGGCAGCGGGAATGCGATAGGGCTTTTGTTTTCCAACTTTACCGGGTTGAGTGTGGGTAGAGTGTTCCGCAAAGGTGGTTTTTGCTGGGAGATCAGAAAATAAAGAAGCGTAGGGTCGTAAAACATCCTGCAGGGTGTTTCTCTGCTCTACAGAGAGTTCATTGTTAATCACTAATTGGTGAAGAGTGGTGTCGGTGTCCTGTATAGATATAGCACTATGCATGTCTCTAGGAAGTGGCCCAAGCCATTTCTTTAGCAAATTGATGTGGTACAATTGTGTCCCTTTAGGGGTGATCTGTACATAATAGGATGTTAGACCTATCTTGCTTGTAATTTTATAGGGGCCTTGCCACTCGGACCTGATTTTGGAAAGGGGAGAAGGCATAAGGACTAAGACCCAGTCCCCCACTTTTAGGTGTCTCCATTTCTTGCCTTTATTGTAGAATACTTGCTGTCTGATCTGAGCCTGCTCTATGTTAGCGTGTGCGAATTCTATTAATTTGTGGAGTCTGGTGCGTAAGGCTTGTGTATGATCAAGGAGGGACTTGGTTTCCTCTTCCTTCTCTTGTTCCCAGACTTCCTTGGTCATCTCTAACAGTCTTCGGGGTTCCCGACCATAAAGGAGTTTAAAAGGGGAAAAACCTAGGCTAGTCTGAACTTGGCTTCGAATGACATATAGAGCTATAGGGAGAAGCATGTCGCATTCCCTGCCCTCAACAGTCAACTGTTTTTTTAGTGTTAATTTAAGGGTGGCGTTGTATCTCCCACACAAGCCATCCTTTTGTGGATGATATACTGATGTTTTAATATGTGATATATCAAGGGATTTACAAACCTGGGCCATTAACTTGGAAACAAAGGGAGTTCCTTGGTCTGTGAGGATTGTACGGGGAAACTGACCCGGGAAAATAATTCTAACAATTTGTCAGTGATGTTCACAGTAGTGGGAGCACGTATGGGGAATGCTTCTGGATAACGTGTTGCATAGTCTACAACAACTAAAGCATACAAATTACCCTTCTTGGTCCAAGGTAGGGGACCAATGAGGTCCATGCCTACCCTTTCAAAGGGTCTTCTGATAACTGGGAGTGGTTGTAGGGGAATGGCTAGAGGTTTATAAGGATTTTTCTTTTGAGATACCTCACATTCACGACAATATTTCGTGACATGTGAAAAAATTCCAGGCCAGTAAAAGTGTTGTAATATTATCTGTGTTGTCTTTTGCGCACCTCTGTGTCCCGCCAATAAGTGCGAGTGAGCAAAAAACAGGACCTGTTCTCTAAAGGCCTGTGGTATAACCAATTGAGTGTGGTCCCCCGGATTCCCAACCCTCTAGAGTAACTCCTTTCGGATGTTATGTTATGTTATATTAAATATGCTTATATAGCGCTCGGCTGCCCCAGCAAAGGGGCCTCCCTGCGCTCATAAAGACAGAAAGTGTAGCTGCAGATGGAACTAGCAGTAGACATAACAATACCAGCTTAAGACGGGGTAGGGTGGTCCTGTCTAGCATACTCCCAAGTGGTTTGTAGGGTGGGATCATGTGTTTGACTGTATCTAAAACTCCTGTCAGAAAGCCAAGGAGCTTGGGTAAGGAAAGATTGGTGGACTGGGTTTTGGGGATGAAATCTATCCCTCATTAGTGGAAGAAATGCTGGGTTGTCTTGTCCTAATATAAGTTGTTCAGGGAGGAAGGGTAGTACGCCAAGTTTAGCCTGAAGAGTTTGGCCGTTTTGCAGGGAGATGGACACCTGTACTAAGGGGTAGACACGGATGTCACCATGTACGCACCTAATGGGCACAGTTTCTCCTGTAGAGGGGATTGCTGGATCAACTAGGGACTGAAGTATCACTGATTGGTGACAGCCTGAATCCAGTAATGCCTGTACTGTGACCCCTTTTACAAGCGCACTTACGTACAAACTGGGTCCCAGTTCCTCGGAGTAGAGAATCGAGCGGGGTATACAACTTATATCCATGGGTTCTTCCTGAGTTTTCTTATGGGGACAGGTCCTGGCCAGATCTCCCCACACTCGAAACATTGAGGCCTCTTTGTGGGAGTCGGATCAGGGTGAAAGGCTTGAGATTTCGCCGGCTCTGATAAGGGTTTAGAGGGTTTCTTGTCAGTCTTATTAAGGGGACCCAGGGAGCGTGGAGGTCTTTCCAAGTCCCAGGGTAAGGAACGTGGTTGGGCTCGATGAAAGGTGGTGGCCATCTCAACGGCTTGTTCTACTGTGAGATTCGTGGGTTGCCTCAGCCACCTCTGTGTAGAGACAGGTAATGCTTCGAGGTACTGTTCCAAGTAGATCAGTGACATGATCTGTTCTTTGGTGGTTGTTTGCGGCTTGAGCCATTTGTAAATGATGCTCCTTATTTCTTCATAGGAGGTATTTCCATTTGGATTGGCTACCTGATAGGCAGCTTGTGCCTCTCCGATGATGAGAGGAGCCAAAAAGAAAGGCCATTTAGCTTCAGGCGAGCCTGAAGCTCTTGCCGCCCTTTTGAAGTTTAATAGGAATGCATCAGGGTCTTCCCCTGGGATGTACTTCAGTAAGGAGATATTTGGGCCGGACCCTGGACGTGCCTGTAGTTGAGCCGCTAACTGCACCCGGTCGTCTGCTGTTTTCTGGATACACTCCACCTGGTTGCTTATGGTATTCTTAAACATTTCCCAGCAGTGTTTAATTTGTAAAATATTAAGTGCAGGTGCTCACATTTTTGGACGGAAGCCACACCCACGTCCTCAGCTCCGCCCACTTACACCTCTGGCTCCACCCGCTTACTCTATTGTCCCCGACCCACATCTCCCCTTAATGCACCCTCTCACATGCATTTCAACAAGCAAGTCTTGGTGACAGGTAGATGTAGTAGGTCAATATTCTATATCAGTATTTTAATTTAGTGACTGCAAGTAATAAAAGGCTCTCCCCCTGAAAAACAGTATCCCACTGCACAGTTGCAGTCAGTGAGTGATTGTGAGGGAAGCTGGTTATTGAGAGTGGAGATGGACCGATGCTTCGTCATGATGTGGTGTCCTTTAAAGACCAACCGTCAGCTTTTCCCTAACCAGAAGGGCGTGGCCTGCCAGCACACAGAGAGCTGTCAACGGGAAATCATAATGGAAAACCCAACTCTACATTAAAGTCATGGAAACTGCTGCGCCCTTCGCACTAAGCACCAATGATTCAGAGCATTGCTAAACGTGCTGCTTTAATCAATCTATCAGCCCATTCCCTTACCCTCCCATCTCACTACCCCCCACCCTCGCCACAGTGCCACCACACACCACCCTCCTCCACCCCCAACAAACCACTTAGCAGCACAGAGTCAAATGTGAGTGTAACGTGGAAGTTGGAAGAGTTATGGAGATGGTTGCGTTCAGAGGCCAGTCATTTATCTGAAGTAATCAGCCAGGGACTGACCTCTGAAAACAAAAGGGACCCCCATAATCCCTCAAATTTATTCAGCAGCAGTTGCCATATTTCTTCCCGCCCCAAGCAAGGATAGTACTGTGCGGCAGCGACTTTAATATAATCGGTAACAGGCCACGTGTTAATCAGAGCAGGGGGGTTGGTGGGGGGCACGGGCATGATGCATTATTGAGTTTTCAAACAGAACTGCTTGAAGTCTAGATGTCTTTTTCGAAGCACTATGTACATTCTAATAATGAAAGATCCATAATAGAGACAGACCAGCCATAACCAACACAATATCTCCCCTCAGAAGTTGCTAATCCACACGTCACTCAGTAGCCAACCTCACCTGTCGTCGCTCCCGAGTCCCGACTCCCGTTATTTCCAAAGGCACTGGGCGTTTGTTGGCCTGTTGCCTTGACTGTGGAAACTTGGTGGCTGCTGGTGAGGACGGAGAGGTGCGGGTATGCTGGGGCGGGCAGCGAAAATGCGCGGGCATTCATTTGCATACTCTGCGCAGGCATCACTGCCTCTAGCCCCAACCCCTGCAGAACACGCCCAGCCAAGGCAGCAAAGCCCTGCCCAACAACAACTAATGCAGTGTCCCGCCCACTGGGCCTCCTCCGCGGCCGGAAGTCTGTAGTGAGGAGGAGGAAATCATTTAAATTGAGAATCGAATCGGACTCCGGAGGAATCAGTGTCACTGTCAGTCAGTCACGTGACGTCACCGACCGACAGTAAGTGTTTGTGTTTTCAATTTACTGACAATTTTATGATCGATTTGAGTCAACCACAACCAGTACTGTATGACTCGAGTCCTCGGTAACGTTCTTAAACTTCAGGAAACAGCACAGCACTTACGGCACCACAGCAGTAGCACAGTACACGCTCTCTGTGTGTGCCAGTGCCACGCATGACTAGGACATGTGCACTTCTTAATTCAGCTTGCCTCCGTGACTGTAGACCCGGCCCTCATAATTAGGTGCCGGTGCTAAGCACCGGCAAGCTCCGGCTCAAATTAAGCCCTGTTTCCCAGTCAGCTTGGGACAATTGCTTTTCAACAGCCCATTCTAGCTTCTCCTGGCCACGTATTAATTGTTGGACAAGGTTCTCCATGCTTAGAGTCTGACACCACGTGTGACGCGGTGGAGAAGCAGACAGGGACACTAAATAGGTGAAAAAGGTGTTTTGTTTTTATTCAAGTAATTGGATTGGTTTTAAACAGTTCCAGAATCCTCGTGATAAATGGGGAGGGTTGATTGCCAGCTTCTCTCTTCCGTCAGAGAGTGTATGACTTTGAGCGTTCTACTGGGACCGGATGGCATCCATTTCACTACCAATGCTCCCAATATTCCTGGCAAAAGGTAAGCAAAAAGAAAACAAAAAAAAGAACAAATATGAGGGCGAGGCTCTGACACTCTAATTATGCACACGGGATAAGGAGTGAAGGGAGCAGACACCCTATTCCACCACCATTGCCTTCTTATTCCTACAGAGTGTGAATCACGTACAGTGAGGGAGGGGTGTATAACGTGTATCTAACTCCCTCCACCCAACTGACCCGAGGGAGCTCTAAGCTCCGTGCCCCAGAGAGACCCCACCCGGCCCGTACCTTGTTCAGCCACGTCCCTCCAGGAACATGGCTGGCTTTTCCACAATGCCGAATGGGGTCCGGCTCCCTCTTGGCTTCTCCGACCTCGGCGGTTTCTTGAAGTGACTCCCGCGGTGCTCCTTCTTCCTCGTCTCTGGTGTCCGTCTCTCTCGGATTGCGTTGTGCGATGAGGAAAGTGCGTACGCCCTCGACTTCTCCTTCCTGGTCCCAGCCTGTCATTTCTCTCTCTCGACCCGGATGCCGGATTCTTCTCGTCTCTTCCGTTTTCAGGGTTCTTGGATCACCTGATCCAGTCACATGACCGGACAAAGGGCTCCAGTCTGCAGAATCCTTAAAGGAACAGTCCAGTCCTTGTTCCGCGGTTCTTGTCTGCAAAAAGAGGAGAGGACACGGGGAGAGGTGAGGGGGGTATTGGTCTATGGTATTGTCCTGGGATTGTGATGGCACCCCGTCACACCAATAAAAAAACAAGGGCCTTATCCACCAAGTCAGCTGCCTGGTATAACAAAACCTGTAGGGAGGCATACAAGTTATTGGCTAAGGCCATTGGATCACAGGTAACGAGGGACATAAGAAAAGCCAGACTTAGGTATAAGGCATCCCAGCAGCAGGCGAAGAAGGACTGGGATGAGTCTTGATGGCATGATTTGCTTGTAGCAAGCAATGAGAATAATATGACCCACTTTTGGCATCTTGTTAAATGGGGCAGCGATGTGACTTCACAAGTACCCACAAATCATGTCGCCCCTGAGGTGTGGGTGTGTCATTTCGAGGCTCAGTTTGCAGCCACTAGTTGTAATGTCCCTCCCGTCTCCCAACCCGTACCTCATATCAGTGCAACTTTTACTCGCCTCGAGGTGGAAAATGTGCTAAAATCAACCCCACGAGGTCGGCCACCAGGGCCAGACTGTATCCCGGCTGACCTGTTTGTTTCAGGCCAAGAGCACTGGATCCCCTACATAAAATACCTTGCAAATGCAGTAGCTAGTGGCGCACCTATTCCAGAAACGTGGTCCGGTGCTGTAATTCTACCTATACACAAGAAGGGTGATCGTTCACTACCAGGCAACTATAGGCCAATAAGCCTAATCGACTCTATCCAAAAAATATTTGCAAGGCTTGCCTTAGTAAGAATACAGGCTTGGATAGACGAGAAGGTTATTCTGACCCCATTACAGGCAGGGTTCCGTCCCCACATAAGCACCATTGATCAGGTGTTCAGGTTTGTTCTTGTATATTGGAAGGTAGTCACCATAGCAGTGGTACTATCTACGCGGCCTTTGTAGCTCTTAAGACCGCGTTTGATCTAGTCCCACGCACAAAACTGTGGAGTGCCCTTCAGGCTCTGGTTATGCCCAATGAATTACTGAGTATTCATTGGGCAAAACTGCACAAATTAAATTACGCGCAGATCCGATGGGGGAAGCAGGGGAATGTCACCAAAAGGTCTGCGGTAACTAAGGGTGTCCGTCAAGGGTGTGTACTGGCCACAACCTTGTTCTCACTTTTATTAACAGGGTGGTTGACTATTTTATATCCCAACCTACTGACGCTCCTATGCTGGCAGGAATAAAAATACCACTGCTCGTGTTGGCGGATGATACCCTGCTGCTCTCCAGGACTCAAAAAGGCCTGCAGGTTGCCCTGGAGCATTTCGAGGTTTTCTGCAGCGAGCATGAGCTTGAGGTGAACGTGGACAAAACAAAGTTCATGGTGTTCCACAGGTCAAAGGCCGTGAGGGGGAGGGTTCACATGAACAATGTCCCCTTGGAACAGACTTACACCTTCACTTATTTGGGGTTAACTTTGGGGAAGAAACTCAGTTGAAAATCCCAGACTGACCTGCTGACACTCAAACATTCCCAACTTGCAGGAGCATTGTTAAAATAGCATAGGCTTTCCAAGACTGAGCCCATAGCCCCGGCACTTAAAATATATAACCTTAAAGTAGGTTCTTCAGTATTGTACAGGGTGGAACTATGGGGTTTTAACGACTTATCCTCCTGGCGGCTGCCCCAAACTAATTTTTAAGAGCTTTGACTGGCCTTCCTCAGTCTACTCGACTGTGGCCTTTATATCTGGATTTGGGATGTAACAAAATCATGGACCAGGCACGGTTTAGACAGGTAGCTT
Source organism: Lissotriton helveticus (assembly GCF_964261635.1). Lineage (NCBI taxonomy): Eukaryota > Metazoa > Chordata > Amphibia > Caudata > Salamandridae > Lissotriton > Lissotriton helveticus. Next base: position 1,283,666,486 of record NC_136057.1, on the reverse strand, counting down.
TCTGGAAAAGACTTTGGACCACTCCGGAGCTCTCCCCTTATGCCCAAGCTTTTTCCGAAGTCAGGGCATTGGGTTCCATTACTAAAATACACTGGATAAGGAATCTAAAGCACACTCTGATTAGTATGGGGATGAGCAAACTGTGGGAGGGTCCAGAAGTTGCTGCTTTCCCCACTAAAAATTACTTGAAAGCAGCCTATTGGAGTATGGTTAGATTGCATCAATTTACACAACACCATTGTAGCACCTTGACATGTGTTTTTTTCGATCACAAACACGAGCCAAAACTAGAACCATACTGGGACATCATTACAAGACTACTGACAGAAAGTTGTATCATCAGTTCAGGGTGGGTTCTCTTCTTACCAAAGTGTTTACCAAAAGCTGGTACCCCCCTACAGATGACAAATGTCCTTTTTGTCCAGCCGAGATTGAGTCACTAGCTCACATTTTCTTTGTATGCCCTGCCTATAGGTCACCTAGGCACAAATGGCTGAAACCTATTTGTAAGAACATGGGCATCAGAGTAGCTATGGAGGTTCTTAGGATTTTGAAAACCAACACTGATGACCCTATTGTCATAGCAGTGGCTAAATTTCTGAGTTGGTTGTGGGTCAATCGAGCGAAAAAGTTGAGAGCTTGCTAACACAACCTCATACCTACTATATAGTTTCTGCCCCCCCCTTGTAGGAGCTACTCCCACCAATTTGCCATAGTCTACAGTAATTCACATGTATCATGCCCAAATTCCTGTATTGACTTTTATGCTGGTTGTAAAATGTCTGTGATTTTAGCTATTTATATGAAGTATGATCCTTTTTACAGACAATCTGAGGTAATATCTCTCTGTATGTATCCCTTATCTATTTTATTCATTAGGTAATTTTAACGGTTTTACTGTTTATGGGTTACAGTGGTCATTTTGGTACAGTGCTAGGCCGTATGTTTTATTGATGCATGTTTTCGTTTATGATTTTTTGTTATTCGAAATAAAGACATAAATAAAATAAACTGATTAGTTTCAGTAGTGTCCTTTATTAAATCACTATAAATTGTTCCGTTGTCATCATGACCACCATGACCCCATTGGTTATCAGTATGACTACATCAGGCCTGTCAATGCTCACTTAATTTTTGGGATGGGTGCATCTTCACAGTGATGCATCATCAAGATTACATGCTGAATTTATAATTCTTTGCACTTTTCAGACACATTTTCCTGGGGCTAGTTTTCAGGTTCCCTGCTTTTTTTTACCAGCTACTTGGTGAGGTGCCTCTCCTTTTTGGCAATGTCTTTTTTTATTTGGAGTGGAACACTTGCAGGTAATTATTAAGCTTCCCATAGATTGAGCGTTTGTGACCTTGACTTGAGTGAAATGTTCATAATAGACAGGGGAACCAAAAGCACTCAGTGTAAAAATGTCAAATCAGCATTGTATCTTTCTTTCTATCAATCTGCTCCTTCTGTCCTCTCTCTCTTCTCCTTGGCTGATATATTTCCCTCCACCACCCTGTATCCCGTTTTCTCGAGGTCCTGGTGTGCCTGCTGGAATTTTCCTCTGGGTGCTGATGAAAGCACAGCGGCATCAGAATCGGTCCTGGTGTAAGACTGGACTCCAATTGCTCCAGTTCACTGGAAATGCCTGGTGCAATAAACGGCCAGGCCAGTCTTATTCGTAGATGACCTCGATGCTAATGATGTGTGAATTTTTTATTACATTTCCGTATGCGAGCAAGTTCTGGAAATGCTGCCTTTTAAGTGTGAAACGTTTCTTGACTTTCTCTCATTTGCAAAGGTGCAATTAAAATACTGAATTTGTCCTGCTGCGCAATGCCCTGAGGGCTGGACATCTTGGAGTAGGAAATCATAGTGGCAGCCTGTAGCCCTGAGCTGGCCCAAAGTGTGTATGTATATATATATTTCCATTTATTTACGGAACTTTCTATTCCCTTCAATGAAAGAAATCTGAGTTCAAAAGTGTTTCTAGCGCTTACTCACTATGCGCTATACAATGTTTTCCTACGTGTACTATGGCTAATACAGGTGTATAAGGTGCATGTTATCAGTCCTGGTTCTAGGCAGGCAAAATTGCAAGCAATACAATTCTTTCAGAGTTCATACACAGTTAGCGTTTACAAGCAGCTATCAACTGGCCACCTGCTCAGCTGTAATACTTCATAGCAGACAAGTATTCTTCACTGGACACTTTCGCTACCACTCAACTGCAACTCTTCAAAGGCAAATTGTATCTCTTGATGTATGGGGATACATTCCAAAGTTATGTTACGCTATCACTGGTTTCTGTTTGAACCTCGGGTCTAATGCCGGTCCTATGTCTGCCCTTAAATTAAGACCCAAGATGATTCATGGTCGTCATTTGGGGTTAGTCATGCGTCACAGCTATGACCTCTAGCTTGCTCCCTGCTACTTCTGGCACTTCCTCTGCAACCCCTAACCTCAAAGAGGGCAAGCTAGGGAACACTGCTGCGACCTCCGACTAACATAACAACAAGATATACAAAAAATAATTATGTGGCGGAATGGATAAAGAAACAGATTATTTTTTGAAGGAAAACGAAAGTAGTCCCTCACATGGAAATGTTATATCCCCCCAGAAAATTCTATTAAAAAAACAACGCCAAAACATGGTCCAAAGTAGTATTCATATCTATATATTTTTTGAATGAGACAATACGCACAAGTATATACACACAGATTCTATATACATATAATCGCACATGTATCTGTTCCACAACAACAATCCTTAATACCTTATTTACTCTTACGGATGCGGAAACATTCCAGACACAATAATTATCACTCGCAATCCGTATTAAACGAAAGATGATAGCCCTTGTGAGAAGCACAACCGAGTGGAAGTTTGTAAGCCCTCTTACAACATTGGGCTGTGCAGCAATTTCTTTATAGTAATTCAGATTTTTAGAGGGCTTCTCCAAAATGTGGAGGCGACGCGTTTCAGCCCGAATTATTCGGGCCTCATCAGGACTGGGGCAAAAGGAAACCTCTATTCAATTCGACTGTCACGGAGACGCGGATCAGTCAATGCCAGAAGTACAATGGTTCAAATTGTATGTTGTTTCTTCCGCTGAAATCTCTAGTGTGGTCATGCTCCCGGTAGGGGAACTCTCTTGTCGGGGGAGGTGCCAGACAACTATCCAAGTCAGAATTCCGAAGTCGCAACGATTTCTAGATCAAATGAAGCAATCAACCAACGCGCGGGAAGGAAGAATCATCTGCGCCGGTACGGCTCAATGGTGTAGGTCACATAACAACAAAACATCAATATTTGTAAAGCGCACGTTCACCCCAGACTTGGTATCTTGGCGCTGAATAACAGATGTTTATTGTTACCCAACACAATGGTACTCTCTTTATTGACCTCGGATGAAAGGCTGAGTGGACCTGCCAGGATTTTAACCTGTGACCATGAGGTCGAACACAGGCCCCTGCAGTGGATGCATTAGTCCACTGAGCCAACAGACTTGACTACTTCCAAATGACGTGCATGTGAAGAGCCCACCCAAAGCCTTGGTAAATTAAACCCACAATATGGAAGGGAAGGGGGCATGGTTCATTGCCCAGTCACTGGTCTATAGGGCCCTGTGACAAATTAATTGTAGCCAACGGTTCTCTTGTAATAGCAGGTGTGAAAGTCTTTTGTGCCAAGCAAGGAAGATTCCAGTGAATGGGCGCCAGAACCATATTGAGTTGTCCAATATAGGCAATTGTCTAGTGTACTCGGGTCCCATAGTTCCCAGGAAGAGGTGCGCCTGGCCTATATCATCATTTCCAATCTAGGATTGTGGGTCAAGTAATTCAAGATTTTTAAGCAACTTGTCCAGCCATCTAGCTATAAACTGTCCCAAGACCTTAGAAAAGACTAGAAAGAGGGTGATTGAGCTCTAAATCTTTAGCTCGTTACGATCCATGCTGGCCTTTTCATGAGTGAAATGATGATACCTTTCTTCTAAAGCTGACTAACCATGCTCATGTGGAGGAGTGGATAGCAGTGTGAATAGTTGGGTGGAGAGTAGGCATCAAGTATTTTAAAGGAGAACGTAGATTATAAGGGGAGGGCCATGTTTTTGCCTAGTGCTTGTGAAGGCATCACCATATTAGCAAGACAAATAGGATCTATTAAAAATTGAATTTTTAGTTGGCTGAGGTATGCACCCATCCTCATTATGGTCAGGGTAAGCTGGTACACACTAAAAGATAGCCTGTGCACTCCCTCTGGTATCTTGACACAGAACAGGCAGGCTTATCTAAAGAGGCAATGTGTAAATTATTTGTGTGGCACACACACACACAGTAACACAATAAATGCACCACAAAAAGACTCCACCCAGCTTTACAAAAATCGGGTATTATTTTATAAACAAAAAAACTCCAAAACAACAAAAATCCAATGAACTTGAGATATTGAATTTTAAAGGAATAAGCACCAGATGTACGACCCTTTTTTGCATGTGCAAATGGGTTTGCGCACCTGTTTGCGCATGCAGAAACATATTGGACCATGTACAAAGCCTATTTAGCGAGTTGCTATTTTTTTGCGATTCACTAAGTAGGTTTTGCGACCCGCTATTTGGAAGAGAACACAAATTCGATATGATTTTGGAAAGTGGAAAGGCCTCCAGATTTCCTGGCTAGGGAGGATGGAGGCAACCAAAATGACCATCCTTCTTAAAATACTATATCTCTTTCAAACTCTCCCTCTGCTGCCGCCACCAGGCATGATTTCTAAACTCCAGATGGAACTATCACAGTTCATCTGGCAAGGTAAGAAACTGTGCGCAAAGAAAAAAAGCCACCTCCTCCTGCAATAAGGGAGTCTGGGTATACCGCCCCTTCACCTCTACTATCAGGCAGTGCAGCTACACTATTTAGTGGAGTGGGGCAAACTGAGTCAGAAAACACTGGCTCTTCCAAGACAGGGCAAGTTGCTGGTACATCTCTCTGGAAGGTTCCCCTTCATGCGGAAAGCACACAGACCACCAAATCTATAGCACACGCCTGTAACACAGCGACCATAACAGCTTGGGACCAGACTTGCACCAGGCATGGATTGACCACCTTCCCGTCCCCGTTGACCCCCCTGCTTGACAATCCCGACTTCTCTCCTGGGGTAGAGGCGGAGGGATTGGCAGAGTGGGGACATTCAGCTTGCCGCTCCATGGGCCTAACCTGCAACACTGAGGGCATACAATCCGTTTCCCAGAGGCATGAGGAACATGGGCTCTGGGAATCTGAAATACTCCACTACCTACAATTCAGACACTGGATTAGACAGCCCCAAAATAGACCCAAAGTGCAAAACCACCTCACTCAGTATGAGAAATGGCTTGTCACCAATCCATCGGATAAAAGCCTTACATCTGGACTATACACACTCGTGCTCCAAACTAATAAGCATACATATAATGCGGGGCAGGCTAGGTGGGAGGAGGAACTAGAGCGGACTCTGAGCGATCAGGAATGGGGGCATATCTCATATAGGGCTCGCCATACAGCCAGCAGAAATGCCCTCACTGAAACCCTCGCAAAAACACCATGGTAAACCACAGGATCAAGCCCACACAAAGTGCAAACTGTTGGCGGGGCTGCGGGGGGGAGGGGGACTCCGACGCTCATACTGGGGGATTGCCCACAGCTCCAACAATATTGGTCACAGGTAATAGATCGCATAGACAGACACTTGGAGACCCAACTGCCACGTTTCCCTGCATACATATTGCTGGGTCTCCCAAACCCACTCACATACCCTTTGAAATCTAGACGCGGCCAACAGATAGGCATGGCATTGGGGGCCACCACCCATAACATCCTCAGACTCTGGGACTCCTCGCAAACTCCAACTCACACGACCTGGCTGCATAGGCTATGGCACATTTTGTGAAATGGAGAAGATAACAATGTCCTTGTCTAGGAAGGGAATTGTATTTGGAGACTTGTGGAGCCCATACATGTCACTACTCTCACAGCAATTTTGGGAATTGACTTGCCAAAGATATCTCCAATTATTACGCCTATCAGAGGCAATTCCACCACTGGCAATCCCAGAACATTGAACCAATCAAAGACTGTACATCTTCAATGTCCCTATGTGCGGATGAGGGAGAGAGGGTGGGGGTATCTTGGGGAGTTGGGAAAGTTTTGCCAGCACGAAATTAGTATTTTTATGTCATGCTACACCTGAGGTAGTTCTTCCATGGTTTTTATGAATCTGCTGCTGGTACTGATTGTTTTTTTTTTTTAAATTGCTAATAAAAATAATTGAACCATAATTCAGATGCTAAGTGATGTCCCCTCACGTCTGGGGAGAGCTGTGTGTTAGGCAAACCTTCCCTGGTTATGCAGTAGTCAACCTTGATCAAAGAGAGCTTGGATCTGGTAACAATGAGAGGGTCAGCAGCTCCCACTCTTATACAGGGATGGCAGAAATAAGACGTGTTTTCCTTGAACAATCTGTGCCTCAGATTTTGGCTAAACCTACTCTAATGATGAGGAGGATGTGGTTAAGAGGAAGAGAAATGAAGGCAAGGATGCAATGCAGAGAAAAGGGTAGAGTTACAGAGGCAGAACAAGTAATTGACACATGCAGTGAGGGCCAGAAAGGATTTTTTTCAGCAATGCAGAAATGGAGAGAAGACAAAGGGAGAACAAATAGTTTGGGACAAAAGTAAATGGTAAGTGACTCAGATAGTAAGATAAAAAAGACGGGTTAGGAATGTTAGAATGACAAGCATGGTGACAGGAAAGGAGTAGTTTCTTACCTGTAACTCCAGTTCTGTAGTAGGGGTATCTATGTTAGAGTCATAATCTAGTGAATAGTCCCGCCCATGTGCGTGGACCCTGGAGCAATCAAAAATAATCTCTTAAGCCGTCTTCTTTGCAGTCCTGCATAGACACTTAAGAGAAAATCAAGACAAATAATGCAGCCGAACACTTCCAAGGCTACAAAGGCCACCACTTCATCTAAACAGTGAAAAGGATAGCCAACAATGTCAGATTTTACAAATTTTTACCAAGTTTCCCTCATAGAGAAAACTCCCCTTCACCAAAATCCTTGAAATGATAGAGAGGAAGGGTTGGACAGACAAGCCCCCATAGGCTGCCATTATGTGTCTGGAAAAGGGATACTGTGCCTTTAAGGAACTCTCCAGAGACCCTCGGTATCCCAGGATGCACAGCCAAAGTCCTTTTACTTTCAGTTCTTTTTGAAGGTGTATAACGCAAGGCCTGTAGCATACATTACAGTACCATTTTCTCCACCGGGGAGGAGGGTGGGCGCTTATGACTATAACAGAGATACCCCTACTACAGAACTGGAGTTACAGGTAAGAAACTACTCCTTCTGTAGTAGGGGATCTCTGTGTATAGACATAATCTAGTGAATAGAATGGCAAGCCCATCCCAAACAACCAACTTGGCGGAAGGAGAAAAAACCGACAACACCTCTATTGTGCAAACAGATTTCTCAATGAAGCCTGCCCAACCTGAGCATCTGCTCTGGCATCAGAGTCCAGACAGTAATGCTTAGCAAAGGTATGGACCGACTTCCAAGTGGCAGCCCTGCAGATCTCTGCAATGGGAACATTACGAAGCAAAGCTGTTATAGCTGCTTTGCCTCTGGTAGAATGAGCCTTAGGCTTACCCCCTAAGGTCTTGTTAGCCTTCTGATAACATAACTGGATACAGGACACAATCGATCTAGAAATGGACTGTTTCGAGGTAGCAAGACCAGTCCTGGCCGATCCATCATTGACAAACAATTGGTCTGACCTACGAATGTTCTTGGTCTTATCCAAGTAGAATTTCAACACCCTTCTGACATCCAGGGAATGAAGAGACCTTTCCGCTGGAGTGGAAGGATTTTGGAAAAACGTAGGTAAAGTTATAGTCTGATTGACATGGAAATCAGAAATCACCTTTGGAAGGAACCTAGGGTGAGTACCCATCACAACCTTAGCAGCATGAAATACAGTATAAGGTTCTTGGCAACATAATGCCTGAATTTCACTCACCCTGCGGGCCGATGTAATGACAACAAGGAAGGCCGCCTTCCATGACAAGTGCTGCAGAGAAGCCTTATGGATAGGTTCAAAAGGTGCCTTCATCAACCTGGACAGCACCACATGTGGAAAATGACAATGTATATGTACATAAGCGGCGTTCATTTGTGTTCACCACAGCCACTGTTGAAAGTAAAGCGAAAATCACGAAGCAGTGGCCACGCCATCTTGTCCCTTTTAGGCCCCATCACGAACGTAGGTGGCAGCCATTTTGTGTGTCATGACCTCTATCAAATTGTAATGTTTAACCTGTTCTTTTATGGCGTAATGCCGAAATAAAGATTTGAATGGTGTCATGACCTCTCTGCTCACGATCGATAGCCAGCGCGTCTCTCCCCCTCACTCCCCGGCCTCGCAAGCATCCCCCCCGCGCCCTGTCAGCCCCCGGTCTCTCCTGCTTGGGCCCTAAACGCACCTCCAGCGCGACCCTACCTCCGAGCCACATCCCGTGCTGAACCCCCACACTCTTTCATCTCATTCATAAAACAGGCCCTTTGATAACCTCTTCCTCCTTGCCCGATTGCCCGGCCTGATCCCAGGCCATCACCTAGCCCAACAGATGCAGTTTATTGCCCCTACAGTAGGACCTCGCCTCACATCAAAGTAGCGGGGATTAATCAATGCCCTCACACCCCTAGATCCGACCGATCGCCTGCATTTCTGTTCCCAGCGGAATGTCCAGCTGCGCGATAGCCATCATGCTGAGATTGGGGTGGGGACTCCTACTGTAGATATGTGTGGGAATGGGCCTGAAGCGGGGATTCCGGGGATGCCTTTTCGTACTTCAAAGTGTCTTTATTGCAATAAGGAATGTTTGTGCATCATAAACCTGTGTATAAAAGACTGAGCCGCAGAGAAACTTGTTAGAGCACCTCTTGAAGACATTGTGTGCATGTCCGAAATGACAGGCTCTCCTCATGAGAAATAAAAATCGGTTCTTGCCTTCCCGCTTCCAGCGCCCGTCTCTTTATTTGGTAACTGACCAAAATGGGAACTAAGAGGCGTCTTGTGCCAGCAGCCTGGGCATCGGTTGTAATTTGTGCTGTTTTTCCTCACACATTCAGCTCCCATGATGGCGAAGGACGCCAAACAGGAGGAAACACTTTCTTCAATCCTTCCAAAAATCTTTAATCACAGGGATCTGGAAGAAGGATGTCTGTGAAGGGCATTTCCTATACGCAGTCAATGCTGCGAGGTGAACCTTAATAGAATGAAAATTAAGGCCAGACTGAGCCAAATGCAAAAGGTATGGAAGAATGACATCTTCCTTGCAGGTTGTTGGATCATAGTTCTTGGAAGTGCACCAGATGCAGTACCTCTTCCACTTGTAGGCATAGGAAGTCCTAGTGGAAGGTCTCTTAGCCTCCTTAAGTATAGTCATGCAATCGTCAGGAAGATTCAGGTGTCCATATTACACTATCTCAGGAGCCATGCCGCCAAACTCAAACTCAACGATGAGAGGTTGGGGTGCACCATCTGCCCCCCCAAACTTCGTGAGAAGGTCCGGCCGACACGGCAGCCGCATGTGGGGTAGGAGAGACTGGTGAAGCAGGTCCCTGAACCACCACTGTCGGGGCCACTCCGGAGCAATGTGGATCATCCATGCTCTGGACTGAGACAGCTTGATGAGTACCGCCGGAATCAGCGGAATGGGTGGAAAAGAGTACAGAAAGCTGTTCGACCAGCTGATCCATAGCTCGTTCCCCAGAGTCCCTGGTTGGTAATACCTGGAGGCGAAGTCTCGGCATTTTCTGTTTTCGGCGGTGGCGAACAGATCTACGTCAGGAGTGCCCCATCTGTCGGAGATGTCTCCTAGCACTTCGTCGTTTAGAACCCACTCGTGGCTTTGTTGCACCAGCCTGCTGAGTGCGTCCGCCTGAGCATTCTGCACACCTGGCAGATGGGTAGCCGTTATCGTCAGTCCTCTGGCTAGCAGCCAGTGCCAGATCGCCTGGGCTTTTTGTGACAGTGTGCGCGATATCAAGCCCCCCTGCTTGTTGAGGTAATACATTGTGGTCGTATTTTCCGTCTGTACAAGCAAGGAGTTGGTCTGGAAGGACGGATGAAAGGCATTCAGTGCCAAGTGAACAGCTCTGAGTTCCAGGAAATTGATGTGATACGTGGATTACGCCGGGGACCACGTTCCCTGGATCTGTAGATGGCCTGAATGCTCTCCCCAGCCGTGGAGAGAAGCATCCCTGACGATAGTCTGAATGGGAATGTCCTTGTGGAATGGAACCCCTTTGCTGAGCACCACCATCTCGGGGACTGTTGAGCGTGAAGGGACAGCCGGATCCTGTTGTACCAGCTCCCCCGCTTCGGTCCCACTGATCCTCCAGACATTCCTGCAGCTGCCTCATGTGGAGGCGTGCGTGTGGCGTGAGGAAGATCCAAGAGGCCATCGACCTCAGTAGAGAAGACACCGTCCTCACTGTCGTAGATGGAACAGCTATGAGAGCCTGAGCCTTCCGAAGGATCGATAAGCGTCGCTCCTCCGAAGGAGACACTCTTGCTGAAAGAGTATCGATGGAGGCTCCCAAGTACTGTAGGCACTGGACAGGAGTCGGAACAGACTTGGACATGTTTATGTGCAACCCCAGCTGGTTCAACAGAACGGCCATCCTGTTGAAGTGCAATTGCGCTTCCTGGAATGTGGAGGCTTTGATCAACCAGTCGTCCAGGTACGGGTAGACAAACACCTTGTTCTTTCTCAGGTGAGCCGCCACCACTGCTATGCACTTTGAAAAGGTCCTGGGTGCAGACTTCAGTCCAAACGGTAGTACGGTGTACTGATAGTGATTGGTGCCGACCAGAATTCGCAGGAACTTCCGATGTTTCCGTGCACTGGGCACATGGAAGTACGCATCTTGCAGATCTATTGCGCAAAGCCAGTCTCCTCTTTGCAGCTGAGGATAAATCTGATGCAGACAGCATGCAAAACTTCTCCCTGCGAATCCATTTGTTTGCTTGTCGCAAATCCAGAATGGGCCTGAACTCGTTCTTGTCCTTCTTGCGCACCAGGAAGAACCAAGAGTAAAGACCCTTTCCCCTTCGAGACAAAGGGACGTCTTCTATCGTCCTTTTTCTTAACCGGGTATCGGCCTCCGCTTGGAGCTTGTGCAGCTGGAACTGCGAGCAAACCGGTGGAATCGCTGGAGGAGGGCTGACAAAACGAAGACTGTATCCATTGCAAACAATATTCAGCAGCCACTTGTCCTGAGTAATTTTTCTCCACTCTGCCAAGTAATTCTGAATGCTTCCCCCTACCGGAGAGGGTAACAGAACAGGGGTAAGTAACACCTCAGGGCTTAGACCCGGCCGGGCTCTTGTTCGCCGAGGAGTACTGCTGTCCGCCTCTGCCCCTCTGGTGCTACTGGAATGGCTGCTGCTGGTACTGCTGCTGGTGTTGCTGTTGACCAGCTTGACGACCCTGCCCTCGTCTTTGAGAACCACACCGCCTCTGGAACGGACGGAAGGACTTCTTCTGCTCTTTTGGTTTCTCCAAACCAACGGCTTTGTGTCTCTAACTCTGCCTTCATGCGGGCCATCTCCTCGTCCGCATGTGACCCAAAGAGAGTCGAGCCAGAGAATGGTATATTAGCGACTCTCTGTTGCGCCTCCGGTTTGAGAGATGTAAGGCGCAACCAGGAATGTCGTCATAAATTGATGCCATGGCAGTAACCATGAGCCGCCAGGAGAGAGGCGTCCGCCGCAGAGCTGATGACCTGAATGGAGACCATCACACCCTCATTCAAAATCTCCTGGAAGTCTTCTCTCCTATCCCTCGGGAGTAGCTCCAGGAATTGCTGCAGGGACTCCCACAAGGAGCGGTCATAGTGACCCTAGAGCGCCGAGGCACTCGCCGCTTTCATGCAGGTGGCCGCTGTCCCGCAGACTTTTCGTCCAGCTGAGTCCATCTGATGGCTTTCCTTTTCCGGAGGCACCGTAGAAGACGGTGCAGTAGCATGCTGTTTCTTGGCCGCAGTTACGATAACAGAATCCGGTACCGGATCTGATCTCAGGAACGCCGGATCGGAATCCGGGGCCCTGTACTTTTTCTGCAGCCGGGACGGAGCTGATTTCACTGAGGCTGGAGTAAGAAAAAGCTCCATAGCCGGTTCCTCCAGTCCTGGCACCAAGGGCAACAAGGAGCGAGACAAATGCGGCTTGTGTAAGGTTTGAAATATCACCGATGTAGAAGGCGTGGTTACCGTCAAAGTGATTCCCAACTTCGCTGCTCCTCTCAATAGCACCTCCTGAAATGTTACGATATCATCCACCGGTGACAGTCTCGTATGGGGGGAATCCAACAAGGTGGGAGATTATCTCCGGCCACTTGAAGGGTCCGTATGACGGGACCGTGATCTATCCCTCCGGTGATGATGACGGGACCGTGTCGAAGATCGACGGTCACTCCGTGATCTATGTCTCCCTCTGGACCATGCTCTAGACCTCCTAGACCTCAGGCGATCCACTGGCCTTATAGGAGGCGGGAGCTGCGGAGACAGAACCGGAGTCCTAGGCTGTGGAGGCCTCGTAGGCTGTGACGGAAGGTGCGGCAGAGATGGAGGAGACAGCTGTGGAGGCGGAGGAGGAAGAGGAGGAGGAGGAGGAGGAGGAGGCGGAAAAGTTGGAGGAGGAGGCAAGGGAGGCAGTGGAGGAGGCTACCTCAGAGGCAATGGTGGAGGCAATGGTGGAGGCGTAGGCGTCCTGGGCCTGGAAGGCGAATAGGTCCCAGAATATTCGGATTCTGAAGACCTGACCACTCTACTCTTCTTCTGCGCAGGTCTTGACGAGGATGCCCTGGAGGAAGACCTCTTTTCAGCCGAGCGCTGGCACCGCCGCGACCGGGGCCTTGTAGATGCAGAAGATAGGCTGACTACTGAGGCAGAGGACACAGTCCTGGCCCTTGAACGCCTCCTCGACTTTTCCTTTCTCGACTTCGACCTCTTCGCCTTTCTGCTTCTCGACCTCGATCGTCTAGACGTCGATGAACTACTCGACGTCGACTCTCTTCTCCTCGACGTAGACTGGTCTTTTCTCGACGTCGAACGTCGAGTCGACCTCGACGGCGAAGGGCGGTGTCGCCTCGATGGCGAGCTCCGGTGCCTCCTGGACTCATCTCGACGTCGATGATGTGTCGCCGCCGGTGAAGTCCTAGACGTCGACCTCGTCCGAGGTCTCGACGTCCTTCCCCCCGATGTCTAACGTTGACGACGCTTCGACCCAGAGCCCTGGGTCGACGGGGAACATATGCCTCTCGACGCCGACGTCGAAGCCATCAACGTCGACCGGGACCTTTTTTGGGCCTTTTCTTGACTGGGGAGCCCCCAAGAGGCTGAAGCACGGGCAGAGGACGATAATTGAGTCCCTCCATGCCCAGACCCACCTGGTTCCTGATGTCTCCTCTGCTCCAGGGCTTGGGGACGAATCTTCTCCCTGTCACGCAGGGTCCTCCTGGAGAAAGATTGACAAATCTCACAGGCTTCAGGGACATGGGAGGAAGGGAGACAGAGTATGAATACTCTGTGGGGGTCAGATTTAGCCTTCTTCCTGGCACACGCAGGGCACTTATCGAATAAAGCTGGCCTATTCGACAGAAAGAGTGGGCAAAACTGGCTAAAAAACACAGCAAAAGGAAGAGGAAGACCCCAAACACTCAAAACACTTGAAAAGTGTCAAAAAATTGAAGAAATACCCAAAAAGGGAGAGCTCAATGCTCCAGAGTCTTGTTAGCAGGAGTCGGAAAAAAGAACTGAAAGTGAAAGGACTTTGGCTGTGCATCCTGGGATACCGAGGGTCTCTGGAGAGTTCCTTAAAGGCACGGTATCCCTTTTCCAGACACATAATGGCAGCCTATGGGGGCTTGTCTGTCCAACCCTTCCTTTCTATCATTTCAAGGATTTTGGTGAAGGGGAGTTTTCTCTATGAGGGAAACTTGGTAAAAATGTGTACAATCTGACATTGTTGGCTATCCTTTTCACTGTTTAGATGAAGTGGTGGCCTTTGTAGCCTTGGAAGTGTTAGGCTGCATTATTTGTCTTGATTTTCTCTTAAGTGTCCATGCAGGACTGCAAAGAAGACAGCTTAAGAGATTATTTTTGATTGCTCCGGGGTCCACGCATATGGGCGGGACTATTCACTAGATTATGACTATACACAGAGATCCCCTACTACAGAAGTAGCATGACAGTGGATAGTGACAGAATGGGTGAGTAGCAGCAATAAAACATACAGGGTGACGGGGGCATGATGACAAAGGTATGGAGTAAGGGAGAGTATTGGCTAGATAGACAAAGAATTGGAGACCTAATAGTAGATACTGATGGAGAGAATGGAATAATTCACTAAAAGGTGGCAGAGAGAAGAGGGAAGTGATTGGTAAATGACTTATGGACAGATGAAGCAAGGGCCTTCAACTAATAACTATTAATATACGTTACTGTGTATATTTTCGAGGAAGAAAGGTGAAAGAATAACCTTGTATGATAAAAATAAACTGAAGTAAAGGTAATCAGGTTTTGTAGTGGTTAGGATACAAATGGACTGTTCCCATTCTCAAAGCAGCAAACATAATTCATGATGTTTACGTTCTTTTAACCTAGAACCTAACATATACTAAGAGGTACAGAAGGTCTCATAGTTTATTTTAGAGAGTTTGCATCTGCTCCCTCGCAGCAACTTTATGAAAAATAAATAGAGGCCTAACTTAAATTAGTATTTCACAATTACACTCAATGCCGCACTGATGAAATCTTCATATAAAGACATTTACAATGAAAGCTGCTTTATTTTGACTATGTGTTAAATATTGCTGTAAAATATATAGGAAGACGTTTTTACTCCACTATTTTTATGATAGGACTGTCTATATTTAAGATCCGTTCTAATTGTGTTTATTGAAAGTGGTGTATTTAATATAAGACATGATCTCACCCACACAAACATAGCAAATCAGTAGCAAAAATAATGTGTGGTGTGCGAATGTGTGTGCGCACAGAGAAAGAGAGAGAGGGACAGTGTGAGAGCGGGGTGTTGTAATGAAAGCTTTAGGCTCCATTATATTACTAGTCAGTGGTACACAATAATTTAAGAACACTGCACCTGGCAAAACCTGCACATAGAATTCTGCAGTGACTGCATTGGACTGCTAGGTATTTTATTCTAATTTGGAATTAAAACAGGTTACAAATCTCTGCATCTTCCTTTCCATTTAAAGGCTTTTGGTAATAGTACTGAGTGAGAAGTTCAGCCTACTTGCATCTCTTGCATTAATGAACGGTATTAGCATAGTAAGTATGGAACAGGGGCTAGAGTTTACACTTTTGATTCCTGTAGCAGGGGCTGCTTCAACTCATATATCATGTTGGGATAAGAATGGGGATTTGGGGGGGCAGCAGACCAGCGGGAGGCTTGCCCCCCCGGGGAAGTTCGGGCCGTAGGGTGGGGGGGGGGGGTGGTCAGGGGAGCGCTGAGGCCCAGGCATAGTTTTGGGCTGGTTGGGCTCTTTATTGGGCTGGTTTTGGGCTGGTTCTTATAAAACCGGACATTTTGTGTCACTGCTCACCGTTTGGTGTACAGTGACACAGCAGCCGGGTGCGGTGGGGGCTTGAGTTTTGTGTGCACGGGCCTGAGGTTCTGTCGCGGCGTGCGCGGAAGGCTGGTGCTGGCTATCATTCTCTTCGGTGTGCGGAGCAGGATTGCGGTGGTTTTGCGAGTATGACGGCGCTGAGGGACCCCAGGATGACGGAGGCGTTGAGGCTTCTCGGGGAGGCGGGCCGCATGGACCTGGTGCGGCCCGATCTCCAGGTAAGGCCGCCGCGGCGCGCTGCCAACGGCGCCGCGGCAGCTGTGTTTGCCTGCGAGCTGCCGAGACCGCGGCCGGCTCCGAATAGCGGGAGGGGGGGCAGAGGAGCGAGGGGCGGGGGGAAGCGGGGACGGGATGCGCTGCGGAAGACCGCGAGAGGAGGGGCTGGGGGGAGCAGGCGAAAGGGCGCCAGGAAGGCCCTCGAGTTCGTGGAAGGGGTGGGAGGGAGGGGGGGTTCCTGGGGGGTCCGTGAGTGAGAGGGTGTCCCTAGCTGTTGATCCGGTGGTGGGATGGCAGGGGGAAGGAGGGGTGGGTGCTGGCGAGCACGAGGCGGCGGGGGAAGGAGGTGCAGGAGGTGGGGAGATGGTCATGGGGGCAGGGGAAGGAGACCGGGCAGCCGGGAAGGGGGGGGGGCACTGGAGGTGAGGCAGGGGTACCTGGGGAGGCCCAGGGAGGGGGGCACCAGGGGGAGGGGAGGAGTGTTGCTGGGGGGGCGGGGTCCCCGCTGTTAATTGAAGCGTCCGAGCCGGAGGAGGTGGGGGTGGGGGGGAAGGGGGGGATACAGAGCTGGATTGGGGGTCGTCGTCATCAGAAGAGGGAAGGGGCGTGGTGGGCCCGAGCAGGTCTCCGTCCCCGGGGTGGACGCTGAGGGGGAGGGGTGGGGGGAGGGGCCAGGCAGGGAAGTCGGGGGGCGGTGGGGGGTGCGTCAGAGGGGGATGGGGGGGGCGGGGGGGCTGCGGGGCCACGTTGGGAGTGTGGAGGGTGGGGGGGGGCGGGGGACAGGGAGGGGGAATGGGGCTCTGTGGGCGGGGGTTTACCGGCGCGGCGCGGAGGTCATTCGGCGGGATGGGGCAGGGGGGCTCTGCGGGGTTGGGGGGGTGGTGGCGCGTGGGGGGGAGGAGCGAGTGGGGGGTGAGGGTGGGTTTTTTCACCCCGGCATGCTGGACTACACCTTTTTTCCTTGGCAGGAGCTGTTGGCGAGGCGCTCGGGTGAGCAGCATGCGGCTCCACTCTACCGAGAGGATGGGCCGGCTCTGCCTGGTACGGGCGGTCGCGCTCCAGCGAGGGACCTGGCAGGGGACTGCGATGGACGGAGGCGGGAGCTGTCTCCGCCGCCCCCCCCCCCCGAAGGGTCGCTACGGCCGCCGGGGGTAGGGGGATGCTTGTGGATGCGCATACTTCTGCTTTTGATGCGAGTGTTGCTGTTGGGCAGGGGGTGAATGGATCTGGTTGACTTGATGCAGGTGTGTAGGGAGAAGGCGGGGCTGAGCCGGCTGGAACCCCTAGGGGGTGGCCGGGAGTGCCAGGAGGTTGGTGCAGGGGAGTCGGAAGAGGAGGGGGAGATCAGGGAGGGGGGGTGCGAGTAACTTTGTTGGCAGTATGTTACAGGTACCGGCAAGGCAAGACGCGCCCAGAGTGACGGCCCCCTCAGCTCCACTGGTTAGGCGGCGGGATCCGGCACGGACGCCGACCTTGACGCCAGGTAAGGTGGGAGACGGAGCGGGGAGTGGCAAGCGGCGCTGCGTGCAGGTTTCGGTGGGGACTGGCGCGGGGGGGAAGACGGCTGGCGTCTGGTGAGAGGCAGGTACGTGCAGGACACGGGAGTGGGTACGGAAGGCGCCGCGGCAGTTGGCGACGGGTCAGGCGCGGGTAGCGGGCCGGCGGCGGTCGGCGTGAAAGACACGACGGGAGAAGGAGAGTTGTTTTGTGCCGGTGCGGAAGCTACCGTACATGGGGGTGACTAAGCCGCTGGGGGCTCACCTTTCACTGGCGACGAAGGAGAAGATATGGAAAGGGAAGTACATCGACATCCTGAAGCTACTGCACAGGGAGTTGACGTCTAAGGAGGGGTCTAAGGAGGAGGAACAGGAGTTAGCTCGACGTCCGAAGGTCCCCCTGACGCTAGACAATTGGTCGGCGGCTTTCCTCATATACGCCAGTGTGTATTGCGAGAGGTTTCCGGACCCGTCCGTAGCGCTTTTCAAGTACATGGATGTGGTGCGGAGGGCGTAGGTGACTTACGGCGGGTTCGCGTGGTCGCACTATGATGAGGAGTTTCGGGCGCGCATGGCAGCGGATCCGGAGGCGCAGTGGGGGGGAGTTGGATGCGGACCTATACCAACAGACGATGGGCGGGGCCAAATTCGGCCGCACCATCTATACAGCCAGCGGTTTGCCGCTGACGTCAACCCCCTTTGCGGCCCGCCCCACCCGTGGGGGGGTGGGGCAGGGAGAGCCTGGTGGCCAGGCCACGGTCGGGGCTTGCTGGGACTTCAATAGGGGCAAGTGCGGACGGACGGTGTGCCGTTTCCGGCATGAGTGCTCCAAATGCGGGCGGCGTCACCCGGTGGTGTGCTGCTGGGGGGTCGGGGGCCCCCCGGGGCAGCAGCTTGCACAAGGAAGTGCACAGTGGGGGGGGTGCAAGGTGGCAGGCGGGGGGGGGAGGAAGAGGGGGGAGCCGGAGCTTTGGGAAAAGGCTCGTACGCCGGTTAAGCTGGAGAGGATGGAGCCCTGGCTGGCAGTTTAGCCGCGGGCGGAGGATGCTGCAGTGTTGCATCGCGGTTTTTTAGATGGTTTTCGGCTGGGCTATGAGGGCCCGCGGATTGCACGCTGGGCGGACAATCTGAAGTCGGTGAATGCACACAAGGGCATAGTGCGAGAGAAGCTGTTCAAGGAGGTTAGGGAGGGCCGGAAGGCGGGCCCTTTGAAGGAGCCGCCGCTGCCGGGCTTGATCATCTCCCCCATCGGGGTGGTGCCCAAGAAGGAGGCTTGCCAGTTCCGGCTGATACAGCACCTGTCTTGGCCGGAAGGGGAGTCAGTGAATGATTACATTGCGGCGGACCTATCATCGGTGACTTACTCGTCGGTCGATGTGGCGCGGAGGCTCGTGTCAGCGGCGGGGCAGGGCGTGTTGATGGCGAAGTGTGATGTCAAGTCAGCTTTCCGTTTACTCCCGGTTCACCCAGCAGATCACCAGTTGCTGGGGATTCAGTTTGATAGTCTCATTTTCGTGGACAAGGCGCTGCCTATGGGGTGCTCCATCTCGTGCGCGTTATTTGAGCGCTTCAGTTTCTTCCTGCTGTGGGTTTTTTCCAGGCACACAGGCTCTGAGTCAGTGACTCACTACCTGGATGACTTTTTCCTGGTGGGGCGGCCCGGTACAACGGACTGCCAGCGGCAGCTGGACGGTTTGGCTGAGTTGATGGGGGATTTGGGTGTTCCCCTGGCGCCAGAGAAGACGTACGGTCCCAGTACAGTGTTGTCCTTTCTCGGTATTGAGCTCGATTCGGTCGCCATGGAAGCACGCCTACCGGAGGACAAAAGGTCGGCTATGTTGGCCTTAGTGGATGGAATGCTGGCGAAGAGGAAAGTGACGGTGCGGGATGTGCAGGTGCTGTTGGGGCATCTGAATTTTGCTTGTCGCGTGGTACGGGCGGGCCGAACGTTCTGCCGTCGGGTGGGTTTGGCGTTGTCCTGCTTGACCTTGCCTCATCACCATGTGCGCCTGTCGGTGGGGATGAAGGAGGATTTGTGCATATGGCGAGCGTTCCTCGGTCGTTTCAATGGTGTGCCCATGGCACCGGCGGGGGACTGGGAGTGGGACGTCACACTGTACTCTGATGCGGCGGGCGGCGGTGGTTTCGGTCTGTACTGGGATGGCAAATGGTGCGCGGAGCAGTGGCCTGTGCAGTGGCAGGCTGGGGGGCAGAGCATTGCCTTCCTGGAATTGTTTCCGTTGGTAGTGGCGGCCTCGGTTTGGTCGGCGGGGCTGGCGCACAAGCGAGTGTTGTTTCAGGTGGACAACATGTCCGGCGTGCAGGTGTTGAACAGGCAGTCGGCGCGGGATCTGCAGGTGTTGAAGTTGATGACCGTGTTTGTGTTGCGTTGCTTGGAGAATGACATCATGTTTCATGCGCGCCACGTCCCCGGGGTGGACAATGACATTGCGGATGCTTTGTCTTGTTCACAGTGGCAGAGATTCCATGGGCTAGCCACGGCAGCGGAAGAGGTCAAGACGCCGGTGCCGAGGGAACTGTGGTCGGTGGGCAAGGCCGGGTCGTGCAGCTGGTGAAGGCGTCGGTAGCAGGATCTACTTGGAAGGCGTACGAGCAGGCCTGGGAGGAATTCCTTCGGTCTGGCGCGGTAAGGGGAAGGGACCGTTGGCAGCGCGAGGAGCAGGTTGTGCGGTTCATGTTGGCACTTATGGACAAGGGGTTGCCACGGGTGACGATCGTGGGTAAGTTGTCGGCGGTGGCGGTCATGGGGAAAATGTGGTGGGGGTACCCCCCGTCGGCGGGAGAACTGGGGTCCCGATTGCTGGAGGGGTGGGAGAGAGAGAGGGGTGCAAAGGTGCGGTTGCGCTGTCCCATCACGGCGGTCTTACTGGAGGGGATCCTTGATGCATTGCCGTCGGTGTGTAGGGATGGGGGCGAGGCGGTGTTGTTTTCCACCCTGATGTCCTGGCTGTTTTTTGGAGCATTTCGAATGTCGAAGTTGGTGGGCGCTAGAGGGGGGCCGGGGGTGTTGTGGGAGGATGTGGAGTTGCGAGACTGGGAGGTGGCGGTGCGCTTGCGTCTCTCCAAGACGGACCAGCGGGGGGTGGGGACTTGGGTGGTGTTGGGCCCAGGCGGTCAGGAGGAGGTTTGTCCCGCGGTGTGGGGGAGGAGGTTGGCGGACTCGCCGGTGTGTAGGGGAGGGGGAGGTTTTTGGTCGAGGTGGCGGCGACAGAGTGACGGCGGCTCAGGCGTTGTGGGGGCTGCGGCACGCCCTGCGGTATTTGGGTGAGGACCCACTGGCTTTCGGGACGCATTCCTTTCGGATCGGGGCAGCGACGGAGGCGGCACGGAGGGGGTGGGGAACGGAGGAGATCAAGAGGCTGGGGAGATGGAAGTCGGACTGCTACCGGACGTACGTGAGGATGCGGGAGGCGGATGGGGGGGTGGTGCAATGATTTTCGCCTTCTGACATGTGTGTCTTTGCAGGTGCTGTGGCGGGGCCGGAGGTGGCAGTGTTGAATGTGTACATTGTGGGACACTCATTTGTCAAACGGGCGGAACAGGCGGAGTGGGACAGACATCGGACACTCAATTTGGGATTGGATGATAGATTGTATCGTTGTCATTGGAGGGGAAAGGGGGGGTAGGCGTTGGCATGAGTTAATGCCTTTGTTGAATACGGTGGTCAGGGGAGGGGGTGTGCCTGGATGTGTTGGTGATACATTTGGGCGAGAATGACCCGGTGCAATCCAAGGGGCTGGCGTTGGTCAAGCAAATGAAGAGAGACCTGAGAGAAATCAAGAAACAATGGGCAGGCTGTTACGTAATGTGGTCTGAGTTTATCCCCAGGTGGGTGTGGAGTGCTCAGGTATCCTAGGGGGCAGGAGTCCTATGGGGGGGGGTCGAAAGTAGCTAAGCGGCTTTTGAGTGGCGTTTTCCTAATAAGAAAGGGGGGTCTTGTCAGGAGGACTGGGGCTGGCTTGGTAGGTGGGGGTTGAGGTCATTGAGGTCACTGAGGTCATTGCAGTTTGGGGTGTAGGGGGAGGTGGAAGAGTGGAAGAGTGGATGTTTGTATTTTTGGTTGCAATGTTGGGGATCCATTTAGGGGTGGGGGTGGGGGGTGTCAGGCAGTTGTTACTTAGTGAGCATTAGTTTTGTTCGGCACAGGCCAGGTGGGTGATTTTCAGGGTGCACCTGATTTCAATAAAGTGGCCTTTATCACACTATACCTGTGTCTGTGGTCAGTGCCCCCCCCCTCCTACTGGTGGGCCCCAAAGGGACGTGCATGTTAAAGACGAAGTTCTACCTCGGAATCATCAGTCCTACTAGCTGTGTTACTCAGTTAGGAATATGTGGTTGCGGTTGGTGTAGTTTGAAAGTGGTGAGGCACCTTGAAAAACATGAGCCCAGAATGTGTGCTTTTGAACAGTGCTCATCCTGAGTTTATGTATTTCAAGGTGCTCTCGTGTGCTAATGATGTCATTAGCACATATGAGAACGTCTTGAATCACGTGAGCTTAGGATGTGCTCCATACAAAAATGGTTTCCTTTTGTACAGATCCCATCCTGCGCTCACGTATTTCAAGTCGCTCTCACATATGCTAATGACTTCATTAGCATATATGAGAGCTTTGTGGTATATAAATAAATAATACCGGGACTATTTTTGACTATATTAACAATAACAGATAGCTCAATAAATAAGAGGCAGGATCCGATGTGTCCGAGTCAGAAGGATTTATTCAGGCAAAAGGGAAGGGACTGGAACGGGACAGCCTGAAATAAAACAGGTAGGACGGAAGGCAGCTGCAATGCTTCATCGACAGTGCAGCATATATATAGTAATACATTACATTACATTGCATACAGTAGGCGTAACTTATGACAAACGTAAGATATGAGTGCATGGGTGGAGAAAGAAGGCGTGTATAGTGCGTACACTGAGACATGTGGTATGAAACGTCACGGAAGTGTCATGAATGGGGCGGAAACATGGAGGGGGCTACTCGAGCAGCTGGGACCTTTAACCTAGTGGTGCGCGCAAATTGGCAATGACGTGTTACCAGGGAGAACTGGGGGCTATGACTTCTGCGCTAGAAGAGGAGACTAAAGTCTGCGGTGTCAGGACGACATGTACCCATAGCATATGTGGTATCTGGTGTTTGGAGTACATGTTGATAGAATCCAAAAGTTATCAGGGCAAAGGCTACTTGACACTAAGACTGGTGCATGCATTATTCTACATGTATTGCGTGTGCTAGGAATATTCTATGAATATTAATACAGTATTTCTCTTACATGGAGACAGAAAGACTAGACCATAGCTGGAACTGTTGATACAGTTCAGTAGCTTAGGATTGCAGAGAAGGAGGGCTGGACTGATAACTAGAAGCATAACATACTCTTGGCAGACAGGCAGGCAGAGCCAGGCCGGGCCGGGCACCGCGAGGCAGGAAATAAGTGAAGGGTCAGGGATGCAGGTGGGGGCTGCATCGCTCCTCGGAGAGGGTTCAGGAGACTGGAGCTGAATCTGGTGTCCGGGCCCTTTTGAGGCCTAGAAACGGGGGATAATTCAATGATTTAACGTGCACACTGTAAAACGTGGCAACTTAGGCCTAGTACTCGTTGCTTTCACGAGAACTGGAAACTGGCATACTAGAGTTGGACACAACTATAATTGCGTCTTTAATCGATCATAGGGGGATACATGCATATCGATCATGCACATATAACATAAGATGGGGAACACGTAGGCACATACAACATGGCAAAATTTACTTTTCCACATTCCCTCCTTGTGCCCTACGTTTCCATCAGGAAACATCAATATTCATGATACCATCTATCTGTCCGTATAGCATCATTTGCTCATCTCGAATTGTCTTGGAACGGGACTTAGGACTAGGAATACAAGAGGTAGCACACATGCCGCAAATCGCAGGGCCACATTGTAAACAGAGGCAGCAACTGAATATGATCATTACTGCTATACCTAGGAATGACAATACTTTCCATCCCCAGGCAGATATGATACTCCAGAGCCAACCGGACCATGTCCAGGTGCCTGGATTCTGGTGTAACTGATGGGCAATTTTATGAAGTCTGGTTATAGCTGAATAAACAGCCGGCGCGTTATTAGGAATGAAAATGCAGCAACTAGATCCGATGACTCTACAAGCTCCTCCTCTATCGGCCGGTATGACGTCAAGAACGAGACGATTTTGGAGCACAACAAAACGCATAGCAGATTGCTCTTCGGTTAAGTTTCCTAGAGCGGAAGTAGTCTCATTCACTACTGCTTCAAGGGTCCTGGTTAACCTACGTATTAACTTACTATTCTGGACAGGACCTATAAAGAAAAAGAAACCTTTATTGAAGTCTTGATATTGTTCTAGAGCAGTTTCAGTTTGATCGACAATTGGGGACTCAGTCTCCCTTTTATGTCTAACGTGTACTAGATGTGTGTTTCTGTGATAATCAGATGGGGCTAGGAAAACTGGTGGCAGTAGGAAGGCAATGTAACATGTTCCATCCCAATCGAGGGGCAGACGAACATATGCGATCTGACCACAAACAAAATAAGAATGACGTGAGGCTTTGAAAATAGATTTCCCACTGTCACTATACTTGACCACAGTAGTACAATCACTATGTCCTACATGTGCGGAACCATTCTTTCTGACACATAATTCGCCTTTGACTGGTAGTACTGAAATAGCAGGCAAATCTGGAGTAGTATCGGACTGGACATTCAAGACCATGAAATTCGAGGAGTAATTACCTAAATCATATACTTCATTTTCTAGATCTAACCCTGTTCTATGGGAAAGACCTTGCTTGTCTGGGAAACATGTTCGATTCAGAAGGGACATATCAGTTGAGGATGACGTTAACGTGGACCATGCCCCACAAGAACCATTATGTGAAAATGGATAGGGAAAGAGTGGCAGAACTCCCTTCGGTGTCTGGAAAGGGGGGAGTCGACCACACACCCAACAATTAGTGGCATTGCTGGTCTGGTGTGAATAGTGCAACATTCGGATAAAAGTGTTGTTACGCATAGCAAGACGATAAGATAACTCGTGAGGAGGCAGATCACTAAATGTGTGCTCTACTGTAACATTAGAAAACATATGTACATGTGAAATAGGAAAACATAGATGTAACGCATAACTTATGCATGTAACCATAAGACTTAGGAACAATAAAAAGAATAGAACGATAATACATCTTTTGGAGTTTTGACTAACTCTCTCACTGTGTGGGTGTGTCTCATACATGTCAGGAACCTGTCTAACCGTTTCACCCGAGAGGGACTTAGACAATTAAACTGGCTGACTTATTTTACTAGACCGGAGTTTTGCTTTATACTCCTGCTGCGGAGTTTTCTCTAACAGGGGTACTTTAGATTCATAGTCTGGACAGTTCTTAGGAACAGGGCAGTCCTTGAGAAATGTTTTAGGTTTCAGTCCATGGAATTTTTTAACGTGGCTCATATGTAGCCACCCTTTACGATTTTCCAGCTTTACTGCAGTCCTGGTGGTAAGGAGGACAAGACGGGGCTGCTTCCAACGGGGCTCCAGCGGACTTGAACGATCAAAATTGCGCACCAGGACGAAATCCCCCGGAACGACTTCATGCGGTTTCACCTCGGTGTTGTCTGGAAATGTAGCGGCAACCTGTGAACGACAAGATTGTAGTGCAGACATCAAGGAGGCAAGGTAATCTGTCAACATATTACTGTCAATATCGGTAATGCTACGGGGTCTAGGTGTACCCCACATGTTGGGGGGGCGGCCAAATACTATCTCATAAGGAGATAGACCTGAACGGGAGTGAGCAGCCATTCTCATGTAAAAAAGGGCAACTGGCAGTGCTACTATCCAATCTACACCTTTCTCGGCACACACTTTGGCTATGCGGATTTTCAAAGTCTGGTTATGTCTCTCTACGAGACCGGCTGCTTCAGGATGGCGTACACAATGGAACTTCCAGTGGTACCCTAACAGAAGGGAAACTTGTTTCATGAGCTCGGATGAGAATGGCTGGCCGTTATCTGAATACACGACCCTAGGTAATCCATAGCGGGGAAAAAACTCACGAACCAACTGCCTGGCAGTGGTCGCGGCTGTGTAATCTGGAACGGGATATGCTTCTGTCCACCTGGACAAAGCGCATACAACTACGAGGACATACTTGAAACCTCGACATCGCTCCATCTGAATATAATCCATCTGGAGGACTTCAAAAGGGTGGTCAGGAGGTTGGAATCCACCTTGTTCCACCGGGACACTTTTACCTGGATTGAACTGACAACATATCATACAGGTACGGACTTTCTGCTTGGCTGCTGCTCGTAAATGCTTGTTGAACCAAATGTTCTGAATACTGTCTAACATAGCTTTTTCTCCTAGATGTGCTGGACTATGTGCGGTGTTAATAATGACTTGAACCATAGAGTCGGGGAGAAACCATGTGGCTTTTCCCTTCGTCAACCATCCTTGATCTGTCTGAACCCCTCCTTGTTCGGACCATTTCTTTTGATTTCATCGGGAGTAGCATGTAACTGTATGTCTATGACATCTTGTGTAGGGTCCTTAACTGTCATACAAGTAGTCTGTTCTGGAACGAGTGTCTGTGTCGTGTTAACTGGAATGTCTGGAGTCTGAGCTGTAAGCTTGGCTGTTCGATCTGCTAGATCGTTACCCTGGGAAATGATGTCAGTGACTTTCGTATGTGCCTTGCACTTCATGATGGCGATAGCTGTCGGTAAATGTATTGCATCTAACAGAGCTTGAATGAGGAGACCATGCTGAATCTTGGTTCCATGAGAAGTCATAAAACCTCGTTCCTGCCAGAGCACTCCAAAGTCGTGTACGACTCCGAATGCATAACGTGAATCTGTGTATATGTTTACTTTCAGGTTCTTAGCTCGTATGCAGGCTTGGGTCAGAGCGACAAGCTCTGCTGCTTGAGCAGACAGGGTGTCTATACGATGTGTTTCTATGACTACGGTGTCAGTAGTCACTGCATACGCGGCTACTAGTTCTCCTGTACTTGTTCTCATACATGAACCATCCACATAAAGTGTCAGGTCGGGATCGGGTAATGCAATGTCTGTCAGATCTTGTCTTGGCTTTGTCATGGTGTTAACAACTTCCACACAATCATGTGTGGCAGGATTTGAAGTAACTGACGGTAACAGTGTAGCTGGATTTAAAATGTTGCAGCGTCTGATTTCTATGTGTGGCTGAAACAGTGTCAGTTCATAACCTGTTAAACGTGCAATTGTCAAGTGCTGAGTCTGTGTTCGGTTTAAAAGAACTTCCACGGAGTGTGGAACTTGTACTGTTAGGGAATGTCCTAACACTATGGAATCACTCTGTCTGATAGCTAGAGCTGTGGCTGCAACTGACTTGAGGCACGCAGGCAGAGCCTGGGCCACTGGATCTAATGTGCTAGAAAAATAAGCACAGGGCTTGTATTGTCATGCTTGATCTTGTGTGAGAACAGATAATGCAGTACCATCATGTTCTGTCACAAAAAGTGTAAAAGGCTTACTGTAGTTCGGTGTTGCTAGAACAGGTGCTTGGCATAAAGCTTTCTTTAATTCATTAAAA
Organism: Lissotriton helveticus; assembly: GCF_964261635.1. Lineage (NCBI taxonomy): Eukaryota > Metazoa > Chordata > Amphibia > Caudata > Salamandridae > Lissotriton > Lissotriton helveticus. The sequence continues at coordinate 1,283,639,466 of NC_136057.1, read as the reverse complement.
ACAAGTGTATGTTCCTGGGTCCAAGGGAGGACAGTCGATACGGCTGCCTCCTGTGTCGTTAACTGTATCAGTGGCTTGGCTAGAAATGCATACTGAGGAATCCATTGTCTGCAGTAAGAAGTGAGGCCGATAAAAGCTCGTACCTCCTTCTGTGTCTTGGGCTGTGGAAGACGTGCTATTAACTGGATACGGTCAGGTGTCAACTGCCTACCCCTCTTGGACAGTAAGTGTCCTAAGTAGACCACTTGCTGGACACAGAATTGCAATTTGGAAGGGGACACCTTGTGCCCCATCTCGGCCAGAAAATACAGAACTGTAAGTGACGCACGCTCGCAGTCACGTTCAGAACGGGCTGTGATCAGTAGATCATCGACATACTGGAGCAGGGCAGTGTCAGTTGGCATTTGAATATTGTCTAGTTGTCTCTTAAGTGCTTGACTGTAAATGCTAGGACTTTCTGTGAAACCTTGAGGTGCTCGTGTGAATTTATAGCTTCTTCCATTTAAACAGAATCCGAAAAGGAACTGGCTGTCTGGATGAATGGGGACACTGAAAAATGCGTTCTTGAGATCGATAACTGTGAAGAACATAGCTTCAGAATCAATGGCTGTCAATAAGGAAGAAATATCTGGGACTACTGGGTACTGGGGTATGATACATTTATTAAGTTCTCGAAGGTCAATTACTAATCGATAAACTGGAGGTGCATTTGGATCAGTACGTTTCAGAACTGGAATGATAGGAGAATTACATATATTGGAGTCAGTTTCTACAACCACTCCTTGAACAATAAGCTCGTCAATAATTTTGGATAAGGCTGCAACAGCCTCAGGTGGCAATTTGTACTGTCTGATTCGTGGTAAAACAACACCTTGCTTCAGAGTCACACGATGGGGTGTGATATGCATACAAACTACATCAGTTGGACCTTTCGCCCATAAATGCTGTGGTACATTCAATAATCTTGGATCAAAATCACGTAATACATAATGACCTTTAAAATCGCGAAGGAACAGGCGGACCCCTTCTGGGGAGCAGCATATGACTGCTCTTAATTCCTTTAGTGTCTTAATGCCTAACAAATTTTCTGGACAAGATTTCGTGAGTAACAAATCTGTAGTTCGGGACAATGGACCAACCTCTAGAGTAACTGGTTTTGATATTTCATTAACAATAGGCTTTCCTGAAAATCCAAGGGAAACATTTCTAGAGCCTGAGAGTGGAGCCCCTGGAACCTCGTCATGACTGATGGTAGTCCTACTTGCCCCTGTATCAATCAGAAACTTTCTGTCTTTCCCTAATACTTGACTATGTACATAGGGACCCTCTTGATCTACAGGAATCTCGATGAGAGGCAAGCCTACCTCCCTCTCTAGGCTGTTTCATGAATACGGCTGATAATCTGGATACTCTGACTGCGCGTACTGGTACATCTGCTGTGTAACATGCTGTGTTGCAGCGATAGGCTGCGGTACTATAACTGTCTGTTGTGCATTCTGTGGTGGCTGGGAAGTCTGTGAAACTTGTTCTTGTCTAGGCGGACGTGGTCTTTCTTTAGTTTTACCAGTAGCTATGTTGTGTTTCAGAACTGCACATTCGTTTATAAAATGACCTGGCTGTTTACAGTAATTGCAGGTCCCTTTAACGGGAACTGCAGGATGACTGGCTTGATTCGGACCCCTCTTCTGACCGTCTTGTGGAACAGATTGTGCAACTAATACTTTCATTTTCGTGTCTTTCATACGTCTCCTTTCGTGTTCCTGCTCTTCCCTGATTCTGTTCTGGTGATACTGGAGCATTTGAAGCATCTGTGACGGAGAATTAGCTTGCCAGGTACTTTCGACTTTCAATACTCGGTTTTTAACTTGTGGACTTGAATTCTCGACTAGTTTAGTAACAAAAAGATGAGGGTACGATTCACTACTTGTTTTCAGACCACTATTAATGATAAAACATTTTTCAAATCTAGAATAGAAATCACTAGTATCTTCGTCTTGTTTCTGTTTACAGGCTGAGATGGCATCCCAATCTTCCTTTTTCGTGGCTAGTAATCTTGGCAAAACTTGTATTCATAACTCGGGCAATTCTTTAGCTTTATCCCCAAGACCGGTACCTGGTACTCGTGAATTATCTTCAGCTTCTAGAGCTGTCCAATCTATCTTTTTCTCTCCCACCTCCCATTCTTTTTCTTTGAGTTTTTCATATATGCCCGCAGGCAACAGGACCTTTAACATTTTAATGATATCAGGATACGTGTATTCTCCCATACGGAGCATGTCCTTTAATTCACGGTGGAACCCTGCTGGATCTTTATCGTGACAGGGAATTAACTTCTTCATTTCTAAGAGTTCCATTTTTGTGATGGGGGTGTAAACAAATACTCGTTCTAGACCACCACTCTCTTTCTTGACTGGATGTACTTCTCGTAACGGATTCTGTCTGTCTATGTAAAATGATTTACTTTCTGGGGGTGAGACGTGAACAAAATGTGGATTCAGAAACGTTCGGTATTTGTGGCGCTGTTCTAGAATGACACTAATTAAATCGGTACCTAGACCTTTCCATCTGTACTGGAGTAACTCGTTCAATATATCATGTAGAGGACCTGGATCAGAATGTTGTTCCTCATACAGTGTAATGAGATGCTGGATCATATACATACCCAGCAGTCGCTGCTCGGCTGGGGGCAGTTTCAGAAACATTTGTGCCACTATTTCGTCTGGGAAAGTGGTAGAATCAGTAGTCCACCGGACTGCTGATCGGGCTAGTTCTTGTTCATGCATTGTACTGAGTTCACTATAACCTATTCATAATTTCAGAATATGATCGGTAGCTTGGAACACTTGCTCAAGAGAACACTGCTCTGGTACTAGAGGAGGAACTGCTTTCTTGTAATCTAGGCGTGAGTGTCGGTCGGAAAGTGTAGTTCTACCTACATACGCTATTCTGGATGGATTCTCGTTGTCTACCTCTTCAGTAGAAGAGTCGTCTTCTTTCTCGGTTGCTTGTTTTGCTTCTCGTTTCTCGTGTATCTTTATGATTTCCCTACGAATTTTCTTGTACATACTCTCTATGCAATTTTGTGTCTTGTGTCTTCCCTCGGCTATATTGTCACTCCACCTGGTCAGGACTTTCATTTCTTCTTGATCTTTTTCTGGACAATCTTGCTCTCGTATTAAACAGTTAATCAAAAACTTTAAAACCATGAGCTGAGTCTCGACTTTTCTTTGAAGCATGGCTTTGTGAATACTTTCTGGGTTCACTCCGGTACGGATAAAACGATATACTCTGTCTAGATGGTCTCTCATATCGGGCAGGGTGTCCAAAAAGCCGACAACCCTTCTTAAACGTAATGAATATATGACCATGTGACCATCGCCTGGGACTGGATCATAACGACATTCAGTAAGTGCTCGCTGGATATCTACGTATGTAGTCGTTTTTGGCGTACGCTGTAACGCTAGTTCATGTAGCGTCATACGTCTTGGTTGAGGCGGGGTACTAGGAGAACCTCCCCCCGCTGCTCCTAAACTAGAATCGTCGGTGTATACTGTACGTGCTGGGAGAGTGACTGACGTAGCGGGTACATGTACTGTGGGCTGGGCCGGGGGTGCTGTAACGGGTGCTGTAACGGGTGCTGTACCCACGGGACCAGTGGCTGGAGGAACAGGAATTACATTATTTACGGGAGCAGGCGGAACAGGATTTGCATATTCTGGGACTGTGTCGTCCAAATAGGACGAAAGAAAAATATCAGCTGCGGTCGGTTTATGACGTAGCTTAATCGGGATCAATGGTGGCGGGAAATTACAGGGTGCTTCCGGGGTTGCTTTTGGCAAGCCCTCGGCAAGAAGAGGATACATACCCTTAATAAGGGCATTTCTCTGTCTGTCTGCCTGTTCTGCTCTAACACGTTCACCTTCTTCGATTAATTCCCTTTCTTGGGCTTTTTATGAGGATTCCCTACCTAATTCGGTTTTTCTGAATTCTTTTTCGGTTCTTTTATGAGATTCTTTGCGCCATAACTCGATGGCATCTTTCTGGGACTGTCTGGCTTTCTTTTTCCATAATGCTTCTTCTACTCGCATGATGCACTCGGCATCCCATGTACCGGATGCGGGCCATCTATATTTCTCGTCTAATTCCTTGGTATAGTCCGCCCACAAGTCTAGATATATTATGGCATCTAAGCCATGCTTGTGATACATAAAATGTCCTGGACTGTCCCTAGGAGGGACAGGAACTGCTTCTTCAAGTAACCCTTTTCTGGTCTTTAACTGACGTAACTTCGAGAACAGAGGCATTTCACTGATACACTTGAAACACAATACACAATAATCACAATAATAAAACAACGAACAAAGCACTCATACCACGACATAAAAATACATTGATAACAGTTCGAACAGAATATTACCTGATACACTGAAAACAGAACACATGAATTTCTCGAGAACGGAACTTACTAGAATTACTGGATGTACTGCTAAAACAGTACAGAACATACCGGTCCCATAAAGAGACACGTCAGGACCCGTATCCACCTAGGTGAATACTTCGGACTGGATCTGCGTACCCAAACCCATCGGACCAGGACCAACTAATGGTCCTGTCTAGATACTTCCCCTGCGACGGTACTCACCGGGAAAGCAGAAACTGGAAGGCCTCGGACTGGACTGGACTGCTACGACATCGGACTACGAACTTCGGAAACTTCGGTTACAGGTAGGCCTCCAGATACTTCGGACCTTGCTCTCTCGGCTTGGGCTCTGGTCGGGACGAACCGCATTCCACACCGCTTCGTCTGGATGTCGGACCGCAGACTCCGTTTCCTCCGTGGGCCTGAGGGAGACTTGAAGCAGAAATATCTGCCGGTGCGCAGTAGAGTTCCGTCACGGCTGTAGAGGGTCAGGGGGCCTGCGTGGCATCGCCAGCGCGTGAGGAAGGGGCTCGTCCCTATTCGGGCGCCATTATGTGGTATATAAATAAATAATACCGGGACTATTTTTGACTATATTAACAATAACAGATAGCTCAATAAATAAGAGGCAGGATCCGATGTGTCCGAGTCAGAAGGATTTATTCAGGCAAAAGGGAAGGGACTGGAACGGGACAGCCTGAAATAAAACAGGTAGGACGGAAGGCAGCTGCAATGCTTCATCGACAGTGCAGCATATATATAGTAATACATTACATTGCATACAGTAGGCGTAACTTATGACAAACGTAAGATATGAGTGCATGGGTGGAGAAAGAAGGCGTGTATAGGGCGTACACTGAGACATGTGGTATGAAACGTCACGGAAGTGTCATGAATGGGGCGGAAACATGGAGGGGGCTACTCGAGCAGCTGGGACCTTTAACCTAGTGGTGCGCGCAAATTGGCAATGACGTGTTACCAGGGAGAACTGGGGGCTATGACTTCTGCGCTAGAAGAGGAGACTAAAGTCTGCGGTGTCAGGACGACATGTACCCATAGCATATCTGGTATCTGGTGTTTGGAGTACATGTTGATAGAATCCAAAAGTTATCAGGGCAAAGGCTACTTGACACTAAGACTGGTGCATGCATTATTCTACATGTATTGCGTGTGCTAGGAATATTCTATGAATATTAATACAGTATTTCTCTTACATGGAGACAGAAAGACTAGACCATAGCTGGAACTGTTGATACAGTTCAGTAGCTTAGGAATGCAGAGAAGGAGGGCTGGACTGATAACTAGAAGCATAACATACTCTTGGCAGACAGGCAGGCAGAGCCAGGCCGGGCCGGGCACCGCGAGGCAGGAAATAAGTGAAGGGTCAGGGATGCAGGTGGGGGCTGCATCGCTCCTCAGAGAGGGTTCAGGAGACTGGAGCTGAATCTGGTGTCCGGGCCCTTTTGAGGCCTAGAAACGGGGATAATTCAATGATTTAACGTGCACACTGTAAAACGTGGCAACTTAGGCCTAATACTCGTTGCTTTCACGAGAACTGGAAACTGGCATACTAGAGTTGGACACAACTATAATTGCGTCTTTAATCGATCATAGGGGGATACATGCATATCGATCATGCACATATAACATAAGATGGGGAACACGTAGGCACATACAACATGGCAAAATTAACTTTTCCACAGCTTCTTGAAATACGTGAGTGCAAGATGTGCATGTTTCAAAAAGGTTTCCTTTTATACAGCGCCCATCCTGAGCTTATGTATTTCAAGGCGCTCTTACATGTGTTAATTACTTCATTAACACTTGAAAGCGTTTTACTGAAAAGTTCCTTGTTTTTGCATTGAGGCTCAAGACTGGATCCAAAGATGGCAGGATCCAGCCACGAGGCTGAAAGCAAACACACAACACCACCACATGGATGGCAGTAGGCACGGGCATGAGGTGAGCCCTCGGGTCAAAGACCGGCTTACCTGCAGGTTGCACTAGCTGGCACATAGAGCAGAAGTAAATAATAAAAAAAAAGAAAACTTACCTGCAACCTCTGTGGTCTTCTGCTACAGATGCACAGGCTCCCAGACTCCCCTGCACCAATCTAGACTCTACTCTCATGTGGTTAATACCCAGAAGGAGGGAAGCTCCACGGGGACTAGGAGTCTGTGCCTGGAGAACCAAGCCTGTGCCTGCTGTTCTCCATGCAGCAGCCTGGCGATATCTCAGTGTGCATGTTAGTTTGGCCATCCTTAGACAGCCGGCCTAACCGCCATGAGCTCTTGCAGTGCCCACCATTCCTCCTCCAGCTTGCTGCTTTCAAAGAATTGCCCCCCAACACTCGGGCTCGCTCCGTCATGAAAAATAAAATTATAATTAAATTGCTTCATTATCACGTTATTCCACATGTTTTGATTTGCTGGCTGCAGCAATTGGTCAATGCTCCCCTGCCATAACAGAGGAGCCGCCACTGCTTGTTAAGATGAATTCATTATCATTGTGCTAAATCACATGATTGGAACTTGTAAGCTGCGTGATCACACATTTTTCAGAAGCACATTTTATTTTGCATAATTTCAACAGCTGATGCCGTGGCAAAGCCAGGGGGCCATTGGACTGGGTGCAAGGATGGAATTGGTTCCCCTGGTCTCTGTTTGTACTGTAAAGTACCACAATAATTAGTGTTCTGTGAAACCCTCTGGGTCTGACTGTACTGCACCAATGCAAGCTATGGTCATGCTGCGATATCAAAATAATCTTATTTGAAAAGTATCTCCAGGCATTTGTAAAATAATTCAGCAGAAGTTTTATTTTGCTTACATAATCAAAATTGTTCATGTCTTTGCGAAGTAATCAGCAAATACGTCTTTAATTATCCAGAAACATTTTAAGTGAAGACAAAATGTTAATATTGGTGAAGTTACATCATCACTTGCTCATCCCCAAATCATCATGAACAATGTCAACTTGAGACGCAGTCTGATGGTCATTTTCAAGTGAACCACCAGTCATCATACGCAGTTTCTAAACTCTGTTGATAAGTTTAAGACCTTGATGATGTGAAAATGTATTCAAAGGAAGTTGGATGATCACAAATGTCTCTAGCATGGCTTCTAAAGTCATCCTGTTTGACCTGGGTATCTGGTCCTCCATTTCTCCCTAGTGCTCTTGGGAACAAACAAGCTCTATTATGTTCAGGGTCTGACTGGGACAGTAAGGAGACCCAGCACCAAGTTAAAAGTGGCCCCCATTAGCGAATGAGATAGCTAAAAAAAGTGGCCCACATTATTAAATCAAGGCTGTTTTGAAATTGTAAAGACAAGCTGTATGTTTCTTACAAGCTATGTAAGACTATATGCATTTGGGCTTGCTGCAGACAATGTTTATTCTAATATCAGATAAATTAACAGTAAAAACTGTGTCACCATACCGTACAGCATGCCCACAAACAGCCAGATCAATGGCCTACATGCCGACCTGCCCTTTGCAAACTACCTGATTGCCCTGTAGGCCAGTCCAACCCTGATTATGTTTCACAAACAGCAGTGACTCAATAGGAATCACTAGTTAATGCTGATAGGCAAACCATACCACGCTAATAACCGAAAGAATGCTATAGCGAAGCAGAAAATGTATTTCTCTTTCAAAGGCGACTTACACTAAGGGCCTTATTACGATGCCGGATGGCCGCCGTATCGGTATGGGAACTGCCCAACCATTGGTCGGTGGTTCCACATACCTAATTACAATGCGACCGCACTTGGTACGGTCGCAAACTCCCATCTCCCCAATTGTAGCTTGTGCTACAGCCGAAAACCGGCAGTAGCACAAGCTCCCATGGAGAAATGGGAGTTTGTGTGAATCCCTGCACTGTGTGGCAGGCACCACAAGGTGCCTGCCACACGTTGCAGGGATTCCCAGGAGAGCACCATAGGTGCCCCCTTGGCCCCCAACTGGAGGCCGCATGGTGAAGGGGGCCCTGTTAGGGGCTCCCAATGTCGCTTTTCGACATTGTAATCCCAACGGGGAATGCCGTCCATTTGGGATTGCATGTCAGTCTCCGACTGGCCGACGGGCTCCTCCCGTCCGAATCCAGCCAGAATGACCAGCCGCTTTCAGTTTTATCCGCATGCATTGTAATGCGGCGGTCAAAACTGAAAGCGCAATGAGGCCCGGAAATCCTCGGGCCTGCAGTCGGAGGCTTTTCAACACTCATCGGAATCGGGCCCTAAATGTTGCAGAAAAAATGCACAAGCATTTAAATGAGAAGAGCGCACAGCATAAACATAGCCATGTACAATAAATGTTTATCTAAAACTCTCCAATAAACTTGTGGTACACTGTTGACGTTTCGACCCTAGTGGTTCCTTGGGTGCATCTCATCAGGACAATAGTAGGTCACTCACACCACCTCAGACGACCACTCGGTACATGAAAATGCAGTACAAAACATTCATACTGTGACTGTGCACATTAACAATAATTTGTGAAAAGAAAACAGAGGTAAACTCTCTCTTTGCTGCTGCTCATAAGGTAAGAGGTGACGATTACCAGGTTCACCGATCAAAAGTCCACATAGTGACAGATCACAAGGTCTTCAGCAGAGATACAGGCACTCATATGTACAAACTGCCCCTTCCATTTTGCAAAAATGGTAAATCGTATCTTTAACATGTCTGATATGACAGGCATCGTCCATTATTTAAGACCATAGGTTCTGCACTATTAAGCACCTTTCAGACGGTCCTCGGAGTTATACCAAACTTTATACACTCTGTATTTGGAAGCATTTTTGGAGGACTGCCGCTGATCCTGATTCTAATAGAAAGTATCCTGATTGTTATTTTTCTAATATGCAACGGACGTCCCAGTCACCAAGGGGATGGAAACAGTACTCCTAGAGCGAAAATACTGTGATCGTACGGTACAAAATCTAGGCACACCTCGTCTGAGAGAACTAAATGTGTCTTGGTTCCTGTCATTCAGACCAGTCTGGATGGACTGCATCTTATCTGTCCTCCGTTGACTATTTTGCGCAGAAGAATGCGTTTTGGATATCTGTCTGACACTCCCATCATGTGTGCAACTGGACGTTGATGCTTTACTGGGCCTGATAACGGCCCATGTCCTGCAGTGTCTCCAGTGTATTCCAATGTTGATAACGGCATTCCCAGAGCCACCACAGCTAGTATCGGCTCCTGTTGGTATGGGCATTGGCTCCTCCTCTGACACCCAGGCCTTGGAAGGCGCCCAGTCTGCCCCAGCACCGGTTGTGGACAGTTCGGGAGATCATCTGTGCTCAATTGACATTACCTGCGAGGTGTTACAGGGACCGTCGTCTGCGGAGGCGGAACGAAAATGTTGCGTCTACCAGGCAGGACACATAAACATTTGACTCATTTGGCCCGTCTTATGCTTGAGAAATTCAGACTTTTTGAAAAACAAACTAAAATTGGAACTCCAAAATAAAATTGACATTCCTTTTGGGAATGCATGGCTTTCAAATGCTTGTAGTAGTTCGAACTATACCTACGGACAATTGAGTGACAATTTTCTTTTTCACCTCTTAATGGATTTAAAAAAAAAAAAAGTATTTTAAACATTATTTAAGCAAAACAAAAAACTTATGTTTTTTAACTATTTGCGTACCAGTATCTAGTCAGCGTAATCGTACGTTTAAAATGTAACTATGTCATCTATTCGGAGAAGTGGGTGTTATATTCCATATAGGTACCCTGATATAGGCCCAGGTAACATCGTAACCCTTTCCTATATATTCTTCTCTACATTACACTTATACTGGTTTACAAGGACTGACCTTTTACCTAGATACAACACTGCATTCAGAACGCAGGGTTTCCTTAGTTCGAAATCTCATACATTATGCATGAGGATTCTTGAAAACACAGCAGGAATACCCTCTCCTGTATAATATCTATGTATAAAGTTCATGCCCGAAGTCATCCTAAGTGCGACACATTAATACAGCGAGGTAGGGCTCCTGGGGAGACCTTTGGGTATATATACAACACATCTTGCTTAGATAGGCAGAGGAGACCAGGACTTCCCGGCCAACACACTGACCAGAGATGCTAAAGTTCCTGCATTCAGACACTCCAGCTCGCAGTGGTCTAAACACATCCCGCGCAGGGTGTCCAACTCGATACTAGGACAGGGTCCCACAGTCTCTCACAACAGATAATAGGGTTGACCTTATCCTAGAGGGATTCTTGGCTTAACACCTACACACATGCTAGGTACACTTGGGTACATCTAGTAAGGGAGGCATCGTAGGAGTACGCATCTTTTTATCATGTATTTTATACACTTGTATGTTTTCATTTATATCTTTTACTGTCTAACGGTTGTTGCAGCTCATCATTTTACATCAGAATACCAACTGTTCAATAAATACTTATTGAAAACGCCCAGCCTGTTTATTCTGTGTATCTCTTGAAGACAGACTTAGTGAGCACGAGTGACTTGGCGAAAAGTAGTGCACTGTTTCCCCGGTCCTGAGGGATCAGGGTTGTCATGTTCGATGGCTGCCAAGAACTATTTTCGCCTTGGAGGAGATTATAGTGGCACTGTGAGCTAGCTGATACAAAAGTGAGGAGGTTTGATACTAATCGGAAGAAGGTAGGGAACTCGTCCACAGGTTTTTAGAAAGAGGACTTAGATGTGAGGATTGAAATGGAGTGGGTGATTGGGTAATGCCAGTTGGGAGTTCCTGGTGGAGTGAGAGGGAATGTAGCAGTTAGAGGAATTTGTTTGTAGGAAGGAGGCAGTGGTCAAATGGAAAGTTTAGTTTGTTGAAATGAAACATAAGGATGTGGTTCAGTGCGAAACTTAGGGAGTGGAGTATGAACTGGAAGTGGGCAAGCATAGTCTGTTGACTTGAGGTGTGGTTAGTGGGGAAGGGCTTGTGAATGGCTAGGTATTGATCATGTATATTAGTGAGTATGATTAATAGTTCTGTGTGAGTACTCAGGAGCTGAGTTCGAGCAGTTTGAGTACTGGGTAAGAATCTGGGTTTAGTCGATGTGTCTGCCTGTCAAGGAGTGGAATTGGAGTCAAAAGTGATTTGTTAGCTCAATATTCTTGATTTATGTTGGGGTGCCTATTCGGTAGCAGAGTTTAAGCAGTTCAGAGTGAAGCAGGGTACCAGAGAAGGGGTTCGACGAAAGATGTTAGAACAGCAGCTTCGAAATTAATAGTGTTTGAGTGTTTGTGTTGTGTAGTATTCAAAAATCAGTTGTCCCCAGGGTTGGAAATAGGATTAGGTAGAGGGTGTTTAGTCCGGTAGATGTGATGAAAGATGGTTGCAATTGTAAAGTTTGGGCAATTTTACCGGTCCATTGATTTGCTTTTTCGACCAGAGTTTCTAGCACACTGCCATTCCCAGGCACTTACAGGCCCTAACAGGAGGAACTCTTAACCAGCCGCCCTTTACCTGAACGCTGGGGTGGAGGAGCTAGGAATACTGGTAAATATGTGTGTAATGTATGAATCAGGATGGCGGGCAGGGCTCTGGACCCAGTGGGGCCTCTCAGAGTCACCGAGATGCCAGGCAGGAATAGTTGGGAAGCATTCAGAAAACTTATTTTGCAGGAATCAGCTGTGCTCAATCAACAATATTAATACCAAGCACTTCTTGGGTAATGGCATACTTTACTACACCGCACCACAATTTGAATATGATTTCAGGTGGAAATGCAGGACAATATTTTTCTTTTACAATAACGTTAATAATACATTGTATTGCTGTGATTTTAGCATAAAAATTGTAAACTGCTTCAAGTGTGTTGCATGAGCAATTTGTTTGCCGTTGAACTAATGGAAAAACTAAGTGAATGCTGGTATCACCTGACCCCAATATTTTTCTTTACAGGTTAGCCAATATACCTTTGCAATGTGCAGCTACAGAGAAAAGAAATCTGAGCCACAGGAGCTCATGCAGTTGGAAGGATACACAGTGGATTACACTGATCCTCAGTCAGGTACTTTCAGTATGACCCCTATTCTCGGATGCTGCTCCAAGTTCACTTACTTCAATTTCTAGCTTTAAGACATTGGCCAACATCTTGTTTTGATGCATTTGTTGCCTGATGATGGAGAGACTTAACTTCTACCATCTACTCACATGGAAAGTGAAGACGACCCATTGTTTGCAAATAAATGTCACTGCTCACTACTCTCCTGCTCTTGGTACATTATTTTGTAATCCGGTTGTTTTTTATATGGGCTTGACACACACATTCTCCATAAAACAATAAAAGATCTGCTTTGCTTCTCCACCGGCCCAGACCAGGGGAGCATCAACTTGACAAACACTGTTGGCAAAGGAAAGATAATTGTTACACCTTAACACAAATGTGCTGAGTACCCATTCCTCCCTCTGTGGTCAGTTCTAGTAGAAGAGGACAGAGAGCCTGCACCAATTACCTGATTTTGTAAAGAACGCTTATGTAAACCCACAAACCTGAGAGATATTAAGGAATGCCTACAAACCCATGGAATGAGATTCCACTATCCAAGACCTTACAACAATCAGCTAACAGGACCAGCTGAGTAGGACTCCGAGCTTGTGTGCTCAGGCCTCAAAGATGGTAGCATTCTTGCACAGTGACAGCACAGAACACCAACGTTGTATTGATGAGCAGATAATAACAGTATACAATATTGTTAGTACACATAGATTTGCTCTTGTATGTAATACCAAAAAAACATAACTTACTATATGGATAACCAAATACATTGGCACTGTTCATTCAAGCTGTTAACTGTGGTTTGAAGTCCGGTGTGTTTATCAAAGTTATGATACTGTTAGAAGATTTTATTTGTGGGACACTTTATTGGTGGATTTATCTAAGCTTTCGGCTCCCACACTGCTTTCAAGAGTAAGCCTTGCCAGCTCACAATTGATAATTGGTAGTAGCAGATACACCTTTGTGATAATTACATGATGGGTCTGCCCATGTAACATGGAGTCAATGTAGGTAATTCTGCAATGTGTTCCCTGTCAACAAGAATATTAGAGCGGAGTCTTTTTCTAACTCACATTTTTCTTGCCTCTGCATGCTCATTCTCACCTGCATATTCTTGCCACCTGCTGTTGTCCTCCCCCCATTATTGTCACGAAAAAACATTCTTAATGCTTCCATGAACTGTATGCCGCCTCGTGATGGCTCAATTCAATGTTTTTGATTTACTGCCTCATAATGGTTACTGATGGTAGAGTCACTGCCACCACAGATGTGTTTCCTCGTAAAAGAATTTGAGGCAGTGTCATTCTAAGGATTTTGGGGCCCGGGCTAAAAATATATTGAAGGCCCCTAATTGGAACACATTTGAATTTTATAAACCATTTTTTGCTCATTCACACCCTATGTTGCCCTATGTTGCCTAACAATATTGATTTAAATGTTAACGATTAAGATACAAAAAGACACAGAAGTGAACTAGAGAGAAAGTTCACTTTACCAGGGAGCCACTTTGCCCATGACCTAAAACATCTTTGATTAGAGATTTCTGTCATCGCATCAATCACTGGCAGGTAGTCATTGTTTGAGGCCTGGTACCTAGTTCCACTTACTAATAAACTTTACCTCCCACCTCTGACTTGCACTGACCTACAAGGCCTTCGAATACTGCATACCCTTCTGGTGCTTCCCCGTGACACTTATACCTGACCATTTCCTGGTGCCAGTTACTGATCCCCAGATCCATCCTTGCCCATGCTCTTTTGCCATCCTGCTAGCCCTCTTTCTAAGACAGGTTTGCCCAGCTCCTGGAAGTCCTGTTTTCCTAACTATTTGGTCTCATCCATGCCCACAATTTGCTGGTGCACTTGAAAGCCTTTTCATGAGATTATCTCTTACTCAGCTTATGGTTTTCATGTCCCTCCTGCCCATGCTCTCCGACCAATCCCTGATGTGATATAGACAGATGCTGGTGTGGTCTATCCACATCCTGCACAAGCTCCTGAGCTCTTTCTGCCGTTGGTAGTTTTCATGCTTAATTTTGTTTTCTGCCCTGTGCACTAGTGAAGGTTCATGTCCAACCAACTTCTCATCCGCATCCCTTTGGCACCATAAACAATGATGGCTCCCCCCCCCCCATTTTTGCTGGACACTACTGATTTTTTGAGTAAACTGAATCGCATTGTCATTCCACCTGATCAATCCATCATATTAACAACCATTGATGTAAGTTCACTCTACACATCGATCCCTCACAACTTGGGACTCGAGGCATTAGAAAATACTCTTCTGCAAACCACCAAACCCCTCGATTTACAGGTTTTCATTCTGGAACTTATGCAATTTACACTCCATCACAGTTACTTCAAATCATCTGACAACCAGTACCATCTGCAACTATCTGGAGTTGCCATGGGCAACTGTGCCGCTCCAGCGTATGCTAATTTGTTTATGTATCATTTTGAAAGCCAACACATTTTGAAAAACAAAAATTGGGAACCATTTCTCCTTTCTTATTACCGGTACATTGATGAAATTTTTTTGATTTGGAAAGGTACCGAAATGCAACTCACCAATGCCATATCTGCTCTGAATAACATTAACGACCGTATTCAATTCACCTATACCCACAGCATGACTGAAATATCTTTTCTGGATGTAAATATCAAATGGGTTAACAACTGCTTTGTCACATCCACATACACTAAAGACACGGATCGCAATAACTACTTACACTTTCGCAGCTTTCATCAACCCAGTTTGAAACGCCACTTGCCTTACTCTCAACTTGTAAGAGCGAAAAGAATTGCCTCTAATGATGAATTGTATAAACAAGACAGCGACAAGATTATCACAAAATTCCAACAACGAGGATACCCCCTTCAAATTACTAAAACTGCAGAAACCAGAGCTATGTGTCTCAACAGGGATGACTTGCTGAAACCAAAACAAATTACCCTTGATGATGAGAATCGTACAGTTTTTGTATCTAAATTTTCGACACAATCCAAAAAGATCAAAGAAGTGATTCGCAAACACTGGCCCATGCTGAATTTAGAGAAAGATTTCAACAACATTTTTGAGAAACCTCCTATTTTTGCTTACCAACGGTCAAAAAACGTACAATCACTACTTAAACATCCTCCGTTGCCAAACGTAGTGACATACAAAGGTACTATTCCTTGCCACAACTGTGGCCATTGCAATAGCATCATACCAGGCAATATACTATGTCACCCTTCTAAAGGAACACCAATTCATCTTAAAGTCTCTGCCACCTGTGACTCGGCTAATGTCATCTATATGCTTAAATGCCCGTGCGGCCTCCCATATGTGGGAAAAACTGAAAGAAAAATCAAAATCAGACTGAATGAGCACCGCAGCAACATCAGGACTAAGAATTTGAAATCAAGTCTGGCTGCTCACTTTGTGTCACACTCGCATAATCCCAGCCAAATCCGCTATTTAATTTTGGAAATGGTTGAAAAAATTCCACACAGAGACAATACTAAGCACATGCTGCAACGTGAGCTTCACTGGATTTACTTTTTACAAGCCCTTCAACCGAAGGGTCTCAACGATAAAATTGAACTTAGTTGCCATCTTTAATCCTTTTTGCTTGTTATGAGATCTCTCTTTGACCTGTGTGTTGTTTATATTGTTTTTACTGTGCCCAGTATTTTGTTTATTGATGATTATGTATTTTCTGTGTATAAGACCTGTATTGGTTATTTAGATACTGATTTTGCATTTCTCCACATTTTTATTCTTTTCACATATTTTCCTTTGGCGTTTAGAGCGAGTGCCTCCGTTCCTTTAATCCTTTAATTACTTCTATATTTGTTCGTTTAGGGTATTTCTTCTCTGTCTATCTCTTCACCTTCTGGGCTCTGTTCCTGCATTTCTGGTCCTCTGTCTATTATTACTTTACGTCATCTCGTGTCCCAGTTTCCTCGCTTGAGCCGTTTCTGGTCCTACTTCTATTTTTATCACTCACTTGGGGTTCTTGATTACGGATGCTAGTCTTTCACCGGCGTCTTCCGGGTCGTGTCCCGCACTACAAACGTGTTCTTCTTTACACGTGCGTTCGTTTTTGGTAATGGGTAAGTCTCTGACTCACGCTTTTGTTGTTACATGGTGGCGAGTTACCAATTTCACCGGGTGTTCCTCTTGGGCTTTTCTTTTTGTCAACTTCGCGTTTTCCTGGTTCCTTAATGACTATTTTTTGTACATTACTAATGCCTGTCGTTTCACTCGTAAACTTTTCATACACTGTGGTCTACACCCCTCATTTGTCACTTTTTGATGTCTACTCTCGTATTTATCTAATTTATTTACTTATTCTACCGGTTTAACCTGGCGTCTTCACATGGTGTGTTGATCACGTGACGGGTGGTGGCCCTCCTAATTCTTCTTTTTTCACTGGGCGCATTTTTGCGTGTCTTTCAAGTTCCTGTACATTTCAGCGTTCGACAAAGTCTTTTTTCTTCTTTTCTTTCTAGAAACCATATCCCCCTGAAGAAGTGCTAATGTAGCACGAAATGCATTGGGGTTTTTCCATTTTACCATGTGTTAATTTCATCCCATGAATTTACAATGGATCTGCTTTAAAATGGATTTATGAAACATGAAAATATAAGTCTTTTTGTTACCATGAACTTGCATTTGGATTTACAATAAGGAATAAACCTTTCTTTAAAAACTCATCAGTTTCCTAACAATTAACTTTATACTACGCACGACCGTGCTTTAAAGAGTGCTCAGGACAGCTTCTTATTCTTTGGTAAGACTTCTTCCTTCCCCCCCCCCCCTCCGCCACCATGCAATTTTCCCTTCAGTCATAGAACTAATGAATGCATTAGCCCATATGTCTGTCTCATTTTATACAGTGACTTTCTTGTAAAGCATTTATAAATGCAGAAAAGAGATTGCCGAGATCAACCTACAGCCTTCCTCCTTCTCACTGGCAACCATCTTGAAAAGGCATGCTACCCAGGTGCTTAGTTGGAATTCTGAAGGAATTCACTTTCAGAGTTACTCTACCACATATGTCACTTGTAGTGCAGCATATCTTTTTTCTTTTTAAACTTTATTTACCATTTTGCATCATACGGTAACAGAAAATAAATCATGTTGCTCACCGTCACCATTCGCCAGCATAAAAATAATGGCAAGTACAGTCATCACATAAGAATATCAAATTCCATCCCAGATTCTGCTCGCAATTGTCCCAGCATGCCCCCAAGCTCTGTAATGTCCTGCAGCGCATCCAACATGATATCTGTGCATAGCTTTGCAAGTCTGTCTACGGGGTAAAAAAAGATGTCTCGTGCAGCCCATCAGTGTCATCAACCCACCCCAGCGGGTACTATGCCCTGCTTAACCGATGTGGAGGGATGTAGTTGCTCCATGGCCCCATAGTTCTTGAGTGTACCCCAGATGTCTTTAGGCTGCGAGCAGCATGGCAGGGTACTGGCGTATAAGTCGCTATTTGTGTTGCAATAGGTTAAGCTGCTTAGCCAGTTTTTAAATGTAGGAGCAGCTTTAAGCCCCCAGTGTAAGGCAATCTCTCTTTTCGCCAACAAGAAGCTTAGGGCAAAAAACCTCAGGACTGTTTTTGGAAAATTGACCACAAAGCCCAGTAATGCCACCTCTGGTGACTGCTCCACCTCTAGTTCTACCATGTCCCCGAGTGTCTTATGCACTTTTTCCCAATAAGCTCGTATCTTTGTGCATGTGCAAGTGAGATGAACAAAGTCCGCCTGCGTAGCCCCGCATTTTAGGCAAGTGTGTGGTCTGGACGGGTCTAATCTGTGGGTTGTGGCTGGGGTCACGTAGAGCCTGCATAAAACATTTAAATGAATTAGCTTGTGGCTGCTATTTAGGGAAACCGTTTTTGTCATGGAACAACGTTCAACCCACTGTTCGTCGAGGATGGGGTGCCCCAGGTCCTACTCCCAGGCCCTCCGGAGTTTATCATCTGCGACAGGGATCATGGACAGGCATTCACGATATAACTTAGAAATCAAGTGCGTACCCTTGGCATTCTCTATCGACATTGTGAGTGGGGAAAACAAATCAAGGTTCAAGAGGGAAACTGGGGAAACTGGGGAAAGTCACCTGGAGAGCCAAGCACACCCGGTCCTTACCAAATCTGTCCATGAAGGTGGCAGCGTGGAACTGTTCCTCCTCTGTCAATTGGAAGACATGCCCTTCTGGGAACAGGTCTTCAAACTTCGTAATATCAAATTTGGTTAACATGCGCTGAACTAATTTCTCCCCGATGATCGCTATCCAGCAATTATTAGGAATAGGCAGTCCCGAGGAATACAATAGGGGAGCGCCAGCAGTGCGCCACAGCCTATCCCAGGCCCAACTAGTGGTAGAAACAGTTTGGATATCCCTGGGGTGCCTAGTCAGACCCTTGGACAACAAAGCTTGCAAGGCGTCAGGAAGAATCAAGTCTGCCTCGGGTCGTAGATATGGGATTCTAGCACCAGGATGGCACCAGGCGTACGCATAGCTGCACTGGGAAACCAAGTAGTAGAGCCTAAGATCTGGGACGCTGAACCCACCCCGTGATACGGCAATGGCAATACTTGCCCCCCATGTCAGTCTAATCAAGTGAGAGCGCAGTGTTAAAAAAAAAAAAAGCTATTCGGTAAAGGGATTGGAATGTTGTTAAAGAGGTATATGAATGTCGGCAGCAGGATCATTTTGATCAGGGCAACTCGGCCTGCGAGGGAAAAGGGGAGGCAAAGCCACCTCTCCACCTGTTCCTCCAAATTATGAACCACTTGACCATAATTGAGCCTAAGCATTTGGGCCATGTCCAGATGGATGTGCACGCCCAGGTATTTGGTCGAGTCCGTGCACCAATCCAGTGGGAACTCACAGTCCCACTGTACCGTGCTTGATGTTAAGGGTAATATTACCAATTTGTGCCAGTTGATATCTAGACCCGAAAATTGCCCAAAATGTATGATTTCCCGTATCAAGGGGTCTAGGTTCTCCAATGGATTACGCACATAAAGAATAACATCGTCCACATATAAAGAAACCAGCAATGTCCAGTATTAAACTGCAGACCCCTATGCAAGTGCTTCTCTTGAAAATGGCGGACTAATGGGTCCATTGCAAGGATAAATGAAAGCGGCGACAGGGCAGCCCTGCCGGGTGCCTCACAACAACGGGAAGGGGCAGGACAGGGAACCATTTAGTCGCAATCTTGCAGTGGGACTACTGTACAGTATCGCCATGTTGGCCACAAATCCTTTGGACATAACCATACGTAGCATTATGGACACAAAAAAGGGCCACTGCAAGTAGTCAAAGGCCTTCGCTGTGTCTAATAGAATGGGCGCAGCACGGACCTCAGGGTTTATTCTATGCAGGACCGCAAAACAGGGTGCGAAGACTGAGCTAAGTAGACCTTTGAGGAACAAATTCTGATTGCGCAGGGGCAATATTCTTGTCCATCAAAAGGGCGGGGAGGAGTGCAATAATTTTTTGCGAGGATTTTGTAGTCCAAATTCAATAGAGATAGAGGCCGATACGAGGCACAGTGCAGAGGATCTTTGCCAGGATTAGAGAGAAATATAATAACTGCTTCTCAGACCATAGGGGGTATCCTATTCCGTTCAAGCGATTCTGCATGTACTTCTAATAACTTAGGAACCAGCAAAGTACTTAGATGTCTTATAAAAAATGCCAATAAAGCCATCCAGGCCGGGAGCCGTTGAGCCATTCAAATCCTCTATTGCGCTAAAAACGTCCTCTTTCGAGAAGGGTTCCGCCTGGAAGTACTGCATATATTTCTCCAAATACCCCAGGGCTATCTCAGACCGATAGTCCTCTGGTGCGGTACTGTCCTGCGCAGCCTTGGAGGTGTATAGAGTAGTGAAATAGTCTAAAAATCCATCACTGATTTCAGTAGAGGTGTTGAGGAGCTGACCCGAGATAGACCTTAGTTCAGTGATGCAAGCTTTATTGTATGGGGGCAGTAGCATGTGTGCCAGCGTACGGCCAGGGGGCTTTCCCTCTCCATATAGGCGGCTACTGCATATTTGCTCAAAAAATGGAATTCTCGCTCTGCTGTGACCCTGAATTTAGTCAATAATGTGATCCGATGTTTTGTCCTGTCATGGCTAGGGTGGGTCAAGCACTCCCTGTCTAGTTCCACCAACTGCTGCTCAATATGGGACAAAGTAATCCGCAAGTCTCTCAACACTCCTGAATGCTTAGCAATACACCCCCCCCCCCCCTAATGCAGGCTTTAAAGGCCTCCTATGGCACAGCCATGTATCTACTGAGCCGGTATTAATGGTGAAATAATCCTCTATCGCCTCCCCCACCTCTGATAGGAATAAGACATCCTGCAGGGCTCGGCTTGGGAAACGCCATTGACGCTCGTAGCCTTCAGGTCTGGGAACTCGAAGCTGAAGCAGCACAGGGGAATGATCAGAAAAGGTTCTAGGGAGTGTGGTGAGGGACTTGTACCATTGGCAGACTTCTGGTGTAAGTATCCACAAACAGGCTTTCGGCCAGGACTGAAGCTTGTTTTCTTTCCAGTGAAGAATTGGCTTGGTAGTTTGGTCTGCCCTGTTCCCATGATGCACTGGGCCAGGGACAGACTAATTTGCATATAGCCAGGTTCTGAACTGGGATGGTGCAGTGAGCTAAATAACGGTGATGGATCAAGCCCTGATCTGTTGACTGGGTAGGAGTGTTCTGATTAACTCAGATACTCTGTCCATCACCACCCCCTTTTTGAAATTATTTCGGCCAGGACTGGGCACCTTGACCAACTTATCCGCGTTAACCCTACTTGTTAACAAAGCAATCCACAACTCTACCCCGCTGTACACTTGTTTCCTGGACCAAAAAGCGGCCTTTGACAAAGTGCCCAGATCAAACCTTTGGGCTAAAATGAAAGCCTGGGGCGTGCCGCCAAAGCTGTTGGGATCAATAATTGAGCTTTATTCAGACACTTGGGTCCAAGTGAAAAAAGGAGATGGTCGACGCCTGACAAAGAAATTCCACACAACCAATGGTTTAAAGCAAGGCTGCTTACTGGCCCCAGCCTCTTTAACATCTACACCGCGGACCTAGAAAGTGACCTATGTACCATTCAGGGGGATCCACCAAAATTGGACCACTCACCAATAATAAGTCTTTAATATGCAGACGACATTGTGCTCCTCTAAAAAAAAAAACATCGGTCTACAACGCTTGATCTCCAAACTGTCGCAGTACCTCTCGAACGCACAATTGATTTTAAACCTAAAAAAAACAAGCATCCTATGCTTCGGCGGCTCAAGAAAGAAAAAACTAAATTTCGTTTGGAAGATACATTCTACCTCTCTAACCCAGGTAGATCAATATAAATACCTGGGAATCTTATTGGACCACCGATTAAAGTTCAAACAGCACCTGGAACAGAGAAAATCCAAAGCTAAGCAGCTTCAATTTGCTTTTAAAACTGTCCAAAAGCAATTAATCGGACATTCCACTAGCCACATTCTTAAAATTGCAGCCACTAAATTTCTGCCATCACTAACATATGGTTCTGAATTATTGGCAACCCGGGACTTCGCAGTGTTAAATCTTGCCCAATCCAGGCTGTTCAAAAACCTTTTCTCAATCCCGCGTCACATCTCTCAAGCCCAAATTCGGTTGGAGTTCGGTCTTACCAACCAGCTCCTGGCAAGACAAGGAGCACTCGTCAAATATTATTGGCGCATGAGGGACGCAGCAGACGAATCCCTGGCGCACCTTTGCTGGTCAGAAGTTGAAAAACAGGCCGGGCTTCCAAACTCAACATACAAGACCTGGAGGCAAGCTCTCGAAGCATTAAAACTGGAAAGAATCCTGGGACACCCCCGCGCCGCACGGCCACCAGCTGCTGCGTGTGCCCCCCTGCTGTGCCCTCTGCCTCGCTGCCAGCCGCACTGCCGGCTGACCCTGCTGTCGTTGCTCTGCTCTGTTCTGTTTTTACAATCCTTTGTGCCTGTTTTTCCCCTCGTTGTTTTTGCCAGTGCTAAGTGTTATTTTGACCTTCATTTGTGCTTGTAGTACGTAGCTCTGCCCGTGTTAGCGTGTTATTGATTGTCATTTGTGCCTGTTTCCCCCGTAGTCGCTGCCCGCTCGCCTTCGTGTTTCCCGCCTTCCTCGCCGCCCCCCGCTTCCCGCCACCACCGCCGCCCCCGCCCCTTTTTTTCCTTCTGTTCCCTCCCCGCTCCCGCCTCCCAGCTGCTCCGCCCACCCGCGCACTTGGCCTTAAAAGGCGACCGTGCGACACAGGTGAGTGTGACCCACTTGTGGGACACCCCCGCGCCGCACGGCCACCAGCTGCTGCGTGTGCCCCCCTGCTGTGCCCTCTGCCTCGCTGCCAGCCGCGCTGCCGGCTGACCCTGCTGTCGTTGCTCTGCTCTGTTCTGTTTTTACAATCCTTTGTGCCTGTTTTTCCCCTCGTTGTTTTTGCCAGTGCTAAGTGTTATTTTGACCTTCATTTGTGCTTGTAGTACGTAGCTCTGCCCGTGTTAGCGTGTTATTGATTGTCATTTGTGCCTGTTTCCCCCGTAGTCGCTGCCCGCTCGCCTTCGTGTTTCCCGCCTTCCTCGCCGCCCCCCGCTTCCCGCCACCACCGCCGACCCCGCCCCTTTTTTCCTTCTGTTCCCTCCCCGCTCCCGCCTCCCAGCTGCTCCGCCCACCCGCGCACTTCGCCTTAAATGGCGACCGTGCGAACGCGCAGCGTTGACGCGCAGCGGGCGCGCCGATTGTGCGCCGAAGGCGCGCCAAAGGTAAGCCCGTCTGTTCCCGTCCGCGACCGGATCGCGACCAGCGCCAGGACCCCTGGCCCCCACCGACGGAAGCCGACCCGACGAACCTACACCGCCGCCGATCTCATCGCACTCAACACCGGCCGCATCCCAGGATGTCATCGAGCCGCCCCGAAGCACACCCACGGACCCTTCAGCTGCCACGCCTGTAAGTTCACCTGCATCCGGACCTTCCCTGCACCCGCCAAGCCGAACACCAGCAGCAACCACCTCAAGTGCATCCTGCTCAACACCCGCTCCATCCACAGACACGCCATCGAACTCTGGAACCTCCTCGACACCACCGCCCCTGACGTTGCCTTCCTCACCGAGACCTGGATGAACGCCTCCTCAGCCCCCGACATCGCCATCGCCATCCCAGAGGGCTACAAGATCATCCGGAGAGACCGCACCGCCAACCAGACGGGAGGAGGCATCGCCATCATCCACAGAGACACCATCCGCATCACGACCAACACCGACGACACCCTAACCACCGCTGAACACCTGCACTTCCAGATCCACACCAACCCGAACACCACCCTCAGAGGCACCCTGATCTACCGACCCCCGGGGCCACGCACACGATTCAGCGAGGACATCGCCGACTTCGTCAGCCCGCATGCCCTTCCCTCCGCCGACTACATCCTCCTGGGGGACCTCAACTTCCACCTGGAGAACAACAGCGACCGCAACACCATCAGCCTGCTCGACAACCTCGCCAACCTCGGACTCAAGCAGCTGGTGTCCACCCCCACCCACCTCGCCGGACACACACTCGACGCCGTCTTCTCATCTAGCAAAGACGTCACCTTCAGCCACGCAACAGGACTCCACTGGACGGACCACAGCTGCGTCCACTTCACCTTCAGAAGAACGACGATCCACCACCACCAGCAACAGGTTGCCCGAAGAAGCTGGAACAAGATCACAGCCGACCAGCTCACCGCCTCCCTGAACCAGCACCCTCCCGCCAGCTCAGCGAACCCCAGCCAGGCCGCCGACAACCTCACGAAGTGGATCAACAACTGCGCGGACGAACTCGCCCCTCTGAGAACCCCACCCAGCAGACCCTGCAGCAGAAAAACACCATGGTTCACCGACGAACTCAGGAGCTCCAAGAAGAACTGTCGAGCCCTCGAGAAAGTCTGGAGAAGGGAACCAACTACGGACAACATGACCACCCTCAAGCTCGCCACCCGGAAACACCACCAACTGATCCGCGCCACCAAGAAAAATACATACAAGGACCGACTGGACAACAACGCACACAACTGCAAGGAACTCTTCAACATCGTGAAAGAGCTCTCCAACCCCAACGCCGGAAACAATGACATCACCCCGTCGCAAGACCTCTGCAACTCCCTCGCGTCCTTCTTCCACAACAAGATCACGGACATACACAACAGCTTCAGCAACCAGCCAACGCAAGCCACAACCGCAACAACGCCACCCACCACCACCCTCCGCACCTGGACTCCCATCAGCACCGAAGACACCATCCGCACAATGAACTCCATCCATTCCGGATCTCCGACTGACCCCTGCCCTCACCACGTCTTCAACAAGGCCGACGCTGTCATCGCACCCCACCTGCGGGACATCATCAACACCTCCTTCGACACCGCCACCTTCCCTGAGAGCTGGAAGCACGCCGAACTCAGCGCTCTCCTCAAGAAACCCACAGCAGACCCCACCGACCTCAAGAACTACCGTCCCATCTCGCTCCTCCCGTTCCCAGCCAAAGTCATCGAGAAGACCGTCAACAAACAGCTGGCCGCCTTCCTCGAGACGAATGGATCCCTCGACCCCTCACAGTCGGGCTTCCGAGCGAACCACAGCACCGAGACCGCCCTCATCGCTGCCACCGATGACCTTCGAACCCTGATGGACAACGGAGAAACAGCGGCCCTCATCCTCCTGGACCTCTCCGCGGCTTTCGACACTGTCTGCCACCGCACCCTAGTACAGCGCCTCGGCAACATCGGAATCCAGGACAAGGCACTGGAATGGATCACCTCCTTCCTCGACGGAAGAACACAGAGAGTCCGCCTACCACCGTACAAGTCAGAGGCCACCAAAGTGATCTGCGGCGTCCCTCAAGGATCCTGACTGAGCCCCACCCTCTTCAACGTCTACATGAGCCCCCTTGCGGCCATCGTACGCCAACACAACCTCAACATAATCTCCTACGCCGACGACACCCAGCTGATCCTCTCCCTGACCAACGACCCCGCCGCCGCCAGAGCCAACCTGCACGAAGGGATGAGAGATGTAGCCAAATGGATGACGACCAGCCGCCTGAAACTGAACTCGGACAAGACGGAGGTCCTCATCCTGGGCTCCTCGCCCTCCGCCTGGGACGACTCCTGGTGGCCCCCCGCCCTGGGCACCGCACCCAAACCAACGGACCACGCACGCAACCTGGGCTTCATCCTGGACTCCTCCCTCTCCATGACCAGACAAGTAAACGCCGTCTCCTCGTCTTGCTTCAATATCCTGCGCATGCTACGTAAGATCTTCCGGTGGATCCCCACCGAGACAAGGCAGACGGTCACCCAGGCCCTCGTCACCAGCCGACTGGACTACGGCAACGCCCTCTACGCCGGAACCACCGCCAAGCTCCAGAAGAGACTCCAGCGGATCCAGAACGCCTCGGCCAGACTCATCCTCGACATCCCCCGACGCAGCCACATCTCCGGACACCTGAGAGATCTGCACTGGCTCCCGATCAACAAGAGAATCACCTTCCGTCTCCTCACCCACGCGCACAAAGCCCTACACGACCAAGGCCCGAGCTACCTCAACAACCGGATCAACTTCTACACTCCCAAGCGCCTCCTCAGATCAACCAACCACGCCCTCGCCGCCGTCCCCCGCATCCGAAGAGCAACAACAGGAGGAAGGTCCTTCTCCTACCTGGCCGCCAAGACCTGGAACTCACTCCCGACCGACCTGCGCCTGACCCAAGACCACCTCTCCTTCAGGAAGAAGCTCAAGACCTGGCTGTTCGAGCAGTAACGGCACCCCCCCCCCACCCAGCGCCTTGAGACCCTACGGGTGAGTAGTGCGCTCTATAAATGACCTGATTGATTGATTGATTGGCTTTCGCCCATGACTTATTCTGCTTTCATGACAGTATATTCCATCAATTACTCATTTATTTGTTTAGAGCACCTACAGACAGTCTGCTCTAATTGTACTGGAAAGCTTAGTACCACAAGATACACATATACCACGGTTAGAAAAAAGAGATTTTTAATTTAGTTTTTCATTTTCTTGGAAAATCATTTTTTCACAACATCATTTTTGAATAGATAAAAACACATAAAGTGGTCGCCCAAAGAGGAAAGAAAAGCGTGCAAGAAAAAACGTGATCAAGAGTGTGAAGTAAATATTCAGAAAGGAAAATTCATAGTAGTGATCAAAAGAATAGTGATATTTTTCAACAAACAATTTCAAACATATATATTGTTATATTGGAAACCTGGCCAAAAGTTTTGATCAAAAAACAATGTTATTCCATCCAGGCATATAAGTCCTAGGATTTTTTTTGCACTATATACAATATCAAATTGGTCCACGGTTAAATGAAAATGGCGTCGACGTTTTGACTCGTCTTATGCCCATACGGTGATTTGAACCTGGGGAGTGCGAGTCTTCATCAGGACTGGACGGACAAATACAAGGGCAACCAAGGGATAATAATAACCCTAAGGAAAATGTAAAATAGAAAATTACTAACTGTGGTAAATGAAAGTGATTAAAAACTCTACCTCCACGTGAGGGTAAAGTCATTTCTCTTACCCTAATGAACGGGGGAGATGCAAATATATATATTTTAATGGACTAATAAGCATTCATTCAAGAAGCCATGGGTCGGTCATTACTGATACACCTAACTTAACCAAAAATTATTGCAAAAACCATTGCATAAAAACATTACCTGAACATATGTGTGTCATATCGAACAAATCAGTTCAGAGAACATTAGGGCGAACAAAACAGTCCTGCAATTCTACATAAAGAAGGCAGTATATTATTTATGATAATAAGACATGTGTGATGGTAAAACATTCTCATTTAAATTCCTAAACAATCCTAGTTATAATAAGAAAAACAGTCCTAGTTGTACTTAAGAAAGATGCAGATATGCCTAGACAAGGATGGTGTGCATATATACAGCTACACTAGATTAATGATTATCATATATACAGTGGATACAGATAATGCTCGATGCATAATTGTCATGCCATTAACTTTAACCATATATGACAAATATTGGAGCAACAAGGTTACATACCAACAACAATTGTTAATGTCTAGAGCACTCATATACCCAAAAGGGCGACTTGTTTATTCATCTCCTCAAGTTCATTGAGTCCGGAATTTACCGTATTAAGAGTATATATCCATTTACACTCTCTTCTGTTAAGAATATTGTGCAGGTCTCCACCTCGTAGATTCTCTGTGATTTTCTCAATGACCCACCACCTCAAGCTATGTTCTGGGTGTTCAAATCTGCTGAAGTGATCCACCAGTGTGGCACCCTGAACTTTACAGCGTACCCGACTCATGTGTTGCAGAATCCGACACTTTATTTTCTGCGTGGTGTGTCCCACATACAGAAAACCACAAGGGCACCTAATTGCATAAATTACCCATGAGGTATTGCAGTTGAATGACTTGAAACCAATTTTGATGGTAACTGGTTGTGTCAATCGTTTGCCCGATCAACATATCTATTGCAACGTGAGATTGTATCCACAATAGTGACGTGAGGCTATCAACAGGAGCCCCGCCCCCCCTCCCCCAAATAAGATAATCGTCCTTACCAGGTAAATTGAAGGGAATACAGCTCCCATTGTTAAGTATTTGTCAATAATTTGTTAAAAATCTCCATTGTATGGAGCCTGAAGTGCACACTGATAGTATCGTTTGATTATAGGTATCGTCTTGTCATGGTATTTCGCCCGTCAATCACCAGCGAGGATTGTATTTGTATTAAGGAAACTTGAAGGGGAGTTGGAATTAAGCACCACCTCCTATTTGCATCTCCCCCGTTCATTAGGGTAAGAGAAATGACTTTACCCTCACGTGGAGGTAGAGTTTTTAATCACTTTCATTTACCACGGTTAGTAATTTTCTATTTTACATTTTCCTTAGGGTTATTATTATCCCTTGGTTGCCCTTGTATTTGTCCGTCCAGTCCTGATGAAGACTCGCACTCCCCAGGTTCAAATCACCGTATGGGCATAAGACGAGTCGAAACGTCGACGCCATTTTCATTTAACCTTGGACCAATTTGATATTGTATATAGTGCAAAAAAAATCCTAGGACTTATATGCCTGGATGGAATAACATTGTTTTTTGATCAAAACTTTTGGCCAGGTTTCCAATATAACAATATATATGTTTGAAATTGTTTGTTGAAAAATATCACTATTCTTTTGATCACTACTATGAATTTTCCTTTCTGAATATTTACTTCACACTCTTGATCACGTTTTTTCTTGCACACTTTTCTTTCCTCTTTGGGCGACCACTTTATGTGTTTTTATCTATTCAAAAATGATGTTGTGAAAAAATGATTTTCCAAGAAAATGAAAAACTAAATTAAAAATCTCTTTTTTCTAACCGTGGTATATGTGTATCTTGTGGTACTAAGCTTTCCAGTACAATTAGAGCAGACTGTCTGTAGGTGCTCTAAACAAATAAATGAGTAATTGATGGAATATACTGTCATAATCAATAGGTTCAGGACCATTGTTTTTTGATAATACTGTATACCCAGGTCCATGCCTTAGGGTTACCCCATTTTTCTTAATGGTTATTCTGCTTTCAAGCTGATAACCAAGAAAGCAGTCAAACAAGCATCCTTACTTATGGATAAAGCAGCAATGGCTGGCAAAAACCACGCCTGTATCGTTTTGCCGTCATATACCCACTTAAAACCTCAGGAATTTTTGAAAGAATGCTTCAGGGACCACTACAAAAGGAAACTAAGCCTGTTGAGGCTGGGCTGGGCTGCTTTTTGTCCAAAGATCTCACGCCAAGATGGCTACGGCTGTGGGCAACTCCTGACTGCCGCCTCTGTGGCAACGGCGCAGAGTCTTTACTGCACCTTATATGCATATGCCCGGCACTTCAGAATCTCAGAAAAACGCTTCTTCAATCACTTATAAGAGAAGCCCAGGTGAGAACTTGTAGGGCGGCGGTGTTAAGTTGCCTAAGTGGAACTTGGATAGAACTTTCATGCAAAACCATAAAAATTTTTAATCTCGCCGCCGTAGAGCTGGAAAACAGGGCAGCAACCAAAGAGGTCTCCGGACAATAGGCCAGGCTTTGGCCGGCCACGGACTCTTCCACTCTTTTCCCCTCCTCTCCAAACGGTCGCCTTCTTGTACTACGAGTTAAGAATTAACGTGCCCCCTGTTTGAACTCCCATTATTCCCCCATACCTTTTCACTTCCCCCCTTCTTATTATGAGTTAAAAATAATGTGCATCCAGAACGAACTCACAAGATTCCTTTCATTCTTTCTCCTTTCAGACCTTTCCCCGCTAATTTTGCATATTTTATTATATCAGTTTTTAAGTTGATTTAAAGTGGATTTTGTGTTGTTTTTATGATGAAAATGTTGCTTGCATGGTGGTAAGTCCACCCTTTTATGATTTAAAAAAAAAAATCAAATAAAGTATTATTACCAATAGTCAATCCTAGTCTACCTGTTGTAATGGGCCGCATAGTGTGTGTAAGCAGCGGTGGATGGATTGCGCTGCCGCCATATATCAATTAAAGTCAGGGAATCACAGATTTCTAGGAGCACCCTTCGTACGAGTGGTTTAGTGGCAGTGGAGGCAGATGAGCAGTCCAGTGGAAGGTTTAATATCAAATTCAGATCCCCGCCAATGATCAAGTTACTTGCATCTAACCGGGCAAGCTGCGACTGTAGCTCATGGAAAAAGTCAGGGCAGTCAGTGTTGGGTGCGTAAATACACAGCAATTGTGTCCCATCAATTTCCCGGTAACAATAGTGTAGCTGCCTTCTCTGTCACAAAGAACGGAACATAAATTAAAGGGGACCCTTTTGCGTATGAGGATTGCCATCCCCCTGGCTTGATTACTGAAGTTAGAAAAATAGCGGTGCTGCCCCCCTCTTAAAGCAAATCATGTGGTTTCTACCTTGGGTAAGTGCGTTTCTTGAAGAAATGCAATGTCTATATTATGTTGCTGCAGATAGTGTAGGACATGTTTCCACTTCCTGTTGTCATTGAGCCCCCTGACAATCGAAGACAATAGGGCCAGGTCTTAGGGGCCCGCAATAGTGTCTATCCTAGCCATCCGGGTAAATTAAATGTCGAAAGTATAGTTGTGATCTGAAAAAAGGACTGTGGCTGAACAGTGAGCATAACTGAGCAATAACAACAATGTCCCCGACATCTTCCCCCCCCACTCCCGCCACCCAGCCTCACGTCCCCCATCGCTAGGAGCAAGCCCCAACAGACAATGATACCAAACCTCCCAGGATCATTCAAAATGATGCAGTAAATAGAAGCAACAGTTCACTAGGTACCAAACTGAGATTTGCATGGTCTACACCTGAGGGGTAGGCAAAGCTCCACATGGTTACCCAGCACAATGAAACTATACATGTCGTAGACATGATAATATCCCAATAAACATACATCCCAAACAATGGACACTTCAAGTTGTGTTATGTCTATGTCTGTTCATTCAGTGGAGAAGAGCTCCACGCTGGCGTAAGAGCATCGTCGCGGGAGAGAGGTCCCGCCCCGTCAACTGTCTGCTGGCCGCCCTTACTTTTATAAGTCTGTCAAAACTCCTGGACATCATTGGGTGAGTCAAAAATGCGTGGCCTTCCATTAATGTCCACCCGCAGCCGCGCCAGATAGAGCATACCATATTTGAGTCCTACGTTTCTGAGGTTGGCTTTGACACCATTGTATTTATCTCTTGCCTCTTGCACCATAACTGTGAATTCCGGGTACAGGGCTAGCCGGGACCCCTGCCAGGTCATGTCACCCCGCTCCCTAGCCAGTCGCAGGACAGTGGCTCAGTAATTCTTAATGCGGGCCAGGATGGGTCAGGGCAGGCACCCAGGATTAGGATGAGGGCCCAGGGTACGGTGAGCGTGCTAAACCATGATACCAGGGGTGAAAGCTTCTCTGCCAAATAGGTCAATGAGTACTGTTTCGACGAAAGTGTCCACGTGACCAGTGTTTGTAGATTCAGGCACCCCCAAAATGTGTATGTTGTTGCGCTGACTACGCGCTTCTAAATCCTCATTTTTGACCTCCTTGAGAATGCGTTCCACTCTTTCTAAGCGCTTTAATGACTGTGCCGAACAATCCTCAATCTCCGAAATCCTGACCTCTGCTACATCAAGTCGGTTGTCGTGTACCTCTATTTTTGCCCCAGCCCCTCCAGCTGTTTGTCAAGAGAGTTGAATCTACCACGCTCTGATGCCGGTCCTCATCTCCTGCAATGAGTCTGCAGCGGTCGAGTACTCTCCTCTCAGGCCAGAGTCCTGCCCACCCTCCGCCATGTCTGGGCCTGTGTCCTGTGCTTTGTCTGTCAGTTTTCAAATGGCAGGACCCTTTGCTTGGGATCTTTACGGCCCATGCCGTTGCGTAATGAGAGGTAGGTGGCAGTGGCAGTGTCAGCGGCACTGCAAGCAGCGGCCAAGAACTGAGCCGAGGGTATGGCTGGGTGCGCCAAGAAGGGAGTGCCAAAGGACCGGTACAGTGTCTTGGCTTGATGCCCAGGGTAATAAAAGGGGGACTGAGGCAGCGTACTCGGATGTCACCCCAGTACAGCAGGAACGGTACTAATGCGTTAGTTATGTGGTGCAGCCATGTCCAAGGAGAGGATGAGTGGTTTTCTGCAGCAGATAAGGGCCTCAAGATGGCAGCCACAGGCTGGATCTGTTGTCGGGACCGGCGCTAGGTGGAAGCCTAGCAAGGTTTGAATGGTGCCTGCTCTAGTGGCGGGTAACACAGACTGCTCCGTGCGGGGTGGACGGGTGCAGAGCACAGCTAGTACTTCCACTCACCTCCCCCGTGCACAACTCCGCTGCCCATGCCCAGCACACTCACCGCAATCTTCTCCCCGGGCAGGCTGTAGCAGTGGAGCGCCAGGATGAAAGAGGCCCGGGTCCATGTGGAGTCGGCGTCCCGCCACCGATCGTAATGGCCCAACCCCCTTAGCAGGATACGGGCAGTCCTTGCTATGAACGGGCACTACCACTACATCTCAGGAGCTCTCCACACGCTCCACATCACCACTGCAACAGGCAGGTGCCCCATAGCTGGCAACAGTGGCTCAAGAGTGAGGGATAATTAGGATGTGCGCAGGTGATTCAGCAGAGCTTCAGCGCCGTGCGGCCATGTTGGTCGACGGCCTGGCAATGCCTCCTAGTTCAGCATATCTTTGAATGCTCGGCTATTTTATTTAAATGTGAGCAACAAACTTGAACTTTTGGTAGAGGTTCTATCCCCATACACCAGTGGTAAACTGAGAGTCTCAGCAATTGTAGTGGTTATTTAACTGGAACTCCCCTCAGTATAGGAATAAGAAATAAAACAATTGAAATAGAATCTTTAATCTAGAGTTTAGTATTAGAAAAAGGCTGCCTTTGACTTTTACAAAGCAATACCACACAAGGCAAAGTTCAATATTGTACTCCTCTGTTAGCCTGTCCCACACTTTACCATTACTTTTTGTCCCACATCGATCTCACAACTCCCTCGTCCATCTGAATTGCTGGTTCCCATCATATTTATGCCCATGCCTGTTCCTCACTGCTTGGTCTGAGGCATGTATTCACATTTCATCCCTTAGGTCCACCCAGGATATCCCGTTATCCTTTAACAATACTTAAACCAACCATGGTGATGCTGGACCACACAAATGTTGAACTTATAAGCCCAAGATGCAAAATGCTTACAGAGAACTTATCAGAAATCCATGATTCAGGCAATGTGACTGTGACTTAGAGCATACTATAAACCTCCCCAAATTATGGCATTGTGATGATTCAATCAAAAATTATCAATTTAAAGACATGTTCAACACCTTGAAACAACAAAAGATAGACTTCTTATAATACCATCCCCAACATAAGTGTCACTTCTGGGTGTTAACAAGCATAGACATAGAACTAGGGGCCTGATCTATAAGTAGGCCGGTCGCAAATAGTGGGTAAAAATTGGCACCAACTTTTTGCGACCGTCTGTAATTTGTCAATGTGACTGGTGTATTAATAATATGAGTCACAAAATATTCAGTCACAGGGGGCTGTAGAACAACCTGCCTGATAAATATATAAACTAGTCAGGTCACTATTTGTGACTCTTGCCATTGGCTACAAAGGAAGGAACTGGTGCCTGCAAGGAACAATAGGTACCATCCCTCTGTTGCGTTCCGAAGCAGGGCCCACTTTGTTTCAAAGCAGCATGTTCCTTTAAGAAAGTGGCTGTGCATTAAAAAAATGTTTTTAGTTGTTTGAGAAGTGGCTACAATCACATTGTACCCAGGGATCTTTAGCAATTCTTTATCAGATTCAGCAATATGGGTCTCTTGTAAGCATAGAATATCGACAGGATCTTGTCGTAACAGCTGAAATAGTTGTGCCCTTTTATTTCCATTATTAAGGCCTGCGATATTCCAGCTGCAGAGTTTTACTCTCCCCATCTAAGATGATAGTTCCCGACCCTGGTCTTCAAAACGAAGTAAAGCATATAACCAAAAACTCCAAACCTTAAATTGATAAACTGATTCCCTCTTATTAGCATCATTTGATCCATCTGCAGAGTTTTACTCTCCCCATCCAAAATGATAGGCCCCGAGCCTGGTCTTAGAGCGAAGTAAAGCGTGCAACACCAACTTCCAAACCACAAACTTATAGACGGATTCCTTCTTATTAACATCAATTGATCCATCATACATAACTTCTCAAACAACTAAAACACGGGGGGTCGCTATCTTGGTAAAATCTGCAATTGGCGATTCTAGACGCAGACTAGCTGATAAACATGGCAGATGGGCTATAGCTCAACTAAAATCAGGTCTTACTATCTGCACACTATATGGGTCAAATTTGGACGATCCCCTATTGTTTAGTGACCTAGAAATAGAATTGGCTTCTTGGCCGGGCCCCCTTATTGTCTGCGGGGATTTTAATATCGCTTTAGGAACCTTTATAGACAACCAACTACCTCTGAAGTATAAAGGACGTAAGCCTAAGGTTTATAGAGCCCTACGCCAATTAATGGATAGTCATAATTTACTTGATGTCTGGGATATGAAGAAAAAAAATTATTCTGGATTTATGTATTTTTCATACCCGCACAGCAAGTATGTCCGAATTGACTATATTCTGACATCTTTAGCTTCGGACTTGTTTGATATAATCAAATCCCCAAAAACAATTTCTGATCACAACGCCCTTATTCTCATATTTGATCTGTCGAACTTTATTAGACCCAAACACCAATGGTCTTTTGATAGAAAGCTTCTTGTTAACCCGGAATTTGTAACTCATATAACCACCTGGGCTCAGGCATTCTTCGATTGTAATCAATTTAGTGCACCCAGATTGATTGTGTGGGACTGCTTCAAAGCAGCATTAAGGGGCGAAACTATATCGTATGTGGTTAAGTCTAAAAAGATAGAGGATAGCATCAATCTTAAGCTTAAATTGGAATTATCTAATCTTGAGGCGTATCACGCTACCCAGATTCATCAAGGAGACTCATCCTCTGACACTCTTCAAAAAATACTAGTTTTAAAGACTGAAATTAATAGCTCCTTAACTCGAAAAGCCGCTGAAATATATCAAGCAAATAAAAACAACATATATGAATCTGGAGAAAACGTAGGTAGGCAACTAGCCCTCCGAACGCGCCAAAAACAATCCTATAACAAGATAAAGATGATTGAGTATGAGGGTCAGCAATACACCACCTCACAGGATATTGCAGGGGTTTTCTGGAAGTATTACCAGAAGTTATATAAAAGTGAAGATTTATATTCCGGTGGAGATATAAAACAATTTCTCGATACTTAGATCCCAGCTCTAGAACCCAATCCCCTGATTGAGGAATCAGTTAAAGAAGATCTTGAAAGAGAAATCTCAATCACGGAATTGGAGCTTGCCTTATCTGATCTCGCAAACGGCAAGGCTGCAGGTCCTGACAAAATTCCTTTGGACCTTTATAAGGTTCTGTCTAAACAAATACTTCCATACTTACTGGATCTGTTTTTGGGGGTTCAATATCATGCAACACCGCCGGAATCCTGGAAACACACCAATATAGCGATTTTTCCCAAAAAAGGCAAGCCGCCACAGCTTCCTTCTTCATATCGGCCCATATCCCTTATAAACTCTGACTCAAAACTATACGCCAAGGTCCTTGCTAACCGGCTGAGTCGGGTGATCGAGCGTCTTGTCTCCCCGTGGCAGCATGGCTTTATTCCCGGGAAGGGTACCACGGATCATACCCGGAGAGTCATTACCCTATTCGACATCATGGGCGCCACGGGGGGAGAGATGTCGTTGATACTTCTCGATGCCGAGAAGGCATTTGACCGTGTGTCATGGCAATTTTTGTGGAACATCTTGGAACTTAATAACTTTGGACACAAGTTCATCAATGCCATAAAGGCCTTATATGTTAACCCAAAGGCTAAACAATCCATCTGTGGTTTTGAGTCAGAGTTTATTGAGATACAAAGAGGCACAAGGCAAGGCTGCCCCTGCTCCCCGATATTATTTTCCCTTTATATTAATCCCCTAATTTTAAAGCTGCTTTTTTCGCCCTCTATTCAACCTGTCAAGGTGGGTCTGTTCTCAACAAAAGTATTGGCGTATGCCGACGACGTGGCTGTTTTAACTACCAATCCTGTTGATGCAATCCAGGAAAATGAGTCAGCCACCCAGATCTTCGGTTCCAACGAGATGGGCCTAAAGTTCGCCACACAGAAGGGATCCAATGTTGCCTTCTTCAAAAGAGGAGAGACCACGGCCAGTTTCCAACAATCAGAAACTCGACCGGTGCTGAGGGACTGGCAGCAGATGGCATGGAGGGGAAGAGAGAGCTCTTCTTGGAACATTTTCCAAAACTTGTGAGGTAGCGGGTCCAGAGGGGAGCCTGAGGACACCCCGTTGGCCAAGACACAGAAATCCTCAAAAGAGGGAAGAGGGAAGTTGTTCAACTGTACCTGCTTTCCATCTCCCTTCAATGACCCTGAGATAGATATCAATGCGGGGTCAAACGGAGACTGGGGACAAGGGATGGCCGGGGACGAAGGTTACTCAGAATAGTGGCAATCTTATCCTCGAAGGCTTGTGTCAAAGAATCACATAAGGCTTGAGAAGCCGGAACGTCGTCGATGGCACAGGCAGGGCGAGAGAGGTCCTTGACGATCTTAAACAGGGTCTGGGATTTATTCGCTGCTTGCAGCAGCGTCTCCTCTAGAAACCTGGCTTTGGCACACTTAATCTGTGCCTTGTAGTCCAGCAGAGTCTGTTTAAACAGGACTTTGTCAGACTCAAGGTACTGCTTTCTCAAGGTTCGTTCCGCCAGCTTACACTGAAGTTTCAACTGGAGTAGATCTTGCGAGTACAAAGGCATGGCAAGCTTAGTCCTGTCCCTAGTTTTCCGCAGAGGGGCCATTTGATCCAGTGAATCTGTGATTTGCCGGCTAAGGATCTCATAGCTCTCCTCCACGCTACCTCTCAGAGTAAAGCCCTCTGAGAGCAGGGTTGGCAGGCTCGAATATTTCAGGAAAGTGACAGGGAACAGGGTACTATAACTTCAAGAGTAAAAGGGCTATCCCTGGACAGTTGATGGACATAAGAGTTATTACCTAGGTGTAATACTCTATTCTTCCTTATTTATTTACCATCCACACTAAACAACACATCCCAATCACTGGTCACAGACTAGAAAGCAACGTATTACAATCTATTTTATTTAAAATATTTCATAAAATATGTCAGTAAGAATTACGTTGAAAACTACTGACTACATCAAAAATAGAGACATCTCATAATATTAAAAAACTCAATATTAAAAACAGGACATAATGCAATTGGAAATATACAAATTGTTCAAAAAGGGAACATGTGTACATAACACATTTTAAAAAGACTTATTTAGAAATAAAGTACATAAATTTCAAACCACAAGAATAATTACATAATACATCATCAGTTAATAGGACAAAACATATAACATAACCCCCTGGTTTCAATAAAGCACTCAATATTGCTACTGATTAATTGATTCAAGGAACCTTCATACGATTGACTGGGGATTCCCAGTATTTTACAATACTATATCTTCAGGCTCCCCTTGGTTTTTGTGAATTCTGTGTAGAAAAGTGCGTCGACGCGTTTCGGTGTTGTCACCCGTTGATATGGTCACACCTTCATCAGGACAGTATAATTATTTGGATGACTGTTTCATACTCTCCAAGATGGGAAAGATCACCTATTAGGAGAAAATGTGCTTTGCCTATTTTTGGAACATTAAAGGCACTCTCAGCTACCTGGAGAACAGGTTAGAAAGTGCATGCATAAATATAAAACCGTTAGCCACTTTAGTCTTTATTTTGCGTTTGTTATTTTAATTCTAATTTCATCTTTTTCTCAAGTATATATTGCCTTCAAATAATGGCATTTTTAGCTGCCCCCATTTAAACATTGGAATCTAGAAGAATACTATATAGGAAGTTAGGCTCTGATGTGGGTGCCTTGACCGTACAACATTGTGACTGGCAAAAATCACACTTGAAACCACACGATACTTTGAGGAAAATGATAACACATATTAAACTCCATAACACAAGTGCACACATGACCGAATCAATATGGTAGTCAATTCATAGCCTATGGGTTAATTTAATGGTTCACTCCTCTTACTTATAGACTGGAGACTGCAAAATGCATGCCAGTGCTACGGTAAGAGAGGCTGCACTGAGAGGAAAAGTAAGTAGTTTCAAAACAAGGATAGGGGGCATCTGAGACTTATTCCTTAGGTCTTGGGCCCTAGAAGAAATTAAACTCTAGTGGTTTAGAAAACAAAAAGTTTCAGGTTACAGCATTTCCAGATCGACTTTCTTCCATCACCCAAAGGGAAATTATAACTGTGAATGTGGAGCATTATCAATACACGTCACCTAGCCAACGGGATTTGTAATATCAATAACAACTAGTGTACGTGTTTTACACCTGTAGTAAGAAAACCGAAGTCTATTTGAGAAGACAGAATGAACTCCTTTCATAAAGCACTACATTACAATGCCCAAGCTACTTGGCACACAATCTAGAATTATCTGGTGGATGCAGATCCTCTAGAAAGACTAACACCTTGTTACTAAAACTACAACAATTCTATAAAAAGACAATTTGCAACAGAGCTTTCTCAGGTATTGCCCTGCGAATTTGGAACTCCTAAAATCAGACTGATTCCCTCATCTGCATCTTTCAAAAAATATGTAAAATTACTACTTATGAACAAATTCCTGGCCTAGGTCATATAATTCGACTCAGGACTTACACCCATGATTAACACTAGAATTGTCGGACCATTTCTAGTGTTTCGTTGACCTGTCCTAGATATATTATCTTCTGCAACTTGTGAACTCACGCAACTGGTACTTCTCTTCATTTTGTTGCTGTTTGATTTCCGGTTCTCATATTTCTGATCATTTGTACAGCCCACTGATACTGTTAAAGGTCATATTCGCCATATATAAAACATATTAAATAAATAAAAAAAAAATATATAGGGTCATGTACAGTACTTTCAGAAGTATTGTTGCACATGTTCGAAAAAGGTAATTCATTTCCACAGTTTTCTGCTATGCCTCTTGAGAAAGGCTTTCACAAATACAAAAGGGGTGACCTTATTCAACAATGCTGCTTCCACTAGTTAGATGCACACTGCTTTTGATCCTTTTCGACGCTTTCCATTACGGGATGCCAACAGCATGTAAAACCGAGCTTTGCTGTCCTCGCTCCTGCGTGCTGTAGAATTTCAAACTGTTGACATCTGCATCCCTGGCGACTCTTTTGGAACTACTCTAGAGGTATTTATTTTCAGGCTTTTGTAAATTGATACAGTGTCCCCATTTGGCCACTTTGGAGTGTTGGAATGTCTATATAAAGGTTAACGGTTTGCCATTGTTTAACTCGACTGCCACGCTTTCAAATGCATCTATCGCTTTTAAGATCCGAGAATTGGAATTTGAAGCATTCCTGTTTGTATTCTCTGACAGCAAGATTTCTTTAAAAAAAAAAAACAAAGGCCTTGTCTCACAAATCTACAATTAGGGTCTTACTTGCTGGTTCACCAATGTCTAAAGCAAGTCTTGGGCTGCCATAGGCTCTCCTCATGAATATTTACAGTAAAGTATCACAAGGTTTAAGGCTGCTGTGCCACAGTCTCAGGTGATGTAGTTACCTAGATGGTAATGATGGGAATGCAGTGGCCATTGCATTTGTCATATTAATCCACATTTGGCTCTGGCTTGTTACCCGGAAGATGGTGTTAAAAACAGATGTTATGTTATGTTAAGTTGATTTATTAGGCGCACAGATGCTCCAGCAAAGGAGCGTCCTGACGCCCGTCAGGTAGCAACACAACACAACAAGGTAAGGGAAAAAGAGCAAGGGAGCAAGATCTGTAAGAAAGGTTGGCAGAGGAGTCAATATTCCCCTGGCCCTGTACTTTTTGATGACCAAGCGCTCATCCGACAATGTTTATTTACATATTTTAAGGAAATCTGTATTTTTCTTGTTTTATTAATGACTAGGCAGCAGGTACTGGAACTGCAGTCTCCTCTCCTTCTTTGCAGTACATGTGTTTTAGGTCAAGCGTCAGCGCGCATGCGCTGTCTGCATGACCTATTATTTTCAGTATAGGTATGCAATCCTCCCTGCTACTTATCATAGGTTCATTCCTGTGTCAGTGTTCTTCTGCGGTTCCTCGTTGGGTGGTGCTCCCATACATCACTTCCGTTTTTCGTTTGGGAGCACCGGCCAACTACGGTTTCCTTACACGGTAGGGGCTTATTAGTTCCTGTGGGGACCACTTCTTTTATTTCCTGCTCAGGTCGTCAAACATCCTGGACCGCTGCCCTTCCACCACTTCCTGTCCAGCCTTTAGACAGGAAGTGGTGTGCAGGGTCCATCCCTGCTTCTTGGCTGCTAAGTCATGCTGTTAGCTAGACCTGGGCAAAGCACTATGCTACGCTCCTGTAGTTTGTGAAGTTTGCGCTACTTCGCACTATGCGAACTGCACGTAGCACAGTGCAAACACGCGTAGCGTAGTGCAGCAGTAATTTTTTGCTTGCTCGTGGTCCTCAACGTCAAGTTGGCGACCGCAAGCAAGCAAAATGACATCCCGGCGAGACTTTTTCCTCGTTCGCGATCAGCAACATCAAGTTGCTGATCGCAAGCGTGGAAAATAAACCTCCCGTCGAGATTCTCAACGCGGGGAGTTCAGGTTTCTCATTGCGAGTGGTCACGTATGCTCGCAACCGCTCGCAATGAAAAACTACCAGTCCGCGTTGAGAAAGCTGCAGCTCGAGTAAAAATCTACTCGAGCGGCAGAAAACTACAGCTCGCACTGTGCAAGATGCCGTTTTCAATGATTGCACAGTGCCGGATGCTTGTCCGCACTGTGCAATCATTGAAAACGGCATCTTGCACAGTGTGAACATGCTACTACGCAGTTCGCGTAGTGCTTCGCGTAGCTCGCGTAGTGCGAAGTGCACTTTGCTTAGCTTCGCGAAGCGCTACTTCGCAATCTACGCCCAGCCCTACTGTTAACCCTCCAATGTGAGAGTCTTGTCAGATGGATTTACATAACCACACTCACTGCAGTGTTCTAATTTACAACCACAGAATCACTATGACATTTTAATAGATTTAATTCTTTGCAGGCGCTAACGCGAGACCTAACCATTATTGGCCCACAGAGAGAGGCACACTTGCACAGACCACCTTCTCACCATCACAGAGTGACCCCAAGTTTACATGTCGAGTGTTTTTTCCGTTACGCCATGAACCGATGGCTGTCAGAGAACGCTGACGCCTTCAGGGCCAGCTGGATTTCTTATCTCTGTATTTTGCACTCTGGTTTAATTTTAGATACACTGCACTTCATAAGAACAGTGTGAGTCGCTGTATAAACATTTCATAAACTTCCGCGGAGCAGTGTGTTTATTCCACCTACACTTTCAAACTGTGAATGGCCGCACATTTGTCACATGTTTGGCAGCCGACTGCTTCACCGCTCTATTAGACTGCACTTCCAGCCAACTATCTCTTTTTGGAAAAGAAAAAATAGTGACAAAGTCTGTAGGTTTGGTATCGGCAAAATGACACGATAGTTAATTTGTGAACACAAAAATAAAAAGATGTAAAAAAGAAAACATAATGTCACATACACTTCACTGCAAGAAATATGTAAATTAAAACAAGCATGAGCAAAGGCTATAGGTCTCGCCTACACAAAATCTATTGACTTTGTAAAAACAAATGTTTTATCTATGTTTTATGCGATACCAAAGGGGATGATGGACGGAGCGTTTGAGCAAATCAAACACTCACCCCCAGTCAACAGATTTGGGTTTAATCCATCATCATTCTTTAGCTCACTCCACCACCCCAGTTCAGACATGGCCATATGCAAATCAGTCTGACCCTGTGCCTCATGGGAACAGTCCAGCCCGAACTGCCAAGCCATGTCTTCCCTGGACCAAACACAAGCATACTGGGACCGGTTTCGGGTTCATAACCCTCATCAGCTAGGCTAGCTTGAATCCAGTGGCAAACTGAGCAGTAGACCCACGTCTGGGTATACCCTGCCAACTTAGGGCGAACAAAGCGATACCAAAGGGTATGATGGACGGAGCGTTTGAGCAAATCAAACACTCACCCCCAGTAAACTGATCTGGGTTTAATCCATCACCATTCTTTAGCCCACTCAGCCACCCCATTTCAGACATGGCCATATGCAAATCAGTCTGACCCTGTGCCTCATGGGAACAGTCCAGCCCGAACTGCCAATCCATGTCTTCCATGGACCGGAAACAAGCATCCTGGGACCGGTTTCGGATTCATAATCTTCATCCGGCAGGCTATCTTGAATCCAGTGGCTAAGTGAGCAAGGGACTCACGTCTGAGCATATACTGCCACACTTAGGGCGAACAAAGCGATACAAAAGGGGATGATGGACGGAGCGTTTGAGCAAATCAAACACTCACCCCCAGTAAACTGATCTGGGTTTAATCCATCACCATTCTTTAGCCCACTCAGCCACCCCATTTCAGACATGGCCATATGCAAATCAGTCTGACCCTGTGCCTCATGGGAACAGTCCAGCCCGAACTGCCAAGCCATGTCTTCCATGGACCGGAAACAAGCATCCTGGGACCGGTTTCGGATTCATAATCCTCATCAGCCAGGCTATCTTGAATCCAGTGGCCA
Source organism: Lissotriton helveticus (assembly GCF_964261635.1). NCBI lineage: Eukaryota > Metazoa > Chordata > Amphibia > Caudata > Salamandridae > Lissotriton > Lissotriton helveticus. The sequence continues at coordinate 1,283,596,709 of NC_136057.1, read as the reverse complement.
AGTGAGCAAGGGACTCACGTCTGAGCATACCCTGCCACACTTAGGGCGAACAAAGCGATACAAAAGGGGATGATGGACGGAGCGTTTGAGCAAATCAAACACTCAGCCACCCCATTTCAGACATGGCCATATGCAAATCAGTCTGACCCTGTGCCTCATGGGAACAGTCCAGCCCGAACTGCCAAGCCATGTCTTCCCTGGACTGGAAACAAGCATACTGGGACCGGTTTCGGGTTCATAACCCTCATCAGCCAGGCTATCTTGAATCCAGTGGCAAAGTGAGCAGGGGAACCACGTCTGGGTATACCCTGCCAACTTAGGGCGAGCAAAGCGATACCAAAGGGGATGATGGATGGATCGTTTGAGCAAATCAAACACTTACCCCCAGTCAAACATCTGGGTTTAATCCATCATCATTCTTTAGCTCAGTCCACCAGCCAAGTTCAGACATGGCCATATGCAAATCAGTCTGACCCTGTGCCTCATGGGAACAGTCCAGCCCGAACTACCAAGCCATGTCTTCCCTGGACTGGAAACAAGCATCCTAGGACCCGTTTCGGGTTTCCAACCCTCATCAGCCAGGCTATCTTAAATCCAGTGTCAAAGTGAGCAAGGGACCCAAGTCAAGGCATACCCTGCCAACTTAGGGCGAACAAAGCGATCCCAAAGGGGATGATGGACGGAGCGTTTGAGCAAATCAAACACTCACCCCCAGTCAATAGATCTGCCACTGGAATCAAGCTATCCTGGCTGAAGAGGGGTGAAACCCCGAAACCAGTCCTAGGATGCTTGTTTCCAGTCCAGGGAGGACCTGGCTTGGCAGTTTGGGCTGGACTGTTCCCATGAGCCACAGGGTCAAGACTGATTTGCATATGGCTGGGTTCAAAGTGGAATGGCATGGTGAGCATAAAAACGATGGATTTAGGCCCAGATCTCTGTACCGGGGTGAATGTATGACATTGTTCTGTATTCTGTCTATCAACTGTTGTTTTTGCATTTGTCACCCCGAGTGGGACGGGTATGCTCAGACGTGAGTACCATGCTCTCCATGCCACTGGAATCAAGCTATCCTGGCTGAAGAGCGGTGAAACCCCAAAACCAGTCCTAGGATGCTTGTTTCCAGTCCAGGGAGGGCCTGGCTTGCAGATCGGGCTGGACTGTTCCCATGAGGCACAGGGTCAGACTGATTTGCATATGGCTGGTTTCAAACTGGAATGGCATGGTGAGCAAAAAAAACGATGGATTTAGGTCCAGATCTCTGTACTGGGGTGAATGACATTGTTCTGTATTCGGTCCATCAACTGTTGTTTTTGCATTTTTCACCCCTATTGGGACGTGTATGCTCAGACGTGAGTCCCGTGCTCTCCATGACACTGGAATCAAGCTATCCTGGCTGAAGAGGGGTGTAACCCCGAAACAGGTCTTAGGATGGTTTGCATATGACTGATTTGCATATGGCTGGGTTCAAACTGGAATGGCATGGTGACCAAAAAACGATGGATTTAGACCCAGATCTCTGTACTGGGGTGAATGTATGACATTGTTCTGCATTCTTTTTGCATTTACCTATGTTTTACAGCAACGTGGTTGAAAGTAAAAAGAAATAAAAAGTGGCGCAGTCAAGGCTGGCCTTTTCATTATGGCTAAAAAAACATTGACACAGCCAAATAGCTCTTTTGGGTTTGTCAATCTATGTTTAGGTTGAGTGTCAGCACACATTCGCTGTCTGCAAGAGCTATTTTTTTCAGTATAGGCGTATATTGCTGCCTGCTATTTGCCATAGGTTCATTCATGTGTCAGTGTTCTTCAGCGGTTCCTGGTTGGTTGTTGCTCCCGATACATCACTTCAGCTTTACGTTTGGGAGCACCTGCCAACTACAGTTTCCTTACACTGTAGGGGCTAATTAGTTTGTGTGGGGACAGCTCCTTTTATTTCCTGCTCAACAAGGGAAAAGGGAAGCAGTCTTATAGAACACAGTAAACGCCGATATTTCTTGTTTGTCATAATATATGATTTTTTACACCGTGTTTCATCTTTATTTTTTTCTTAGGAATTTTGTATTTGAAAGCATTTAAGTTAAGGTGCACTCAGGACCGGACTGGGTGTAGCGGGCACCAGGTGTTTTTCCGGGGTTGGCCGCCAGGGTGGGGGCCGGTTTTGGGCCTCGCCCCTGTGGGCCGTTTATGTTACTGAGGGCTGGCAATATCGGCCCCTGCAACAAAATCGGCAGAAACCGGCCCTAGCAAACAGCTTGCTGCACCCCTCTGCCCTGCGGGCCGGCTGAGGTGTTTGCCAGGGCCGGTTTCGGTTTCGAGTCCAGCCTTGGGTGCCTTGAGGCAGCCTTGCACTATTCCCTCTCTTGTGCTGCTTATTTTCATATTTCTCTGGTATTGGGCATGCTGTTGTACTGCAGTGCTGTATTTATGATACGCCTCTTCTCCCCCTGTGCAGGTCTTCAAGGTGGACGAATGTTCTTTAATGCTCTTAAAGAAGGCGACACCGTTATTTTTGCCAGCGATGATGACCAGGATCGGATCCTGTGGGTACAAGCCATGTACCGAGCCACTGGCCAGTCCTACAAACCAATCCCATCCAGTCAGGCCCAAAAGATGAACCCCAAAGGAATGAATGTGCAACTGGAAGCGGTGCAACTTTGTGAGGGTTTATTATTTCTTATAATATCTTGATGTGGCTTTCTGCTGACCCTTTTTGTACAGTGTCCCTTTGCTTCACACAGCAAATGTTCAAAACCATGTGCATGCTCTGCTTATAATTTGCCTTGAGAAGAGGCTTTCGTGTTCTGATGTGGCTTGAGTTGATTGTTCTGTGAGATTATTTTACAAGATGAATGTCTGGATTACTTACCAGTAATCTTTATTACTTTGATGTTCACTTCCTCATTCCAGTCCTTGCCTGATGAGGGAAGGGCCCACCTCCCTGGACTCACACCCCATATCCAGGTTTCCTTAAAATTAAGCCCCTTCCTTGTTGTTTCCTTACCTTCCCTGCCCACTGGTGGGGCCATTATGCATACCTGCGTCAAAAGAACTTCCTGACCATACCAGGATGAAATAAGAATGAATGATAAGGAAGGGAGAATTGGTACAATTAAGATTATCGATAAAAACATCCAGCTATTACAGCCCCCTCCTCTTCCTCATACTGTTCCTTGCATCGGCTGTACCAAATCGGTATGTCTTTTTTGTTATCCTGAGGCCCCCAAAAAAACACAGCAGCAGACAGTAGCAATGCCAACCAAAACTCTCTAGAGCAAGGCTACCTGTGAACAATCAAAAGGCGTGGCATAACCGGAAAATACACAGGTACCAAATACAAGTCCAGTCTCCTCTGCTACATCAAGGCTGTAATGGAATACAAATTTGAGCAATGAAAGCACATTACTTCTTACAGAACAACCCTGGATGGAAAACCCATTCTGGTTCCATGCAAGGTAAATCACAACCTTCACCTCACATCTCAAGGTCTCAGTGGAGGACTTGCTTTTAGCTATGTCAACACTGGTAAGAAGGCAAACGCCTAATCTATACTCAACATACGTGTGAAGGATGGCACTGGCAGCCCTCACGTTCAGTGAATGCAACTGTACTGCCACATTGGAAGATGGATTCGAGCAAAAAAGGAAGAACCACCTCTTGGTTCCAGTGAAAGAGAGAGTTAACTTTAGGGAGTAACCCCATACTCAAGACCACGTCCAAGCGATCTTCAAAAAAACCTCAAGCACAGGGTACGACACAGCAGACATTCCAATTGCCCAGCCGATAATCAGTGGCATAGCCATTAAAATAAAACCTGGAGGGTTAAATACGTTTTTTTCATTCAGCCTAAAAAGGCACTGGTGCATCCTAGGGAATGGCAAAAACCCAGACCTTCTGTTTCTATGAGATGAAATCCCACAATAGCACCTTTGCCAAGGATTCAATTGATAAAAGACCAACCCAAGGATCCTTGGGCATGTTTAGGGTTCCACTAAAAACACTGGGGTCAGTGACCTCGCCATGTTAAAATCCTCTTGCAGTAACTGAAGCACCAACTCATGGTCACAATGAAGCCGAGACAGCAGCCTAAATTCACTCCATTTAGGAAAAGATGCCCAGTGTCCTCTGGGACGCATGACTAGAGGGGCCTTGGTAGATAAGGTTCTAGCCCTTTCAGCCTCCACACTGGCCACCTTTGACAGAGGCAGAAGGTACACTCCAGCATAGGAAGGCAAAGGGAAACTGGCTGCTGGACCGAAAACTGTGTCTGCCATGTGACAAAGGAGAGGTAAACAGAGTTTCTGACGCTGAAAATAAGAACCTCTAACAAAAGAGCCCACTCCTGCTGATGTTTTGTCAAGACATGGAGAATGAAGTGAAAGGGCAAAAAGGCAAACATGAGCCCCAACAGTGGTGGACTCAGTACAGCATCTGTCACCTTTGCATCCTAATATGGGGAAGCTCCAGAAAATCTGAGGAATTAAGGTACTGAATTGTTGGCAAACAAATCCACAAGTGGAGATCCAAACTGGCAGTCCATCAGGCTCAGCATGTGCTGATGAATGAGGCTTAACCACATATATGCACAACCTTAAGGGACACCACAATAGACTCTGCCCATTACACTATCTGAGATAACAAAAGCTACAGAAGCCAAGATTTCATCCTGCACTTACAATTCCGATAAACTTTGTTCACTGTGTCTGTGCTAACCACAGCTATCCTTGCCCTTGTCACCGTTGAAAAACTCTACAGCACCCTGTGCACACCATCTCCCTCCAAATGAATTAGTGTACCCTATGACCCTGCGGTTAGGTGATCTAGTTTTGCCCTACAACACAAGCTGCTGCCATCTGTGGTAAGCACGGAGTAGGATGGCAAAGGGATAGGGAACACCCTTTACCCGCATTTTTTACTCTGCATGTCTTTACCTCGCATTTGTTACTCCGCAAAAACTTTTACAGCGCTGAGCTTTACACCGCAAACTGTTACAACGCATTCTAAAAGTAACGCCCCCCTGGAGTTAGAATAGTAATTGCTTTGTAATGTGGAATGCCCCGGTTACTTACCGGTAATCTTCATTACTCCGAGTCCATGTCTTCCTCGCCACAGTAATATACATATGAGCCTCCGGCTCCACACAGAACTCCAAGTAAAATAAAAGAGCAGCGCTCTAGTCTCCCCTCCCTCCTCCAATATGGCCCCAGAGGCTTCCTCCAATCACATAAAAGGACACATAACAAGCAGCCCAGCCTGAAAAAACCAAGCCGCAGACATGAAGCCACCACCAGGGCCGGGAGGGAAGGGAAACTATACTGTGGCGAGGAAGACATGGACTCGGAGTAATGAAGATTACCGGTAAGTAACCGGGGCATTACCTCCTCGTCCTGTCTTCCTCGCCACAGTAATATACATATGAGCCGATACCAAAGCAATCAGCTTCATGTAAGGAAAACAGACCACATCATCAGTGCAGCGAAACATATTTTTAATATACAGAGGCACAACAACCCAAAAAATGGACAACCTCTTAAGGCACCCCAGCAGTCAAAACAGAAGAGGCAAACGAAACAGAACCCCCACCCCCAATCTGGAGGCGGTAATGGGACATGAAGGTATGCGGAGAAGACCACGTAGCAGCCCTGCAAACATCCTCCATAGACACCCCTTTGAAAGAAGCCCAGGAAACAGCAACCGACCTGGTGGAACGACCCTGAATAGGAAGAGATGGAACCACAGAGACCGAAGCATAAGCCAAAAGAATGGCTTCCTTAATCCACCGACTGATCGTGGACAGGGAGGGCTTCATACCCTGACGCGACAAACCATAATTAACAAACAAGCAGTCAACCTTACAAAAGGGAGAAGTGCGAGATATGTAAATCAGCAAGGCACGCCGAACATCTAAGAGGTGCAAAAGGGACTCCTCAGCCGAGGAGGGATCAGGACACAGAACCGGAAGAACCACCTCGGCAGACCGGTGAAAAAAAGAATCCACTTTAGGAACAAAAGTGGGATGAGGGCGCAAGACCACACGGTCCGCCAAAACCAACAAAAACGGGGCAGAACGAAGGAAAGCACCCAACTCCTCTACACGCCTGGCAGAGGCAATCGCCACCAGAAACACCACCTTGAGAGTCAAAAACTTCAGGTCCACAGACTCCAAAGGCTCGAAAGGAGCCAACTGCAAGGAACGCAAAACCAAAGGAAGGTCTCAAGGAGGAGGACACATGATAGGACGTGGTCGCTGGAAAGAAAGAGACTTAAAAAGTCGAGCAACCAACGGAGAAATGGAAACCAAAGGCAGGACATGAAAAGCCCGAATGGCGGCCCACTGAGCCCGAAGGGTCGAAATGGCCAATCCCAACACAAACCCATCGTTCAGAAAGTCCAGAATGCGAGCCGGATCCAAAGAATCCAACGTCAGCCCATGAACAACACACCAAGAAGCAAAATGATCCCAATGCTTGGCGTAAGACTTAAGCGTAGAAGGCCTCCGGGACTGCTGAATGACACCAGCCACAGCCACCGAACAACCCTCACGCATCAGAGACTCCCTCTCAAGAGCCAGGCCCGCAGACCCAGGGAACGGAACACAGGCAGAGGAAGAAGAGGACCCATCAGAGGGTACGGCACGAACGGCAAGGGCCACCCCGGAGACACAGCCAATTCCCTCAGAAGGGGAAACCAAGGGCGACGCCGCCAACAAGGAGCAATCAGAAGCACCAACGACCCCTCCCTCTTGATCTTCTGTAACACAGCTGGAAGCAGGGGAACAGGGGGAAATGCATACAGCAGACCCTCCGGCCAAGGGAACGAAAGGGCGTCCACCCTCCAGGCATCCTGGCAAGGCATAATCGTGCAAAAACAACGGGTCTGGGCATTGTCCTGGGAGGCAAACAGGTCCACAATCGGACAACCAAACATCACCCGCAACCTCCTGAACATCCACCTCGTGAGAGACAAGGACCCCATGGAAGGAAACACCCGGCTCAGACAATCCGCCACAGTGTTCTCCGCACCAGGTAGGTAGATGGCAGACAGGGACTCCAGATGCACCTCCGCCCAAGAACCAATCCGACGAGCCAGGCAACTGAGGGAGCGAACCCTGCACCCCCCTTGATGGTTCACATAAGACATCACAACCTGATTGTCCGTCCGGATCTGCACGTGGTGACCCCGAACAAGATCCGAGAAGTCCAACAGACCCAGAAGGACGGCCTTCAGTTCCTTGTAGTTGGAGGAACACGACAAAACCGACTGAGGCCAAATCCCTTGAGTCGCCGAAACCCCCAGAGTAGCACCCCATCCCAGCAGGCTGGCATCGGTAGTGACCACGTGGGTGGGAACAATCAGAAAAGGGCGGCCCTTGGACAGATGACCCACGTCCAACCACCAACCCAGGACCACCCGAACCTCCTCCGACATAGGAACCAGAACATCCATATCTAGGGAACAGGGGTCCCAAAGCGATAAAATGTGGGACACCACCGGGTACATATGGAGGCGAGCCCACGGCACCGTCAACAATGAAGCCGACATCAGACCCTGAACTCGTAACCACAGGCTCACAGGATGAGAAACCCCCACCAACAGGGAACGAACAGCAGACATCAGGGACAAAACACGGGGAGGGGGCAGGAACACCATCCCCAACTGAGTCTCGAACAGAGCCCCAATGAAAGTCAATTCTTGAGCTGGAACCAGGGAGGACTTCGGCACATTCACGAGGAACCCATGATGCTCCCGGACATGGCACACCTTCCGGACATGCAACTCCGCCTTAGGAAGAGAAGAAGCAGAAATTAGAATGTCGTCCAGATAAGGAAAAACACTAACTCCCTCACCATGCAAATGTCCAATAAGAGGAGCCAGAACCTTAGTAAAGATCCGGGGAGCAGAGCAGAGCCCAAAAGGCAATACCTGGAATTGGTAATGACGACCCTGCACACAAAACCGGAAAAACTTCCGAAAGTCTGGATGAAGAGGAACATGAAGGTAAGCATCCTTCAGGTCCAGCGATGCAAGGAAATCCCCCAGAGAGATCAGAGGAAGGATCAAGGGAAGGGAAACCATCTTGAACCGTTGGTGAGGGATGAAAGTATTCACCCACTTCAGGTCCATCACCGGCCGAAGATCCCCGGTGCGCTTGGACACTAGGAAAAGTATCGAATACACCCCTTGCCCCAACTGATCGCCGGGCACAGGAACGATCGCCTTCTTGACCAACAGGGACGCAATGCCGTCCAAAAGCGCCAATCGTTTCACAGGATCTCTCGGACAAGGAGTGGCCCTGAAACAGTCTGGGGGTGTCCGGGCAAATCCAATGCGCAAACCCTCCGAGATCACCTGAAGCACCCATTGGTCCGACACATTCTCCCGCCAAGAGTCCAGGAAGCAAGTGAGCCGACCCCCAACCGGACCCACACCAGCAGCGATCCAGTCATGATTTGGAAGCGGGAGCGGAGGAGGCAGAAGCTCCGGAGAACCGGGACTTATCAAAGGAGGGAGCACCCCGGCCACGCCCCCGTCCACGAAAGGGCTGACCTGCCCGACCCCTCTTCGAGGTACCAAAAGACCGCTGAGAACCAAAGGCACGGAACCTGCCAGGACGGTCATGAGCAAGCAGTTTACGGTCCTCCGCCGTCTTCTTCACCATGTCGTCAAGAGAGGAACCAAAAAGTCTAACCCCCGAAAAAGGGATTTTCATAAGCAAGTTTTTCTGGGCAGCATCAGCCTTCCAGGAGCGGAGCCACAACTGACGCCTCGCAGCCACAGAGGATCCGGCCGCAGAAGCAGCAGCCCCCAGCGAATCAAAGGAGACATCGGACAGCAGACGAACCTGCTGCTCCATCATCGCCAGGGTAGAAGAAACATCCTCCCCCTGGTCCAACAACTCCGACAGAGACTGAAAATCCTTTAGTAAGGACTGGATAGTGTAAGAGGAATAGGCCGCAGCCCTGATAGAAAAATTAGCAGCTGCAAAAGTGCGCTTCACAGCACAATCCACCTTGCGGTCAACCGGGTCAGCAGGAGAAGAGTCCTCCGAGACAACGGACCCATGTGAAGACATGCTCGCCAACAAAGAGTCAACCTTCACGGAGGCAGGGAATTTGACCGCAAAATCCTGAAGAGGGTACCTCTTACTCAAGAAACGAGGAAAGGAACCTCTGTCCACATCCTTCCATTCATTCTCCAGGACCTTCAAGACAGAGGAATGGAGAGGCAAAGAATCCGGCTCAGGACGATGATATTGCGAAAACAGATCGTCCTCCAGAGGCACCACAGAAGCAGGGAACACCAAGTTTTCGCGAATGTGACCCAGCACCTCCTTCAGGTCGGCTCCCTGCACAAAGCGACCCCTGACATCAACTTCCTCCTCAATCTCTGAATCAGCATCAGCCTCAGCGCCATCAACTCTCGCCTTTTTAGTAGGAGGGATAGGAACAAGACCCTGCAAAGCAGCAGAAACAGCAGAATTTATCATCTGCTGCAAAACCTCCATGGAAGGAACTTGCACCCCCGAACTGGAAGCTACGTCCAAAGAAGCAGGAGCCCCAATACCAGATGAAAGATCCATGACAGCCAGCCATGTAAGTGAAAGAAAACACAAACACAGGCAAAACACTGAACAGCCCGTTAAAATAGGACCCGAGGTTGCTAAGCAACCAAACCAATCCCACCTCGAACCCAGCCGAAGGCTAGAAATGCAGCCGGAAGAACCGCGCGCACCCAAATGGGAGAGGTAAAAAAATTGAGGCACAGACCGCATCGCGGCAACCCGCGAAGGCGTCTCCAGCCGCGCAGAGACACCACGAGGCAGGAAACCACTCCGGTACGAGTCAGAAGGTAAGGGAACATACAAAGAAGCCTCCGGCTCCAAGAGATCCCGCACCCGGCCGCGCAACGTCCGCTCAGCAGGACGCACGGTCGGGAAAGGCAAGAAAAACAAAAACGGCAAACAGGACCCAAGGCGTCCTGAAAAACAAACCAGCCGCAAACAGAAACCACTCCAGTCCGCTGAAGCAGGACACGAGGCAGCTAGGCAATAGAAGGGGGAGACAAAAACTTTTAAAAAACAAAGCACATGAAACGACCACAATAACCACGAACAGTAGTCAGCACACACAGCAAAACTAACGTCCCCCAACTAGATACCACAGGACACAGGGAACTGCTAAAGCAGGAACCCAGCCCCACTCACCTGACCAGCAGGGAAGACACAGCACTCGGAGAAGTGCAGAAAAAAAGAACAGGCTGGGCTGCTTGTTATGTGTCCTTTTATGTGATTGGAGGAAGCCTCTGGGGCCATATTGGAGGAGGGAGGGGAGACTAGAGCGCTGCTCTTTTATTTTACTTGGAGTTCTGTGTGGAGCCGGAGGCTCATATGTATATTACTGTGGCGAGGAAGACAGGACGAGGAGGTAAGGCATTGTAATTGATTGTGCTGTAAAGCCCTGCGTTGTGAAAGATTTTGCTGATTAAAAACTGCGGGGTAAAAGCATGCGGGGTAAATGCAGTGCTTTGTGGGGATAAGCTGTGCGGCAGGCAGCGTGCAAGATTTTTCCCCAAATGCCACGCCTGCCCGGCACACCCGCACGCACCCCACCACGAGTCATCAGCGGTTGAGGTGGTTAGCCCGGACCAACGACGTCGTAGTGCAGGCAGTAGCAGCAAGCCTAGGCCACCTATCAAATAAAGGCAGACAGGCAGGCCAGTGCCCAGCCGCCCACCACCACAAGTAATTGTAAGTAACAGACATGATAAGCCATTACCATCGCTGCTTTATTTTGATGGGTCGTGGACTTACGGGTCGCGTGACGTGACAGTCACCGACGTGGTAGCTGCGACTCCCGCTGGGCTCCACTTGAATTCAAGGATTACGTTAAAGCGGCCCTGCACCCTCCACTGCTCTCATTCTTCCAGCCTTCCCTTCCTTTCCCTTCTCTTCTCGTGTCCTGGCCTGGGCCGGGCAAATTGCATATGCTCAGGTGCCCGAGCTCGGCGCCAGAGGCATGATAACTCGGGGCAGGCCTTGGACTCGTCACTCGGGGGTGGTCACAGTTCACTTCATATGCATGAAGTGACAAGTTGACGCACTTCGGTACCTCTCTGGTTCCAGCAAGCCGAGGCTTCCACCTCCAAGGCATGTCACATTTCTAATCAACTACATTCAAGGTGCAGCCCGTAATTACCAGTACAAAGTACTGTGGAGCCGGATATACCGCCAATGTGCTGTGGGGCGAGGACCAGTTTTTTAAAGTGCGCATGTAACTTCTAATGTAAAATTCTAAGTGCTGCAATATCCCTTTAAAGTATGGCGCTCGTAACTACCAATATAAAGTTGGGGAGGTTATGGGGGAATGTGCACTCAAAGTCCAGCGTGCAGCCTATAACTTCCAGGGTAAAGTAAATGGGGCAGTGATAGTCATTGAAAATGCAACGATGTACAGTGAACATAGAGCGTGACAGTGCAGGGGATATGTAATATGAGTGTGGCCTAAAGTATGCATTCTGTGCACGGCAGGGAAGTGTGTGCCCAAAGTATCACTGTAAGAACTCGACCACTTTAAATAGCAGCCTTAAAAAGTAAGTGAAAGTGGAGCAAAAGATGAAAACGAAAGGGCAGTTACTTCTAGGTGTACACGGTAAACTATTAAATAGCAGAACGCAGCGAGTGGATGTGAATTTGAAGTGCCACAGGAGAGGTTTAAGAGACTACTGAATCCATCCGCAGGACATCACAATCCTAAAAGGGAATGTGAATACAGAGTAGCTAATGAGATTAGCGGAAGTCCCTGACTGGGAACTGTGAATGGAGGGATAGAAACTAGGGAGACACTAGAGGGAGAAATGATATATACCCGTCCACAATACGTCCAAAGCGCCAACTCCAGGTGTTTTCATTGAAACAAAATGCAATCTGGCGAGCCTCTGGCTTATTGGCTCTTTTATTCTTTGTGTTTTCTTTTTACCTTTCTGGATTCACAATAATCCAAAATGGTGTAGAAACGTCAGCACCTTCTCACCAACAATACAAAATTGGTAAAAAGCGACTTCTTGGTGCGTGAATATCCTCCTTGTGAAAGAGAGGAATGCTGTCACTTGAAGCAATTGCTGAAGTGGACTAACCAATGTACGCGGGGTAACGTCATACAACCCAGAGGGATATACCTTTTGACAGATTGGAAGATTGGACTCACAAATGAAGCTGCCTGTGTATTCTCTCTACCACAGAAAGTTGTGCTCATAAGCCCTGAGCAAGATCTACAATGTTGCAGAAGATGTTCATGAGCCTAGGGAACCACGAAGACACATGTATCACACAAAAGTACAAAGGACTGAAGGCTCTAGTAGACACATATACTGCCTATGAACAACCAACCATATCCAATAATCAATGCGCTCACCATTTCCCCCTGAACCTGACGACAATTGCAAGTGGGCTTACGGTCCGCCGGTGGGCTTACGGTCCGCCGGTAGCAAAAGATTCAGACACTTTTGCAGGATGACAGACCAGGTAATTGGAAGGAAGATCATACCCGATCACACCAAAACTAAGCCATGATATAATTCAAATTATATCGGTTAAGGAGGTGTGCCTTGAGGTGTTTGAGGAGGAAGCCATATGGCTGAAGTATGTAAACCGAAACCAAGTTTAGGTGATGCAGGCTCTGCAATTTCGAAGCCTAAGAGGGTAGTCGTTTTTGCTTTTCAATTTGGGATTAAACGTAATCCTCATCCTAGCTGATACATTTAAATCACCTCTATGCTCTGTATAACATTTTGTAATATTTTCTCTGCTTCACAAGCTCCAGCTAGTAGTGCTTTCTAATGTGCCTTTATTCTAATCATAAAGGGACAGTGCGCTTCTCTGCTAGGTCATAGAAAGTGGGGCAGAGATTTGGAAACCTAATCTTGGTTGTTACTGTTTTTCATGAAATATGCATCCGTATTCTGAAAATTATGTGAAGTAAGATGTATACCATGAAATTTACTTGACACCTATCTTGCATAACATTTAAAAGGTAGAGCATATTTGGTGACCAGAAATCATTCTGTATGCCAGAAGAAGGCAGGATTAAGCAGAAAAGTTATCTCAGCAGCGGTTTTAGCCTGAGTACAAGATATTTTCTGCTGAAATCTGTCTTGTGTGGGCAAAAAGTGCGAGAAAATACACAACGGTGTAATGGCAAAAAAAATGCAATATGAAAAAACATGAAACACGTGGATTTCACCTCCACGCAATGCAAATGTTACCCTGTCATTTGGGTTGAGGATTGCGCATGTACAAGATCACACCAAGCATATTCACTAAGAAACCTCGGTCTAAACATATTCAAAGAAGACTCATAGCAAAGTTAGTTAAAAGAGTACAGAAAGCTTCACAAGGTTTCACAAGGGTTCCAATATGTAAACTGGCTCTTCCCAAAGTCATGTTAGTTGATTACTAATCTCAACTTCTAACTTCTCGAAGAGTGCTATAGGAGTCGTTCCTTCCACGGAAAACAAGTTGTAGAGAACCTTTTGTTGGTGGAGCTCTCTGGTACACAAGTTTTTCTGTATCTAGACTTTTTCAGATTCAAAACACTATCATCTAAGATGTACGCTTCACCAAAAGCCAGATTTCTCCCTAGCAGAGGCAGGTCAAAATGTTCCTATAGCAAACGCAAGGAGATGATGGATGGAGGGCTGAAACTTTTCATACACCCAGCCCCAGTCACAGATCTGGGTTGAATCCATCATCGTTCTTTAGCTCACTTCGCCACCCTAGTTCAGACCCAGCTATATGCAAATCAGTTTTGACCCTGTGCCTCATGGATACAGTCCTGCCCGAACTGCCAAGCCAGTTCTTTCCTGTAACGGAAACAAGCAACCTGTGACCGGTTTCAGGTTAGATGTTCCTATAAGCATATTCAGAATATTTCTTTGGACCAATTCCTTAATCTAAAATTACATAGCAAAAATTGAAGTCATAGGGAGGTAACAACTCCTCTAATGTTCTTTTAGCATATAGAAGACAAACATTCTGCATTAGGCAGGAGATTCATCCTTCTATGCGTGTCAAAGTGGTAGTAAGGGACAAATGGATGTAGAAGAGGTTTTTGAAACACTTGCTAGAATATCATTGGTGACCAACCTCTAACAAATCCCCATGGTCAAACCCTCACACCCCCTTCATTGTAATGCTAGCCTTGTACTCAGGGTGTGAGCATGGCTGCCATCACATGTCTCAGAATCCGTTTCAACTCTGCCTGCTACCCTGCCAGACAGCCTTGATACTTTAAAGACCTTTCTACCCCATTTTGATCCCTTCCACAGGTGAGTAGAGTCATACAGCCTGCCAAGAGATCCTCTTTAAGTGTAGGGACTTATAAGGGGGGAATACATTCCCAGTTGCTAAATGTTAACCTTCTACGCAGTCCGTCCCTCAAACTCTTGGTATGGCTTATTGCTCCTTTGCCTCAAGTAAGCAGGTTCCTTAAAGGGAGATAAAAGTATCTGGTCTATCTCATGCAGAATGTTTTATAAGCATAGTGTTTTGGGTTCAGAGAAGCAAAGTTTCTCATTGATAAAAGATGTTACTTCAAATCTGATTGAATATTTGTTCTTTTAGGCCAAACTACCTAGAGAGTATTTGTTTGATTTCACTAGCAGCTAGAAAGTTAGACTTACTGTGTATTTTTTTTATAGCAGACAGAGGTACAATCTCTAAATTCGTCCGTATCTTAATGAGCAAATAGAGGCTATTACATTTTAAGCATGATGTTTCAGTAGTCATATGAATTTTTAGTTTCCTTGGATCTCTGCCCGTAAAGCCCAGTCCACATTTGGCAAGCCGTGACTCATGATTTAAATAACTAAGTAAGCTTTATGTGATAAATTAATTCCCTGCAGTCATAAAAGAATACAAACAGCATTATTATAAAATGAACACTAAAAATGTACATAATACAATGATCAGTAATACAGAAGCTACTAAGTGACTAGAACTGAAAATCAATTAATTTGGTCTTGACCTCCTGGACACCAAGAGGGCACGCAGAATGGCTAATACAGTAAAAATAACACATTAATTGGGAAGCATCTGAAGACACGTCAGAGCCAGCCTTACTTGGGAGAAATTCAAATATATCAACAGGGGAATTAAAAAACGCTTCCTGGGCCAACTATAATGATAGCAAAACATTACAAAATGCAGGGTGTACTGCAGAGACTTGCTGTTGCAGCCGCAGGGCAACCTAGCATCAGACAAGGCCCAAACACACGGGGATGCCAAAAGATGATGTATTGAATTAAACTTGGACCTGGCCAGGAGAAACCTATGTTGCTGAGGATGAACCAGAGCTAGATTCGTCTCCATGACCTGCACAGTTTTCGGTAAAATATGACCCCTCACCGAGGGTTCTGCAGCTCACGAGGCTCTCTGTCCTCATGGCTCAATTCATAAACAACCATTTAACACACCCCAGCTCGCGCATACACAAGGCGGTAGGGTCCTCAAAGGTATCTGGTTTGATGCCTTTGAAACATATTTAGATGCCATAGGTGCCTCAAGGTTTCGACCAGAGAGGAAGAAGTGTCTTCTGTTACATTCTCTAGGGTTCAAAGGTAGATCAATTTTTAAGCACTTACCAGATCTATCTGATGGGGGTGAAATATTGGATGAGTACCTGTGCTCTGTAGCTAAACTCAAGGCTCGCTTTGATAAACAGCCCAATGTGATTGTGTTAAGGCATACGTTTTTCAAGAGAAAACAATCTGATAGTGAGGACGTAGATGACTACATCTCTGTTCTCAGAAAACTTGCGTCTGTATGTTTATTTGAGAATTTTACGGAACAGTTAATTCGTGATCAATTTGTTGGGAACTGTAAGGATAAGCATATCAGACAAAAGTTGCTGTCCATGGATAATCCTCCTCTTGATGAGACAATTAAGGTAGCCAAAAGCATTGAAACGTCCAATATATGTCTCAAGGATTGGAAGATAAACCAGGTGATTCTAATTCTATTAATTATGTGGGTCCATAAACAAATCTAAAACCCCATTTGTCAAGAAAAGTGGGTCCAATTTAAAAAAAAAAAAAAATCTGATAGCACCATACCTTCTAACATCTGTTTAC
Source organism: Lissotriton helveticus (assembly GCF_964261635.1). Taxonomy (NCBI): domain Eukaryota; kingdom Metazoa; phylum Chordata; class Amphibia; order Caudata; family Salamandridae; genus Lissotriton; species Lissotriton helveticus. The sequence continues at coordinate 1,283,580,587 of NC_136057.1, read as the reverse complement.
GTTGTGGTAGTTCTCCTCACACTAAAGGTTCAAAATGTCCTGCTTTCAACGTCTCATGTAACTACTGCAAAAAACATGTCATTTCGCTAGTGTCTGTTTAAAAAAAAAAAAAATCTGTGGCCTGTGTGTTGGAGTCCGATGATTATGATTCTGAAGATGAGATTGTCTCTGTTGTCCGGGATCACAGTCATCCTGATGAGTCTCACATTCCACTCACTGGGGATCCCTCTACATGTGTCGATCCTGTTCTGGAGATCAGAGTCGGTGATAAAATTATAAACTTATTAGTTGACTTTGGAGCCAGGATTACTATGATAACCCAAAAACTGTTCCAAGAGACATGGGGAGAGAGAGATCTCTTTCCTCCTGATCGGTCGCCAGTCTCCTATGAAGGACGGAAGATCGAACTAATGGGTTTCATTGAAGATTTTTTTAGTATTCAAAGGCAGGAAGATCAGGGGGAAGATATATGTGGCTGCTAAAGGACTTAATATCCTAGGGTGGTTTCACCAAGGGTTGTTTGGTATGCAATTAAGACCGGGGGCAAAAGAACAAGTTATGCTCATAACTTGTGACAAAGCAAACACAAGATGGATCAATGAGTTTCCCACTGTTTTCTGTAATGAGCTAGGAAAGATCTCAGGTTTTAAGCACAAAATTATTGTTAAAAAGGGTGCCACTCCTATTAAACACAAACTTAGGAGTGTCCCGTTTAGTGTCAGGGAAGATCTTGATAAGGAACTTACTTCTTTGTTAGAAGGGGGTCATTGAACCTACGGATTCTTCACTCTGGTTATCTCCCTTAGTGGTTGCCCGCAAACGGGATGGTAAACTGAGAGTGTGTGTGGATCTCAGGTCTCTCAACAAGGAGATCTGGGTCGACTCACACCCATTGCCAAAAATAACTGATTTGTTCTCGTGCATTAAAGGCGCAAGAGTTTTTTCTAAGCTTGACTTGGCAGATTCATGCTCCTTGACTGCTTTTGTCTCCCCTCTTGGTACGTTCCGTTATAAAAGGATGCCATTCAGGCTAGACTCCGCGGCATCAGTTTTTCAGAGGGTTATGCAAAATATGTTGAGGGGTGTGGAGGGAGTTCTAGTGTTCCAAGATGATGTTCTTATTTATGCTAAGGATAATGAAATTCACGACAACATCATCAGGAGAGTGCTTGAGATTTTCAAAAAGCATGGTGTGGTATTAAAGATTGAGAAGTGTAAATTTCCATGTGATGAAATAGAGTATCTAGGCCATCTTTTATCTAAGGATGGCATCAAGCCCAGGCTAGGTCTTATTGATGCCATTATGGAAGCCCCTGTACCCAGTGACAAAACAGGAGTCAAGTCTTTATTGGGGCTATTGGAATATTATTCCAGATTTGTGTACAAATATGCGTCCATAGTTAGACCCATTAGTAATCTCCTTAAAAGTTCCTCAAAATTTCTTTGGTCATCTGATTGTGATTGTGCTTTCAGGGAGGTTAAAAAAGCTCTTAAGGAGAGCAATGCACTGACACCTTTTGACCCAGCACTGCCTTGCTTCATTACAGTGGATGCGTGCAAAAGTGGTTTAGGTGCTATTCTCACGCAAAGATCTTTTGACCAAGAATGTACGGTTGCATTTGCGTCCAGAGTTTTGAGAAGTTCTGAAGAACATTACTCTGTGATCGAAAAGGAACTATTAGCTTGCTTGTGGGCTATTGACAAGTTTCGCCCATATGTTTGGGGGAGGCATTTCAATTTAGTTACAGATCACAAACCTCTTGTATCTATATTATCGTCAGGTCCAAGTAAATGTTGTACCCCGAGAATCACTAGAATGGTTAGTAAATTGTTACAGTATCAGTTTGATATTACTCACATAGCTGGGGGTAAAAATGTTAGAGCTGATTATTTGTCATGCTTTCCTCAATCTTCTGTTTTGAGTGAAGGCACTGGATTTCATGAGCTATGTGATGAGGATGAAGAAGATTGTTTTGTGGCCTCGGTGGACATTCCTGTTTTGGCGGTTGGGTCTGAGGATGATTGGAGATTGGCTTTTTCTGAAGACAAGATTCTTCAAGACGTGTGTATGTTCATAACGAATGGATGGCCGAATGAGAAAGCTCTTTCTTCTGAACTCCAGCCTTATTGGAAGGTCAAGTCTGAGATTTCGTTAGAGGATGGTTTACTGATGAGGTGTGACAAGTTGATTCCTCCGCATTCTCTCCGGTCATTAATTGTCAAGGAATCTCATGATGGACATCTGGGCATTTCACTCACTATACGACGAGTTCGAGAGAATTTTTGGTGGCCTAGTATGGACAATGAGATCAGGACTTCTGTTGAAAATTGTTTGTTGTGCTCTTCTTCCGATAAGACACTCAAAGCCAATACGCCTCCTCTATCTCCTGTTGAGTGTCCGGACGGCCCATGGATTAAAGTAGGTGTGGATATAATGGGTCCATATGAGATTTTACCTCAGAACATGAGGTTTGTCATTGTTATGATAGATTATGCTTCAAAGTGGCTTGAGATCAGAGTGGTTAGAGAAGCTGGTGCTGCTAGCGTTATTAAGTTCATGAAGGAGGTGTTTTTGAGGGAAGGATTTCCCCAATTTCTTGTTTCGGACAACGGAAGCTAGTTTGTGAGTAATGAGTTTCAAAGTTTCCTAAAGTCCAGTGGTATTAAGCACCTCAGGAGTTATTATCCACAGGGTAATGGCCTGGTGGAAAGAATGAACAGAGTTGTGGGAGAGACCATCAAGTTGGCTGTCAAGGAATGTCATGATGTGTTATCTTCGTTAGATAGTATGTTGTGGTTTTACAGAACCACTCCTCATTCCAGTACTAAGTTTTGTCCCTTTGAGGTTTTGAGAGGGAGGAAAGCCAACATAAGTTTTTGTCCTGGATGGATGAACAAATGGTTTCACTCTTTGTGTGATGTTGAAGCTATGATGGACAGTGTGCAATCTAATGTTGTGGTCATGCAAGATAAAGAAAAGGAGTGGTTTGATAACAAAAGGAATGTCAAAGTTGTTCCGTTGGTTGTTGGTGATTTTGTAAGGATCAAAAAACCTGTGCATAACAAGAAAGGAAGCGGTAGGTTTAGTGATCCTCTTAAGGTGATCAAAATTGGTAACAATTCTATTCAAGTAGTAGGAGGTAATTGGTGGAATGTGTCAAAGTTTGTCAAGGTTAAATCCTGTTCTGGAGGTGGTTCCAGTAGTAATGTCTTTGAGTGTGCTGATGGTAGAATTTCACATCAATCTTCTTCCCTTATACAGAATAGAAGAAGCTCAAGAGTCAAGGTGGTTCCTCATAGGTTTAGGGATTTATAGTTTTAGTCATTTTTAGGTTTTGTGATTTTATTTATCTCCATCCCTCTTTTTGTTTTGTTTATTTCCTTTGCACTGTTTCTTTTCTGGTTTTTTGTTTCATGGTTAAAGAAAAGGAGGTATGTTATATTCTAGGTGCGCTGTTTAATATGTTAAGAAAACTCTATGTATGTTAACCACATCGATGCTATGCATTTTACCGCTGTATGCTGGAAGCAACAAAAACACATGTTACATGACGAGCTGGGCTCGTCATGAGCGTAGCAGGAGGCTACCTCATGACGAGCCCAGCTCGTCATGAGTGTGGAAGGGGTTAAGCTATACTCAATGAGATTTTATGTTGAGCCTATGTCAATGGGTTTGTGATGTCACCGCTACTGGAATGTTATTATTCCAATGCTTGAGGTCAACTGTGACTGATGAAGACTGCTGGCAGATGATGTGCTGTGTAGACCTTTTTCTCAACATTAAACTCATTTTAAACTTCACCAGTATCCAGGAATTATTGAGTTTACAACACCTTTCAATGAGAAATGGCAAGTTAAAGTCTTTATGGTGGGGCTGGCTTGTCATCTGGAGGGGGTAGCAGGTGGTGCACAAATATGTCCACGATAAGCGTTCCATTTGCCCCAAATAGCGGTCCATTTTTTAGGGCAGCCACATGCAATGTATACCGTTTTTTCTCTGATCATGCACCACTCTGTGTCCGCCTTCCAGGCCTTGAGTTTTGGCGACACTTCTGCCCCCCACAATTGTGCTGTGTTTCCTTTGGCTATCATTAGACCCAGAGTGACCCACAGTTTGTCTGGACACACCCACATTCCCATATAATGTGCATAAAAGTGCCGTCTAGGCCACACAGTCTCTTGCATTTGCCATCTGTCATCCTACCCATTTGCGCTAGTCTGGATCCTGAGATATAGACTCTATGTAAAGTTTTTAGTTGGACGTGGCATAACCTGGATGAAATCGCCACTTCCCGTAGGGAGGCCACCACTTCCTGCTACTCCTCATTGTCCAGCTCCAACCCTTTCCTTTCTTAACGCTCTCGTATCGGTCCCAGGGGGGCTGCCGAGTTATTCATTAATTTTTGGTAGGTGAGGGAAATTGCTTTTTTTGGCAAGTAGCCATCTAGTAGCCTGTCCTCTAATGGGCAGATTTGTTCTGAGGGCATGTCGGACCTGCCAGTACCTGAAATATTCTGTGTCAAACAGCTCGTGTTTGAGCTGAAGCAATGCAAACGTCACCACCTCGCCTCCTTCCCATAGGTCCCCAATCTTTGATAACCCAATGAGATCCCATTTGTCAAATCCCATTGACGTCCCCAGGCTGCCCAATTGTTCCGAGTCCCATAGTGGGGTGGCTAGAGTGAGTTTCCTGTCCCACCCCAAGCTACAGTTCGCTGCGTGCCAGACTTGAACTGAGTGTTTAGTTGGTCCCGTTACAGGATACCTTTGGGGCCTGGAGTAGAGCGCTTTGTTGTGGTTTCCGCCAATGAGTATCCATCTATCCATTCTATACCCAGGGTAGTCCCCAAGACAATAAGTGCAATGATTTATGGCGGCGAGGTGGGCCGCCCAATAATATTTCTTAATGTATGGAAGCCCAATTCCTTCTTCGTACCATCCAAGTGGGAATTTATGCAAAGCTATTCGGGACCTGCCATCCCACAGCAGTTCTCTCTGGAGGCCCTCTATCTCCTTGAAATATCTAGCCGGGACCAGATCCGGGGAGTTCTGCAGGACATAAAGGAAGCGTAGCAAGGACATCATTTTGAAGAGCGCTGCTCTTCCCAGCGGTGACAATGGCGATGACCTCCAGCTCGCAACATCCCACTTCAGTCACTGCAAAGGGGGAAGGAGATTGCGTTCATAATGGAGTTTAGCGTCAGAGGTGATATAAATTCCTAGATATATGAAGCCCGTATTTTGTTATATGAATAGGGAAACCTCTGGTTGGGGAGGGAGGATTCCCATGGAGAACATAGAGCAGGGACTTGCTCCAATTGGTCTTGTACCCTAAGATTTTCCTAAAGTTTGTGAAAAGGTCTAGTACTATGTGGAGTGAAGTTTTCGGGGAGGCAAGATATAGAAGAATGTCATCAGCGTATGAGGAGATGCGATCCTCCCATCCCTCCATCCACTTGAGTCCCCTGATCATTGGATCTCTGCGTGTCCATGCCGCTAACGCCTCCAAGGAGAGAGCGAAGAGTAAGGGCGAGAGCGAACAGCCTCGGTGGGTCTCTCGGCCCAGAGTGAATACTTCTGATTTCTTAATATTGACCAACACTTATGGCAGAGGGCCCGAGTAGAAAAGCCTCACCCACCTGATGAAGCCGGGCCCTAAGCCCAACTTTGCCAGGACTGCCAAACGGTATGGCCATTCCATTGTATTGAAGGCCATTGTGGCATCTAGCGAAACCACTACCGTGTCCTCCTGAATCATGTCCAATCTTTCCAGCACACCATGTAGTTGTCGCAAAGTTAATACAGTATTTCAGTGCGGCATGAAGCCCGAGTACCAATTTACATGTAACCTGGGTCGGGCAGTTTGCCAGGAGTTTTGCCAGTATTTTGGGATCTGCATTCAGCAGGGAGTTGGGCTTGTATGATGAGCATTTGTCTCTCAGTTTTCCTTCCTTATGTATAGTGACCAATGTCTCTACCTTCTGGTCCTGTGAGAGTTGACCTCGTTCCCTACTCTCCTTGAACATGGCTTTAAGACATGGGGCTAACTTTTCTGGCCTTAGTTTGTATAGCTCGATGGGCAAGCCATTGGGACCCAGGGCTTTTCCGGATTGAAGGTTCCTTATCGCCTCCGCTATTTCGTCAGCAGTAAGGGCACTATCTAATGTTTGCCGTTCCTCATCAGACAATGTGGGCAGACTGATATCAGTGAGAAGAGCTTTTGAGTCTTCCTCTGGCAAATCTGAGCTTCTTTGATATACTGCCTTGTAGTGGTCTGTGAACTCATTGACAATGGCCTGGGGATCTGTTATCTTGTCACCCGAGTGGCTTATCAGTTCCGGTAACAACCTATTCGCCCTCTCTCTACTATCTAGCCAAGCAATTTCCCTGCCTTATCTCCCTGGTCATACAGTGTGCCATCCTTGTCCCTCCATAAAGTTTTGGCTATATCAGTAGCGATGGCTTTTTACACGTCCCATTTCATTTTCAGGGCATGGAGTTGCTCCTGCCGCTTTACTTCTTCCAACTCTTCCTCAAGGTGGAGAAGTTCATTTTCTAGGTGAGCCAGATCCTTGAACTTCCCCTTTCGCACTCCGGCAATTAATGCCAGTGCCTGTCCCCTCATTACTGTTTTAAATGCTTCACAGAGAGTCAGGGGTGATCCGACCGACCCTTAGTTTTCCTGGAAATAGTGGCCTAGGGCCTGAATGAGTGCGTTTTTCACTGTGGGGTTACAAAGGTACCACCGGTTTATGGATGCAATGCTTCCCACTCTTTTTTCACCCTGGACTAGATGGGTCCACATCGGGGAGTGGTCTGATATTCCCCTAGCCATGTGTCGTATTTCACGTACATTTGCTATTTGAGATGCGGGCATTAGCAAGTAGTCTATTCCGGAGAAGCTGTTATGTGCTCCTGAGTGTAATGTATATTGCTTACTATCCGGTTTGTATGCTCTCCAGACATCTGTGAGGCCCAACGTTTCTAAGAAGTTTGTGAGCCAACTACTCGCTGCCCCAATGTCTTGTGACAGATAGTGATCGAGAGGACCTGAGACTACCGAGTTGAAATCTCCTCCCACAATCATGTGACCCTCGGGGAATGAGCATTTGATGCTACCCAAGTCTCTAAAGGTCCGGCTCTGAAGGCCCGGCGGAACATAGATGGCATTCACTGTGAGTGTATGTCTCTCCCACTGCCCCGAGATTGCGGCGTACCGACCTAATTCGTCTGTCCATGTATGTTGTATGTAGAGTGGGAAAGAGTGCTTGAACAGGATACCCACCCCACTCAATCCAGAGGTGAAACCAGAGTGGGCCACTAGTTTGTATCCCCACCTATTCAATGCTTTGCAGTTGTTGCCCACCAGTTGAGACTCCTTTAGCAACACTACATCCGGGGCGTCAATTGATATACTGTAGTACTATACTATGTTTTACTTTATCTCTGAGCCAATTGACGTTCCAACTCAGGATCTTAAGACTCTTGTCCCAGTGCGTACTCATTAAGTCTAAGGTGGTCTGTGTAAAGTGCTCATCGTCTATTGATCTGCCATATCAAGTGAATTTGTGTGTGTCCAACCCCCTTCGAACAACCCCCCTCCCTGGTCCATGTGCCCTGTGCAGCTGTCTAATCCCCTCCCCCATCCGCCCTTTGAGCAACTGCCCCCCCACCCTCAAGGTTTAATGTGGTACAATGTGTCTCAAGACCCAGGACAATGCACATGCTTGCAATCAACTGAAACAGATTTGGCACCATTACAAAATGAATACCCCAATCAGCTGTTACCCCCCTCCCTGCTATGTAGGTTTGAAACTACCCACATCCTCAACTAGCTGAGCGCCTGTCGCCCCAAAAAACGATCAACTATTGCAGGGGTCACCAGGCGTCGGATCCCAGAGGCCCACTTCCAGCCCCAGTTAAAGAGAATACTGTTACAGTATACAGAAAATCCGCAGTACCAACCATTAACAAGAGTGCATTTCCCCACGTACGAACTCCGCCCGTGTACATTACGGAAGGCGGTATCGAGTTCTGGTACCCAACTGTCTGTATAGGCAGGATCATTTTCGGTGGGTCTCTGGAGTCTCTGGACTCCATGATCTGGAGTGCCAGGACCGGTGGTTTCATTTATCCGGTCCCTCCTGCCAACTTAAGGAGCCAGGCGACCGCTCGCGGGTATCTCTCCAGCCACTTCCAACACTACGATTGTCCTTCTCCGGGCTCCCTTCCTCCAGCTAGGACTGCACTTCAGACGGATTTGTGAAGAAGCAAGACCTTCCATTAGACATGACCTTGAGTTTTGCCAGAAAAAAACATCATGTATTTAATGCCCTTTTCCCTTAGGGCTCGCTTCACTCCATCGAAGGTGCGTCGCTCCTGTTGCACCTTGAGGGTAAAGTCTGGGAAAAACCGCACAGTCGCATTTTCGTATGGGAAGTCTCCATGAGCTTGCACGGCTTGCAGGATGGCGTCTCGATCCCTATTGTTGAGGATCTTGGAAATGATCATTCTGGGGAGGCCCCAGGCTTTGGTGGGGGAACCAGGGCCCTCTGCGCCCTCTCAACAGTGAAGAAGGTGGAAAGCCACTTTAGTTCAAGGTGATTCAGGATTAAGTCCTCAAGAAAAAGGTTCATACTAGGGTCTACGACCCCTTCCGGGACCCCCACCACTTGGATGTTGCTCCGGCGAGCCCTCCCCTCCTGATCTTTGAGCCTCAGGGCCACCTGGTGATGTTGGTTGATCAGTTGTTGAACTTTTTCCTCTAGTTTATGTGTTGTAATATTCGTCTCTGCCGTTGTGACCCGCTCCGACGTCTTGTTCATCTGCCCTTAGGAAATTCATGTCAATCAAGACTTTATTAATTTTTGTTTACAACGTCATTCCCAGGACCTGAATAGCTGTGATTAATTGAGCTGAGGGATGGCTCGGAAGCTTCAATCGGACCTTGTGAGGCGCCGTCATCCATGGAAGTCTGTTTCAGGACAGCATCTTTTCCAGTTTGTTCGATTGCACCGGGGGGATCATTTCGGCTTCATCGTGGGAGGGTCCCAAATGTTTTTTGGAGCGGTACATGATTTCTTAGAAGCATATCCCAGTCTCTCTCCACCCCTCCTGGGTGGCCCGGGCGGGTCACTGGCTGCTTTATGACCTCTGTGGAAGGGGGGGCTATCACTGAACAACCGCGCCCTTATTGCATGGCCGCTTCGTAGGCACGTGCTTCACGCCATGTGTGGGGACGTTCCCATTCCCACTGCATTCATCACACCTGTGCAAAATCTGGGAAAGACAGTGCCTACCAGGCCCAGATGTATGTTCCCGGAGGCTTGGTAATCACCGTGGATTGTTCCGATGCAACCCTCTTCAGTGTGGCCTGGCGAAAACACCCTGGTCCATTGGGTCGCCGCGAGAGTCTTAAGCCTTTTAACGAGGGCGCCAAGGCACGGAGTCAGGTGTGCCCCTAAACTTGGCCACCCATGTGGGCCTCTTCCCGCCTGTATTGCACCTCAACTCTTTCAGGGACACCACAGTGTACAATGTCTACAAGATCCTCTCTGCAGCGTTGTCAATAGTTCAGGGCCTTAGCTCCGGCACGGCACTGGGAGGATGTAGCCCCCTGTACAGCTTCCATGAGGGCGAAACAGGAGGGGCTCACAGAAATTATGGAAATGGGCCAGTCTTAAATATGGGTGCCTTTGACGTAGCCCCCGATGGAAAGCCACGGTTCATTAGGTTTGGCAGCGCCCCAGTATGACCACTCAACTGCTCCTGGGTCCGGTTCCTATGGCCAGGCACTGCGGCGAGGTCGGAAGCTACTACTTCATTCTTGGCCGTATTCCTCCGGTGCTCTTACTGTAACTGGGGCCGGTTCCGATTAGTGGGTGCACATACTCAGGAACACCTCTGTGAGCCTAGCAAGCACCCCTGTTATGTCCCCTGATGCCCCTCGCACAGTTACACAGTTCATATGCCGCCTGTTGATTCCGCCTTATCTCGGTCTACCTAGCCAATTCTGCTTCGGAGTAGTGTCTCAGATTCACGGGTCCTCCCCTTTTCGTGCACAATTCAAGGCTACCGCATACCATTGGTGGAGGCTTCGTTTGGAGACCCTTGACTCAGCGGAGGGCTCAGTCCACCCCGACTGCCTGGGGTACTCACAGTGGGCCTTCGATGACACCGCTATCTCTCAGTCACTCGATGTCGTCCATCTCCTCAACTCCCACTGAGCGGGTAGGGGCGGGATGCAGGGGCCCCGGGAACACAAGTCCGGCTGCCACTAGTTCTGACTAGTTCTGTGCCACTAGTTCTGTGCGACGGTCCCGCTGCCACTCTCCACAGAATGCTCCCGCCGGGTTCCACTCAAGCTCCGCCCCTCACCTCCGGAGGTCTCCACAGGCATTTGGTCACACAGCTTAACAGTTGGCGAACTCAGCCATTACTGGGTGCAGCTTGTTATTTCTGGGCTCATTTTGTTACAGCTGGTTTCCACTGGCACTGTGGACAATGGCAACACCGCCCCGGCGGAGAAATTAAGGATATATCTGGCTTTTTGCCTCGACCTCTGCCGAGCTCTCCCTCTAGGCTGCCATCTTGGCTGAGACCAGGCAGCGCCCCCCAAAATTACCCACCGTAAACATCGTAGTACTTGTAGATTTCGGACCCACTACCATAACTTAGGACTTTGAAAAGTTAACCGACAATGCAAAAAATTCCCCATAATTGCGACAAACCTTGCCAGAAGTCAAGTCAAGTCAAGTCAAATATGCTTTATTCGAGAATTCACTCATAAAAGCAGAGACAATTTAAAAATACAAACTTAGTTAACAATCAATTACAATAAAAAACAGTTATCCTTGAGCAAAAAGTGGTTCACATGACCAAGTCTCCTGAAATATACATATATCAAAAGAATTGACAAATCGAAGCCAGTCTCCAGAATCTAATTTGGAGCCCAAACCAGCAATATTCCATGAAAAGAGTTTCCCCACAATGCCCATAGAGTCATCCAGGCCCATCGATACAGGATTTGTTACACATAATTCTCCATCCAAGACGTCTGCTTGCAAAAAGGTATTCTCGACATCAGAACCCAATAGAGGAACAGCAGCACACTTATCAGGCTTAAGTTTAACTGGAAATTTGGAGAGTAACTTAGAGGGTTCGGTCTTTTTACTACTAACCAAAGAGTTTGTATCGTTTCTTAGACTTCCTTGGAGAATAGAAGTAGCTTTAGGAAAACCAAAGTCCTCCACAATAGGGGTGTAGATTGAATTTTTCTCAGCAAGAACATTAAGTCTAACACTACCTGTCCTCTCAAGTCAGTCACAATCGTTCAGGTCTGACAATGCTGCAAATCTATTTTCAACACTAATACCCCACTCACTTGACTGTGGAACCCTACCCCAGTTATTTGTCACCAAGTTCCATTTTGTTTTTAAAATATTAGCATTAACTGTATTACTTCTCCTATAGAAAAAATCCAAAGTCAGCGGGACAATCTCAGCACTCCTACGTTGAGGGGGAAATATATGCCTTAGAAGCTCAGGGAGTACTTCTGGACTTAAAAAATGCAGGACTACACAATCCCCCTTTAGTTTTTTTGCGGTAGTCCCTATCCAGTCCACCCTTCTTGCCATAGTAATCTCCCCTGCTAGCTGTTGTTTCCCTCTCGGAGATATCAGCATGTTATTGCATAACCAATGGTAAGCTTTACTAATCAGAGAAGAAGTGGATTCTGTTTGACCTGATTTTAACGGAGGCACATTTGCCAAAACCAGAACAAGAGGAGAGGCCTCCACAATCAGTTGAACAGGGCCTTGATCTATACTATTCACTATGGGTTTTAGTGGTATGTCTTTCTTGGCTGGTGCCATAATACCTTTATCTGCTACCTGATGGGTAGGAAGCGGAATTGATCTCACATCATCACTATTACTCCCTATCCCATCACTAAGGATGTTTATCAATGGTACAGCCTTGATTGTAGCTAAAGTTGGTATAATATCTCCCTCCACCATTGTCTTATTTAGCAATCCCCCTAGTCTGTTTACCTCTGCTGTTAGGCGATCAATTTTGGATATATACCACACTAGATTTGGGAGGGCCTGAGGGACATTTAAAGACCAAGCATAGGTTGTATCCCCCGTACTGATATATGAATAACCTAACAAACCTATGGGTCTCTCATCTGAAAATCTAATCAGGAACACATATTATTACACCTCAGCAACACATTGGTATGCTGATGGAAAATCAGAAAGTAGGATTCTGACTCAAGGCGTCATGCAGAAGATGGTTAACCCTGTGTTAGCATTGTATAACTATGTTTTTGGATTCCCATCAACATCGTGTGTGATCAATATTATCATGTGGTCCTCCGTCCTGGGTCTGTGTCTCTAGATCACCGAGACAGCTATAGTACCCTCCACGGACTCATAGTTTACGTATGCCAACATTTGGACAACCATATGAATCTGATCTGACGGGTTCGTGCAGTGCAAAAATGAAAAGTGTGTGAAAATTAAAATAGGATAGAGAATCTCATTATAATTTTATTCAGCCAAGAACTCATCCTAATTTAAAACAAAGAACAGCGCAAAACATTACTACTGCAGTTTAACAAATATCTGCATAGGGGCCAACATGTTTCAGCCTTAGCGGGAAAAGGGGACCCTAGGCTTTCTTCAGGTCCTCTGTTCTGATAACAATGCGACTGCAAAATTAGTGTTAGTGATAAACTTGATTCCAAAAAAATATATATTACTAAGATCTATTTAACAGTAAAGGATATGAGTCTCCATAAACTGTGACTTCACTTCTCCAGCACCCGATACCTCTGTCGAATCTGTGGAGGAGGAAGTGAAAATAAACACAACGGACACAGGGAAAAACACCTCTTGGTTAGGGACCATTCCTTAACCAGAATGCCTTAAGTATATGTCTAAATTTAGTACATATAACCACTCACCCAGTGTGTCTGGGGAAGAGACCTCACCTCGTCCTGGACCTGGCTCAGGCGTAGTGAGACCCCACTCTGAAAAAACAAAAGTACACTGGAAACTAAGGTGGGTTACAGGACTCACTCTTCCTATCTTTAACCCACTCCTTCATGTGCCAGTGAGTGTTCTTAGCTTTTCAAGTAAAATCCATGCTACAGGGATCCTACTCTCTAGGACATCACCCCCTCCCTTCGTACATCTATTGCTACTTTCTATGTCAAAACCTGATTTCTTAGTCGGTCAAAGAGATCCTTATTAGACCTCCAGTTTACACATAGAAAAACCTATGTGTCTCTTGCTGTTTATTCCATAAACTAAGTCTGCTGCCAAAGTCTACGAGGTATTATGGAGGCCTGTAGTGGCTCCTTACCTGTCCGGTGTTGCCTCTGGCCGTAGCTGAGACAGGGGGAGGCAGGGACCCTTGCAGAGACGTTCTATTTCACTGGTCGATAGAGTGGCTCAACCACCAATCGTGAGTGATCTTAGGCGGTTGATCTTATAGTTATATTTTGGTTCAGTACATGTCTCAAAGTTGTCTCTCAAATCGATTACAAATTGTCACAATATTCGGGTTATCTTATATGTGTAAACTATACAAAGGTTAGTAATTGTACTCCGGTAATCCTCGGTGGCGAGGTCTCGCGGGATTTCATGGAACTACAAAATGACGTCATAGCGTCATAACTTGTAGTTTGGTTGGCCGTTGTTATTAGTTTCGGTGTTCTCTAGTCGATGAAATAGAGTGACTTATAGGGTGTTCGCGAAGCTTACACTACCAGGATGTAACCGGGTCTGTACCTGATAGTAAAAAGACTCGTGGTATCGCGAGACATAGCCGAACTCACATGGTGACATCACCGCGTTCTTCCGAGCAGTTCTGTTTTAAAAAGAACTACCAGATGACGTGATTGCGTCCAGCCCAGTAGTTCCCAAACCATTTCCACCCGGGATATGGACACATTTCTGCACCTCGGGTATCACGTTAGTAGACAATTGTATATGAAAGTACAGCAATCATTAATTGTAAACATCTGTACTAACCCCATATCCACGCTGTTGATATGTGCCTCATTACGTGTTCAACGTCGAGAAAGTGAGGACAAAGAGGGCCACTGAGAAAGACTGTATGCTATAACTCAGAGAGTCACAGATATATCATATGCATATCAAGCCCTTGTGACCTGGGGGGTTTGTCTATCGGGATACAGTACATTCCCTACTCAGAGCACCAGGTATCAATTACTAGAGGTCAATGAAGAGTGTATAAACAAAATTGATTATGTCAAACGGGCAAAACATAAAATAAGGTCTCCTAATGCTAGGAGTAGGTCTAAATCCTTATTTCACCTCAGGCTAAGCCAGGGTATCTCATCGTTCAGCCCCCGTGTGTCTGTACATAGTTAAAAAACCCATTTCTGTTCCTTCTTGAAAAGAAAATTCGCCACATCTGTGGCATATGATGGTATGAAGGGTTTTTCAAGTACGGTCCATGTAAAGTCTGTTTCTCCATGGTTCTTTGTCAAAAAATGACGTGTCAGTTTAGAAACATTCTTCTTGCATCGAAAAGTACTTTTGTGCTCTAGCATACGTATCCTCACTTTCCTGGTTGTCATCCCAATGCATTTTTCGTTACAGGGACATTTAATTTGGTAGATTAGGTTCTCACTATTGCAATTGGTGAATTGCCGCAGTTCCCATGGTCTCGCGGTGCCGATGTCAATACTTGTATTGCTGCAAGTGAGGGCGCACATCGAGCAAGTGCCACATGGATGATGGCCTGTGATCGCTGGTAGGTCCCAAAGGGTACCTAACTGTCTCTTTACTGGTTCTCGTGGACGAGTGTGTACTAGGCAGTCTCTCAAGCTGCTTGCTCTCTTGAACGCAAAAAGGGGGTACTCAATCTTCTCTTTACCACTATTGAGTATCCGCCAATGTCGTCTTATGATTTTCTGCACACTGTGGGACTTGGTGTTAAAGGTACTGACCAGGGTCAGCCGATCCTGAGAGGGTTCTTTGTTGGATACTTCGAGTAGCGCCTCACGATTATTATTCGCCGCTCGCTTCCATGACCGCTTTACCAACTTCTTAGGGTAATGTCTCTACATCAATTGGCGAGATAGAGCCTTAGCATGAGTGTTAAAAGTCTCTGTAGTGGAACAGTTTCGCCTAAGGCGCAAGAATTGGCCTATGGGTAAATTTTCTCGCAGAGACTTGGGATGTTGACTTTCATATAGAAGAAGAGAGTTCCTCGCCATCGGCTTGCGGTAGAGTTCGCTTTCTAATCCAGTTCCTGTGGAGTAGATGGAAAGATCCAGGAAAGCAATTCTCTCTTTGCTGATTTCAATCGTGAATCGCAAAAACTCATTTTGGGCATTCAGCCATTTATGAAATTCATGTACTGTCTCCGTGCTGCCTCTCCAGATCAATAAAACGTCATCAATATAGCGTTTCCACTCTAATATTGATGTGAGAAAAGGATTCGTTATTGCCAGCACGGTCTGTTCTTCAAATTTGTGGACATACAGATTAGCCAATGACGGAGCAAAAATGCTTCCCATGCTTGTTCCTGTAGTCTGTAGATATAAGGTCTCGTCACAGTTCACAGTCACTGTTTATGGAGACTCATATCCTTTACTGTTAAATAGATCCTAGTAATATATATATATATTTGGAATCAAGTTTATCACTAACACTAATTTTGCAGTCGCATTGTTATCAGAACAGAGGCCCTGAAGAAAGCCTAGGGTCCCCTTTTCCCGCTAAGGCTGAAACATGTTGGCCCCTATGCAGATATTTGTTAAACTGCAGTAGTAATGTTTTGCGCTGTTCTTTGTTTTAAATTAGGAAGAGTTCTTGGCTGAATAAAATTATAATGAGATTCTCTATCCTATTTTAATTTTCACACACTTTTCATTTTTGCACTGCACGAACCCGTCAGATCAGATTCATATGGTTGTCCAAATGTTGGCATACGTAAACTATGAGTCCGTGGAGGGTACTATAGCTGTCTCGGTGATCTAGAGACACAGACCCAGGACGGAGGACCACATGATAATATTGATCACACACGATGTTGATGGGAATCCAAAAACATAGTTATACAATGCTAACACAGGGTTAACCATCTTCTGCATGACGCCTTGAGTCAGAATCCTACTTTCTGATTTTCCATCAGCATACCAATGTGTTGCTGAGGTGTAATAATATGTGTTCCTGATTAGATTTTCAGATCAATTTTGGATACCAAAGGTTTAATTATTGAATTGATCTTTAAGTCAATCATACTAGCTAACTTGTTAATGAAATCATCACTTAATATCTCCTTCTCTGCTTGTTCCCCGTTCACTTCAGATATAACAATGTCTTTCAGTGGAGATACAATTCTTTTCCTACTGGAACGCAGCCCACCCCGTTTACTCTGGCCCTTCCTACATGCTCTTATGGCTCTAGTTACAGGCACAGATACGGGGGGGAGGTGAAACGACTTCTATCAAATTTAACTGGTCATTTAACTGGTCACCTCGGACATCATCTAAATCAGCAGCCAAAGGTAAAATTAAATCAGAATCAGAATCCACATTGAGACATGACTCAAAAGGTGGAGCATCGCCATTATGTATTTGTGCCGGTACTTCAAAAACTACAAGATCTTGAGATAAATTTTGCGTAGAAGTAGCCGGTGGTGAGCTCAAACCCAATGATATAGGCCTTGTGCTGTTAATTTTGCTCACGACCTGTACTAAATAATTGTCTATAGTATTAGGCACAGATGAAGACCTTAATTTAGACATTTTGGCAGGCGATGTTTAAATGTTTGAATCACAATATCACCCTCGAACCAAAACAACACTGTCAAAGTAGAAAAATCTACAGTGTATAAAAGAATATTTTGTCAATGGTAATTCTTACTTAATAAGTGACACGTAAAGCCTCAATAAAACGAGCAGGGGTCCTGGCCAAGGCCAATTACGGCCAGTCACGGACTGTCTCAGACTGTCCGCCCTTTGTCCGGGCTTCGTCCGGCACGTCCCGCGCGCGTCCTCGCGGGACGAGGGACCTGGCATTGTTTTATGCGCCTCCTGGCACGCTGGGTGGTGGCGTCGTCGATTTCCCCCGTGGAATCCTGGGGATTGTAGTCACCACAGAAGTAGATCTAACCCACCGGCTGTGCGGGCCATAAGGACCACATCATCCGTTTGTAGTAAAATTAGTAAAGGTCTTGCTATGATTCGAGGGTAGTCTACTGAAGCTGATTATAAATTGGTCTCCAGCCCATTCACATATAGGCTAAACAGGAAAGGGGCAATAATGCACCCAAGGCGTTACCCACTGTTACTGAAAAAGAGCGAGTGCAAGCAGCGCCCTGTGAAAAGCACACCAAGGCAGATGTGTTTAAATGAAGGTCAGCTAGAAGGGCCACAGCACTTGGGTCAGTCTCTATCTCACACAGCAGGGCCCAGAGTTTGGCACTGTTGGCCCTATCAAATGTGGACGTTAAGTCCATTGATGCTAGGTGCAGAGATTCAGACCAATGCCTCTTTCTAAATCATACTATAATGCTTTTCTCTGTGCCCTTGACTGCTCTAGAAATGAAAGAAATTACTTTCTCCTTGCCATCAACAAACTGACTGAACACAGCCCCCAAACCTATAGTACTAGCATCCATTGTAGCATATTATTT
The DNA here is from genome assembly GCF_964261635.1 of Lissotriton helveticus. NCBI lineage: Eukaryota > Metazoa > Chordata > Amphibia > Caudata > Salamandridae > Lissotriton > Lissotriton helveticus. Next base: position 1,283,562,908 of record NC_136057.1, on the reverse strand, counting down.
CCCACTAGGGTCAAAGGTGTTCAGAGTAGGGGCGTGTGCTATCAACCATTTCACTCTCTCACAAGCCTCATCATGCTCCTCATTCCATTCAAAACGAACCCCTTTTCTCAGAAAACTTCTCAACGGCTCAACCACTACTGCATATCCCTGCACAAGTCATGCCCCTGTGCTCCAACGCTCCTAGTACCTTATCTAACAAATCATCATGTTTTTCAATAGTTTTGGAAAAAACTAGTATGTTGCCCTGGAACCCTTGCACTCCACTCAATCCCATAAACTGCGCATCAATACGTTTCTGGAATACACTAGCTGCCAAGGTTAAACCAAAAAGCAGCTGGCACACTCAGAGCTGCAACAAACTCTTCCATGGATTCCTCTCCAAATTGCTTTCTTTTAAAGAATGCGTGCCTTTCAATCATGACATTTGGTGCACCTACAAACTGTTACTCAAGTATCGTTACCCCTTCCTTGAACACATTCCACCCATGACCTTGACCTTCAGCTGACAAAATTGGCTTTAACTTCTCAAAAATCTCCAATTCAGCATTACATAAAAAACCAAACAATAAAGCTAATTTTCCCTCTGGTTTAAAACTTACACCATGAATAGCAATAATGTAATTTTCAGAAGTTTTAAACCATTTCTTTCACGCCAAAAAAGGTTCTTCCAGGTACTTGAGGAAACATAGATGGTTGAGTGTACATTTGAGTATTGCCCATATTAAACACATCACCAAGTTCTCCAAAATAAATGTGTGTACTATAAGAATATTTGCCAAAAGTACTAATATTCCATTTTATCAATGTGAGAACGTATCTTGATATGTTGTTTACCAAATGTGTGTGCGTCACAGAAATTACTTCTTGACCCGACGTATTCCCAGAGCAAGCACAAAGTGAGAACTTACACCAAACTAAGGGAAAAGGTGTGTGTATCACTGACTCGCCGACTTGCACTGCTGAAGTATTCAGCCGACTCCGCTGTTATGTCCAAAATGACAACGTTGCTGCAAAAGCTAGACTTCAACTAAGGTGGCCACCTCATGCGCGATCAGGGCGATGCAGTCATGCACTGAAGCAATGATGCGCTCTAGACTCCATCCAATATGGCTACCATGTAAAGTGTGATGACACGACGAAGCGCAGTACCTGAGCAAAGATTCCTATCTGTGCATGCAGCTCACAGATGACATGAAGACGAATGACATGCCAACTCACAGTCACGCTCCACGCCGTCAATCACACCACCTTCTGTGACTGTTGACTGTCGTTGGTTGATCATGACAGTTGGCAAAATATAACACTCTAGACAAAACCGCAAACACAAATCCACGATAAAGAAAGTACCTTTAAATCATGTGATTCAGCAGTGTATATCCAAAGAATAGTTAACAGCATCCACTAAAAGATGAACACTGTCTCTTCTTGTAGTTTAGTAGTTACTCACAGTGGGCCGACACTGAGACCAACACTCGTCACCATTGAAATGAAGAGAGAGGGCTATATGGATATAAATAAACAAGGATTTATTTAAAAATGCCATTAACATGGCCCACTGGTGAGGAACACACAGCACGTGCTTGGTCCACCACCAGCTGAACTCCTTCTGACCACCGACATTCCACATTCCCTTACCCAGACCACACCATCATTCCACATGCTATGTCATAACATGACATACATAGAATTCTACAATCATTAACATACAACAATACCATGATGGGACGTGCTGATGTGAGCATAATATAAGCCAACCATGTGGCATATCTTAGCTGCATTTGACCTGCTGGGTGTTTTTGTGTGGTGTTTCTTAACGATTATTAACGCTGTTACCCACCTGATAGCCAGCTACAGGGAGACATAGGCTGTGTTGGGTATTTATGAAAGGTCTCCTGTCGAGTGTGTTTTTATGCAGGTTTGTGATTTTTTTGTCACTAGTATTACTGTTCTTTCGGGTAGGCGCCAAGTGTTTGAGTTTCTTGTCTGCTTATAGCCCTCTATTTACAGAAAACCTAACCAAAGTGGCAATGGGGCACTGTTTTTGTTTTCATAAAACAAAGTGTAAGCACAGTGGATCCATCAAGCAAAATGTGACAATCAGAACCAATGCAGCCTTTTAAAAGCATATTAATCAATTATGTGAGATAAGCATTGGAACTACTATCACGTTTGGTATCGTGAGCAGAAGCTGTACATATGTTTTGTAGGTCAAGATTTTACCTATTCCTTCTAGCTTGAAAGATGCCGCTTTTTAAGAAGGGCTGAATTTATTGCCCATGCTTCCAAAGGAGGACAAACTCTTTCCGGGGGAGCTCTTGTCTGTGCATGGCTAACATTGTGACCAAATAGGCACCATACACCTGTGACAGCAAGACACAAAATGAATTGTAGGTTCCTTGTCCAACAGAATTCGACAGAATTCGACAGATCAGGCACACCCAGAACCCTGTCCTCAGCCATCCATGCAAGTTCAATACTTTTAGATTCCAGAGACCCTTGCTTTTTGTGGGTAAATTAGATGGTTTTCTTTCGCACTTTTGCACCTTAGTACAGAGAGGTGCTGACGTGAGCATAGTAAAAGCCAACTCCATGTAGCTTACCTGAGCTGCATTTGACCCAGAGACCTTTTAAGGCATGGGCAAAGTGGGCTCTGGCCCAGGGCCTCAGCCTTTCAAGGGCGCCCAAGATAGAGTCAGCTGTTCTACAGAGTCTTGCTCTGATGACCTTGAAACAATCTTATACAGATTGTTTTAAATGCTGTTTTCCTCTAATTTACTTTTAATGTGGGTGATGTGCGACAGTCTATTACAGACAATTTGGAGAGAAATTTGTTTTCATGCAGCATTCATAAAAAATAGTTTTTTTTAGATCAAAACATGACTTCATATATGAGAAATAGGAGGGTGTCACAGTGATCCTTTCCAGTAATATTGTGGAGAATCTGCTGTGTTACAATATTGAAAACACACATTACTATCCCTGAATATGAGATGTAAGCACATTTAGAATTTGGAGGAGTGTCTGTGCATGGTCAGTGACTCGGCCTAAGAGGGTATGAAAGAACTGAAATTGGATCATTAATTCAAATTTGTCATGAACAGGGGCCCCCAAAATAGGTTTGGCCCAGTGCCCCTAAAATCCTTAAGATGTCCCTGATTTGGTGCTGGGTGCCTTTGTGTGGTGAGAAAACACATGCACCTCAGCATAGGACCTGTAGTGCCGTAGCAAAGGAGACTTACCTTCCTTCCATTGGTTTGGCCCGGAAATAAACATGGGATACATGTCATAGAAGGTTAATCCTTTCAGTTGTAGTCAGGTCAACTAGAATTATGTAGCAAGGGACGACCAGCAAGTTTAACGAAACTGTGTGGCAAGAACAGGCCAATTATGCAGCACATTTTGTGTTAGTATTACCTCATTATTTTGGCACTTTCTGGGCATAGGCTTAACCTCGTTAGTATCACTTGGACACTCAAATACGCAATAACCAGCAGAAAGGGGACCATCCAACTTTAGATAAGGGCTTTCCACTACGCAGCAACACGTTACTGTGTTTTAGTAACCTTTGAGCTAAAAACATGTTTTTTTGCTGAAATCTGCAGATTATGCAACAGTTGACTAATTATGAGGCAAATCCATAATTATGTGGAAACCCCCATGGCCCCAAAATTTCACAATGCCAGTGGCCCTAGTCTTTGCTGTCCTCCGAAATCTTTAAGTTCTAAGTTTCCTAAGAAGCAGGATTCATACTTCCAAGGGGTAGCAGTTTTAATTGCTCATTAACTACACCAATATTCCTTTAGATGCCTCCGTTGAACTTTTTCTGACCCCTTGGATCCATAACACTACATACCAAGTGGTCTGGTCTAAGGAATCCTTCCCTGGCTCACGCAACACCGGGATATTGCTCATGAAGCCATGATCCTGCTAGGAAAGTGGAAACGTCAGTTGCTTTGCTGCATTGTGACATTGTAACGATCACAATACCAAGGAAACACGAACATTCTAGGCATTCACGTAAATACCAGGCACCAAATTTCAATAAAACGATAAGATAATTGCTAACAATACGTTTTAGAACTGACAACTTTATTTGCATGAATGGAGTTTTATTACACTGAGATTCTATGTAAATGAATCTTATGCAGTCTTTTGTAAAGTAAATGTAATTTGTGTTCCACCCAAGCAATTATCATATTTCCTCTAGGTTTTATGCAAGTTTCTAATTATGAGAGAATAATCAGAAACGTTATGAACTCATTGATGAAAATGAAATTAAAGTGAATATAATAAATGACATAAACATAATTTTCTTTTTCACTCCTTGCTTACCTGCAGCTGGAAAAGGTAAGTACTGGTTTATACATACATTTGAAGAGTACCAGTGTAGAACATTGGGTACCTGAAGATAATGGTTTCATGTTATGCTGTTTTAATTAATGATTTTGTGAGAAAATAATCTGGAACTTTGTGTTTGAGAACTCCTTTCATAAAGAAGGTGCAATTGCTCTGTCAGTGTGATCAAAATCTAACTCTGTTCTTGTCAATTCTAGTTCTCTTTAGCTTTTCTCCGAGACTCTCACTTGATGTAGTTTACTATCCATTTTATTGTTGAGGCCATAATGCCTGTAAAGTCGCCGTTTTCTGAAGAGAGCAGGAAGGATTAAGGCTCCACTGGCAGTTTTATGTCGGTTTTCACTGGATAATAATTTCTCTCTTGCTCTAAAATCTAAAGTGTCTTCTAGTTAGGCCTCGGTGGTGAACTCTGCGGAGCATGCGGAGTTCCAAAAACTGAGTTTTTTCCTCGCACTCCAACCTTAAGTTGGCAAGCAAGGACAATCCAACACTACACCACCTACCAACGAGATTTCTCAATGCAGGCGGTCGCAGATGCTCTTGAGTAACCATCGATTCACGTTGAGGAAGCTGCAGCTCGAGTAAAAAATCTACTTGAGCAGCAGAAAAAAGCAGTGCCCTCTTGTGCTGATTTTCCTGTGCGGGACAAACACCCAGCGCTAAAAATAATCACGAACGGCGTGAACTCCTCGTACTGCGGAGGAGTTTTTTGGTCACTTTGCAGAGTTCCGCGAACCCTACGAATTCCGTCCATGCCTACTTCTAGTGAGACAACTTGAGCTGAAGACTTTTATTTTACAAGTAAGTGGTGTTTTGACTATCCTGTGTGAAAGCAGGGAAAATGTATCCTGTCCTTGACCATTAGGGATTGATTAAAAACATACCAGGCATAGCCCAAAAGGAAATGGTGCAATTTTCATTGCTCATTTGTAGATATGTTGCAGTTCTGCTGAGTAGTTGTCTGTGTTATACACAGAAATCAAAATTGTTTTGAGAGTAGGAAGAGAGACCTGACATGAGGTTGCAGTTGAAGAGGGCTCCACACAGTTATATACATCTTTTTGGCAATCCTGAGGAGTACTCCAACTGCACTGGCGAAAGCTATGAGTTGTCATATGCAGCATACCTTGGTGAGGTTGCACCTTTCTCTGGCACTTTGGTGCTTTGGTCCGAGTTCCCCAGAAGGCAAAAACATGTCCCACTTTTGAAGACGCTGGAAATAGCACTGCTGGTCTCCGCTGCTGGTCACAACCTATATGGACGGATCAAGGGGTTCAGGACCCTCTCTAGTCTGGGCTACCACAGGGTCCTGTGCAGTTTACTCCTAACTGGGCAGCTGGGTTTTCTTCAAAGGATGAGGCCCTTTCAGCCTTTTATCTCACTAAGGAAGCAGAAGAAGCTAGCCAGTTGACCCCTTGAGAGCTCTTAAAGTCCCAGGGTTCAAGTGAAGAGCAGGGAAAGCCTCAAACCTTTTCACTGACAACCTTGACATGAGTCTTTCTTGGTTTTTTGAACTTTTTTCAGGTCAAGGAGTCTTCTGAGTATCTAGTGTTGTTGTGATATTTTTGTATGTGACATTACTGTCCTACCAACAGTCACAACACGTTTCTAGCACTTCCTGTATTGCTTGCTTGCAAATCATTCAAAAAGCTGTTGCCCAACTCGGAAGGAGTCTTGCTCTACTCACAAATTTCCTAGTCCCATTTCAGGCCCAAACTTAAGGAGCTCAAGAGCCTCCTCCTCTCTCTCTCTGTCTAGCCTGGGTAGAGAAAAATACCTGAAAGTTCCTATCTGATGAAAGGCTTCTGCCGAAAAAGCATCCTTTTGGTAACACCCATATTAAAAGCCAGATCTCAGCCTTTGACCTTCGTTTTGACACCTGTTCCCGTCCACTCTCAGATGCTACATTCTCATATAAGTGACTACTGATTACCCCTCTCCATTCTTCCTGTTTGCAGAAGCTGTCCCATTGTTTCACTTGAAATGAAGCTTTCACAGCTCATCAAGACTTGATAACAATATAGATATTATTGAACCATTAATAAAAAATCATTGCAGCACAGCAAAGCCATGACACACAAGTTAAAATTAGTGCACGTGCTTCCTCTGACATAAAATAGAAAATCTGAAACGTAAGGTTTGCATATTCGTGAAAAAATGGGATAATAGTTAACTCTTTAAATTTTTAAATAAAGCAAGTTAATTATGGTCTTAAAATCGTAAATAGAGTAAAATCTAACTAGCAATAGTCAATATGTTATTAGAAGAAAAATGCATTTTAATAATATCTCTTTTAGATTATATTTATCTTCAAATTCAAGGGAAATTGTCATTTTTATAATTACAAGGACTTCAGATTTTCAAAGACTTTTTATTTGTGAACCAATTTCCCATGAATTCTCTCATTGATATTAGTAAGAAAATAAATTTGTATATTGGTATCTTCTATCAGAGGAAAGATTGCTTACGAAGTAACTTTGTGACGAAGAAGTACAATCAATATAGCAGTTTTTTTAAAACCTAGCTTTGTGCAACAGATTCCTTTTTCAGTTGAATGAACAGCTAGCTACTACATGCCATAGCCAAACTTTGAAGCTACATCGTTCTACCAGACTATTAATCTTTAACCCATACTTTGAGGTTTTAATGTGTAGGTGATGCAACCATGGGTCATCCCTGTGATTTGAATTCAGATCAAGCCAAATATAGGGCCTTATGTTCATAGCTATTTTGCAGTCACAGAGGCTTTGATTTATTTGCAAAATCGGAGCTCTTGAGACCACAAAATACCTTTTGGGTATTATCAAAACCCAAATTGCGATATAGTAATTAGTTACCTAATCGCAAAATACGTTTGCGACTACATGATTTGCAAATTGAAAGGGGTGTGTTTAAGGTATCCCTATTAATGAGCAGGACCTGGATTCACTGATTACTCATGAAATAAAGAAACAATTTCTTTAAGGAAAACAGGTTGCATTAAAAATAAAAAACAAAGATTATTTTATTTGAAAGTAATCACAGGCATAGTTATCTCATAAACACATCATGCCACCATCCCAGTGATAGCAGCGATTCATAGTGGTTCTCAATTTACAACCATCTCATGCATATTAACAAGGTAGATCAAATTGTGACCCCTACGAATCGAAATTTTCTGAGCCAACATCTTTGACCGAATTCATTGTAAGAACATTAGGCCCATAAGCCTTTAGGGAAGTTTTGTTTACACTTTTCAGTTCCTTGCTGTCGTTAACATAGGCTTTATCTGCCAGAGCTCTACATCATAGTTTATTGTTCAGCATTCCTCTCTTTTTCAATATAATGGGATTTAACTTGCCTTGATCACTTTCTTTATCATTTGGATCAGAAGACCCAACAAAAGCTTATAAAGCATTACTTGAAAAAGTCCTACTATTTGTCAGGCGAAAGTTAAAACCAGCAGAACTAAATGGATCACTGCATTCAGAGAACCCAAAGTATGATTTCAAAAAGTAATTTTTTCAACAATAGTTATCCGAAATTTGACTTCCTCATTAAACCATACTTTTAATAAGTATTAATTAGAAAAATGTAATCAAAGTTTTAGTATTTAACTCTCAGAAATTGTAAAATTAAACTTGTATTCACATGTAGGCCTCAACATAGAAAAATTCCAGTTTAATTATACACTAGCAGCAGCCCTCTATAGCGTTTCACTGTATGGGCCTGATTTTCTTAATATTTGCGTTGTCCCGCCTTTTTACATTAAACACCCAACTCTATGGGCTACAAGGCATTCTTTGGGGATGACTTAGTTAATAAATAAAAATAGTTTTTTACATGCCAAAATCCTTTTCTTGGCCTTGTGTTACCGCAGGATTAGGTGCAGCTAGTCAGGCATCAAATTAAGAACCTGGAGTTAGATTTTTTTTGTCAAAGATGGTGGTAGTATAAAGGTACTCAACAGCCCACAAGTGGCATTCAACGTTCACGTAACTATTGCACTTCGTACACAATCATATATGGCCTTTCCAAAAGGTTAATTAAGCCAATTTGCTACAGAATATTTTTTTCCTGATTTAATAGGGATATAGCGCATGTTCTGTATGGCTGAATGGCTTTCTGAATAGTTACATCTGGACCAGAAGCACATCATTTTGTAATGATGTTAAAACACATTTGTCATTTGCAATGCAATGTATTCTGGTAGACTGTTTTTCATGTTAGCACCACTAAGGCTATTAAAGGTGCAACAATCTTGCAAACTTAAGGTTTTGTGCTTAAGACACAAAGGGAAATGTTAACATTTTTCATTTTATTTTATTGCTCTTCGTAATATGTTTTGTGGTGTTTCTTAGACAAACATGCCAATGAGACTGAGTGTCTATAATGCACACACTGTAATTGCTGAACATGGGCCTCCGTACTTTGAGTAGGATGAAAAAGGTGGGGTCTCTAAAAGATTTGTGGACCTTAGAAGTGTATCTAGGAAACCTCAACAAGAGGCAGGACTTTGTAAGAAAAGGCTCAGCCTAATTCGTTTGAAAACAATCCTTTGATTGACAAATACATAAATAGTCTTACTGGTCAAAGTATCACAAAAATCAGCAAGAAACAAAGTATTTCTTTTCAGTCCACACAGCATCATTATCCTATGCCATTGTCTTGTGTTCTTCATTATTTCTAATGAGTGAGGGATATATGACTTGTGACATGTCACCAAAAACATGACCTCTGTTCCTTTGTGAAAATGTCTAAGCCTGGGCGGGGAACTCTGCACGGCTTGTGGAGATCTCCGCACTCCGTGTTGCACAGAGCTCATGGAGTTCCGAAAATCTCTGCTCCATGGAGCAGAATTTTTTTTCTCACTCGCGATCGTCAACATCAAATTGACGAGCAAGGAAAATCCACCTCCCAGCAAGATTTTTCCTCATTCAAGCCCGTCAACGTCAAGTTGGCTTGCGAGGAAAATCAACCCCCGGGTGAGAATTCTCAATGCGGGCAGTTGGATTCCTCAATGCGAGTGGACTCCTTATGCTCACGACAGCTCGCATTATGAAACCATTCGTTTGTGTTGAGAAAGCTGCAGCTCGAGTAGAAATTCTACTCGAGTGGCAAAAATTAAGCAGCACCCGCTTGCGCTGTGCACGGTGCCATTCGCGATTATTTCACAGCAAGGACAAACACCCGATGCTGAAAATTACCATGAACAGCATTTTTCTAATGCACTCGCCACTTTTTTGCCCTTCGCGGAGTTCCGCATAGCGGAACTCCTTCCAATCTTAAAAATGACCGTAAACAAGGGCAGACTGGGACAGAAATTATGCCCGCACACCAAAATAAAAGTGGCTCAGATTCTAAAAATGGGAGCAATTTTGAACTTGTGAATACACACTGTATAGTGCTTTGCAAGGCATGAACAACTGCATACATTTGTTCTTGTTGTATGCATAAATATCAGGGAAATCAATGATAAAATCCGTGTTGCAAAAGTGTGCACCCATTTTGTTACTCCATTCTGCCTAACTAAAACTCATGTTTCCCTACTTCCCAGGCCCGTTCACCTATCCATTTTTTTAATTACCCTTTTACTGCCCCTGTTCCCTCGTGAACAACCTGTGGTTTATGGTGGCATGAGGGGGTAATACCCCACCACATTTCTAGTCAGGTAGATGTTAAGTAATATGTAATCCACAAAGTCCATAAGTGATATTCAGGAGTCAGCTTTTATGCATGCAGCACAGTACTGGTCCCAACAGATAATGGCCAGCCAAGCATTACATAAACAGCCACTCCACAGTCTATATTCCAAAACTACACAGCACATGCTAGGTGTTTAAAGGAACACAAACGTTTTTAAAGAAGAGTAATAAGAGAATGTAACACATTTCCCTCCTGTAACAAAACAAAGCAAAAATAAAAATAAAATTTAATATAGTATAACATGCTACAACACTTCCTAACATAGCAGGTGGACGTCTCACCCTAGCATTATGGTATACATTGCAAAACTTATACAAAATATCCCAACCAGGCTGGTGGATGGCTCACCCGAACATCACATTTGACGTAATGTTACAGAATCATTTCCACTTAACAGATCTAAATGACTAGTTTCATCCCCCACCCTTCCACCGCCTTCAATAGATAAATTGTACCTCTCTAACAATGGCATCTAGTGAGTACAGTTTCTCAGAGTTGGCTCACCACTATCACTAACTTTCACCAAGTACCCTTCCTGCTCCTGGTCTGGGTGTACCTCAATCCCTCTCTTATATTTAGCCAGTCTTCTCACATTCCAAATGTTATCATCCTGGTTAACCGCACTCTTGTTGTACACCTTAATAATTCTCATGATTTTGCCAAATCTGCTTACACCTTTGGTTACATCCCCTGGTTTTCGCACCCTCACCCAGTCCCCAATGGCAGAAGAGGATACCTTGACTTTCCATTTGGCATTATAGACTTCTTTTACAATCTCCTGCTTCCTATCCACAATCTTTTGTATCTCAATTTTCTCATGGTTCTTGCTCAGTTTCTTCTTAAACCACCAGGGATATAGTTTAGAAACAGGATTCCTCCCTCTCAACAACCTAAAAGGACTTACCTCTGTAATACTCTGAGGAGTGATGCAATACTACCACAATTTTTCTCAGTTTGTTTCTCCAATTGCTACCACAAGCACGTGTCCACAAACTACTCTTTCAAAACTAGGTTGAATCTCTCATCCTGTCCATTACCTTGTGGTTTATATAATGTTGTAGTGATGTGACAAATATGACTTTACTTAAGAAAACTCTGCATTTCCTTGGAAACTAACTGTACTCCATACTTCTGGATAACCTTCTTTTGCAAAGACGTCTTTGAAAATTCACTGATGGCACCGGAAGTGACTTGAGGTACTAATTTAACTTCAGGCCACTTTTGAGTAATAGTCAACAAGACAAATGAAAAATGGGCTTCACAGGACAACGAGTAGAATGATCCAGAAATGTCAACAAATTAGCCTCTTCTTGGAAGACATACCAGGATGTCACTCGTGTACTAATTGTAGAATTATATCCTGCATGTACTTTGGCGGAATGCATTTCCCTTCTTTGAAAAGCAAATCACCTTCGACTTCCAATTCCTCTGCCACTCTGCAAAAAAGACACAGGCTCCTCCGGAACAGCCATTTTACTAGGACATCCGTCAATACCATAATTTTTCACTGTCTGTAACAAAACATTACTAATTTCACACTCCTTCCGTTTATTCTCTTCAATACCTTTGAATTCATCAATAAGGTACTCTGATACAGTGGCAACCACATCAACTCCAACCTCATCAAAACTATTCCTAGGCTTTTCATGGGGCAACCGTGAGAGACAGTCAGTCTTTACATTGCTTTTAACTGACACATGCTCAACTGTGTAACAATACTCCTGTAGACTTGTGCACAGTAGCATTCCAACCACCTCCTGGCGAAAGTATCCCCACCAAAGGCTTATGGTCAGTTCAAAGCACAAATCATGAACCTCAAGTTTAATTCTGAACGTGTTCAATACCCCATATGGATGCTAATAGTTACTTTTCAATCACAGCATAACGTCTCTCAGTCTTATTAAATGAGCATGAGGCAAATGTGACCTTCCAAATTTCCTTTCCACATCTCTGGGACAAAACTCCCCCAATCCCATGCATACTGGCATCAACTGTGACTATAATTAATTTAATTTAATTGCGGGTTTATATAGCGCTAGGAATCGACTCCCGGAGGAGTATCTCCACGCTTCGACTGCTGGGGAACCCGTCCTGGCTCACCCTGAGAGATGGTCCCTGATGGGTATCTCTAAGGTGCGACCAAGCATCCCCGGCGGTCTGGGGGGGCCGTTGTGAAGATGAGGCAAGCTGATGCCCAGAGTTGCCGAGTGTGGTTTCTGACTAGAGTAGGCACCGAGGCGAGAATTATCGAGTCCGCTGACCCTGGTCCACGACCCTGCCGCGTCGGGAATCGAACCCTGGTCCCGGGCCGTTCTCTGCTTACGGGTCTGCCGCCTCTAACCAGTGACCCACACTTCTCCACTCTTGCACTCTTCCCCATGCAAAAAGGTTTCAGTATGGGTGCTGTGGCAATTTCATTCTTAACTTGATCAAACGCAGATTGCTGTGTCTTAGTCCAGACAAATTCAACATTTTTCTGAGTGAGCTCTCCAAGAGTCTCCATCTTTGTAGCAAAATCCTTAATACATTTGCTTTAATATTCACAAAGCCCTGCAAATTATAGCAACTTTTCGTGATTATCAGGAGCCGGGGCTTTGACAATAGCATCCACTAATGACCTCTCAGGTACCACGCCATTCCCTAAAATTGCATGTCCCAAATACTCCACTTATTCAGGAAAACAAAATCATTTTTTTTCTTTCAATACCAGTACATTTTTCTTCAGTTAACTACACATATATTTCAAATGTTCCATATATTCCTTTTCATTGCTAGAAAAATCAGCACATCATCTTGAAGGCATTTGACAAATTTCTCCATACCCTGGAAAAGCTTAAACTTAGTCTGTTGAAACACAGATGCCACAGAGGCTAACCCAAAAAGCATTCTCTTAAATTGAAATAGCCCCTGTGGCGTAAGAAAAGCAGTCAGGTTGTGCGAAACTTCAGTGGACTCTATTTGATGATACGTCGATCTTAATTCCAAGGTGGAGAAAATCTTTGAACCATCAAGCATACTAACTACCTAATTTATATTGGGTAGAGGCTGACAATCTACCACAATATTGGAATTTACAGCCCTGAGGTCCACACACAGTCTCAAGCAATTGTCAGGCTTGCGGGTCAAAACAATGAGGGATACCCCCTCAGATGACTCTACCTACTCCATAACCTCATCATTCACCATCTCCGACCACATCTCTTTAAGTTTCTCTCTAACATTGATGGGTACATGCCTTAGTTTCTGTACAACTGGTTTGGCATTTTGTTTTACTTTAATTGTACGAGAGTACCCTTCTAATGTTCCAAGTGTTTGTGAAAACACTTCTGGGAAATGAGACACAAACTACTCTTTCTCACCACAATTGTCCACCCCTAGAACTGGCCCATCGACTTTTGGAATTAAAAATGATTCCCAGCTTCCACTGGTCCATCCAGCCCAACACATTTATACCTTTGGGCGCAACGTATACATTTATGTCCACCTCATCAAACCCCACAATGTTTATTGCAGTACCATCAAAGCTCTCTGTCATGAAATCAGATACACTCAAATCCTCCACATTCCACACCATTCTAAACTTCTCTAGAAAATATTCACTGGTAATGATAGTCTACGGACACCCAGAGTCAGCCGGCGCTTGTACATCCATTACGAACGCCACTTCTGTTTTGGTAGTTGAGGGAGATCGTTACGGTGAACCATGCCTTAGAATAGCCACAGGTGACCCGCTGCTCCATCGCCCGGTAATGGTGATTCGTACCTGGCTGGCTGGCGTTCCGGTGTTTTTTGCCGTATGAGATAATTGTGGCTCTCGTAAGGGCAAGCAGGTCCTGGATATCGAGGGCACGCGCGAGGCGCCTGGATTGGGATTCTCTCTCTCCTGTGCTCCAGTGCTCGTGTCGAAAAGGTGCGGCGACCACGGGAGCTGGGCGCCATTGGACGAGGCGGGCGACGGCCTAATCGAGAAGGCGAGGTGGGTGTTTGCTTCCCGAACTGCGGTGAGGATTTCTCAGCGCCCGCTACGCTGATCTTCTGCGGCTCACTGCAGGCGGCCCAATTGCAGCGGGAGGCTGAGGGTGTTTGGAAGAAAGTTTGTCTGCCCCTCAGCTTATCAGTTCTTTGACAGTTCTCTTGCTGGGTAGGAATGCTGGCAATAAGTGCTGATACCATATTATTGATACCACTTGATATCACGGATACCATATTAATCTGCAAGAGACTGAAAGAGAATGAAAGAGATAACAACTGGAAGGACCTCCGGAACACAACGGAAAGCTTTTTGGAGAAGTACACAAATTCAAGGTACGGAGGATTTAAGGGGTGACATCGGGAATGAAGAGGGTTATTAGAGGCTGTGGGGGGATACGCGAAAAATCACGAAAAAGACACGAAAAAGCTAGGGGGGAGAACTAAAAACATGTTAACGTAGTCGCTAAAGTCGACTCTGCAGCCCGTATCAAAGCCAAAACACGTTTAGCTCAGGCAAAAGAAGCTGAACACCACCAATTCCTATGGCTTTGAAAGCACCCTCAAGAGCTTGGAGGAAGACCTGCCCCCCATCACCTCTCCGAAACGAGAGGAACAGACAAATGCTGTATCAAATTTGATAGAAGCCCCATCTATGTCGACCGAGTCCCATCAGGACAATTCGGTATTAGAGGGACTAAAGAAAGGATTAAAAGAGGCAAAGCAATTTCCACTATTCTTAAATAAAGCTACCTTACAACCCCATCTCCACATTCTAGTCCAATTCCAAAACTACCTAAAGGTCCAACAGCGGTACCAGTGCTGCCAGTACCACTAATAGACTCTGCTTCTAATGATCAGGAGAAACTACAATGCTATCTGGAACCCGATCATCTGGTAGTCCCGGAGTCCTATCAAGGTCATGAGGCCGACCTCATTAATAGTGTCAACGGAACCGATTGCTTCTAGCATAAATCACTCCCAGCTACAAGGAGCATCAGATGAAGGCAGAGAGACCACCATAAAGATCTCTTTAAACCCGATGTCACCCCAATCTAAACTTCAGTCACAACCCCTACCGTTGCCTCAGGGCCAAGTATTTCCAGAGGGTCAGTTGGCCCAGGTTTGGAAATACAACTCCCAGTACTGTTGAATTGCAAAACAACCCCAGTCAAAGTATGGAGACATCAGGTGTTTATCAATTAGATATTCGAGACATGCTCAATCTAATATTGGATGAGGTTCGCGAGATGAAAAAGCTCAGAAATTGGAAATTGCCTCTCTGCACCTATGGCTAGGGAAGATTGAAGAAGTAATGACATGCTTTCCTATCAAAATTCAGGAGGCAGAAGCCATATTTTCAGCTTTAGAAGATCAAATGTACATAGTTATTGGGGAAGTGAAAGAGGCAGTAAAAAATAAGAACTCTCTGGAGAACAAACCTCCGGATAGTTGGGGTTCCTGAAGGTATTGAAGGTCTGCAATGGGTTAACTCCTTTATCAAGCAGAAAGTTATTCCGGAGTTCGAAGGAGATCTCACTATTACTAGGGCACATCGGTCCCAGCCCATCCTTTCCCCAATTTCACAATGCCGCGGACAATCTTGCTGAACTTTGCAGACTTTCGAATAAAGGAAAGAATCTTGACAAAGGCAATTCAGCAGAGGCAGTTTTTAGTAAATGAAACAATCAAGTGTTGTATATTTTCTGATATGACTGCCGCTGCTGCACGTAGAAGAAAAGAGTTGAAGATTCTCCATCTGTTTAAAGCCCATGGTGCCCAAGCATCAATTGCCCAGCAATCAAAACTAAGAGTTTTAGTTAAGGGAAAGTTTTTTATGTTTTCTGATTTGGAAGAAGCTCAGGCATTATTAAAAGAGATCTTGCATGGATCACAAGCCTGAAGAAGTGGTTTAAATGCGTAGATCTGTCATGTGGTAACAAAAAGGGCCTCCCTGATTTTGGTGCTGATGCGCTTTCCAGCTTTCCAACTTTTTCCAGTTCATTTTGTGGCTCCTTGCTGGCGGCTGCGTCTTGCCTGCTCTGTGTTTGCCCCTTCTCTGCAGTACTCGGCCCTCTGCACGTGGACGACATGGAGCGGAAGAAGAAGAAGCCGCTTAAGCCTTGGTGCTGGTATCCTTTGTTCGGTGCACGAGGCAGTAGGGGATCGCGCGGGGTTTGTTGCGTGCGGAAGCCGCAGAGTGGGCAGGGACTTTACTTGTGTGTGAGGGGTAGCAGTGCAGAATGGAGGCACTGTGTTTGATGAGGGACAGTCTCTTTGTTTTAAGGATAAGAAGGATTGCCGCGTTTAGCAGACTGCTAACTGTAAGCTTGGTGTACTTACTGGTAGTAGCGATTACGGAGCTTGGAGAGTATGGCTGTTTAGGGTCTTCGTGGTTGCAGGAACATTGTGGGTGTTAAGGAGGCGAGCGCTTGATGTGTGACCTGGTGAAAGGAGCAGAAACTGTGTAAGAATGCTGCGGGGTGTTGTAAGTTGTGGTCTGGGGTGGGGGTGCTTTGGAGATTGGGAACCTTGTGTATGTTGGGATTGGGTTGCTGTGTGGAAGGTGTTGGTCTCGAGATTGGTCGTTTTACCATATGTTCTCCTAACTCCCTTTCTTTTGCGGTTCTCAGCAGACTTAAGGGTTCTGGAGCAGGCTGCGGGCTTTGTGTGTTTTATGTGGTTCTTGGATGTAAGGCATGAGGAGAAGTCTCGCTGGGTGCAAGAAGTGGAATCAGATTCAGGTGTTGGGCAGAGGAAAGTTATTTTATGTGCGACTAGTGCATGTGGCGCTGCTGTACATAGTGCACATAGCTTAGTGATTATTCAGACTTGGGACTGCTGCAGTGTGTGCCCCTTAGTTTGTTCATGCGATAATGTATTTACTTAATATGGCAGTGCACGTCACGTAGTTACCACTACATTTGGGACTGTTAAGGCTCCCCATTAATCCCGTAGTGATGTTGGAGCAATATGGTACCTGCAAGTCCACTTGAATTATGCAACAGGAAAGGAGCCATTATGTTGCAGGATTGACTAAATTATGGAGCACTACAAGGCACGTTATGCATCATAATGCGGTGCATTTTGGGATGAAATTGCTTCATTAGTTTGTCATTTTTACATGTTAATACTGCATGGACAAAGGTTTTACACCATTAGTACCAGTTTAACACGTGAGTACAGCCATAAGCAACAAAGAGCCCAGTTAACATTTGAAAAGGGCCTTCTAATTCGCAGCAACAGTTGATCCAGCGTTTTTTTCTTTTAGTAACTTTTGACCTGTTTCAGCTATAACCTTCACTTCTGTATATTGTGCAGCAGATGATACATAATGTGGCAAATGAGGCAAACCCATAATTGTGCAGGAAACTACACTGCCTCAGAATCGTATCATTAAAGTAGTCCTGGGTACCAGCCCTTTCCACCGATATTTGCATTGACATTGTGGTGCAAACATAGATGGGATGCATCTTTTGATTTTTGTCCCGTGTATGACTTTCAGGTATAATTGGGGTTCCCAGTTATGGTATTTTGTTTTTGCCACTTCTATTTCTACGTATTTGGTTTTGCTAATGGTATATATATTTATCCATATTTAATTTGGGTTTTGAGAAGAAATTAAGTTTAAACTAGTATATTTTCACATTTATGTTACCAATAAATATGCCTTCATGCTTTAATGATATGACTACCCACAGATGATAAATCAATGCACGTATATGAAAACATGAACATTTTAGTATCAAGGTTGTGCATATCTACTGAAAATTCCTTTTTTAACCCCTTATCTGTTAATCTGCACAGCTATTGGCCAAGCAGTCATAACGGACAGTATTTAGAATCACTCCAAATAATCCAGAATCTGTTTTTATCCACATTTAAAAATAGGCTTAAAATAGTTTTCTGTCTGAATCTGCAAAAATTCGAAATTAGGGAACCTTTGGTATAAAGTAACGGTAGACCAGGAACACCTTTTCCAGTGGTTGGATACACAGTTAATAGAGCATTGGAGGCAGGGGTTAAAGTAACTTTTGCTCATGAATATTTGTTTCTATTTCAAGTCTGCCGAACTCACTGTTTTTGTACTTATTTTGTAACTTGGAGTCTTTGTAATTTGGGGGCCTTGTCTAGTGTCCCAGAGAATTTATTCTTTTGCCTAATCTGCAAGTCCTATAGTATAGGAAATAGTCGGGTGTAATACGTATACTGGTGACGTTTCTGTAGCCTTTCTGGGGGTTTTGTCTTGCGTAAGGTGCCGGATTATAAGTCAATTGTTAAAATGCATGCATGTTGGGCATAGTGTGTGTTGTGTGATGACTGACTAATATCCACCACTGAGATTACTTTCATATTTCACCATACTAATTCACCACTAATCCTTTATGGGCTTTGGGACTGGGAGTAGCGTGCTTCAACACCCCATCAGGGGTAACAAGCGCTATATAAATACAAACCTTTTTCCTCCTCTATCCTTTTGTTATCATTCTAAATCCAAATAACTGACTAACCTATCCACGCTTAAAATGTTTCACTATACTAATTCAACACTAATCCTCTATGGGTCCCGGAGTAGCGTGCTACTCGCCGAAAAAGCGTTTGAATCCTCGTCAGGGGTAGTAAGCGCTATATAAATGCAATTACAATTACAATTCTATTGCTGGGGCTTTTGGGGGCAGTAATTCTATGACACCCAGGAGGTTAGACGGGAGGGGCAAAATGTGGTTACCGACCAGAAGGTAAAATCGTAAGCAATCAAAAATTTTGGTTTTGAGTAAACCAGGAGTTTACTCTAGAGATCGAATTACTAATAGAAACCAGTAAATGTAAGGTCCTAATAGAAACCAGTAAATGTAAGGTCCTATCAGTCAACGCTAATGGAATACTAAATAAAGAAAAATTTACGGCGCTCTTATTAGATGGTTGACATCATTCAACCCAAGTGTTGTTTTTTCAGAAGACACACTTAAAATCTAATTCCCCTAAATTATTTTTACCCAGGATTTTTTCTAATGCTTTTTTTGCGTCCGCAGGACTTTCTATGAGAGAAGTTGCCATCTATTTCTCTAGAAAACTTCCCTGTACATTTTTACAAGTATATAGGGAACCACAGGGGAGATGGGTATGGGTGGCAACAAGGCTACAGGGGAGGATCGTGAATTTCATAAATTACTATGGCTCTGTTTTGGATGACTTCTCAGCCCTGGTCAAAATTAATGAGCTCCTGATGGGAGCCCCTGGACAGTTTATTATAGGAGGGGATTTTAACTTTACACAGGATTTAAGAAAGGATACTTCAAATAGAAATAAAAAAACAACTGAAACCAAATACAAAAAATTAGTGGAGGCTATTAGACTACAATATCAACTGGTAGATCCTTGGTGAGATATTAATTCTGATAAAAAATGTTTTACCTGCTATTCGCACTGCTTTCAAACTGCATCCCAAATTGATTTTTTTCTTACATCCGATCCCTTCAGATTTTAAAGGCAGCTATAGGATGCAATCCCTTCTCTGACCACGCGTATATTAGGCTCCAATTAATTCTTGGGGGAGGGAGCAGAGAGCGGCCCAGGTGGCAGCTGCACCGCCTCCTCCTCCAGGATCAAGATTGGGTGAAAAGCTTTGGAGAATGGATCTCCGAATATTTTAAGATCAATGAGAACACCGCAGAGCCCTTCTCTGTGTGGAGCGGGTTCAAGGTGGCAGCCTGCAGTCAAATAATCGCCTTTACAGCTGCCGAGTCAAATGCTTGGAGGCTTAAAATAGCTGAATTACAAACAGCGGTCGAAAAAGAGTACGCCCTCCAGCTTCAGCTACTCCCTAATCAACTCGAGCAGGCAAGAACAGCTCTGAGGGATTTTTTTGTTCTAGAAGAGATCTGTGGCTCCCAAATGTACCAACAAAGGGTTTACGAAGAAAGCCAGCTAGTTGTCAAATTCTTGACTAATTCGACAAGAAAAAAACAAGAAGCAGCCATAATATCGAAAGTGCTTGACCCTCAGACCAGTCGAGAAGTTGTCAATAGCGACGAGATCCCCCAGATCTTTTTAGAACATTTCCACCAACTTTATTCTACAGAATATCTAGTGGAGGAGGAGCTGATCCAGGATTATTTCACAAATGTGAGTATGCCTAAACTTTCAGATAACTGGATCAGTCAACTAGGATCTGATGTGGAATCCGCCGAGGTTTTGGCATCCATCCAAGCAACAGCCGGGGCCAAAGCGTGTGGGCAGGATGGCTTCCCTATTGAATTTTATAAAGTTTTTTCAAAAGAATTAATCACTCCCCTGAAAAAACTATTTAATTATATTAAAAAGGGTGGTTTGGCTCCCACATCTTTTAAGGAGGCGATAATTGTACCTTTGTTAAAAAAGATTAAAATCCTATAGATATTAATTCATATAGGCCCATCAGTCTTTTGAATTCAGATCATAAGATTCTAATCAAAGTATGGGCACAGTGTTTAGTTGCCGCCCAAGAGACAATTCATAGAGACCAGACTGGTTTTATAGCAGGTAGATCAATGACGGCCAACACAAGTTTTTAATACATGCCTTGGACTATTTTAATACCAATCTTATTTCGGCCTGTATTATAATGGTCAATGCTGAGAAAGCTGTCGACTTGGTTAATTGGAGAACTCTGTTTTTTGCCCATTGTCTATTGGGCTTTCCCTCTCAGGTATTTAACATGCTACGCAACATCTATCAGGGAGCCACGGCTCTGGTAGCAATAAATTTGAAATGAACAGGAATTATAAAAATAAACCGTGGGACAAGACAGGGTTGTCCGCTTTCGCCACTACTTTTTACTTTTTTTAATAGATCCACTAGTAATTAAAATGCGAAATAATGCTGCTCTTCAACCCCCTATCTCTGATATGGCAAAGTTGAAACTTTTTGCGGACGATATTATTTTATATTTGATGCCCAATAAAGATAATCTCAAATGGTTTTAAGGGAATTTAGGAACTTTAAGCTAATTGGTGGCTATAAAATAAATTCTAATAAAACTAAAGTTCTTGCCCTCAATACAGATCTAAATGTTCTCCCATCTTGCTAGAGGGTACAAGCCGCTATGCTAGATCCAATCAGATATCTTGGGATATTTGTGTCTAGTCAATACCAACAGCTATATAAATTGAATTATTTAAGAATGAGAGAGAAAATTAAGTGACTTCTGGAACAATGGCTTCTACTCCCCCTATCGTTAGTGGGTAGAGTTTCATTAATCAAAATGTCCATACTTTCGTTCTTATATTTCTTTTTATTAATGTCCCATTTAAGATAAATTTGTCCTTTTTTAGAAGCTTTGTTTAGAGAATTTGTCTGGGGAAAGAAAGTATCAAGGGTTAAACTGACTGTGGTGCAACTACCTACCATACAAGGGGGCTTAGCTTTGCCTCATTTAAGAACCTATTGCGTTGCCGCATTTTTATATTTAGCGTCTGGCTTGATAGGATCTAAATGTACTAGAGATAGCTTCTTTATTGATAAAATGACACAAGTAATTGATTCTCAAACTTGAGTGTTTTTAAAAACCTCCAAATTTCCTAAGAGAACAAGATACAAGACTTTAAATGATTATTTCTTTAGACTCCAGTCCTTTTTTAAAAAGACAGGCTCCTCGGGTCTGCAATATTTAAGATTGTGAGAATGTACTAGTCTCGGCCTCCAGTTTCGAGCAAGTTATATTAATAATTGGGAAGGTTGTGGACTACGTGAGTTAAGACATTTTATTATTCAAAATAGGGTGACCTCCTGGCAAGAGGTAATGGTAAGGGCGGAGAGCTGTAGGAAACCAGCCTTTTTTGAATATTTACAAATTGTTCATTTAAAAAAAAAAAAATAGTGGCATTTTTGATGCTCCAAGCCAACTTAAGGTAGGTCTCTGCGGGGCCAAAGTCTGTGGTGTAGGGAATTGGTACCGGTTATTACATCACTGGGGTCAAGTACCCTTGATAGAGAGCCATTTGGCTAATATAGTTCGCAAGACACAATGTATTTTAACCTTAATGATTGGGAAGCCTTCTACCACCTAGGAAGCAAATCCCTGCGCGCAGCGAATTTTAAAAGGATGGGCTTCTTATCATGTTGACTTTTCTATTTAACTCCGGCAGCCCTGAAAAAAAGATTTCCGGAAGTTGAAAATAGGTGTTTTCGCTGTCAGGTGGATGGGGAAGGTGGATGGCACCATATTTTTTTGCATGCCCATGGTTGAGGCCCTGCTGGGAGGCAATTTTTGTAGATATTGAGCAGGCAATTGGGAAGAGAGTTCCGCTCGAGGCCAAGGCTGTTCTGTTTGGATTATGTAGAGACAGAATTTCTCTATTTATTTCTTGTACTGTAGCCCGCTCTTTAATTCTTCAGAATCGGA
Source organism: Lissotriton helveticus (assembly GCF_964261635.1). Classification (NCBI taxonomy): domain Eukaryota; kingdom Metazoa; phylum Chordata; class Amphibia; order Caudata; family Salamandridae; genus Lissotriton; species Lissotriton helveticus. The sequence continues at coordinate 1,283,540,515 of NC_136057.1, read as the reverse complement.
AATCTAGTGAAGCTCCCTCTCATTTGAATTGGTTTAATAAAATGAAAAGGACTCGAAATTTTGAAGAAGCTTACGCTAGACCAGTGGGAGCCACTCGGAAATTTGAATTTTTTTAAAGTTTTTCAGTTATTTAGAAAAGCTAAAGGAGGGACATAACACTCGATATTGATGTTGAAGTTGTAGCAGTTTTTTGTGATAAAAAGCACTAGCACTTTCTTTGTTATTGCACTATAGAAGTATTAGCACTTTCCTTGTTGCTGCACTTTAGTAAATGATTTGTACATTGTTATTTCTGGTTGATGATGTTATTAGCTGCTACAGCCTTATCTTTTCTAAATTTTATCATGAAATAGGAAGCTATCATATTTTTGGTACAAATGGTTTTTATTTATTTATTTATTTTATTTTATTTTTGACATTTCTAAAGCGCACATATACCCGTGGGCGTCTTGGCGCTTTTTAGGAACGATTTTAAGCTTAATATGCATTTTATCTACTTTATGCTCTGCTCAATAAAACATTTTTTTTAAAAGAGACCCAGAGTCAGCCATATGTTCCAGTTCTTCACCCATTATCTCCACTTTACACTTTGGCAAACTCTTGACTTCACATTTATCCTCCATACTTACTGCACCTTTACCGCTCTCCCACTGTCATTACCCATACTGCAATCACATTCACCATTCCCTGTCTCAGAATGTCTCATGTCACTTACATATGATAATTTGGCTTTCAAATTAGAACCACTCCTCCTTAAATCTCTACAAACATGAGCAAAATGCCCACCCCTGCCGCATTCTTTACAGTTTTTTCAATAGCAGGTCAATGTGGTGATGAAGCAAGATGACTGGTACCACCACATTGGTAACATGACGGCTTCTCATTTCTCCTGCCTTGAGAATTACCACATGAACTACTTTGTGCTTTCGCACATACATTCTCCCATTCATTCTTGATTCCTTTAAAAGCATTATGTACAGATTTCATCAATTTTTCGGATTGTTCAAGAACTTTGGTCAAAGTGATGGCATCCTGCAACTTCGGATCCCCCATTACCCATATCTGCTCCTGAATCTTCCAACTCTTCACATGAACAATTACTTGATTCGTAATAATTTCATCAATCATCTCCCGAAAATTAAAATTTAAAGAGAGACCTTGCAGCTCAGTGAAAAAATCCTTAAGGTGGCTGTACTCATTTTTTATGTGCAGCACAACTCCCCCTCATTTTGGGACCAGGCGGCAAGCCTACCAAAAGTTACAACTCGATGGAGCGCAAACTTCAGTGAGGGATAGGGTGGCACAGCTGCATGCCACACTGAGGTTTCCTGCACCCAGTGACCGGTGACTCACTCCCGGGCTGATATCAATCGTGAGGAGGACCTGCTCAGCCTGCTTGGCATTAAGGTGGCGGCATAGGTAAGTGATTATGCAAATTTGTAAGGCTATCAGATGAGGTCTTTTATCCTCAGACTAACCTTACAAATTGGATTAGCAAAAGCTTGGCTTTATATTATTGGACCTTGATAAAGGGTGTATATTCTGATTGAAAAAAGTATGTGAATGCAAGCAACTGCATTTTTGTAAATGAAAACCTAATTGGCACCAGGCTTAAAAATGAATGCATAAGATAATTATTAAAACAGAATTTGAGCCATGATAAAGCGCTAGGACTGTAAAACATATCTTGTCTATGCACTCAACAATAGATATAGATATATATATATATAATGTTAGGATTTCTGTATATACTTTGTAAGTGGGGAGTGCTTGTGGTTGACAGAGAGTAGTGGGGCATGTAACCCTTTCTGGGAGAGTGTAACAGTGGAGGATTGGGAGGGCAGGGGAAGTCAAGGGAATCATAATGCCCAGATTCTTTACTGTGAGGAAGGTATGATTAGGCTGATGTACAGATGACAGGAGGATAATCCTTCCTCCATGCCTTCTGTCAAAAGTAAAGTCTCCATTTCTGTGACTTGCAGTCCAAATAGGAGACTGACTTTGCCTTTAAGTTTTAGAGAGATAGTAGCGAAAATGTATGAAGTGGTGCAGGAGCAGTATCATTTGTATGTAACAATTTGTAGGAAATAGAACTATTTTTAGAATGAAAGCTAAAGGGAGGAATAGGATTAGTCAGGCTATACATTTTTGCCTTTAAAATGTTCTTTCTTTTGTACTATAATAAGTGTGTTCTTCATCTTTACCCATTCCTGGATAACCAAAGAGAACCAAGGGGATAAATAGCCCACCACCACCAAGGCCCAAGTGATCCAGGCACTGGCACAGTCTCCACACCAGCCATTGTTAAGTCAATATTTCATACTTTTTACAATTTTCCTCTAGTGTGCACTCTGCCTATGTTTTGCATGTTTTCAACTTATCTGCATACTTCTTTGCGTATTCTTTCACATTTCCTCAGTTTTTTGCTGCTGACTTCCTCCGGCCTGTAACTTTCTTTTTTGTTACTGTGACAGAAACCTTTCCCTCACCCCACTTTTACATAACTCCTTTTAATTTCCTTCCCCTACTTAAAGCAGTTATTCTGATCATTTCCTAGTTATTTCCTTCCACTATTAAAAATAGGTTTTTAGTGTTGAAATGTTGACTACTTGGTTTTTGCAATGTTAACTAAACATTTCATATTGATGCTTTGGCTAGCAGTCATTTCACATTTGTTAGGTATTGTTTCTATAACTTGTGGAAATAGATTGGTTGGTAATGATATTAGAAATATGTGCATTATGGTTTTGTCTAGAACCTCAAACACTCCAGGATGTGGAAAAGGGTAGAGATAATCCTGTCTTAACTATATGAACAAGTGTTTGCAGTGAATAATTGTTGTTCTTTTCTTCTTTCCTTGGATCATACAGCTGCCCATGCCAGAGGCCAAACTCCAGAGTCCTGACAGGAGATAGCCGCTTCACTGTGCTTCCAGAAAATAGAGGACTTCATGGAGGAGAAAGCTACCACTGCCTCCTTGGATACTTTTTAGGTCGCCAGTTAGTGGCATCCCAGTCATGCCATCACAGCAGGCAATCAAGAGCCCAAGAAGCCACTCTCTCCAGCCAAACACAGAGGCTCTCTGCGGCACCTGCGGCAAGGCCTGGAGTTGCAAAGGAGGCCCAGCAGGACATTCTCTGCACCCATCAAGACATTTTAAGGAGGTTAGAGGCCATTGAGTGTCAGTTGTTTAAGATAGGGGTAGGCCTGTTGTGAGGGGTGATTATGGGAAGAACAGTTGGGAACTAGGTAGTTGTGTTTTTTTTTTAGTTTTTAGTTATTGAGAGCAGGTGGGCCTGTTGCAGGAGGTAAAGATAGGAAGAGCAGTTGGGTACAGGGTAGTTGTGGGTGTTTAGGGAGTGTATGGGCCTTTTTCAGGAGGTGAGGATGAGAGTTTCAATTCCCATGTTAATAAATGTTTCTTTTTTTCATCAATGTGCCTTTGTATTTTTTTCTGTTAATTACTAAGCATTATTGGTTAGTATTATAGAGGAAACTCCAACAACATAGTATCGACAGAGGCTGAGCCCCGGCCTTGGTCCATCACAAAGCAATTGTCCAACTATGTGTATCCCCATAGTCTTCTCTTAGGTCTTTCTCTAACTGAGCTCCCTTGCCATATTTTGTTGCTTACCTTACCTCCTCCAGCTCCCCTCTGAAATCAGTGTTGCAAAAATGACCATGCCCTACCGTCCCCACTCTTAATGGGCTGGTCTTATTTTACCTGAGCAGCACCCGCCCTCCTATCTTTAATGCCCTTGCCATACCCTCTCTAACTATTGACCATCAAATGATTCACATTCTCCACTACAGGCAAATGATTATAAGAATAAAACAGAGTAAGTGCAAAATCCAAGATGTAGACCAACAGTTTGGAGTAATTGTCTAAAGTAAGAATAATGAACCCTCAGCTCTCCGGTTTCAGTAGAAGGTATCTTTGGTAGAATCCACGGGGCATTGATTATAGGAAAAATGCATGCTATCTACTCTTGGTCAAACATTATTGCAATTAATTATCTGCACTATGATATCCCTTTCTTGACTGAGTAGAAGGAGTGGGACTGGCAAATGTGTAATTTTTGGTAACTTCCTCGTGTTGCAGTTGGCGTAGCTTTAACCAGATCCACCCACCAAGTTTGAGATCTGTTGATAGTGGAAATTAACTGCATGACAGGGCACAGAACTTGGGGGAATAGGGTAAGGAATTTCATGGATAAATAGGTGGGTGGAATAAGGGAAAGGTGAGAGATAGATAACATTTACAAAGTCTCTGAGTAAGTAACATCTGTTGTGGAAGGAAGATGACAGTTCAGTTAGCAAATTCAAACAAGCTTTCTCTTTACCACCCCACAGACTCTCAAGTTAGCTAATATATACAAAGTCTGGAAAAGAGCAAAATAGGGAGGATCGACACAGTTCAAAACAAAACATATATTGTATATAAATGTATAATGTAACTGCATTCTTCTGCAATTGTCCATTTTGGGTGCATGGCTGAACAGCAATGCAGGAGTGAAAAGGAGTTTCCCTGAAAAGAGAAGCTCTGTGGAATGTAAAATGATAATTACAATACTGGAGAGTCAACGTGAGTACTCTATAATGAGTTAGAGGGAGGAGCAAAGGCTTGCACAGTAGCGTACCATTAACTAAGAGTCAATCTCCTACCTATCCGAGACAACCAGACAATGAGCTGCATGTGCCTGGCTAATCAACCAAACAATAAAAACATGTAACTATGCCCATCATGTGACATGTCCAGACTGAATCCACTTGATTACATTTTGCCACTTGAGCTACTAGTCTGCATTGCCACAATTGGCACACCTATCTCCATTTCATAGGGGTGGAGTCTGAGTCTTCTTGTTTCCCTTGGAAGATGATAGGTATTGGATGTTCTTATGGCAGTTGTCAATGGTACTTTCCAATTTTATTTTACCCAAATAAGAGATCAACCTGATTAAAAAGAACATTGAAAGAAATTGAGTTTTAGTCTGGTCTAAGTAGACGGAGCAGTCTCAGAAGAACTTGGAGAGAATGAACTTAAGTTAACAAATCGACACTCAAGTAAGGTAATAATCCCAGTGGCAGTATTAATCCAAAATGATCATCCAGACTTTACACATCAAATTTAGTTTACCTATCAAGACCCTCCCAGCACATGAATCGTCATAATTTGGTATTCATTCATGCAAGTTACCTGTTCCAAGTATGCTGTCTATTTATCTATGTCTCTCTCTTTCCCTTGAAAGTGATACACAATAGAGCTGAGCAACTTGATCTTTTTTTTCTTCTTTTTTTTATTACTCCCCCGTAGGGACAAATCATCTGCACAGGGAAAAACAATATATACATATCTCATGCTAATTAGCTTTTCACATCTCCAAATGTTCATGGATAGTCCCCCAAATAAACATTCCCAATTGCCGTTTCCTAGCCCCCTTCAGGGCGTACAAACTCCATTCCAATTCAAAGAGATTATACAATTTCGAGCGCCAAAATTCAAATGCAGGGGATTCTTCTTGTAACCAATCAGAAGCGATACAAAGGCGAGCGGCAGTCATAGCCACAAATAACAAATATCTAAATTTAAATAAAGGGGTACCCTGCTTCACATTTTCTCCTATACCTAAAAGCATCAATGCTGGAGAAATCTTCACAGTAGATTGTGTAATCATAGATAGAACATTTTCAATGTGAATCAAAAATTGACGTAATTTACAACAGCTGAAAAAATATGAATTCCATCCGCATTATCAGATTTGCATCGGAAACATTTCCCATCATAATGTGAACCCCACTTCATCATACGCTCTGGAGTATAGTATAAACAAAAACAGTCTTAAAAAATTGCGCCTTCAAGTTGGCAGATAGGATAGCCTCCTTAGACATAATTATTGCATCTTCTATTGATAAAGAAGGTTCCCCCAGCTGATTCTGCCAATACAGATTAAACTTCTGCAAATCATCAAGTCTATATTCGATTAACAAATTATACAAAAGCCCAATTTTCTCGCCTTTGCGAATCGCCTCTACTACCGGGCTTATCACAACCTTAATGTGTCTTCTATTAATAAAATCTCTTAATTGGAGATATTTAAAAAAAAGACGATTTGGGCAATTGGTATTTTACAGTCAGTCTCTCGTAAGTAGACAAAGGCCCATTTAATTCAAACATATTCCCAATTTGCACTATCCCCCGGTGTGTCCACTCTAACGCTGCCCTGTCCTGAAAAACAAAAGGTAATATTTTCTCTGCATTGAATGGTGTATAATATGACACTTTCCCAATTTTGACCATTCTAGCCATCTTTCGCCATACTGTAAAAGCTGAATCCAATACCTTATAGTGTGTTCTCTTATAGTAATTCCCTTCTAGCTCTTTAAATAAACTACGTTTTGCGTGAATTCCCAGCAATAAATAGTATATAGAGGGTGATTCTGCCTTATTCTCAACCGATTCACCTGTTAATAACAATCGCATTCGTTGTAAAAAACAAACATAAAAATATAGCAAGAAATCGGGAATGGCACGACCCCCTCTCTCAATCGGAAGAGTCATCAGTCTCATTGCCCTCCGGGGTTTCCCAGGAGACCATAGGAATCTTACGCAAATAGATTGTAGCTGTTGTATATATTGAGCTGGAATCTCTAATGGTATTGCTCGAAACATATACAAAACTTTTGAAAAAATACTCATCTTAATAATATTGCCTCTTCCTATCATTGTTAATTGGAGTCGTCCCCATCTTTCTAGCGACTGCTTAGTGTTGGAATGTGCTGGTCCAGTTCGCTTCCACAATACCATTCATAGAGGTCTTGATTATTATACCAAGATATGTTACCTCGGATACAACTCTGGGATCATTAAATCGCATTTCCTCCGTACATAATACTCGAGTCTTCCCGGAGTTTAGTTTATAACCTGATGTTGCACCAAATTCTGAGGCCAACCGTTCAATCTCTATTAATGCTTCACGAGGATTGACGGTCATAACTGCAACGTCATCCGCATATGCGAATACCGTGTGAGCAATATTTTGCATTATGATTGGCTTAATTGAAGGACTATTAGATAATCTATTTAATAAAGGATTAATAAATAATGCAAATAATAACTTGATCTTTTGAATGTTTACTGCCAGAGCAGCATGAGAATGGAACAAAGGATGGGGAAGAGAGGCAGCATTTTGCTCTTTTTATGAAATGGAGGCTTCCATTGTAGACTTGGATACCATCGCTCTTGTGAAAGTCTATGGTTGAACTAAAGGTTGAATTACTCTTTGTACCTCTCACATCTCAATCAGGACTGACAGAAAATGGCTGTGTCCTCCTTGATTGGCTATTTGAGGCGTGCACACTATATTCATATATATTATATATTCAAATTCATTCATTCATGGGCTGATGAGAGTAGCAGGTGGTAGAATCAGGTGACTTTGAGCAATACACTGGTCATGTCTAATTATGGACAGGATACATAGATGAGTTCCTAATCACCTATGATGGGGATAGGGAAACAACAGCAGAAGTGTTCATTGAATGTCTAGTGGGGAAATATCTGAATCTCAAGTTCGTCAGTCAGATAAATGACCCAGAAATACACTTCCTTGATTTATATTTCATGGTGAGAAAGAGTATAAGGTTAAACCATCTTGTTCCTTAAGAAAACAGCAGGGACCAGTCTGTCGCATGCTCTTAGTTAGCACCCCCTAAACTAAATTGTAGCAACCCGTACCGGGAGCCGATAAGAGCAAACAGGAATTGGAACAATGAGGTAATCTATCAACAAGAAGAGACCAAAATCTTGAAATGTGTTAGGGAGAGATAGCCACCACAGAAGGTGCTGTTAGAAGCAAAACAGAAAGCAGTACTCTTAATAGAGACACCCTCATATTTGTCTGGTCCAGAATTAATGAAATAACATCCTCAAATACCAGGAATCGATTAGATTTATCTCCACTTACTGCAACAAATCCAATAAAATTAAAAGTATTTCGAGCAAACATCAGGGTGTGCTTAACAGAGACAATATTATTGGAAAACAATTGGGTGCACATGCCCCGGAAACCAACAGTAGAGCTAAATCCTTATGTAACGTGTTAGAATAGTGCTCGTATACCTGTGGAAAAAGAGCATTGGCTCTAACCGATTGAGGATGTCTTCCTATGTACTAGATGCAAATCATGTAAGACTATCTCAGTGATAAAGGAATACTACAATTACAGGAGTGAGGTTTGTAAGGTATGAAAGAAATCAAATTCTAACTCAGATTACTGTGTGCATGTTAATGTGCGTCCATGTGACTTGATATATTGCGGTAGTACCAACTTTTGCATCAGACCGAGGCCACTAGAGCATTTAAGGGCTATCATGAATAATGATCCTGTAAGAAATTGGATTACTGGTAGAGTGGACTGTGAGCCCTAGTCAAGCAGCAATCACAATCCTGGTCAGGGTACAGCACAAGCAAACCACAAAATAACCTATGCTCAACCCACTGGTAGGTTGATAAGGCAACTCCAGTGTTATCATATGGGAGAGGCAGGCATTGAATTAGTGAAAAGTGAAATTAAGAGTTTGTAACTACCATGCAAAACTTAAAAGAACAAGTCCAACTTTTTAAATACACTGCACTCTGGCGTATGGGCTCTTTAGGGCCTATCCTCGGGGTGACATATATGCATTAAAAAGGACGCTTTGGGCCTAGCAAATGCTTTATTTTACCAGGTCATAAAGGCAGTTTAAAACTGCGCACAGAGGCTCTGCAATGGCAGTTCTAAGACATGCTTAAATGGCTACTAGATTGGGTGGCACATTCAGTTTCGCAGGCCCACTGCTAGCATTTAATTTACAGGGCCTGGGCACGTGTGGTGCACTTTACTAGGGACTTACAGGTAAATTAAATATGCCAAATGGGTATAAGACAGCGTTACCATTTTTTAAACAGAGAGCACAATGCATTTACCACTGGCTAGCAGTGGTAAAGTGCAAAGTACTAAGGCCAACAAAAATGAATTCAGCAAAAATGGAAGAGTGAAGGCAAAACATTTGTGGATAACACTGCAGAGAGGGCCATTTCCAACAGACTCTGTGTATATGGTTGCTAAACATTTTCCCAGAACACACAAATCAAACTGACCTAGTGAAATTTGTTGGTGTTGACAGGGCCGTACCTTTCAGATGTGAAGGGTACAGGGTAAAGAAGCTTCAGAAATTGGAATCAAGGATGATTATTGAATTAGGCACCCAGATCCTGTGGAATTTAAACATGGATGAAGAACTATCAAAATATATATACTGATGGTATATGGCTGCAAGAACTCTGAGAAAATAATTTGTGTGAGAAATGTACAGTTTTTGGACAAAGTAGGCTATTCTGATGAGGTAAGACTTTACCTGTTGAGTTATTCGTAACACAGGGGGGCATAAGGAAATGAAAGAACAAGAGGGCCTGATACTTCAGAACACATTTACAGAATACACTTACAGGATGTTTTATGTAAGGAAGAGGCAACAGTACTAGCACAACCCCTTTAGACAAGTTACATATGGGATGGTGCAGTGCTTTATAGAATGTTATTGCACAAGCCCACTTGGGTTATGAAATTAGTTATAATCGATGGATAGATTTTATTCAATATAAGTATAATACAAGTTGCACATGAGCTTATCAGGTGCCCTTTGGAATATCAGCACTTATGCCAACTTGAGCGATGAGATGTTGGATCAGTATGATCTGTTTATTAGATTACTCATTAAAAATATCAGTATATATATATATATATATAATATCAATGTGACTGGAAAGTAGAATTATGAACTTTGTAGCAAAAAAAATTACTTTGCCCCCCCCTATATGTACTATCACTAAAGTTATTGCATAGAGTGTACCTAATGGCTCTTCTTTTATTATTTTTCATTTTTATTTGAATAATTCACTACTCATAGTGTTGTATATGGGCTTATGATAGACACATTCATCTGTATATATTACAAATCTTTAAGGCACAGTTGAATATAAATATAAAATATTATGATTTTCAAAAGATTGGATATAGGACAGGTGACAACTCAAATGTGGTAATCTTGGAACAGAATTTAAGAAAAGTTTGGTGAGGAGATGGGTCTGTCATTGATTGTTATTGCACTAGTGGGTGGAAGGGATTTTTATTGCACTAGTAGATGGAAGGGGAGGAAACCCATAAGCGGACTCTGCAATGTTTACATAAATTTAGTAGCTATAGCGATATGAGTTTCAAGTAATGAATTAATTAGGAAATTATGATAAAATTGTTCTTTGTTTTTTTAATGAATTTATGTATGTGTATTATAGTGTTTGAGATGTAAACATGAAAGTGAGCTCTCAGTACGGAAAGCCTGTCTTCTATGCCAGTCATTTATATAGAGCACATTCATAGGCACTATTGTATGGTTTTATAAAATGAATGCTGAAACATATTGCCAATAAATAACTGGACATCATACCTTGAAGTGCTGGAGTTATCTGTGTGATATATATATATATATATATATATATATATATATATATATATATATATATTCACTAAAAATCATAGGTTTCAGGGATGTTATAGTTAGTTGGACATTTGACTCATATAAAGCCAGAGAAATTTGCCCGTTATAGTTAGTTGAGCTAACTATAACTCGCGTGCCCGCAATGCACTGCTGATGACGTCACATATTACATCACTCATGACATGGTCAGTGACATCACTAATATTTATAAAACCTATATTTTTTCTATTTATTTTTTGTAATATTTTGGAACTCTATTATCCTTTAAAAATTATGTAATGCTTTATATCTTCCCCAAAACATATGTATATCTTTTTTTTGGGGGGGGAGAAAACTGCAGTCCCATACCGGTAGTGTACCAAGCTCCATCACCACGTAAATCCTATCCGCCATATTGCTAAACTCGTAAATGATGCGTATTTCGTATCCGACGGGTTCGTGGCACCGCGTGCCGCGTAACATCATATATATATGAGGTTGAGCCAGCTGCTACTTTGGCATCCGACGGGTACGCAGTACCAAGCCGCGCGTTACATCTTGTACGTATGGGATCACGCCCGCTGCGCATTGCATATGCGACGAGTGCACGCTGCCAGGCCCTGTGTTATGTCATCCACGTATGGTGTCACGCCGTGTATGCCATTCCCTCGTTTTTTTTTTATGTCTCAAAACTAAATCAAAATAACTTTAAACTGTATATGATAGCGAGTGATAACCTAAAATATTTTAAACATTTATATATTTCTAACTGTAAAACTTATATTATGATAAATATATTTTCTCAAAATCGCGTCAGGTGCGGCCTCCTTGCGCCCTCGGTACGGGATTGCCACGTGACCTTAAACAAAAGCATTTGATTCGTTCATAACATTTCCCATTGTAACAGTAGGAACACCCCATCTATTTTAGTCATTCTCTCTACAGCGTTTGATGAGACACACCCCTTTTGCTTCGAGAGCTTTTTTGAAAAGTTTTTTCGCTGTGTACACATACCTTGTACTACACACAACATGCAATGATCATCTTGATCAATATTCATGGTCTGTACATTACCCTTCCACGTGTGATGGCCATACATTCCAAACGTTACATCAAAAAACAAATGTGTGTTACACGATGCCCCTGGTGTGTGTGTGCACATTATTGTGCTGCCTTTCAGCCCGGGTATTGTTGGCTCGTAGGCGTATCATCAGCCAAGGGCAGAGTGCACATCCTAGATCACATGTGACAAACAGTAAACAGTACTGTGTAGATTTGTATTGCTGTATGCTCTGTTGTCAGGCTTTACCAGTATAGTAGTGTGTCATATGTGAGACTTTCAGATTCACGTTTGACATGCATTACTTGACTGTAATGAACGTTATCACTATGTATGACGTAGCCTCACTGCTGATCCTCCCTCCATCCGAGCACATTCACATTTGAGCGCTTCGTGATAGCAACACTTTCAATAATACCGCAAACCACTTACATACGTGTCTGCGCATATCAACAACGTGACAACGACATGTGATGTTGGCCATTCAATGTTTTCAAACTGCATCTCATTAGCGATAGTTGCCGCCCTCCCGTTACATGCTACATGTAAACTGTGCATTCTGCGACATCAAAATTACAACAGAAACACACATAGTACACATCCTGGCCAGGCAGGAACTGAACAACTCCCAGGTGCCCGGAACAATTATTCACACCCCTACGATGGCCTGGCGTACGCAAGCCCAGCCCATTTTGCGTACTTATAAATAGGATAACAACAACGCCACATGTCCCAGTTCTTCCACACTGCCTAAGGTGATATGGCTGCATCCACCTTGCATATCACAATGCACAATAAAAAAAGGGATCCATAAGGCATACGCCATCCTGATAATCAACACTGGACATCAATTTTGAACCCTACTGGACGTTGTGTTTCGAAAGGGATTCATGAGGTGTACACAATCCTGAAATCAACACAGCATCTGAATTGTGAACACTGCTGCCCGTCATATTTGGACATACAACAATAACCAATAAACAAAAAAAGAGTGTCCAATGGTTGTTTTTGACCACAAGAAGGTGCAAATAAACGGCTTCACTTAAGGCGTTAAAGAAAGCCCTCACTCACCACCTAGTGATGACATGCTTCATCATCGGGCCCCACCAAAGAGATCGAGTGTCTCTTTGGTGTGCTGCAATGCCAGATTTACTGCGGAGCGGGTTGGTGAGTTCAGGCAGTGTTGTGCAAAGAAAAGAAACTAGTGAGTGGTGGATGGTTAAAAAACAGTCCGTAGTGTATCAAAATTGACTTTATTTTAATGATCACTAAGGATAGGTTATAAAAATTATGTGTTGGAAATATGTCCACAATTAGTTGAGTGGTAGTTTCCTAAATATCAGTCGACATGTTTCAGCCACGAAACTGTGTGATTTTACCTGGCATTCATCAGGACTCTGCGTGTGCTAAACCCTAGTGAAATGGATGCGCTAAGGCCCACCCTTACCTAGGGGCGTGAAAGTGAAAATTAGCAAAAAGGTGAAAAGTGCAAAAAAATTAGGAAGGGGAGAATGTCTTCCTAATTACTCCTGGTTTAGGAGGCTTCCAGCTTAAGGGTTTCTGCACTTTCGTGGTGTTAAGAATTCACACCATGGGTCACAGGAGGGGGGTGGGAACGTAATTGGCACACCGCCCTCGACGCTCGGCACCCGCTGTGTACCTGCATCTACCCTCGACCGGACCCCGACTGGTCCGGTCGAGGGTAGATGCAGGTACACAGCGGGTGCTGAGCATCGAGGGCGGTGTGCCAATTACGTTCCCACCCCCCTCCTGTGACCCATGGTGTGAATTCTTAACACCACGAAAGTGCAGAAACCTTTAAGCTGGAAGCCTCCTAAACCAGGAGTAATTAGGAAGCCATTCTCCCCTTCCTAATTTTTTTGCACTTTTCACCTTTTTGCTAATTTTCACTTTCACGCCCCTAGGTAAGGGTGGGCCTTAGCGCGTTCCCACCCCCCTCCTGTGACCCATGGTGTGAATTCTTAACACCATGAAAGTGCAGAAACCCTTAAGCTGGAAGCCTCCTAAACCAGGAGTAATTAGGAAGGCATTCTCCCCTTCATATTTTTTTTGCACTTTTCACCTTTTTGCTAATTTTCACTTTCACGCCCCTAGGTAAGGGTGGGCCTTAGCGCGTCCATTCCACCAGGGTTTAGCACACGCAGAGTCCTGATGAATGCCAGGTAAAATCACACCGTTTCGTGGCTGAAACATGTCGACTGATATTTAGGAAACTACCACTCAACTAATTGTGGACATATTTCCAACACATAATTTTTATAACCTATCCTTAGTGATCATTAAAATAAAGTCAATTTTGATACACTACGGACTGTTTTTTAACCATCCACCACTCACTAGTTTCTTTTCTTTGCACAACACTGCCTGAACTCACCAACCCGCTCCGCAGTAAATCTGGCGTTGCAGCACACCAAAGAGACACTCGGTCTCTTTGGTGGGGCCCGATGATGAAGCATGTCATCACTAGGTGGTGAGTGAGGGCTTTCTTTAACGCCTTAAGTGAAGCCGTTTATTTGCTCCTTCTTGTGGTCGAAAACAACCATTGGACACTCTTTTTTTGTTTATTGGCTTTTACCGGGGAATAAGAGTGTCACTCTACTCTCCCTACCTCTCTTTTTGTTTAGACATACAACAATAACAACAGGTGAGCAGTGGGGCCTGGGTGCACAGGGACTGCAATTGAGTGTGGTGCTGCAGGAGGGGTGGGGTGCATCAGCCTGGGTGCGCAGGTGCGAACAAGCGATTTTGTCCAGGTAATGATGTGATCTCTGACCTCATTCAGTCACATGTATGTCTCATTTTAAGGACATGCTGCACCGTACTGTTGGCCTGAGCCAGCGAGCAGCGCTGCCCTACAGACACCTATTGAGCGCAGTGCTGCAGGAGGGGTGGGGTGTATCAGCCTAGCTGCACAGGTGCCAACAAGCGATGTTGCCATGCGTAATGATGCGATCTCTGACCTCATTCAGTCACATCTCTGTCTCATTGTAAGGACCTGCTTGACTGTACTGTAGGCCTGACCCAGCGGACAGCGCTGCCCTGCAGACATGTGTTGAATACAGTGCTACGGGAGAGGTGGGGCGCATCAGCCTGGGTGCCCAGGTGTGAACAAGCGATGTTGCCCTCCGTAATGATGTGATCTCTGACCTCATTCAGTCACATCTCTCTTTCCTTTTAAGGACCTCCTGGACCGTACTGAATGCCTGAGCCAGCAGGCAGCGATGCCCTACAGACACATGGCATTGCCTTTTAAGGCACTATAGTGAGCTGATTACTAAGTGTACATGCACACTGTCTTGCGCCACTGCATTACTCCTGCACTCTGTTCCTTTGTATGTAAACGTTGGCAAAACAAATTATTATTTAACCTTGTGTATTCTCGTGCACTCCAACTCCTCTTTGAACCACGATTACCACTAACAGTTGCTAGATCGTACTTCAAGAAGGAAGGATGCACTCAACTGGTGTTCTCTATTAAGCTTCCAATAAACCTTCATTTACCTTCAGACGTTTCCACCATTATATTTTTCAGACAGTGAATACGTTGCGCCATAAACGGGCGTAGCGGGCGCTCACCCCGTCCCTGACCGGAGACCTGCTGTGTCACCCTAGAGAGGCAACCCAGAGTCGGAGCTTGCACCGGCACGTCCTTGAACACACCGATGGTGGCAGATGAGCAGTGAAGCCTCGGTGCCCGGGAACTACAATTGAGCACAGTGCGGGGGAAGGGACTGGGGTGCAGCAGCCTTGGTGCACAGGTGCCAACAAGCGATGTTCACGTAGCTAATAATGTAGTCTCTGGCCTCATTCATACCTGTTTCATTTTAACCCCTTGGCAGCGGCGATAATTGCGGCGCTAGGGGGGAGGGAGGGGTCGCGCGGCACCGCCATGCTCGTGACAGAACCACTCCATCATGAGCCACAGGCGCGCTGTGCTAGTGACGGAGTGGTTCCGTCACGGCCCCGCCCGCTCATCAATTCAGCCCCGCAGACGCGGAATTGATGCAGCGTGGGCGGAGCGGCCGCAGCGTGACGGAACCACTCTGTCACTAGCACAGCGCGCCCGTGGCTCGTGACGGAGTGGTTCCGTCACGAGCACGGAACGGGTTAAGGAGTTGCTGGACCGCACTCTTTCTCACGGACCCCAGCGTCCTAGACACACGGGTGACGCGAGGTAAACAGTGAGGGCGGGGTGCAGTAGACCGACGCTCTGTCTCCTCCGCCCTCTGTTCTTTTGACTCTCCCTCCCCTTCTCCGTTCCTCCCACTCCATCTCTGTCCCATTCTCACTATCTTCCTTTCCTTATGACTACCTTTCTTTTTCTCTTGGACATAGAACACATACTTATGATTCATTTTTTTCTTTCGTGTTTTGAACGCTGCTGCCGGAGGAGTCCCAGCCACTTATTTCATGTTATACTGTTGTTTCTTCTAATAAAGTTGCATTTCAATTTATTTGTGTTGTTTTAATAAAAGTTTTTTTTTAACCAATAAATAAGTGAGTTAATATGTCTTTTTTTCTGACAATACTTCTCTGTAGTTTATTGTGGAAATCGTCTGTTTATAGGAGGTTATGAGGGAAAACATTTGTAATTTTGCGGTGCACCTACCAAATATAAACCAACAGACTATTCCATAAATGAAGCCTTCGGAATTCTACTACTGCAAGGGTTCTATGCGTGTATCACTTTATTACCACACCATGAGTACTGCCCGTGTGATTACAAACCAATAAGGCACTGGCTAGGACCACCGAGGCTTCAAGGACTGGCAAGGCCCACCCAGCTTATTTAGGTAAAGCCCCAGGGGGTGGCGATCCCTGGACTTCAGTTGGCCTCGAAGCCCCCCGAACAATTAGTAAACAATACCCGGTGTAGGTGGTGATCCCCTAGGCTGCGAAACATCTCTGTGTCCTCCCGCGCCTAATTTACAAGTGAGATTAAGGTTCCCAGTCCTGCACAGACCCCGCAATATAATAATACGATTGGCCCCGAAACATTACGCACCAGGGGGCTCCTTTAATATAATGTGTGAGACCCTGCTTCATTTTTTTTCTCCATTTTTACCATCCGGATCCGCTTTATTGAAGCGATACAACGTTTTCCTCCTCTCGCTTCAACGAGCCAAACAAGGATTTGCTATCACAGAGTTGAAGCCATCCTCTAATAACAGACATAAATGTCCTGCGGATGCACACCCCGCGACATTGTATGAGCTGCACCTGATAGGTGGCGCTCTCTAGGACCATGATGCATTGGTTACTGCATACCTACAGAATTAGTACAAACGCATATTAATTCTACTTGCACACATGTAGTACAGCGACTAGAGTGTACTGAAGAAGCAGAGGAAACCCAAAATCTAAAAATATAAATCCTACCAGAGGTCGGATGACATAGTTCAATGAGCCGACGACCCTGGGATGAGTAAAAACAGCTTCACAAACAAAACAGGTCTTCAGCACAACGCAAGCAAGCTCGCAATATTGGTGAGTACTGCCTTCTTTTTTCCTTCTCCCGCTCGTCGCCATGTTTATGTACTAAAGAAGCAGACAGCGGTGGATCCGATAAGTAGATTTATTGCAGGAAAACAAGACAGCTTAAACAGCCACCAACAGGACCAGACAGCAAGGCAACCATCTTTTCCAGCACCGTGTACAAACTCCCCAAGATTTCCCTCATGACAGCCCTTCCCTCATGACAGCCCTACATTCTAACATTACATACTTACATTCTAGTAGCATTATATACTAACATTCTACTATAACTACTATACTATAACTTACATTGCAATACTACACAGAGCACATGACTTTACAGCAATAAGCTCATGGTTTCATCCACAAGTCTTGAGACCGGAAAGGGTGAATAGTTCGCTTCCCACTCCCTGTATTGTATAAACCCAAACTAACACTACTTCCACAGGTATGCTACACCGCCAAGAACACATCACTTTACAGCAATGAACTCGCGATTTAGGCTCACGGTTTAATCCCCGAGTCTTCAAACCAGTAGGGGTGATTCGCCTCCCACTCCCTGTATACTATAAACATATACTAACACTACTTACACAGTTATACTACAGCGGCCAGTATGCTACAACGCCCAGAGCCCATCACTTTACAGCAACCCGCTCGCTTTGATCCCTGAGTCTTCACACCGGTAGGCGTGAGTACTTCACTTCTGGTATAATATAAACGCACGGTAGCAGTCAGTAGTTCGCTTCCCACTCCCTGTATGCTATAAACGCCTACCAACACTACTTCCACACGTATGCTACAAACACAAGATGTTTTTACAGCAATAAGCTCATGGTTTCATCCACGAGTCTTGAGACCGGTAGAGGTGAGTAGTTCGCTTCCCACTCCCTGTATTTTATAAACGCAAACTAACGCTATTTCCACAGGTAAGCTACAACGCCCAGAACACATCACTTTACAGCAATGAACTCACGATTTAGGCTCATGGTTTAATCCCCAAGTCTTCAGACCAGTAGGGGTGATTAGTTCGCTTCCCACTCCCAGTATTCTATCAACACATACTAACACTACTTACACAGTTCTACTACAGCGGCCAGTATGCTATAGCGCCCAGAACCCATCACTTTACCACAATCAGCTCGGTGTGATCCCCGACTCTTCACACCGGTAGGTATGAGTACTTCACTTCCGGTATACTATAAACACACGGTAGCGGTCAGTAGTTCGCTTCTCTCTCCCGGTATGCTATAAACACCTACTAAAACTACTTCCACACATATGCTACAAACACCAGACCACATCACTTTACAGTAATGAGCTCACGGTTTAGGCTCTCGGTTTCATACTCGTGTGTAGCAGCATCTCATCTCAGCACCATGTCACTCTGAGCAACACCGTACTTTCAGACCGGTAGGAGTGACTACTTCGCTTCGCACTCCCCCACAGAGGTTACACGGCTCCTATCCTCCTTTTTCCTACTCTTTTTACTCTTTTTTTCCCCCTTACTCGCTTCAACGAAATCACAAAATGGTGGCCAATACTTCCTAGTTGCAACCACTCGCAGCCAATAAGCACCAAGCTTGTGCTCGTAATGCCCCAGCCAATCAGATGGCAGAATTCCCAAATATCGATATCTGTAAATTTTGATATTTCTCCAAAACTACTGAACAGATTTACACCAAATGAATAAAAGTGTGCTTTCTAGACCAAAACCCTTCTCCCTACCTAATTTGGAGTAATTCCTTCCGCCGGTAGCCTTGTCTACAGTTTCCTATGCAAATGAACATGGAGAAAACACGTTTTGGGACCCCCTTGACGAATCACCCCCAAACTTTCAACTTAGGAGCTGATATGAACAAAGAATTAGTTTGGAAACTGTCATGAAGGTTCATCAAACAACGCCAAAGTTATAAGCAAAACAAAATTTCTCTTCCTAAGGAAACTTGGTCCTAACCATAACTACCTACTCGAGACCACCAGTAGGTAATATATATACTGTGAAAGTAAAAGACTAAGACAAAATAAAAAAGATGGTATGCAGAAGTGGAGGATATAATACACATAAATAAAAGTATCTTGCAAAGTCTAACGAACAGGACAGTAAGCTCTGAAGAAGCGGTGTGTAGCACGAAACACTCGTTGGCTGTGGACAGTTTTGCTGTATTGTCATGATAGATCATGAGAAAAAGAAATACAAAAATAAGAAAAAAGAAACTACTAAGTGAAAGTCTGATATTTCCGATGGTTAACAGTCAGTATAATTTGGTCTACACATATATATGTGTGTGTGTATATGTATATATATATATATATATATATCTATATATATATATATATAGATATATATATATATACTCAGTGAAAAAACCATAGGTTTGACACCAGTTATAGTTAGCTGGAAATTTTAGTCGCATAAAACCAATGAAATTCCCACGTTATAGTTAGTTGGACTCACTATAACTTGCGCGTGCAATGCACTGCTGATGACGCCACATATTACATCACTCATGACATGGTCAGTGACATCACTCATGACATCACTCATGACACCATCCAGTGAATGTGTGTCTTTTTGAAAAATAAATGTTTTATATATGTATATGTAAAAGTTGATGGAAGAATAAATGTTTAAATAAGTGTCTAAATGGATGTTTTTTTATAAAAAATTGATTGGTTAACTGGCTTATTAAGTGTATCTTAGAGAATACATATATTAGTGAGTAATGTTTAAATATTTAAATATATGGATTAGTGTTTCACTTTGTGTATAAGTGGCTGCATGGGTCGGTGAGTAGCTACATGTGTAGGTATATGGGTTATTAGATGTTTTTTTAGTATCAGTATGAGTGTTTGTATGGTTTGGTGGGGGTATTACCTAGCACATAGATGCATGAATGACTGACTCTCTCTTTGTATGTGTTTTGAAGACAGCATATGTGCAGGACTGTATGGGTGGATGAGTGTATATATGTGTGTGTTAGTGACTGAATGACTGTCTCAGTAGTGTCTTTATCAGTAACTACATATGTTTTAATCTAATATATGTGAGTATTGATGTATATAACTGAGTATATGTGAGAGTAAGAAATTGTAAGAGTTCCTGTTTAAATAAGTATGTGTTTCTATAAGTGATTGTTTAAGAGAGTAAGTATGTGTAAGTTTCCTTAGAAGTAAGGTGGTTGTGTGTGTATAGCTGTATATGCAAATAAATGGATGTTCAATAGTTTATTTGCATGTGTGAGTATGTGTGAGAGCATCTTTTGGATGACTGTCGGTGTGTAACAGGATGTATAGGTGTCTCACTACATATGATCAGTAAGTATATGTATGAGTGACTATATAGAACTGTTGGTCAATGAGTGGATGTGTATATAGATGGTGGAATTATTGAATTGGTTGTTGTAACTGGTATGGGTATCTCCATTTTTTTGAAAATTTAAGTTTCTATTTTTGAATATGTGTTTCAAGGGTTACATTACAGTGAAAAGAGGTCTGTCACTCTGTCACAAGGATGGTGTCATGAGTGATGTCATGAGTGATGTCACTGACCATGTCATGAGTGATGTAATATGTAACGTCATCAGCAGTGCATTGCACGCGCAAGTTATAGTGAGTCCAACTAACTATAACGTGGGAATTTCATTGGTTTTATGCGAGTAAAATTTCCAGCTAACTATAACTGGTGTCAAACCTATGGTTTTTTCAGTGAATGTTATAGGTTTTTTAAATGCTAATTCCTAACTATAACTGATGTGAAACCTATGGTTTTTTTCAGTGAATTTCATAGGTTTTTTAAATGCTAATTCCTAACTATAACTGGTGTGAAACCTATGGTTTTTTCAGTGAATTTCATAGGTTTTTTTATGGCAAATCTCTATAGGTATGAAAAGTAATATTTTTTATAATGAATTTTATAATTATGTAATACTATTTTTTTAATGTTTTTTTTTTTTTGCCCCAGAGCGCTTCCGGGGCGCGTACCGATGCACTCACCGGTAAGCGCAATGTTACGGCGTGCCCCAGGGCACGTACCGGTGAGTGTCCTGTTAGCGCTATTGCCGCGAACGAAAACAACATCGTGACGTATCGCGTAGCCGCGTGATGCGTCATATGACGCACGGCGTAAGCGCACCCGGAAGCACCCGAGCGCATACGATCGCGCAACGTAAGCGCCGCCTGGTGCGCCCCGGGGCGGGCCCCCGGGCACGCACCGGGGCGCGTAGCGTAAGCGCGTCGGGTCATGTGATCTGAAAATAACACTTTTCATTGGTTCAGATCAGTTTTGGTTTCCAAATGATGAAAGCCCAAATCACGTGACTTGAAAATAACACTTTTCATTGGTTCAGAACAGTTTTGTTTTCCAAATGATGAAAGCCCCCACCTTTTTTCCTCATTCTCACTTTGTTGTTTGAGTGAGGAAGACCTGCTTTTTTCTTACAGATATGGCTACAGTACTATCAGCAGCTGGAGCATCTGCCCCACCACCACCACCACCACCACCACCACAAGGACCACCAGAAGATCCCATTGGTGGTCAAGAAGAAGAGGAGGAGGAGGAGGAGGAGGAAGAGGAGGAAGAGACAAGGCAGTTCCTGCCTGAAGACAATCCCCCATACAAACCAAAAGAGCACTTCATATGGGAGTTTTACAAAATCCCAAGGGGTTTCAAAAAAGTAAACGCTGCAAAGGTGACTTGTCCCATCTGTGGTGCTGTGCTATCCAGGGGGAAAAATATTCCTTTGGGAATCATACTATGATTCGGCACATGCAGTGTTTACACCCTAATAACTATTCTGCAGCAGAGGTGAGGGAAATCTGCAGTAACCTACCCCAATCCTCATCCAGAACCTCAACAACCAAAGAACCCACTCCATCGGGTCCAGAGGCAAGGGAGGTGATTCCAAATATACAAACAAAGTTTGGGGGATACAAAATTCTTTGTATATATTGTAACAAAACAATTAGTTATGGTCCGCAAAGCATTACACTAATCAATGTTGCTATGGATAACCACAAATGCCCGAGGAAACCATAATTTTTCCTGATTTTTTTTGTGCTCCAGTTGAGCCATTTTCAATTCCCTGTTTTTTGTTTCTCCCCATAAAAAAAAAAATAATAATAAAACTGTTCAGAAAAGCCAAAAAAAGAAAATAATGTTAAAAAAACAATAAAAAAATATAAAACAACAAAAAGAATAAAAAAACAGTTCTTTTTAGAACTACCTCTAATTTATGAAAAAAAACTAACATTTTAAAAAAACTCTGTTATTCTTTTTTTCTCCAGGGTACGCATGAGGAAAAGGGACAGAGAGAGTGATGTTAAGAGAAAGAGAGCTAGAGGGAGCAACACAGAGGGACTGTGTATTAGATAGTAAAACAGTGAGGGAGGATTAGAAAAGAGCAGTGACTGTAAGTAAAGAGGGGTGAAAGAGGGTGGATAAAAGTGAATAAAGGTAAGACATGGGGAGTGACAGAGAGAAAGGAGAGAGAGAGTAAAGGAAGGAGTGACTGAAAGGTAGTGAGTGAAGCAGCAAAGAAAGGTAAGTGAGGGAGTGTGGGTGAGTGGTAGGGAGTGAGCATGACGAAAGAGTATTGACAGAATGAGGCGAGAGAGACAGCGACGATAAGAGAGACAGAGTGAGGGAACGGAAGTGAGGAACTGTGAGAACAGACGGACTGAGAGAAGGAGTGACAGGAGTGAAGTAAATGATTAAGGGAAACGGAATGAGTGA
The DNA here is from genome assembly GCF_964261635.1 of Lissotriton helveticus. Lineage (NCBI taxonomy): Eukaryota > Metazoa > Chordata > Amphibia > Caudata > Salamandridae > Lissotriton > Lissotriton helveticus. Next base: position 1,283,517,710 of record NC_136057.1, on the reverse strand, counting down.
GGGAGCAAAGGAAGGGAACAGAGGGTAAGGGAAGTAAAGCAGGGGGACTGAAAGAAGTTGAATGTGGGAGGGGAGTTAGGGAAAGGGGAGTAAACATGGAGGATAAGAATAAGTGAGAGAAGCAGAGTAAGGAAACAGGAGTGAGGTAGGGTGAGAGAATAATAGTGAGGTTAAAGCAAAGGGTGATGACAAACTACATTTTTTTAGTCACACTTACCATATAAATAATGTAACTTTAATTACCTTTTTTTACTACACTTTGTATCTGTGAAAGAGAGAAGAAAAAATAAGTTATAATTAGTAAAATATATATTTTAAAATAAAAGATACAAATGAAAAGGTTAAAAATCATAACAGTGTATTAAGAAATAAAGTAAGAGTGAAGGACACAGAAAGGGAAATAAAGTAATGTAGAAGGACAAAAAGAGGGAAAAAGAAATAAAAGGAGAGCAAATTACTAAGAGTAAGGCATATAGATTCACTGACAGAGAGGAAGAGAAGAAGAGAGAAATGAACTGAAGGTAAGAAAGATACTAAAAGAATGTGAGTTAGCAAAACTAAATCAGGAAACAGGAGTAAGTAAAAAGATAATGACTGAGAGGGAAAGGAGTCTAATTAAGGATGCATTTAGATGAATGAGGAATGGAAGATAACTGAGAGTAAGTGAAGGAGAGTCATAGAGTGAAGGGATGAAGGGAGAGAGGATAATATAGAAGGATTGAGGGAAAAGGAGTGAGGAAGTTAGTAGACAAAGAAACTAAGGGAAGGACTGAGTGAAGTGGAGTACAATGAGTGAGGAAAGGAAAATGAGTAAGGGGGCAAAAGAAGGAAAGAGAGGAGAAGAGGACTAAAACAGTGGTACTGAGAGAAAGTGATTCGGTGATGAAAGTAAAGAGAAGAACATTGAAAGATAGGAAATGAGGGGTAGTAATGGAACCGGACTAAAAGAAATGGGGTGAAGAACGATGAGAGAGGAGCAGTGAAGTTGTTGTAAGAGAAATGATAGAAGATAGATAAACACAAGTGAACATAACACAAGGAGAGTGAGGGACTGAGGACATAGAGGTAGTGAACGGAAAATAGAGAGAAGAGGTAAAAAAAAAGGAGCAAACAAAGATAAGCGAGGGAGAGTGGCTGAGTTATAGTGATAAAGTGCAACAATACTGGTGAGTGAGTAAAGAGGAATTACTAAAAGATCAAAGGAGGAAAAGACGGAAAAGGGAAGTAAAACAGAGAGACTGAAAGCTGAAAAGTGGTGCAAGGGAGAGAGGGGATGCAGACAGTTGAAATGGAAATGAGGGGTTTTGAAAGAAGAACAGTAAACGAATGGGAGTAAAGAGAGCTGAAAGAGAGAGGAAAAAGGAAAGTGAGTGTGAGACAATGGGAATACAATATAAATTACACAATACAAACTATAGAATAATTTATACAACATGTTAGATAGTTTATTTTTGCTGTTCTCAGAACATATTGAATTTCACTAAAAACAGTGAGTTCAAACTATTCATCATATGACAGCGGGGAAAAAAAACACAATCAAAAAGATTGTGTTTAAAAAAAAACATATAAACTTACAAATCACATATGTACACTATTTGTTGATTCACTTACTTTTCCTTTAGGTCTAATAGTACATCATGAAGGTCCTTTACGTTGGAAGGTACTCTGCTGTTCACTAAAAATTCCATTTCATCGACTCTCTAGAAAAAAAGCTTCAAGAACATCTGAAATATGTTTCAATGTTTTCATATACTCCTTCTGTTCAGTAATGACTGTTTGCTCATTCCTTCACCTTTCCTTAATGCCAAATAGTGTCAGATGTATCAGTATATTTTCAAATTACTTAAAACAAACTCTAAAATTACAGTTTTCCCGACGTTCTGAAAGAAAGGCTCAAATAACATTTTCACAATATTTAAATATTCATAATTCCATCTCTGGCTCTCTCCTGTTGAACATTTCCTATAATACTGATATCACTTACTATGCGATCCACTTACCATACCTTTATGAGAACTATAAGTTTTATATTATCTTCATCACTTTTACTCACAATATAATTTTAAACAGCAAACTAACTTTTATTAACTGCTCCCGTCTTCATAGGGCAATTACCTTTACTTAAATTTTGGTTCTAAAAACACTAGGTATGAATTTTTTAAGTCAAAAGGCAAATGTTGTTTGAAAGTCAAATGAGTGTCATTACAGTTACTCCAACCTTTTCAACATTTTAAATAGCATGTGTAATGCCCTGATGTTGTTGAAGGACCGTCATGATAAATAATAGCTACAGTTGCAAAAGTTCTTCCTGATATTGATAACTGAGAAGCCACGAAATTTTAAAATGGAAGTTGACAATTTACTTCCATCAGGTCTACATCGTTGGAACATTAAAATGACATACTGACCATAATTTTGTATAAATAATGTGGACAGCATTGCAGACTTACATTGGGTACACACCATATTGTGATCAGCTGCTTTAACTAGATTATTAAAAGACACTGATTTGCAGTCTGGTAAAGTCAAATATATAAATCTTTCAGTGTCTATTGTAGTACTACTTGATAAACTACAGTTGTCGCAGTCATGCTGCCATTGATAAGAAAGGCTAAAAAGATTTTTTATATCTACACCTTCATCTTCAAATACATCAAACATATACATTAAAAATTCCTGACAATCCTGCTGAATATTCTGTGAAAATTGATTTTGACCAGAACATATGTCTAGAAGATTTCGAATTTCTGAAACACTTTCTATTTTTGCTCTATCACTGCTACATTTCTCAAACATAGAATTCAATAAACAGCAGAATGTTTTCAACAATCTGTTCTTGTAAATTTTGGGAAAAAAACCAACATTAACCACTACATTAGCATAGCAGTTGACACCAGAACTGTTTTCAAACTGAAATCCAACAACATCTTCAACAGAATCCTTTTTCCTTCTGCTTACAATTACAGTTTCATCTACTTTTTGTCTTTTTGCTACTACCTCACTGCAATTATTCTCATTTCTTCTTTTTCGGCCTACCACACGTTTTTCAAACAGAGGATATTGAGGCAAATGTGGAGCATACTCTCTTCTTTACCTATTGTATTCTTTAACACAATCTAGATCTGCACAAATTTTTGTTTCATCACACTCAATCAAGCACAATCCTGATAAAGTTCTGACTCGTGATAATGCCACATATGCCATACCCTCTTTAAACACAGAACTTCCAATGTTCACCAAAGCGCTATCTACACTTAAACCTTGAGATTTATGGATTGTCACCGCATATGCCAAACAAACAGGAAACTGTTTTCTGCGAACATATAAGTCTTTCACAAGCAAAAATCTAGCTGAACAACGACAAATTTGTTCTATTTCGTCAATGCCATCAAATTTAATTTTTTAAATTTCAATTCCAACTCTATTTTTGTAATTCACAAAATCAACAACATGACCCATTGCTCCATTTACCAGACCTCTTTCAACATTTAAATTCCTTCTCAAAATGATACGACAATTTAAACACACATTCAGAGTCTTTTCAAAACTAGCAGTTTTAGATATAGTCTTCTCTAATGAATCCAATTTTGATTTCAAATTTTCAGACAAAATAATTGTTGCTCCCATATGCTCTATTTTATCTATAGCTACCAGTTTCACTATCTCTTCATTTTCTAACTTTAACATTTTGTTGTTGAACATGGAACATTCTTTCAGAGTTGGCATCAAACATATCCCAGATTTCTTCTCGTTAATTTTCTTAAAAATATTCTCTGGAAGAATGTTTTCATTTGGGTACAAATTTGAAATTAATCGTGCATGTAAAGCTTCTTTCCCATGCTGACTTACTTTTCCGATTCTTACATCTTGTAGAATATTTTTATAATCTTCATCCTTTGCCTGTCGCATATTTTGGAGTAGTTCTGCATATTTGAAATTTAACCATACATTAACGTTTCCAATGCTTCCTAAGCACTTCCTGGTATCTTCATGCGTGACCATTTTAAACACTGGTTGTCCTTTCACTGGAGTCAACTGCAGTAGATCTCCAAAAACAATAATGTGTTTCCCTCCAAATAACACATCATACTCTGTTCTGAGAATTTCTTGCATTCTGAAATGCACAAAAGCAAGCATTAGATTTGAGACCATGCTTACTTCATCAATGATAAGAAGTTTCATTTTCTTCAGGACTCTCGAAACTTCGGAACACGCATCTCCAGATAGCTTGTGGTATTGCAATTTGTTATCATGCTCAACTGGCAGCATCAGTAAACGATGTAAAGTAATACCTTTAATGTTATGTGCTGCCAGCCCCGTTGGAGCGGTAACAACACAAGATAGCAGTGATTCAGTCCTTTTCTGCAGATAAGTTGCAATTGCTTTAATCAGAATACTTTTTCCAGTTCCCGCTTCTCCACTCACGTACAGTTGGACAGGCTTAAATGATGTACATGAGCACTCTTTTTTCTCATGACTGAATCCATGTTCAATCTGTTCTGTGACTTCGTCATATATCTGCTTCTGCTCAAGGTTTAGTTGTTTCTTCAAATCTTCTAAGTTAACTACATCATCTTGAGCTTGTTCCATAGCTCTTTCCACCTCATCCATGGCAGTGGCAGCTTCATTTTGGATAATTGGTCCTCCTAGTGGATCCTGACTCAATGAAGTAGAACTCTGACTGTCTTGAGAACTGTCTCTAGCAATCTCTACAGCAATTGTGGCTTCTTGCTCTATCTCTTCGTTCAACATTTGCAGATAATTTGGAAAAACAGGACATTCTATGGTATCCTTGGTTGCATTAAAAGAATCTTCGTAACAGAGAAAATCTCCAAGTAGTTCCTCTTCTGTATGCTATGGCTTAAAGAGTTGCAAAAGAGCTAAATAGTAAAATTCCCTTTTCTCTGGATTTTCACAACTCAATTTTCGATGATTAATCAAATGGCCTTTTCTCTGCTTCACTAGACATCCTTCACACCCAATGACAGCATTAATTCCATTATTGATATCTTCTCTGATGTTCCTCTTATAAATATCATTTTGCAGAACTTCATACAAACAACTGTTGTCAATATGACTACTTCTATTTGGATAGTATGTATCCCACATGTTTGTCTTCAAAATATCTGTACTGTTTGGTTCTTTCTCCGCCAAATACTCAATTTTTTTTTTTTTTTTTTTTTACGCAACTTTTATAGCGCGACAAATACCCGAAGGTGTCTCGGCGCTGTGGAGCAACTGGAATCTATCATCATATCATCCTCTTACTGATTAAACAGCCATGTTTTCAAGAGCCTACGAAAGCTCATCAGATTCGGGGCGGTTTTGACGGCTAGTGGCAAGAGGTTCCAAAGTTTTGGAGTGGCCACAAGAAAGCGCCTGTCTCCCCAGGTGACCGATCTTGTGCGTGGCACAGGGAGGAGACTGGTATTGGCCGATCTTAATTGCCTTCTAGGGGTATACAGCTGAAAGGCTTCGACCAGGAACCTAGGTCCTGTGCCATGTACAGCCTTATAAGCAATACAGAGGGCCTTGAACTTAACGCGGCTCTCAACTCTCAGCCAATGAAGCTGACGAATACCAAGAGTGGTGGATTTGCGACGAGGGATGTTGAGAAGAATCCTAGCAGCCGCATTCTGAATGGATTGCAGCTTCGTTATGACACACTTCTGGGTGTGAAGGAAGAGAGCGTTCCCATAATCTATCCTGGAGAAGACTAGGGTAGAAACCAGAGTCTTCCCAGCTGATGGAGGGAGATAAGGTAGCAGCTTCTTGATTTTGTTCAGAATGAAAAAAGATGACGACACAACCTTGTTGGTATGGAGGTCGAAAACCAACTTGTTGTCAAAGATCACTCCCAAGTTTCTGGTTTTTTCCACTGGGACAGGTGGAGGGCCAAGCTTTTCTGGCCACCAACCATAAGACCATTTCTTGTACAGATTTCAAAACTCGGTTTCGTGTTGTAGCAAGACCTAGACTTGCCCAAATAATTGTTCTAGACTTGGCGTAGAGACTTGCTGATGATATCCGATCAGAACATTCATATGCTCCAATTTCTCGATGCGACAACATCTTCAGACTGAAACTGTATAATTTTTTACTTATACTCTTTTCATGTGAAATGTCCTCCCACATTTCCTTCAGTTCTGTCTTTTCTTTTTTTGTGATGTAAGACGTCACATATCGAGCCACAGCAATAGAGTTGTCAGCAACGAACTGAATATCCATGTTAGCATTCCACATGGACAAAATCACTGGGTTGTAGTCGTTGATGTACTTGGACTCTTCGTTTCTTTTTAAATTGTATGTATTTTTTGGTGATTTCCTCGTCACAGTATGTCGCAGAGAAGACATCAAATTATTTACTCTTCCTTTAGAAATCACTGGTCGTGGAAACCCGAAACGACATTTTGTGTAGAACTTGTCCTTGTTTCTGAATTTTCGCCGACAGTACTTTCCACAACGATGGGATTGAAAGCATAAAACTTGTTGCCTTAATCTGTTTTCTTCTGTAGTTTTCGGAACAGCACATGTTGAATACTCTTCAATGAAGCTCATCACTGTCTCATCCGAATCTGTTCCAAATTTGGGTGCATCTTTAATCCACAACAACATATGTATATGAGGAGCACCTCTCGCTTGATACTCCTTTCTCCAAAAGAAATCCAAAACCTCTCCAAGGAGAGGAATTTTTTTGTTGGTAATAAAATACATCATAGCTTCAAATCTATGATTGAAATATCTGCATACATTCACTGGATCCAAAGAACACAGTTCTCCAGCAGTTTTGAATTCTATATTTTGTATATTTGCATTTGCCTCTCGTAGAAATTGAAGTAAGTCGTCCCATGCATACTCAGCACAGCTAAGAGTGAGGAACCATGTAGGAGTTCCTAAGTTTCTTAGCATACATTTCAATTCCCCATGACGACGGTACCAATACTCATTTGTACCACGCTGACATGCCATGAGATTGATTTGATGAGATTCCAAAATATTATCTTGCAGATTGACTTTCTCCATAAAGCCCCTCGCCGAAACATTTTGCAGATGTGCTCCACTTTTCAGTATATGGTTTACTGCATAAGAAAGCCCAGACAAGTCACTTTCATACAGTAGATGAAACAAATATGGAATGCATTGACGAAACCTTGGATCTTCAGCATATAATCTTAAAGTTCGATATTCAGATGCAGGAATTTGAAGTGGTCGATCGTCATATCGTCCACCTCGACCTGTTGGAAATAAATGTGGAAAACAACGAGCTTCCAAACTTTCTTCCCATACACTAATGGGTCTTCCTTTTGCTGCTCTCATTTGAAACAAGTCAATTGCATTCCCCATTACTTCTTTGGAATGCAAAGGATGAACAGTATAATGTTCATATATTTCTTCACTTCTAGACACATCAACTTTTTCAATTTGGCCAGCTGAACAATCACTGTCTTCATCTGCAGCTGTTTCCTCTGCTCCAACACATACATGTTTGTAGTACTCATTGTTTTTGACCAAATACAACGTTGCCTTTTTGACTTTCCTAACATCCACTAAATCTTGCCAGATTTTCTTACTCTTTGTCGGAACCCCATTAACTAGAATAACCAGAGGTTCCTCTTCCACTTTCTCTGCACCAATTGTATCAATATTTTTCTTGAAATCTAGAGGCAAATAAACAACTCTTCCCTTTAATCCTCTCTGTGAATCTGAAGGAGGCGATTTCCATATCTTAGGCTCCATGCGAACAATTGCCTGAAAAGGATGGACACATTGAATCAAAATAGACTCATATGTATTTAAATCCATCAATTCAGGAGGAATGTCTACCAACTCAAGATTATTATGAACAGCTCTAGCAGGCATTCTGTTTTGATTTAATTTATCATAACAATATTTACAAATACTCTGATCAGAACTCAAATCAAAAGAATTCTCCACCCACAAATAAGTTGCAAAATCCTTCCACTCATAATTATTTATCTTTTCACTTTTTACGTATAAATCAACTAATCTAGTTTGATGCTTATAATGAGTTCGTCGACAACACACACAAGTAAAATTAGGCCTTTCACTTGATTTCACCTTAAACCTGGTAATTTTCTGCTCAAACTTTTCTATACTTGAAATCTGTTTATTGTCTTCCACATTACCTTGAATTTCTGTGTCAATTTCTACACTGTCCTCTTTTTCACCAAAATAACAAATCTCAATTTCTTCACAAATCTTCTTCACATCTAATTCAGTTCCATGCAAAAGAGCACTGTTTAATTGTTTAAGCTTAAGTGCTGGACTTTTTGCATAATACAACCTTCTCACTAATTTCCTCATTTTGTTATGATGCACTGCTAACATCCTAAAATGATGAAAAACACTCTGACAGACTTTTCTAGAAAGACAAGCCAGTGAATGCCTTGCAACATCTTCATTTTCTGTTTTAGACTTTTCTTACTATATGTACGTAAGAAATTACAAAACAAATCGATTGATTCCTGTCGCACTCTACAAATACTACTACACTTCCAAGTGTACACTGGACCCTTAGTACGTCTCCCTAAAACTTCAACAGTTAACACCTCTTCTGGTTCTCTAGGCACAAGTTTCTCTTTTTCAATCGGACAACCGTCTTTCACCTCATATGCTCGACCACTGGTGTCAACTGCATGCACTAAACCATTCTCCTGGAAGTAACTCGCCTCATTAAAAAATGGCTCACAACTTGAACTGTGCATCCATTCTCCAGAAAAAACTTTACAAAAATGAGTCCGATAAATTACTCTTTTCCATCTACTGTTTGATTTGAAAACATCAATTGTCTTGTTAAGTGTCCTAATTCTATTGATTATTAAAATAAATAATTTTTTCTTAACTTCAAAAGCCTGATCAACAATCTTCTCTACACTTTTCTTTTTCTTATAAAAAGCAGCTCTCTGTTTACCTCTCCTAATGTTTTTTAACAAATTTAAAACCGCCCTATTGCGAAACATTCATTTACGAATGTCCCTAAATTGATTCTGCCTTCTATTCCTATACATATTATTCTCTCCTGCTCCAGTAGTAACATGTTTGGGGGGCCTCTCCTTCCTTTTCAAATTTGCTCTCTCTTTCTCTTTATCCACATTTTGACCAACTTTTTTTTTGATCTACATATGTTCCGTAAAAAAGACTTAGTTGTCTTACCAGGAGCTTTTTTCCTGTTTTTTGAAGTATTTGTTGTAGAGGAGTGCTGCAATTCCGTTGCTGTTTTTGATTTTTTCCGCTTGGCATCTTTCCTTCTCCTCTACCTTGAGGGCATATTTCCTTACTATTGAAATCTTGATTTCAATCTGTGGTAAAGAAAAAAATAACACATTATACACCACTATTACCAAACAACAAAGCAATGACAATAAGCAAACAATATAAACACTAGTTTACAACATATCTAAGTTTATATCACAGCAACTATGTAACTAGGAGTAAGACAGAGAAAAAGAGCTAGAGGAACTAACGCAAAAAGACAGAGAGACTCAGACAAAGAAACAGGTTGAGGGAGTAAAACATAGAGGAGAAAGATAGAGAGAGTGTATAATATGTTGTAAGACAGAGAAAGAATATAATAGGGAGAGGGAGTAAGTCAAAGAAAGGGATAAAGGGAGTAAGTCAGAAAAAGGATGTAACAGGGTGGAAGACAGAGAGAGGGTGTAAGAGGATGTAAGACAGAGAGAGGGTGTTAGAAGGTGAGAGGATGTAAAAGAGAGTAAAAGAGAGAGAGGCTGTAAAAGGGAGAGAGAGAGCGTAAGTTTAAGAGAGGGTGTAAGAGGAAGTAAATCAGAGAGAGGATGTAACAAGGAGTATGTCAGACAGAGGGTGTAACACAAACAGAGGAAGAGAATAAAAAAGTCAGAAAGAGGGAGAGAGGGTATAAAACAGACAAAAGGTGTAATAGGGAGTAACTCTGGGAGAGAATGTTACAAAGAGAAAGGTTGTAAGACTGAGTAAATCAGGAAGAGGATGTAAGAGAAAGTATGACTTACAAATTGCTGTAAAAAAGAGAGAGAGGGAATAAATTAGAGACAGGGTGTAAGAGAAAGTAAGTCAAAGAGAGAGTGTAACAGAGTGTAACACAGAGTCAGGATGTAAAAAGGAATAAGTCAGAGAGAGGGTGTTAGAAGGGGACAGGCGGAAAAATAGAGTAAGTCAGGAAGAGAATATAATAGAGACTAATACATTGTTGATAATCTTTGGTAAAGAAATGTTAGTGCATAAAGGAATTGTATTGTCTAAATGAGTGAGGTTTCAGTAGTTTAATCAAATGCTTATACATATGACCTATGCTCTGTTTTGTAAATGTTATTTAAAAAAGATTTCAGGCACATGAATTGGTTTTACATTATTGACAAGGATTAGATAGTATCTGCATGATTAAAAAAATATATTAGCACATTTCACAATCATGTTAACTGTGTTTCCTCAGATTAGTAAGCAGATTGTGCATATGAGGTGAGGCCTGTCCAGGGGTGCAAAGGAGGTGAGACCTGTGTCCATGAGTGCAGTGGAGAGGACTGACCTCCTCTGACCCTTGGACAAGCCTTACCTCATCTATGTCCTCTGGACAGGCCTCAATGTATTGGTTATAATTGATGGTAACTGGGTGCAGATGAGGTGAGGCGTGTCCAGAGGTGTAGATAAGCTGAGGCCTGTCTACCGATGCAGATGAGTTGAGGTCTATTCAGGGTTGCAGATGAGGTGAGGATTGTCCAGGGGTGCAGAGGAGGTGAGATCTGTGTTGAAGAGTGTAGAAGAAGAGTAGTCTGTCCAGGGGTACAAAGGAGGTGAGGCCTGTGTCTAAGAGTGCAGTGGGGTATAGGCTTCATGAAGTCTAGTCCACTGCACTCTTAGACACAGGCCTCACCACCTATGCTCCCCAGCTAAGGCCTCTCTCCCACTACAGTCTTGAACACAGGCCTCACCTCCTCTGTACCTCTGGACATGCCTCACCTCATCTGCACAATCTACTTCCTAATCTGAGGTAACACAGGTGACATCATTGTGAAAGGTTCAAATATATTTATTTAATCATGCAGACACTATTTATTCCTTCTCAAAAATGTAAAAGCCATTGATTTGCCCCAAAATCGTTTTTTAAATAACATTTTAGAAACAGAGCGCAGGTCCTATGTACAAGCATTCAGTGTCCATAAGTGCAGTGGAGAGGACTGACCTCCTCTGACCCTTGGACAAGCCTTACCTCATCTGTGTCCTCTGGACAGGCCTCAATGTATTGGGTATAATTGATGGTAACTGGGTGCAGATGAGATGAGGCGTGTCCAGGGGTGTAGATAAGCTGAGGCCTGTCTACGGATGCAGACAAGTTGAGGTCTATTCAGGGTTGCACATGAGGTGAGGATTGTCCAGGGGTGCAAAGGAGGTGAGGTCTGTGTTGAAGAGTGTAGTGGAAGAGAGGTCTGTCCAGGGGTACAAAGGAGGTGAGGCATGTGTCTAAGAGTGCAGTGGGGGATAGGCTTCATGAAGTCTAGTCCACTGCACGGTTAGACACAGGCCTCACCACCTATGCTCCCCAGGAAAGGCCTCTCTCCCACTACAGTCTTGAACACAGGCCTCACCTCCTCTGTACCTCTGGACATGCCTCACCTCATCTGCACAATCTACTTCCTAATCTGAGGTAACACAGGTGACATCATTGTGAAAGGTTCAAATATATTTATTTAATCATACAGACACTATTTATTCCTTCTCAAATATGTAAAAGCCATTCATTTGCCCCAAAATCGTTTTTTAAATAACATTTTAGAAACAGAGCGCAGGTCCTATGTACAAGCATTCAATTTCACTACTGAAACCTCACTATTTCACAAAATACAAATCCTCTATCTTGCAAATGTTGATACCAAGCATTATCAAAAAACATGACACAAACCAACAGCAAAGAAGCTCAATCTGCTTCCTAATCTCAGGTAACACAGGTGACATCATTGTGAGAGGTTCAAATATATTTATTTAATCATGCAGACACTATTTATTCCTTCTCAAAAATGTAAATGCCATTGATTTGCCCCAAAATCGTTTTTTAAATAACATTTTAGAAACAGAGCGCAGGTCCTATGTACAAGCATTCAATTTTACTACTAAAACCTCACTATTTCACAAAATACAAATCCGCTATTTTGCAAATGTTAATACCAAGCAATATCAAAAAACATGACACAAACCAACAGCAAAGAAGCTCTATGTGCTTCCTAATCTGAGGTAACACAGGTGACATCATTGTGAGAGGTTCAAATATATTTTTTTAATCATGCAGACACTATTTATTCCTTCTCAAAAATCTAAAAGCCATTTATTTGCCCCAAAATCTTTTTTTAATATCATTTTAGAAACAGAGCACAGGTCCTATGTACAAGCATTCAATTTCACTACTGAAACCTCACTATTTCACAAAATACAAATCCTCTACCTGGCAAATGTTAATACCAAGCATTATCAAAAAACATGACAGAAACCAACAGCAAAGAAGCTCAATGTGCTTCGTAATCTGAGGTAACACAGGTGACATCATTGTGAGAGGTTCAAATATATTTTTTTAATCATTCAGACACTATTTATTCCTTCTCAAAAATGTAAAAGCAATTGATTTGCCCCAAAATCGTTTTTTAAATAACATTTTAGAAACAGAGCGCAGGTCCTATGTACAAGCATTCAATTTTACTACTGAAACCTCACTATTTCACAAAATACAAGTCCGCTATTTTACAGATGTTAATACCAAGCATTATCAAAAAACATGACACAAACCAACACCAAAGAAGCTCAATGTGCTTCCTAATCTGAGGTAACACAGGTGACATCATTGTGAAAAGTTCAAATGCCATTCATTTTCCCCAAAATCGTTTTTCACATCACATTTAAAAAGCACAGCACAGGTCCTATGTACAAGCATTCCATGTCACTAATGAAACTTCACAATTTCACAAAATACAATTCCTCTATGCAGTAACAACTTTTTACCAAGCATTATCAAAAAACATGACACAAAGCAACATTAAAAAAACACAATTTGCTTCCAAATCTTCTCCATAGAGTATACAAGTCTCTATCTATATTAAATGAATCATTACTCACCTTTACAAATGCTTTGGGAGATTGAGAACAGTGTCAGACACACACACCAATATTTCTTTAGCAGAGCAAAAGGTATGTACTCCAAGCACTGCAACCATGAATGGCTCAGAAAACCTCTAATTCTACACACATATTGCTCATGGTAACCAATCAAAACTCTTCCCTCTCTATTTTCAAGCCAACACCCTTCCCCCCTCAGCCCTTTCTACCTGTTACCATAGCAACTCCCTCCTCACTGAGCTCTCAGGTTTAAAAGTTTATTCTACAATGTTGCAAATTAACTTAGCAAGGATGTTTGACCTCTCAATACACCAGCTTATCCGCTGCAATCTTTCTTTAAATGACTTTTTCTTAACCATTCAAATTACTTCTTTCACAGAACAGAACCATGCACCCTAACTTTCAGTTTTCAACTATCTGAATCCACCAATCATTGCTTGTGATTCAAGAGCACTGAAACTCCACAGTTTGTTTTTTGCAAACTCCTACTGTTCCAACTGCCATTTCATTTCCACACTTCATCTGACTGCACCAGAACCTCCTCTCACCATGTATTCTGTCTGGATTATTGGACATAGCTACACCCACTGGGCTCAAAGGTATGCAGCTACCAGAAATTTTCACAACCTTGATTTACCAAATGTAGACACCAAATGGATTGGCCAAAGAGGATTGAGATGTCATCAATTGATACCATTGGTGAAAACCTTTTTGCATCTGCCACACCCTCACCTCATAATTCTGCACTGTGGTGGAAATGACTTGGGCACTTTGACTGGGGTAGGTCTGGAAATGCTTTTAAAGGACACCTTTGAGCAATTGATGGCACTTTTTCCTCAAACTGCCTTGGTATAATCCAATATATGCCAAAGACAGAAATGGAAGTGGTCCAACCAATTTTGTCCACAATTTGAGAAAGCACGGAAACATGTGAATAAATCTGTTTCTGCTTACATGAGAGACTATGGAATGGGTTCAATATACAACAATAACTTGCGTTACAACATGCAAGATATCTACAGAGGAGATGGTGTGCACTTCTCAGATGAGGGGAATAAAATATTACTCCTGAATATAAGACTGTGCATTGGAACCTACTTGTAGGTACCTAAATCAGCCACAGAACACAAAAGCTCTTTTCAGGACTACCCTACCTCTGATCACTCAAAATGATTATTTTCCTCTAACTTTTTTCACTGTTTTTCACCAAAGTACGCTCCCCGGTACGCTCCCCGGTACGCGTACCGGGCGCTTCCCCCGCGAAAATTAAAAAATAAATTGGATTTTTTTGGGCCTATATGGGCCTCCTAAGCCCCCCTCAGAAAACCTAGGGGGTCAGGGAGTGTCTACCGTGCCCCCTTTTACCCATTCCCAACGTTGTTTGTCCTCCATCTTGTGTCTCAAATCTACCGAAACACAAGATGGAGGACTCCCATAGCGCTGCCGGTGTGCGTACCGGGGCGCGCACCGGTAAGCGCTCCCAAAAAAATTAGGAAGTTAATTTACATAAAAACCACTGGAGAGACTTTCACCAAATATAGAATAGGCCCTACTACATACCAGTCCCTACCATTTTCCCAAATTTGGTGGAATTCCATTGAGCCATTTGAGCTGTAGCCCTGTCTAAATATCCTGAGGTAAATTACATGACAAAAACACATATGAAGTGTTAGGATTTACAACCAATTAAAATGTTACTTTCATTTTCTACTTTTTTTCCTGACATTTGATTGGTTATGTACATGAATATAAATGAAAAATGAGAGGGAAACACGGCCATTTTTACTACAACTACCTGAGGTACATCTTGAAAGAATTTTCTCCATTTATCTTCATCACCTTTTAATAAGGTAAGTTGTTAATTTGTAAGGGGCACTTTAAGTTAATTTGTAAAAACGTTTTCTGATAGTTATTTACTGTCCCTCTGTTATAGTTATAGATTGAGATAGGCTTCTCTGTTATAGTTATGGATTGAGTTAGGCTTCTCTGGTATAATTATGAAATTACTTAGGCTTCTTCACATACACTTTTTAGATATTTCTACTTCCTGCCTGATACCATACACTGCCCACAGATAACTTCACTGTTAAAAACTCAGAAGTACCTGTCTAAACTTAAACCCAACACTGCCCTAACTCTACTGATATATTTATTTTTAATGCAATTTACAGCAAGAAAATGGAAGGAGAAGCAAATATTTCTTTCGAAATTGTTCTGGAAAACAATCCTGAGGAAGACTTTGACTTTATGGATCAGTCTCTAGACGAAGAGTTAGTTAATTGTGTGGAAGAAATGGAATCATGGACTGAAAATGAGGACATTCCTGGCGATATAATGTTGGAAGTTCTTTTAAATTTTGCAAAATCACAGCAATAAATTTTTATTTAATAATTAAAAATTGTTCTAGACATTATTCTTTTTTATATGTAATTCATGAAATAGTACCAAAATGAATATAATATAAAGTGAGACTTATAGTATACTGTGCAACTTTTTTGTGTTACTTAGTAATTTTGCTCATAGTTACGTCCTTTCTCCCACTATATTATCTCCAATGTGTATTTGACATCTCTTTCATCTTCTGCCTCCATGTTGTTTCTGCTTTCCTGACAGACTATGGTATAGATTCCATATACCACAATAACTTCTGTAACAACATGCAAGATATCTACAGAGGAGACGGTGTACATTGAATTTAAGACTCTGTATTGGTACCTACATGCTGGTACTTAAATCACCCACACAATACAACAACTCTATGCAAAGCTACCCTACCTCTAAGCACTTTAAATTATTATTTTACTGTTTCACTGGGTTTTCCCCATGGTACGCTCCCCGGTGCGCGTACCGGGTGCTCCCCCCGTGAAAATCGAAACATTTTTCTTTTATGGCCCCCACATCAAACCTAGGGGGTCAGGGGGTCTACCCTGCCCCCTTATGGTCATTTCCCCCTTTGTTTTTGCCACCTCTAGTGTCTCGATCCTACCGAGACACAAGATGGCGGCCGCTCCGGACTGTTTGGAATGTTGACAGACACCCGAGAGCCAATCAGCTTTCCGCTCGCGAACTCGCGTTACGCGCTGGGTGCGCTCCCCGGTACGCGTACCGGGGCGCGCTTATAGATATATAATTTTTTTAACCTAAATTACTCAATATCCACTGGAGCACATATCTTGAGACATAGCAAAGGCACATCGGGCTACCAGTCCCTACAATTTTGCCAAGTTTGGTGGAAATCCATTCAGCCGTTCGGGCTAAAAGTGAGTCCAACCGCCCTATGGAAATTAACATGGGGAAAACACGTTTTGGGACCCCCCTTTTATCTCGGCCCCCGCTTAACGAATCCCCCCCAAACTTTCAGGAAAGGAGCGGAACGCAGCGAGGCGAATTTAAGGAAAATTACAGGCAGATCCCTCAATCTGCGCCAAAGTTATTCCCAATAGAATGTTGCGGATTTCCTATGGAAAACAATCCTAACTATAACTACCTACTGGCAACCGCCAGTAGGTTATATGATATATATATATATATATATATATATATATATATATATATATATATATATATATATATATATATACACACACACACACACACACACCGTCAGGCCGAAACACGTTGGTGTGATAGACTTAGGATCTGTGCCAATAAATTAAGAGAAACAAAGTTCCTGGGTGCAGCGCAATTTGTAAAAAAAAAAATATATATATATACATACACACGTTAAAGAGACATTATAGTTAGGTGAAAATGTTAGTTTAAACATACTATTTTAAATAAATAAGTACCACTGAAATTTACTAATAACCTGTGTTTTCTCAAGTAACTATAACTCATGCGCTAAAGTAACTATAGCTCAAGCCCCCACCAGGTTCAGTGTTGTCATCAATGAGGCCATTTCAGATGTTGCAGTGATGTTACCAATGATATCATAGAACATAGTATAAGTGATATAATATGTGAGATAATTAGCATTGCATGGCCAGAGCACGAGTTATAGTTACTTTAGGCATGAGTTACAATTACTGCAGGTAAGTATAACTTACGAATTTTAGTGGTTTGTTCTTTTAAAATGCTATGTTTTGACAGACATTTTCATCTAACTATAATGTCCCTTTAGCCTTTATTTTTATCAGTAAATTTCTAAGGGTATTTTCAATATAAAGTAAGATATTATTACAATTCGTAACTACAACAACATTGGAACTTTTGGTTCAATCAGTGAATTTCTATATTTTTTTGATTAACTTAAAGTGAGATTTGGGAGATGAAGTTGGGCACCTTTGGCCATGCAGGGTTTGTGGTTAGGTCCAGCGCCAGATCCCCCACGAGCACCCAAAATCCTGCTGTGCACAGACAAAGGCCATGTGTGGTGTGGGGTTGGCCGTAGGGTCTGGCCTTTGGCCTGGTCCTGCATCCTACCCATCAAGGGCACCCTAGCACACAGCCTTTGGCTGTGTGTGGCATCGGGTTGGCCAGCCCCTTGCTGGTACCCTGACACTTCTGCCATGCATGGAGAAGGGTTTGGTGCAGGGCCTGGCCTGCACCCAGGCCCTGGACCGGCCCACCTGCCTGCATCCTAACTCGCACAGCACACATCCTTCATCCATGCTCAGCGTGGGGTTAGGTGCCTTCACGGACGTGCACAGCTGATTATATAATGCAACAATATATAGGGTGACATTTTAAGTAATGCAAACCTACTGACTTTGTCAAAGGATCAGAACACCAAAGCAGGCCTATTGACTTTATCAAGGGATAAGCACATAAACATATATAAAGCAAACATTTCACCTTTGTCATAAAGTGACCAATAATTATAATCAAATGTATACATTGCAATGTTTTATAAAAGTGATTGCCTTATAATAAAAAAATCAACACCTCTTTGAATATTTTTTTAACAGCGGTCCCTGCACTCCAGCTGAAGAGTATAAAGGACCAGCTCAGAGTGCTTTAAAAAAATATGGTAAGCTCTCCACGGAACATGGATTCATTGACCCAAGAGACTTACTGTGTTTTTTTTCTTCATGTTGCTGGGATGCTTCTTCAATCCCTGCAGCCCCCCACAACACACAAAAAATTGATGGTAGTACTCCTGACCTTTTTTGGGGAACTACCAGTGAGTGA
Source organism: Lissotriton helveticus (assembly GCF_964261635.1). Lineage (NCBI taxonomy): Eukaryota > Metazoa > Chordata > Amphibia > Caudata > Salamandridae > Lissotriton > Lissotriton helveticus. The sequence goes on along the minus strand of NC_136057.1, from coordinate 1,283,499,464 downwards.
GAGCAAGATAGAGGCTGCTGAAGGGAAGATAGCAGCCGCTGAACGCCTGATACAGTGATCGGTTCTGCCTGGCCCCGGGGAGTGGCGGAGCACACTACTGATTGGGAGCTCCCTTCCACTGCTCTTACCTGCTATGGATGCCTTTGCTGTGTGCCTGATCCCACTCTTGGCTGCTGTTGCAGGCAGCCGCACGGCGTGGCACGTGGTGGGGCCAGGATGCAGCTGGTGCGCCTGACCCTGCCACCGCAGCGCTGCCAATAATTGCTGGATTAGCGGTCGTCGGATGCTTCCCAGTGCTGCACCTGTGTGGAGGGAGGCGGTGGTACCCGCTGCTGTGAGTGAGCCATTGGAGCTGCTGCTATGAGCCAGGATGCCATATGGTAGCGGAGGTGGCCACTTTACATGCTCCCTTGAGTAGGAGGTCCAGAGGTATGTGTTGACACTTTGACACTGATGTGTTCTGCGCAAGAGGCCCCGCAACCTGAAATCGCTCCATACACTGTGAACAGCGTCACTAGGCACACAAACACAATACCCAATACAAGCAGACACAACTTAATAATCTTTTTGGGCATGGGCCCTTTACCTAATTGCTAGTAAGTCTGGGGCCCCCTTCTAAACATTTGCTACCTGGAACGGGTGGTCTACACTGCACAGAAACCTATAGTGACACTGCGCATTCATCGCTTGCGAAAGGCGGTTTGGGACAGATTCTACCATAATAGATGTAGGGAGTTCATGGGGGCCTTGATCCAGCAGCTCCCCCCCAGGCGTTTGGGTGCTGAACATTTGGAGCTTTCTTTGGTGCTACCCACCATTAGCGTTTGGATTTACCTGGGGAATCTCGCATACCAGATCTTGCTGTGAAGATGACTCCACCTCCCAGACTCCCCGGTCCTTCGCTGCATCATTGCTACGTCTAGATGAGCGCTTAAATTAATTTTGACATGCCCGGGCCATGGTATTAGTCAAATTCGTGCAAAACGTTTATTTTCTTCCTTTTCATCTATCAGACCATGCAGCATTGTGCCTGGAATTGGTTGGCCTATTGAACACTACACCCAGAATATGGTCGTTTGATCGCTCCCTCCTTAACTCCCCAGACGACATTTCCCTTTTAAAATTAGAAGTACATGGGTTTTTTGATAATAACATCTGGTCCGCTTCCCCAGGCTGCGTCTGGGATGCATTTAAGGCTTTTCTGTGTGGCCTAATTACCAACAAGGTCTCGTATAGAAGGAAGATCTACAGAGACACAGTCACCTCGCTGGAAGCCAAATTGGCTAGGGTGCAGGAAAATATCCTGTTTCATCCTACAGCTACATCTGAAACTTATAAAGACTGGCAGAATGAGATAATTACTTTAAAAGGGGAACTGGGTTCAACCCTGAATGCACGAGTTCTCCAGAGATGGGAGGCCAGTAAGATGGCCCACTTTGAATATGGAGAATGTGCAGGTAAGCTCCTGGCGTGGAAGGTAAAAACAGATCGGGTTAGAAACAACATAGACCATATTAAAGTTGAAGGAGTGGTCCACTTGGTAGACAGCGACATCAGAAATGCCTTTCGTGATTTTTTTAAAGACATCTATCATGAAGAGAAAACTATCGAGGAGAGGCAGGTGGATGATTGGCTGACTGGAATATCCCTTCCTTCTCTTACGCCCGACCAGAAAACTACCTTAGATAGGCCCATTACAAATGAAGAGGTCATTAGTGCTATTACAGATAGTAAGAAGGGCAAGGCTTCAGGTCCTGATGGCCTCCCATCCGAGGTCTATCTCGCCTTATTACCAACAATAGTCCCCTCTTTAACGCAGTTGTTCAACCAGATCTTCCAGGAGGGGTTGTCCCCACCTGATTCCTGGAATGAAGCTTCAATCATTTTGATTTTGAAGCCTGGTAAACCAGCTGATAACTGTGGTTCATATAGACCGATCTCCATTTTAAATTCAGACTACAAACTTTTTACATCTGTCCTTGCCAGAAGACTGGGGGAGGTGGCACCCTGTATTCTACATCGGGACCAACGAGGCTTTGTGAAGGGTCGTCAGCTCTTTGAGCTGACTTACGATCTACTGGGAGCCATTGATATGGCGACTGCGGACTCCTTGCCCCTAGCTCTGATCACGTTGGATGCCACCAAGGCCTTCGACAGGGTGAATTGGGCATTCCTGTCGGCGGTCTTGGTGAAGTTCAACATTGAGGAGGGTTTCCACAGAACAGTGAGCCTACAGTATCAGAACCCCACAGCTTCTTTATTGGTCAACGGGGGATTGTCAGCCCCTTTTAACATCACTCGTGGAACCAGGCAGGGCTGCCCCCTCTCCCCTCTCCTATTTGATTTATATATCGAACCCTTTGCCCAACGGCTGAGGGACGAGGTTAACATCAAGCCTTTTATCTATGGGGGATGGGAGAGGAAAGTAGCCCGGTACGCGGACGATATCCTTATTTTCTCCTCAGATCTGCGTACAGCACTACCCGCGGTCATTGCACTGGCACATAACTATGGCGAGATATCTGGATATCAAATCAATGCATCCAAAACGGAGATGATGCTGTGGAATGAGGCTGAGCCAGTGGCAGGGGCTCAGTTAAGCCATTCCATGCGTTATCTGGGACTCACCATTGTAAAGGGCATTGATAATATCGAACCGCTGAATTGTGACATTGTTGTGAGGGACTGTAGAAAGCTTATGAGGTCTTGGTCTTCGCTCCCTCTTTCCATCTTGGTTAGAGCTAACCTGGTTAAAATGTCTATTTTACCCCAAATGACCTTTTTGTTTAATACTGTTCCGTTACATTTTGAACCCTCTATCTTAACAAAACTTCAAGGCCATATTAGTTCTTTTTTTTGGAATGACCACATACCACGGATAGCATGGAAAAAGATCAGGCGCCGAAGAGAGAAAGGGGGATTGGCAGCACCTGATCAACAACTCTACGCCTGGGCTTTTCAATTTTCCCATGCCAGGATGCTGCTTAAAATGCCGACTAACGAGGGAGTAGGCAGTATGTTTGGCGCACTACTTAGAGGAGAGGGAGTAGGCCAGCAGGGTTTTTTGCTTAAATTCGGGGATCCTAAGTTTTAAAAAAAAGTTACGTTGAAGATATTGTTGGGCTTTACACGGACATGGGTTAAATTGAGAGGTGCCATAAAGGTGGGATACTTTGCAAGTAGGTCTCCACTGTGGGACTCTCCAGGTTGTCCGGCGTGGCTTCTTGACAGCCTGCAACACCTTTGAGAGAGGTTGGCCTAGAAGTCTGGGGGGACCTTTACCGAGACGGTGTCTTGCTATCTTGGGACTACCTATCAGATAGAGTGGGGATGGGAGGTCTCTGGATTTAAATATCTACAGATAGTGAGCTGGACCCAGGCACAGAGTACTGTTAGGGGCAGATTCCAAATGGGAGGGGAGAGCAGAATACTTTCCCTGATGAAGGACAAAGCTCCTGCAACTAAAGAGATCTCATTTTGGTACAACCTGTTACTAGAAGAGGTCGACGGAGATTTCAATCTACCCGAAACATTGTGGAGTTCCTCATTTATTGGAAAAGATCTTGAGAATATCTGGTATTCCTCATTTAAGATCCTCTGGGATACAGTTAAGCCAGCGTGGTTGCGTAGGAACCATCTTTTCACGCTACATAGGGCGTACTATTCTCCACAGAGGTTATCAAAGTTTTCTATGTTCTTTGAATGCCCACTGATGTCATCTTATTGGGACTCTATCAGTACTCTGTTGTCAACATCTCTGGGGTATCAAATCCCAATCAACGCAATGCTTGCAATTTTCGGAACATCATTTGAAATCCACGGTCCTGTTAAAAAACATTTGTTTTATTGTATTGTATCCTATTGGCAAGGAGAGAAATATGCAGGAAATGGAAAGAACCACTGCCTCCCACCCTGTTAGATTGGCGTATATCAGTCCTGCAAACGTCTAAAATCGATCTATCAAGATCGGGTAACCCAGAAAAACGTGGCTTTTGGCACCTTTTGAATTGGGCTTAAGGAATTGTTTATTTGGCCCGTGGGTTTTTTTTTTTTCCCCCACTGTCCGATAATTAACGCTGCTTGGTCTACTCTCCTCTCCTCGGCCTACCCAAAGTTATGGCCTTCCCCGGCTCGCAATGGGTTCTGAATAGTAGCAACATTGCTCCCTCACGGTTAACATCCCGCGGCGCACTTTTTGGAGAGTTTGAACAATACTGAGTGTAAATTCCGGTTGGCTGATGGTAGTTCATCTACCTCTCCTAGTGTTCCTATGTGGTTTTCCAAGAGCAAAATGAGGACAATAAAAAAAAAAAGAAAAAAAAAAAAAGCCCGGGCCAAGGGCGGGTCTGTCCTGCGCCCAGAGGAGGCTGGGCAGTGCTACCTCTCTTACATCTTTACCAGAGTCCCAATTCAGAGGTGGTGAGTGGGTTTCTTTTATTATCCTGTGGCCTTTTGAGTGAATTTAAGTGGACTTAAGTGGACGTTTCCGAGTGTTGCTGCTAGGCAGTTGATCTCTCAAGTACGGCCAGTACTGTTTCAAAATCGAGCTCTTTCAGAATGGAGAAGAGGAAAGTGGAGACTATTAATGGGAAAGAGAATAGAGCAACAGATAGTAAGAGCATATTGTCGTCTTTAAATCGGGCAGTGGGGGTGCTATCAGATGAAATCTTCTGTGCTGAGATAGAGCTTGCAATCATTTGTCAAGTATTTGGTCTCAGATAGAGACACAGAAGGTGAGGGGTCCATTGGTTTATCCACTGTCCCCATAAATCTCTCCCTTGTTCCTTTCCCCTCCCATCAACCTTTACCCTCAAATCTTTTAAACACTGAGGCACACCTTACTAATGAAAACTCTATTACCAACAAACATGCTGATGATACTCAAAGACTGGGAGCCCGACATAAAATACTTAATTCAGAGCAATCACACCTTAATAAATTAAGCAATTTGGTCCTCGGAAGGTACCAGTAAAGCCTGCACATGAAACTAATGCAGAAAATTCCACTGCCCCAGGGCTTGATAAAACTGACAGCTACTTTGCAGAACTTTTTGGTAACCTAGAACACAAGATTTGTACAGCCCTTAATGCTTTTGGCACTCAAATTTCTGTCCTGGAGCATTTAGGGGAAAATCTCAAAGGGTCTGCAAATAACTTTCAAGTATATAACAAAAACCTGCCCTGTAAACCAGCTCTGAGCACTAACAACTGCATCATCATAGCAGGAGATGACATCCCCATAATTTATCTTAAGGGCTCCTCTGAACGCATTGAGACCCCCAGTCTCAGTTAACCCATAAAGCCCCTTTGCCTTCATATGCCGACGTTTGATCCCTTCACCCTACTCTTTTTTGTTCGAAAAATGGTGATGTTAATCCTCTGCAGGTCTTTGTTCCCGTCCAGCTGACTAGCTTTAGTGATCATGACAACCCCACAATGGTAGCCTCCCACATACCTGAAGAAGTTTCCCCGGTAGATCACCCTAGTACTAACGCCATTCAGTTGCACCTAGCGGCCACCCCTACATTCTCATAATGGTGGACGTCCCCCTTTAAGGAAGGATGCTCAGGAAAACTACGACCAACTCAAGAACAAAGTAGTTAATTGACTGGCAACTAGGGTGAATGCAAACCAGCCTCTATTCCAGACATTGATAGAGGAGATTATCATGGTTCTTAGGGTGGGTTGGATCGGCCCTTCCCAGAATATGCTTTTGGGTGACTGTAACTTTAACAACACCTCAAGAGCACGCTTTATCTAGTGTGCATTGTGGGGCAAAATTGCTTCAAAGGACCGAATATCAGAGCCCCCGTTGGGTTTTTTCTATCCACCTCATTTCTCTGGGGTAACTGATAGGGGAGGCCTGCGCTCCCTGCGAGAGGGATTGGCTAGTCATCCATGCCCTAGTAGTACTGCAACTTACTAACCGTTTTTCACCTTTGAGTCAGCTGGAAGATCTTGATTGACTGGACTCAGTCCCCATTGTAGAGGGAATGGTACCTGAGATAATAGTTTTGGGTCTCTTAGAGTTCTCAGCTGAAACATAGCTGGGGTTCAGAGCAAGTTAACAGATGCTGGATGGCAGAGCATGCTGACAAACTTTGACATTATTTGTTTGCAGGAAACATGGGATGCTAAGGGTTATTTACATTTGGATGGTTTTATTTCTAATACAGAACCAGCGACCCTTTCATCCAGTGGGCGTGTCAGCGGTGGCCTAATTACATTAGTAAATTTGGACCACCCCTGTAAAGTAGTTGTTTAGAAATCCAACTCGAATACTGTTTCGGGTACTCCTTTATCCTTTACTAACAAGTGTAGTTTGCTTCTTAACAATTTTTATAATGCAGCCATACTTAAGAATGAACTGGATGCTGTTACTAGTCTTAACCCCTTTATAGAATATTTGTTATCACTCTGAACCTCCATTTACTGTGATTATGTTAGCCGGGGATTTTAATTTACGCCTGTGTTATTTCTGCCTTGATAATTTTGGCCCAGACCTTGAGCACGTAATTATTGACCCGGTGCATTTTAAGCACACGCCCCAAGGTGATTCCGTTAAATAGCCTCATTACCAAGCTTAACCTGATCAATATAATGGACCCTAATCAGGAGGACTCAGTTGAGAGAATACCTACATTTAAGGGGGGAGTTCATACTTCTATAATAGGACATATTTTTGTGCCTTTTTGTTTATCCTTAGTCCTTTTCGAATTCAAAGTTACATGGCATAATCTAAGCGAGCATAATCCCCTGACGGCTGTTTTTCTCTGGGAAAAAGAATCTATTGGCATAGTGCCTTTATATAAGGAGTCAACTTCTCTGACTGATCAGGGACGAAGGGTTCAGTGGGCCTCTATCCTCCCTTCTGATTTTGCTCATAATTTGGTTTCCACCTGTCGAGCTGATTTTTATTCATGTCTCTCAGAGGAAGAACCAGTGCTGGGTATTATGAAATCCTTTTTAAACATTTTCAAGTTTATTAAAACAGCTCTTTGTAAAGTAGGTTTACCCTCTGCGACCCACGTAGTTAAATGGTTCGATAAAAGGTACTCTAGAGCTCATAAGGATCCGTGGAATCTCCTGTATGAAACACCTCGGTGTCAGGAGAAGGTTAAAAGAGACAGGGCTGTCTATAGCTCGACCTGTAAGGACAATAAGACCCAGCTTAAAGAGGAGGCTTTGGATAATCTTGTGACTGCTAGTCAGCAGCGTGACATTGCTGCTTTTGTGGAGAGTGGTAAACTGTCCCCTCGTTAATAGCGACCAACTTTCTAATCAGGCATCCACTATTACATCACAATCATGGGTTGATTATTTTAAGGTCATCTATAGTCATGAGGAAGGGGATAGTGAATCGAAGAACATGAGGGATAGTCACTTAATCGTATTCCACTTGGCTGAGGTCACTGCAGCCATTTCCTGACTTCCTCTAAATAAAGCTCCCGGGCTTGATGGGGTGGGAGGGGACCTTTTAAAATCCTATATTGATCTTTGGGCCCCTTTATTAACTTTGCATTTAAACTCAGCCGTCAATGGCTCCCTTCCACTAACCTGGTCTCAATCAATTATAGTTCCTGTTTTTAAAAAGGGCAATCGATCGAACCCCACCTGCTTCAGGCCCATATCTCTGATAGACTCAGAGGGGAAAATTATTGTCCGGATCCGGTTGGACAGTCTTTCACTTTGGGCTGAGGAGCAAGACATTTGTCTGACCTTCAATACGGGTTCAGGCCACTGGCACCATTGAGTAAAATTTGAACTTCTATTTACTGACTTGTACACCAAGGTCAAGAAGGGGGCAATCTGTTTGGCCTTCATGGACCTCAGCTCTGCCTTCGACAAAGGTAATCATTCCAAATTGTGGACCATGATGGCTCAGATGGGAGCAAAGCCTGTGTTAATTCATTTTTTGTATGATTTACACAAGACCCTCTCAGCTAGTGTCAGATATAGGCCTAATGGTACATGCGCACAGCACTTTAAACTGGACAGTCGGGTTCATCAGGGTTGTATTTTAGCAACTTTTTTTTTATATCAGTCATCTAGAACAAGCACTGACTGACCCATATCTGGATGTCCCCAAAGTGGGGGGGGCGTTCAATTCCGGCTCTGCTTTATGCAGATGATACCATTTTAATTGCCTGGAAAGCCAATGGATAATAAAGACTTATTCATTTTATTGATTTTATGAACAGCCTTGACCTCTCGACTAATTTTTCAAAATCACATGTGATAAAGTTTGGCCCTCCCAAAAGGAAAACTATGAAATTTATAGTAGACGGACACCATATCAGTCAGGTAGATGAGTTTTGATATTTAGGGGTTCAGTTAGAATCTGGCCTGAATTGACATAACTCATAATGTGATGGCTTTTATTAGAGCTATGTTTAGCATAGGTGATTTTTCACGTCGGCTTGGGCGCACCCACATAAATCTGCCCTGGAAATGTTCAAGGCCAAGTGCATCCCAATAGCCAGTTATGGCTGTGGAATATGGGGCTATGGCCCTGTAGCTCCAATTCAAATAGCGTAAAACAATTTGACCCCCAGGGAGGTGGTAGTTCCCTGATGTCCGGGGTGTCTGAGAGGACTCCCCCTTTTAAATACTCCTAAGGCTCAGTCGGTGATGGTCCCCAGGGCATTTATAACCCCCAGGATGGAGCCCATGTGCCACCCTCCATTAAGTGCAACATGCCCCCAAGACCTGGCCGACAAAGGGGCCTATTAGTAAAGAAGCTGCAGCTCCAGCTCAGCTCCCGCCAAAATGTTATTCTATTTAAAAACGTTATTTTGCCCTGGCATGATTCCTTTGTGATCCCCTGAAGCCAAAAGAGGCCATGGAGTCATGGTATTCCTTCCCTGTCCCTGTTTTCGTGGGACTTGGCACAAGCCGAGTCTCAAGATGGCTGCCAACACTTCCTGGTTTGAAGTGTTGGCAGATAATCAGATTTCAGCACGAGGACTGTTGGATCCTCAGAGGATGCGAGTCCCTATATACAAAATTTGTTTTTTCTCTCAATATCTAAAAAACTATTGAACGGATTTACACCAGTTTACAAAACTGTTGCTTTCTGGGCCAACAGCTAGCTACCTTTTTGCCAAATTTGATGTAATTTCGTTAAGCAGTTCGAGCTGTAGACATGTCTAAAATTTCTATTTGAATTAACATGGGAAAACACATCTGGGACCCCTCCTTTTTTCTAGGCCCTGCTTGATGGATCACCATGAAACTTTCAAGACAGCAGTGGGAGTGAGCGTGTCATACTAGTTATGAAAATGTCGTAAGGATTTGTCAAACAACGCCATAGTTATTGGTAAATGAAAAAACGCTTTTCCTGAAACTAGGTCCTTTTTTTTTTTAAAACACATTTTATTCATTTTCATCTTGTCAAACAGGTAATCACAACCACATTGTATAGATACCCACCCCACCCATTCCACAGTCACCATTGGTTGCCAAGCGACCAATGCTGCCAGTTAACCATCACTCCTCACAGTCTCATGACAGTTCCTTAGAATGTTGCACCGTACTGCCAAATCACAGACGCAGCCGCAAGGTAACTGGCACTGCATATATATTAATTCTAATCTAATGTACAAATGATAACTCCCTCCCCATACCATCCTCCCCCCTCTCTGTCACCGGTGTATTCTGTATCCGCCCTAGTACAATACGTAGGACTTGTGTTGTTAGAAAACCAGGATGTCTCTACTGGGTGTTGCAGAGGCCCTCATGTGTCCCTAGCACGTTATTCTCGATTCTCCCCAGATTGTTGGTGTATCAGTGTTTGAACCAGCTCCTCCCACGCCGTGCCGCGTCCAGCGCCTTTTCGTTATGTATACGTCGCACCTGTGGAAGCGAATAGCGCTCTCACCACTAGCCCACTTAACCAGCTCAGCCCTCCATTTCTTGCTGCTGGGACCCTCTTTCAATTTCCATTGCATCGTTATTTCCCTTTTGGTCAGCACCAGCACCAGATCCACAAACTTACTTGTCACCTTCGTCTTGGGAGTATGAGGGAACCAGTGTAATATACATGTGGACATATCAATTGTAAGTAGATTTAACCGTTCTCCCACTTTTCCCCAATAACTCTACTATTTCGGGCACGCCCACAGCATGTGCTCCAGTTCTGCCCCCACCTCCGCACATCGAGGACACATTGCATTGTCAACATTATAATATTTCATGATCTTGCCAGGTGTCAAATACGCTCTGTGCAGTATATAAAAAGGCACCAGTTGGAATTGTGCGTTCCTTGGGCCCTTCCACGCCCTGCGCAGAATATGCCCCCATGTGGTCTCCAGTATGGACTTCCCAATGCTTGCCCCCCATTTAGCCGCAATGTATCAAGCGGAGCCAACATCTCATGCAGCATTCTCGAATACAGGCATGTAACTGCTTTAAATGTGCCTGCTGCCATTACCACATATTGTCATGCCATTGTTGTTTTAGGCTTCATCAATCCTCCTTTCCAGTGCCTTTGAATTGCACGCACCAGGGCAGCATGTACCAGAAAACCTCCTCTAGGCAGATCATACCTCTCCTGTAATACCCGATAAGGTAACAACTCTCCATCCTCGTATAAGTCCCCGAGCACCTAGATCCCCGCCTGCTCCCACTCCAACAACGACGTCCAGTCTTCTCCATGGGGTAATGCTGTCAGCATCCCCAGTGGAATCCCCGGCGCATAGAGGTGTAATACTCCCGCTCTCCGCTGACTCCTATTCCAGTACAACCGCAGCGTCTTCTCCTCCAAGGAGAGATCCCCAAGGTCTAATCGCTGCTGCAGTACTAAAAATGACAGGACATGTCTCGGGATTCCGCTACCTCTCAAGGATTCAGGACCCCAAAACTCCATGGCAACTGCCTGCGTGAGAACCTGTAGTTGCTCTGCTATATAATATAGTTCCATGTCAAGAACCGCCAGGCCGCACTCCGCTTTAGGCCTCATCAGTGTTTTTTGAGCTACTCTGTGCCTCCCAGACCCCCAGAGGGACCCTACAACCATTGATTTCAAGCGGGCCAACACAGAGCACCGCACCCATACTGGCAATGTTCTGAAAAAGTACAGTAGCCGAGGGAGTGCCACCATCTTCAGCAAGGCTATCCTCCCCATCACTGATAATGGAAGGGTACTCCAAAATGCCATGCTCCCCTTTAGGGCCCGCACACATCACCCTATGTTGCCTTCTAGCATGTCCCCGGCCTCATGATAAATATGTACCCCGAGGTACGCTAAGCAAGACGGCTCCCACCGCACGGTCCTCCGCAGCATAGGTGCCGTCCTCCCCGGTTTCACAGGAAATAAACACATTTTAGACCAATTAACCTTTAGTCCTGAGATATTGCCAAAGTCAGATAATAATCGTGCCGCCTCTGTCAGTGCTCCTTCCGCATCTGCCAAAAACATCAACAGATCATCCGCGTATAGCGAGATGTATTGCTGCTCCCCTCTAAAAGCTAAGCCCTCGTACCACTTTCATAACCGCGCCCGCGCTGCCAGAGGTTCTATTGCCAAAGCGAATAGCAGCGGGGAGAGTGGGCAACCCTGTCGCGTCCCCCAGGCTACTGTATAGCGGGGGAGATCATCTGCCCTCCCTTTACTCTAGCCACTGCCGAGGTATACAACACCGTCGTCCATCCCACAAAGGCATCGCCCAGCCCAAACCACCCCATTGTCTTATACAAAAACGGCCATTTGAGCCTATCAAAGGCCTTTTCTGTGTCCACAGAAAGGATTGCGGCCATGGGTGAGCCATCTCTTTCCTGAAACTCGGTCCTAACTATAATTACCCACTGGCAACCACCAGTAGGTAATATGTAAATATAAATATATATATATATATATTTATATATATATATATATACATACACACACACACATCTATATATATATATATATATATATTTTGAAGGTGCAAATTTTTTATTCGTATCTGTTGTGTCTATTATAATCTGGAAAGAAGAGTTTATCTTCAAACTCGAGGGGTTGTCTTGTCCAGAGGATTATCACTCACCACACTTGTACTGTTCAACCAATTGCCTTCATCCATTTGTGTGTCTTCAGGAGCATTGAACTTTTTGGGTATGAAATTTATTTTTCATTTTAAAACAATGAGTGTCCATGTTTTGAGGAGCTAGATCAGTCATCACATTGCAGATGTTGTAAATGAAGCTGTTGTTCCTATAAGCTTACTAGTTCCCAACATGGTGTTGGGTGCTGCTGCTTCATTTGAGCAATGCTTCTGGAGGACTCCAAGCCAATAGTACCACATTCTCTGTAGGTTGAAGGCTGCACTTTAGTTCTGCTTTGACTCAAATTTGCAATTGCTCATCTTCTGGAGCTCCCCTTTCTTGTAAATTGAGACATCAAATGTTGAGAAAAGAATGAAAGTGGGCAGAACTTTTTTGTACTGTGTATATAGATTCATTGCATAGATTTACTATTGGGAGGACAGATTCTCTCTCTGCTGCCTTTGATTTGTGTTCAAGAGAAGTATTAAGCTGTTGACCAAAGTAGATGCTTATTCATTGACATTACTACATGTTTGTTCCACCTTTTGCAAATTTTCCTGGAACAGCTGCAACAACGGAATCTCTTGGCTTATGATACCATCCATTCTGATTTATTGTGTCATAATCTCAAAAGACAATAGCATCTGGTTCAGGCACTCAACTAGGCCCCATGTGTCCTCTTCCATCTTCATGAATTTGTCAGTTGCATCTCCTCTCCTTCATAGTATGTAATCATTGATGGGCCTGTTCTGCTTAAACAGGCTTTGTGGCATATAATAGGTGGAGTTAAAACAGTTTGGCACCTACTATGTGAGGGGTTTTCAGAGACTCTAATACCACCTTGAATGATATTCAACTGCTTCAGGGCCTTGAACTAATTACTAAAATGAGTGCAAATTATGTGGCAGGTGACTAGTATGTTGCTGACTAATTCTTTTATGAGGAAGTCCTGCACAGATAGGTTTATGCACTATACTAAACACAGGGCTCCAAAGTATTGCCCGTAAGTCATGGCTTTGATAATCTTACTGCCTTTGTCAGTGGCAATTAATCCAATGCTGCAACCTCTAGGTTAAAGCCATGTGTAGACTTTCATATTAAAATCATCCAAGATGTTTTTTTTAAATTGTATTTATTATTTTCAGAATAAACACAAAGAGAAGAAAAGTAGGCCAGGTGCTACATCTGTCACTACATCAGTATTCAGAATTCTATCAGGTCTCAGCATTTCATCAATACCAGTAAGTACTAAAGAAAAGCTACATGGTGGATTTCACATTCAATGCAGCAAGAGCGGCACGATTTTCATTGAAACAATGATGATCAGAATGGCATGATGGATAAAGGGAAAAGGAGGGGAGGTGAACCTTAGTCGATAGTGTCTTACCTGGTGGTGCAAAGTGAAGCAGTGTCAGCAGGTGAATGGGGAGATGCATTCGGAGGGTCCGAGAAGAGAGTCAGTAGATAAGCACGGAGGGGTTACCAAATGTCTTTGGGTCTGGAAGAGGGTGGTTGTAATGTAGCTTAGACTTCGCTGGTCAAATCACAATATGTCATGCTCTTGAGCCATGTCATGGTAGTGGGGTGAAGTGCATTGCCCCAGCGAAGGGCAATCTCTCTTTTAGCCAATATTAAAGCAATGGTAGGGAAATGGCAGATGATTTTCTGGAGAGAGGAAACATTGCCCATGAGAGTCATTAAGATAGGCCTGAGTGGAGTTTGCGTGGTTCTGCTATGCAGAACTTGACGAAGTGACCGAAAATCTCTGCTGCAGTACGCGGAGTTCCGCAAGTGGTGGAGTGCATATGGTCATGATGTTAGAGTTGATTTTCACCTCTGGGTGTTTGTCCTGCACTGTAAAATCAGCACAAACTGCACATGCAAGAGGGCAAGCTTCTTTTCTTGCCACTCAAGTAGATTTTCTTCCCGAGCTGTAGCTTTCTCAATGCAAACGGAAGGTTTCTCATCGCGAGCAGTCGTGACCATCCGCGATCCCCTAGTTGAGAAATCTGACTGCCCGCTTTGAGAAATCTCACCGGGAGGTGGATTTTCCTTGCTTGTGCTCACCAACTTGATGTTGGCGACCAGGGAAAAAACTCTGCATGCTCGCGGAGCATGGAAAACTCAGCAAACTCTGCGAATGAGCAAGGTTTACCTCCTAGGCCTACAAAAAGGGGGAAGGCTTGAGTTTCAATGAAGTCATATGTGATAGGATCTCAGAGACAGCTGACCAATATGTTGTGATGGCAGGGCAGGTTCATGTCATGTGCGTGAAGCCGACATCTGGTGCTTTGCATTTAGTATAGAGAAAAGATTGAAAGGATCTATTGTTGCCAGACCGGCTGGTTTAGTGTATGTTCTATGCAGGAATCGGAAATGGAACAGTTTGTTATGGTGGCTGGGAGCATGTGTGGTATTGGGCATGCACTAATAACAGGGGAGTGTGGGGGGATCCCACACTACATCCACTAGGCGCACCTATGTAGGTGTTAACCTCAAATGAAAATGCGCGGTAGATTCAAGGTTCTTCAATCCAAAAAATGTAATTTTATTCAAGAGTCTTATATTTCAGATCATATAAACTGTTGAATGTCATACTGGATAGGTCATCACATTAATATCCAACGAAATCATGAACAGTTCCCAGTTCCCAATGCATTTCGGGACAGCGTCCCTTCATCAGGGATATAGTGATCTGTGGGGGAACCAAACACTGTGTCAGGGGGGGGGGAAGGCCTCTACAACGTAGTCATAATATATACATTCATGGATGAGAAATCAAGATTCAGGGAAAATTAAGAAAAATAACGTAATTTACAAGAAAAAACCCAAATGTGCTCATAACGGTGAGGAGTATTAAGAATAATCGATAATCAAGAATCAAAATAGCAGGTCAAGAAAAAGCGCCACATAATTAAGACACAACGAGTTGTGAGGTAAAGAAGTACGTTAATCCGATAGGATAATGTGTGCAGAAAAACATAAGTCAAGAACCACCAACACCATAGCGTACATGTAATGAATAAAACAGAAGTGAATCGTGCAACAGAAAAAGAAGACAGGTAATTACCCTACCGGGATAGTGCAGAGACCGCGCTCTCCGGCGGTGTCTCAGTTAGGAAACTAGCGGGTAGCGGAACCCGGATATAAACAAAAAGAACGGAAGATGCAAACATAAACAGCGGACTGAAACCAGACCGCCTTCGGCAACTCGATAAAGAGATTGCATGGTGTATACAGTTTGAAATATTAAGGTAACGATCATATATCGTACAATGTAGTGCGCAAAAATAAATTAGAGTGAAAAAATAGATCGAAAATTATAAAAGGAAAAATAACGAAAGTTAATAAGGTGGGGACTACAATTAACAATCAGCAATTAGCAATCAGTAAAATTAAAAAGGAAATGGATAAATGCAGATGTGGATACACACAAGTTCAAAAACAATAAGTAATTAAAGAAAAACGGTCGGCCATTTTGGGACGGGTAAAAGCCACTGTGGAATAACAACCGGAGCAATATGTAGGGAAATCGAGAGAACAAACATGAAATGAAAAAACATGAAATGAAAGTTGGAAGGAAAAAAGAAAAAAGAGAATAGACATGAAACAAAAAAGTCAAGAAAAGATAAAGTAAGATGAAAGAGACCATTGCAGATAGTAAGAGATATGTAGATAGTAAGAAAAGTACAGATCCGAGAATCAGTATTACAGGTGACAACTGTATTCAATCCTTTCATTTAGACCCATCGGGTGGCATGAGTTCAAGAATTTCATCCAATAAAGTTCTCTTTGTAAGAGTATTTTCCGGTTATCAACGCCAGCTCTCGTTTGGACAACTTCCAGAACAAGGAACCTCAATTGACTGATGTTGTGCTGAGAAGAGATGAAATGGGCGGCTAAAGGAGACTTCAAGTTCTTATTACGAATCGTGCTCTTGTGTTCAGTTAAACGGATTTTGAGTTTCCTTTCAGTTTTGCCAACATATGGTAGTCCACATGGACATTTTAGTAGATACACTAAGTTCACAGAGTCACAAGTGGCATTAGTCTTGAGTTTGATGGATTTACCAGAAGATGGATGGTTGATGACATTGCCTTTAATGATGTTATTACAATGACTGCAATTGTAACAGGGTATGGTACCATGGAAAATGACATTGGGTTTAGGTTTAATTTCCAACATATTCTTGAGATTCTTAGCTCTTTGGTAGGCAAATAAGGGAGTGTTATTGAATAAACCTTGAAAGTCGGGTTCAGATTGCATCATTTGCCAATTGCTTAGAATGATCTTTTTTATTGTAGGACTTCTGGAGGAGTATTTAGAAACTAACACAGGCTTTTCAGTAGTTTTTTTGTGCTGTTTGGCAGTCAGAAGATCGTTTCTGTCCTTGAGCTTAATGCGGTCGCGTGCAACCTGTAGGGTAGATTCAGGGTATTTCCTCTCTCTGTATTTGTGTAAAATCATCTTTTCAGTTAATTGATAGTCATTCGGATCAGAGCAAATTCTTTTAGCCCTCAACAGTTGAGAAAACGGTAAATGATTTTTCAACGGAGTAGGATGACAACTGGTGTACCAAAGGGCATTATTCTGATCTGTAGATTTGGTAAACAAAGAAGTACTTAAGCAGTCATTCTCAAGTGAGACCAGAATATCCAAGAAGGGTAAACACTTAGAGTTAGTGCTGTAGGTAAATTGAATGTGATCATCAACTTGATTGATGTAGGAAATGAACTCAGATATTTGTCCAAAGTGACCTGCCCAAATTAAAAAGATGTCGTCGATGTATCTCCAATATGTGACGATTTTATCTCGCCACTGGGTATTCTCCAAAATATGGTCAGTCTCCAGTCGGTGCATAAACAGATTCGCATAACTTGGGGCAGCACAATTTCCCATGGAGGTCCCCACGAGTTGCAGGTAGAATTTGTTGTCCCAGGTAAAGTAACTGTGATACAGCGTGAACTGCATAAGTTCTAACAGTAGTACTTTCAGATCATCGTTCATGGAATCAGAAAGTAAAAAAGATTCAAGAGCCTCAATCCCTCTGTTGTGAGGTATGGAAGTGTATAAAGCACATACATCGATGGTAACCAGAGTGTGTTGAATATTGGAATGTAGCTTCACTTTCATCAATTGATTCAAAAAGTCAGTAGAATCCTGTATGTAGGTAGACATGCCTTTCACTATAGGCTGAAGATATAAGTCAATAAACTTCCCGGTAGGTTCATGAATGGAAATCCTGGTGGACACTATCGGTCTAAAGGGAGGTTGCTCCAAGTTTTTGTGGATTTTTGGTAGCATGTGTATACTTGAACACTTCGGTTGAGGGTGTATTAAGTACTTCATATCTTTTTGGGAGATGGTCCCCATTTCAACCGCTTTTTCAAGAACGGTTCTCAAGATTTTCAAAAATGTTTCAGTGGGATCGGAATTCATTTGCATGTATAAATTCTTATCATTCACATGAAGGGTAACACTAGAATGATAGAAATCTCGATCAAGGACCACCACGGCTCCACCTTTATCCGCTTTGCAGCAAATAATGTCTTTGTTATCTGTAATCTCTCTAAGAGCACGATATTCATTAACTTTGAAGTTGCAGATCTTTGGTGACGGTTTTTTTAAATGTTCTTTGAGCGCATTAAGGGTTATAGTTTCATATGAATCTAGAATCTTATGGCTCACTGGAGCCATAAATGAACTTTTGCTTTTTAAATCTTTACAAGCGTGCTGGACAGGTGGTCCAGTCGGTGGGTTTACATTGTTAAAAAAAAAAGGCGTAAGCGCAAAGTCCGCATGAATTTAAAGAAGCAAATTTCAATTTCTAGTTCGTTGGTGTGATATGTCGGAACAAACGACAACCCTTTCTGTAATACTCTTGTTTGGGTGGTAGATAGTTGAGTTTGGGAAATGTTGATGACTAAGTTGTTTTGCTCCTTGTTGCATGGGCTATTGGTGTTGCTGTGACTGTGGTTGCGTCTTCTGCCCCTCCTGGTTCTACGGAGGCGGTTGAGCTTTTCTCTAAAAAATTAACACCAGAGGTAGTGGGAATGTTAGAGGATGTCCCCGTTGCTCCAGTGGCCTGAGGAGTTGTTCTCTGGGGTCTGCTTTGTTGTTGACCACGTTTTTGGGCCATTGATCCATCTGATGAAGTACCATCATCCGAAGACGGGTTTGAAAATGGTCGTTGTTGTCTGCGTTGGGCGTAGACCTCCGCCCAGCTATAAACCTCTCCGAGTTTATAATCCATAGTATCTCTTTTATATTTACGGATATTTCTGTCATTCATTTCTTTAGTATATTGATCCAATTGAATATTGATGTCTTCCAATGCTTTGTCTAAATCAACTTTATTCATATTTTTATCCAAGTTCTGATGAATGTGATTAATCTATTTTTCTAAGTCGCTAATCACTTTAGACAATTCCTCCACGATTAGGAGGATCAGATCTAGGGAACAACGGTTCAGGATAGCGTACCAGCGTTCCGTGAACTTTGGGTTGTTCCTGCAGAGGATTGGCTTTAGTGAAATTCGTAAACCTCTGGGGATACGTTGATCCTTGTGGTATCTAATTAAAGTTCCAGCATGTAAACGCTGGTTAATCACTCTTTTAGATGTATATAACAGTTGTCTTAACATACTCGGATTTGAAAAGGTGCTTGGAGAGGTTGGATCCACCTCCTTGACCAGTGAGTAGATCCGTTGAGTTTCATCTTGATCAAAACCAAAAGTATCTGCACGGTTTGCCGTGATGCTAGATTGGGCATGCAGACATCCATGGCCCATTGAAAAGGGCACGCAGGTGAAGTAGGCATAAGGGAAGGTCAGCCAGTAATCGATGGCAAAAGACTCCACTGGCCTAGAACCAAAAAGCTACCACTATCGATCACGTTACAGTTGCAACTGGACCAGGTTTGGCAGCTCTACAGATCGCGTATCCACTGCGTAGCAATCATAGGAGAACCAGCACGCCGCAAACCAACAGGAGCACCGGGGGAAACCCTCCGAAGGCGCTGGAAAAATTAGAATGAATAAAGGCCGCAATTACTCCAAAAATAGACTGAAAGTAAAAAATAAGGCTGGATCCCACAAGTTTAAAAAAGTGAGCAAGGCTCTCCGTGTCAGACACATTCAATATTTGGTGTAGTCATTCTCCAATATGGAGTGGGAGATTTGTTTTTAGCAGTGAGTTTATCTCACTTGTGGTTTTTACCACCTGCAATTCGAAGTTCTCCCGAGCCGATGTGAGAGCCACTTCTTGTTGAAATAATAGCGCTTTGAGTCTGCTTAATTTATTGAAATCTGTTTTCAAAGTTGGAAAGGAAGGCCAAAGCGAACTACCTACAATCCCCCCGTAGGACATTCCTGCAACACGTAACTCATTTAAAAACTGTTACTATATACGCGATGTCAACCCTCAAGCCACAGCAATCATGGGTATTTTAAATAAGATAGCTACCATTAGAAAGCAAAGTTAATACAGGAATAATAGCCAGGACAGGGGTACCTTTAAAAAACCAAGCCAGACTAGGGGTAGAAGTGTTACATGCTCCGTGAAGTTTAACTTGTTTACAGACTAGGGAATGTCCTACTGTGGAATCACAGTTCTCCTCTGTAAGGAAAAGTTCCTTATCTGCACATTGACATCTGTAAGCGAAAGGTAACAACCATAATTTGTGAATGTAATTATTGCCATGGGGCTCATATTTTCCAACTGGATGATGTTTCATGCATGCTGTGAATTAAAAAAGTGGGATAGGCAGCGAAATAACCCCATGAATTAACTACCCAGCTGAATCAGTCTCTGCCACAGAAAATGGTAACTTTTCTAATTGTTCAATATATAACAGTGTGAATGTACCATCTTTCATGGGCATTAATTTCTGTTTCTCAGTTAAATTAAACGGCAAAAATGGTGCAGAAGCATTCAAATAATCCCATGATACTTTTCCATGTGTGCGTGTTTGCATCGTCAAAGCAAACTGCATTACAGAACATAACTGATTTTGACCATGATACAAAACAGCCAGCTCATGTTGAACAATGTCAATGACAGACGATACAATATTATCTAAAGTGTATATACCGGAAGACAGAATATTAATGCTGTTATCCACCACAGCAAGGACTTTTTCTAAATTTGCCTGGTCAATCTGGCAGAGACGCACAGCAGCTTCCATCTGCGATAGGTTCCAAAATTCATTCTATGCAGAATAAATGAAACATTTTGTTCGAGGGGACTTTGGGCATAAAAGAAAATCAGCCACATCGATGTCACCTGACAAACGAGAAAGGTGTTGCTTCACAGACAACAGTGTGGGATGTTCCAACAATTGCTGACATAATTTACCCACTGAATATGTGGTAACTGTATGCAAATGTGGGAAGCGTGGATCAGGTCTACTTTGTGTAAAACCTTTTGTAGTATTCAAAAAACATAATTGACATGCATTTGAAGTTGTTAGCCACACTAATCATCCCAAGCGGTCAATATTGGAAGAGTTTAGTGTGCCATTTTGAAATAAGACAGCCAAGTTTTCAACTGTTTAATTAGTGTGTGTTTGTCATGTATCACAGACCCTGCCAGGCCTCCCTTGATTTCCCCGCTTGTCCTTACCTTCATTATTCGATCAGCGGAGATTAGAGACATCCTGGGTGTTCCTCACCCGGAGTCCTTCAGAGCTCTGCTGCTTCCGGCTTGCCGTTTCTTCTTCCGGGGCATAGTTTTTCCTTGGAGTTCCCACGTTGGCCTGCCAGATTAGTTCTCTTGTGAATGCAGCATTACTCATGCTGTGAATTCTGATACCTGCCTATGTTGAATACAAAGGAGGTAGTTAAAAAGAATCCTAGTTCTGGCTAAGGTAGGATGCACATTATTTAAGTATCCAGTGGCAATATGATACTTATCTGATTTTGTGCTCCTTCATTTTATGTGGAGTGTGCTTCGGGCCCTGAACTTGCCTCATTCCACTATTGCTTCATATCTCTCACTGAAATACAATAACAGATTGTTTTTAACCACTTCTGCCTCACTGTAATTACGCATTTTGACCCTTGACGTTTTTGGGCCATAAGTTTTTTCCCTTCCTTATTTCTCCTGACTAGGAAAAGAAGTTTTTTTCCCCCTAGTTTTCAAGCGATATACATAGTTTTTCTTGGATCTATTGATTTTCTATGGTGGTTTTTGTTAAGGTTGGTATGTTTCATACTTATCATTGTGTTGTGTATCGATTTAGATTCCGTATGAATTTCCCGATTCATGCCCTTATAAGTACAATTCACATTGGCCCTTATATAGGCATAGAAATCCAGTCCTTATTTAGGCATAGCCAATGCTACCCAAATTCAGGCATGGCTACCTACATCCGTTCATCTACGATTTCCTGGAAAACCAGACTCATAAGCCGTTAGGGACATCCCCTTGCTTGAATATTGATTTCTCCAAGAAACTCATTATTACATCTATTCCTTAGAGGTTCATTCATGACGTTCATTTGCCCGACTCTTACGTCAATACTGGCATTCCTAAACACCTTCAAGGTATAAATATACCTTCACTTGCTATGGCAAAGCACGGTGTTGGTTCGGTGCAGTTCCACTACCTACTTGCACGACGCAGCTCGCCACTGTAAGTACCGAAGGAAGCCAACTCCCCAACTGACGCACTGACCAGAAGCTGTCATCTTCCTGACAAGAATCCAGCTCCAGTGTTTCTGACTCCCCTTGCGGGGTGTTGGGAAATCAAGTCCCAGGAAAGAGATACTAACCTCTCTCATTCTAAGGTATGGAGCTGATTCGAACCTAGAGAATCCTTTGGCAATTCTTGGCTAAACTAAAACCTATGCTAAACCAGCACCTACTTCTTCCCTTATACTAGACTTAGGTTAGGTACACTGGGGTAGGCGTATTTTAGAAGCACCAGATGAGTATTTTAGCCTGTGTTATTTATGTATGTATTTTTATATATGTCACTAGCTGCCCATCCCGACGTTGTCCGGGTATGAAATAGAATGTGTGTAATGTGTCTATTCAGATACGATCATTCGCGTGTTCCCCCGCTTGAGGCCCAGCTGCTGCCCTGGTTGATGTTAGCAGGCACGTGTCCCCCCGCTTGAGGCTCAGCTGCAGCCCTGGTTCATGTTAGCAGGCACATGTAATTAGTGTAGTGATCCGCCGCCTGAGCCCGGCTACAGCCCTGGCTGATGTTAGCAGGCGCGTGTAATTTGGTTTAATGTGATAGTTCAGTAACAGCACGCATGAGAGGCTGCAGTAATAGACCGGCGCCTGCAACTGGCCGACGGACCCTGCGCCTTCACGGCTCCGGGGCGCGGCAGCCCTGCGGCTCATGGCTCATGGCTCCTCCCTACACCCACCCCTGAGTGAGACCCGAGCGGAGGCTGGAGACCAGCGGAACCCTGACTGCCTGGCGGCGGGACCGGACGGAAACGAAGAGACGCGCCTAATCGGAGGGCACGGGCAGCCGGGCCGCGCTGACGGCCGGAGACGGTGAGCGGACGCGGGGCCTCCCCAGCCACGGACGGGGAGTGAGCACCGCGGACAAAGCCATCGGTGGGGGCCCACAGTGAGAAGGGCGCTGATTCAATTGGGGATCCCGTGCAGAGGCTGAAACAACGCCTTCAGGAAACAACTCAAGACCTGGCTGTTCGAGCAGTAGCATACCCCCTCCCCCCAAGCGCCTTGAGACCCTCCCGGGTGAGTAGTGCGCTATACATATGGCTTGATTGATTGAGGCGCGAAAAACTGACGCGCCCGGCGGAGAGACACTGGAAGTGTCGCGACCAAGACACGCCACTACCCGCCCATCCCAGACACCCTTCGACGCTCAAGAGGGGGGTCCCCTTGAACTGACGGCCGCGGTGGCCCCACTGAGGCAGATGCCAACTGGAGGACAACGAGGAGGTTGGGAGTACATGGGCCCCCCCCTGCCCAGATGCTGGGACCGTCGCGGCGGAGGGGGTGAGAAGGTGCTGGAGGGACGCGCCCAAACACCCGTGGGGGCTTCGCAACAGCAGCTGAACGCCCCAACAAGCTATCCTTAGCCAGCGAACTCGTGGGACATCGGGGGTGAGGTGAGCGGACGACGCCCGTGACGGAGGCACCGACTATTCTTACAACAGTTCACAGGACACAGGTCCAACTCTACCAACTATATAGCCTATCGGCTGAGACGTTCCCCGGTGGCCCGCACCGGCTAGGCTGCGACGACCGCCGCTGTCTGCCACCTTGCCCATGCCTGGGGGCGTGAAGACACGCACTGGCACTGGAGGTGCACTAGCGAAGGGGAAATTGGACCAAACAACCGCTAAAATGAACACTGGCCAAGTGACATCAAAACTGGACAATGTACTGGCTGTTATGGAACGCCTGAAAGAATCCCTCCAACAAACTCGTACAACACTAGAGACTAAAATTGATAGTGTGGCGATTGATCTCAACCACCTCAGAGCTGACCACAAAAAACTGGTGGACCGCACCAAATCACTGGAGGGAACAGTGGCAGACATGGGACCCCGGGTGCAACAGGCGGACAAACACATCCAAGATCTCCTGAACAGAGTCGAGTTTCTAGAGGATCGTGCTGAGGACGCGGAAGGACGGGCACGAAGAAACAACTTCAGAATCGTGGGTGTGCCGGAAAAATGGGAAGGGACAGACCCCACGCACCGTGTAGAAGAGTGGCTGAGGACTATTCTCCCGGAAGGTGCGCTGTCGCCGCTGAGCACATCGAGTACTTACGAGACCACTTTCGACAGGATCCAATACCAGGCCACTGCTCCTCCGCGTCCTTAATTATAGAGACAGAGACGCAATATTTTGGGAAACAAGGAAGCTCGGAGAAATCCAAATTGAAAACGCCAAGATAATGTTTTTCCCTGACTATACAGTCCAGGTGCAGCGTCAGAGACACTCCTTCCTTGATGTAAAACGGCGGCTGCGGCAGGCGGACCTCAAGTACTCCTTACTTTTCCCCGCCAAATTGAGAGTGGTGGCACAAGACAAGACACACTTCTTCAAACGCCCAGAGGAAGTCGAAGCTTGGTTGGATGGAGGGGTGAGTGAGGCGCCCAGGCGGACACAAGGAACAGTTACTATACCTCGCTCCCGCGGATCGAGACGACGCCGCAGACGCAAATCGACCACGCCCCATCACACACAGGAGGTGATGACTCACTCCCCACCCACAGATATGGTACTACAGGAGCAGCAAGATGCACTTCGCAAAGTCACGGAAATCAGAAGCTCCCCAACTCCGTCCTTTGCCCTCAACACCAGCCCACGAGCGTTCCCAAGCGACGATGAGGCCATATATGGGATATCGAACTTTAAACTGTCAACGGACCCGCCAGATGTCACACCACAAACTGCGGATTTACTCAACTGACGTAAATGACAAGCTCCCCCCCCAACAGATGAGGAACGGACTCTGTCTACTCTACATCTTCAGGACTTACATCAGTGTGGGTGAGATGGGTCGATGGAGCTCGAAGAGACTCCCTTGGAATGGGGAGGTGGCGACGACAAGACGCAGTGAGTAACAACCTCTGACATTGAACACTGTCGATACCTCATACTCTTACCACCCTCCCCCCATCCGCCCCAGCGGACTCTCGGCAGACGGAGGCCTAGATCAGCCGGAAACATGTGCCCTGGCACGACCCCTCCTCTTGAGGTCCTACTCTAAATAGACACACTTACATGAACCTCGGCGGAGATGCCACAGAGACTGCCTGCAAACTGAGACCTCTTCACTACAGCCCGGGGCGGGGAAGACAACCCCCCTCTGACTACATGATATCCTTTAATCAAAGACTTGTGCTTAACGCCTAACACCCCCTAGACTTATAAGGTTTATTGTCTCTTTAGAGAATTTGGACGGCAGCATGTTCTGCAACCGACCTTTTGGTATTGTTCACTGTTTAGGCCTGTTTTGGTCAGTTGTGTTATAGTACTTGTACCCAAATTGCGTTCATGAAGACTGCCTGCTAGAGCTACAGTGCCTGGGTTTGGGTGCGGGGCAGGGGGAGATGCGGGTGGCCTGGGGGCCGGGTGGCGTGGGGCGGGGGGGTGGGGAGAACAGGAAACGTTTAGACAACAGACATGGCTGAGATAACAATTTGTACCTGGAATGTTAGAGGCATGGACACACCATCCCGTAGATATCAAATATATTCCTATCTAATACGACACCGGATACATATTGGACTCTTACAGGAGACGCACCTAAATAAAGCCGAAGTACGTACATTACACCGCAGGTGGCGCGGGCAACTATACGCCATGGAGTACTCAGAATTTGCCCGCGGTACACTACTGTGGGTTCGACCTGGGACCCATCTGACAGTGACACAAACGCAGATTGACCCTGATGGCACATTCGTGGTGATCCAGGGCAGACTAGATGGCCAACCAGTAGTGCTGGGCTCCTTATATTCTCCGAATACTGAGTAAGGTGACTTCCTGGCACGACTCTCACTAACATTAGCGCCCTGGCATGGTATCCCATGGATTTTAGGGGGTGACTACAATTGCATCCTAGATGCACAACTGGACCGCTCTTCCCCACCCCAACATGGGCCATGAAAGCGGTGACTGCCTGGGCCTCACAATGGGACCTACATGAAGCATGGCGCACACACAACCCCTCAGCTAAGGTGTACTCATACTATTCGGGGGCGCATAACCTGCACGTGCGGCTAGATAGGTACATGGTATCAACAGAACTGCTGCCCTTAGTCGTTGACACGAGATATATGGGACGCACTCACTCAGACCACAACCCACACATTTTAGATATAGCATGGGAACGTCCACATCCCCCCATCCCCACCTGGAGGCTCCAACCGGCCCTGCTGCAAGATGCCACATTCCGAGACTCTCTCCTTACACAAACAGCGCAATATTTTGAGGACAATGCAGGCACGGCGCCCTCTCCCCAGATAGAGTGGGATGCCTTCAAAGTCGTGGTTAGAGGGCATTGCTTAGGCACACAAGGACACATGAGGAAAAAGATAGAGAGTGACTTGGCACATGTGGAGTCCGAGCTGCTACAACGAGAGCAGGATGCGATTGGTGGCATAGATGACGCGTTACAAAACGACGCGCGACTCCTGGAGCGGCTTCGTGCCCTTAACTTTGCAGCTCACTCAGCACGCACGCACCACCTCAGTGATAAACCAGACAAACTACTCGCATGGTTAATCCAACGGAAAGATAGGGCGCAGCCGGTGTCAGCGATCAACACTAACGAGGGTGGGATGGTCTACACGCAAATGAAAATACACGAAGCCTTCACAAGACACTACGAACTATTATATAACTCCCGTCTGCGGGTCCCTCGGGAAAATATAGTGAACTACCTCTCAGACTTACAGCTACCACAACTGACTACTGCACAACAGGACGACCTCGGAGCTCCGATCACGGCTGAGGAGCTTCGCACGGCCATTTTTAACCCTAATGGCAAATCCCCCGGCCCGGACGGGTTACCCGCCGAGTATTATAAGACCTGCGCAGAAGTCCTTATTCCTGCGTTACTGAAAGTGTATGCAGCAGCCACGGAAGGCACCTCGCTCCACACACACAAAACAAAGCTAACCTTATCTCCATCCTTAAGCCTGGCAAAGACGCCACACAAATGGGCTCCTATCGCCCGTTGGCGCTCTTAAACACGGACTACAAGATACCGCCTCCACCTTAGCCCAGAGGCTGGCCCCCTTGGTACCAACATTTGTGCACCAAGACCAAAACGGTTTTGTCCCCACTCGCAGCACCTCACATAATATTCCAGGCTGTTTCGCGTGCAGAAATACGCTATCCGTCAATGGCCACGATCGGGGTGCCTAGTACTGGACCTCGAGAAGGCCTTTGACTCAGTAGAGTGGCCCTACCTTGCAGCAGTCATGGAAAGGTATGATCTGGGCGATGAATACACAGATATGGTTAAATTGTTGTATCAGAAGCCGACTGTCCGCGTACGCACGGGCAGACTCCTCTCGGATGCCATACGGGTGCGAAGAGGCACCAGACAGGGTTGCCCACTGTCCCCATTGTTGTTTTCCATGGCTATGGAGCCACTGGCTGAGATCTTGAGAACAAGGGGGGAGGAGTGGGGAATCCCGATGGCAGATGGCATACATGCAGTCTCGCTTTACGCAGATGACTTGCTTCTATACGTTAAGGATCTGACCAACATCCCGAGATCTCTGGCTACAATCTTTCAGACCTTTGAGGATATGTCGGGCTTACGAGTCAATTGGACTAAGTCGGGCGCATATTCATTCAGTCCGGAGACACCTGAATGCGACATCAGACTCGGGGGCGGGAGACTCAATTGGTATCCCACGACGTTCCGGTATCTGGGAATCCACATATATAGGGACCCGACGGATATACTGGATGGGAACCTTATTAGGGCGATATCCTCATTACGCGCACAGGTGACTTTCTGGAAGACCCTTCCCCTGAATGTGCCAAGCCGAGTGGCGCTAACGAAAATGATAGTCCTACCACGACTATTATATTACTACGCTAATATCCCGAACTACGTCCCTACCAAGGTGTTCCGAGACTTGGAAACCCTGCTTCGTGACCTAATCTGGAATACGGGCAGGCCCCGTGTGGCGTTGACGAAGCTGTATATGACAACAGAGACAGGGGGACTGGCGGTCCCCAATCTGGAATTGTACTATCTGGCAGCACAGCTGCAATAGGTATCGGGATGGCTAAGTGGCAGGAATCTGGACGATACAGCCGCAGACTCCATTCGCTGGACCCACACACAAATATGCACGTTGTTCCACCCACTGGCGAAAGTCCCACGCAGCTACACGTAATGGTAGCACACAAGTGCTTCCTACGCTGCTTGAAGCTGACCAGAGCAGTGAAACCCTATGCCCCAGTGCTCCCCTTACTGGGCACCCCGAGAGGAGATGGAGTAATAACGGAGGCCTTGCTGGAGAGATGGACACAGGCAGGCGTGGAGACATTAAGGGACCTTTATTCCGATGGCACCCTGCTCACCTTTGCTACGCTTGCAACGGACACAGGCTTACCAGTTGGTCAATTTCTGACCCACGCCTCCATGGTACGGACGCTAACGAACGCCTGGGGCGATATCACTGAGGAGCCGCCAATGCATCAATTCATGCAATATCTGCATGTCATGGGCAATGGCACTCACGTGGTACACTGGCTGGCACAAGCTCTCCAGGAACACACACAACACTCTACCCGACAACTAAGAGACAAATGAGAGACGGACAGAGGGCGGGCCTGGATGGACAAAGAGTGGGCAATGGTGCTACTAGGCCCAGTCAATGTCCCACGCAACTCCCGTTTCAAAATTATACGGTTCTACATCTTGCACCGTGCGTACCTGACACCTGACAAGATCGACAGATACTGCTCAGTCACTGACACTGCGTGCCAGCGTTGCTCCCTGATTGGAGCAGACCTGTTACATATGCTCTGGTTATGCCCCAACATCCAGTCATACTGGAACATGATCACATTACTGCTGACACAGTGCACAGATGTAGAAATACCACACACCTGGGAGGCTTGTATTTTGGGACTTTACAAAAGAACCAAACTGAACAAGGTGCCGTCACGTTTCTGGGACCTGGGACTTGTCACAGCCAAACGTCTACTCACTAAGCGCTGGAAACACAGCGAACCCCCGCATACTCGACACTGGTACACCTCTTTCACTAACTGGGAGGTGGCGGAGGGAACGGTGTTGCGCCGACAGGAAACAATGGGACTGAGAAAATTCCCGATTGCGCACCTCTGGGATGCCGCGCTGAAGGCCTTCCAACTGGCTAGTCGAGCACAAGGGATCACTTAAATTAGACATACTACCGAAATGGACCGAAGACATGGGAATAAACAGACGCCCCGTGTGCCCAATACCTCCCTCCCAACCTGTGCCTAACTACGCGAAGTGACATGCATATCTAACTGACGACAGAGACGGAAGGAAATACAGCAACTTATGACAACGAGCCCAACACACACAGACAATGATGCTTCCCAGAGGTGCGGATCCGGCTGCGCTGTCTCTCCCCCTCTCCCCCTCTCCCCCTCCCCCCTTGCCCCCCCCCCCTTGGGTGGCCGCCCTGCCCATGGGCTGGATGTGGCCAACATCTCTGCCGCTGACTGCTGACCCCCTCTGCACCCACATACAGACATTCCCCACGCACAACTACAACTGGCTCTAGCAAACGCATCTCATTTTAATTGTTTTTTTGGACCCCTCTCTAGTTTGCATTCCCCGCCTATTATGCCTATAGAACAGCATATCTCCCCCTTCCCTCCCCCTTTTTCCACAGAATCATCTCACCCTACTGTTTGCATGATGGTTCCATAGTTGAAACCAGAGCGCTATCACTGTTGATAAGGCTCCTTTTATTACGTATGAGATATTGGTCACTGCGCTTCTACTAGCACCCAGTACCCTCACAACTGCTACAGGAAGGTATACTACTAAGTGTATGGGCAGCAAGATATGCCCGGGAGGCGCGACACACTGAAACACAAAAACACACCCACTTTTCAGTTCTTTATTATACCCTTCGAAATGCTGCCCCCGACCGCAGATATAGCCACATGCATACAATGATGGGAGACAGGCCACACGTGGCCTCATTAGATTATCTGTAGCACCTATATGACACACATTCAATCTCCTGGAATTTATGGGCAGCTCATTTCGGGATGACACACTCATAATATCAGTGCGAAGTGATTATAACTGATAACTAATTTCTAATTGGCATTCTTCAACTGCTTTTTATCACTCTGTGTACTGTATACAATTGCCTTTGATTAAGAAATGTTAATAAAAAATATTCCACAAAAAAATTAAAAAATGAGAGGCTGCAGTAATTGTCCCCGCAGACACGCTCAGTCGCGTGTGCCCCCACTTGAGAGCCAGCGGCGACCGTCTAACAATTAGAATTGTGTGAGTCTTGAATGATTGTTTCCCGCTGTTCTTATTTTTTTTATGACCCACACCGACGCTCTTCCGCCCGAGTGCTTTTTAGACGCACCCAAGCCAAGCCACACACTGTGTTCGGCCCTTTCAGATGCACCCAGGCCAAGGCACACACTGCATTCGGCACCCCCAGTATGTGTGAGACAACGGGCAGTCCCCCAAGGGAGTCTTGCGAATGGTTACTTACCATGCTTCGAGGTGAACGCCTTTGTGCCGCTCCCAGCACACGGCCACAGCAGACGACCTGATTAATGTACGACCCAGATGGCATGAAGTGCGGAACGTAGCACACGCTCCGAGCGTTTGTCATGCCCCCAGCGTGCCCCTTGATGCGGCGCAATTGCGTAATTGGCGCTTCACATGGCATGAAGGGCGGACACACGCCCACAACGCAGACACACGCCCACAGCGTTTGTCACGCCCCAGCATGCCCCTTGATGCGGCGCAATTATGACTCCCATGGCATGAAGGGCGGAACGTACCACACGCCCCCAGCGTTTGTCACGCCCCCAGCACACGCCCACAGCAGAACGCAGACACGCCCACAAGGGACTACTTTGCTGGCACGGTTCTTTTACCTTTTAAATGTATATGGTGGCCGTATGCATAGCCTATGTCCTTCTGCTGCAACTGCCCTTTCCAGCGCTGTATTGGGTGTTGTGATTGGTGCTGTGGTTACTGAGATTACCCGCCTCAAAGGTTTGGGCTCTCTCTTTATAATAGTATGAATAGCAACAGACCATGCTATTACAGTAGTATTTTATATTACTGTTTACGCTGTACGCATTATACTTCGTATTCTGTTTTAGGATTGTAGCAGATCATATCTCTTGCATGAGAAAGAAGACTGTTCAATAAACCCTTTTTATTGAAATGCCGTCTCTCTATTTCTGTGCAACTCTGTAGAAATGAAGCATGCACGATTGACTGAGTGAAATAGTTATCTATTGTTTCCACGACTCTGAAGATATTGTTCCGACTCTAAGGGAAACAAAGTAGTCATGTTTATGCGCTTGTCAGAGACTAATCTCTTCTTGTTCATTCGAGAAAGTTTCTATTGAGCGCTGAGTAGCTGGCATACACAATTAAGTTTAATCTAGATAGAGACATACTGACCTCAGTCCTATGTCAAATCTATAGTGTATATTTTTCCAATGCGCAGAGCCTATTCGGGATATAGGAACTACACTACATAGTGCCCAACGTTTGGTAAGGCACTAATTTAACGCTAGATACTGAAGTAACTCAGTCGTGCTTTTCTCCGAGACCCCCTACTCATAATACTACAATAGACGTCTGGAGTGGGTAGGGGATAATATCCGCCACAGCTGAGTAGGACGAAAAATACAATTTATTAGCTTTTTGGTTTGTTCAACATTGAAGGATACAGTGTTCCAAAATATTGTGCCCCTTATCTTTGTTTCCTTGAAACTTGCTCTGCAACTTTCATTAAAAATGGCTGACAAGGATAACGCCTCGACTGCAGCTACTGGCGACAATGCCGACAGAGTTTTAAACATTACAGGTTTTACAGAAACCGATGCGAATGCTGTAATAATTCCACCAAATTTAATGAAAGCCATCACTATAAAACTTATAAAACATGGTCTAACATCAAGAGGTGGTAGGGCAGTTTTTGTGATAGAGGCACATGAATATCACCAGACAGAGGTATTCTATTCATGGATAGTCTTCCCTGAAGCAAATCCAGTAACTCGTATGTTTCGCTTATAAAAAGAAGATGATCCACCATCCCCTTCGAGGATATTGAAATTCCACTCACATACCAGGAGCATGAGCTCTGGTTTAACGGCGCCCTAAAACATTTAAATCACATTGCCAGGCTCGGTCCACTAGGTAGACCAGGAGCAACATGGCCGGTTTTAGCCAGCTATACACCACATCCTGACATTAACAACATGTCAGACGTAGAGTTACTAGCTCAACTCAAAGAGTTAATCAAAATCTACAGACAATTGGTCCAATTGTTGTGAAGCATTTTAGAATCAAGCGTAATTTACCAATTCATGCCCTTATATAGGTATAATTCACATTGCCCTTATATAAGCATATAAATTATACCCATATTTAGACATAACCCAGCCAGTCCAAATACAGGCATGACTACTTCCACTAGTTCCAAAACGTCACAACGATTTCTTGGAAAACTCGGCTTCAGCAGTCAGGGACATCCCCTTACTTGAATATTGATTTTTCCTAGAAATCATGGCGTTTTCAAAGAACTACCATTCTATTGGGGTGACGTTATTATGTCCGACTTTACGTCAAACTAGGCACCTTCAAGGTATAAATATGCCTACACTTGCCCTATCAAAGACACTATGGTTCGGAGCTGCTCGACTATCTACTTGCCCGACGCAGCTGGCTACAGCAAGTGCCGAAGGAAGCCGACCCTCCAGCTGAC
The DNA here is from genome assembly GCF_964261635.1 of Lissotriton helveticus. NCBI lineage: Eukaryota > Metazoa > Chordata > Amphibia > Caudata > Salamandridae > Lissotriton > Lissotriton helveticus. Next base: position 1,283,466,996 of record NC_136057.1, on the reverse strand, counting down.
GCAGTGACCGAGAAGCTGTCCTTTCTCTTGTGGAGAATCCAGCTCCAGTGTTTCCAAGCTCCCCTCACGGGGTGTTGGGAAATGGAGTCCCGAGACAGAGATACAAGACCTCCTTCGTTCTAAAACCAAGGTGCGGAGCTGATTAGAACCTAAGAGAAATCTTGGTTAGATTCTTGGCAAAGACGAACTAAACCTATGCTACACCTCACTTACTTCTTCCCTCGTACTAGACTTAGGTAAGGTACATCAGGTAGGCATATTTTAGAAGCACAAGTTGAGTACTTTTTAGCCTTTGTTATTTATGTATGTATTTATTTATGGTCTAGCAATCATACAATTCTTTTACAGTATTATTTTAGAATACTCTTCTTACTGTACGCATTATACTTTGCAACCAGAATTACGATTGTAGCAGTTCACTTTACTTGCATGAGAAAGAAGACTGTTCAATAAACCCTTTTATTGAAAGCGCCCGTCTCTCTATTTCTCTGCACCTCTGATGAAATGAAGCATGCACGAATGACTGAGTAAAAAATCTATCTATTGTTTCCACGACTCTGAAGATCAGTTTTATTCTTGGGGAAACAAAGTTGTCATGTTTATGCAGTTGTCAGAAACTAATCCCTTCTTGTTTATTCGAGAGAGTTTCTAGTGACCTCTGAGCTAGCTGGCACTCACAGTTAAGTCTAATATATTCGATCGAGACCTAGTCGACCTAAGTCCTACGTCAAATCTATAGGATATATTATTCCAATGCGCAGAACCTATTGGGAATATAGGAACTACACTACACAATATGTCATGCGGACTCTTACAGTCCAACCTACAATAGTTATTCCACAACAAACCTCTCACCAGGGGAATACGCTAAAAATTACACCACTGACTTTACACGCAGTCATGGGTAAATTACCCACAAAACGTGAAGAAATTCCATTCTGGATAGCTCAAAAAATTACTCAGATCGAAGCAGTATTTCCTAATACTAGCCCTCATGAAAAAGATAGAATTTTAACAATCTGTTTACCAATGGGGATCACACCACATCTGGAGGACTGCACCACTTGGGGTACAGTCTTAGCTGCAATCTACACTAAAACACACAGTGTTCCATCCATGGCGCTAATACCTGATGTCCTGAAACAAATTCAAAACGAATACGGGTCAGAGTCTGCTCTAAATTTAGGTGTGAAACTACTGAAAGATTTTAAACAGCTCTCTACAATAATATTATCAAATATTAAAGCAGAAGCAGGATCAGTGGCGATCCGCCAGAAGTTGAGGGAATTTGATGTAACAGAGCAACCACAAGAACTAGCCAGAATAATTGAAAAATCCTATGAAGAATTAGGCAGAGACAGTTTGGGTGGGAAACCAGTGAAACCACAACTGTCCGAAAGTCCTCAAAAGGTCTTTTCTAAAAACACTCCTACATCTTCTAAAAAGAAGTGAGAAAATAGCTAACAAACTTCAAAAGAGAAGCGTTCTCATTCCCGAGGTAGGTCTCCTCTAAAGGAGCCCTCTGAAAAGAGGAACAACCTCAGGAATAGGGATAATTTGAGAAAACCTGATAGATAACAAGATCCTGATACACGTTCCTCGTGTACCTTTCAGACTTCGTCACAGAAATCCGAAAGAAGAGGACAGTCAGAAAACAAGGAAGAACGCGTGAAGTCCAAAGACGATCAACACGTTCAGAAAAACAAAAAACCTCAATTCACCAAAAAGAAGGTAGCAGGTCTAAAAATCAGACTTGCCGAGGATCTTGAGGACACAACTCAAGAACAGAGAATGGGATCAGATAATGTTGGACAGCGCAGCAGAAGTAACAATAGCTCGCCAGAACCTGAAGGGACTTCTGGAAAAATTGGACTTAAACGAGGACATTGAAGTTGAAACTGCAGATACCAGGGTTAGTTCTCCACATAGGTTATATGAAATAACACTTCAGATGGAGGGAGACATACCAAGAAAAGTGAAAGCACTCTTTTGGGAACGACTTTCTAAAGGCTATGATATACTTCTAGCTGAACAAGACTGGTCACCAAAATTTGTCAAGGAGTGCCCACATGGAGAAGACATCATTATGCCAGCCTTCTGTAATCATATTCCAATACATTTAAATATACTTATGCCAGGAAATGGGCAGTCGCCCAAGCCCCAGCATTATACAAAACTCATGTAGGATGGGATGAGGATTCACCTCACCATAAAATCCAGTTAAAAAATCAACCAACTGCACAAAGGCAGTACCAATTTAAGCAAGAAGCTAAAAAACAGGTCAGGGAGATCTTAGACCAACTTGAATATCAAGGGGTGATTGAAACATGCACCTCATCAATGAACAATCCTTTGTTTCCTGTCTCCAAACCATCCTCCCTTCCATGCACTTATTACGTTAACTGTTTATTAATTTGTTTGTTCACGAAATGTATTTTCTGAGAATGTTCAAGATACTTTAAAACCAGTTACGTAGTGCACATTTTCCAATTTACTCATGTTTTTCTAAATTCATAGTATCCATTTACAAGCGACCACATTGAGGTAAACAGGTACTTGAGGAAAGTCCGTTTTTGAGCTCAGTTACCCAAGCACAGATCACGTGACCGGACTGGGTGTACGATAGAGTACAATTAGGTTAGAGCGACGCACGCCATAAGTATACAAACACGGAAGGGAGGATGAACCGCTGTAGGCGTTCGTGTACAAGTTACCCGGTAAGATGAGACAGCGAAATAGACATTATGGGCATGAATAACAGAAGTAGACCCTTTAAGTAAAAGAGTGCTCTATTTATTGGTTACAGCTATGAACCAAAATTGAAAAACGGCGAGCGAAGGGCAGAAACATACATGTAAGTCGATATGCAAGAGTCTAGCACGTATGATATTGGGAAATTAGCCCGGGCAGAAAGTTGCACAAAAGAAAGGGTTATAAGGTGTAAAACAATGAAATAACGTAATGAAATGGTTTGAGGTTGATTTGAATCACCTTGTGTATATATGCTTATATGTGAATGTACCGACATATTATTATACTTTTACAGAACGAAGTCCCCTGAGGAAGGGCATTTTTTTGCTTGAAATGCATTGGGCATACAAAAAATTGTGAAATCAACATGTGAAAAACTGAAACGTTAATGATGAAATAATTAACAAAACAATGAAAATTAAAAAGACATGAACATGAATAATATGTGAAGAACACATTTTTTGAATTACATCATATGAAGAGAATTTTTGAGTGCGATGTGATTGTGGAACTTGGGATCAAGTAACGCGCGTCTTTATCTATTGAACCTCCCATGCTCAGTGGGAGCATCGCATGAGCACCAACTACATTGTTGAAAATTTAACAAATTAGAAACTTGCATAAATTAACAGAGTGCGGAGCCACACCCCTTGTGGTTTTGTAATGATATATATCTGACAGACGATGACCTGGATAGACACTTGAACAGGGTGAACACCATTATACTTGGCTTCACCTCTGAAGGGTATACATTCAATTTAAAAAAATCGGGAATTGCCCATCACATCGTCCTTTGTCTAGGATATGAACTATCAAGTGAAGGTAAAAGCCTGGCAGCCAACTTTTTAGAAAAGTGTGCGCTGCTCCAACCTCCAAAAACGCAGAAAAACTTACAGGCGATTCTAGGTTTCTTGAATTTGGGAAGAACTTACATTCTGAACTACGCAGAAAGGGTTAAACCTCTCTACGAATTAATCAAACCTGATTTCAAAACTATTCATTGGAAAAAAGTATACACAGAAATTGCACGTTCACTCCAAACAGACATGTTAGCAACCAAACATTTACAAACACGCGTAAACGTAAGCAATCTAGTGATCCGAATCATTCCGGGTCAATGCGGATTCACCTACTTAACTTTTAACAAAGGTGAAAAAGTACCAATAGCATACAAATCACATTTCTACACACAAGCAGAAATGAAATTCTGAGGCGGAAGCCGGAGGCAGTATTCACTCGCCGTTTTTAAAATTGTCACTGTGTGTGTAATTGATTTTAAAACTTGCATTATACTCCCCGGAGCTCGAGAATACTTAGAGCCAGCAGACACCCCACGAGCAGCGGAGCTAGCGCTGCATCGAGGGACAGCTGGTGGAAAGGCCGCCATCGCGGCATTCGAGAGGCCACGCCCACCCTCTCCCTAAATGTGCCACCCACGCAAGCGCAGCGGACGAGCGCAGCTGGAGCGCCGTTTGCGCGCCGAAGGCGCGCCTAAGGCAAGCCCGTCTGCGCCCATCCGCGACCAGCAGCGGCCCAGGCCCTGTCCCCCTGGTCAAACCATCTCAGATCAACATGGGATCATAAACTATACAAGGCAGGCGTTACTACAGCTGAACAAGAGGCTGCCGCCGGAATGCGAACACAAGCTGCAGGTGGAAAAATGGCCCCTGAAGTGTGTGGGCTGCGGACATACATTCCTCAGAGACCAAGCAACGAATAAGGAAGGTAATGAACTATCTGCTATATTATTGAACTGTCGATCAATGAAACGTCATAGCCTGAACATTTATGACCTACTGTTAGATGACAAACCCGACTTAATCTTCCTAACAGAGACTTGGCTGGATGATCAATCCATCCCTGATATCCTAGAGGCCCTTCCTCCCGGCTTCAATATTCTTCACATTAACAGAGGGGATCAAAGAGGGGGAGGGATAGCCATTATTCACAAAAGTGACCTACCAGTCTCTCTTGAACCGACTCCCATTAATAAATGTGAAGCGGGACTTTTCTCTATCGCGGTGAGCCCCAACTGCACCATTAAGGGCTACCTTATCTATCGTCCCCCGGGTGTGGCAACTGCGTTCATTGAAAGCCTCCTGGAAGCTCTAACGCAATCTGCTTTACGCCATAATAAATTTATGATTGTAGGAGACCTCAACGTGCACTTGGATGATGTCAATTGCAGAGAGGCCGTTTCCTTAATCAATGAACTTAGAACTCTTATGCTTGTTTTAGCTGACAATAGAGCCACTCATCAAGCAGGACATCTGCTGGACCCAATTTTCACTAACTGGGACGACATTAGTGTCTCTGCTCCGATTAAGATCCTCTGGTCAGATCACTATTTGATCCCGTTTAAACTGAGGAAACTGCCCAACAGGGGGCCAGGACAAAAACCGCCCGTCATTAGACGCAGGGACTGGAGGAAATTCAGCCACGACGCCTTCAGTCAAGCCCTTGAACAGAAACCCCCAATACTCAGCGACAATTTGGTAGAGGCGTACAAGTTGTATGAAGAATGGGTGCAAGGTGCACTGGATAATGTAGCCCCTTGGACTCATAAAGCCATGGCTCGGAGCACGAAATCTGCTCCTTGGTTCACCGCTGAGCTGCGCGCCGCTAAAACCAAGTGTAAAACCTTGGAGCGGAGATGGAGAGTGGAATATGCCCCCTCACTACGCGAAGCCTATAAGAGTGAACTAAGGTTCTATCACAGCCAGATCAGGAAAGCTAAAAGAGAGTACTATAATAAAAGGATAGACTGTGCGGAGAACACATCTAAAGTACTCTTTATGATTCTGAAGGAACTCTCCGCCCCTCCAGCGAGTTCAGGGGAAGTCCCCCCCACGACCGAGTCTTGCAATGACATCGCAGATTTCTTTATAGGGAAGGTAGAAAAAATCTATGCTTCGTTTCAGACTAACTCTGAAGCTACAAATCCGCCCGACCCTAACTGCGGAAATAAGGTCAGGGAAGAACTTAGGAAATTTGTGGTTCCCCAAACTGATGAGCTAATCAATATCCTATCGGACATTCACTCGGGCTCCCCCTTAGATGCGGTACCAGCGAGAATTCTTCGAAATCATCTCCCTCTGGTAGCGAAGCATATAGGTAACTTGGCTTCGCTGTCTTTCCATGAATGTTTAGTTCCGGAGAGCTGGAAACTGGCCCAAGTCGTCCCAATAAAAAAGAAAGCCCACATAAGCATTACGCAATTAGACAACCTGAGACCAATTTCCCTCCTCCCCTACTGTGCGAAGGTAGTAGAAAAATTGGTTAACCGACAGCTGGTGAGCTTTGTGGAGGAAAACATGCTCCTTCACACGTCTCAGTCGGGATTTAGAGCCAAACACTCGACAGAGACCGCCCTCCTCCTATCGACAGAACTGCTGCGGAGTAAGGCGGACGAGGGTCACACGGCCGCACTGGTCCTATTGGACTTAAGTGCGGCGTTTGATACCGTATCACACCCCGTATTACTGGACCGCCTGAATGAAAAGGGAATAACCGGACCTGCACATGAGTGACTGGTCTCCTTCCTTAAAAACAGGAGATTTCAAGTGCACTGCCCTCCCTGTAAATCCAGTGTAAGATGTCTCAGGCAAGGGGTTCCTCAGGGCTCGATTCTGAGCCCCACTTTGTTTAATCTATACATGGAACCCCTTGCCAAACTGGTGGAGTCATATGGTGTTGCAATAGTCTCCTATGCAGACGATACACAACTGGTGATCAATCTATCCCGTGATCCAGTTGTGGACGCTGAGAATTTCTCGGCCTGCTTGGTGGCACTTGACGGCTGGATGAAACAGAACTGTCTCCGCCTTAATGGTAATAAGACGGAAGTTCTTATCATAGGTCCTTGTCCTTCCATCTGGACCTCTGCCTGGTGGCCCATGGAATTGGGCCCGGTCCCGGCCCCGGTAGACACAGTTAAAAACCTTGGCTTTCTTCTTGACTCTAAGCTAGCATACACCAATCATGTTGGTAAGGTTGCGGGAAAATGCTATGGACTCCTGAAGGTTCTGAGGAAAGTCCTGGACCTATTGCCCCCCAGCTCCAGAAAAACTATGGTACATGCCCTGGTCACCTCCCATCTAGACTATGGGAACTCCCTCCTATGTGGTCTTAGCAAAAAAGGCCTAGCACAGCTACAACGCGTCCAGAACGCAGCGGCTAGGCTGGTCCTTAACCTCCCTAGGAGAGCCTCTGGGAAACATGCATTACGTTCCCTTCACTGGCTCCCAATAAAGGAACGAATCAAATATAAAACAATGTGCATAACCCACCGTATAGCTCACAAAAAGGCACCTCCATATCTTCAGAACCTACTTCCAGTCTATCGCCCCTCACGTCCTCTGAGGTCGATGGGCAGCATGCTACTAGTGGCGCCTCGGATACATAGAACAAGGATGGGAGGACGTTCCTTTAGACACCATGCCAGCAATGACTGGAATAACCTACCCATCGAATTAAGGATGGAGCTGTCTGAAACTAGGTTCAGACAGAGGCTGAAAACCCACCTTTTCCCCAAGATAAACTCAGCATAGTAGGCCCGGCTCACCCTCTGTGAACTTAGCTGAAGAGTTGTAGGTAGGGCTGTCAGCGCGGGGACGCACTGTTCTCTGTGCAACCAAGCGCTTAACAAATGTCATTAACTAACTAACTAACTAAATTCACTTCTACTGAAAAAATTCTGACAGCTGTTCAAACCGATGTAGCAAGAGAAAGAGCTCTAGCACAACGGAAACGCATTATAGTTGTAACTCCCGTACCTGCCTTAGAGGCAGTGACAAAAGCAAGCAATCCAAATGCTAAAGCTTTACATCCGAGATGGATACAATGGGTTAATTCTCTTACTGCAACTGATGTTGAATACGTTTTTGATCCTTATTTGAAAACACAATCATTTCTACAATACGAACAAGAATGTCCCCTACCTACTCAAATTCTGCCTCTAGACCAGTATGAATGTATAATTTATACTGATGGATCAGCACAACCCGCTACAGAGAGTAAACAAGCTTATAGTGCTGCATGCACGATCATTAAAGGTCGTATGCGCGATGGCAAATTCAGACCTATAGTCACAAAAACGCAATCTCTAGGACATTGTACAGCTCAGCGAGCTGAACTAGAAGCATTCAAAATGGCAATTGAATATACGGATCGCGAATTCCCCACACTCATAGTGTGCGATTCTTTCTATTGTGTCCAATCTTACAATGAATATTTACAGAATTGGCTTCAAAATGGTTTTAAAGATGCAAAAGGTGGCACAATCAAGCATAAAACGCTTTGGGAACAAATAGTTCAGTTACGAGAAGGACTACAAAACACTCACGTGATACACACGCTGAGTCATCAACGTGATGGCGTCCAACCTGAAGGGAATTCACTGGCTGATGATGCCACAAATGCAGCTGTGCAAACGGCTTCCATAGCTGCAATCACTCGTTCAAAAACGAAAATAGACAGTGAAAAAATGCTGGCTGTCAATGCTACAAGCAAAGGCAGCGGTGCAGTCTTACCTAAAAAGTTTCCACTCAAATACTCATATATAATTGATGCGAACAGCGTACTGTTTGCTCAACTTCCTGGAGTGAGGGATAGGGTAATTCCAAACATGGAACGAAGAGCGCCTTTGATTTGCGAAGCACATTTGGGAGAGGGTCTGATTCATCAGGGGATCTCTAAAACAATATTAACTTTAAAGGAGATGTACTGGAGGCCTGGGATGAATGCACATATTCACATCTTTGTCATTAACTGCATAGACTGCAAGAGCAATCGCAGCACAGAACGCCACCAGATACCTGACAGCATAGTCAGCCCAGTACAGACACCATTGTTAGACAGCATTAGACTTTCTACAAGCAGAAGTCCCTGTAGACAAATGCGGTCCCACAAATGTTAAGACAAGGTTCCTTTGGATGTGACCTCAGCGCTCGGCTGATGCTCGAACTGTTATAATAGATTTGCGAGTCTTTATCGGCACATACGCAATTGGCACGCTACATTCTGACCAGGGTCCTGCATTTAGCTCTCGAGCTTCCAAAGAGGCCATGGCCAGTTTGGGCGTTGCATTGCGGTATTGTAGTCCATTCCATCCCGAGGGAAATTCGGTTGCGGAGAGAAAAAACGTGACTTAAAGCAATCTATATCAGCTAGGGTATTGAGTTCGGGTAACCGGTGGGTCAACGTAGTCTTAACAACTTGCCAAGAAGTTCTCTTGGAGGGTATCACTCCATATGAAGTCCTTTTTGGGACAAGAATGTTGGTCTCGGGACTTGATTGTCACACATCAGTGGTGGAACAAAAGAAATTTGATATCAAAGATCGTTTGGCTGTTTTACAGAACTTAAATGAACTAAGAACAAAACAAAGCAACCTGTTCCTAAAGCCAGCCACCACTGGGGAAATACCAACCATCCCAGCAAGGCCTGTCTGGATCCCAAAGCTTGGTGATCTAGTCAGAGAAAAGATTGCGGACAAGAAGGAATTGGGGCCTTCTTACAGACAACCAGTAACTGTCCGAGCAATCAACGGATCAAGAACAGTTTTGCTGCTGCCCCTTGCTGGTAAAAAGGAGAACAGATTTGTGTCTATCGGCCTGATCAAACTACACTATGTGGCCGATACTAAGCAGTAGGCCATGTGGACTCCGACCAAGTAGCAGACGCACTCCTCTAGCTACAATCCAAGAGGTTCAAACTGAGAGACTCCTCACCATTGAAGAATCTGCAGTGAGAGAAGAAGGACTAAGCAATAAAGCTATGGAACTCGTTCCTCTTGAGACCCAAATTACAGTTTGTCATGAAACACCTGTATATAACGAAGTAACAAGTGATCAAGTTGTTCCAGTGATTTCAACAAATCCAGATGCTGTCCCGACTATTGACAGAACTGCCTCTATGCTATTTCATTCACTTTGACACGTTTTCTGAGAATTCCAGCGATCCTGAAACAACGCCAGTGAAAAGAACTTTCAAAGAACAAGCAAATGAACTTTTTCATCACCTGGAAAAGACTTATCTGGTTTCACCATGGATTGGACTTTGGATTGTGCTGGGAATATTTTTCTTCTACTTTGGTTGACTCTAGTAAAAACTCTGGGTATGCTGATAAATGGAAGATATGTCAAAATGGACACAGCAAGTAAGAACGTCAACTTACTCCTCAAGCCACACAAATCATCCCATTGTGAACAAAGAGACTTGTCAGCAGTAAACATCACAGCCGTTCCTATACCTGATGGTATAGCCTGGGACAAAACAGAATATGACATTTCTGGCCCGTCGAAAGATTGGCAGGTACAGGGTGTAGAAGCTATGTTTAGAGCCTGTACCATCCCTGAGCAAATTATGTTTTTGAATGACACTGTCCAACAGACGTCTTGCCATAGGTTAGCCAAGATCAAAGACATGAACAATCGGTCCATACCTACACCTTTACCTGAGTGATAAAACTTCAGAAGGGGAGGTCGACGTACATACTATTTTGCATCACAACAGAACAGATCCAGATTGGAATAAATGGTTGATCTGGCCCACAGACACAAACAACTGTCAAGATAGATTCCTGAACAAAACACAAGGGTTTAAAATCAATAGGCCAGACCCAAGATATGTTCAAACACAGCATCCTGGAATATTAACAACATACAGTGTAGGGAAGCTCTGCCTTGATTGGCTACAAAGATCTACACTTAAGGATGTAAAGCAACACTTATCTTTACTTAACCGCTTGCGCGCTAGCGGTTTTCCCGCTGTGCGCTGACTTTTACGGAAAAACGCGTTACATGACGAACTCAGCTCGACATGAGCGTACGAGGGGCGTAACTCATGACGAGGAGCGTAGAAGGGGTTAAAGATGGTGCAGACCTTAGGAAATTCTTGATAGGACCAAGAAAACAGCATCAAAACCTTTTCATATATGCCGGCATATATGCTGCATATAACGAAATATGGACGATTACGCAAGCAAAGACTGCAGAACGAATACGAGGAATTGATTGTATTAATTTAGAGAAATCTCTCTCTGTGGTTGACAATGGGTTAACGACTCTGTCATCCAGGATATATTCATTGGACAGCATAGAGTCTTCTGCCATAGACATCATGGAACAGGACTTGGTCATGTTGCAACATGATCAGTCGCAACTACGTTCTATCATGCTATTAGGCTGGACGTTACAAAACCTTCATTCAGGCTATGTGCCTTGGCGTTTAATCAATACTACGTCACTGTTTTCAGAATTCAATCTCACTGATAAACAGATCAAATTGGCACAAAGGGGAGCAGACTATATGGTGCTGAGCATTGAAAGACTGGAAATATTACCATTTACAGTGGCAGAAAAAACAGCTACTGAATGGATTATACATGGAACAATCACTCTGCCTGTTACAATTTTCCATTTTCAATATTGCCTAAAACACATACCAGCAGGCAAATATGAAAAGTTGGGTAAAGAATACATCAAAAAATCCTGGGATTTAACATACACACACAGATGTTGGAGTGGGGGGCGTGAGGTGTTACTTAGCGGTTCAAACTGTGAAAATGCACTAAGCATTTTTTTCTTTTGTCAGGGTATTAATTTACACAGGGCCTGTGAGGGTTCCTCTAACAACTTATCCTGTCACCTGCAAGGTTCACCAGCTGCAGTGATTGATCTAATTTTTGGACAACTTTTGAATGGGAGTTACCACATGTTGAACGATCACAGCTCCTGTGGCATTTTGCCAGGTATACCATATCTAGTAACTGTGTCACTTGCTGTATGCAAGTATTGTTTCCAAAAACCAAGACAGTCAGGGAGTCGCCTCTATGGCCTTCACTGATCATCTCTTCCATACAAATTGATACTCTAAGCAGAATGAAAGCCATTCTTTTGCAAAAAACTGTGCCACTTACCTCGGCCAAAGAAACCTATGATCTACAAGTGGCAAGGACTTCTGCCGAGATACATGCCGTTTTGAATACAAACTGCCCTATACATTTTTCAGAAATGTTAAGTCGTATCTTAAACATGTCTGATACGAGAGGTATTGTACATCTATTTAAAAACGTATTTTACGGACCGTTAGCACCTTTTCAAGCAGTCCTTGGAATATTTCCAAACTTCGTGCACTCTGTGTTTGGCGGACTGCCCTCCTTTTGGGATTCGCTGCAAGGATACTATTTTTGCTCCTACTGCAATATGGCAAGCCAAACCACCAGCGACACCCAGTTCTCCATGGAGACAACTCTATTGGTGATGAAGTGTCGTGAGCGCATCTTTCAAATTCTGGGTTTACCTCTTCTACGAGAATTAAATACCACATGGTTTCTGTCATTCAGACCAATCAGGCAAGATTGCATCTTACCTGTTCTACGCTGCCTGCTATGTGGAGAAGAATGAGTGCCAGACACCAGTCTGACACTTCCATCAGTCATACTAAAGGATGTTGATACTTTGCTGGAACCGGTAACGGCCCATGCTCTGTGTTGTCCCCAGCGGCTACCAATTCTGATGACGGCATTCATTGAGATCTCACAGACGCAAAATGCTGATGCTGAGGTGCGAGAGGAAATAATAGGCACGCAGGTACCATCCAATTCGAACATTGCTGATTCGACCAATGCTGAAGGCGATGCTTCACATCTATATGCGGTTAATCTTCTAAATGAGGTAATCCAACTTTCGCCTACAATGGTAGATTACTTTTTGTCTACAGACATAGAAGATTTCATGTTTTCTCCAAGCCCTAACACTGACAGTGTTCTGAGAGACTTTGAATTTGATCTTCATTGTTTCAAAACAAGGTACTAACTTTGGAATTTTTCCTATGATTAATTTTGTTTCTCCAAATTTGTATTTTTTCTTTTTTGGCACAAAGTAATCTGCTTATAGTAGAACTATTCATAGAGAACATTAATTCTTTGAATACTTCCAGAGACAATATATGACCTTTTCCACAAACAGTTTTATGTAATCTGACATGAAATGGTTTTGGCCTTTTTTCTTCTGTATGTACGAGCCATTTCATAAATGTATATTATTATGATTCATTCATGTTTGCATTTCAAAATTGTCAAAAATTTGCTATGAATGAATACTTGCTTTAATGTGTACAGCACAAATGCAATAGTTTGAATACATTATTTACAATGAGTTTGTAACATGCTTTACGCACTTTGTGTGTAGATACATTTTTAGATATGTTATCATGTTTAGAATTTAGTAACATCATACATACGAAAGTGGAGTGGGTGTTGTGTATCGATTTAGATTCCATATGAATTTCCCGATTCATGCCCTTATATAGATATAATTCACTTTGCCCTTATATAGGCATAGAAATCCAGTCCTTATTTAGGCATAGCCCATGCTACCCAAATTCAGGAATAGCTACTTACATCCGTTCATTTACGTCACAACGATTTCTTGGAAAACCAGACTCATAAGCCGTTACGGACATCCCCTTGCTTGAATATTGATTTCTCCAAGAAACTCATTATTATGCATGAACATCTATTCCTTAGTGGTTCATTTATGACGTTCATATGCCCGACTCTTACGTCAATACTAACGTTCCTAAACACCTTCAAGGTATAAATATACCTTCACTTGCTATGGCAAAGCACGGTGTGCTTCGGTGCAGTTCCACTACCTACTTGCACGATGCAGCTTGCCACAGCAAGTACCGAAGGAAGCCAACGCCCCAACTGACGCACTGACCAGAAGCTGTCATCCTCCTGCCAAGAATCCAGCTCCAGTGTTTCTGACTCCCCTTGCTGGTGTTGGGAAATCGTGTCTCGGGAAAGAGATACAAACCTCTCTCATTCTAAGGTATGGAGCTGATTAGAACCTAGAGAAACCTTTGGCAATTCTTGGCAAAACTAAAACCTGTGCTAAACCAGCAACTACTTCTTCCCTCATACTAGACCTAGGTTAGGTACACTGGGGTAGTCGTACATTAGAAGCACCATTTGAGTATTTTAGCCTGTCTGTGTTATTTATGTATGTATTTTTATATATGTCATAGCAACAGACCATGCTATTACAGTATTATTTTATATTACTGTTTACGCTGTACGCATTATACTTCGCATTCTGTCTTACGATTGTAGCAGTACATATCTATTGCATGAGAAAGAAGACTGTTCAATAAACCCTTTTTATTGAAATGCCCGTCTCTCTATTTCTGTGCAACTCTGTAGAAACGAAGCATGCACGGTTGACTGGGGTGAAAAAGTTATCTATTGTTTCCATGACTCTGAAGATATTGTTCTGACTCTAAGGGAAACAAAGTTGTCATGTTTATGCGGTTGTCAGAGACTAATCCCTTCTTGTTCATTCAATAAAGTTTCTATTGACCTCTGAGTTAGCTGGCACACACAATTAAGTTTAATGTACTCGATAGAGACATACTGACCTCAGTCCTATGTCAAATCTATAGTTTATATTATTCCAATGTACAGAGCCTATTAGGGATATAGGAACTACACTACAATTGATTACAGCTTAAATTCTGCAGTCCTTATGAATAATAAGTGTGTGTTTATTTTCTAGATACCTTCTGTGCGTCTCACTTTCTAGTTGTGTGATATTTCCTACATACAACTGACAGAACATGCAACAGGTAGAACACTAAAATAGCTAAATATGTACACAGAATATTCCTAGTTCCAAAAAGGGTCATACTTACGTGTGTCTTTTCCATTAGGAAATCTGATAACATCGCACTGGACAGACCAGTTGACTCTATTCCTTCTCCCTTTCCTTGTTTTGTTTCCCCTTCCTCCCCACCTTCCCTCTTTGGCTTTGACTTTGTTGGGCGCAGGAGGTGGGTGAGGGTAGTTGGGACCTAGCATCTGCTCCTTCCATTTTGCCACTGCGGACAACCCAGTGAGCCTCACATGCACGATGCAACGCTTCAGTGCCCTTCACTTGCCAATCTCTAGTACCCCAAATGGATTTTAAATCAATTGTGTCCTTCCAATGCTCATAACCCTTCATGGACAAATCGTTCCTGAAGGACATGGAGTAAACCAGTGTGTGTCAATATAAATTTAGTTTTGGGCGGCATTTTCAATTTATAAAAATAGGACTGTGGGTAACCAGAAAAATACACAAATTTACTTTGTTGGGTCTTCGAACTTCCCTGTAACAGTGTTGGGCAATGCTCCCATTGGGTATAATTAAAAAAGGGTCTCTGTGTTTTGGTCTTGTGTAAAAAATGATGGCCATAATGATGATAACAGAATTAATCTGCACAATTAGCCTAATTCAAATACAAATCCTCAGTGTCAAATGTAGCATAATATTTTAAATCAGGGAACAATAAATGAACAGCATGAGCATCCCAGTCATCTGAATGTATATCGACAAAACCACATCGCCCTAGGAAATGCGGAAGACGTATGGAATGTTCAATATTTTGGTCAGGCCATGGATATCGTATGATACTTTATCCCAGACAATGTCATCAACAACAGGGAAGTATTTGAATTGCCGAAGCACTCTGTATCACGTAAAGAATTGTACAATGACAAAATATCAAGAATTTACAAAACACCAAAATGACAGAATTAAAAAGTTCCAATAGATGAGTGAATCTTGGAGTCTTTAATGAAGATAACAGCCAGCCGACACGTGTTTCATCGCCTTCGCGATTCCTCAGGGCTAGATGACACGGCCATCTAGCCCTGAGGAATCGCGAAGGCGATGAAACACGTGTCGGCTGGCTGTTATCTTCATTAAAGACTCCAAGATTCACTCATCTATTGGAACTTTTTAATTCTGTCATTTTGGTGTTTTGTAAATTCTTGATATTTTGTCATTGTACAATTCTTTACGTGATACAGAGTGCTTCGGCAATTCAAATACTAGTCAGTAGGTACTCTCTACCTATAGGAGTGGTTTAGGTTTACCCACTCGCCGATTAGCACCTAAGACACTCAGAGTAATAACCATATGCGTAATTCTGGCAGTGCACCCATTCAGAACTGGTCCAAAAACCTTCATCTCTCTCATCAACAACAGGGAACGCTGATATATTGATAAGGGCTTGGTCTCTTTTCATGATATGGGACTACGTGTGAGGGGCCGGAACTCCATCAACAAAGTTCACAGCTGAGCGTTCAGGTAAATAATGGCCATTAATGAGTAGGAAAAACACAGTCACAAATCCGATCCACATGAAGAGGAATATCATCATAAGCACCATTCAGATATATATCCAGGGTAGGACCAAGTAAGTCTTATTGAACCAGGAGATGAAAACACTGGTACGGTAGGGGTCTCCAGCACAGAAGATGACAGGGAAGATGTGTCAGGGGAAAAGCTATTACGATCCATATAATAACCACTGAATAACCAGCTGAGCAACAGGGAATGTGCTGCATCAGATTTTTCAGGTATGGTACTCTCGGGAATGTCAATTATGACTTCAACTGGAGGAGAAGCATACTCAATATCCGCATATGTGTGGGTAGAAGGAAAAACAGGCAATAAATCAATTGAAGTTTCCATCTTCCTTCCTGATTGCTGAGGAGCAGCTGAAGAAATGAAGCCATCGGATTCAGTGAAAGATCTCGACGTGGAATGCTTGGAGGCATACTATTCAGTATCAGCTATATGGTGTAGTTTAACAAGTTAGATTGAAAAGTAACGATTCTCCTTACGACCAGGTAAAGGAGACAGGATCACAATGCGGGTGCCTTTCAAACCAAGGACTCTGACTGGTGCACGGTAGGATGGACCAAATTCTTTTTTTGTTCTCCACCTTTTCTCGGACCAGATAACCAACTTTAGGAAGCCATCCAGAAACAGGAATCGGCACCGCTGGATCCGCAGAAGAGGGCAACTGAGCTCTGTCTTTTGAATCACAAGCTTTTTTTAGATCCTGTAACATTGCATAATGATTATCTACGTCAAAGGTTGCAGCAGCCGCCACAACGTCTAGACCATCAAGGTCTGGCACAAACATTTTTATGCCAAAGAGCATTTTGTATGGGGTCCACCCACCCAGGGATCTTCTAAAGAGATTATTTAGTGAAGGTTGGAATCCATGCAGATGAGTCAGCCAACCCCTGCCAGTACCTAAGACTCTAGCTGTCAAAGATTGCTTTAAGTCACGGTTCATCTGCTCCACAAATGAATTGCCCTCTGATCGGGATGGATACGAATATTGCACCTGCAACCCCAGAGACTACCTCGTTTCCCGGTAAGCCCTAGAGGCAAATGTAGGACCTTGGTCAGATGGAAGGTACCACAGGTAAACGTCCCAACAAAGACACACAAATCTTTAATGACAGTTCGAGCATCAGCACTACGTTCAGGCCAAACCCAAAGCAATCTAGTGCATGAATCCACTGCAACCAAGATACCTTTAAATGCTTTGTCAAGTGTCAAAGGACCACAGTCATCAAGATAAACACAGCCAAATGGCTGATTAGAGATGTAAAGCTGAGTATGTCGTGGGCGTGCAACAGTAGAAGGCTTAATTTGTGGACAAATGTCACAAGAAAGAACATATTTACGTGGCTGTTGATATAAACCACACCACCAGAAACATTGCTGTAAAAGAGACACTTCCGCTGGTATGAATATATGTCTTTACTACGCATGCGATACATCGAATGCCGTCACAACGTTGTTACATCACGAACCATTACATTGCAAGTCATTACAACGATTTGCTTTAGGGGGCGTGCTGGACTTAGGAATAGTATAATTTACTATTCCTACTCCAGTTTGTGCAAAAGCAGGGAAGGTGTTGGATTGAAAATCCAACACCTCTGCCCACTACAGCATGTCGTTGTAATGATCGTATTGTAATGGCATGCATCGTATTGCATGCAATGTAAACGCTGTTTCCCTGCTGTTACTCCAGCATGCTCAGAAGCCAAGCATTCATGTGCGGCTATTATTAAAGAGAGCCTGCAATCCTCGTTGTGAATCAGCTGATCCCCAACAGATGGAATAGTTGCAAATGGAAAGTGATTAGACAACAAGTGGTATGTGTGACTTGAAGGGAAACCCTGGGGATACTCTGTTCCCTGCTTCGTAGCAGCAATAGCTGCCAAAATATCATCAATTTTAGTCATGGACATTGTGACCGCTGCTACTGAACAAGCGGCTACTGAAGATATGGCTGCCTCATCAGCCAGTGAATTACCAACAGTGTGTGCTCCCACACGTTGATCGCCCAAAGTATGAATAACATGTGTGAGTGGCAAGCGCTCCTTAAGAGCAGCCGTCCGAGCCCAAGGCATTTTATGCTTAATTGCGCTACTTTTGAATCACAAAAATAATTTTGTGTCCAAAAGAACAAGTTGTCATTGAAGGATTGTACACACACACAAATCACACACACTATAGGCGTAGGAACATCTGGATCAGCAAATTCAAGACAAAAAACCAAAGCACATAGCTCCCCCAATTGAGCTGTACAGTCTCCAAGAGACTGTGTGCGCACCAGGGAGTATTTAAAATCCCCATCAACAATTTTCCCTGCCACAATTGCACACGCTGCCGAATAAGCATCTTGCGAACTAACGGCTGGCTGCGTAGATCCATCAGAGTAAATAATACATTCGTACTGATCAAGAGGAAGCAATGACAGACGAGGCGGGTGAACATGTTCATATTGTAAAAACTCCTATGTCTGCAGAGACGGTTCAAAGATAAAGTTGACATCAGCCGACGTCAGAGAACTAGCCCATTGTATCCAATCATGTGACACCTGAAGGAAATCCATTGTGCAGTAATGCACATGCAATCTGTTTTTTTACCAACTAGCTTTTCCTTCATGCCTTTGATAGCCAATTGCAATACTTGATGTTGCAGCACTGGGACGGAAACAGTGTAATAATTAGCCCTGCTAGGAACCTTCCATTTTGGACAGATGGTCTACAGAAATTAAAAAATAATCCATCTCCTTTCGCAAAAGAAATAGGGATATCAACAAGCAATAACTTTTTAACCGATTTTATAAATGAACTTTATCAAGGGTTCACTGGTATGGCCACTCATAGGTGAACATAGCCTTGATAGTTAGCTATTGTGACTGTTATCTTTGTGATTCAACTACAAGTGGCCTGCAGCTGGCAGGTAAGCTGCTTGGATGCTTTAGGGGAATGTACCCCTTTGTCCTTTGTTATTCAGAGGTTGCTGTTGTATTGACTGCACACTGCAAGCATCAGTCACAAGAGAGTTCCACATGACTATGACATCTTCTTCTTCCTCACCACAATCACCTCCTTGTATCAGTTCTACAACTTCCTCTTCTCTCATCAGTAGGTATCCTTGTGAGATGCTTTTTCCACAGAATTGTTTCTTGATTTTTCAGATGGACTAGTTAGCCCTTTGTGCTGCAATGTCTACCTGGCTTACCGCAACTAACTTTTCTCATTGCAGATTGAGCATTCTATGATGTGCTATTCATAAGGCCTGAGTGTAAAGAATTCAAAAACTGTGAAGAAGAGGTTTATTATTGTGCCAAAGAGTTAAAAAATTGTTGGGGTAGAGCTAGGTGGTTTATTTTGCCATTTGCTAAGGGGGCTGCGACTTAAAAATATGGGGGCAGGCGGTGGTAATGGAGCTACATGAGTCAGAGTAGTTGAATAGACGTGATCTGTACTTCCTCTGTGCCACTCTACACACTAGCAATCACTGGTTCATAATCAAATTCCTTACTTTGTAGGCTTGTGGGAACGTTACCTCATAGAGGGTCTTGGTTGGGTTCCAATCAATTTCCAAATCATAGGAAGGGGTGCTTGGAGAAGATGGGGGCATGTTCTTTCTTTTCCTTGTCTTATATAGTGACGCAGATATTTTCCATTGAAACACCTAAAACAAAATTTTGCTGTGCAGCAAACTCAACTTCCTGCTTTTCTCCTACTTCTGGAAGATCAGATGTTACAGGCAGTGATCCCTGTTGACTTCCCTGCGAAGATTTGGTCTGCAGTTGGGACACATTAGTTTCAGACTTGCTGCTCTGCATGACTGCAGTCACTGCAGCACAGAGAGGCATGGACTTTGGTTTTGGTGGTAGTGCTGTTGATCCAGAGATGATTTTACTCCCAGTCTTTGCCTGCCTTATGGGGGGTGCAGCAAGTACATTGCATTCTAAACAAAGGATTGAGAGATTGATGCCAGTGGTGGCACAGAGAACAAATTTCTCCACCTCCTCGTTAACCACTTTCTTTGAAGGAACTTCTTCTGGGTCATGTTCTTTACTTCTCGTATTGGTTAGCACTCAGCATGAGCAGAAGCGCTTATCAGAGGACGCTGGTGCCACTGTCAGGCTAAATCTCAGACTCCTCTCTATCTCAATATCAATACAAAAGCAAGCAGTAAGTCAATAAGTTTAGGGCAATCTAGTTAATGTTCAAGAAATCATTATCACAAATGCTAAACGAGTGTGTAACCTTGCATAAACTAACATAATTTTTTTGCTCAACATTATACAGGAAAATCTAATTTGATGTCGCTCCAGAGCCCATGGTAGCCTTCATGGGTGGCAAGCAGAGGGAGGCAAAAAATAAATGAATTAAATAACTTAATTAAATGATAGCTGGTAGCCTTCCAAGGTACATGGAAGCCCAATGGGAGGCAGAATGTGGCATGCAAAAATCTAATTAATTAATGAAATAGTAGCTGGTGGCCATCAGAGCCCATGGGGCACCAAAGGAAGGCAATGTGAAGGTAAAAGTTTAATACATTCATCAAAAACAACGGTCTACTACAGACTAGTACAATCAGACAAAAGCACAAGTAAATATATCAGAATAAATGTATTAAGAAAACAACAAAAGAATGAACAAAATGACTAGATGTTTTAATTTCATTAATCCTAGAAATGGAGTAAACTGTCTAATCAGAAACACCCATTTGATCCACAAAATGGTGTTCACTCACCACACACCATCGACCAGTAAGCTATCAGGCATGGAGAACTAAGATGAGCACAGGGGCAGCAAAGGAGGAGGCTTGGACCAGAGAACAAGTCAAAATAGTTGCCTATGGCACATGTCCCCGCTGGTATCACAAAATGGTAGAAACCCACATGCCCAGCAAAGGAGGAGACATGGAGAACAAAGTATATGGCTGTCCTGTCGTGCCTGAAGTACCTTCCTCACCCCCAAAACATCTTGTGACATTGCAGCGAAATGATTGCACACGTACAGACACCTAAAAAAGTGTCTTGGCCCACCCATGGACATGCCCTGGCCCTTTACCTACCACCAGGAAATCAGCAATTGCAGATAACAGAATAAACTTTAAAATTCCTCAAACTAAACAGCCCAAGGCAACATCATCCACCCCGTCCAAAATAAAAAGTTGAACAAAAAAACACAATCGACCATCTCAATACAAAACTCCCAAAAAAGATTGGCAAGCATATGGGGAAGCTGAGAACAAAAGAAAATACTAGGGTACATGGGCCTGGACTTAAGAGCCACCGTGACACCAGCCACCAAAAGGCACATGCAGACAAAAATAACCTACATTTTGCATGGAAAACAGGCTATACACAAGCCCCTAAATGCTCAAGCAGTGAGAATGTGAATAATATATTCAAAAATACACTTGGGCCTACTGTAGGGCACCAAAGATGGCCATTGCAGTGTGTGGCACCAAACAGTAAAACAACAACACAGTAAATTGAATAACCAGTCCGTACAAAATGTACAAAAAACACAAGGGAATGGTGAAAATGTATGTATAACCCCAGGCTTCCGCCATCCCAAAATTGTGCAGACATTATCCCTTAAAAATTTTACTCTCACATTGATCTATACTCCAAACTCCTATAATCCAGCAACAAACAAAGAGAAAAATACCCCAAATGAACAAAAATAGTGTTGACTACCCTCCCTAAAACAACAAACTTTTTGCAAAGTACTTCTTGAACTTGATTTTTCCTAGAAGGTAATGAATACAAGGGTGTGGATATACCAAATATTGCTGACAAAAAGAGCGATGATTTCCCTCCAAAACCTAATCCAAAATGTCCATGGTTGAACAAAGCAGAGGCAGGAGTCTTTATGAAAGGAAGACGAAATTGCTACAATATGTACACAGTAACCTGTGAGTCTCTATATCACTTCTTGTAAAAAAAAATATATATTAATTGCACAAAATAAATTATCTGATTGCTAGGATAAAATCCAACTCAAAAATGGAAATTCGAGTTTATTTCGGGCACCTCCGTTAAAAAACTGCTGCATGGGTTCAGAAAATACAGCTTGTGTTCATGCCAATTGTGTATTTTCTCATGCTCATGCATTAGGACTTTCATCTGAATGATCTAATTGTTACGCTAAGGGGCGTAAGCACATCATCTTAGACATTATGCATAAATATTGTTACACTAAATGCCTAAAATTATGCCAAATTACACTGGTGCAATAAAAACTACGCTCACTCCTAATCATCACCACCATAACACTGACCTTCTCTGTTTGTGGGATAAACTATTGAGATTGGTTCAGGTATGCAACTCTCTATCTCAATTCTTATGCAGACAGACCTTACCTATGGGCAGTTAGGGCTAGGTAGTGTAGGATATATGCCTGCACATAATATACATTGCTTTGGCTCTTTAGTTTGCATATTCATGTTCACATTGCCAATATGTCTGATTTTGCCATATATGTTTTGTACTAGGTTAATTGATACCAAAAACTCATAGTTAATGAACTACATGTCTAGTTTATGTGTGTAACAAGTGAAAAGGATGGACCTAAAAGAACTTCTATCTAACCTTTTAAGTCTCCGCCAGGATAGATTCTGTCATAATTTGGTCAATTCCTCTGAAATATAGTACGTATGATGTTCATAGGGAACTTGTCTATTTTCTCCTTTCGGCATGATGGGTGAGTACACCTACATGGTTTGAGGGCCAAACGAAGTCTACAGCGGTGCCCAACATGAGGTCCCCAAACCTACGAAAGACCAAATCCATGAGAAAGCCACAGTTGGTATCAATATGGAGCCACCAGTCTAATATTGATAAAAATGACTACCCTCAGTCAGACAGGAGCTCCCTACTATTCTTCTGAAGCGTAATGATATGGTGAATGTGCCATTGATTTGACTGGCGGTTGTCAACTACAGTAGGAGTTTATATTTGTAGCCACTATCATTTCAACATACACATTTGAAATATTTTGCTCACAGGTAAAGATTGAAGTAATACAGTTTGACACGCAGCATTTGCCCAGATAGAAGCTGATGGAAATTGGGTAGTTGACTGGGGGGTGAAAACTATACTCAAGCAACAACCACAATCCTTGTCAGGGGGAAACACCCAAGTCACTAAATTAAGCTGTGCTTAAAACTCTAGCAGCTTAGTACAAAAGCAGTCATGCTTAACTTAGAAGCACTGTGTAAAGTATTTATGCGTTACCGTAAGGGTAGATCCAATTAGTGTCGCTGGGACCTGGGTGTATAGCGGAACAGTATGGGAGTGGCCACAGTATGCAATTATTTAAACAGAAAACTCAATATTCATCAAAACTCTAAAACATAGCAAACAAAAGCAGTAAATGTAGTCCACTGTTACTTAATCACAATGAACCCGTAATGACATTATACAATTTTTTTTTAACTCGGATGTATTCGTGCCCCAAGGGGAGGGGGAGAAGGATGTGAGGAAGGGTTCTAGTGATTTATAGTGCAAATGGATAGGTATAAGACAAAGGTACAGTGCAGCTCTCGTGATCCTCATCAAAGAAAACAAGACACAGCTTTTCTCAGAGCCACAATGAAAGCAAAAATGTCATAAGTTTACATAGCCATGCTTGAAACATTCGTAATTGTATATTGCTGGGGAGCAAGCTGGCATGTTGAGAAGATGTCGACTTTTCGACCCCACAGTGTTATAGGTATCTGAAGACCTTAAGTGGGGGGTCTTCCTCAGGACAGGGAGGTGATGGGAAGGAGGGGGCACCTAGAACATAAACAAAAACGAGGACTTAATGGTCTGAACAAACGAAAAACCAATTTAAAAGGACTCAAGCAAATGACAGAGTTTACCGTGAAAGAGACTCACGGCGGGGTAATCATGGCAACGTGGGCGCGTGGGCTCCACAGTACTGAGAAAGGAAGTCGCATGAAAAAAACCAAGAGCAGAAAAATAATGAATACTGTCAATATGGCCATGCTGAGAGCCGCCTCGAAATTGCAGACTTAACTAGCAAACAGTGAAAAGAACAACTTACTGTAGAGGGAAAAAATATTCACATGTTCCTTCAGTAAATCAATCCAGAGGCCACAGTGGTTGGCCTGCCCAACCGTATGAATCTAAAAACAAGTGACAAGACCCAACGGATTAAAAACAAATTCCCTCATGAAAACCCCCCTTAAGGTTTTTCAGATACCTATAACACTGTGGGGTCATTGTGGCTCTGAGAGAAGCTGTGTATTGTTTTCTTTGATGAGGATCACTAGCTCTGCATTGTACCTTTGTCTTATACGTATCCATTTGCACTATAAATCACTAGAACCCTTCCTCACATCCTTCTCCCCCCCCATCCCCTTGGGGCACGAATACATCCGAATGAAACTTTTTTTTGTATAATGTCATTACGGGTTCATTGTGATTAAATAACAGTGGACTACATTTACTGCTTTTGTTTGCTATGTTTTCGAGTTTTTATGAATATTGTGTTTTCTGTTTAAATAATTGCATACTAGGACCACTCCCATACTGTACCGCTATACACCCAGGTCCCAGTGACACTAATTGGGTCTACCCTTACGGTAACGTCTTCTGAGCAGGTGTACACCTGTGAGGTATTTTGTTGATACACTCAACTACACATCATGGTAGATGACCTTTTATCGTATACTGAAGAGTATATCAGCCAACTATTACAGGACCCCTCCAACAACTCTCTCTCCTCTAACACTCCAAATATTGACTTTACACTGAACAACAAGGTAGCCTGTTTAGAATGCCTTGATAAGAAATTGATACGCACCAGATTGCACTGCCATCTGCCTACTAGATATCTCCAAGCAAATATAATCCCGGTGGGCCTTCAAATAAAAATCGAACCGGCCATTTTTGTGGATGTATCCAAATTCAAGGAGGGCTTCAGTTTTATTGCAAACAACTGCTCCGAGTAGAAACGGCGGTAGAACAAGTACAGGTTTTGACAAGGGAAGTTGCGTCTTTGAAAGCTGAGATCACTGGAGATTCTACCCTGACTAATGCCAAAGACGCACTATCATGCTTGGAAGCCACTTTGAAGGATTTGGAGACTAATACCCAGATGAGGAAACTTGAAAAATTAGCGTGCAGTGTCCGCTATTACAACAAAAAAACTACCCGTTTCTGCAGGAGGATTATTTTAAACAAGATAATCAGGGGCATTTTACCTAACGAGGTAGATGAGGCTCCTGGGGCCGACGCAACGACACCACTTTCTCAGAGTCCTATTACAGTTCGGAAAGTGATAACGAGTAGGCGTACCCTAGCTCTGGCTACGGACACACTGAATACAGATATCCACCACAGGGCACTTTGCCTTTTTTAGGACAAGGCCAATGGAGACCACAAGAGGACGGGGCAACAACTGGCCCAGAGGTCTTCAACGCGGACAGCCATCAAACAACTTGAACTGGGATACAGGAAGAGGCAGAACCCAGAAGCAAGTAAATTTTTAACCCGAGGAACACGGAGAGATATCGACAAGACGGAAAGTGTGTAGGTGGTAAGGACCCCACCCAACCAGGTTGTTAACATCTCGAACTATGCTCTCAAGGAGGAGGAGGTTAAGGTCATGAGTAAGGGTAAATCTTTGGTACCCACAGCCCATCCTAACAACTTTGCCATCAAAACCGAACTACACAGATTCTTTTGGAAAATTCGTCTCCACTACTACTTCAGACATTCAACCTTCCATCCAGATCATCATGTACCGGACTGAGGACCCCCTCAACTTTTGTTCCACCAACTTACGCCATAACCAACAAGATTCTGGTTTAGGAGAGCGTGGTCTTGAGAGATGTGGGTAAAATACTGCATGAGAAGAAACACACAAAGTCCAATATCAGCAAGGTGGAGAACGCAGCCCTTTCGGCATTGAAACAGAACAAGGACATAATAATCAAACCCGCTGACAAGGGTGGTGCCATCGTGGTACAAGATGTGACCAAATACAGGATGGAGATACTTAACCATCTACAAGATGGTGTCAGCTACAGAAAACTGAGGACAGATCCATCCAAAGAACTGGCACTAAAAATACTCACCCTCACTCAATATGGCCTGGAACAGGGTTTTATCACTGACCTTGAATTCCAATACCTGAACTAGAAACATCCCAGACTGCCTACGATATATACACTACCCAAAATACACAAGGTTATGACTAGCCCACCTGGACGTCCCATTGCGTCAGATTGCGGTTCAATGTTGGAGCCATTATGCAAATATATAGACTTCTTCCTGAAACCCATTGCTGAGAATACACAAGCATATCTACGCGATACCATACAAACAATCAACATTGTGGACCAACGACCATTTGACACCCCCCCAAACAACTCGCTGGTTACCTGTGATATAGTGTCATTGTACACTATTATCCCACAGCAATCCGCCCTTGAGGACGCTGAAGCAGCCCTCAACCGAAGAACGGCGCCCATGGCAGTACCCACTGAGTTCATCATTGGACTTTTGCGGATCACCATGATGAAGAATTTTTTCATCTTTCAGGACAATTCTAACTACAGAATAAGGGAGTGGCTATGGGGGGCACTTTTGCCCTGGATCTAGCCATCATTTTTATGGATAATTTTGAAAAGAACTTCATCTTTAATGACTCCAATCCCTACGGTAATAATGTGGATATGTGGATGCGTTACATTGATGATATTCTCATGATCTGGACTGGTAACGCATCTGAACTGTTTTCTTTCCATACCTGGCACAACCTGAGAACACCCAACATTCAATTCACCTTACAATCAGACGCCAAACAGATAGACTTCCTTGATCTTACCATAAACATGGAGAATAATAAGCTCTACATGACACTCTACTGAAAACCTGCGGAGCGTAATCCACTCCTTCAATATAACAGCTATCACCCGAGAGGTCTCAGGGACAATCTGCCATTTGGACAGTTCTTACTCATTCGTAGGAACTGCTCTAAGAAATCAGACTACATGCTTGAATCTGAAGATCTCAGTAACCGCCTCATGGAAAGAGGCTACCCGGCCAGACTAATCAAAAAAGCAAGAAAGCAGGCATGGTGCAGCCTCCGCGAAACTCTACTGCAACCTAAAGAGAAAACGGATCTGGCTGGACAGAGGATGATATGTGTCACAACCTTTTCTACCAAAAGTAACGCCATCAAAAAGGTTATCAATAAACATTGGGGCCTGATATCCGATGACATACAACAAGAGTCCCTACTGATGCATTCATACAAAAAGGCCAAGAGTATCAAAGATCACATTGTCCGTTCATTTTTAAACTCTCCAGAAACTGTGACCCTACAATCCCTGTGGAACTTACCACACATTCTTGGACACCATATATGCGGTTAGTGCAAGGCATGTGTCATCACCATCCAGACTAAACAATTCAACTACAGACAGCACAAGATCCCTTTGAAATCATATACCAATTGTAACACCAATAATGTCATCTACGGAATCTTGTGCCCCTATGGCCTAATCTACATCGGTAACACCCAGCAGAAAATCAAAGTCCAGATACTACAACATTGCAGTCGCATACACTGTGAGGTGCCCGGGGTGCCCTTAGTGGAGCATTTCAAAAGAGATAGCCATGGCCCTGATGATTTCCAGTGGTTGGTGCTTGAAAAAACGACCCTGGGACTGAGAGGAGGTAACATGGGTCTGATTTTGAACACCAGAGAATCCAAGTGGATGCCCCTTTTGGATTCAATACACAATGATCCGAACGAAGTTGACAGTAGCCATGCACAATTAGCAACACTAGCATCAGAGTGATCTGTCCATGACGAGTATAGACTAGCATATAACTAACACATATCTGAATGTCTTTGCCGTGCCTTCCAGCGACACTTTACCCTCCGGTGTTGAGAGGTACGCGTCAGCTATCATCTATTGAGGCACTACTTTATTCCAAGGACGTTCCCCTGACACTCTACCCTCCTGTGCGAGAGGGACACACCAGGTTATTCTATGCCTAGTATAAAACTAACATATAATTCAATGTCTTTTCTATGCCTCCCACTGATACTTTACCCTCCTGTGTGAGAGGTATGTATCAGTTATCATCCATTGTAATACCACGTTGTTCTAAGTACGTTCCCTGACACTTTACCCTCCTGTGTGAGAGGTACGCGCCAGGATATGTTTTTGTCTCTTTTTTTAAGAAACATGGGTTGGATCCAACTGACATCTTTACCTCCCTGTGCGGGAGGTACTTGTCACAATTCATTGATGTACATCCCTACCTTGTTTTCGCGATTGGTATCTGTCAATCTACACATGTTTATACAATGGATTTGGCCCATACACACTTTCACCCTCCTGTGTGAGAGGTATTTATGGATTAACCAATGCTGTTCTGTTTCTTTTTGTTTTGTTCAGGCCTTTTACACACTAAGGGGTATAACAACCATACACCCTTCTATTGACTCAGTTACCCTTACGGGGGTAGCTTTTCTGATTACCAATTGTCTACGTAGAATCAATCAATCAATCAATCAGAGTACTTGTAGAGCGCGCTACTTACCCATGAGGGTCTCAAGGCGCTGAGGGGAGGGGGGATGCTGCCACTGCTCGAAGAGCCAGGTCTTGAGGAGTCTTCTGAAGGCGAGTAGGTCTTGGGTCTGCCGTATGTGGGTAGGGAGGGTGTTCCAGGTCTTGGCGGCGAGGTAG
The DNA here is from genome assembly GCF_964261635.1 of Lissotriton helveticus. Lineage (NCBI taxonomy): Eukaryota > Metazoa > Chordata > Amphibia > Caudata > Salamandridae > Lissotriton > Lissotriton helveticus. The sequence goes on along the minus strand of NC_136057.1, from coordinate 1,283,438,357 downwards.
GAGAAGGATCTGCCGCCGAATGTCGTTCGTTGGATGCGGGGAACAGCGGCGAGTGCTAGGCTGGCGGAGCGGAGCTGGCGGGTGGGGATGTAGAAGCTGAGTCTGCTGTTCAGGTAGGCTGGTCCGGCGTTGTGGAGTGCTTTGTGTGCGTGGGTGAGGAGCTTGAAGGTGATCCTCTTGTCAACGGGGAGGCAGTGTAGGTCTCCCAGGTGGGGGGTAATGTGGCTGCGGCGGGGGACGTTGACGATCAGTCGGGCGGAGGCGTTTTGGATGTGTTGTAGTCGTCGTAGGTTTTTGGCTGAGATTCCTGCGTAGAGTGCGTAGCCGTAGTCCAGTCTGCTGCTGACGAGGGCCTGTGTCACCGTTTTTCTTGATTCGGTTGGGATTCAGTTGTAGATCCTACGGAGCATGCGGAGGGTGTTGTAGCAGGAGGAGGAGATGGCGTTGACCTGCTTAGACATGGAGAGGGTGGAGTCGAGGCTGAATCCTAGGTTGCGTGCATGGTTGGTGGGTGTTGGTGCTGTTCTCAGTGTGGTCCGCCACCAGGAGTCGTCCCAGGCTGAGGGGGTGGGTCCAAGGATGAGTACCTCCATCTTGTCCGAGCTCAGCTTCAGACGGCTGCTCCTCATCCAGTCGACGACAGCCTCCATTCCCTCATGGAGGTTGGTTTTGGCGGTGTGTGGGTCCTTGGTGAGGGAGAGGATGAGCTGGGTGTCGTCGACGTAGGAGATGATGTTGAGGTCGTGATGGTGGGCCACTTGTGCGAGGGGGGCCATGTAGATGTTGAACAGTGTCGGGCTGAGCCCTGGGGGACGCCGCAGATGATGTTGGTGACTTCGGATTGGAAGGGTGGGAGGCGGACGCTCTGGGTTCTGCCGAAGAGGAAGGACGTGGTCCAGTCAAGGGCCTTCTCTTGGATTCCGGCTTCTAGAAGGGGTGTCTTTAGAGTGCGATGGCAGACCGTGTCAAAGGCGGCCGACAGGTCCAGGAGGATGAGGGCTGATGGTTCGCCGTTGTCTAGTTGGCGCCTGATGTCGTCTGTGGCGGCGATGAGGGCTGTCTCGGTGCTGTGGTTTTGTCTGAATCCGGACTGGGACGGGTCCAAGATGTTATTGTTTTCCAGGTGGCGGGCCAATTACTTCTTGACGATTTTTTCGATGACCTTTGCCGGGAACGGGAGATGGGCCGGAAGTTCTTGAGAATCGTTCTGTCGAGCTACTACCTGACTATGAAACCCTTCCGCCCCCTTTTTGACAGCAGTTCATTCATGACTATTTAACCCGTATATCATCGGCCTCATTTCTGCAACTTTGTGTTTTTACCATCTTTGACTGCATGTCATGTTTTAATCCATCATTTTGGGGCGAGTCTTTCCTCACTTACCAATCGTCCCTCGGATCACGTTCTCAACCAACGTGAGACTATGTGCACGCGAGAGCTGCCTTGCCCTTCATCCGGCTCCCATTTTTGGACGGATTGCGGCATATGGGTCATCGGTAAGTGGCAACCACACACCCTCCCACTCTTTTGACCTGATAGGCCCCTTCTGCTTTGGTTCGTGGCCTATGAGCCGGTCCTCATGCAATTTTTACTTCTAATCCACCGAACCGACACAGCCTGATCGGACGACCCTCATTTTGGCCCTCAGGTAATACCGGCCATGACAACCCACTGTGTTGTCAGTCATTGTTTGGTTTCTAAAACACATGAGCGAATTTGTTTTTAATCTGTTGGGTCTTGTCACTTGTTTTTAGATTTATACGTTTGGGCAGGCCAACCACTGTGGCCTCTTGTTTGATTTATTGAAGGGACATGTGAATAATTTTTCCCTCTACTGTAAGTTGTTCTTTTCACTGTTCTCTAGTTAAACCCGCAATTTTGAGGCGGCTCTCAGCATGGCCACATTGCCAGTTTTCAATATTTGTCTGCTTTAGGTTTTTTCCATGCTACTTTCGTTCTCAGTACTGTGGAGCCCATGTTGCCATGATTACCCCGCCGTGAGTCTCTTTCACGGTAAACTCTGTCCTTTGTTTGAGTCCTTTTAAATTCGTTTTTCTTTTGTTCAGACCATTAAGCCCTCGTTTTTCTTTATGTCCTAGGTGCCCCCCCTCCTCCTCATCACCTCCCTGTCCTGAGGAAGACCCCCTTAAGGTTTTTCAGATACCTATAACACTGTGGGGTCGAAACGTCGACATCTTCTCAACCTGCCAGCTTGCGCCTCAGCAATATACAATTACGAATTTTTCAAGCATGGCTATGTACACTTATGACATTTTTGCTGTAATTGTAGCTCTGAGCAAAGCTGTGTATTGTTTTCTTTCATGAGGATCACGAGATCTGCACTGTACCTTTGTCTTATACCTATCCATTTGCACTATAAATCACTAGAACCCTTCTTCACATCCTTCTCCCCCCCTCAGCTTGGGGCAAGAAAACATCCAAATGAAATTTTTTTGTATAATGTCATTACGGGTTCATTGTGATTAAATAACAGTGGGCTACATTTACTGTTTTTCTTTGCTATGTTTTCGAGTTTTGATGAATATTGTGTTTTCTGTTTAAATAATTGCGTACGGGGACCACTCCCATACTGTGAAGTATTTATGCAGCACACAAATAGTAATAGCGTGAAAGCACAAATCAAGAAAAATCGCAAACCTCTTTAGGAAAATAGGATACATTTGAATAATTAAAATTAGACCAAACGACATAAATCCAGTCACTAGGACTGGAGATAATGAATTTCAGACTTTTAGGTAGATATAACGCCTGAAAGCACAAAGCCCCACTTGCTGTTCTCTGGTCTTGCTAGACCAGGGGAAGTCACATGTTCTGGCTGACCGTGATGGAGCATGGGCCAGATAAAGGGACAATGTTACACCTGATGAGAAAGTTACCTATTCAAAGTCTGGTGAAAAACATCTAGTTTGCAGTGGAGAAGGCAATGAGGAGCCCAAAACTTGAACATTGCACCTTTCTTTGTAGAGAAGTGCACTCTGATGTCAGCCAATGGTCCAGGACCTGGGGAGGCACCGCTTGGGTGTCAGGGACTCAATCTAGCAGAGGTAAGCAGGGCTCCGGCAGGTCCAGGCAGATCCAGTTGCAGCACGTCAGCTGAGCAGTTGCAGGGAGACCTATGGAGCAGGTTGTATCCCTGTTTCTCAGAACAAGAGGTCAGGCAACTAACCCTTGTAGTCACTCAGGTTAGCCTGGGATGAAGGAAGCAGGTCTAGCCTTCCTTCTCACACAGCAGGACAAGTCTCAAGAAGCATAGCAGTCCTCTGGGGAACAAGACAGGCCTCCAGCAGCAGGGCAATCCTCTGGGAGCAAAGCAGGACTCAAGCTGCAGGGTGGCCTTCTGGGGAACAAGGCTGTCCTTTTTAGGTCGAGCAGAGTCTGCTCGAGACCTATTGCTGCCCGTTTCTGGGAATGTAGACACGAGAGGGGCACGAGCGCAGATTTGACCTCGTGGGCGCGCACGGCGCCGTGCCCATCTCGTGCCTCATATTCCCGTGCGCAAACACACTCACACAGCCACACTCACGCATGCGCACATACACAGCCACAGGCACACACACACTGCATACACACACGCACCCCCCCTTAATCAGACCCCCGCACACACAGACAGACACACGCACAGACACACTCGAACACACACAGACACACACGCGTACACCCCCCTCCCCCTCCACTCACCGGGCTCTTTCCGCGTGTCCCTCGGCAGCCAGCATTCAGCGTGCAGGCTTCCAGGACGTTCTCCCAGCAGTTCCTTCCTGTTTCTTTGCAGGCCCCGCCCACGTCCCAACGAAGGCTGCCGACTTCCGCTAGTTGTAGTGTGGTTTTACATCGGAAGTCGGAATGACGTGGTAAAGGCAAGAAGGAATGCATCAAATATCTAGTCCTTGTTTAAATGTGTGGCTTGCAATGGCGCCAGTGTGTTTTAAAAATAAATGGGGGTTAACAAAAAAATGATATATTTATTTTTGCAGCGCTGGACGCTTTAAGAATAGCATCCGTATGCCTTGCTTTTGTTCGGCTCTTAATAAGCGCACACTAGGATCCTGCTCCGTTTGCGTCACGATTTTTTGTCACTGTGTTTGCCTCTTGTAGCTCTATATTTGCGAGTTTGTTTACATCAACATCGCTACAGCCAGTCGAGCCCCGCTATTGACCTCTGAGTGTTTGGTGTGATCATAAATACACATTCAGATGAAAGTGAGTGTGCTTAGGTGCTAGGGCTTTCGCTCCAGGCAATTTAGTTTTGCATATTCTTCTTCACAGGTTTCCATTTAATTCTAATCTTACATCTTTTATTTTCTTAAGTTTTTATTTTGGGGGCGTGCCCAGCAGCTAACTAGAGTATTCTACCGATCCGCCATTTATTGCTCATTTCATTCGTATTACCAGGGTTTTAAGTGGGCCAGGTCCTGCTGGTACTCAGCACCACCAGTTCTAACAGGTATTTGCAATGCAATAGGTGTCGCATTTACGCGAGTTTAAGCTATTGGCATTGTAAATGACAATGCGTTTTATATATGTTTAAAAAAAAATAAACATAAATAAAAGGCATTGTCATTTACAATGCCAATACCTCAAACTTGTGTAAATGCGAGACCTATTGCATTGCAAATGCTTGTTTTCTCTGTAGTGCCCTAATGCCAAAAAATATGAAATCAGAAAACAGGAAATACCCCTAACATACCATGAACTGACTCGGTAGTTTAACTGGGAATTAACACACATCACATTTAGAATGGGAGCCTTGATGTTATAAGTACAAACTAGGCCAGTGTTAGTGAAGTACTCGTGCCATCCTGAGTGGAACTATTTTGATGAAGCACCAACTAGAGCATTCTCAAATATTTTAATAAGTGTGTATCACAGCTTAGCCATTGTATGTTACAATACAGGGGCACCACAGGAAATGCAACAGTTTCACACACCACTCCCCAGTTCAATAAAAATGTGCAAACAGTTAATGCAGTGATAAAAAAAAATGTCCCAGGATGCAAGATGAAACGTTATTCTGGATCATCCATGGAACACATTAGGTGGGTACAGTATACCCTCTAGCATTGACTGCAGAGTAGCATAAAATATTGACCATGCCTCTTTTTGTAGCGTTACAAGCATACGAAGTCAACTCTCCTGCTTTAACCACATGGTAACGAAGTACCAGTAACACGATCTTCCCGGCATGACTCGCGGGTGGGTGAGTGGGGCGGTCACATAGGGGGGTTAATTTAATTTAATAATTTTAAAAATATTAAATGTACCTTCCCGCCGGCCTGGTCCTCCATCGTCTCTGCTTCTTCTCCTGCTCGCGGCAGGAAGGAGGCAGCCAGGCTCCCACCCCTAAGCCAATCACAACGCTGCAAGCAGCATTGTAATTGGTCGGGACGACACCCAGCCACGGTCTAATGGCCCAGCCATGTTCTCCATGTAGGCTGCATTGCAGCCTGCATTGGAAAAGGGCAGAGTGCACAGGACTGGTTTGGTCGGCCCCAGAGGGCCGACCAAACCAGTCATGCACACTCAGGAGTGGGCACATCACTCCTCCCCTGCCCAGCCCTGGTCACAGAGCAGCCCCGCCCACCTGCCTGCAACTAAACCCTTCTGCTTTCTCACAGTGCTAGAAGCAGAAACATAAAATGGTAGTTATTCCCATTTTATATTTCTGCTTCCCGCACTACGAGAAAGAGTGGGGCGACGCTCCTCCGCCCTAGTGGAGGGTGACAGAAAAGAGTTGGAAAGCACAAAAGTAACGTTACTGTTAGCATAGTATCAAGACACTGCATTTTTAATTGCAATGAAATGTAATTGGATGCCACCCTTCAGTGACAGAAAACAAATGTTTTACACTTGCTCAAATAAAAAGATACTTTTATATCGCACTTCATACCTTACTTTTGCCTTTTTTAAGCAATGTAAATAACAGATGTTGCTACTTCCCAATTTAATGGTGCTCAATTTACTGATCTCTAAAGGATGGAAGTCTTAGTCTGCCTTGCTAGGACTCCAACTTGGATCTTCAGAACTTTGCTATCTCTGCAAGGGACCATTTGTCTCTCAGAGCCAACCTAAACATGTTTTAAACATAAAACAGCTTTGCCCAGAGTCAGAATAACTTCTGACTCTGGGCTTAATATGAATGTTTATAAATTGTGGGGTAATGAGGGGGTATGTCTTTTTGACATTGTTTATGGGGTTTTTTATCATTGTATTTACCTTTGGCTCATCCACCCTCTTTACAGTGACAATGCATTGCATAGTACACTTGATGCAGTTATACATATTGGAGATACATGACCTGCAATGGTTTTTTTTTACCATTGTTAAATGAGGAGGGGGCTTTGTTCCATGAAGCCTTGAGTGGGTCATAATACTTCTCCACTCCCTCAATAGTAGAAATAAATAGCATATGAAGGTTGCTTTTATTTTTTATGCCACAAAGTAGCAGAACACAAGGGGTTACATTCGTGCAATGGGATAAAAACGGGCAGAGAGATGAAATATGCCTTGCGAATAATAATAGTGGTTTGTTCTGTGGGCAATGAAATGTGCAATCTCTAAACCAGTATTCGGTATTTCTTTTTTTCCGTTTTCTGTTTTCTTTTTGTTTACATTAGTTAGGTTGTATTGTGGGGATAATAACTGGCTGTAACATTATACTGTAGTCATACAGGGTGTCACTGTATCTTTGTTAGTACCCTGGTTCAGTAAAACATGTTTTTATTTTCAGTGGCGTTCCATAAATAGTGCATGAATGAAACCCAGCTGGCCTAATTTATTCCATTAAACGATTTTTTGTTAGATCATTTTTGAAAACACTTCTCAATAAATATATGTGTATGCCATTGTGTGAGTAATATTTAAACACTTTGGAGGGCTGGCAGCATTCACTTCCAGCCTAGTGTTACGCGGCTTGTCCATATTATTGCATTTTGGTCCTTTGAGGGTTCCACATTACTTCACTGAAGTGTATGGTCACCTCTCGGAGACAAAGCATTTTTCTGATCATTGACTACTTTGACAGCTATGGTGCTAACGCGGGATTACTGGTTACTAATTATCTTACCAAATCCCATTTCCTGTCGACTGAATCGTTGGTACCTGTCTTGAGTAAAAGGTAATCTCGAAGTAAACAATCAATTTAAGAACTTACACCACTCTAAATGACCACTGACCAAAATGAAGTTTTAAAGATTTAATATAAAGTCAAAGATAACTGAAGATACAAACTTCTCAAGATGAGATTCAACAGGTATATCGGAATCACTATGAACATGAACTTCTTGAATAGTCTGAGTCTGAAGAACAAAATAATAAGTACAAGTTCGAATACCATCAGGGTTGCTAAAATGGATACAAGTTGCAACCTCAAAGTCATTACAGAAAAGAAAATTAAAGTTAGTCTGTCCCTACACTACACTAAATGACATCCCTACTTAGCAAGATCTTAACCCTCTAGGTGTCAGCCGTGGTGACTTCCTAAGAAGATCACGCACTTCTCTTTGTCTCTTCTCTGATAATGGGTCTCTCCTGATCAGCCTATCTGCCTACCCATCCGCTTCCTTAGGCTCCCAAAATCATCTGCTCTGCTCTCCTCCCGGGTCTCTTTCCCTAATACCAAATCACATTTTCAATAGAAACGCCCCTTGGGACGCCCCTCACGTGGTACATCTTTGCGCGGCAAACTCCATGATGGTACTCTTGAAGACCCTCGTTAAAGTTGACCTTGGTTCCCAGGCAGCTTCTTCAGTGCGCTGATACCCCCTGAAATTCCTGGAAACTCCTACAGGCCTGCGCAAGGCGCCACTGAACAAAGTCCCTTTCATTCGAGCTGATTAGGACCCTCGCACCTGCATACAGCTCTTCCTGCAGTGGGCCTCAAATTCCAGACTCCACCATATCTTAGGCCATAAAACACTCTCAGAGCTTCATACTGGACACCTCACGACCTCTCCTCTAACGAGCACATGACGATTTGAACTTCATGACATTATCGGCTCTGGCCTACTTGATTTACATGCAGCAGGTTCCTGCACTCTTAAAACGTTAACTTGATTTAAACAGCAAACATTCTTAACTAGCATACGTTTCTAAAATAACACATCTATAAAACATATACTTTTAACCCTAAATTCAATAGTACATTTTGAAAGAACCATGTCAACCTTGTCTCACATTATTTTAGCAGCACGTTTAGATTTGCTTGTGAAATAGCCATGAGGCCTACACAAAATACTGGGTTTTTAGAGTTACATTCAACTCTTACATTATTCCTTTAACATGAGAACATGAGGTTTTCATATTCATCCCAAACATTTCTACATTAGTCTCACACAGTTATGATTATCGTTACTCTACTTAAACATTCTATGCATTTCACCTCTAAATATAAGACACTCTGTGTATTTCACTTCTAAATATAAACACTCTGGTGCAAAGTACATGTGAACTAACTACGTGCTTGTAAATATGGCGTACTTATACATTTTTTCCAAACTTGTGCTCTCTCAGTCCCCCCTTTGATGACCTTCAGGGGTCATCATCACCATGACACTAAAAATGTAGAACCTTTAAAGTGAAGTCAGGACAGTACCACTTCTTTTCATACTCTCTAATGCTTTCAGACTTTTGTATTGGGTGTCCTGCATCGCTGTCAACTCTTCTTCCTGTTTCTTCATAGCTCTCTGTAACCTATTTGCTCTATACCATTGATACAAACGCACCAATCCCCACAAAGTGATTACACAAATCACTACTATGATGATGGGCTTCAATATGTACCAAACGATACCCTTTCCTAAGTTGGCAAACCAACTTCCAACTTTACCCATTCCATGGCCTACTTTTTCCCACACATTTACCTTTGCCAGGTCCTCAATTTCGTAGTGTATGGCAGTAATGTTTTGTATATACTTCTCTAGAGGCTTTGAATTGTCTGGAATGTAAGTACAGCATTCCTGTACCTTCAAGGCCCTACAGACTCCTCCCTCTTTTGCTAACAGAACATCTAAAGCAAGTCGGTTCTGAAGAACCATTGCCCTAATCGATTGCATCTCCCCTTCTATCAGCATCAAGGATCTTGCAGTACTGGCAGACAGTCTATCTACGACTGTAGCTAACCTCCTGATCTTAATGTCATTCATTATCAATCCTAAGAAAGGGAATGCAGCACCTATTACATCTCCAATTACTTCTGCTGCACCTAGCCCTCGCTTCCATCTAGTTGATATTTCTTTCTTAGGCGTCTCTAAATTCTCAACATGATATATTTTAGGGAAGACAACAGCCAGATAGCATGATCCGTACCAATTATCTGGTAACTTCACATAGGCATATCTTCCACATACAAAATATACATTTGGTATTGCTTGCATCCCTTTCATGAAGTTCTTAGAGTAGTACTCCAATTGAAAAGCATGTTCGCAATTGACTTGTCCTACAAAAACGTTTTCATAGTAGGAGTAACTCCTGTGAATGCACAGTTTCCCCCGTTTCTCCTTATCCAAAGCAATTGGACCAATACTTCCTTTTCGTTGTTGTGCCCTTTCCTCCTTGGTCCAATCTGTTTCTCCTTGTCCTGATGCCTTCAATGCCTTCTGCTTTCTGTATCTAGTATCTACCTGAGCTATAAACTTTTTCTCAACTTCTGATATTTGACAAGTCAGATTGTTGTTTCGAGCATGTGAAGTATCTAACGTTCTCCATGGAATAAACCATTTGTGTAACCTGTCTTCGCTTTTGTAGTAGTCCCATTTGTTCAAATGCTTGAAATTCGGAACCTCTGGCAATGTCGAGTCGAAATTCGAGAAGTAATACTCAAATCCGTCTCGTCCATAAAACATACTTAACAATAAACTGCACGTTATTCCATATGTCAACGGGAGATGATGGTATTTGATACCCTCCTCCACCGAAATTGGTAACTGCATACATACATAGCAGTCCTTTACCTCCATGGCATCAACATATTCATAAAGCAACTTAGCATAAGCATTTGACTTGTAATTCCCCTGTGATTCATCCATGTGTAACCTTTTTACTTCTGCATCTAACAACGCCTTGTCTTTCTCATTGATGTTTCCCTTCTCCTTAACTGTGGTAGTTCTCGGTGTTGACACTCCCTTATCCTCCTTAACTGTGGTTCCATCCCCTTCGTGTCCCGCTAGGAATGAAACAGTTACCACTAAAATTATAAGAGAAACCACTACTCCTAAAAATGTAACAGCTATACATTTTGCCCTGCGGTTCGGGTTGCCAGCCTCCATGTTCTCAAATAGTGTAGTTTTCGACTATCTTCCAGCATTCACTTCCTCTTCTTTTCAAACAAAGTCTTTCTCTCTTGCAATGTCTTTCTTGAAACACTTGGAAGCTTGACAATTTGTTTCCGCAAAACAGTTCAAAGTCCAGTAGAAATAGACAACCCTAGCCCTTCTCCATCCACTAAAATGAAACCCCTATCACTTTTCTTCTTCCACTCGGCGCTAGGTTATCTTGCAACAATTCACAATTTCTTTTCAAAAGTCTTATTTTCGTCTGAAGTTATGTATGACTCAAGGAGTGACACTACTTCTTCATAAATGTCCATCCGAAGTATCATTCCCTCAGGTTCTGGACAGTTCGTACTACACCATGGAAAGTCAACCTTTTCTAGGATTATTCTCCTTATTTCGCTCAAGACAAGTGGACGGACGAAATTGAGAGTTAGCGTTTTTTCAATTTCCAATCCTGGTACTATCAGTTCTATATCCACAATTACAAAGGGGTCCGTTCTAATCAAGATCACTTTCTTCACTTTTCCAGATCTGCACCCCTTTGAAGACATTCGTAGTATGATCTTAGTCCACAACAATAAGCACTCCTAGCAATTCTACTACTCGTTCTAGCATTTCCAAACGAAGAAGAGTTCCCTCCAATATTGGATATCGTGAACAGCAAACTGGAAACTCAACTGTCTCTAAAAGCAATTTTCTTATTCCACTCAGGAGAGCAGGATGAACGATGTTGAGTGTCAGCAACCTTTCGGTCTCCGCTCCTGGCAGTAGAAACTTTATTTGCACTGTGATGATCGGGTCAGTTCTGATCAGTTCCACTTCCCTGATCCTCCCTGTTCTGTGTCTCCCAGACATCTGCAACAAGGTAGGTCCAGTCGGGAGTAGAGTATCTTCTGCTAGGCACTCGCACCCTACTTGATCTTCTAAGACCCTCCTCGGCTTGATCCTGGATATCTTCTTCTGGATCTGAGTCTTCGGATATAGGAGTAAGTGTTTCTTCTTGGGCCGACCTCAAACTTAGCCTTCTTCTTCTTGTTGGCCAAGTGGCAGCTCCAAGCCTTATTCTCCTATTCCTTGTCCTCCCACTTGGTTCTTGATCGCTCCGATACGGATCTGAGTCTGAGTCGTATTCACTTCTGCTCTCTCCTTCAGTTGCGTCTTCTGTCTCACTGCCGTCCTGCCTTCGCTCTTCTTCTGAATCCGATGCGTTCCCAACTTCTTCCGACACCCCCTCAGCTGCCTCAATCCCTTCTTGCGACTCTTCTCCCACTTCCGGGCTTTCGTCTGGGATGGGAGCTGTTCCTTCTAGAGGTGCTGGAACTCTTCTAGTATGGGATGCATGGATCCAATTTGGCAGCCCCCCGCACTTCACCGCGGTGTTCGTGATCAGGATTACCTGAAAGGGCCCACGCCAGCGAACATCTAGGCAGTTCTTCCGGACGTGTTTTTTAACCAGGACCCAGTCCCCTGGGTTCAGGTCATGACACAGGTTCCTCGCTGTTGGAACTTCAGCCGCATGCACCTGAAGGGACACAGAATGGATGGCGTCAGACAGTCCTTTACAATAATCCAAGATCAGATCATCTGTAATATTCAATAGAGCAGTAGTTGGAACTGTAGGAAGTCTCATGGCCCTCCCCATCAGGATCTCGTGGGGAGAGAGACCTGTCCTCCTATCAGGTGTGCTGCGCATGCTCATGAGCACCAATGGAAGAGCATCTGGCCAACTCAAGGATGTGGATGCCACTACTTTAGCCAATCTATTCTTCAAAGTGCCATTCACTTGTTCCACAATTCCTGAAGCTTCTGGTCGATAACTACAATGCAGCTTTTGATCGATATTCAGTGTGGAGCACAACATCTTCACTATTTCGCTGTTAAAATGTTTTCCTCTGTCCGATTCCAAAGAGGCAGGCACCCCGAAGCGCGGTATCAACTCCCTGAGCAACAATTTTGCCACTGTGAGTGTATCGCACCTACGTGTAGGGTATGCCTCAACCCATCTGGAAAATACGCATACAATCACCAACACATACCGAAGGCGATTGACTCTTGGCATTTCGATGAAGTCTAGTTGCATTCTATTGAAAGGCCCCCCTGACCTCCCAATGTGACTCAGTGTGACTGGTGTTCGTTTGCCTACGTTCAGTTGTTGGCAGGTAACACATCGCTTACATACTGATTCTGCTGCTATTCTGAATTTCGGGCAATACCAAGTCTGCCTAAAAACTCTCATCATAGCATCCCTTCCTAGATGTACTGGACCATGTATTTCTCTCGCCATGGGATTAGCTAATTCTTCAGGTAACACAGCTCTCCCATCTGCTGAAACCCAAAAATCCATTTCACTTCGCACACAGCCTGCTATTTCCCATGCCTTTTTCTCTTTTTCAGGTGCGTTCTCCTGCATTATTCTTAAATCCTCCCAAGTGTCTACAGTTTCTAACATCATACTTAATTCTGTCTTTTCTTCTGCACCTTCTATTTCCACCTTTGAGAAAGAATAACTTTGTTCCGCACAATAACGTGCGACTTCATCAGCATATCTATTACCTTGTGACACAAAATCTGTATTCTTAGTATGAGCTACACACTTCACTACTGCAATATCAACAGGACCTTGTAATGCTTCTATCAGCAATCTCACAAATTCTCCATTTCGAATGGGCGAACCAGAGGAGGTCATGTAACCCCTCTGAGACCACAACTGCCCGAAATCATGAACCACACCGAAACCATATTGGCTATCCGTGTAGATGGTGACTCTCTTTCCATTTCCTGCTATGCAGGCACGAGTTAGGGCAATAATCTCTGCTACCTGTGCGGAATGTACTCCTTCCAGGCAAGCGGCTTCCACAACTCCAGTAAGGGTACAAACAGCATAAGCTGCTCTCAACCGACCAGTATCGTCTCTTAAACATGAACCATCAACAAAGTAAATTTCATCGGGGTCAGACAATGGCTCATCCACTATATCTGGTCTGGGTTTCGTGCATAGTTCAGTCACATCAAGGCAATCGTGGTCTTCACATCCTTCGCCTTCTATTACAGTAGGTAATGGCATCAAAGTAGCAGGATTCAAGACAGAGCATCTCCTGAGAGTCACGTTTTCTGCGGCAAGTATAACTTGCTCATAACGCGTGAGCCTGCTATTGGTCAGATGCTGCGTCTTCGTCCTGGTCATTAACAATTCAACTGAATGTGGTACATACACCACTACTGGATGTCCCATTACAATACTTTCGCTCCTTTCAATGCTGACACCCGTTGCAGCAACGGATTTGAGACATCCGGGCAACGCTGCGGCTACTGGATCTAATGTAGCCGAAAAATATGCAACTGGTCTACGGGCATTACCGTGGGTCTGTGCCAAGACTGACAAAGCACATCCCTCTCTCTCACAGCAATAGAGTGAAAACGACTTTTCATAATCTGGCATTCCCAGAGCCGGAGCACGACATAAATCGTCTCTCAGCTGTAAAAACGCCACCAGACATTCTTCATCCCATGGTACCGGATCACTCACCTCCTTGTGCGTCAGTTTCTGTAAGGGCTTTGCTTTCAGTGAAAAGTTAACTATCCACTGTCGGCAGTAACCCACCATTCCTAGGAACATTCTAACCTCTCTCTGAGTTGTAGGCGCATTCATTTTCATTATCGCCTCAATCCTCTCTGGGGACACCTTACGTTTCCCTTTTTCTAACCTGTGCCCTAGATACTGTACTTCTGTCAGACAATACTGTAACTTGCTCGGAGATACCTTATGTCCATTTTCAGCTAAATGATTCAGTAAGGCAATTGAATCTACTTTACAAGCTTCCTCTGTTTCTGACGCAACAAGTAGGTCATCTATGTACTGTACCAGAACCGAGTTCTGTGGCAGTACTAGATTCTCAAGATTCTTCTTCAACAACTGATTAAAGATGGATGGACTGTCTGTGAATCCTTGTGGGATTCGACACCATGTTAGAACGCGATCTTCCATTTTAAACGCAAAAAGGTACCTGCTCTCTTCATCCAATGGGATTGAAAAGAAAGCCTGACAAAGATCTATCACTGTGAACCATTCTGCTTGACATGGTATTTGAAACAATATTACTGATGGATTCGGTACCACGGGACAACATGAAACGACTATGTTGTTAATCTTTCGTAAATCCTGAACTATCCTAAACTTCCCGCTAGGTTTCTGCAAACCCATAATCGGGGAGTTACAAGGACTGCCCACGATTTCCTTCAGTATTCCCTGCTGTATCATTGACTCGATCACAGGCTTTATTCCTGCAATCGTTTCCTGGGACAATTTGTATTGAGGCGTTCTTGGAAACTCAACATTTGGTTTTACCAGAATTTTTACCGGTTCTACCCCTTTAATCAATCCTATATCTTCTCCTGTGAAATCCCACACCTCTGACGCCACTGCATCTCTTAAGTCTTGTGGAAGATCTTCTACAGTCAGAGTAGGATATAGTTCTACACAGAATTTTGAATTGGCCACCTTAAAGGTAGCATCATCGTCGGTAGTCTGTACCTCCACTCCTTGTGGGGTGCAGTATATGGTGCAATTCAATTTGCATAACAAATCCCTACCTAACAGACATACCGGACTCGAGTCACAAACCACAAACTGATGTTCGTTCATGTGGTTTCCAATTTTCACAGACACTGGTTCTGTCAAGGGACTAGTCATTCTTTTATTTGCGACTCCTACCACCTGAATTGTTTCCCCTGACATCGGCAAGTCTGGAACCACCGCTGATCTCAGAGTCGAACGAGTAGCCCCAGTGTCCACTAAGAACGTAGTGGGACACCCTGCCACTTCTGCCTCAACAAATGGCCCTCTCTGATCCACTTCTAGAACTGCCCCGAGGGTACAGTCTTCTTCACTGCTCACCCGTTGTCCTGTCAATGGATCAATGTAATAACATTTTTCTTCCTCGATAAACAGAGGCATTTGTTTAAAGACCTTTCCTCCAGCTGCTATCTTCGGTGGCTGTGGGAATTGGGCCCGTGGAGCCGAAGTCCCCCCTTTGGCCACCTTACTGCTTGGGACTGTCACCTTTTGCACTGGGTCTTCTTGGACCTGCTCTTCTACTTCTTGCTCTCCGTTTTCAGGGTTAAAGGGACACTCGCGTCGCCAATGCCCCACCTGATGACACAGATGACACTTTGTCGTTTTCTTTAAAGTGGCAAAGTCTATCCTAGGTCTCTGCCCTTCTTCATTATCTTTGTTCTGACCATTTGGTTTTCGTCCCATCCCCTGCTTCTGCTGGCCACCCTTCCCAGCGGACTGCATTTGCACCACCATCAATTTCTCCTTTAGATTCTTGGCTTTAGAATCTATCTCGTCACTGCAGTACCTCGCATATCGTAAAATTTCATCTAGTGGTTTGTTCTGCCAACAGATTAAATGTTGCTGTATCATCAAACAAATATCAGGCCTCAACCCCAAGACAAACTTTGACACGAACTGCCCTATGTCTTTGGGATCCATTACATCTAGTCCACTGTATTGCTTGAATGTTTTCAACAATCTTTCATAAAACTCGTGAACTGTCTCCTTGGGTTCCTGCCTTGTTCGGTCTATTTTTACCCAATCTATATCCTGTGGTGGTACCTTATCTTTCAGCCATGCTATTACCCTTTCATACTTTCGCATGACAATCTCAGATGGTCCATTTGTTCGAGCATCCCTCAATGGTTCAGCATTTGGCCATTCGACACTAGTCTTACAAGGGGTCCACAAATCAGATGGGACCACGATGTCAAACAACGTGTTCAAATCTATCCACAGTACTTTCGAAATTTTAACAAACCTCTCTACCTGCTTATACCACTCGACTGGGTTGTCCCGCAACTTCGGGAATGAGTTGGTAAATGCGGCTAAGTCTCCTCTACTCCAGGGCACATGGACATAATTTCCATTTGATATTTCTCGTAAAGGGAATGCCTCCATCTGCATTACCCTTCCCTCAGGGGTCATCACATTTGTACTTCGCCTAACTGTGCCCTTTTTCGACCACCTTTCTTCCCATTTATCCAGTTCTCTCCACACTCTTATCCCTGTTACCAGCTCTCTTATGTGTGTTTTTAATCCAGCAGTTCTCTTCTCATCTAGATCTTGGTCTGCGTACTGTAATCTGTGGTTACTCTGTAATGCCCTTGTCCTAGACAAATCCACGGCATACTTGTCTGCCAAATCAGTCAGTTTTTCATGAACCGCTCTAGCTTTCCTAGTAATATCCTTTGCCATGAACAATAACTCATCCTGTTCATACAATTCTATCCTCTCCAAAGGCAATGTTCCATCTATTATCTCATCTACATCTGACTTTAAACTGGTAACATCAAGCCTTTTTGCCTTTATTTCAGCTTTCAAGACACTCAATTTAGCTCCTCCATCCGCATCTCTCCCATCCCAGCTCCGAGATCTACGTTTAGGTATTGGTGAATTATAGGGAGTCCTCCCCTGTTCCCATCTCTCTAAGTCCCATGCCTTTCCGTCTTCTCGGGGTGGGTGGTGAAACACTCCTTCACGCCTCCCAGCCTCCCTCTCTCCATCCTGGCTAGTTTCACGGGATTGAGGATAAGAGGTTCTATTACTCCCTCTTTCTTCCCTACTTCCCTGTGCTTCCTGAGTATTCGAGGCGTGGCGGGACCTATCGCTGTTCTCCTTTCTCCAATGTTGAACGTCTTCCCCAAGCGTATGATGAAGGCACCTAAACCTATTCTGAAAATTCCGTACCGCCTCATCTCCTCCGTTCCCCCAGAGACGGGACATTTCCTCACATTCTACAATCCTAGTATTTTGTTCCGGCTGTTCTCTCTGATTTGTAGGACCTGCATCCCCTCTATTCTCTTGACTTTGGCCTTCCCGGCCCTGACTGCTTTCGCTGGCCCCACAATGAGATACAGTCCCGTTACCCCTGCTTTCCCACTCTGGTTCCGTTCTTGTCCTGTTACTCGGAGATACTATGGACCCGTCCCATTCCCTCAAATCAGCTCTTAACTCTGAAAAAGATCTTGGCCGCGGTCCCCTTAGATCCATTGGTCCTCTCGGACCTCCCTGTTCTGAATTGGGACCGACAGTTGTGTCTAATGGGGTGTTCCACGTTACCGAACCTGGTAATTGTTTCCATGCATTCGTCACATTATTCCTCCTTTCCATCTCAATCCTTTCCCTATCCAATTGCCTTTGTTGTTCCCCTCTATCTCTCTCAGAATTATAGATCGAAACTATGGGTCCTATGGTAACAGGCACTTGAAGAGCGTCTGGCAATCCCACAGACTCAACCCTTTCTGTGGTTGGCGTTTTCTGCACCACAAACCTTCCCACTACACTCTGTACAGTGTTGTTTGGAGGTGTTTCTCCGCCTTTGCTAGGTGTCCATTCCGATATAGGGAGTGGTGTATATCCCTCTATCTCATTCCCATCTTCCCTTGCGAGCCCTCTATCTTCTATCAAACCCACTCTCGGAGGTGGTCTATCCATCAACAATCTGTTTATCAGATTGTCCTCCGACTCGCTTTCCTCGTCTTCTTCCATGAGGTTTCCTCCTCCTGACACCTCCCTCATCGGATACATTTTCTCCACCTCAATAGTCTGTACCCTCCAACGCTTTTCCTCCTCATCCCATTTGGAATCTCGCACTGCCCTTACCGATCGCGTCAGCCTTTGTTGACGCCTGTTCAAATTTCGGTCGTGTGCAGCCTTAATCCATGCATTAAGAGCCTCAAACTGTGTTGGTCTAGGTGAAGGTTTCAATGAGGACATGGTTGCTTTTAGCCGATGTAACACCTCTAACTTAAACGTTCCGTACTTTGGGAACTGCATTTCCTCATTTCCTTCCGTAAGCTTATTCCAAGCCCCAATCCATAATATCGTATGCAGCCCCACATTCGTTGCCATATAATGAGCTGGCGTACCCTCTGGGGGAGCCTCTTCCCCGTAATAATGTTCACTTCGTTTACGTTTAAAAATCCCTTTCAAACACTTAAAACACTTCATGATTTCTCTTTTCTCCGCGTTTGTTTACTTCCTGATGATATTCCACCAATCTCAGCGCCGTTCTCACTAACTGGCCTATCCGTACGCGACTTTCCTCCGACGTCACGCTAGCCGCCCAACCAGAGCGCGGCTCTAGCTAACGTCACACCAACCGCTCAATCAGAGCGCGGCTCTAGCCGACGTCACCCGTCCCCCTTCGCAGCAGTTCCCCTCCTTTCTCAGCTCGTCTCCTCGGTCATGCACGCATCCCATTCATACATTGAAAAATGATTACTTCCGTCCAAGCGATCACCTTTCTTTGACTGTACGCCCACAGTCTTTCTGTAGTTGTCCCCCTAACTTGGCGAAATGTCTTTCCGTTTACTTCCAGACAATCGCCTTCTCCGATAGGTTACTCACACGCAGTAACTTTCGACCAGCGTCCGTTACTCATACACTCACTCTTACACTCCCCCTATCTTGGATCCACGGCGGTCAATGGTACCTCGTGACCTCCGTACTATGGTCGACAACTACCCTGGATGTTCGATACACCCAAAACCACTTAAGCTCTGGCCTGAACTTAAGATTTCACCAGTTCACCCGTTTACCAGGTTACCAGTTTACCAGGTTGCGCGCGCTCACAACCGTCTCTCATTCACACTACAGGCATTCAACTCCGCAAGACATTACAATACAAATACAACACAAAACACCGCAATCTGTTCACGCATGACCCTTTTTATACTCACTCTCCGATACTGCTGCTTTTCTCGCACCGTCTGCACCTTTCGGCACACGATTCTTCCGCTGCTCGTCTCTCGACGTCTCGGGCCTTGGGGTAAACTAACCTCTCTAGATTACCTTCCTCAAGAAGATAACCATCCTCACTCTGCTACCAACTGCTAACGCGGGATTACTGGTTACTAATTATCTTACCAAATCCCATTTCCTGTCGACTGAATCGTTGGTACCTGTCTTGAGTAAAAGGTAATCTCGAAGTAAACAATCAATTTAAGAACTTACACCACTCTAAATGACCACTGACCAAAATGAAGTTTTAAAGATTTAATATAAAGTCAAAGATAACTGAAGATACAAACTTCTCAAGATGAGATTCAACAGGTATATCGGAATCACTATGAACATGAACTTCTTGAATAGTCTGAGTCTGAAGAACAAAATAATAAGTACAAGTTCGAATACCATCAGGGTTGCTAAAATGGATACAAGTTGCAACCTCAAAGTCATTACAGAAAAGAAAATTAAAGTTAGTCTGTCCCTACACTACACTAAATGACATCCCTACTTAGCAAGATCTTAACCCTCTAGGTGTCAGCCGTGGTGACTTCCTAAGAAGATCACGCACTTCTCTTTGTCTCTTCTCTGATAATGGGTCTCTCCTGATCAGCCTATCTGCCTACCCATCCGCTTCCTTAGGCTCCCAAAATCATCTGCTCTGCTCTCCTCCCGGGTCTCTTTCCCTAATACCAAATCACATTTTCAATAGAAACGCCCCTTGGGACGCCCCTCACGTGGTACATCTTTGCGCGGCAAACTCCATGATGGTACTCTTGAAGACCCTCGTTAAAGTTGACCTTGGTTCCCAGGCAGCTTCTTCAGTGCGCTGATACCCCCTGAAATTCCTGGAAACTCCTACAGGCCTGCGCAAGGCGCCACTGAACAAAGTCCCTTTCATTCGAGCTGATTAGGACCCTCGCACCTGCATACAGCTCTTCCTGCAGTGGGCCTCAAATTCCAGACTCCACCATATCTTAGGCCATAAAACACTCTCAGAGCTTCATACTGGACACCTCACGACCTCTCCTCTAACGAGCACATGACGATTTGAACTTCATGACATTATCGGCTCTGGCCTACTTGATTTACATGCAGCAGGTTCCTGCACTCTTAAAACGTTAACTTGATTTAAACAGCAAACATTCTTAACTAGCATACGTTTCTAAAATAACACATCTATAAAACATATACTTTTAACCCTAAATTCAATAGTACATTTTGAAAGAACCATGTCAACCTTGTCTCACATTATTTTAGCAGCACGTTTAGATTTGCTTGTGAAATAGCCATGAGGCCTACACAAAATACTGGGTTTTTAGAGTTACATTCAACTCTTACATTATTCCTTTAACATGAGAACATGAGGTTTTCATATTCATCCCAAACATTTCTACATTAGTCTCACACAGTTATGATTATCGTTACTCTACTTAAACATTCTATGCATTTCACCTCTAAATATAAGACACTCTGTGTATTTCACTTCTAAATATAAACACTCTGGTGCAAAGTACATGTGAACTAACTACGTGCTTGTAAATATGGCGTACTTATACATTTTTTCCAAACTTGTGCTCTCTCAATGGCGTATGGATGCTATCTGAATTAATAATTATGCCTGGTCTTAAATTTCTCTTTTTTTATCCAGATGTCTTTTGTTGAACTAACTGAACCTAAAATGTAAGCATGCGAGACACATTGGATTTCAAAGGGCATACAAATCTTTTTTTAGATGACATTCAAACATAGTTCTATAAGGATTAAAAGAACCGAATTGGAGAGAATTATTTTCTTACACCACTTAATATTCAGAACAATAGCTGTACTGTAGGGAGACATGAGATGATGTGTTTAGTTTTTTTTCAGGCGAAGACATGCTCAACCATCTAAACAAAGCAAACACAAGGAGATGGTGGACGGAGTACTGAAACTTTTCAGACACTCACCCCCAGTTACAGATCTGGGTTGAATATATCATCGTTCTTTAGCTCACTTCGCCACCCCACTGGATTCAAGCTAGCCTGGCTGATGAGTGGTGTTACACCGAAATCGGTTCCTGGATACTTGTTTCCGGTCCAGAGAAAACCTGGCTTGGCAGTTCGGACTGGACTGTTCACATGAGGCATAGAGTCAAGACTGATTTGCATATAGCTGGGTCTGAACTGGAGTGGCAAAGTGAGCTAAAGAATGATGATGGATTCAGCCCAGATCTGTGAATGGAGTTGAGTGTCTTAAAAGTTTCAGCGCTCCGTCCATCATCTCCTTGTGTTTGTAACTGTCTAAACAAGCACTGTCAAACCCCCAGTTAGTCTTGCCTTCAAAATACAAGTGCAGACCTATTGGTTTTACTATACTGTATAGACAAAATCATTCCAAGATGGCTGTTGCAGTGTTTGAATCTGTGCGTACACAATGACGAACATTTGCAATGTTTTTGTCAAATTGTATTGTGAGATGCCTGCCAGTGCTTAGGCGTAAATATGTACTTATGCTTAGAAGCCATCTTGCAATTATTTTGTCATACTTGATTCCAAAGTTAACATTCCGAGGTGAAGATTAGTAATTTTTGTATGATAAATTATTAAATAAAGTATGTGTGGGCGCCCTGCAAATGATCACAAGCAAGTGGACCACTGCCAGCATGCAGCTGCAAGGCCTTTACAAAAATAATTTAAAGGAATAATAATATCAAATGTATGCTGGGAGAAAAGTGAAGGTATATTAGACAAATATATACGATTAAGAAGCATGGTAAAAATGTGCAGCTGCAAGTCCTAATAAGAATTAAACAACTAAAGTAGTGGTGGGGTGAGAAAGAGCAAGACAAGTGTTGCTGTCCCAATAGGTGTTAAAGAAATACAAAAATCGCAACCTCTTCAGTGAAATGATATAACTCATACATTCAGAAACAATCTAAAGAAGAAATGCTCAAAGGGCGAAATGAATAAAAGAATGGGGATGCAACCCATTAAATAAGGAGAATGAAACTGAGATTGGCAAGAGAACTCTACAGTCATTAGCACGAGACTGACCCAAGTCAGACTCTGTAGAGGAAACCTGAAATACTCACTCGGTGTAGTTAAATTTGTGTTTAGGAGGAAGTTACAAAAACCAAAAATTAGGGTAAGAGTGGCCATTGTAATTGAATTCAGTTTTCTCCATTTACAGGTAGATGAATGCAAGGTGTATTTCATTGAAAGATATCAGGAGACATTGCAGTATAATGCGAGCATGAACCTGTTCCGCAAGCACATTCATGTAGCTTGTGAAGTGCTTCACAGTAAGGGAAATTAGATGTAGAAGCTCTGCTGCAATTTACTTGAGGTTTATGTTTCACCTGTCATTAAAACTCTATAAGCTTCCCAAATAAAACGTTTGCATACATACCACTGCGAATCTCTGAATGCAGAAATCATGCAATCCATGTCCAATGCCCATATCTGTCCCGCAGCCCACCTAACCCTACTCTAACCCAACTGTGTTCGGGTATTTCTCAAGCACCCGTGTGACTGGAGACCTTTTCACTCAAAGGATTCATTCTGGGTGCTGTTCATTGCTGACGAGATTGCTACCAGACCTGCAGATGGTTGCATTTCACGTGCTCGCGTGTTTTGTGCCACCCTGCTGGTGTTCCAGTGGCTCAATGCTTTTGATTTCATGAAGTCTGGCATTGCTGTTCTTTGCAGCATGCAGCTATTCTCATCTGACTGGGGGGATAGGCGGCGTGAACATCCACGACTCGCCGATTTGCTAATTAGAGCCAGGAAGAGAATTATCACATTAATGAACAAATAATTACTTTACCACTGTCTTTTCTTGAGTAATTGTTCTTCGCCCTGTGGATATCGCAGTCTTGCACACACTGAAATAGTCATCTCGCTGGCAAGTGACAAATCTGGAGAAAAATAGCATTGGAGGTTATGGCTATTTGGTATATTTGAAACTGCCTTTAATTGAGTTGAAAAGAAGTCTACTTTTCTGCTGTACACGTATTTTGGTATTACTCTGTTCACACCTAAGAGACATTTACCTAATATTGTTTACTGGCGTGTTTTTTTTTTTACTTGGATTTACACATAATCAGCACACTTTCCAAGACTATATTACAAATTCTATAAGCCACGATATCATTACCTCCAAGACTGACCTATGCCCTAATACCAACAGTTAAGGAACTGGGCATTAGGCCATGTATTGCATTCCTTATATTTTTATAGATTCACAGTGCTATGTCCTATATCCATCCTTATTAGCTTAACCCCTCAGTTGACCTGTTAGTGACTTCAGGTTACACGCACATTTCAACAACTACTGCGTTCGTCCACTGTGGTAGGTCACTGACTAAATTGTGCAGAGTCCAGTCTGGAGCAATATTTACGCAATGGGTCAGCCTAAACATTTACTCCCGTGGAATTTGCATGCATTATAAAAACGATCCGCTATTTTATTGTATTTATGGTCACACAGAGGTTTTCCAAAAATGCCCTCTAAAGTGTGTGTTGTCTGTACTTTCATTTGGAAACTCATGTATGCAAGAACTGCTTATGTTTTATATAAAATATTATATACAGAATATTTGAAATGTGTGGGATTCACTTATTAAGTTGGATAGCATGTGACTAAAATATGTCTATCTTTTGAAATTGCTCCACTGAAAGTGAGCGAATTTGTTTACAGCTGACAGATGGTTTCAGAAGATAATGTTAGCATTTGGATATCTTTATTTTATGAGCGTAGACTGCATTTATTGCATGTAAAAGGCATTGAAGGCAAACCTGTGCTGCTAGGAGCATGTCATTCTGTTTATGAAAGACGTTTCAGTGTAGGTGAAATTGTTTACACGGATAATCGGTCAGCAAGCTGGAGCACCCACGAAATCACAGAGCTAGAACCTTTAGATGGGCTTTTGACATTAACTCGACTTCGCGCAGACCGCTGGGATATAATCTGTTTCTACGGCGAATAAATGCTTATACCTTTGACACGGGCACCCACTGTCACACCGCTTCTGCGCTCCATCCACCTTGTTGAAATCTGTCAGATGGATGTGACTCTTGCTTTGACAGTGCAATGCCAAGTGATATGAATTAGTTTGTGCATCTTTTCAAGATGTGACGCTGTAGATCCTTCAGCTTGAATTAAATATCTCTTCCATCTGCAAGTACAGCTCAGCGTTGGACGTGACATGGATCAATATGATCTGGGGCTAGGTTTGCAATGTGACTGATTATATTAGCATCATGTCCACAGATCAATATTGAGTTTTATTATGAGCCAAACTCTATAATTGTGTTTAATCAATAAGCCTTTGTCTACTCTCCTTTAGAAAATATAGCCTTTCGCCATGAGGTACTTCAAAATTACATTAGGATTGTACATGTTTAGTAACAAGCTTGGAGAGACCTACATTTGAATTTAAAGGAACAAAGAGTCTGTGTTTTCTATTGTAAGAGGAAGTCAATTTTTAAGTTGATAACAGATTGTTCAGTCAACGTAGAGCAGGGCGCATCAGAGAGGGTTAATGTGCTAATACATGGCCTGTCCTGGTGGGCACTCTAAAGCACATTTTGTCCATATTTGACAGATAAATTCACTTTGTGCATTTTGACAAAGCATACCATTATGAAAGGCAATCAATGGAGTCTGTCTTTTGATAAAGCCGCGGGGTCCGAAGGCGTTGGAATATCTATTTGTGAATAACAATGCATGTGGGTCTTGGATGGAAGTGCCATTTGAGATAGGAGGCCATATTGCAGATGTGTATTTACACACAAACACTGCTCTCTTTCTCTGTCCATTACTTGATGGCTACAGAAGCTCTTCATGTGTGTCTCATTAAGAACCCAGCATAAAATGAAGTCTGGAAATGAACTCAGTCTGACGACTCTATTCTTTTCGCCTTTAGTATGCCACTTCGTAAGAGGACTTCAAACCATGGACTGGTCATAGATTGATTTTTCTAACAGCCATTTTACAACAGAAACATGAAGTGCTCTGTGCTTGCTATTTTAGTGGATAAAAGAATATGGGCGAATGCAAATCAATTTGTTAGAAGGGCCTAGTACGTTTAGGAGCAACTGATCACCCACGGCTTTCTTAAGTCCCCCCCCCCCCAAAAAAAAGGTTTGATTTATTTGTTATTGTATGCATTGCTATGCCACCTTTGGTCAGCTTATAGCCACTTTCACATCAGTCATGTTTATTTTCTTCAATTTCTTGTTCAACCTTGTAAAATATTCAGTTTTTCTCAGTCTAAATTAGGATCAATCATCCTTTCAGTTTTGTGGTACCTTCGATTTCTTTTTCTGTGACTTTAATTTCTATTCCAAGACTGACTCTGTTCTTTATTTTAAAAATGCACCTGCTTCTTCTCCTTAAAACCAGACGCAGAGCGCGCTCAGAAGCACGGCATGGACGAGTTTATCTCCGCGAATCCCTGCAGATTCGACCACGCATCCCTGTTTAAAATCCTCCAGAGACAGACGCTGGATCACAGGTTGAACGATTCCTACTCGTGTCTGGTGAGTATCGGCTGGAATAAAGAACATGTCGAAGTGAGAAATAGTTGTCACGAGCTGGTATTTCCCCTTCAGGCTCGTTTAATAGCAGTGCTCGCGGCCAGGATAAAGCATTCCAATCGATAGGCTTGAAATTTGAAAATTATACACTTGTAGCCGACTGCTGTGCCGCTCAATGGCGACGAGAATCGAGTCCAAGTGCCTGAGCGCCGCCGCCGCCGCGGCTGGCGGGCTGCTATAGAGAGGGCAGGACGCAAACACGAAGCTTTAATGAAGGACGCCGCGGCGGATGCTGAAGGGACGCGAGCGGCTCCTCAAAAGGCAGGCGCGGACGCCGCCATATTGTAATTGTCCTACGTGGAGCTAGACCCCTTGACTGGGAATTCTGATGCTTGCTTTCAATTGATAGCTGTTTCACCAAGTGCATTAATAGTGTGCGGCTGGTGTCCAGGCGTTAGCACTTGTAGTCCTCCGCGGGAGGTATCTGTGTCAGGGCCAGTTGACGTTGAAGAGTGGCCCATTTAATTCAAATCGATGTATCTCTAGAAGTATCACTGTATGCTGTGTAATCACAAACACTACAACATAACATTTAGTCAAATATAAAATAGCAAAATACTCAATATGCAAAGCTTTCGTTACATGCACAGTGTGAGCACCTGTTGTGGTGCACAAAGCACAACCTGAATGGTGACAGCTTACCTGCAGCCGGAGGTACAAGCAAGCTCTAAGAATTTAAACAGCGGGAGTGCAGCAAAACGTCTTTTATTGCACTATTTATTTCCACGCTTTCACTTAAGACTCAGAGCCGGCAGGCATCGCGTTTCATTACCACCCCTTTTTGGTAAAATTCCCTGAGTTCCTAATCCCCCTTTTTACAACCATTTAAAGTCAACAAATGTGTTGATGTCCTGATTGTTATGTTTTGACTTTTCATGTGACGAAATATTGTTTGCATAGACTCTTGCTTCTTCCTCATTACCATCATTTTACTCACTACCCCTCCCCTCTCTTTCTTCCTCACTTTGTACTTTCCATCTTTCTTCCCTTTGTCTTTCTTTAATTCCTCTCTTTACTTTCTTCCTTCCATAGCTTATTCTCTCATCTCGCTCTTCCGTTTTCTACCTCTCTTAAATATTATTGCTATTGGTGGGCATATCACAATCAACATTTGTATCTCTATATGAGTATAAGCTGGACTTGCATGTCACTGTATTTGCTGTGATTTCTCTATTCTTAATTTTATCAATAAAAGAATTGATACACAAACATAAATATTTTCCATCTATAATCAAATAATAACTATTACGGAACCAAATAGACACCTACATTTTTTTGACTGCATATTTTGAGTGTTAGCAGAAAAGAAGAAGCAGTTGATGAGGCAAGACAGCCACTTGAAGGGAAGGGGCTGAGTTTGCAGCACCGCACACAGGGTCAGAAATCTGTTCTTCCTCACAATACAGTAGGCCGTGTCTAACCTTGAAATAATAAAAAGCATCAAACAGGATTTATATTGCGTGTGCAGTGCTATAGCAACTATGAATAGGATGCACTTCAGATTAGCTTTTTTACTTTAGCATTTTGTTATTGGCCATAATTATATCTATATGTGAATTGTCTGTTTCAAAGATAACGAAGAAAAATAAACCCTTGTTTCCTTCTCTGTGTGTGTATATTGCTTATACCTTTGGTGCAATATGACAATACTTTAAATACACATGTATATAATGTGTCTATGTATGGCTGTTCATGTTTGTGTGTGTGTGCGTGTATATATATACACACAAACACACATACGCAGACCCATACACAGAGACAAATATATACATGTGTATTTAAATATGTATATATACACACACACATGTATGTATATACACACACAGTTTTTTTTTCATTGAACAAGCTCAGGTTAAAGTCAAGATACGGGTTGAATTAGGCACAACACCGTGACATATGTTTTAAAAACTCTGACATTCTCTTAAAACCACAATTAATGTGCAGTCTTGTTTATGGATTAAAATTGAAATTCGTCAGTTATGGTTAGCTCACACAACTGACAAAAAAGCCATTCAAACCATAACTTGCACTCCAAATGCAATGTTCATTACCTCTGCAATTACAAATGTCATAAAATACCATGCAGGGCAAATTGCATATCACATTACCACTAACACTTAATAAAATAATTATGAATACAGTATTTATTGATTTGAAAACATGTTCTTATTTTGTGACGTTCAGTTTTTAGGTTCTGTTACTGATTGGTATAAGTATTGTAAGGTAAAAATACTGAGCAGATCTACACAAATCTAGGCAAAGGTACATTCATGTGAACATTTCTATGTTCATGCTATGTTTGGTTTAATTTAATTCAGCATTTTTTCTCCAAGTGAAGGGCAAAGATTCTTATGGGAGTTAAATTTGGGAACACTTTTTTGACCCCCCCCAACTTATGGGTTCCCTTCTTCATTGATCTGCATGAAACTCAAAATATCAAGAGTAAGTTAAACATGGTAAGCATCTAAGTGTTTTGGAATCCGTATTAGCAATTCAAGAATTCTACATTATAGGATCTTCATTGATAGTCAAAAACACTAGAATAATTCTGCACCATTTCCATGGAGCACTCCTTTATATATGTATAATCCATTTTAAAATAGCATTGGGTGTTTGTCCATTTGATTTCATGATGTACACCCAGTTACAACCTATCAGGGTCTCAATTTATTTTTCTGGGAGAATACATTGACCCTAAATAACAATCTGAAACTTGCATTGCAGCAGTTTTGCTTTCAAGGTGAAATTGTTTGAAGGAAAAAACAATAACATGTTAAGAATCCATGAAGCGTCTCTACCCGCAGTGAACCCTACTGACAGTTTGACTCAAAGAGCAAGTACTTTTTTCATGCTCATGTGAACAGGATCTTCAGGGCACATGTGAGGTTTTCAACCTCAGTTTTTCCATAAATATCAAAATCTATTATAGATTTTAAAGCTTCACTCTGTTCCTTAACCATGAAATACCTTAATAAAACAACAGCCAACCGGGAGCACAGGTTTAGGGTCTGAGGACAGTCTCAATTTACAATAAGTCTAGCATAGACTTTTACAAAGATCATTGAATGAAATAAAATGTTTGCACAGATCATTTTCTGGGCAGGAATGTTACCTCTGTCTTTGGAGCCGTAAGTTAAGGTTTTGGATGAGGAATCCAGGTGGGCCTCAACTTTGCATGAACACAATGCGGCCAGTGGGTAACGTGTCCAGATGTCCATCATGGGGAGCACGTGATCACTGCGTGTGCTGTTGGTGCTGTGTCTTGATTCGCTAAGTGTTCTTAACTTCATGTGACATCTGACTTGAAGGTGTTTTGGAAACACACGCACCTATTGGCCATTTGTGCTTTATTGCGGCCTATCTCCCTGCACCATTGTGGTGTCGGTGCACACATCTGTGGGATCAATCTGGGGTTTCCTGTTCGCGTGTTTGTCTGCTGGCTACATGCCACCCCACCTGTGATCTGCCAATCAGTGACCTCGGGCCTTGGTCTCAGGGCCTGCCTAACGGTGTATTTCAGAGTCAGAGTTAATGTGGAGTTCACAACGGGCAAATTTCTCAATAAAGATGCGATTTTGTTCCTATACGTTTATGTATGATTATTCATATTGACATTGACTTTAAATATTAACAACTAAACATGTCAGTCCTTTTCTGTCTGGTGGCATGAAAAGCTTTAGAGTCCTGAGAGGAATTTTCCTCAAAATGCCTTCTGTTTTTCAGAAGTGCCCTTTATGTGACAAAAAAGGAAAGGCAGTGTCAGACCCCGACAAGGTTTGTGTGGTGTTCCTTCCACAAGAACATGTGGTGAACAACTGTGACGTCTGCAGTATGATGTCAAGAAGCACACTTAAGCACAGAGAGAGGACCAGTCAGAGAGGCCTCGTCAAGGGGATGAAAAAAGAGGAAGAACTAAAGAAAAAGAGAAAATTGGAGAGATCTTCATCTCATGCCCTTTCTGAAAAACAGCCTGGCTACAAAGACTCCCAAAGAGGGAGATTTAGAGAAAGATAATCATCAAAAAGATCTCTACATAATTCTCCATGTCATTCAGGTTCAGTATCTAAGGTATCACCGTCAAGGGCATTGGCCCCAATTAGTTAGCCCTCAGTGGAGGGGTTGACATCACATTAATGACATCTTGAAAAAGAGGTAAGATCGCCTTCCAAAAAATACTGAGAATCCACCACAAGTGCCTCTACAACCACTAAACCTATCACATAGAACGGTTTCAAGACAAATGTCAATGTCTCCAATAAGAAAAAGGAGACCAGTTCCTACTCCTTCTCCAAACCATTCCCCAGAAATGAAAGCATACAGACCTCCTACAAGATCAATAATACTGTCCCAACCACAGGTGACACCACTTCATACACTCCAACTTCACCTGTGGCTTCTCCATCTAGATCCTCTCCGGTGAAGACATTACCACCATCCAAGAAGTCTTGGTTAATGAGGCTACTACATTGAATTTCCCTCTAGATTCTCAATTGCCAAATGTATCAATTATTCTAGAAACCTTGCAGAATACTAGCTTCTTTGCCACTTTTGCACTTTGTTCCAGGCCTGCTTGAGATAGCTCAAGAGAACATTGCTTAACAACTAGAAACCACCACATCATGAGCCTGAGTTCTTAAGTTCATAATCAAAACTGGACTCTGTGATGGTAACATCTGTCAGAAAAAGGCATGCATCAGTGCCAGAAATGACAGATCTTCCGGAACATGAAAGTACACGCAAAGATGCTGCTGGATAGAAAGTCTGTGGAACTGCTACCTCCTACCTGAAAATTTTGAGTGCCACTGCCCTTCTTGGTCATTGTAAAAAGTTAATTAGTGAAGGAATGCAATCATTTATTTAAGAGCTGCTAAAGCCCCGTCAGAAAGATTACATCATAATGCTCTAAGAACATTTTTTGGTGGGCAATCAAATAATTAGTGTTGTGGTAGATGCCACAGAACTGGCATCAACTGGATATTGCCATAGAACATCCATAAGATCCTCATGGCTACGTCTACCTACATTCAAACCAGAGGCACAATTACAAATAATGAATCTCCCCTTTTCTGGGAAATCTCGATTTGGCCAGCACACAGGAGAAGAAATGCAAAAAATGAAGAATGAGGTAGAAGCATTGAAGGCAGGTCTAGAGGAACACAATAATTTATTTGGATCGCAATACAGGTCAAGAGATCGCAGATTCTACTGACATAGTGTTCAAACCCCTTGTTGGCCTTACAATCAACAACAACAACAACAACAACAGCAACAGAAGAGAGATGCCATCTAAGCAAAGTACAAGCTAGATGAGGACCTACTTGTCTTGAGCAAGATACTCGCTGGATACAAAACAGTGACAATTTAACACCTCTACTCTGTTACCTACTCCAGTTGTGGACAGCGATATCCTTGCAAATGGCAGCGAGAACTTGTCATAAAAGAGAAATGGGTGCTAAATATTGTAGATTGTGGATATTTTCTACATTTCAAATTCATCCCTTCTTCGATCCAATTAAAAATCAACTGCAAAGCACCAGCTACCTGTACACAGGAAAGAAACATCTATCCTGTTAACAAAAGGCTACAACCTCCCAGTTGCTACAGACCAAAACATTCTAGAAGTATACGCCAGATATTTTCTCATAAAGAAAAAGGAACCAAGAAAGAAGTTCAGAACCTTATTAGGTCTGTGATATACAAAGAAATGTATCACTATTTATCACACTTAGCTCAAACTAAGTTGCAGTTCTCTTCAATAAAGGTACATCTGGCAGTCATCACGGCATACCGAAATTCCCCAACAATGCATCTTTGTAAGGAAATGCTTTTTTGTGAGCTCCCTCCCACAATTTTGGACTAATGCTGCTTCTAACCCGACCTCAGTGCCAGTGTACTAACCCATTACAAAGTGTATGTCGAATTTGATATCCTTATTTGCCAGAGACTGACTTACATATACATCCCTCGTATATAGTACCAAGAGAATGTAAGGCAGAGTGTCCACCCAGTCCTGCAGCACTGATTGTGCCACCCTGCGGGGGACAGAGTACAAAATGGCTCTCAGCTTGCCAGTGCAGACTGGAAGGGCAGTTTTAAAACTGCCAATTCAACTTTGCTATTTAAAATAAGGGCAAAGCCCCCACTTCCCTTAACAATATATGCGTCTCATCCTAAGGAATGCCTTTAGAGCCCTTAGGCAAGGAGCTGTATATTATTAAGTAGGACATGTATTTTTTTGTATATGTTCTAACATCAAAGCTTCCCAAATGTCATTTTTGATGTGGAAGAGTTAGTAGCCCGATTGGCTAACAAAAGTTACTGGCTGACCATTCAGTCTGGATATCTTCTGAATGAGACTACTAAGATGCATACTTAAATCTATCAATTAATCATGGCATTAAACCCAACTTGATGACCCACTTGAATTTAATGTAAATTTTATGGAAAGACAGCTTTTAAAAAGTTGCCACTCTGTGACGTGGTCTGTCCAGTTGCCTCACACAGTCACTAGACACCAGACAGCTCTCTGCCCTCCTGAGGAGTACTGTGAATGACTCCCATGCTCAGGAACAAAATCAGCCTGCTACAGGGAGAAGGTGGTACCTCCCTTTGCCGGAAACTACTCGGGTATTGGCACAAAAGGTGAGCTTCAAAGCCGAAGCCGCCTTTGGTGGGCAAATGGCGGTCACATTCCTGAAGGCTTGTCCTTTTGTTCAGGTAAACAGACCGGCAGCCTCCACAGAGAGGGTAAACCAGTGCCCAAATCAGTTTGCCCGTGGGCGTGTAGCCCACAGGTAGCTGCACCTCCAGGGTGGACTACCAAGCTCCTAAAATCTAAGGAAGGGTCAAGACATCTTGAGAGTGGGCAGAATAGTGCACTCTGTGATTGCTAGATGCTACACAGCCTGAAGTCGTCCCAGAACAGGAAGGATCCTGGTAGCCCACTGGCTAGTGATAACAGCATCGCCCCAGGGCACTTTCAGGGCATACATATGGCACCCCAGGAACCCTGAGACAGTGTCTGTGGCCCATGTCTTAAGGAAAAGTCACTCCCAAATACCCAGACCAAAGAAGTGACTCCAAGAGTCAGTTGACAGGCCCCTGGAAGTAGCACCAGGGCTAACAAAGCTGAAGTAGCCCTACCTGGTAAGCCAGTAGCCACTTCAGGAGAATCACGAGAGAGACCAATCCACAATGGCCAAACATTGCACCCGAGCCTGCTAGACCCATGAGAGTTGTCTGAGGCCTTTTTAGTTGCCCAAATGGGACACCAGCCTCCACCAAAGAATACCACTGTGTACAGAGGGTGGTAGACCAGCAGCAGCTGGCCTTCTACTGGCTCAAAGAGGACTTCGAGGGACATCAAACTTTGTGGCCAAAGTCCCTCACCTGACCTGTTAATCTAGGAGTAACCTCAAGTACATTCCCATCAACCGCACAGCACCCGAGCATTCTCAATAGTCCATCTCCTGCCTCCGGATTGGATTGGAGAATGCTTTGGTGGCCAGGAAACTGTCCACATAGTCCATAGTGGCCCACCTGACCGTCTCCCAGTTGAATTTGGTTGACCCAGCTGTGACGGAGTAGCCTAACATAACACTTACAAACTTTTCAAAAGCTTACAAACGTTATAGTTACCAATACTTGTTTGTGGTTGAACTGAGATTTACAATTTCTTTTAAAATGAATGTCTACGATTGAGTTTGTTCCTCTTGGAAAACATATAATCTATTTTTATAAATTGATGTCACAGCTACTACCGAGGGTTGAGCTAAAGTTTTAGCAAATGAGCCTGACTGGACCCAAGACAGTATTTACGAGTGTATTACACTGTAAGGTTACACATCCATACCATATAATACACCCAAATCTTCACAATCTTTTTTCAAAATGCCAGTCATAAAATACTTTTTATAAGGACTTAAAGTCTATCCTCCGATTGGACATCCTTCTCCCCCTTGGGAGTTAAATACAGTACTCAGGGCCGGACTGGGAACTGAAAGCAGCCCTGGCAAATATTGCCAGGCCAGCCCCCGTCCTGCGCGTGGCGAGCGAGCGCAGCAAACGAGCCCAACCACTACTAGGGGGATTTGGGGAGGAAATTTGGGAAAACGACAGACCAAAATGGTGTATTTTAAAGCACATTTTTCACTACATATTTTATTGTATTAACTGATGAAGTGTGGTCCTGTGTGGAAACCAAAACAGGCGAGGAAGCCATCATCATCAAAATTTAGGTTACCCAAGATTATTCCTGCCGCATCTCTTGAGTTCAAAAGTACCCTCTGTGGGGCTCACGTCTTTAGCAGTTAGCATGGTGACCTCTCCCTATGACATCACAAAGATTCCAATACTGGGCTTTCATGTGAAAATGTAATGCATTCTGGGTGTTGCAGTCTTCTTTTTCTCAAATTGAACTAGATAGACTAACATGCTTAATAGCAATGCTTTGCAGTTAAATGCCCAGGGCTGCAAACAGTTCAATGTCATGCATGTAGGTGGCAATCTTAGCTGTGAGATCACCACTAACAACCCCTCCACCCTAAACTCCATTCCCTCGCTTTCTAGTGCAGGCCCTGCCCTCGTACCTCCATAGGACTCAAGTTTCACAGGCATTGCATCCTGGGCCTATAAGCCCTTTTTATTCAAAAACGACACTGGATTTTATAACGCAAAGCAAAAATCTGGGCTGGGTAATGGACCTTGGAATCTTGAAAAATCGTCTGTCACATTTTGATGCCACATTGTACATAAAATATGAACCAGGTGATATTAGGGCTACATAAATACGCCACACGTGGGATACCTTCACTTAATTAATATGCTCCATTGTAATGGGGCGATATGTTTTGTAGGTTTCTAAGGGGATTGTTTTAATTTCTATTGCTTGTGATGGGCAGTTCCTTCCTATTTGTCACACACAGGCCAATCAGCTCATTGGAATGCCATTTATGTGCTAAAAGGATTTTCTTTACTGACCCTCGAACCTGCACCTATTCGTGTAAATTCAATGCTAACGTTATCAGTCATTTACACAAGGCACTTCCCTTAATCGGTGCTGCACGTCTGATTACTTGTTGGGTAATCTATCACTTTTCAGAAGTAACTCTGAACGCGCGTGCTTGCCCAATGACTGTGACCTCACCTGGGAGGCGTCTTTGCTCAGTCCCCCTCCGAGCTGTGCAAACAGTTCCCCAAAGCCCTCAAAGATCATGGGTTTGTAGAGGCCTGCTGGCTGCCCTGTGATCCTACTGTAAAAGGGTCACACAAATGGCGCAGGGAGGGAGGGGGGAACGGCTCCTCTATGTGACGACGTTTTGGCTGATTGAAGGCCAGGAGATGAGTTAGTGGACTTTCAGGGCAATGCAGAAGGAAGAGGCATCGAGGCAACAGTAGCTCACAGAAGCAGGCTGTTGTGCATGCAGTGTGACGTGGTGGATCTGTGATTCACAGATCATCCACCACGTCACACTGCATGTACACCAGTCTGCTTCTGCTGCCAGTAGCACGTCATTCACACCCACTGCACTACATCACTAGCAGCGCCAGCATTAGTAATTAAAGTCCCGGGTGCGCTGCTGCTTTACAAGTGTTCTGTGACGTCAATGTCACTCAATGGTGCGGGTGCACTTGGACTCTGAGGGATAATACATGTGCAGGTTACACCACTGTGATGATGCACCAAAGGTAAGATCGGCGAAAAGTGCGTGATAACTGTTTCTCCCAAATAAATGGTAGGCCTCACGCCACAAATGATTTATTACCCGGACGCTCCGACCTGACCTCATAGCCTGCCTAGAGCCAGGCCAGCCATCACCACCTCGCGCCGCCTCCAGCTTGCTCACAAATCCACTGCACTGCCTGCAGAACCGGGCCGGGGCCTAACGGTTTGCTTTTGACGCCCCCAGACAGTGCCATAATCAGAGAATTTCATGCATACAACTGGGCGGACACTTAGGAGACTCACCTGTGGGCGGCAGACCCGGGGCAGAAATAATTAAATTACGGGGTCGGGGTGCCTCTCTTTCTCAGTTCTC